>NC_132841.1:83697021-85196292 GCF_048164855.1 Canis lupus baileyi
CTCTCTGCCATGGTACTTCACTGTAAAAGAACAAAGTGAGTCAAAAAGAAGAATATATGCAACATTATGCTGGAACTCTATAAAGCCACGGACGTTATATCATGATTATGTATTTAAGTAGCTGAAAGTCATTTGTAGTCTTAATATGCATGGATGATATAATAAAGGACATGATGAACATGGGCCTCAAACCATGTCTGAGCAAGAGATAATGGTGACATTTGTCTAAATGTTGCATATATTCAACACATTTTGACAGATTTTATTAATGCAAATGGTTTTCAGAGAATCACTGTTCAGTTTCAGACATAAAAAATGTAAATTTTCATTTCTCTAGTTGAATTACATTTCCCTCATGCTATGTTAGCACTAATTTTAAAAGGAATTGGTGCAATATGTATATCTCTACTTTGTGGTAAGCTATTGTATTCTGAAGTTTTGAACATATTACTTTCAGAGCAGAAGTATGCAACATAAAAATGTGTACCAAACATGCACTGAGTAATTTTTTTTTAAATAGGAAAAACACAGTATGTGAAAGACCCTCTTTTCTCTTTGCAGCGGTGCTTAACTGCAAAGCTTGCTAATGTCATCTCCTAATTAAACAAAATCAACTGTGAGAAAATTAGATTGATTCACAATTCATGGTTGAGCAAACATTCCTTCAGTTTATTTCCTGCTTAAGTCTTTGGGAAATTTCCCTTTATTTTTGCTTCCTTACATTTACAGGGAAGGCTATTGGGATATTCATGAATAAGCTTCTATTTGTAGGATTTCTGCTTCAGCTGCATCATTTGGGTCTTATATATGATATTTAACATTTGAAACATTCTGCATAAATATGCTGTCTTTTGAAGTGTGTATCTCATGTTTTTTGGTCCTTTTTTTTTTTCCTTCTGAAATTCAGTACTATCAACCATAGATGTACTTTGGGGCCTATAGCATGAGAATCTGAATGTGCTTACTGCAGATTTTTTTAAGTTAAGTGATTTGTGGCAGACCAGATAAGACAGGTCACTTGGAAGGCAAATGATGAGGTTATTCAGATTTAAACTTCTTTCTTCCATTGTGAATTGTTTTGTACCTACGTGTCTGTTTACATAATAGGATGACTTGTATCACGTGCTGTTATTCAACACTGATTCATTCACAGCTAGCACAGGCCTGACCTGACCTACCTTAAGTGAGTCAGTATTCACTAGTCCATCCTAACCTAATCCATCAATAGAAAGCTTTATTCATCCACCTGCATTATGCATTCATGGGATAAATGTGCACATGCAAGCATATATACATCTTTATAAATGCGAAGTATACAAAGTCATTTAATATAGCAGATAGATTCTGTGTGCATATATCCAAATATGTATCCTGAAAATATTTATATATTTTTTATTTTTATTTTTTTAAATCTAAATATTTAAATGAACAGGTACTCAATGAGCTTTCATTATTATCCAGACATAAATCGTATTTCTTTTTTAATTTTTTTAAAAAAAATTTTATTGGAGTTCAGTTGGCTAACATATAGCATAACACCCAGGGCTCATCCCACCATGTGCCTCCCTCAGTGCCCATCACCCAGACACCTCAACCCCCCGCCCACCTCCCCTTCCTCTACCCCTTGTTCATTTCCCAGAGTTAGGTGTCTCTCATGTTTCAGACATAAATGGTGTTATGGGATATTCCAAGCCAATACAAGGCCAGAGCTCTTCCCTTATCTTATATGCTCATGATTAAGGCAGTTCCTTTCTCGAGATACAGAATCTCTTGTCCTTTTCTTTCTTCATGATTCTTACAAAAGCCAATGTTGAAAAAAAGAAGTATATTAAAATAAAAGAAAATTAAAATGCAATTCACAAAAGGCATATGGATCACACGTAAAAAGCTTTATTATAATATAAAAATCAATCAGCCTTTGGAAAAAAATCAATGAAAGCTTAAAAGTCTTCTCTCAAAGGATCTTATAACCAGATTTGTTTGTTTGTTTTGGTGCGTTATCCCAAAAATAGCTAAGAAACGGGAACTTAACCTGCATTCCTGTTATGGATGATGTATCACAGTCAATATGAGGGGACTTAATACTAGAGATTCTTAAGCATCTCATGTGTTAGGTAATATTGGAATTTAAGAAGAAGCATGCCTGGTCCTCTGGATCTGACATGAGCTCTTAAACACGTAGATCCCTCACTCTGTATTTGGACACATCCATTTAATGTGACCACCTCTCCTGACATCTTGTAATTTGGTGTAAATTGTGGCAAAATATCCATGGGAATTCACCTCTATCAAATAAAGAGATGAAATTTGTTTCTTCATATGAGATCAAGTTTGCGGTAGTAAATAGTTTTTAAAATAATTTAAAACAAAGTTACAGCTAAACGTTCATGTACATTATTTCATTTTGGTCTTGCAATAATCTGCAGGAAAAAAAGGGTGAATATTGTTATTTTCATGCCACAGGGAGAAAACACAGTTTGAAAGTAATGAAATAACCTGCTCTAGGTCACATATCCCATAAGTAGCAGAGGCTAAACTGAAATCAAGGTTTTCAGGCAGGCTCCCAATTTTCTGCTTTTGATTATTATATAACCCCACCAAGTAAATACGATGTATTAAAGGTACAGAAATATCTTTCATGCTTTTATGCTACTACAGTCCATTTATGATTCTCTACAGAATTGCACATGGACAGTTCAGCTGTCCCGTAATCATCAGGGTGAAAGCATTTCACCTATAACGAGCAATCAACGGAAAGTCCAACAAATCTGACACTTTTAAAAAGAGAAGAAATTTAATTTGTAGGCTGGGGAGACAATGATGAACTATGTCATTCTGCCTAAAGAATTCAATTGAAATTAAAAATATATCAATTCATCATTTTTGTCTTTCATACCAGAAATCATTTATTCTCCTTGTCAACATTGTGATGCAAGTTTTCTGTTCTACCAGCATTTAAAATAATTTGAAAATTATATTACAGTGAAATGTTAAGTATTTTTCACTTCTCCTTTTTTCCCCTCTATGTTTAACAATACAGTGTAAACCATGGCAAAGGGAATTTCCATGTCTTTATAGACGCTGTGTGGCATTTGTTGGTTAAGCAGAAATTCCTACAGCAGACATTTTCAGATATCTCTAGATGTGTGGACTGATTTTTAATAACTAAGTAGCAAATCTAGAATAAAATGTGCATTTTCACTATATAAATACATGTGTAAATTTTGAATGCAATTATTGTTTTAAAAATATTTATTTATTTGAGAGAAAGAAAGAGAGCAGTGGGAAGGAGGGAAGGAGAGAGAAATTTAGGCAGATTCTTTGCTGGTGGTGGAGCCCTACACGGGGCTTGATCTCAGGACCCTGAGATAGAGACCTGAGCTGAAATTGAGAGTCAGACACTTATCTGATCACACTACCCAGGTGCCCCTGAATGCAATTAATTATTAAACCATTAATCTGATAATAGAGTTGACTTTATTGAGATAAAAACCAGCCTGGACCATAAGCTTTAGTAGTCCTTTGAAATAAAACATATTTGAAGAAATGGTTTTGTTTTCCAATCTCTAGATTTTTAGATTTGTTAAGCAAATGTATGAGGGGTGCCTGGGTGGCTCGGTCACTTGAGTATCTGCCTTCATTTGGCTCAGGTCACGATCCTGGGGTCCTGGGATCTGGGATCAAGCCCTGCATCTGGCTCTCTGGTGAGCAGGGAGCCTGCTTCTCCCTCTCCCTCTGCCTGCCTCTCCACCTGCGTGTGTGCTCTCTCTTTCTCTCTCATTCTCTGTCAAATAAATAAATGAATAATACAATCTTTCTAAAAATGGGAAAAATAAGCAAATATAAGCATTTATACGGTGGCAAATACTGCATGCTTTTTGATATTATGTAAAATAATGAGATTTGAATTGTCTATAGAAAATCTTTTTTGGTATATTTGCTTATTTTATATTTTATGCAAGAAGGGATACTATATCTTATATTACATATAATTTCACAGAATGAAATAAAATAAAGTTAATTGGGTGAGAACATCAGAAAGAAGGGAAAATTAGAGTAAGAAAAATTCTGTGGAACCAGGGACTAAATTAGTGTACAAAACTGAAGCCAGAGAGAATTACTTTTTAGAAGTGGCTTCACATGAGGAGGCTCTAAGTTTCCTATTTATCTGCATATGGAAAATATAACACAGAAGACTTTCTGGAATTTAAATGTACACACATATACACACAATTGTTCTTGCTCAGTTGAAAGACAGTTTCTTTTAGATAAGAAAATATTTCCCATTAGGCTTTTTGAAGAGGGTATCCAGTAATGAAAATAATGACCATCCACAATACCCTTAGAGTTAAAAGGAAAAAAAGTCCTTATGTCCTTATGGTAAAAAAATCTGGTAAGTTTTAAAGAGCATTTTCTTGTAATATCCTGCCTCTAGGTCTTTGTAAAGGAATTTTGCAAAAGCATTTCTAAAAGATCTTGATTTTGTGTGTTGGAGGATTAATGCTCTAGCCAGGTCTGGTTTTAATCTAAGGAGGAATTTCTAATATCAAGAGGAAATGGTGGGCCTGCTAACCTTTCCATAAGTATTAAACGGGAGCACGCTTGTGGTTACTTCCCCCGAAGAGGAACTAGAGTTCAGCGAATCTTTATTGTATTAAATTGTAAATCATACCCTTAAGAGATAATCCAGGACCTGGTAAGTACACATTTGTGAATCGAAGGTCACTTCTCTGCTCAGAGAGAGATTTCAAAAATTTCTCGATGGCAAACATTCCCTCAAAGGCTTTTGTTTTTTGGTTTTTGTTTGTTTGTTTGTTTTTGGTCTATTTTTGGTTGTCAAATGATCCTTTATTGAAATGTCTTTCTTCTTAGTTCTTAACTAGCTGGGCGGTCCACTCCACCACTATGGATGTCATCTATGATGTCACGAGGGTGACAGTCCCCAGACTGGGCAGTCCCCAGGATCTCTCTAATGTTCCCAAGAGTTCACTGGCTGAAGATCGGTGCCACATCCGTGGGGCAATATTGACAGTTACTTTTGATTAGTGCTATTTCCATGGTGCTTAATGGTTTTCTGCTTCTTTCTGTCTCTTGGTGGTTCTTTGAGAACTTTGAAAGTCAGGCCAGGGACAGAAGGTACCCCTTCAGCCTGGGCCTGTCTGTTCTGAATGGTCAGTGTCACTGTAACCCTCAGGCCCCTCTAATCACCAGTTGCTTTGGTGATGTCATCACCAACCTTTTGTGGAGATGGGCCCAGGGGGCCGATCTTCAGGGCCGGCCGGACATGGCACTGACTTCTCCACCAGTGCACCGCAGGTAGATGACTTTGACCCCACTGGGGTCACACTTAAGTGCTGTCCTGGAGGCAGCATGGTGCAAGTGGCTGATGTCAGATAAACCCGGATTTGGAAGGACCAAAAACTGTCACACCTTCACCTCCCCCTGGGGGAAAGCCATAAGCCCCTCAAAAGCTTCTAACACATGAAGGAATAGGGATTAGACCCCAAAATTCTGAAGCAGAAAGACACAATATTTTATATTTTTCCTATGGGGAAATGGACACACATTTTTATATTTACATATAGAAATGATATACATATAATTTTAGATAGTAGGTGAAGAGAGAATTACAGCTAAATAAATTAAATAATAAAAGAATATAGTTAAATAATAATAATTAATAAAAATACAGTTAAATCAAAATGAGAAATAATAGAGAGGATTGCTGACTTAGGGCAAGGGAAGTTTATTTATTGGGCACAATTGAGAAGAGTGAATGGAGATGGACAAAGCTGTGTTTTTATCTATGAATGGAAAAAACAGAAAGTCGGAGTAATAATGCATGAACAGTTTGCACATTTTATTACTAAAACTATCAAGGAGAATTAAAGGGGCAAGAGATTAGCTAAGATATAATTGGTTCTGGGAACAGAAGCAGTAGAGTTTCATGAAGCAAAGAGCACTCGTGATTTAGGTGAAGTAGGGCACTCACCCAGAATAAAAGCCTTGGTAAGTCAACCCTGGTTAAATCCAAAACTCACAAAATACGCATAGTTAAAAGGTTAATGGCCGTCAATTGTAGCCCAACCTTCTTATGGTCAGAGGAAAAAGGAGAAAAAGATCTTAATGTTTATGTGAAAACTGGCATGGAAAAGAGTGAAGACGAAGAGTAAATTTTGCAAAAAAATTAATTTTATTAGCTTAAGATGCAGTCACATATATGCATCATTGAAATTTCAGAAAATATTAGGCAGGTCCTGACATACCTTCTAATATGATGGTAAAGCAATAGTTTAAAAAATTTAAAAGAAAAAAAAAAAGAATACTAAAGATAAAAAAGAACTTAACATATAAAGTTCTCACTAATACATTTTAATGTTCTTAGCCAAAGAGTCTGGTTCATTATTTTTAATTGATAAGGAAGAGATGGAGTTAAACTTCATTTCTAGCATGTAGGCAACAAAAACCTCCCTCCTAGAATACTTAGCATTAAGAATAGGGGCACTTGGGGGGCCCAGTCGGTTAAGTATCTGCCTTGGGCTCAGGTCATGATCCTGGGATCTGGGAGAAAGCCCTGCATGGGGCTCTTTGCTCAGCAGGGAGTCTACTTCTCCCTCTCCCTCTCCCTCTGTGCTCTCCCTCTCTCTTTTTCTCTCATGAATAAATAAATAAATAATAAATAAATAAATAAATAAATAAATAAATAAATAAAATCTTTAAAAAATTAAAAATAAAACAATTTTATTATTTTTATTATCTTTTTTACTTCCCTTTGGTGAATTTGCAGTCAATACGAGTTGCAGCCAATACCAGTCAATACTGCACCTTGTTGAGTTGATGTTGCTCTCAGGTAAATGCTTGGAAAAGAGAGAATCAGCAAATAACATTGCTCTAGAGAATTATGCTTGTCTTAGGAATAGCATTTGCCACTTGTGTCAGTTCTAATTACCAAGATATGATTGCATGTTCAAGAGATTTTAGGGGAAAAGGCATGTGAGGGCTCAAGCAGAAGGTGCCAGAGAAGACAGGGAGAGCCTCTGGATTGTGATGCAGGTCTGACAACTGTGAAGGAAGAAGGCTGTATAGGAAGACCCTTATAGGGCAGCACAGTTCTAAGAAAAATGTCGTTCAGACAGAAGGGGGATTCTTTAGTTAAAGCCATAGGAGGCTGCATTCTCCAAGATCTAGTACTAGTAGTTGTACTTGTTTGTTTGGGTTTTGTTTGGCACTAGTAGTTCCATCTTGTTTAGATTTTATCTGGGAACATCCTGGCAGAAGTATGGCCTAAGTGGTGTGTCATCAGGAGAGCAAGTGCAGGATCAATCAGTCAACTCAGATGCCTGAATCAGAGTCTGTTGAAGGAGACCTGGATGGGGCACGTTCATGGCCATCAGGCGCATGTAGCCTAGAATCTGATATAATGTGCTAGACATGGGCATGAGCTAGAGGACAAGGATATTGGCTCCAGTGCCCCAGCAAGGTCAGAGTTCAGATCAGCAATCCAGACTAAGGGTAAGACTTTCAAAAATTCAGAAAGTTCCACCCCACAGAAGGAGATGGAACATAAGCTTGCCTCCCTTGGAAATTGCCCTGTTGGGTGAAGGAAAGAGAAGGCTCCTCCCAGAATTCTTATCCATGGGCTCTCCTTCACACAGAGTGGTGGTCCTAGAAAAATTTCAAGGAAAAACAGAGTTGAAAAACTGGTCTTGGGTTGGAAGTGATCCCAGGTACCTGGGAGACTCTCTTTCTAGCTCTCCTTCTCTCTCTCCTCACACACGTACTCACATACACAGACCCATAAATATTTCCTCCACAACTGAACATAAGGAACATGAAAAATAATAATAATCTAGAAAAGCCACACGACATCCCCATATGTCCAACAGGTGGTGGAAACAAACCCACACTTACTCGATAGCCTACCTACTGTGTGATCTGGTATAAATGAAAAAAATCGAGGAAGAATTTCTAATTTACCCATTATCTTCTCCCGGCTGCCTGGTTATTCCCTAGTAGTTTCAATTTGTTGCACTATAAAAGCGTTCTCTAAGGATTCTCCACTGGATTTTATTGGTAAATAACAATGGAATTAAGAAAAAAAATAGAAAGTATTTATGCTTCAGACAAAATAGTCTCCTCAGCCCTAGATTTTGCATAGCAGTTGGTGCAAACACTAAAATGTCTCATTTTTCCAAAGTAAGGATGGCAGAGGAAACGATTACTTTGTGGTCAGTGCGTATCATCTTCATTTTATATTAATGCATGAGAAGCCTGAATCCAGGCTTTGTCTTTTATGAGCATTATTGGTTTCCTTATCTCTATGTACTTCATCTCATTAGATTTTTCCCAATCGATCTAGGAATAGAGATTTTTCTAAAATACCAAATCCATGAATTTGAGCGCAACATGTCATTGAGGCTGTTTCTGTTCTCAAAATGAGTTTATGATTCATAGACCAAGTTTTCCAATATTAAATAATGTGAGTACAACAGATAATGATACTAATATCAGTAATAATAATAGAGACCCTTTAGTGAGGAATTAATGCAAACTTGTTACTGTGCAGACTCCTTCTATGCATTATCTATTGTAAAAGCCCTGTGTGCTGGTTACTGTTAGTGATCACATTATACAGATGAGGACATTGAGACATAGAAAAGATGAGAAGACTAATGAAGGTAATAAAGGATAGAACCTCAAACCAAAGCCTTGGGCTTCTGACTCAAAGCCCAAGCTTTCATGTCTTAGTTTGTAAATATTGCATCCATAGGTCAACTTACTAAAGCCTTGAGACACGCGATTCAGTACGTCAGTGTTGTCACATTTAAATTATGAGTAATATTTATGTTCAACAGACTGGAACTTAAAAGCAGAGGTTGAGATGAGGGGTCTTATTTAAGTGTGTTTATAAAGGATCGAAGCTGTGAAAGTAAATGATGTCCTGAGAAAGCATTTCTTTTAAGGAGAAAAGGGAGGCTAAAACACAGACCTGGGTTATCCCTTAGGTGGGAAAGGGGGGTAAGCCTGCCAAGGGAACCAATGAGAGCATCAGTCAGGCAGACGGAAACTGAGGTCACAGTAGTGTCTCAGAAGCCGAAGAAGGACTATTTCAAAGAGAAAATGGTAAACAGCATCAAAGGCTGGTATGAAGAGGCCTGAAAACGTGTCCATTGGGTTGAGCCAGTTTGAGCACATGGATGACTGTATGGAGGTGCTTTGAGGACAGGCCAGGACTGGAGGTTCTAAGTGAGCTGAACAGGTTTAGAACGACTAGGGCAGAGAGAAGAGGAGCAAGTTGACTAGATGTACACTTCTGGGTTATTTAGGAAGAAAAAAAAAAAAAGCTGGGACTAACAGTCATAGATTTATTCATTACTTCAAATTATTTTAAAGAATCCCAGTGAGCAAGGCACTGTTCTGATTTGGGGCACATTTGGGTATAAAAACAGACAAAACATCCTTTTGTCTTGGAAATTAAGGTCTAAGCAGGGTGACAAAAAAACAATGAACACCTATTAGCAGGTAAGCATCGTTATAGGATATTTTGGAAAGGAACCCATGTTACTGACAAAACACAGGTAGGCCGGAGATGGATCAGGAGTTGGAAGTGAGAGCATTTGCCACGTGAACGTAGGATTGGCCCATATGCCTAACTGTTGTGATATTTGAGCAATGATATCGGCTGGAGAAGTGAGAATTGGCCGTGTCGATATCTGGGAATGGCACCGTGGGCAAGGGAACAGCCAATGCAAGTTCCATGAGGTGCGAGGGAGTGTGCTTAAGAGCCTGTGATCAAGGTCAGGGTAACAGGAGCTTAAGGTAAGGGAAGAGTGGGAATGGGCTCTGGGGGGTCAGATAGCAGAGGGAATTGAGGGCGATTTCAAGGATTTCAACCCTTTTTATATGGCCGACAATGTGCACCGTCCCTCCCTTGCTCCAGTGGTCCTCTGTTTGTGGGTTGTACTCACCCCAAGTGGGCATCACAATTGGTTTTGACAGTTACCACAAAAACAGTGACAGAAGGATTAACTTTTGACAGATGTCTTATGAAAATGCAGGACCATATGTTCTCAGCTTGATATTAAACATAGGGAAGAAAAGAATAGGTGTCTGTATTGGAAGGAAGAGAGGGGGGATGGACTGGCAATTTGGTGAGGATGTTTGCAGTCCTCATTTACTGATAAAAAAGATAGATATGTTCAATCGGGATCTGGAATTTGAGAACTTTTTTTCAGCATTGGACCATACTGGTTCTTCTCAGTAAATCACTGTCATTTCTAGAACTAAATTAGTACTTGGAGATTCTCAGAAAAAAAGAGGAGGAAAAAAAGAGATACTTCTGAACAAAAAAGGTTTTAATAGATCCTTAGGCTTTAAGTAATATATTTCAAAACAAAACTAAATTCTCTTCTGGAATTTGGTTTGGAGTAAGAGTAAATTTCCCCCCGCCCCCGTCCTACTGAACATTCATTCATTTATTATTTTCAGAACACTAAAAAAAGGAAACATTTATTTACCTAATATGTACACAGAATTAAGATAAATATTGGGAAATATTTTCTTTAGGAAGCTCTAAGAAGCTCACAGTTCAGTGATGAGAATGTCTGGTGTATGAGTAGTGGAGGTATAATATGATGTGTAGTCGATAGAGACAAATTCAGCAGAGACATGAAGAATTGGACAGGGATTTTAACAGGATACAATACTGGATGAAGATGATTTACCAAGTATTGTAAGATTGCTTATAATATTTTGATTATGAAACCCATCTCTCAGGACCACACACTAAAGGCAAATCAATATGGCAGCCAACTCATTGTTCTTAATTTTGTTCTAATTAACCAAGAGAGAGAAGTGATAACGATGATAATGTGTCACTTATATTGCAATACATAGACACACTTGTGAAGAGTAAAATCAAACCGGTCTACAGAATCCCATATTCTACTAAACCTTTTGATTAGAAGCAAAATAAACTAAAATGTATTCTCATGTACCTTGTGCAGCTAAGGAGAAATTGTGTTTCTTTGAATGGGTAGAGAAGAACTAAAGTTGCTGTGTCTTAGATCTCCAGCTCTGACTTTGAGCTGGTTGGACAATACTTTTCTGGAAAATCAAGTCCTGATTCTATGATTTACTATTCAAATTATTTCTTCATTTATTATCTTCACATTTATTTGCCATGTTGTAGTAAAGTAGTTTTACTTTTTAAAGCATATGTCAGTTACCCACCTTATGAGCCCTGTCAATGCAACACTGAGATTATTCAATGAAATGATTCTTTCCTGTAGGGTTCAGAAGGACGACCCACTGTGAATGCAATTGAAGCCATTTCAAAACTTGATTCCCAATAATAATGTTTATACTGTCATTTTCTCCTTAGTTTTCTTTATGTAAAAGACCCACAAGTGAATGAAATTGTTAGCTTTTAGCTTGCTGGATCTATAAATGGAATATTTACTTTGAGCGTTAATGATTGACACTTAAGATTGTTTGTTACTTTGAGGTGCTTCGGTGGCTCAGTTGGTCGGGTGTTTAGTCTTGATTTGGGCTTAGGTCATAATCTTGGGGTCGTGAGATTGAGCCCCATGTTGGGCTCCATGTTGGGCATGGAGCCTATTTGAAGTTCTCTCTCTCTGCTGCTCCCCACACCTCTACCCCTGTGCTCTCTTTTTGAAAAAAATTGTTTCAGGTACTTTGATAATGGAACAGAAGCGCAAGGAGAATAATCACATTTTAATTAACAATGAAAGCCGACTGCACTTACTAATTCCACTTAAATGCACCTCTGATTCTCTCCCCAACTCAAATATTATTCACATGAATACTTGGAGAAAATGTGAAGATTACAGTTCTTCTTATACATGTTTAATATGCATGCATCATCCTGAAAATGTTATATATTATATAAGGCAATTGTTATTCATGAATTTATAGAAACAAACCCCATTCTGACTGGCAGTAAGGCCTTTTGACACTCATATATAGTAAGCACATAGGTATCATTAAAATGAAAAATATTCACTTTTTAGTCATATATATATATATACACTATATATATATTTTTTTATTTAAGTATTTTTCTTCAACTACATTACTTGTGAAAGCACAACTTATAATGTCCAAAACAAGGCCATTTAGGCCAATATCCATAAGTTATAGATGCACTCCAAACTTTTCCTTAGAGTACTCAATAAGTAAGTGCTTCTATTTGTATCCATTGTGAGGCCATTTTCAGAGAATAATACTTTAGTCAGGATGTCTAAGCTTACAAAAATGTTCATTATATTGATTATTTTCAGTATTACTGTGCACACTGAATTCTGCAGGCTGCTGTAATATTTTGTTTCATGATATATCTCCTGGCTAATGAAGGCATGTGAAAGGTTATGGGCATTTTTTATACAGTTATGTACTAAAAGAATCTTCATATTTGCATTTTCCTAAAATACTACTTTTGCTCAAATGTATTATTTATAGATGCTCAAACATACAACTTAAAAATAGACAGTTGGTAATTGGTTTGATTGGATTTTAACTACACAGGAGAACAGATATGGAGAATAAAGCCAATAAAGAACTAATTTCCTTATATTTAAAATATATGTTTAAAATATATATCTTATATTTTGTTAGGAAATATAGTTAAACAATGAAAATTGTAATGTTAAAATGCAAGCTTCAAGTCTTATCTGATTTGCTGCAAAGAGGGTAGCCCTGTGTTTCAGATGCAGACAGTTCCTCTTTAATTTTCTTGTCCTTTAAAATTCTTTACAGACTGGTTGTTTCATTATTTATTAGAGAGTTCATGATAATGTTTTCTTTGCATAAGATATTTATTTAGGAAAAAATACAACAAAGAATGGCTCAATCAAAAATGTTTATTTTTCATGCTCTATTTATCAATTGAATATTTATAGAACAAATTAAATCAGTTTAAGAATTTATAGAGCAGATTAAATCAGTTTAAGAATATGTTTTACATAAATGTGGTTTTTGCTGTAAATTGTAAATAATTTTTACAAACATAAATAGTGTTGCCTGAAGAAAAATATCTACTAAGTCAGAATTGGTTTCAGCTGCATGGAATAGAAATCTAACTATAATCTCTTAAATAAGTAGAGATTTATTTTTCTTGTATAAAAAGTAGTCCAGATTTGGACATCCTGGGTCTGGTATAGCAATTCCAAGATAGCATCAAAAATGGCCTTTTGATTTTCCAGCTCTTCATCTTAAGTTTTAAGCTTTCTTCTCCATGCTCATAGAGTACCTTCTGTGTGTCTAGTTTTTTTTTTTTTTTTAAGATTTTATTTATTTATTCATGATAGTCACAGAGAGAGAGAGAGAGAGGCAGAGACACAGGCAGAGGGAGAAGCGGGCTCCATGCAGGGAGCCCGATGTGGGATTCGATCCCGGGTCTCCAGGATCGCGCCCTGGGCCAAAGGCAGACGCCAAACTGCTGCGCCACTCAGGGATCCCTGCTAGTCTTTGTGTCAGCAAGACATGGAAGAGATGAAGGAACAAAATAGGAAAGATGAAAGAAAAACACCAAAAGTACATACCGATGAGTCTGTCCATTTAAAAAAGAAATTCCTAAAAGCCCAAAACATTCTTTTAAAGATTTTATTTATTTATTCATGAGAGACACAGAGAGAGAGGCAGAGACACAGGCAGAGGGAGAAGCAGGCTCTATGCAGGGATCCCGATATGGGACTTGATCCCAGGACCCGGGGATCACACCCTGACCAAAGGCAGGCCCTAAACCACTGAGCCACCCAGGGGCCCAAGCCCAAAACATTCCTTTCCCATTTATGTCATTAGCCTGGATGGAATCCCATTTCTACCCTTGGATTGCAGGGAGGTGGACTTTTTAAGTAAGCATACTGCTAGTGAAGACACAGCCCATTGATAATAGAGACTATGCATATGGAAGGATTCTATTAATAAGGGGAAAGGGGAGAGGGATATTGGATAGACCACTAGCAAGGACTGCCGTACTCATGATCAGATCCCCAAAGGCTAAGATACCATTAAAGAGATTGCTAAGAGGATCAGTTCATGTCGCTTCAGGGGCATCACAGATAGCATATTACTTGTCTTTTATGATTTAACATCTACTGAGGTGCTCACAGGAGTCATCATTGACAGAATGCTGCAGTGATTAAAGGTAGAGACTGTAAAGTGTGGAGCCATTTACACCTGCATTGGTCCACCGTGTTTCTTAAATAGGTAGGGCTGGGCAAGTTATTGAGCACCTCTTGACATTTCTTTTCTGATTTATAAGATGGGAGGAATTTTAGAGTGAGCACATTATTTTGCATGGAGTAGAGACAAAATTATTAGGCGACTTCCCATTTTTGATCAAAATTCATGTAATCAATAGTGATTTTCAGTGACTGAGTAAGATATTCAGGAGGAATAAAAGTGAGTGTCAATGAAGTTTTGATTACTTTTTTTTTCTTGTAATGTAAGTAAACAATACTTAAGTAACTATCAGTTGATTTTAAGAACTACGGCAGGCCTTGTTTTAAGCTGAGTAGATATTCAGTAGAGTGTGAATGTACTTTTGTAACTAAAGAATATAGTGAAATGAATTGCACATCGACCGTGTTCCTAGTTATGGCAGGAGAAACATTTTTGCATTATTCTGGGCATCACTTCAAGGTTAAATGTGATTATCTTTGCTGCTTCCACCTGGCAGGGATGCCAGGGTCCTCCTGGTTGCTCCAATCTTTCCAGCCAATAATAAGAGGCACGTTGTGACTGGAGATTGAATCAGCAATAATTGTGTCACCTTACACTTAGAAACGGGATGGTGATAAATGGATCCTGAGTTACCACGGCAAGAACCAAGAATCAGGCCCTTGCTTTTTGGTCTGGGTTAACCGGATAAAGCGCCCACCTATGTCACATCCTCCTGCTCTCTCTGAGACTTACACATAGCCTTCGATTTATTTTGTCTGCGGAAATCATTTGATGTCAGGCAGATCCAGGCTCAGTATCCCATGTGGCATTTTTAGAGTACCCAGAGATGTTGGCTCAGGCTATCAAATATGAGTATAAAAGGACAGAAGAACATTAAGCGTAAGAAGAAACAGAAGGCAAGAGTTTAACCATGACCAAACCTCTATAATAATGGCAAAAGAGCAGGTTGGCTCAAATAACAATGGAGATGTGAATATAGACAGCAGCGGTTAGAAGGAGATAACAGCTAATGCTCAGAATTGCTGAAGTTCTACATTGCACTGACCTCTTTGCTTTTGCTATTTTATTTAATCTTCATAGCTGTCACTATCATTCTCATTTTACACAAAAGAAGTTAACCATGCTGGCTAAAATCCTAATACCAAACTCAGGCAGTTGAACTCCAAAGTCTGTGCTTTTAGATGACATTCTATATTATATCCACATAAAAATAACAGGGACATTAAAAATAAATTTTAAAAGAAGCCTTAAACTATCGCTGAGTCCGTTGCTTTGAAAAAAAAAAAAAAACAAAAAACAAAAAACAAAAAAACAAAAAACAAAAAACAAAAACCCAACCTTGATGGATTGACCTAGCCATGTTTGTGACAGGAAAATCCCATGGCAGGCAGGCACCTGTAGGCTGGACTCGCAGTTCCAAAGAGATGCCTTTTACTGATATCGTTCTCTAATGGTAAGATTTATCACAGACATTATGGAAGTCATTTAATGGCTACAGTGTTCTTTGAGACATGTTCTGGGAATATATGTTTCAGGCTGCTGCAGTTCTTTTCAGATCAAATCATATTTCTTGTGAAAATAGTGTAGTGTTAACTGATGGATCATCAAACCTGAAGGGATAGTTCAGTGGGCTTGTATTCTGAACTGAAAAAAAAAGTCAATTCTTATTTGCTCTTAGACTCATGTTTTGAATCAAATAATATTAGATGCAATAGGAATGTTAGAGAAAACTGCCTCAAGTTTGCCTGTCAAATGCCCATGCTTCATTTTTAAGGCCAGGATAAAAGTATTTGACAAAAAAGGATCTAGAGACTATTGAACAATGGTTTTCTCGTGATGGAACAGTAAGTCTACATTAATTGATACTTGAAAAAGAAATGCTGAGCCTCAGCTAAGAAAGCATAATAAATAAAAGTTAGTTTGTTAAAAGAGAAAGAAAGAAATCAATAACTACTCCTATTGTCTTAATAAAGGAATGCCTGCAAGAGTCCTGTTGAAAATGGTAAAAGGGGGAAGCACTTCAAATGTTAGCACTGGGAATGGAAATGCAAGGCTCTTAAAACCCCTTTTGAGATTGTTTAAGTATTTCATTTACTATATGTGATGCTTTAAAACAATACATTGGATGTGTGTAAAATATAGTGAATATAAGACTTTTTTTTTTGTATGCGTCCTACTTTGAAGGAAGAAATCTTTTCTTCCCATGACTTCCCATGTGAGTATTGTGTGGGGTAATGTACTAAAGGGTGAATTAACTTCTCAGAAGACCAACTGTGGTTCACCATGGATGTTCACTCCAATAACAGAAAACAATAGATTGTCTGTATATGTTTACTTTTTTTTTAAATATTTTATTTATTTATGACAGATACAGAGAGAGAGAGAGAGGCAGAGACACAGGCAGAGGGAGAAGCAGGCTCCATGCACCGGGAGCCCGATGTGGGATTCGATCCCGGGTCTCCAGGATCACGCCCTGGGGCAAAGGCAGGCGCCAAACCGCTGCGCCACCCAGGGATCCCATGTTTACTTTTTTTTAAAGATTTTTATTTATCCATGAGAAACAGAGAGAGAGAGAGAGAGAGAGAGAGAGGAAGAGGCACAGGTAGAGGGATAAGCAGGCTCAATGCAGGGAGCTTGAAGTGGAACTTGATCCTGGGGCCTCCAGGATTACACCCTGGGCCAAAGGCAGCACTAAACCACTGTGCCACCCGGGCTGCCCTATGTTTACTTTTTTTTTTCTTTTTTAAGATTTATTTATTTTAAAGGAAGAGAGAGAGAGCACATGCCCAAGCAGTAGGTGGGAAAGAATATCAAGCAGATTCCCTGCCAAGTGCAGAGCCCAATGTGTGGCTCCATCACAGGGCCCTGAGATCATGACCTGAACTGAAATCAAGAGTCGAGCACTTAACCACCTGAGCCACACAGGTCCCCCAATTTTTTATTTTTATTTTTATTATTTCTTTTATTGTAAGAGACTATTTACTCATTCTTCTTACTAAGGAGGGCACTTGATGGGATGAGCACTGGGTGTTATACTATATGTTGGCAAATTGAATTTAAATTTAAAAAAAGAAAAATGAATCTTAAAAAAAAATAAATAAATAAAGTGCTGGCCCTGGCAGTATTTTGAAAAGATATAATACCCAAGAGATTTTACTCAGGCAATTCTAAATAAGTAGCCTGATTTTCCCGCTATGTTGGAGAAAAAAAACATGTTTTTGTATTTCAATGTGACTTGGTGTTACAATTACAACATCAAATCATTAGGTCTTATTTCAAGCAGGAAATGATTTGAGTTCTCTGTACTACATAAAATTGACTTGGAATATAATATGAAAGAGAAAATTCATGTTGGTGCTAATAGTACGAACTATTGTACACAATCTATGGAGGCGGAACTAGAATTGCATTGTCATTGGTGTATATGTGTGTATGTGTGTATTTGAAAGCTTAAACTTTCAGATTTCATAAAGAAAGAATGTTCTAGTTTTTTCCCCTTATTGACAGTAGTTGCTGCTACATGACTAAATGTTATTACTTTTTTTTTTCTTTCCTGTGTATACAGGTAGTGCTTATTCTAATTAAATACACAGGGTTAGGGAGGAGGAAAAATAACTGTTATACAGGACAGTGATGAGAAAGTAAGAATAAAAAACAATTTTCACCCCAATATTGAAGTTCTTTTCTCCTTCACACATAGGTCTTGCATTATAACCTCAATCTATCTGACAGAGAGAGTTCAAAACAAGAATAGTCTATTTTGAAACTTACTTTTTATAGAATGTTTTCCTGCAAAGCAAACATGTCCACAGCCCTCAGATCACTTGTATCATGTAATAAATTCTAAAAATTTTATCCCAAAATTGAAAACATCATCATGTGTGAATTCATTGTAGATTTTATAAGTATTCATATATAATCAAGTACACTACTTATTTATAACCTATTAGCTCAGGAATTTATGTATTTACTTGGTTTACCTATTTGCAGTATGAAGAGAGATGACTAGGGGCACCTGGGTGGCTTAGTGTGTTAGAGGGGATAGAGCCCCACGTAGGGCTCCCTGCTCCGTGGGGACCCTGCTTCTGCCTCTACCCTTCCCCCTGCTTGCGCTCTCTTTCTCTCTTAAATAAATAAAACCTTAACAAACAAGAAATGATTATTAAATTATGTGTTATTTGACATTTTGATATCTACTGACAGAGTGACTTGTGTCCCTATAAAGACAAAAATTGTACTCCATGAGCCAACTATACACAACTATTTATTGTGTGTAGAAGTAGGGAGCTGAGAATCTTCTTTTTATATTCCAGTGACGTAATTCCAGTTATATCATGGCATTTCTAGCAATTTATCACATAGTTTCCCATGGAGAAATATCACTTTTCGCCTTATCTATCATTGTTTACTTCAAAACTGTATCATGTATAGTAGACTATTTACAGGCAAGATAAATTATATCGCCGCTTTAATTTTTCAGGTTTACTACTCTCGCTGGTGACATAGAAAATGAAAAGATTTAAAATCCATTTCAAGCATGTAACTATAATTTCATAAAATTTTATGTTCCACCATATATAACGTGTGATAAAAGATGTGAAGTACAGAAAATATTCACCAATATCGCCTCTTCATGACTGTGAGTTTGAAGCCTTTTTAATAGGGCTAAATGTTCAGGGGAAAGCTTCCCTTTTCTCTGTTGAAAAATTGATACAATAGTTTCCTGTGAAATTAAAAATAAAATGAAAGAGGAAGTGCATTATTTAGGCTAAGTTAGAACACCTGAGTTTGGTTTCCAGGCTCCCAACTTTGGAGCTATATCAGACAAGCCCCAGGCTCCTCATTCTCAATGCAAAGAAGGAAAGGATTATTAATGATGTCAAAGGAGATAATCCTCATAAAAATAACTAGTACATTTGTATAAATTATTCAGATAGAAAATATTAGTATAATTACTAATAATCAAATGATCCCATTTCATTTTATTTATATTGTTCTCCGCACACATACCGCAGTCTGATCATAAAACTTCCGTCGACTACTTTTCACTCCATGTTATTTTCCCTGTATTGCTAATGGAGCTTGAAATTGATGGAGTCCTTTCTAATCCTGGCATCAATCTATATTCTCCATCCCTGATGCTTTTTAGTGCTACTGACTTCTCCCTCCTATCAATGCTGTCACACGTTTACATATAAAATCTTGAAATAGAGTTGATGGAATTTATCTTATCTGAAACCATCAGAAAACTAAGGTTTTTTTTTTTTTTTTTTTACTTTTAAATGTTTTGAAGTTTATAGATGCAAAACATTTTGATGTATTCAACATTATGAGGCAGCTTTCAGGAGCCAAGTTGCCAGAATGTTGAAGCAGATATTTCCACTGCACATAATGGAAAGAACTGTGCAGAGAGCTGGATAACCTGGTTTCTATTCTGATTTCTGTAATTAACTAGCTCTATGATATTGAGGAAATCACTTAGCCTTTCTGTTTCTCAATTTCCTCCTTTGTGGAATGAAATAATTAAAACAATGTTCTCTAAGGTACTCTCCAGTTTCAAAGGCCTGATTTTATGCCATCAGAGAAGCCATGCATGAAGACCCTTTTTTTCCTTTTTCTTTTCTTTATAAAATCTTGTTCTTACCAACACAAAATATACAAACATTGTTTTTGGAATATCTGATCCCAAGTGTAATCTGGCTTAATTCTAGCCTATGATCAACACAATGGGTAGATAGCCAGAGTGGTCGGTCTCTTCAGTTAAGGATGTATGCAATGGTCTGGACTGGCCCGTTCAAGAGTCATGGTAGAAATAGTTCTAGGACACAAAAGATACAGCTTACACCTTGGATAGGCAGCTTTTATTTATTTTTTTTTGTTTGTAAACTGATATATATCTGAGCTGACTGTTCAAATGTCTCATTACTCTCTTTCCTCTGAATAGGGCCAATAAATTTCAAGCATCATTAGCAGCAAGTGTGTACTCAAAACCAACAAACGATATGCCAACCTCTCAGAGAAGGGTTCAAGATATAAGATGAGTGGAAACCTTGTTATATCTGCAAACATTGATGGATCATAGAAGCAAAAGTACTCAACATTTTATAAGGCAATAAATGCAGCCTATTTTGAACTAAAATACAACATTATTTGTGTGTGTGTGTTTTTTTTTTTTTTTTTTTTTTTTTTTTTTTATGTGAGAGGAATCAAAACTCGGGATTAAAGAAAAATTGTGCTCAGCCCAAAGTGTTTCCTCCCAAAAAAGGTAGAGGATTTGGCTTAGGCAGCAGTTGAATTGTGGTATCATAAAGGTTCAAGCAGAGAATTTCAAAAGCATTGTGTGGATTGCTACGAGTTTCCCAGTGTGTTCCTGTGATTCTGAATTGGGGAAGAGAATTGGGAAGGTACTGCGAACCATGGCCCTGCTTCATTCCTTCTATATTCTACACAATGAGTAGCTGCTAAACTTTCATTTAAGAAATTCTTTGTTTAGAATAAATCCTTAGAATGCATGGCTTGGAGAATACTGGTATGGAATGCAATACAATGAATGAGTCTATGCATTTGATTAAAGTTTAACTAACTGTCATTATTTGAATGGCAGGAACAGAGACCTTTCCCACAAAGTAAGTGTCTATAGAGAATGAGACCACACGTATCATTTGACTTCTCACAAGGTTTGACTTGATAAAAGCTCTGCCCTCAATTCTGAGCTCAGCATAAAAAGATCAATGGCTCAGATTCCCTTTATCCCAAAGTTAAGATTGGCAGATATTTCACTTTGACCTAATACAAAACAGAGTTGTCTCAAATTGCATAAGGGATGAAGAGGTAGCAATAGTAAATCTGCTGCACTTTGGTGGTTTTTTTGTTTGTTTGTTTGTTTGTTTGATGACCTTAGATGTAGAGGAACAGATTCTACCTATGTTGATCTTTGAGGCCTTACTGATGGACTTGTCCGCAAATCTGTGGCACTTGAATACAATTATTATTCAATAAATGCTTATTTCATGGAAAAAGAAAGTGGGTGGTTTTATTTTGGGATTTCTTTTGTTGTTGTTGTTTCTTTTTTTTTTTTTTGACTGGAAAAAGCAAGTTAAGGGTAGGAGATTTATGAGTTCATTCTATGAAGAAAAGTCCAATTTCAGGAATTGATATGATGTTGTCAGAAAGACTGCCTCTCTCCGTCTCTTATTTCTCTCAATCTCCTTTTGTATTTAGACTTAATTTTCTCCTATTTTCAAGGCATCCACATTATGTTGTCCAGGGTGCAAGGTGAGGTGAGTAGTAGTCAGCTACTTCTTTGACTGGAAAGGCAGATGCTAACATTGGCCAAACCTGAGATCTATGTCCATAGTATAGTCAAAGGGACAAATATTACTAGATTACAGGATGTGTTTGTATGGGATCATTCATACAAATGAAAGAGCAGATGTATTTACTAGAAATAGTAGAGTAGGTATACAGGCAGGGAAAAATTAAATAAGCAAATAAATTATGTGTCAGAAAATTGAGGCACTATGACATAATGATTAAAAGAAATATATAGTTGGTCATTCAGATGATGAAATGTGTTTCTCAGATATAGTTGGTCTTCATCCACAGTTACTGAAAATGCTTGAGAGCCATAAAAATGATGTGAGTGTCTTGTTATTAATTAAGGTGACTTCTGGATCCCACCAAAGGGCAAGGGCTGGTTGTAAGGAGGACCAACCATTTGATTAGAGGGTTGGAACTTTCAGACCTACACTCTGACCTCAAGGAAAGGGAGAGGGGCTGGAGGCTGGACTAGTCAATGGCCAATGACTGAGTCAATCATGACTATGCCATCCATGATGGCTCCTTAAAAACCCAAAAGACTGAGTTGATGAACATATGGACACTGGGGAGAGTGGCATGCTGGAGAGAGCATGTCAGCCATAACCCATCTATGTATCTCTCCATCTGGCTCTTGATTCATATCCTTTATCATGTTGCTTAGTAAACTGGTAAACATAAGTAAATGTTTCCCTGAGTTGTCAGAGCAAATTAAAAGAACCTAAAGAGTAGGCTGTGGGAACCTCCAGTCTGTAGCTGATCAATCAGAAGCACAGATGTAGGAACAGCCTGGAGCTTGCCACGGGAAGTCTGAAGTGAGGGTGTGGGGAGGTAGTCTGGTAGGACTGAGCTCTTAATCTGTGGAATCTGATGCTATCCCTAGGCAGATAGTGTCAGAATGGAGTCAAATTCTTAGACATCTTGTTGCTGTTTGAGAATTGCTTGGTCTTGCATGTGAGGGAACACTACTCCACGCATTGGATTCAGGAACCCTAAAAGAGTTGGTGTCAGTACAGGCACATAACCAAGAAATCAAAATTTCTCTTTAATCAAAAGTCATGCTTTTTTTTTTTTTAAATGAAGTAACAGTAATATTAGATTTCTCTAATTATACGTACTAGTTTTCCATAACTGTAAAACAAATTCCCACAAATGGAGCACTTTAAGACTCACAGGTCTGCAGGTAGAAATTCACAGAATAATGGGAGTCTGTGCCCAAGGCCTCACAAGATTGAAACCAAGGTGTCAGTTGGATGTCAAGCTCTTTCTTGAGGGGGAGAAAATCAGCTTTCAAGCTCATTAGACTGTTGCCAGAATTTATTTCCTTGCTATAGACCTCAGGTGCTCTTGATACCACTAGTGGTGATGTGGGACAGCCCTCAGCTCCTAAAAGTTGGCTCTCTGTATCAGCAATTTAAATTGAATCGGGACATGAGTGGTTGTTTTCTTCTAAGCCAGCTGGAGCTTGTGTCTCTAACTTCCTCTTTCTATCCCTGTGGGGGGAAAAAATCCTCTGAAGCTTTTAAAGGGTCATATGATTAGAGACATAATCACCCACCCAACATGATACAACCCTAAGAATTAAATCCATGTGATTTTCTGTTTTGTTTCTTAAATTCCACATATGAATGAGATCATATGATAAGTTGATAAGTGTCTTTCTCTGATTGACTTATTTACTTATAGGGGAAGAGAGGAAAAAATAGATGAAATCAAAGAGGGAGACAAACAATAGAAGACTCTTAGTCATAGGAAACAAACTATGATGAGGGGGTTTCTGAGGGGGGCATGGGGAGAGGGGGTAACTGGGTGATGGGCATTAAGGAGTGCACATCATGTGATGAGTGCTGGGTGTTATATAAGACTGATGAATCACTGACCTCTACCTCTGAAACCAATAATATATGCTAATTAATTGAATTTAAATAAAAATGTGCATAAAACAACAACAAAAATAATTAAATCTGTAGTCTTCACAGTCCTGGGGATTATTCCCAGAATGTACACTAACAGGAGAAAAACTTTGGACAATATGGTGGAGTCTAGCCAATCACACCATATTTTGGAGTTCGACCATAATTGAGAATTACGGCTTGATTTGGATTCAATTTTGTATTGAATATGCACAAGTTTATGATCTAAAATAATACAATGAAGTATGATTGTATCCTGCTTAGTCTCAGAAATTCTCTATATAGCCTATCTTAATCAGCAGCCAAAGATGTATATAAAGAGGAAAAAAAGTTAAAAGTAGTGAAGGAGATCAGTAAACAAACTCTTTCTTTTTTTAGATTTTGGAAATAATGCAACTCTGCAATCTATAATATTCATGTAAGGTTTAGGAAGATTGCTACACACACATACACACAATTCTATGGATTCCATGAATTATAAGGAAAATTTAATAACAAAGCAATTCAGTTTCTTCTGAAAAGCAATTAAACTTTGAGAGATTTATTCATTATTTAAGGTCTCAATGTCAAATTAAGCATCTACTTTTATAATCCTGAATTCATTAAAAAAAAAAAAAACTTGACCTTTAAAAATGCAATAGGTTGAAATCGATTTATTTCACTCAGGCATCCAATAATATATGTTTGCTAAAAGCAGTCAAAATTGAGGTTCCAGCATCTATGAGAGTTGTTTGAATTTTTCTTTTTTTTTTTTCTTTTTTCTTTTTTTAATTTTTATTCCTTACTTTTTTTCCTTTTAAAGTCAAAGTCAAAGCAGAACTATTATCTCTTTGGAAGTTTCCTGGGAATCCTGCTGCCCCTACTGGAAAACAAATGAACCCAGAGAATGAGTCCTTCCTTAACGTGATTATAATGAGAGATTTTAGAAAAAATCTTGGTTAACCTGTATTTAGAAACAAGATGCAATTTATTGCATTTCTTACATTGAATAGATACTATTTTTGTTTCTCATTAGCACATTGCAATTTAGCATTTTCATACTATTGGACAAAAATGAATACTTAATGTATAAATTATCATGCAAATAAGATAATATTTATGACACTGTTACAGGATATAAGACTGAGAGATATGAATTCTTAACAGTAAAATTGACATGAAACAGCTTGACTCACAATACAAAGACAGCAACCTGGTTAAGTACGTGGATTTATTTTTTCTGCATTTGTGATATTATACTTTCAAAATCCATTTAAAGTAGTTATTTTAAAGTGAGGAAAAGAAATAAAAGACTTCAGTGAGGTGGCTTTGTGCTTTCACACATAAAGCAATTCCCACAGTAATGCAGGCTGCAGAAAATGGGTCACCTTCAAACCACCTTTGAAATAAGCAGATAATATAATTTTCAGATTGCGTTCTTAAGAGCATTGTTTTATAGAATGCATATCTATTTGGTCTTTTATGCATTTTGAAAAAATGTGCATGTGTGAGCACAAGAAAGCACATACTAATATTTTGCTTTCCCCTCCCATTTTTCTCTGTCAAATGCATGTATGTACACATCTAAATATTCTCATACAAGTGCAAGTAGCTGAGTATTTGATTATTAGTTCATTGTGAGAGGCACATGTGTGCTAAAATCTATTTCTCTACTGAAATGAAGTTTTCCATTGTGTTTTTAATCTAATGGATTTCTATATGCTTCAAAGCAAATTATGGTATAAGATGCAGAATCTTTGAAAAAATATTTTTCATGGAAGTATTTTGTTGCCATAACAGTAAATTATATTTTCTTTAACACAAATTTTGTTCACTTTTTTCTAATTGACCATTAATTGTTCCAAATATGTAATTGACATTTAGTATATTATTGAGATGATTCCTAACTATAGATATGATATGTATTTGTATTTTCAATGAAAACACAAATATAACATGCTTTTTAATTATATGATATTTATGCTTATGAAAAACTTCTATAAGACAAGTGTGATTTGAGAGACATTAAGCTGTAAAAAGACAGTGTTTGGGTTTTTAAAAAAGATTTATTATTTATTACTATTTAAAGATTATTTGAAAGAGTGAGAGAGAGAGCAAGGGGAGGAGAAGAGGGAGAGGGAAAGAGAATTTTTTTTTTTTTTTACTTTTTTTTTGAGGGGGGGAAGAATCTTAAGCAGACTCCCTGCTGAGCACAGAGCCCAATGTGGGGCTCGAACTCATGACCCTGAGATTGTGACCTGCGCCAACATCAAAAGCGGTGCTTTATTGACTGAGGCCCCCAAGTGCCTAAAGACACAGTGTTCTGAATATCTTTTTTGCTATGATCCAGATTGTTGCACATTGGACTCCTGTCTCCTTGAGAGCAAGTACTGCTAGGCTCTCTCTTCTAGTGCCTGGTGCAATCACTAACGGGCAGTCCAAAGTGTCCATTAAGTCCATTAAGTCATTAAAGTGTCCATAAAGTACAACCTGGTTTTGCTCACCAAACCGATGTGTATTACGAAACTAGTATTTGGGTAGTTTGTATCTGTGGCTAATCTGATCCTCTGACCAAAAATTTAATGTTTGTTTCTTTGTCTTTTCCTCTTAAGGGAGACCTAGTTTTAAAAGTTAAGGGAGAAAATGACATTATATGGTTCAAATTCAAAAAGAACTGACTTAGTTGAAGTGCTAGTCTCACAGATGCATGGAGTTAGACTACCTGACTTGAGCATTCACTTTGTGTCTTTCTATTTGTGTCTTGAGCTAAGTCAGCGTCTCTGTGCCTCAATTTATGCATCTGCAAAATGAGGAGGATAATGGTAGGGTTGTCCTTATAGGGTTGTTCTGAGGATTAAGGTGGCTTTAGACATATAAAACCATTAGAAAATTGCCTGAAAAAAGTAGAAGCTCGATGGTGTTTTCTATCATTATTTTGGATCCAATTAGTTTTCTTGTATCTATGAATACAAATTCATGTAAATGGAAACAAATATTGCTATACTGGGCTCATTTGGATGTAAATGGAGAGACAGGAAGGGAAATAGACATCAGGAAGTTTGATTCTCAACAGTATCCTCCAAATTTTATGATATAAATATTAGAATCCACATTTTATATATGAGGATTCTGACATCCAAAGAAATTTACTAACTTATATAGTAACATCCAGGTAAGAAGTAATGAGTTTGGGATTCTAAACCCAAATGGTTCATGTTCATGATCATGGATTTCACATTGTTCTATGTTTTACAATAGAGGTAACGTTTGGGTCTGTCTGATTGATTAGAGTTATTAAATACATATACAAAGAAGTTAGGATAGATTATGTAGCTTTGGAAAACTAAATTTTACATTTTGAACTATTAAAATTTCATTACAAAGAGTCCATTTATCCTATTTATCATGCTAACATATCACTGATTAGTTTGAGAACTAAATAAAGCTTCCAAGATGTGTAACATAGTGCCAGGTATTCAGTAAGGGCTAATAGCAAGAGCAATAACTTGGAGCAATAGTAACAAGTAACAATAAATCAGTGAATGATATCTACCTATAATAATGTATAATTATTACTTAAATCTCATCTTAAAATTTATTTTAAACCAGGATAAATCATGCAAATCTACCAGGTATTCTGAAAAACAACCACATTTGAAATCCTACATAAATTCACTTCCATTTCAAATAGAGATTCCATTACTGAAAATTTGATAAGAATAGTTTATTGTCAGGGGATGTTTTGTTACCTAAAACCTGGCTTTGTGAGAAATGTTTTACAGCGTTGGAAACGTAGGGAAGAAATTATTTTAACCTTCTTCCATATTTTTTCTCCCAATTCCAGGCACCACGCCAATGACCTCTCCAACTTCTCCAGAAGTACCTATTAATATGTTGTGACACTCTCAAATGATATAATGTGATCTGGGTGAGCTAAAGTTGTAAAATATGACAATCTAAAGGAAGAGTTAGGATCCCCCTCATATGTAGCCACACATGCAATATTCAAGGAGAAAAAGAAAAATGAAAGAGAACATCGGGTGAAAAGTATATTTTTTTTTTCTCTAACAGGATGTATAATATATCCTAGCACATCAGATTTTGTTGCTCCCCAGCATTGCAAACAGTCTTTGTTCTTTGCTCTGCCTTGGCATACCTCTGGGGAGGTGTGGGCCTTTTTGAATGGATTTCTACTTCCTTAAATAGAAGGTGAAATACTTCCAGATGATAAATAGCTTTGGGTCTGTAACCCAGGCAGGGGAGTTCTCGACTCACTTTGGGCTGTTAAAGAGAATTCCCAGCCTTGTAAAGTGGTTCCCTCCTGCTCAAATGGCAACAATCAAGCTAGGAAGAACAAATGAGTCCCCGCAGGGAGGAGAATGGAGTAGAATGTCAAATATTCTTGGACCTTCAGTGGCTTCAGACAGAAATTTTGCATTATAACATTACCCAGGCAGAGTTACAGATCATCTTTTGGGTCTTGTCTTCTTTTGTCAATAAGCAACGCACTGAACATAATCAAATGGCTTTGTAAGCCAATAAATACAGTGGCCACTGTGATGTTTCTGAGGACAGGATAAGCCTGAATAGAAAATCAAGCAACCACAAAAAAAAAAAAAAAAAAAAAAGAGAGAGAGAGAGAAAGAAATACAGAGTATTTTATAAGTACACCAAGGAGAAGAGGGCAAAAGTAGTCTGTTTTCTACGTAATGAAATTGTTTCAGCCAAAGAAAACTGCATAAAATTTTCTCATACTAGTTTTGGCTACTTTATCTGATGGATCCTGTATGTAAATAAAAGAGTCATGCTATTACTTCCAATCACATGCACTGACTGTTGAACCATAAAATTAAGCCCATCTATGGGCTCTGTAATCATTCGAAAACTGATAATGAGTCTGACAACCTACATGCCACTATTGCACCAAAATTAACTGAGGCATATCCTCTACAAGGAACTTTTCCCTTGCGTTGAATGTGTTCATGGTGAGGACCAGCAGAAGATGCCATCCCTCACCTTACGAGGATCTCTTTATTAAGTAGGGCCTACTTCTATGCTCAGACATATTTTGAGACTAAAAAGATATTCTAAGCCAGAAAGGTAAAGACATATCAGGAACTTTCGTATTCCAGCAAATTCAGAATGGAGACTAGATCCCTGAAAACATCATGATAAGTAGATAAGTAATTATTAAAATGCATGAACCTTCTAAACTTACAGAAATTAAAGACACAGAATCCAACTGCAGTATTTGAAAGTTGCTTTGATCTATGCTCAAGATATAGAGAAAGAATTAAAAAAGATATTTGAAGAGACCAGTGGTAAAAATTGAATAGGGGCTGATTATTAGATGATGATGGGTATTTTAAATAATTTTCTTAGATTAGATAGTGACATTATAATTTCATAGGAAATGGGCTTCATTTGCATGAAGTTGGTGCTCCAGTATCAAGTAGTTAATTATGATGTGCTTGGAACATTAAAAAGTCTATAAAAATAAAGCAAAATACTCAGAACGTTGATAATTGCTTAATCTAAGTAGTGAGAATATAGATTTTTTATTGCATGATTCTTTGAGTGTTTTACTTGGTTTGAAGTTTGATTTAAAATATTCTTGGTGAAGGAAGATGGTGTTGGGCCCACACATGTTCATTCTTCTGCTGAGACCATCAGGAAACAAAAATATGAATCCATAATCTTGATGAGAATGATGTGGAGGGCAGGTTTTAAAATAGCGTGTGATGTACCGTGGTTCCTTACGGGCACGATTAGTGATTTGCAAATACATATATACAGCAGATCCACACAAATTTTGGTCTTCAGAAAGAAGCTACATTTTCAAAATCATACGCTTCTCCTTCCAATATAAATCATATGCTCCCCATGCCTAGTAACCACCCCCTATCCTGGCAAATAGCAAATGAAAATAAAATCACTGCTGGACATAGTAATGTAAAAAAGCATTTTCTAGTTTGTGTGTATATTCAACCCAGAAAAAATAAGAATAAATATTTTATTTTGTGCCACAGTTTCTAAAATATAATCAAAGAGGCGCTAGTAAACCCTTAACTTTAGATTAGCTTTCTCAAAACTTTTAAACACTGGGATTCAGATTTGCTTACGCTCTGAAGCTGGTCCTCTGTATCTTTTTAAAGCCTCTCTTGGCATCTCATTTTCATGCTCCATCTAAGATGACTTGGGAAACATCAGAAAATAGCAACACCACTTCCACAAAACAACTGCTTGGACAGTGCAAATTTCGATGTCCATCATTTATGGAACTGTGTTCCTGGGAGAGATTTTAAATGTCAATACTAAAGATAATATTATTGGAGTTGGCTGCTACAGTCAATACAGTGAGCACCTACTCAGAAATAGTTTTTTAAAAAAATAATCGGAATAAGAGACATTTCTTGCTGTTACTTTTGAATTGTTATAACGGAAAATGATTCTATCTTTGCGGAATCATTAGCTTTGTGGAATGTGTAGCTTAAAGCCCTGTGTAAAGTGACATCATGTGATTTGTCATAGTTAACACAGTCCAAAGATAAGGCAAGGCAGGAAAAGTCCTTCTGAAACCCTCCCTCCTTCTTTATGCAAACTACACTAAGAAAAAGCTTCACAGTGTTAGCTCCGCCTGAATTCCATTGCCGAAAGATTCAAGAAATGAATTTCATTCTAGAGATAAATTCCCGAAATCACTGAAGTTTCCAATTTTGTTTGACGCATAAAAATTAGGTTTTTTTTTTTTTTTTCCAGTTTTGATAATTACTCCTTTAGGGAACTGAACAGGAGAACACACACACACACACACACACACACACACACACACATTCATCATATTGTTTATGAAAGGATAAGCAAGGGCCATTAAATCATTAGAACTTCCATGAGTGAAATAATGCACACATTAAAAAATAATTTTGGAAAGGGGCACCTGGCTGGCTCAGTTGGTTAGAGCATGTGACTGTCACTTTTGAGGTTGTGAGTCTGAGGGTAGAGGTTACTTAAAAAAAAAAAAAAATTATTTGAAGAATTTCAAGTGATACTAAAAAAAGATCATGGTATTTCATTATGGAAAGTGTTGATTTTTTAATATCATGTTATATGTATATATAGTCAGTATTATAAAAATATAAAAGTATATATAAAGTATATATATTTTCATATGTATACTCTTGCAGTTATATATATTTTTGTTATTATAGCAATTATATATAAATGCTGAATATAACTGAAAGTGTACAGAAATGATAGAAGTTTTCTACAATTCCCACGTCAGGCTGTCCCTTACTTAATATTAGAACTGAATTTGGAAAAAAAATATCTATTTAAGTCAATCATTCATGGGCCAGTTCAGTCAACATTGGCTAATTTTAAATATTGCTTGTCAATGCAGGATATTGCAGGTGGTCTCCTATGAGGTATTGTCATGTAATGAACTGCTTTAAAAATTCTAATCTTCTCAAGAGTTTTACATCAATCAGCTTCATTTTTAGTTCAAAATTTTCACGTATTTTCACACATTTCTTTTGAAGCTTTAATCTCTACATAACTCGGCTTTAAATTAGAAGGAAAAGGTAGAAGAATAAGGAGGAACAGCAACTGAATTTAATTTCGATCTTGGATAGAGTCGAAAACACATTTGCTTTTCTATTCTTATGTCAGTTCAAAAGGAAAACAGTTCTGATTTTAGCTAAATGAGAATTTTTTTGTAACTCTACTTGGATCACATTGTAAAAACCTTCTCAGAATTTTCACTCATTTCCCACAATATTACCACATATTCTTTTGAGCCATTGGCAAAATGGATGCAGTTTATAAAGTGTTTGCTTTTGCATTGAGCTTTTGCCTGTCTCATATCTTTAGATAAATTTAAAAGCAAAAGCAATACTCACTGTGTTGAATATCTTTAATAGTATGGGTGAAATACATTAATTTGATATTCCTAAGTCCAAATACATTTATCTACAACTTGATTTTACACTTGAAACTTCCTGTGCTTCATAAGAGTTTGTAAAAATAAAATAGGGGGAAAATTCTTCCTCCCATCATTTATAGCAATTTTTCTTAGACTTGAGTAAAATATGCAGAAATTTTAAAGGAAAATCAAAATCATGTGCCCTCTTTTTGTTTTCTTATTCTCTTAATTATAATACTTACTTAGGCATCAATTCTTTGTTATGCTCTGATGCAAATATACTTGCAGAGCAAGTTTTGAAGTAAATACAAATTCACAAAATGAATGCATTCATTTTATAACATTAATTTGAAGGATGATTTGATTTTACTGAACTCAAACCAGAATGTTCAGTTTAAGGACAAAGAGGTAGCCACTGTTGAGTTTGTTTTTTTCTGTTTTAATTTTGCTAATACCAATACACAGAAAGCCTATTTGCAAAAGGATATTTATATAATTTAAAATATTTCAAAGCCTTTTTGGTGTGGGTGGAAACATTAAAAAAACAAAAAGAACTCATTCTTACCCCCAATTTTTCAAGAATGCTGTGCTTGTATGCGAATTTGGAAGCATAGCCCAAATGACTATGGACACTAAAAGCTTAACATTTTTAATTTGGCTGATCTGTTGACTGGAAGGAGGTTTTATATATTCTATTTTTTTAAAGATTTTATTTATTTATTCATGAGAGACAAAGAGAGAGAGAGGCAGAGACACAGGCAGAGGGAGAAGCAGCCTCCATGCAGGGAACCTGATGCGAGGCTCGATCCCGGGACTTCAGGATCAGGCCCTGGTCCAAAGCCAGACGCTCAACTGCTGAGCCGCCCAAGCATCCCTTGAAGGAGGTTTTAAATGTAAAAATGCAGACACTGAAATCAGATGGCCTGACCCAAATAAGAAAAGGTTAAAACATTTTAGATCAGAATCAGAATAAAATATAGTATTTATAAGAATACATATGCTATATAATTTAAATGCTGTGTATGTTATTATTTGTAAAACATATGAATATGCATATTCTTGGAGAATTATAAATAATGTAATATATTATATATGTATACACACATTATGGAATACTTTATGGATTTGAAGACTATGTTCATCTTCTATTACTTCTTGGACTCTAGTTTGAAAAACATTGAACTACAGTATCATACTAATTATTTACCTTCTTTTTAAAAAATATTGTATTTATTTATTCATGACAGAAAGAGACAGAGGCAGAGACACACGCAGAGGGAGAAGCATGTTCCACTCAGAGCCTGATGTGGGATTCAATCCCGGGACTCTGGGATCACACCCTGAGCCAAAGGCAGACGCTCAATTGCTGACAGACATCCCAATAATTTATCTTCTGCTTGGCCCTTTCCCCCACATTAATTATGTATATCTTATTACATGCTATGATATAGTGAATAATAAATGTGTTGAAGAAATTAGCAGAAGCTCAAAACTTTTCTATATTAGGAGATTTTAAATATATAGAATGAATTAGAGCAAGCCGTTTGTGAATTTGAAAGGATAATCAGTGCTTCTATCCAACATTTGGCTGAGCAATATTGAATAACTCATTGGAAGTCAGTATGTTAAAATGAGACACTCTACTACACATATCTGAAACCATCTGGCATGCCAAAACTCTCCTCTCCTTTCAAACGAAAAGGTTCAATGTTTTCTGAGTTCTTTTACCTTCTCTCTCAACTGCATTCAGGGCATTGATTTTTTTTTTTTTTTCAGGATATTCAGCAGGATTTCTGATTTGGTATTGATGAGCCCATTTATGTTTATTACAACAATAACTTAAAATGAAATAAGTACACTTAAGATTAATGCATTTCATTTTGTGAAAATTGTATTCCCCAAAAATGTGGAAAAGAAGTAAATACAGATGTTCAATTTACGTATGTTCATGTATTCGAGGGCTGTCCTCAGACAGTCTCTGGAATCCATTGAGAAATAAGATGGGTTGATAGAAAGATGAATGGAAGAGGAGACATGTGATCTATATATGTGATGAGTCAAATACAATTGATCCTTGAACAGCATGGGTTTAAACTTCATGGAGGTTAAATCTCATATGCATTTTTCCATAAATACATAAACTTATGTTATCAATAAATGTATACAATTACTATATTTTCTTTTCCTTATGCTCTCTTAATAACATTTTCTATAGCTGACTTTATTGTAAGAATACAGTATATAAGGGGTGCATGGGTCACTCAGTTGTTTGAGCGTACAACTCTTGGTTTTGGCTCAGGTCATGATCTCAGGCTCATGGGATTGAGCCCCGAGATGGGCTCTACAGTCAGCGAGGAGTCAGCTTGGGATTCTTTCTCCTCCCCTTCTACCCTTCCCCTAGCTCATACTCCCTTTCTTTCTCTCAATCTCTAAGATAAATAGATACATAAAATCTTAAAAAGAGAATATGGCATATAATATATATAACATATAAAATATGTGTTAATTGACTTACTAAACAGTTATTTTTGGTAAGGCATCCAGTCAACAATAGGCTGTTTGTAGTTAAGTTTTGTTGGAGTTAAAGGTTAAACAGAATTTTCAATTGCACAGGGGTTGAAAACCCTAACCCCTGCCTTGTTCAAGCGCCAACTGTAGAGTAAAAGGTAAATGGTGTAATCTCTGGGATATATATATATATATATAAATGTTTACCACATATTTTTCTACTTTTTTGTGTGTCTTTAAAATGTTTATATTCAAAGATTTAGTAAAAAAAAAAAAAAAAAGACGAGGAAGACAAAAAAAAAATGAAAAAAGAACCATAAAATTTTTCTTTGACTTTTCTGATAAAAATTTACAGTGCAAGCACCTTTACTCTGGGACCATCCCTTTAATAGTGTTCTCTGTCTCTCTTTCTCTTTCTCTCTCCCCATAAAAGCTCCATTCTGACTTAGATAAAGGAGAGGGCACTGTTAAATACACCCTCTCAGGAGATGGCGCTGGCACCGTTTTTACCATCGATGAAACCACAGGGGACATTCATGCAATAAGGAGCCTGGACAGAGAAGAAAAACCTTTCTACACACTGCGTGCTCAGGCTGTGGACATAGAAACCAGGAAGCCCCTGGAGCCTGAATCGGAATTCATCATCAAAGTACAGGATATTAATGACAACGAGCCAAAGTTTTTGGATGGACCCTATGTTGCTAGCGTCCCAGAAATGTCTCCTGTGGGTGAGTAGGCAAGTCGAAGTGTTGTCAGATGCTCTGAGGCCTCTTCAACATTTATTTTTTGCACGTTGATGTAAACGTCTTATTTGTAAGCCAGAGGATGATTCTTCCAGTATGGAAGATACAATTACTTTCATTTATGTTTTCTTTCTTTCTTTCTTTCTTTCTTTCTTTCTTTCTTTCTTTCTTTCTTTCTTTCTTTCTTTCTTTCTTTTTCTTTCTTTCTTTCTTTTTTTTTTGTCCTTTCTGCCTCATTCTAAATATACACATAGATACATAAATATCTAGGATCTATAAAATTAGTCACTAGTTTCCAACCTTTGCACTCACCTGAACTCACAGAAATCCTTTGTAATCAAGTACTAGACTCAATGTGTACTAAGATCCATTGTCATTGCGATTCGAGATGCTGATGTGGTGCTGAAGGTAACTACCCCTACCCACAGATGCCAGCGAGTGATTCTTGGCTCAAAGTAAATCATCCAAAGCATATATCACATATGAGTCTGGAAGTTGTCCAGAAAGGAATGTGTTGCATCCTTTGTAGCTATAGATAGAGATTCCAGAAGGATGATATTGTTTTTTGTTTTTTGTTTTTTTTTTTACTGCAAGTAACCCATGGTAGTTACACCATCAAATCAAGAAGTAAATATCATTATCATTAGAATGATTAGGATGAATTTACAATTAGGTATAGTATCACTACTCTTCTTAATAATTTAAATTTGATATAGATTCACACTTCAGAACCAACCTCAATTTGAAAGTTCTAGGATGTGTATTTTGAGGTCAGCGAATCAAGGATCACAGCTTTAACGACAACTTTAAATAGCTGTGATTCCAAAGTCACCGCTGCCAATCCCTTATTCTATTTCAAAGTAACTTCTGGTGTTTGGCAGTTTTGTAAGATAAAGCTGCCCATCGCTTCCAGGTTACAACTTGAAACTCGTATGGTGAGCCATTGCTAATTTTCCTGGCTGACGTTCCTCAGAGAGCTGCTGCTGGCCCTACAAACCATCCCAGACATGTAGAGACTACACTGAGGGCAGAGGCAGGTTAGTAGCTTTAGGAGTTTGTCCCATGGATTTACCACAGATTCACTTGAAATTATGTCTATGACCTTACCCGGTGTTCAAAGGTCATATTCTCTCCATGACCTGAGGAACCAGCTCAAAGTAGTTTACTTAGATTTTAAACATTAGAGCACACGGGTGCAAATCTGTTATTCAACTTCTGCTACATTTTTTTGAGCTGCACTTGTATCATATATATATATATATATATTATATGATATACCGATTGCTAGAGATGTAGAAGTACAATTGGGAAGAAGTAGATCTTATTAAAAAGTAGGCCCCGGAAATGGGGAGAGCTAGTTTTTTAACTGTGTCTTGATTTTACAGGGAGAGGAAAAAGGAAGGTGCTGTTCTGAAAAAAAAAAAAAAAAAAAAAAGAAAAGAAAAGAAAAGAAAAGAAAAAAGAAAAAGCAAAACTTTTAAGAAGACAATGCTCAAAAAAAAAAAAAAAGAAGACAATGGTCTTTCATACCTAAATGGTTTAAACGAGGGCTTACTTCATGTAAATTGGATTATTTACATGAATTTACAACCCTCGGTGACTATTATAGAAACAACATCCTTAGAGCAAACATACACATAATTCTGCATTATTAGAAAATTCTGTCTTATTCGGTAAATAATTAGGTCTTTTGTTGTGCCAATTGGGATAAAGGGATGAACCATCATGCAGAGGAGTTCCCAGCTAGCACCCGAAGAGAGACATGAACCTGGAAAATCAGGGTAGGTAAGTGAGAAAACAAAGTGGCCCCAGCTTTTGCAGTATTGTGGGGAGACATAATTACCTGTGCTCTCTTCAAGTTTCAGGAGGATCTAGGGAAGAATAGGTTATTTAAAATGTTTTGTGGTATGGCAATACTGAAATCTCTCATTGGTTATTCAAGAGATTCCAGTAAATAAATACTTCACCAGAGTTTCAACACACACTCTCTGCTTTTTCTTTCTTCTTTCTTTCTTTCTTTCTTTCTTTCTTTCTTTCTTTCTTTCTTTCTTTCTTTCTTTCGTTTGTTTAAATAATGGTAGAGCAGTATTTCTTTTGAACGTGATACCACACTGCATGCCATGGGTTCTCCCAGGGATTATTGGACTACCTTTACATAATATGCTTTTTTTTCGAATATATACTAAAAAACTATAAATGCCACTTATGAATTAAATATTAGAAATTATGGGACATCTGGGTGGCTCAGCGGTGGAGCGCCTGCCTTTGGCTCAGGGCGTGACCCCAGGGTCCTGGGATCGAGTCCCTCGTCGGCCTCCCTGCATGGAGCCTGCTACTCCCTCTGCCTGTGTCTCTGCCTCTCTCTCTGGTGTTTCTCATTAATAAATTCATAAAATCTTTAAAAAAAAAGAAATTAAATATCTACCACGTACTTCTTTTGCCATTCCCCACAATCCTGCCTATGCACATAACCAAAAATATAGGAGACCCAGTGAGGCTTGTGACATTTGTTGTTTCTGCTCTTACCTGACCAACCAACCTAAAGCTAATGAACAATACTGTGCATCCATCCAAGCATCATATTCACGGCCCTAGAGCCCCTGAGCTCCATTCCGAAGGTCACCCTTCTGACCACATGGAGGTGGTCACTGCTGTAAGTCACTTAGTCCAACGATTACTCCTCTCGCTCTCTTCTTTTCCTGCATCCCTTCTGGGCACGTCCTGTCTCTTTGTCATTTTCTCTGGAATATCAAAATTGCTTTTGGTCAAGAGCAGATGGAGTTTGCCATGGTGTAGGAGACAGTACCGCTGCTGTCACGGCTTGTCTCACTGCCGGCCTTGTGTATCTGTGTGAGTGCTCTCTGGGAAATAACTGTCCCGTCCCCGTCCCCATAGCTGACAATGTTGTTATTGACAGTGTTGGAGAAGAAGCAACCGATTTACAAATAATAGTAAAATAGCTTGTTTCAGAATAGAGACCAAGACCTATTGGGGCATCAAAACAGTTTGTGATGCAAATGTGAAGTTAGCAATAGTGGACTGTGTGTCTGAAAACGTGACACACTATTAAACATGGACCGGCAATGAACTAAAGTGAAAATTACAAAGAAACTGTGCACAGGGGAGTGGTGGTGAGCAAGGTGGACAGAGATTGGAGAGGAAAATCGATATTTAAGACTTATCAGACTATGGAATATATTCTGTTCCAGAAAGTTGAAGGAAATTCCAGTGAATCTGTGACTTGTTTAAGGGAAAGGCCACTCTGTTACTAACTCGTGCTACGTCCACTAGGCTACAGAAGTAATATTCACAGATAAAGTGCTTTTCCTCTGACCCAAGGAAATTACTTAATGATCCAGATATTCCCTAAATCGAACTTCCTCCTCGGAGACAGATTGGGACGTTATAAATGTGATCTAATTCTTTAAGATCGCTACAGTCACAGTGAGCTCCAGGCACAGGCCTCCTTTAGTACCGGTGGTTACGCACGGATACGGGGTGCAGGTTCAGTAACTTTTCCTAGAGAGCTGACACGTATGACATCTTTAAACTTCTTCATACTTGTATTATCTTCCTCGGCCTGAACTAAGCCATTTGAGGCAGCTGATTGGGTTATTCATAACCAGGTCTCTATTACACATCTGATAAATGCCAGTTGTGAATCACAATTTATGCAATAAGACCTACCATTTCCGGAGCAATAGTTAGCAGCCAGGTGATCCAAACCGTGTTTTATTATTTAACCATTACAATTATTTCATGCAGTGTTGTTGACTCTTGGATCATCATTTTTACATGAAAACTGAACTCTAATTTCAGAAAGTAGGTATGGCTCCCAGCAGCTTCTTTAGAACAATTCATTGCAATCAGTTATACTTTTTAGTAGTGGCTCCTAAAAATGTCTTTGGGCCTTAAATTTGGCTTTCAACCTCAGATGAGCTGGTTAAGACCTTGAAATGCTTACTTTATTTTATATATTATTTTATTTTATTTATTTTATTTTTTTTTATTTTATTTTATTTTATTTATTTTATTTTATTTTATTTTATTATTTTTATTTTATTTATTACAAAACTGAGGATGGGGGACCCAGTTTAAAACAAAATCTGAGAACTAGGTATCTCTTATTCACTGACTTTAAAAGAAAAAAAAATAGTGTAAGAGTAAATAGAATAAGAGACACCTAAAGAGAATTACACTGCTGGCTTATTAAAACATTAACATTGTACCCTCTTATTTTTTTTTCCCCATGAACTCTATTTTGTTTTACATGAAGTTTAGGGAAAGGTGCTAAGATGAAATTTTTGGTGGAGTTTTTGGGAGGCTTTTAAACAGAATATTTTCTATGTGGCCATACTTAAATAGTCCAACTCCACAAAGGAAATAGTAAAAATGATGACTGTACCTAACATTAAGTCATTACACAATTATTATAATTTAGAGACTTATATAAATATCCAAACTTCCTTGCTTTCATGGAAGTGCCATAGGGGGACAGATCAAGAAATCACAAAGCAGATGTATTATCTTACCAGATGAGCTAGCCGTGGCCACAGAGAGCAGCTTACCTGCTACAGTAGGAACGGGTCAATTCTCATTGGCCTCTCTCTGTGTGCCCTATAAGCAGTATTTTTGCCAGGAAATTGGAGACAGAATGTTAGCTGTTTTCTACAAATAAAGACATTCTCTATGTAGAACCAAACTGTGATTATTAAAACCAGGAAATTGACCTTAATGATGATGGCATTATTGCCATCTACCCCTTAAACCCCACTTGTGCTCTATCTGTTGTTTCAATAGTATCTTATATAAACACACTTTTCAAGGTCAAAATCACATGGTGCATTAGAATGCCGTATCTCGCTAGCGTCCTTCAGTCTGGATCAATTCCTTACTTTTTCTTAATTTTGTGACAGGTTTGAGGATTCCCTTCCCAGTGACTATTTAGAATGCCCCATGTGTTTGCCTGATGTTTCCTCACGTACAACTTCAGGATAGGCTCTTTGTTAGGTTCATCACAGACACGATGCTGTATTCCTGCTGCAACTTATCGAGTAGAACAGGATTTTGATTTGTCTCATGACTAACGATGTTAATTTTGACTACTCGACCAGCGTTGTGCATTAGTTATCTGTTGCTGCACAATCCACTAGCCAAACACTTAGCAGTGTAAAACAGCAAACACTTATCATCTCACAGGATCGTGGATATCCAGGAGTGGCTTGGGTGGGCACCTTTGGCTCAAGGTCTCCCAAGAGGTTGTATTCAAGCTGCTGGCTGGGCCTATGATCTTTTTTTTTTTTTTAATATTTGATTTATTTATTCATGAGAGACACAGAGACACACAGAGAAAGAGAGGCAGAGACGCAGGCAGAGGGAGAAGCAGGCTCCATGCAGGGAGCCCGACCTGGGACTCGATCCAGGGTCTCCAAGATCAGGCCCTGGACTGAAGGTGGCGCTAAACCACCGAGCCCCCCGGGCTGCCCCTGGGCCTATGTTCTGATCTAGAGTCTTCATTGAGAGGAGATAGGAATTGGCCTCCAAGCTTACTCAAGTGGTGACTGGTAGACCTCAGTCTCTTGCTCCGTGGAACTCTCTGCAGGGCTTCCTCACAACATGGCAGCTGTGTGGCCCCAGGAAGGGCTGAGAGGGAGCTAGAGAGAAGAACATCTCTGATCAAAGCCACAGTCTGTATTTATAACCAATATTTAAAGCGGCATCCTATCATTTCTGCCATTTTCCAATGGTTAGAAGTACGTCCAGCCCAATTCAGGACACGGAATCACCCGAGAAAACTTCTACAAGGCAGCTGAGATCATTGAGGGCCTGGTTATAGTCCACCTACCACAGTGTCCCATCTGGACCCCTTTAATCCATGTTGCTCTGTCATGCAATATGTGCTCAGCCCCCTTTCTAGGACCCTGGGATCTTTTTCCCTCATGGCATGAATCCAAAGTCCAGAAACTCATCATATAAATCAAGTGCAAGAGCAAATGAGATTCCCTAGACTTATTTCCTCTTGATCCGCAGACTTGTGATGCTAGAGAAACCAGCTACTTACCCCCACCCTGACACCTAACACACAGGGGTGAGATAGGCATGAGAAAACTCCTGTAGACATTTTTGAGAAAAGAGGGAAAACTAAATAAAGGAGTCACTGGTCCATCATATTCCTGAAGTCTAGTTGGCAAATATTAAAAGCTTGTTGATTAGGTTCAAGGCCTGAGAATATTTGTCCATGGCTCTCAGTTATTACTGTCTGGGCTCTTGGTTCTACCTTTTGAGTTATACTTTTTAATTTTTTTTAAATTTTTTTTTATGAAATGCAGCACGTACTTGCAACTAAGCAGCACTCTTGGTCGGCTTCCTGCCAATAGAATTCAAAGTGTTCAAAGGCCTGTTCTCACTGTACAATCTCTGACTCTCTGTCTTCAGTTCACACTTTTGATATTGCTACATATAGAACTCTTTATTTTGTCAGTGGCAAGGGTATCCCATGAATCTTTTGGGGGTTCACTGAATTAGACCAAAAAAATCCCTTCAAGATAAATCCTGTCTACCTTGGACCCCACTGAGGGACCTGAGTGACAAAGCCTTCACATGAATTAGAACCCTTATTGTTTGCTAGAAAGGATCTTTGAGTCATACTCACCCATTTATCTCTTAAGAGCGGAATTTGACTAGACAGTAAACCAATGGGCCAGCTTTGATCTTTCTAAGATCTTAACAAAAAGATTTACAGTAACCCCATTGCTTTATCTTTTGACTGTGCTTTTTGTGTGCTCTGGACTTGATTTTTGCCTAGAAACCATTTCTTAATTTTAGCATCATTTGCCATCTGGAAAGACTAGTAATCTTTAAAACCAGCAAGACCTGGATCCTTTTTGTTCCAAGGTCCCTGGGTCTTTTTCTACTGTTCAAATAAATGGGGGCCACAGTTTTGCTAAATTTTCGGCCCCTGCATAACAGTGATCTTCTAGTTTCCAATAAGATAACCTGATTTTCCTGCAAGTCCTCACGCGCAGCACCTTCCAAGTCCCACATCCAATAGAAGAGTGTGTTCAGTGCATTTTATACTGACAACTTCCTCAAAGCCCACGCTGCCCGACTGCAAAACCATTACCACCTCTTAAGTGTTTGTTATAGCAGCACCCCACTACCAGGTACGAAATTGCTATTTTCTACTACTATATAACAGATTACTGCAGGATTTAGAGGCTTAAGACTGCAAGTATGTATTATCTCTTGGGTATCTATCTGGGTCGTGAATTTGGGCTCAGCTTAGCTGGGTGCCTCTGCATCAGAGTCTTGTGTGGATTTAGAGTCAAGCTGGCAATAAAAAAAAAATGTGGCTTCATCTAAAGATTCACCTGGGTGGGGGGGTTTCCAGTCGTGAGGTTGTTGTCTTGTAATTGATATCCTGTCACTTCTGCTCTATTTTATTTGTTAGGATCAACTTGATAAGCTCATTTTACTCTCCAGGGAAAGGAATTAGCTGAAGGACTGAATAGTGGAGTCCGGCGTAGCTGAGGATCATCTTAGAGGTTGTCTACATTAGAAAATGATCCACTGTAAACCTACTCTTTATCTTTCTGTAATTATTACATATTTTATCAAAAGGTTTTTGTTTTGTTTGGTTTGTTTTTTTTGGTCAAAATGTATTTTGAAACCAGGGAAACAACCTGGTCCTCATCACACGTTCAGCTTACCCATCTATTAGTTTATGTCAATGTAGTCTCAAGGTTTCTTATTGATTAAATTGGTTCTAATGTATTAGCACCATTACTGATTTTTTAAAGACATTTATTTATTCATGAGATACTCAGAGGGAGAGAGAGAGAGGCAGACACAGGCAGAGGGAGAAGCAGGCTCCCTGCAGGGAGCCCGATGCAGGACTCGATCCCAGGTCTCCAGGATCGTGCCCTGAGCCGAAGGCAGAGGCTCAACCACTGAGCCACTCAGGTGTCCCATCCATTACTGATTTTAATATTGAAATTATTTCAGTTTTAGCCTTAAATATAAAGTGTAAGTAAAGGCACTTTAAGCTGATTTTTTTTTTGTGCCTTTTTAATATGACATCTTGATTATTTGAAGACTCCTTTACTTTCTGGCCCAAAAATATATATTTAGGAATTGTCCTGCAATTTTCCTTCCTCAGCTCTGGGATGAACTATTTCTCCAAGGGGCTTTCTCCCTACCCTTATGGCAAATAATATTTAAAAGCCAAAATCTGGTTGCTGTATATATCCTGTGCTATTGGAAAATCATTGCTCTTAGGCCTTCTCAGGGGGCACAGCTATACGATATATGTATGTGCATATACATATATCATACTTATTTCTGTATCATTCTTTTTTTAAGATTTAATTAATTAATTTGAGAGAAAGAGAGAACAGGATCTGGGGAAGGGCAGAGGGAGCGACTGAGGCAGGCTTCTCCCTGAGCAGGGAGCCTGATGTAGGGTTGATCCCAGCACCTTGGGCAGATGCTTAACAGACCGAGCCACCCAGGTGCCCCTATTTCTGTGTCACTCTAAATACATTGAAGACCTCGATTTCATACCAATATCTCCTACTCTACTCTAACACCACTCTTCTAGGTTTTTTTTTTTTTTTTTTAACTTTTGTAATTTACAAGTCTTTTTTTCTAAGAGTGAGAAATCTGGCCGTTGTTATCCTTATTGTATTTTGTTATTTGATCAAGCCCCCTGGGTGCAACCAGTCTTTCACCCCCACACAACCTCCAGACACCTTGCAGATGCTCTGAAGACTCCACTCCAACTTTGAAAATCTGCACTGTCTGTTTCCATTTTCATCCCTATCCTGCTATGGAGATTCTGTGCCCTTCACTAGGGCTCTGAGTCCCCATCCTAGGCTGCATTTCCCACAGGTAACATGCCTTCCTCATGCCCGCCAAACTCCGCGTGGACACCTTTCTGACTGCTCTGGCTGCAGTACCTGGCTCTGGTCTGTTGCAGCTCTGATCCAACTGCTCCACCCCTATAACCCTGCCAGCACAAACGCCTACCTTTGCCTATCCCAGCTAGGCTTTCAGATGAATTATTCTAGAAGATAAGCAAAGAACAAGGGTCCTCTTGGATTCTTAAAAGAACTTAACATGTTTCTAGAAGTGATTATCGAAACATGCATTGTGTTTAAATCAACAGTCCTTCATTTGACTTGAATTTCCTTCATACTTTGTTGAGCTGAGTCCAAATTTTGATATGAGAAGCCAAAGATGACCCAGGAAGGAGATGATAAGGCCACGTTTGCCAAAATATTGGTTTTTGAAATTTGTTTTCCACATTGGAGAGTAGCTTTTCTATTCATTACTGAGAGACAGAGGACAGAACTCTCTTTTAACATGTTCAAATGTGATATGTAGATGTTAAACTTAAGAGTCCAAATCCCTGCTCTACTATTTCCTAATTGTGAATATATGCATAGGTTATTTGTCCTCATGGTGCTTTGGTTTCATTACTTTCAAATGAGGAATAAAAATACTGAATTCTCAGAGTTCCTACAAGCAGTAAAAGAGAGAACTTATATGCAACATTTACCACAATGCCTGGATAAATGCAATCAATAAATGGGGATGGATCCTGTTGGTAATTTGTTGATCATTCTCGAAACTAGTAGGAGAATGGCTTACTTACAGAGGTTCTAGCTAATTATCCTTCTCCTATTTTTTTTTCCATATAGTCCTTCTGTCTGACACGTGAGCTCGATATTTACTGTTGTTTTTGCTCCAAGTTATACCAAGGCTACTTAAAAACATAATAATCTTTCGATCCCAATTTACATTTTCTTAGGTGTGGAGTACTCTTCTATCTTAATTTGTGGCGACAAGCTGTTGATTTGTAAGAAACCTCAATTATCAGATTGCACTTTTGCTTTCCAATCTGCTGAGACGCTTTAACACATTCGGGTGAAATTGAGCTAGGCCTGGTGATCCCTCCGGTGTCAGCAGCAGTGTCCACAGCCCACAGCATGGCAAAACTATTTTCAGGGCCATAGGATGTTATGACTGTGTGTTCAGGGAGCATTTTATTCCTCCGTTTGATTCCTATGTTTTTATTAGTGGTACAATTGCAAAGGTAATGCTATTGACAGTTTTTGTGTGGCCTTGAGAGAAGTGTATGAATTGTTTTAGTAGCAGCACAGTGACTCCCTAAACATAAACCATGCTGCACTGATAGCTGCTTTAGCAGCCACTGATCAGCAATAAATGTTAAAAATTAACAAGAAGTTCCTTTTTTTCCTAACCACCAAATGACTCTAAGCATTAAATATATGTTAGCAGGAGTTGCTTCTTGGCCACTGAGTGGTTCAAAACATTAAACATATTTTTAAAGTATTACTCTTTCCCCAGCCTCCAAGTGGTTGTAAACATTAAATATGCTTTATAAAAACTGCTTTGCCAGCTACTGGCAGGATAGCTATGAACATCATTTTTCTTTAAAGTTGCCTTCCAGCTATAGGACTGTTTTTTTGTTTTTTTTTTTTTTTCTTATTTGCTCGATTCTATTTATTTTTTTGTACACAAAAGCAGGCAAGAGGGAACCTTGGCCCAATTGTCTCTTGCTTTATGATAAGTGATTATGGGAGCACAGTCACACCCATATAAAACCATGCTGGCATTAGGAGTTCTCTGAGGTTCAGTTGCTTCTACTGGGTATTCCACATAGATGTCAGCTACATCTTCCAAAATAATTTTTGTTTCTGCTTTCCATTGTGCGATTGCTTTGAGGTATGAAGATGGGTATAATCTAAGCTTAGTGTTAAAGAAACTAACTTCAGGCAACCAGACATGGGTGGCTTATGCCCGTTGGTCAAGGTGAAAATATTCCATCGGGAAAACAGACTCAAAGACAGGCAAAATGGCAGGACTCGTAAGTTAATGAGATCTTTAACCCAAACATGAGGAAAGACTTGAAATCTATGTCTGGAAATAACTCAAAGTGACAACTGTATGCGATTCAGACAGCGAAGAGCATGTCACTCTATGAAAGTCCATCCAGGAATTAGCCCAGAAAATTTGTTTTTTTGAACGACTTTCACAATGAAAATGAGATGTGGCACTTGAGTCCATCAAAAACATGAATCTGCTCTATCATTCAAGGCATAGCGATTCATCATCAAGCCAAATAATTACCCAGTAAAGCTTTATTTCTACAGGGTCCAAGTGTTTTCCAAATCATATAAAATTGCATTTCGTCAAATGTCTTACTCTTGGTACATATACAACGGATTAAATATTTATGGAATACCCATGGTGTACCAGACCCTTCTAGGTACTGGGGTTAGAACAATGAGGAAAACAGGCAAAACTCCTGCTCTCAGAAAGTTTCATTCCAAAGATCTAGTGCAGGGGCAGCAAACTATGTTCCGTGGGCTACGTCTGGCACATCAGCTGTGTTAGTGGAACACAGTCACACGCCATTTACATGTTGTCTGTGCCATTTCACACTACAGTGGCAGTGTTGGCAAAAAACCAGATGACCTGCAAAGACTAAAATATTTACTGTCTGGTCCCTCACAGGAAGTGTGTTGAGCCATGAAGTAGTGGATTGAGTATCAGAGGAAGTGAAGATATTGTCAATATTTTAAATAAATGTATGAGAAAGAGGAGTGTTTACTCTAGAAAATACCTCCCTAGGAAGAAACAAAAATTATAAAAAAGAAAGAGAGGAAGAAAAAGAGGGCAAGAGCCAGAGGTAAAATGTGGAGTGGAAGCAAGTCTCACCAGCATTGGCTCCCATTTAGTTTGTGCTGAAAGGATTGGTTTGACTTGATGATAAGCACTTAAGCCTGGTCTTAATGTATTTAAGGTTTGGATATTGTATTTTTTTTTCCTGCAAAAATAATTCTTCTTTCAATTATGTAACCATATGTATACTTTTTTTTTTTTAATTAAAAGAAAAAAATAAAGCCAAAACTAAGAGGGTAGAAAGAGAATAACCTCCAGATTGGGTGGAAAAAGTCCTTCCTTATTTGAAGTCTCAGGACATAAGTGGGCAAAGAAAAACTGAAAATTACTGGAAGCAAGTTTAAATCCCAAAACCAGCCTTAATGACTGCTACCCAGTAAGTATTATAAGAGACTTTCTCAGAAAGTGAGGTTCAGGTGACTTTATCAAGATTGGCACTATTTTCGGTTCTGATCACGAAACTGAAGCTTGGGAGAAAAAAACTCAGCGGCTACAGTTTTACAAATACTTAACAAAAATGAATATCAAAATATGGTACAATTTGTTTAATTGGCAACAGTACTAGCAGAAAAAGAAACATGTCAATTGAACTGTCATCTATGTTAATTTTGCCTCTGAGAAAAACATTGTAATGGGATAATTTCATGAAATGCTTTGATGGCAAGAAAGTGCCAAAATATGATTAGCTGCTGCGCAATTCAAATTAGACAAGAAAGTAATTGATGGCAGCCTGAATATGGAGAAGTTTTGTTCCATGCCTTTTTCTTCTCTTTTTCCATGTGTTTAATCAAGGATATTTTGTTTGACAGTGAAATGATTTATACTAAAAACATTGTTATCACAAGAAATTAGTAGAAACTTCACTCTAAAAGGAGAAAACAAACTACCATTTTCCCAAATCTCTTAAAAATGAAATTCCTGTCTGAAAGAATGTCATTTTCACAGAAATAATGTGTTTTTTTTTTTTTGTAACTGATATTAAGTACCTAGTTAGCTAAAGGCCATAATTAGAACAACTCATCCATATGATTGTGTTTATATTTCTATTGTCAAATATGTTCACTTGGTATTTAAGCTGGGTTATCTCTTATTATATATAATTCTACTCTGTCACAATGGATACTCTCGAATTTTAAATAGTCATGTCAGTTTTACTACCTATATTTCTTATCCCTAGCTGTTTAAAAAAATGAATCTTGTATAAACCCAAACTAACAGAGTTCTAAAAATCAGAAATACAAATAGGATCATGAAGAGTTCATTTTCTGTTTGATCTTTGCGCGAAAGGTTGCTTAAATACAATGTATAGGAATTCTCTTCTGCATTTTTTAAAATGTGATTTATGTGTCACCTGAACGATAATAGATCCTTAATCCATATCACCAAGAACACTGTCTTCTTATGTTAATTCCTAATAATGGAAGCAGGTTTAGAGTTTCTAAATATGGGAGAGCTTTTAGAGTTAACTAGTGTTGAGTGTTGTCTCATAAGAATAAGATTATTTTATTGGTTAAGCAGCAGGAGAAGGAAGACTTTTTAAGATTATTCTTTGGGCCATACATTGACTTCTCATGGGAGTGGCTTGTGGAAATAAAAAGAACGAGTACAACTGAAAAAAGTGAGGTTAAAAGAGTGTTTGCTGCACACTGGTAAGGAGCAATTGTCCTGATTTTAGGAATACAGACTATTATAGGGAAAACTAAATAGGCTTTTGAAGACCAAAGATCTGGATTCAAACTTTGATGAAGTATGGGGGAACATTTAGAAAAGGGTTTCCTTTTTGTAAAGCTTAGGTGGAAAGTACTGTTTGCCATTAATAGTATGTTTTAAAGGATTGAAAGATATAATTTGGAAAAAAAAGAAAATCAAATCATAAGCCCTAGAAGGGTTTCAATAAATGCTAATCATTTCCTCTGCCCTTCCCTCAGTAGCTTTTTCTATGAGGTTTTAGATTTGGGGAGGGTTAGAGTCTGAATACTTTTCTTTCTTTGTCCTCATAATTGTTCCAAGTAAGTCGCATAAGAAGGACATTTCTAGAAACATCTCCTTTCATGACTACATATATTTTTTTAATTAAATACCGTTCACCCAAAATATTTGAATATTTGTTTTGAGACTCAAAACATAGGAAAACAAGGTATGACATGTATAAAATATCAGGAAATACTCTTGTAGAAATATGTGTAGTGGGTGTTAAAAGTAACATCTTAGAGTTCAAATTCATGAAGATGCACTGCAAAACACATTTATTTCACTTTTGCTCCAAAAACAGCACCGAAATAGCAGAACGTAATGCTTATAAAATATAAACATAGGAAACATGGAAATCTTCTAGTGGACCAAAGAGCAAGGAATTTCTAAAGTATAAAAACGATGTCAGAGGGACTTCTGGTTTGGGCCACAACAGAATTATTGGCATTTGGCTTGACTTTTCACCATAAACAACATAAAACTGGACAACGTCTATGAGGCAACAGTTTTCATGTATATGATAAAGAAGTCAAACTTCTCAACCTGGAGGGAAGAGAAAGACATAAAACAAGACCCACAGTTAGCTGGATTTTGACTAGGGGCACTTTTGCTACCACAACACTAAGAGGAGTCTAAGAATAATGAGTCAAGACATAGAGATTACAGCTCGGAGCTGCTCAAGAGACTGCAATTTGAGACCTGCTGAAGTGGCTGGACTTTGCGTAGAAAAGTAAGGAGAGGCACAGAGAAGCACTGCAATGCCAGGGTGAGGTTTTCACATGGGCTTTCACCAAGGGCTGAGCTATGCACGAACAGAATCAGTGTCTGCATGGCTGTAGGGCTGAGATATCAGTGGTGACACTGGACGGGGAGATGTTGAAGTCACTGGCTAGTACAGAAGAGATGTCATGGAGCATCTCAGACACTTATATTTGGCACCAGAAAGGCTATGCATTAGGAGTCAGGGCCCTTTCTTTCAATAAAGGCTATGCCCTATGTCTAAGAACAAAAGAGAAAGGGAATTTTCTTAACAAATAGTTAAAATAGGTCTGAAAAATTCACAAGTATCTGCCAGTAATTTGCCTGCCCTCACAGGACTGACTATTTTAAGACCCTTTATAGAAGATAATATTCAGATTTTCTACAGGGTATTATTTAAAATTCCCAGCATGAAATAAGAACAAATAGAATGTATTCAAAAAGCAAGAAAATTTGATCAGTAATCAAAAAAGTAATAATAGACATGATGACTTAGGTGTTGAAGTTAATATCTATTATAAATATATTTTGAGACCAATGGAAGAGATTGCCATAATGATAGAATAACACAAACATAAATTATGAAAAATGGACATTCCAGAAGTAGCAAGTGCAATATACACAATTAATAACTCACAGGCAGGGCCTAATATCAGATTGTAGCGCCCAGAAAAGCTACAAATGACATGAAATCAGAGTCTGTGAACTTATCCAAACTCAAATAAAACGAGAAAATGGGTTAAATAAGAGACTAACATGGGATGATATCAAGCCATCAAGCATATGTAAAATTGGAGTCAAAGAAAGAGAAGAGACAGAATGGGACAGAAGCAATATATTTAAATAAATAATTGCCAATGCTTCCGATTTTTAATTAAAAATTACAGTGTAAAGATCCAAGAACTTCAAACAAAAGCAATATACATGGAAAGGCTACAACAAACTAGAGAATAATTTAAAATATCCATTTAACCTATGGTAAGACTGGAAAAGAAAGAAAAAGAAAGGAGTAACAGCAATATATAATAAATAAGTAAATCCCCAAACAAATAACATGGTAGATTTAAACACAACCACATCGGTGAGAAATAAATGTGAATGTAGTAACTTGCATTAGTGTGTTAACGTTACTGTAACAAAGTACCACAAACTCAGTACCTTAAACAGCAAGATATTATTTTCTGCCATTTCTAGAGACTACAAGTCTAAAATCATGGTTTTGGTTTCTCTGGTGAGCCGTGAGGCAAAATCTGTCCTAGACTTCTCTTCTTGGTCTTTAGGCAACTGTCTTCATGTTCACATGTGTGTCTGTGAACAGAAACTTTTCCTTTTTATAAGGACACCAGTCATATTATATTGGGATCCTAATGATCTCATTTTAACTCAAGTACTTCTGTGAAAGATCTTTTCTCCAAATAAGGTCATCTCCTAACGTATTGAGGGTTAGAACCCCAACATATACTTTTGGGAGTAAACAATTCAATCCATAACACACTAACACTAAGAGGCAGTAATTTAAAGACTATAGTAAAGAGGAGATTAAACTATATACTGTCTCCTAAGAATGCACTTTAACATATATAGGTAAAAATAGGTCAATACAAAGTGAAGGAAGATACACCAGGAAAACATTAACCATAAGAAAGAAACCTTTAACGTATAATCAGAGATTTTAACACTCAAATTTCAATACTTAATATATAAAAATGGACGATTTCAACACTATCAACCAATGCAATCTAATTTTCATTTGTAGAACATTACATACAAACTTGCATGGGAACATTTTAATCATACTGACATGGAACATATACAAAGAAGAACTGTGCATTCTAGGTTCTAAAACTATAAATTGCATAAGGTTAAAATCTTGAGATGAAGCAATGGTCTCTACATCGTTTGGGATATTGGTGAAATTAATGTGTATATTTGTGAAAACTCAATGAATTGAACACTTAAGGTCTATGCATTTCACTGTATGTAAGTTCTAATAAATAACAAGTAGGAGGTAGATGGATGGATAGGTAGATGATAGAAAGATAGAAAGATAGATAAAAAATAAGAAAATCAATCAATCAACAAATTAGTAAATACAGTATAAAAATACTGTGTAAAAAAGTTAATCCCTCTAGAAGTGAGTAACCCAATCCTCTACTGGAAAATAAATATAAATGTTACTTTTCATTTGAATCCAAAAATAGCCACCACATCACAAGTAGAAGCAGTGGAATTTTGTTTATCCTGTAAGAGTAGCTCAAGGAATTTATTACAGGTGATCTTCCTTCCTACTCATAGAAAATATATTAAGTCTTTACTTTTTAGAAGAAAGCACTCAATTTAGCTTTCTAAATTATGAGATCCAAAGTAGGTGCTTTTAAGCATTAGAGACCAGTAAGAAGAACAGATCCTGGACACTGGTGAGCATGAGGGATGGAGACGCTCCCAATTTCAGAATATTTGTATAATGAGTGCTGAAAGGAAAGCTCACACCAACAGAGTTTTTTTTTTTTCCCTCTGCAACTATTTTAAGTGTTTTCTAAATTTTTGCACAGTGAGATATTTATTGCCATCTAATATTGTTCAATATTCAGTCCTGTGGGCTTATTTTGTTTTATATTGTTTCTGTTGGTTCTAGTATATTTTACCTTACTGTATTGTGTCCTAAGAGAATAATGGAAGATCCGATTGAAGATACCTTTATGAAGTATTTGAGATTGCTTCTACCTGGTCACTACAAGAGTGAGGCTACCTTGCACGATGTTCAAGTTTTGAGATTAACTGGGTCGCACACACTCAGGTTGTGAGATCCAAGGTAGCCCTGGTTTCCATCTAGTTCATCTTACTTTGAGAAGTGTAGTGTTTGGTGATATTAATCTTCTGGAGAATTCCTGTTAGACTTAATAACGTATTTTTTTTTCTTAACATTTTACACTTAGGCTTTTGTTTCTTTCTTGTTCACTTCCTATGGATTATTTAATGGTTGAAATTAAAATGATGACACTTCATAAGAAGTATGATATCATATTTATCCCTATTTTCACCCATTTAGATGTATTTTTTGTGTGCATGTGTGAAGTTCCACACCTTCTTCTCTTATCATTCCTTTTCTGTTTTAAGAACATCTATTAAACATTCTTTAAGGGTAGAACAGATTCTTTTAGTTTTTCTTCAATGCAAAATTTCTTTGTTTCCCTTTTATCTCTGGAGGATATGAATATTGGATGTAGAATTCATAATTCATAGATCTTTCTTTGCAGTACTTCAAAAATCTTGTCCACTTCTTCTGACCTTTATGATTTCAGATGAGGAATCTACGGTCACTTAAATTATTGTTCTCCTATAGGAAATGTGCCATTCTTCTTTGCCTGCCTTCAAAATATTGATGTATTCTTAACTTTCAGAAGTTTAATTAGTATTAGTGTTAGCATGGATTCTTTTGATTTATTCTATTTGGGTTTACTCAGTTTCTTGAATATTTTTATATCTTCCTTCAAATTTGGCAAATGTTCAGTTACTATTTTTTTAATGCTTCTTCAGTCCATACTCTATCTTCTCTCCTTCTGGGACTCTGATGATAAAGACTATAAACTCTTTTGTTATTGTTCTACATCTGTTTTTATCTTCCCCAATTTTTGGTTTGTTGTTCAGGCCAAATAAATTATAGCTGTATGTCTTCAAGTTCACCAATTCTGTCTTCTATCTCTCCTTTGCTATTGAGCCCATCCACTGAGTGTATCATTTTTATTAGTACAATTTTTGTTGCATAACTTACACTTTTTTATAATTTCCAAATAATCGTTGGAAATGATTGGAAATTTTACTTTTACTTGCTTCAAGAGAATGCAAAATTGCTAATTTAAATATATTTATTATGTCTGCCTTAAAATGCTTGTCAGATGATTCCAATCTCTGAATCGTCTTGATGTTGATGTCTGTTGATTGTCTTTTCTCATTTAAGTTGTGAAATTCTTAATTATTTGTGTAAACAAGTGATTTTTTTAGTCATGTACTGGGCATTCTTGATATTATATTAGGAACTCTAGATTCTATTTAGTCTTTGTTTTCCTTTTTCTTTTTTTAAAGTAAACTCTACCCCCAATGTGAGACTTGAACTCAGAAGCCCAGCACAAGAGTTGCATGGCACTACTGACTGAGCCAGCCAGGCATTCCTCTATTTAATCCTTTTTTAAAGCATTTAAAAAATATTTCTGTTGATGCATAGCATGAAGGCGGGGAAGGTGTGCATGTTCAACTTCCTGTTGGGCTCTACTGATGTCACTCTACCAAAAGTGGGTGCTGACTCATACTGGCCCATTGCAGACTGATGAGGTGGAAGTTCAGATGCCCCCTCTCCCACTAGCTACTTCCTGGTGAAAGTGGGGCAGTGACTCACACATCTCTGTTGCTTCAACTGGGTATATATACTTAGTTCCCTAAATCAGTCCACTGACATAAGGGAGGGGGAAGTGGGAACTGAATCACACCACTTGTTGCTTCCAAGGAATAGGGAGGGTGCTAGGCTATGCCAGAATTGGGGTGGATAATTGGCGAGATTATTGAAAGGTCTTGTGTTTTAAAGTACTCAATTTCATGGCTCAAGTAATGCATGTCAGTGTATCACCATATAATATATTAGAAATAGTATTACATATTTTGTTCATGATGTGGACCTTGGGGCAGGACTTCAATCCCAGTTTCACATTTAAATATGAATATATTTATGCAATAAAAAATCTTCAGATGCCAAATTAGATGGGTCACCCATCTGTGTCTTAATTTTCTTGTCTTTAAAATGGGAAAATTGAGAGCTCATAGAGAGGTTCTGACAAAACAAGAACAGAATGTCAAGCAAAGCATTTAGAACAATGCCTGGCACTGTTGTTAAATTTCCTTAGATGTTAACCTTAGTTACAAGAAGGGTAACATGTATCTAGTTTTGATCTCACAACCCTGAGATTGTGACCTGAGCCGAAATCAAGTCTGATGCTCAACTGACTGAGCCACTCAGGCTTTTTTTTTTTTTTTTTTTTTTTTAGTAGTAACATTTTCTAAAAGATTTTTTTAAATTTATGTATGAGTGTATTTATTTGAGAAAGAGGAAGTATGTGTGAGCAAGGGAAGGGACAGAGGGAGAGGAAGAGTATCTCAAGCAGACTCCACACTGAATATGGAGCTCGCCCCTAGGCTGGATCCCATGACCCTGAGATCACGACCTGAGCTGAAACCAGGAGTCTCACGCTTAACCAACTGAGCCACTTAGGTGCCCCGATTAGTCCCATATTTAAATTTTGTGGATTTTTTAGCATAAATCGGCATATCATTCATAATTTGAAACATCTGGGCTCAAAACTTAAAGAAAAAAAAGAAATTTCCATACAATGAAAAATTTCCAGTTTACATGGTATGTAAATGAGTATCTTAATTTCTATTTATTCATAAATGTTGAACAATCACAGAAACCATTATCTTGTTCCAAAAATTGTCAAGCAAGGTGCTTTTCTTTTTGATGTCTAGATAGTGAGGTTATTTTACATTTTTCTCTTAGGGATTATGTTGCTATCCTAAAGCTTGCCTTTGGCTGGAGTCCGCTGCCTGCAAAATTTTCCTTACGAATAGTCATAGAAAGATATGGCAAATTAGTGCAGCTTCTAGTAACTAAAATAACCTGCAGCTAGCTTGCAGGCAGCAGTGAATAATAAAATAAGTGTACTAAAGTTCATTTTAGAACTTTAGTCCCTTTTGAAGTGAAGCAAAAATTCATAACTGGGAAGCCTGTGACTCTGTCATGAGCATAATAGATTATTTCAAATACAAATACAGGCTTATAGACTGTTTACAGACAATTCTGAAATTTATGTCATAATCTCAGATGATTTATTTTTTTCAAACGTAAGTATAAAGAATAGCAAGAGACAGATTAAGAGGGAGAGAGTCAGAGATAAAGAGGAAGAGAGACAGAGACATTTACAATAATCGCTTTCAAAAGAATAATAGATTTAATTAGAGCCTACATCAGTTTCCTACTAACTTATTTATTCTTGGGAGTGTGTGTCTGTGCGTGTGTGTGTAGGGGGGGTAGGGTGATGGCAAGTTTCTATAATTTGACTATTTTTTGAAATAGTTGTGAACTTCACAAGTTAAGTGAAATAAACTTGAGGGTTTTTTTGCATGTGGAAAATGCAGTAATATTTTCGCATTTGTGTCAAATACATATAAATTGTAAAGATTTTATTTTTTTCTCAAAAATAATTGAAAATAAAATTAACACATTATAAGCAAAAGCAAACTCACACCCCCTCCAGGATGCTATCTGAAATCCTAAGGAAGTTTGGCCTGTTTTGGAAATTTGAGACTTACTTTCAATAATTCATGGCTACTTAGAAAGCTTTTTATATTTTTATTTAGCATGAGTATATAATCAGATCACTTTCTCCGTAGCTTTTTCTCAGATAATAATGATTATGGAGAAAGGAAAAATACGTATTCATTAGGTAAAAACCGGAAAAGCATATCCAAAGTAGAAATAGTTTCATAAGCACTTAGAATTAATATTGAATAGGTATTCAGGTTTTCAGAGTTAAAAACTCCAATGCATACTTCTATTTTTTCCCATTTTATCTTAAGTATGGCTATCCATACGTAATCCTTGTCACATGTTTTTATACAACTCCCTTCTTAATACATTTTAGTAATTGAGATGCCTTATTTGTGATTATTACTAAAATAATTCTTAGTACTCAGAAACTAATTTTGTTACAATGAATAAAAAATGCTTTATTTTTAATAAGAGGAAAAAAGTATTTTCTTGATCGAAAGAAATTGGAAAAAGTCATGTTAAATTTAATTGTGACCCTGCTATATGTGGAAACTTCACTAAAATATATATTTTGTCTAACTTTCTATTAAGCCCTAACCAAATATTTAAATTTATTAGCTTATTTGCATTTTAAAACTATGATTATCTTATATGGTTGAGGAGATTCAAAGATTCAGAATATATAAAACTCAAAGTGCAGCTAATTTGTTTTACTCTTCATGTACTCTATACTTTTCTGATTGTATGTTTGCACAGATGATATGTCAACATTTTAGTAAAATTCTTATCAAGGTATGGATATTATTTGCATGATGTTCTTTTGTTTCTTTGTCAGTACATACACAGTTAACTCAGTTTTTAGAAGGCGCATATTTTCTAGCACCTTGATATACTATAGTTTATTTATCCATATCCTAATTAAGTTGTTTCCAGGTTTCATTATTGCAGTGTTTTGGTGAAAAGCTTTCAACATATATCTTTATGCCTTATAAAAGAATAAAACTGTTTCTATATTGCACCTGGAAGTGTGATAGTTACATTAGAGGGTATATACATTTTCAGTTGGTTAGATATTTCAAAAATTTTCTAAGAATTTTTCCAAGAATTTTTGCTCATTCAATTGTTCCCATTCTAAACCTGGGGGAAGAAGAGAAGGAAATAGAGAAAAAAAAAAAAAAAAAGAGAAGAATTCTACTTTGTATGTGTAAAAAGAATTAGGAAGAATTTCTTATAAATCCTTTACAAGAATTTCTTAGAAAAAGAATTATGAAGAGCCAGAGAGAAAAAGTATTATTAGAGGAAATGTGTAGTCATCAACAACTGAAGTTATTGTCTTGTCCGATTTTGAACCACTCTTCCTGCTTAATATGCTTCCAGTTTTCTTCCCCTGTAGGTAAGGCCTTAGTGACTTGACCCTCGGAACTTACACTGTTCGACTCATGTCACCCTGTTGTGCATCTAGATCATCATAAAATTCTCAGAACTTCCAGGAGCTCAGGAAACTCCTTTATGGTCATGATAGTGACGTGACTCTTTTCTAGGCCTTTTTAATCTTCTACTGTTATGCTTTTAATTGTCTTTGCTGAAATGATTTGCTCTATTCACATGCCAGTTGATTACCATAATGTCCTAAAAACCCTGTTGAAGTGTATCCTCTTTGCTACGATATTCCTGACATCAATATAAAACAGATTTTACATATCCTCCTTTCTCATATCCCATCCCTCTGCGATTAGCAGACCTCCAACACAAGGCTTATCAGGCTTTGTAGATATTTTAGGTTAAATGACAATATCCTTTATGCCTCTTAAGAGGCATACTTTATCTTCGTATGCCTATTGCTTAGCACATTGGCTGAGACAAGGTATATGGTTGCTATGTGTCTGCTAAATAAATAAGTAAATAAATGAAAAAAACAAAAAACAGGTAAATGACTGAATGTAAGGAACTAGAAAGTGGAAGACAGACTTAAAATTGTTTAGACATTTTCCCCCAATTAATTCAGAAATATGAGAACGAAAGTCAAGGGGGAAATGTTACATTTCAATTTACCAGAAAAACATTAGTTTGATCAAGAATCATCTCTGCTTGCTCTACCCTTTCAGACTTGTAAATTTTTAAAGTTTGCCAAACTCTGCATAACTGTGACTGGACAAAAATAAGAATTTTTAAGACACATAAGATATTTTTAATATAGATAACTACAGAAAATGAAAACAAATATATTAAATTATCCCGTGATCTCATCATTGAGCAAACACCATCATTTTGAAAACTTAATATATAGTAAACCATCCAAATATGATTGGAAAAGGTAGAAGAGGGGGAGGAAAGAGAGGACAAGAATGAGTAGAAGTAAGAGGAAAAGAGAAAGAGAATAGATGAACAGAAGTTATTTTATACCTTTCTTTATACATCAATAATGTGTCTGTCTTTCTATATGAACATATACTTTCTCATTCTTTCAGAAATTTGAGTAACCCACTATGTGATTCCACCATATAGTGGAACAAACCCCTGTGGATGGACACTTTATTTTCATTTTTCTTTAGCTACTCTGACATACAATACATTAAATTTTGTCCGGGGCGCCTGGGTGGTTCAGTTGGTTAAGGGTCTGCCTTCAGCTCATGATCCCAGGGGCCTGGCATCCAGCCCCACATCCGGCTCTCTGCTCAGCACGGAGCCTGCTTCTCCCTCTCCCTGTGCCTGCCGCTCCTCCTTCTTGTGTTCTCTTTCTCTCTCTCTCTGACAAATACATAAAACTTTAAAAACTATAATCTAATTTTAAAAATTAGTTTATATTTTACTAAAACAATTTTACACTCATTTGGAACTTTGCAGTTTAAAAATAACAGTCATGGATTATTTAACCTTTACCTTAGCTCATGGCTATAGATAGAATGTGTATAATGCAGCACAGAAAAGATGCCTGATAGAGATTTTAAAGAAAGGAATGACTAACTGAATGGTTACATGTACTTTCTGGAGGAGGTGATTGAGGATTAGCAAATTTTCACATTTTTTTTCTCTCATGCTGAAAGAAGATGTTAAGTAGTCAAGACAGGAGTAGAATTCATGTCTTTGGACTCTTTATTTGTTTGTCATTCTTACTATCCTAATTGGGAATTTATGAGTTTACCCATGTAGGTTATGATGTATCTCAATTACCTGGTCAAAGAAATTGACATTGTATAATATTTGGCAACAATATATATTGATTAACTTAATGCATCACGTCTAACTATGGAGCACACAGAATAGCATTATGCGTAAATACAAGGCAACTCTTCAAGCAGAAATCTATACTTGGGCAACTACTGTATTTCTATTAGGGTAGTAACCTGTGCTAAGGTAACACGGTACATCATTATCTGGAATAAATTGACGCGTGATTGCTAACATTTAGTTGTAAGATAAAAGTCATTTCCTTTCCCCCAGCATGAACTCTGAGATATGCAGATCATTTTTATTCCTTATTTCTCTTCTACTGGAGGAATTGTCTTCGTGAGCTACGAGGATCTTTTTATATTATTAAAATGCTTCTTCAGGGGCCCCTGGGTAGGTCATTGGGTGAGCGTCTACCTTTGGCTCAGGTCATGACCCCAGGTCCTGGGATTGAGTCCTGTTCTCCCTCTGCCTATGCCTCTGGCTCTGCCTCTCTCTGTGTTTCTCATGAATTAATACATAAAATCTAAAAGATAAAAAATAAAATAAAATAAATAAAATAAAATAAAATAAAATATAAAATAATAAAATAAAATAAAATAATAAAATAAAATAATAAAATAAAATAAAATAAAATACTTCTGACCAAAGTAACTCCCTAGGACTAATATGACGGACTGATCCTTTTGAAGAGTACCGAGTAAAATGCCTGTTGTTTCAGTGAAGGGTGATGTGCAAGTGTTACTCCAGTATGGAATCATTAAGCTAGTAAAAACTGAACTTGAGGAAGTTGAAGTGACATAATGTTTTTTGAAGAAAAACACCCCATGACACAATTTGCTGCTTTCAGGCGATCCCTTTGTCAAATAAATCTTACGGCTGGGCTTAGAATCCATAGATAGTGAAAAGATTTAGTGGCTGTGCCGTGCTTTTTGTTAGTTTTATCTTCCATCTGATTACAAAAGTTTCACCTGACAGTACACTGCCACGTTTGAGTTCAGTGAATAAGCATGGAATGAACTCTCCCTGCCTTACCACTCCCCCTCCACCTCTTTTTCTCAACTGTTGCCATAGATAATCTTCTCCCCTACGTGTCTGTGCTCAGGTCCATTACCATCTCTTATTCTTAGGTCTGTGTTTTCTATCCTTTAATTTCTTTTTTTTTAAATTTTTTTTTGTTTATTTATGATAGTCACACAGAGAGAGAGAGAGGCAGAGACACAGGCAGAGGGAGAAGCAGGCTCCATGCACCGGGAGCCCGACATGGGATTCGATCCTGGATCCCCAGGATCGCGCCCTGGGCCAAAGGCAGGCACCAAACCGCTGCACCATCCAGGGATCCCATCTATCCTTTAATTTCTAAGTCTGGAGCAACCTCCTATTTCTCAGAATTTTCTTCTTCCTACCTGCATTAATCTACTGCTAGTCCCATTAATTCAATATTGAGTCAAAGGCAACCCCCCAGGAGTATTATTTGCTGTAGAAGATTTGGTTCATTTTCCAGCAACTGTTGTTTTTAAACCCCTCCTCCCACATTGTGATGATTCTTGATATGCTCCGATTAATCTTACTTAATTACTTGGAAGTACTGTTTGTTAGAAGCTTGATTTACTTGATGTGCATTTTGGAATACTAAACCATATCGCTCATGCCCTCCCTGTTCTTGAACGCACTCTTTGGGGCCCGGTGGGGTTTTCATTTTAGTAAGAAATAAGGTGCATTTGGTCATACAACTTATTGGTCTCATATCTAATTTTGATATATAAGAAATAGAAGTAAATTGACGTTCAAAGTCATAAAATTAATGATAATAGCATAAATAAGACGGCATTCAATTAAATAGTAATAAATTGGGGATACACGCCACAGTGTTTTATTTACTTCAGTTTTAAATTGTCTTGGGGATTGTGATCTAAATATTAAACTCTTATGTGTGTCAAGAGAATGTTTTCCGTTTGTTTATATATTAGCTACTCTACCCAATGAATATTAATGATAGCCTGCTAATGTTAAATATACTGTTTTCCATATTTTTCTCTAAAATTGAAAATGGTTCTGACAATGCATACACTACATATAATGATAAAGCAATGAAGAGTTTGGTTGTACTTTTTACATTTTATATTTATTTTTAACCCACATTACTACTCTGGCTGAGATTAGAAAAGAAGCAGCAAAAATAATGAGATAATAGCAGAGAATGTTTATATTTGATAAGAATTTGTGCATGACTTTGTCTAACATTGCAACATTTAATAGTGGCTCTTTTATTATTTCCTTGAAACAATATGACAATTATATTTTGATGGCAGGTGGAGCAGTGGGAGAAAATGACTAGAAATCACAAAATTCTGGGTGTTTCAAACTTGTGGTGTTAGACTTATTTTCACAGAAATAGCTGAATATTTTTTACGCCAAAATATAATGATGATTATTTCATTGCACAATTTTGATTTTTTTTTATTTTTTAATTTTTTTTAATTTTTAAATTTATTTATGATAGTCACAGAGAGAGAGAGAGGCAGAGACACAGGCAGAGGGAGAAGCAGGCTCCATGCACCGGGAGCCCGACGTGGGACTCGATCCCGGGTCTCCAGGATCCCGCCCTGGGCCAAGGCAGGCGCCAAACCACTGCGCCACCCAGGGATCCCTAATTTTGATTTTAATAGTAATGATATGTTACACTTGCTACTTTCTTACAAAGGTGTTTCTTTATCCAGAGATGGCATTACTTCATTTTCAAAGAGAAAATGGAGTCAGTGAACATTGAAGTTCGTTGGTAACTGGGCTAATTAATAGAGAAATTAATATTAAGACTAAAATTTTCTAGAGTCTAGAAAACTTCACTTTTATTATGTCTCCGTTGGAATTCCTTTTTGTTAGGTAGTTTTGCTGGTGCAAATTATATTTGTCAAGAAAATAAGACAACTATGGTGTGCCTGGGTGGCTCAGTTGGTTAAGTGCCTGACTCTTGGTTTCAGCTCAGGTCACGATCTCAGGGTCATGAGATCAAGCCCCTTATCAAGCTCTGTGCTTAATGGGAATCTGCTTGAGATTCTTTCCCCCCTCCCTCTGCCTCTTCCTTTGCTCTTTCCACAGCTCATACCCACTCTGTCTCAATAAAAATAAGTAAATAAAATCTTAAAAAAAGAATATAAGACAACTATCAATTCTTCAAATAAAAATTTCTACAATATTATGATTAAAAACACCAGAATTTATTTTTTGTGTTCTCCTATTGGGTGTTTGGTACACTGTATCCTAGAGATTGTTTTATAAAACCGAACACTGGTGATAGATAATGGACATCAATACCTCTGGTAAAATGCAGTGATTGCAAAACCGAAGAGTAAAACACAACATCTTTTGTCAATCCCAGGGTGCACATTCTAATTGTTTATCATCTGTGCTTTCATAGCATTATTCTGATTTTGAAAATCTCTATGACACCTTTACATTTAAATCAATATGAATGATAAATGAAAACTTTATTAATTAACTTAAAGAAGAAAAAGACACCATTTCACTTCTCCTGAAGGTTATTCTTAGTAGACAAACCAAGGATAAAAATCTGAAAATGACTGGTCAAATTATTTGGTAGCCTAAAGAGCAGCTTGTTTTGAAATCAATGTGTCCATGTATTTAAAAAACTGGACTTAAAATTGGGGAAAAATTTCGACCACAATGTAGTAGTGAACTTCTGCAAAATTCTCATATGCATAGATTTTCTTTATTTTTTTTTAATTTATTTTATTTACCAATCTACAGGTCAATCCATCTCTGGCAGATTTATTACATATTGAAGGAACAAGTGGCATTTTGATTCTTTCAGGAATAACGTTGTTCAAGTGCAATGATTAGTGAATATTTCTTTTCATTCATTGATCCATTAGTTCATGCTAACTTAACTCCTAGCCCTTTGGGATCTGAACTGCCACTGATGTTAAGTTTATTCTCAAATTACTTCTTTAAAAGTCTATTCTAGGTAGTTTCTAATTAGAAACCCCCAGATGGAATGAATCAAGCAGCTGTAATCCCAGCTGGGAACAAGGGTGAAGAAAATGCTCATCTTTTTTTTTTTTCATTTCTTAGCTTTTTTCCCCTCTCTCACAACTTCCAGTATTCTCATCATTTTCACAGGCTTTTGAATACTGTAAATCATTGGATCATATGCTCTGGAATACTAATAAGATATCCTGTTCTAGCCCTAAAGATGTAGGTTCTAGGGATATAGTGGGCCACCTGGACCTTTGAATGATCCATCTGGAAACTATTTAATAGAAAATATGCCCTGTATTATAAGTAATGCCAACAACTCTTTACACACTTAAAGCTCAAGACTTTTCAGAGTCTACCTATTTTCCTCAGCTCTCCATGGTCTTCCCAAATCCTTTAAAAATTCTTTTTTAGGTCTTTTAGGTTATGGGATGTCATTCAGTAATCCACTAGTTTGTGTCTATCTTTTAATATATAGATATTTGAGATCATTGCTTCATAATAAAAATAATCTATTTACTACAAAAACCACAAATATCAAGAACTTTTTATGTTCTTACTGAGCAAAGCTGTTAGTTCACATGTTATTTCATTAGTCCTAACAACTCTATTTTGTATCCTTCCTATACTATATTCTTACTCTGCAGATGAAGAAAAGAAGCAGGAGAGAAATGATATGATCTTCCAGTAGCTAAGGATTGTGGTAGAGCTGGGAGTTATCCTAATAATAGTGAACAACATTTATAGTGTGTCTGTGAAGAGTCAAACACTCTCCAGCTAAATTCTCAATAAGTATGTTATATTCAAGACCGCCTTATAATGTACTTCCAAACATGGATATTTTGATCTAGGACAAATGTCAAGTAGTGGGATGATGGGAAATGGCTGTAAACCAGCAACAACTCTGGCAAAGCAAGATGTAGGATCACTATGATTCCATCTTGCATAAAAACTTTTAGATGCATGTAGAATGGAAAAATACTTAAAAAAAAAAAACTTCACTCAGCAATCATAACTAGCAAGTAGTAGTATCACCAATGTTTTTTCAGTCAGACTACATGAACTATCCTCCCTACTCAGGGTTATTGGTCAATTGCTTTCAAGGTCCCTTTTTTTGCTCCAAACTTAAGTACCCTCCACAGCTCACTAAAGCCCATCCCCCCTTTCCTACCCTCAACCCATTAAATTAGTGATTTGAGAGGTGTTTCTACAAGATCAGAATTGTTTCTTGTATTTGCTTTGTTACTAGCTAACTGATAGTTTCTAATGTGGTTAACTAACACTGAAATACCAGTGAATTGAATTGTATTATCTCAAAGAATACTATTTGTATTCAAAATGAATGATTCCGGGTAGAATTTCAGGACAGCATTTTGGGCATTGGGAATTTTCAGGCTACATGAGGTAGTATCATCAGTCGTATTGGCTCATGGGTGCATTTCCAGACAACAAATCATAATGACCTGAAATTGTCCAGTTTTCTTGTCTTTCAAATATATTTGATTAGCTTGAAAATTAAGCATGTATTAGTTGTGATTATACATGCTTTTATTGGAATGTTCTCCACCTGCTACCACAACAAAAATAATTAGCCTAAATTCCTCACTGCCCACTAAGCAGAGGAAAGAATAATAAAAAGATAGAAGGAAGGAAAGTAGGAATCAATTAAGTACAAGATGAGAAGGAAAACATGAAAAAAATGGCTGTAATATCTTGGAATTGCTGGTACATTCTAATCTCAATCTCTCTCTCACCCTCCCTCTTTCTGCCTCTCTCTGTCTCTCTCTCACCTCACCATCCTCAGTTCCTCCATTAACATGCCATTTGTTTCCTGGCTAGTCGGACAGTAATGTATGTATTATGAAAAGTACCACTCTGTGTAATTTCCCCCCCAATCACAGATTTTGCACATAATTACTCCTCTACATTCTGAAATGGAAAATGTTTTATCTCTGTGTATCTGAAAATTCTTTTATAACTAGGAGAGAGGAAGAAGTGTAGACAGTTAATTTTCACAAGTTAAAAACTACATTTGGTTCTGTTTTCCAAAAAAGAGAGAACCTTTCTCACTTCATGACCACAAAGACAGCCACTTGATTTCATATGTTTGGTGTTGACTGGGAAATGGAGTACAGAAAACCTTCCCATATGGGCCCAATTTTGAATATCCCTAAGGCCTTTCACTTGCCCTTTGCTCTCTAGGAGTGCTCTCATTACCATAAAGCTCCTATTTGTTTCATCCATCTTGAAAATCTGTGCCAGGAGAGTGAATTCTGACATATATGGTATTATATGATCCAGAACTATAATTTCTGGATGAGCAAAACATGAAGAGGGGAAATCAAGAATGATTAAAGAACCAGGAAAATGTCTGCTTTAAAAGAAAGAACATAAAAATTAAAAGAATGGGGCTCCGGGTGGCTCAGTGGTTGAGCGTCTGCCTTTGGCACAGGTCTCGATCCCAGAGTTCTGGGATCAAGTCCCATATCAGGCTTCTTACAGGGAGCCTGCTTCTCTCTCTACCTATGTCTGTGCCTGTGTCTCTGTATCTCTCATGAATAAATAAAATCTTCAAAAAAAATTAAAAGAATGGTTTACACAACAAATGTTACTGGCATCCAAAAATGCAATATATGGAATGTGCATTTTGGTATTTTCTGGATTATTCAAAAGACTAGTAAAATTGCACTGGAAAGATAAAATATCTAACAGCACTAATCAGTTTATTAGCAGTGAAATGAAACATGCCAAAAGTAAATACACAAGATTCAATTAAGAATTAGCATATATGATATTTTTATTTTTATTTTTTGCATATATGATATTTTTAAAAAGCTCTTGATAAGATTAACAAAAGACATGAGCATATATTTTAAAGAGGGACATGAATGGTCTATAAATCTGCATCACCATATAGTGGGGCAAACTCTGTCTTGCCTCCACTTCCTCTCCTTCTCCAACTCTTTTTTTTTTTTTTTTCCTTCTCCAACTCTTGACATCCATCCAAACTGCTCCTAGGAACATGCAATCCATCATGAGGAATATCTGCCTCAATCTCCTATTTTCTTCATCATCTTGCTCTAGCCCATATGGTGTCTTCCCCAAGTCTATTTTTTTTCCTTGAAAATTCCTATCAAGTGATGGCTGAGTTTTTTACTGTAGCCTTCGTGTTAGGAGGTCTGAAATTGAGAATGAGTGTTTCATTTTCCTTCTTGTCATTCTCAGGCCATTTTTTTTCTCCTGTTCTCCCTAAATCCCCTCAAAACACTTGAATATTTACCTTAAAGCCCACTCCTAGTCCCTTCCCAATACTACCTGGAAGGGGAGAGAGAATTGTCATTATCTGGAAACTGGACTGAAATATTCATTGGTCTGGTCAACAAGTCACAGCACCTTCTAAATGTGTCCAAAAATGGCTCTATGAGGAAGGTCACCTTGTCTATATAAACCTCATCTGTAGAATTTAAGCCACATCAACAATTATGTCATTGAATTGCCTAAGGCAACCCAAAGTAGGGCAGTTTGATTCTCAGGGCACTTCAACAGGATCCCAAGTCAGTGGGTAGTGTGTAAAATTCAATTTGCATTTCTCAGTTGTGGTCTGCAAGAAGCCGGGTTGCTTCCTGAGCAAAAAATATGCACAACACATCAAAGAATCTGACATATGTTTTTTTTTTTTTCTAAAAAAAAAAAAGGTTACAGATCAATCTGAACTTTCAAGCAAGATGAAAGACTGTAACATCTAAAGAAAGATGACAAGATGTGTATTTTCATGACAAAATATAATTTAAAACCTCTTCAGATCCTCCCCCACAAGATGCCAGAAATCATTTCTTTTTTCCCCCAAAAGCATATTATTGGAGTCATAATTCACATTCAAGAAAATGGAATAGAAAGTCAGAAAGATATAACACTCTACTTTCAAGTGTTCTGAATGTGTTTCCTGGCCTGCTTTTGCTAGAGTCATGGGGCAGACTCTGGGCATATTCTTACTTTTACTAATTAAACATTAAATATTGCAAAACAAGTCCCAGTGATATAAATAGTATCTGTTATTGCATATGGGCGACCAAACTGATGCTCATAGTTCTTATGTCTGCATTTAGCTCCAGGACTACAAAAATAGACACAGAAGAGCCTAATCAAAGAAGAACCAAGTTGGTTATAATGAAGGAATAAATGGAAATAGTTCTTACATGTGACAGTGCCATTTTATGTCATGGCAGTTGAAACCTACTAAAATGTGACATATCACTTTTCGTTGTGACCAAACGTGGCACATTGTTAAAAAAAAAAAAAAAAAATCCGAGGATTTTGATGGAAAAATACTCATAGATGGAATTTGAGAGTCACATTCAGAGACATTCATACCAATACCAGAGGCAGGAATCATATCCCACCAGAATGTTATTGTCAAGTATAATTAGAGTTTTATCTCATTTTCTATTATTTCACTTATAAAATGAAGGGCCTACTTAGTCAAATGTTTTAGTAATACAATGTTTTAGAGAAGACTTGAGAGGCAGTTTCCTTTATACTCAGCCACTGTTGAATATATTCATGAATTTTTTTTCAGTTGTCTATTTTTTTTTTTTCCACAAGGAAAAAAGCTGTAAAATGGATTGTGATTTTCAGGAGGAGTCGACATATACTAACCCAGTGTCGATGTGGCCTCAGGAACATTCAGGATTTCATCTTCCAATCTTGGGTGCTGTAGTCATACTCTAAACATTTTCTTCCTTTGTTTTTTTACTTCTTTCTTTCTTTCTTTCTTTCTTTCTTTCTTTCTTTCTTTCTTTCTTTCTTTCTTTCTTTCTTTCTTTCTTTCTTTCTTTTTTTGTGTGTGTGTTTTGTTCAATTTCCCCATACAGAGAAAAAGATAAATTGTTAAATAGTTAAATTGGATTGTATACCTTAGAAAGACGTGCAATTGCATCTTCTATTGTATATGAGAGTTCTGATTACCTCCATCAGTAAGAGCATTAGTGAACTGTGACAGACTGACAATGAATTTCTAAATAATACCATTATCTCTAGTATCAACGGAAAATTCTGAGAATATATGGCATTAGTAAAATCTATGTAAAACGTGGCCACATTTGAATAGTTATGGATTGTATGTATTGAAAACAAAATTTTCAAGTCAACCCCAAACTTAACTCACATAAAAGGAAGCTATCACATCCTTGCATTGTCCAGCATTAACATGCTGCAGAAGGGTCTGTCTTCCGGTTTTATGAAATAACCTCAGAGGAGATAGAATGTGGGTTAAGGACAACAGCAGGACAAACCAATCAAAAAGTGCTTTGATCAGGGGGCGCCTGAGTGACTCAGTTGGTTAAGCATCTGCCTTTGGCCCAGCTCATGGTCCAGGGATCCAGCCCCGCATCAGGCTCTCTGTTCAGCAGGGAGTCTGCCTCTTCCTCTGCCCCCCACCCTCATGTGCTCTCTTCATCTCTCTTTCTCCTATAAATAAATAAATAAATAAATAAATAAATAAATAAATAAATAAATAAAAATTATATATATATATTTTAAGTTGCTCCGGCTTTAAATAAATTATATATATATATATGTATATTTTTTTTTTAAGTTGCTTCAGTCAGTTGTGAAACTTACTAGAATTTGGAAATGATGTCAGGGAGCAAGTGAACAGCTAGCAATTGGACGCATCCTCCCATCTCCGGGCATTCTTATTGTCTCTTTCTTCCCCCGTTCACAGGGGAAAAGCCCTCGATGACTGCAGTTGTAAATTTTAGTTTTCCTATTTGGAAGTTTGCATGAGCAATAGCATTAGCAGAATTATTGCAGTTTGAGCATTGATCGCTTTCGATTGGAAAAGTAAGTGTGAGAGGAAGAAGACAAGAGGCCAGTTCTTGTCTGGCAATCCAAAGCTCTTCACTTTCTCCACTGTGAACACAGCATACATCTGATACAGCGTAGCTCCTGGCAGCCTATCTGCATGTTCTAGCAATCAGATTCTGTACAAGAGAAACTTTGGTTCGCCCGTGTCAATGGTGATGAAAAAAATATATTGATTTGAAACCCTATCCAATACTGTGAGAAATGCATTCATAGGAAGCAATAAGCATGTAGTGGCTAAAAGTACACCAAAAATCTCTGTGACTTTTAAGCGCTGTCTTTGAAGAAACACTCCAAACGTGTAGAAGCACATTGACAACAGAATGACCCAGTGTTAAAGAGCAAAAGATTTGTAGGCATGAGTGTTCTAGAAAGACTGCTGCATATTCTCTACAGAAATCAGTATAGAAACCAGAAACAGTCTAGCTTCCAGAAGACATGGGAGCAAAGGAAATTTAAAAGCTCAGGTATGTGAAGATCCGGAGGGAAGGCTGCACTATTTAATTTCGTTCTGGGGGAAAAGCCAAGATTTACCAGGACCAGAAGGAAACTAGTCTCACCTACTCTTGGGAATAGAAAGAGAGACGAGATGGGAGTGGGGGCTGTGTTGTAAGTTAGAGCAAGAGCTCATCAGCGTAATTACTAACTAGCATTGGGGGAGATTAATACACACATTTATAAATATGTCTATAATATAATATGATTATATTTATAAATATATAAATATAATCTTTATTTACAGAGAAATTTCTTAGTGTGTTCATACAAATGCAGGAGGCCGCGTCTCAAAAAAATCATAAACCAAAGATTCCTGCATGGGTAAGACTTTTTTTTTCTATTTTAAGATCTTTATCTTTAAAAGATTATGGGTAAGACTTTTGAATTAGACTAGTTGGGATGTGTCTTCCAATCTCCAAATTCTCTGATTCATGTGCCATAGCCTGGCGTAGCTATCTGATAAGGAAGGGGGGACCGTGGTACAGGCAAGGCATTGGAAGCATAACTCATTTAGCAGCTTGATAGAGAGAAAGATGCCGTAAGAGGATTTTGTGATAGCAGAATCCAAGCAGTGTTTTTCCCTCCTTTATGCTCCCTGGAAGTAAGTAAGTGGATTTTGAAAAAGACTGTAGCAGGGTGGACTGTAGGGGGTTTCCAGCAAGGGTATAGAGAGGAGCATCTACAGAAAGGACACAGCAACAGCATTTACACTCACCTTCCTGCCAACCAGGAAGTTCCCCTAAGTGTGTTTCCCTAAGTGTGTCTGTTCCCCTAAGTGTGGCTGAACTTCGCAGGTAGATGATATTCCCCTTGAAATATATGGCTTTATGCCAGCTTATCTTCTATGTCGACCTCAAAAGTCTCCTGGGACAAAGACTTGGACCTCTGGATTATGAGAAAGGGGAGAGGCATGAGCACACTCCTCTGTGTACTCGCTAGGCTTTTTGGTAAGCAGATGTAGATTCAGTGGCCAGAAGTCAGCACTCCTGGAAGAGAAATGATGTAGGACCTTGAGGGGCAAGGGTCACCTTGAAGGTGTTCGCAACAGGATGTCTCATGTTGCCCCGAAAGCAATCCTGTAGCATAAACTCATTCACTGGCTGGCTCTGAGATGCCCCCTAGAGACCCTGCGCTCTGAAATTCTGTGGCCCCTCCTGTGACGCTTGCCTTGTGAATGAGGGATAAAACGCCCAAATAAACGCTCCCCAAGTATTTCCAGTTTGCTGATGCTATTTCCTTGGGGACTTGCGTGAGCTCTTTCAGGACTATGGGCAGGTGGTACCAAAGGCATCGATAATCAGTGCTTACTCAGGGAGCAGAGATCGCAAGGACTTTTTTTTTTTTCTCCCCATTCCCCTCCAGTTGTCAGTGTGGGTGCAACGCATGCAATCACTATAACCGCTTGGCACTTACACACCTGCTTGTAAAGACCCTCGTGTATCTCCCTTCGTGTTTAGGCACAGTCTGAGGCTTTTCCAAGAGTTGTCTCAGGAAATGCAGGTAAGGGGGCATTTGCTAATTAGCAGATGCCAAAGGAAGGAAAAGCAGCACTTTTACAAGGTGAAAAGCTTTGAATGCGCTTCCTTGGGTCTCCTTAGTGGTCCCAGGTTTCTGGGGATCTTGCTCATTAGGAGGTCAGCACAACGCACGCATAACAGACCTGCAGTTCCTATTTCACAGGGGGACATCCAGAGTGGCAGATTTTTTTTTTTCCCTCAATCATCTCTAAAAGAGGAAAAAGTAAGTGGCATCCCTGAGGTCTGAGAAAACAGAAAGGAATGTCTTTCTGCCTCTGGGGACTGACCCTGGCGCACTTGGTGGTGATTTAGCTAATTCGAAAAGAAGCTCCTGGGATGAGATGCTAATGATCTCTCACACCTGCTCTTGGCCTCATAGGGTTTTGAGTCTCTTCAGTAGCCAAAAGCAGAGTCCCTCTGTAGCAAGTAAAAGAAGACATAGGTTTGCTTAGAAAATTGCATAGAAAATTGCTGTAAGAGGAGCTAAATGAAAGTTCAGGGGAAAAATAAAAAGAAAGAGCACATCCACTTCCTTGTAAGAATCAAGTAAACAGATTAGTTTTAGGACCAGATGGAAGCCACGCAGGATTATTTATTTATTTATTTATTTATTTATTTATTTATTTATTTATTTATTTATTTATTTATTTATTTTTGCTAAACTTATCTTGACGTTATGGCTAGTGTGTGGATAATGCTAACCATATATAAATGTATCTCATTTATGGTTTTAAAGTCTAAAAAGGAATTGAGGATAGTAGCACGCAAAGCCATATAATTCTGTACTTCCAAAATGTGGGGTAACATGCCTGGTGCCTCCTTAAGTTTCTTTCCTCTATTCCTCACATTTCCTAAAAATAAAGTCCTCAACAAATGCCGTTGATCAACTTCATGTGCCTCAAGGACAGACATAGAGATGAGAGATGACAATTTTAATGCTTTAGAGGAAAAGGTTTTTCTAGATGTAACCGCTTCCTAAAATGTGAGCAGCAGATGTAGAATTAGGGGAAATCTGCAATTTGCAAGCATCTGCTGCAGAGGAGGTTTTCCTTTGCTGAAGCAAATTTGACTAAACATTCATGATCCTCTCTCTTTGCCTCACTACTGTTCCTGTGTCATCCAGTTACTTCCTACGTGATTTGGCCTGTTGGAGGCACAGCTTCCAGCTCGCGACGGTACCATTTTTAAGACGGCACGTGTTGCTCAGACTGGCTTCCCATGCCAAGCCACAGAAAGACTACGTTGACTTTGAGTTATTCAGAGATCCAGACTTACCAAGAGTAAGCTTGGTAAGCTTCTAAGATTTCACAAATTTTCTGATGGAACTAAGTTATCTGATTTTAGAGGCAAACCAGACTTTTTCAGTTAAAATCTTTCTACTTATTGTGGTGGGTAAGATTCTTGCCATGTCCACTGGCACCCGCCTTCCACCAGCGTTGGGGCACTTCTCTGGTTTTTGTCTTCTTCACGGAGGCCTTGCAAATGCTACTGGGGCATTGTTTGGGCTCAATGATATTTTGTTCAATCAATAGATGAATGAATGAATGAATGAATGAATGAATGAATGAATGAGTGTCTTCTTAGCACTCTGAACACTTTCACAGTCGATGTTTGATATATGTGCCCATAATTATAGATTTTAAATAATGTATGTCATTATAGCACTCAAAGGAAAATGAGAAACAAAGTAAAATGAATAAAACATGTACAATATTGACTCATTTACTTCTTACAGAATAGGTATGAGGATATTTGCCTTCATGTCATCATTGCGAGCATCGGGATAGACAGAAATCTTTCTCTCCTTAAATATTTGAAGCCAACTCATTCACAAGCCCTGACTTTAAAACCCTCACCAAGTCTGACAATGAGAATATTTGTTAAGGCTCGATTGTCATGTGAAAGGGTTATCATGATATTTCGGGTAGTAAATATAGTATTAGTCAACATTTTGATGCAGCTGGGTGATTCTCCACAGACTGAGTCAACTTTTAATTGTGTATTTATCGGTTTTTCCTGGACTCAGTCCATCTACAAGTCCTTCTGCGAAGCGAGTAGTGACATCTAGTGGTAACAGTAAATTCTGCAAAAGACTAAGGGTGAGGCCTTGTGGAATTTGAGGGTCAATTTGTTGCGTGAAGCCCACGCCTTTGCTAAGAGAAGCTAAAAAAGGACTTGCATGAAGAAGAAAAGAAAATAGGCAATTTAGGACATAATGGCACATCTTCAGTAGAATTGAAGTATCATTACCGTGTTTGCTTTCTGTACGATACAGGCCATCTTAAATTGTCAAATAGGGAAATAAAACACCCACTCGATTAAAGAATAGCTTATCCAACATAAAGGGGTCAGAGAAAGACCAATATTATACGATTTCACTCATATCTGGAATTTAAGAAACAAAGTAAATGAACACAGAGCAGGGAAAAGCCAGAGAAAAATCAAGAAATAGTCTCTTAACTGTAGAAGACAAAGGCATGGCTCCCAGAGGGGAGGTGGGCAGGAGGATGGGTTAAATGGTGATGGGGATTAAGGGGGGCACTTGGGATGGGCACTGGGTATTGTATGTTAAGTGTCGAATCACTAAATTCTACACCTGAAACTAATATTATACTATATGTTAACTAACTGGAATTTAATAAAAACTTGGGAGGGAGAAAGACTAGGCTTATAATTCAATCATTCCCTTGAATCTCTGATTTGGTAAGGAATATTTCATAATCCGGCACATACTCTAGGTAAATATGATCACGCGTTTCAGCGAAAGCCGCAGCAAGAGAAAAGTTAATGTGGAAAAATAGCTCAGTTGTGTTCAACGTTACTGTCTGGGGAAATAAAGCCGACATAAAATAGAATCATTCCTACATTGGAAAATAAAGGAACATTGAAGGACAACAGTATTTTCTTGTTGATTTGTTAAATACTTTGGATTTTATTTTTTATTATTTTTATTTTTATGTATTTATTTTTAATTTTTATTTTATTATTTATTTTTTATCAATTCATCTCTTTGTGGTAATTATCATATTGGTTTAATGGTATATGGGGGAGGCTTTAAAATTTAATAGGAGCAAACAGGTAATGCTTGCCTTACTGGTCGGCCAAAGTTAAAATTTCTATTTTTCAAACATCTTAGATGTATGTCTGTCAATATGACTTTGTACAACTGAGACGTATAGAGGCTATATGATAGAGATACTGATAATCAATAATGAAGTAACCAGAACCAAATGTTAAAAAGGTCCTAATTTAGATAATTATATACATTGCATTTGAATTAAGATAAATGACCATATCATGATGTAATTTATACCAAAAATGTTTTTGAATGCTTTGTTAAGACTAGGAAACTAGAATAAAGTAACCTTTTCTAGTGTGTTGTGATATGAATTAAGTTTTCTTTTGTAAAGATTTTATTTATTCATGAGAGACACACAGAGAGGCAGAGACAGAGGCAGAGGGAGAAGCAGGCTCCCTGCAGGGACCCCAAAGCGGGACTCGATCCCAGGACCCCAGGGTCACGTCCTGAGCCAGAGGCAGAGGCTCCACCACTGAGACACCCAGGTGCCCCTGAACTAAGCTTTCTAACCAGTGATTTTGTAAGTGTGTATTAGAGGAAATGAAACGTGTAACGATCTCCTCTAAGTGACATTGTATATCAGCATATCTATTTTCATATTATATGTGAAAATGCATCCTAAAGATATTAAAGGATTATTTTCAGTTAAAGGGCAAATTCATGACTTTCATGAGGAGCTAAAATGAACAAGTGTTAAAGATTTTATTTATCTCATTATTGAAGAGGGGACCAGTAAGATGTTACGCCTGGTATAAAGGAGATACCAAAGGAGATACATTTATATGCAGCAAAGTGATGTTCCAATGAATTTGGAAGTCTGGCTTATGCACGGGGCAATAATCAGTTGCACACCAGCAGCCGTCAGTAATTCGTATTTCTATGGACAAGAAACATTTGCATTACTATCTGTTTTCTCTAAATTAGCTTCTATTTTTCACAGAGTTGTTTAAAATAGCCTAGCCCAAGATAAAGTCTACACCCTTAGGATCAGATAACCCCTGAAAGCCTCAGCACCTAATCTATCTTGCCTATTCCGAAGCCTATTTTTTTTCCTTGCAACATAGACTTAATAGGCCTATCACATATACAATTAAAGATATTTAATAGTTTTTACTTGTATCTCGCACTGAAAGTAATTTCAATTTACAGGTTTGAAAGTGACTATACCTGAGGAGCCTAGGAAGCTCTAAGAGGATAGTGGAAACATCTTGAAATTGTCAAAGAAAGATTAAACGTTTTCACTTAATATTCACTTAAGAGCTGCAGAGGCCTGCAAATAAAACTGTAGCAAAAGCCTGTCCTACTGTGTATTTTCCCACTTTGCAAGTGAAACTGGAAAACAGTCTCCTACTTCCCTAATGGGAAGATCATTGTACTGATTCATGCAATAATCATGACAATATTCCTATGATCGATGAGCATCTACAATAGAATACATGATAGAATTAAAAATAAAACAGAACTATTAGTACAAAATATCTTTCTCATTAAATGCCAAAATTTGAAAGATGATCACCCCTTTCTTTCTAAAACTAATCTCCAGACACAAAATGTGGAACCTTGACAAGCACTTTCCTCATTTTTTTTGTTTTGTTTTTTTTCTTACGATTGAAAGAGTGGGTTTACATTATAATGGCCTTCGAAAATTTTATTCATTATTTTTTGGCTTATTTGTTGCAGTCGATGAAAATTTAAAATATTGCAGCCACATCGAGCACCAAAATAAATCTGGCGATGTAACGTTAGATAAAATATCACATAGTATGGATTATACTTGGCGTGTTTGCTTATTCTTCCCTCATTTTTGGTAATTATGGTTGTTCTAAGCCTACAATTTAGGTCTTATGATAAAAATATATATATTCCATGAAACATTCTACTCAAATACAGCTGAGCCCAGATTTTGATCCTTCTAATTAGAAATAATCTCACTCCTAAATTACAACTCCTAAATGTTTCTTAAAACATAACGCTTTTTCATGTTGTTGTTTTTTTTTTTATTTTCTCCATGGCCAACCTGCAAGTTCTGTGAGGGCAACTTGGCACTGTTGGAAGTTCATGCGGGTTGTGTAATTACACAAATCTGTATTTCAGTTTTGTTTTGGCTCTTCCAAGCTCTAAAACCTTGGGCAAATTATATAATCTCTCCCAATCACAACTCCTTCATAGATAAGATGTGAGTAAAATATCTTTCTCCCAGTAGCTCAGAAGAATTTGATTTTTAGACAATATTTTCAAGCTGATACACTGGTTCTAAATGGTAGATGCTGAAGAGCAGTTTCTTGTCCGCAGACTTTAATATTCTTTTGAACAGTAAGGACTCAGTAGATATTTATTGGATAAGCCCCTCTATAATATACAAAGCAAAATCAAATCTCCATGTATTTTTCATTTGGTCTTTGAGTCTATCATCTCTTAAATGAGGCCGAGAATATATTACAATGGTTGAGCTAATGCAACCTTATTGGGCAAATTTAAATGGAAGCATTGAACCTGATAGCACATCTCTGTTTAGAAAAATAGGCACCGAATGCTGTGTCCACGTACTCAGTAGCCTTGGGTGTTCCATAAAGAAGAAATAAAGTCAGACTTACCAGAATTAATTGAGTTGATTTTAGGTGATTTGGCTATTCGACAGGATAGTTGATCAAGTAGATCCCAGGTCATATAATAGACAAGAAAAAGTATATTTCCTTGACAATTTATCTGCCATAAAATAATGGGTAGGATGATTATCTATGTAAATATGAACCCTTATTTCTGTTTTGAAAATACAGTCACCTTCCTTCTTAAGCTCTTCAAGCATTATATTTCAACTAAAAATGAGTATAAATTAAAGGCACATGTCCAATGTTTATACTTACCACCCATTTGAACTCATTTTCCCTTCCTCTGAAGTATATTAAAAATAGCTTAGAGGTAGTTTCAGAAAGTGATAGCAAGGGAATAGTAAGTATATTCTATTAAATACTATTTCGTGCTCTTTTTTTAATAATATAAATGAATAATTATTAAGACTCTCTAAAAATCATTATATAACTATATCTTTAAGGAAAAAAAATAACTGCCAGAAGAACAAATGACTTTTGCATGTATAAATTGCTTTTACAGAAAGAAATATTAAAAACCTAAATAATTTATCTTTCATTCCTTAGTGGCTCAGAAAGACGAAGTAAAGAAAAGTAAACTGCTTTTAATAGTTTTTATCTTTCTAACCACATTGGCATGAGCCTCAAGATTCTTTCCGAAATTCTGAGATAATTTTCAAATAAGTCGGAAGCTTAATATTAAGATCAAGCTTAGATATTATCTTGCGTGTTTCAAGGGCACCCAAACGTCAGTAGACTCTCATGCTTAGGTGATGACTGTGTGAAAAACTGTGAATGATGGAAGAAATGAAAGTATGAGGTGTAGAAAATATCCAAAATTGTATGAAAACAGGGATAATTGTATAGATTAAACCATTAGTGTCATCAAAACTTTACCTTTTGCAGCTAAACATTCATCAAATTTCTTTTGTCTTTGGGTTTTTAGGAAGTGTCAGAGGAATGATATGCGCCTCTTCTGAGCAAGAGTCTTCCAGGAAGTTCACGTAGTAGGGAAACTAAACAAAATTCTATTTAGGGGTCATCGTTCACTATTTTTGTTTCAGTAACTTAAAAATTTTTGTGTAGAATTAAGGCATGCTTTCAAAATCCTACGTCTGCTAGGACAGGCCATTTTAAAATCAATTAAAATCTTTTAACATTAATTAATCATAGAGAAAATATTTCACACATATTACTTAGAAGACAAGTGACACAGTTTCCATATTCTGAAACAATTGTTTCCCAGTGTTGGGTAAATCAGGTCATTTTGTTGTTGTTGTTGTTGTTGTTGTTTTGTCAGAAAGGGCCTAAGTTGTGTGTCATCTGTAATGTCTCAACGTACAGAAGTATTTTCCCTCTCAGCCTCCATCCTCTAAGATGACAGAGCCCATCACTTTCTGTTTATAAAAAGTCCATATTGAAGTGACTTTGAGCCTGAGAAAATGAAGTTAGAGTCACTAACACTTTTGCTCCTCTCCCTGATAGAGTATTTACAGTGTATCCTATAGATGCAATGTACTCTGAGTGGGTAGCATGTAGTTTGGATCTAACAAAGATGGAAGGGATGGAAGTGATGACATTTAGTCAGGAATAATGGGTGATGGATTTGATAAGAGGCAACATCGTGCAGGAGCAGAGAGGAGAGCCAATTGCACCAGTTAGGATTCTCCACAGAAGCATACCAATGGGACGTATGTATGCTCTAGTCCATGTATTTCATATATATATATATGAAATCTCTGTATCTATCATCTATCATCTATCTATCATCTATATCATCCATCTATGTATCCATCTATGTATCCATCTATCTATATCTATATCTATATCTATATCTATATCATCTATATCTATATCTATATCTATATCTATATCATCTATATCTATATATATCTATCTATCATCTATCTATATCATCTATCTAACATCTATCATCTATCTATATCTATCATCTATCTATATCTATTTATATCTATCATGTATCATCTATATCTATCATCCATCTATGTATCCATCTATCTATATCTATGTCTATATCTATATATATCATCTATCATCTATCTATACCTTTATCTATCATCTATCTATCCATTTATCTATCCATCATTTATCTATATCTATCATCCATCTATATCTATCATCTATATCCATCTATCATCCATCTATTTATCTATCTATCATCTATCCATTTATCTATCCATCATCTATCTATATCTACCATCCATCTATATCTATCATCTATCATCTATATCTATCATCTATCTTCTATCTATCATCTATATCTATCTATCTATCTATCTATCTATCTATCTATCTATCTATCATCTATCTATCTATCTATCTATCTATCTATCTATCACCTATCTATCTATCATCTATGGAAAGATGTATTTTAAAGACTTGGCTCACATGATTGTGGGGGTTGAAAAATCTGAAATCTATAGGTTAGGTCATCACATTGCCAATTAAGACAGGAGTTGAAGTGACAAACTTCAGGCAGAATTTCTTCTTCTCCAGGAAACCTCAGTTGTTGTCTTTAGTTCTACAGCTGATTGGAGGAGGCCCACTTACATATTGAGGAGAATCTCTTTCACTTGAAGTCAACTGATTATATGTATTCATCAAATCTACACCCTCCCTTCATAGTGACATGTAAACAGTAGTGTTTGATAAATAACTGGATACCATGGTCTAGCCACGTATAGAGATAAGATTAACCATCACAGTGACGAACTCTGAGTTGGGAGGGTGGTAAGAGTGGATATTTGTTTAGAGATTAAGAAATGTTTGAATTGTGTGATTAGTACAACAAAACATGTACAATTAGGCAAGGTAGACTGTACTTTGTTAGAGGTGGGTAGACTGGTGCGGGGAGGATGCCTGTGGGTGAACCGCAGGATGAGTACTGGAAAGGTAGTGTGATTCAGCCTGGGAAGGACCAGAAAAGTCAATTTTCCTGAAGGCAACCAGTAGCCATGAGAGGTTTTCAGCAAAAAAGTATCATAATGAGAAAAAGTCTAATATTATTTCATAGCATAGACTGAAGACTAAAAATTAGTAGGGATCTGGGTTTAAGGCTACTTTGTTACTTTTTACATTCTGAGTGAGAGAAGATGTTTAACAGAATAATTAATGGTAATAGCATTATGAAGAGAAGAAGGTAAATATAAAAACAAACCCCCCAAAAAACCTAGGGAATTGAACTGCCAAGATCTGACCAGTTAAATGAAAAAGGCAGAGACAATTACTGAGATTTTTGAAAGAAACAAAAAGGAATAATCCCTCTCCTGACCTGAGTTTTGACCCAGTTGAGAATAGGTGAAGGAGGAAGGCATCTGGAGACCAAAATACCACATCTACTTCCTAATAAGATTGATATTAAAGAGTGTAGGTTGTAATCTGCAGAAAGGGAGTTCTTTAAATATGAAAACCTGGATTTAGACAGATTTGGCCATTAGCAATGGTAGGCTGGGTCACAACCTCTACCATCATCCCTCCTCTCCAGTGTGCCAAGATGATTGGCGGGGCAGTCAGCAAACTCATTCCCCTTCCTTGGGGTGGAGGACTGAGCAAGGGTATGGGGGTAGGGAGCAGGGTCACTACAAGGGAACATCAAGAGTAGGTAAGATAATTTATACACCCCCCTCAGTGATAGTTTTTCACAGCACATGTATTTTCAGGGAGTGCCATAGATGGAATGTTTCATTCTTTGTATTTTTAAATTTGATTCTCATTTGCAACCCTGTGTGTGTGTGTGTGTGTGTGTGTGTGTGTGTGTGTGTGTTTAAGGGTAGGAATAAGTGGATAAAACAGGTTAGAAAAGGGAAAACAAAAAAAAGAAAAGGAAAAACAAGAATAAAAGACCCGGGAGGGGGTGGTTGGGGGATAATTAAGTAAGGCTTTAGTACTTTTAATTAGCAAAAAAATATGAATTTTAACTCTCAAGTATATACTCTATTACATCATAAGAAATCATCTCTATAATACCGATGAATATAAGCCTAATTTATATTTGTATATTCATGTATCTACTCAATAAATATGTTTGAACGTCTGCAAGTGCCATCTAAGGGTGATGCTGGCCTTAAGAGCAATATTACTATTACTAGTATTAAGGGATAAATTGAGGGATTCCTGGGTGGCTCAAAGGAGCATCTGCCTTTGGCCCAGGGAGTGACCCCAGGGTCCTAGGATCGAGTCCCACGTTGGGCTCCCTGCATGGAGCCTGCTTCTCCCTCTGCCTGTGTCTCTGCTTCTCTCTCTGTGTCTCTCAGGAGTAAATAAATAAATAGAGTCTTAAAAAAAAAAAGGATAAACTGAAGCATATTAAAATTTTTTAAAGTGTTCATTGGAGCAAAAAAATTGATCTGAATCAGGCAGCAGCCAACCAGAAGCGTTTGAGGCAACACAAGCTGGGCAACACAGAAAACATGGGAGCAGTGTAAAAAAATGACTGATTGGGGCTAGCTGAAAGCCTGCTTGGCTGTTTGTGCACAGTTGTCCTCGGGTTTTAGTTTTGTAACCTGGAGGCCTGCACATGCTGAGATTTTGGGCTCCATGGCATTGGTGCCACATCCTGGGCCTCCCAGGTTACCGTGACCCTGGAGCTCCTAGTGGTAGTAGCACACGGAGGTCATGAGGGGGAGGAGGAGGAGGTGCGGATTGTGCCCACAAGAGCTCACAGTGCTGCGTGACGGGCCAGCCAACACCCGCATCCACGTGACGATCGTTGTCTCCTGCGTGTTTAGCACAGGATCTGACAGTTAGCAAATGGAAGACGAGTTGGAACGACTTGGACGCAGGGAGATCAAAGTTACAAAACAGGTTTTATTCCTTTCTCCCCCGCCGTCGTCAAACAAGCTTTCATTGAAACATATTTCTTGCCTTTGGATTAGAACTTGAATAGCAAATGAGTCCCATTTGTGGGTTTTCCAAAAAAAAAAAAAAAAAAAGTCCAGTTGTCAAAAGTTATTTGCATGTGATTCACATCTCCCCTTTTCTTGCAGATCAGGCCTTATTGGAAACCAGCTTTGCAAAAGTAGGGAGGATATAATTAGTGTCTTCTTCCTCCTTGCTCCGACACCCGCCTGCTTCCCTGCTAACTGACAGTTGTTTCCGGGCCCCTCAGAAGTGGGGCCTGAAATGGTGGGGGATTGAAAGAAAAAAAAAAAAAAAGCAAAGATTTAGGGGAGAGTATAAACTGTTGATTGCTGCTGTCTGGGTAAAGCTGACTCGAAATCCAAACCATGACTGTCCCCCGTCCAGCGCCTCTGCGGTTCCCAGGAGGTCCCCAGTGGGCATAATGACTCAGTCCTCTAGCCCACGACTTGGTTCATTTTGTTAGCATTTGTTTTTGAGGGTACCACGTACACAGCGTATCTCTGTAGGGGTTCATGGCCTTTAGATATTCTTTTTTCAATGAAATCCATCTCAAAACAACTCCAGCATGATTCCATTTTGGAGCGTCCACATGTGGCCCTTAGAGGCGTTGCCTTCACCCCGCCCGCCTTCCAAGGAAGAGCGCTCCCTCCTGCTAGAGTTCCCCCTTCTGTCCCTGGCTTGCAAGCCCATCTTTATCAGCTCTCCTTCCCTTAAATGTTTCTTTTTTTTAGGTGTGGTCACAAGATTTCTCTAAGCTCCAGACTCCCCAGTACAACAGCCAGGCCTTTGTGTGCCTTGAGCACCATGAGAAGAGAAAGAGAAAAGCTGGAGCATTGCGGATGGTCTCTGTGACCGGGCTGCACATTGGCCATCCAGGGCCCCTAAAAGCCACCAATGCTGTGTTCCACCCCTACACGTTGGGCTTTCATGTTTCAAGTAGGGCCTGAGCATCTTTGATGAGGCTACTGTGTCGTCATGGTCTCTAAAGACACCCTTCCTACTGACATCCCCAAGAACGCTTCGTCTTTAGATGACCATGGCTAACGGTCTGCCTGTGGCCCACTGGTGTTGGATTACCCTTTGGGCCGACTCCCCATAGGGGGTTGCAGAACTTTACCCGTAGGGAGAGTTTGATACCTCGTATCCTCAGCACTGGGACTTCAGTTACAACTCGGAGAAAGCAGGAGTTCCATTTAAAATCCTGTTGTGTAAAATGTCTGTTGAAGTGACCTGAGCGACGCAGAGGTGATGGAGAGCATTAGGAGTTATATAAGTTCCTAGGAAAAAGATGAGGCTGCTTAACAATTTTCTGGTCCATTTCTTTTCAGTGTCTCATTTTGGTTTTGCTCAAAAATCATCCCATGCCCCTGGTTTTGAATAGCGTATCTACCGTTGACCAAGGCCGAAAAGGATCAAAGCTGACCATCTCAAAATGACACGGCTCGATTCTTGATTTTTCTCTTGGAATCTGTAGCAACTGGTAATTTTTTTATGAATATATTTTTGGGATTCGTCTGTCTCTATTTCTCCCTCTCTCTTTGACTTTTATAATGAGAATTGCACACAAACCCTTGCAAAGTAATTTTCTTTATAAGTCTCAGAGTTTTGTTAGGCAATGAGATTTCGTAATCAGGGTATTTAAAGTAGTTCATTTCACATAATATAACAATATGTTCCAAAGAAGTAACAATTTTCTTCCAGGTGGAAAAAAAAAAAAAAAAAAAAAACAAGAACAAGCTTTTAGAGATTGAATTAAGCTTCAAAATAAAATGAAACAAGAATTTTAGAACACCCCAGTGGGCTCTGAGAACGCAGTGCCTACACCTGGCAGTTGGTGGAAGTAGGATTCCTTCCCTCTTCCTACTAGTTCTTCCTTCTTCTCCCGTCAGCCCCCCTTTTTTGATTTTCTCTCCTTTAAAATATGTCAGTGTGGTCAGGTGATCTCTCTGAGCCCCAAACGATACATCGATGCTTAGTATTTGAGTAGTTATATAAGGCACTTTATATAAAATAATTTTGCTTCCATTTTCCAGCTGAGATGTGGTTGTGAGCAAAAAACAAAAGCATGAATGTTTTCCATGTCGTTAGAATAAACTAGGCCAAGTTAACATGTTATGGAACCTCAGGTCACATTTTATTTATTTATTTATTTATTTATTTATTTATTTATGTATTTTTTTCAGGTCACATTTTAAAGTCATATTTTATTAATTTTCATAAGGGACCTCCCCCCCCAAAAAAAAAGGGACCTCCCTAATAAGAACATAAGCTCTGGATGATTTCAAATATTTTTAAACATTGTTAATAGTTCTTCTGTCTCTTGTAACCAACTTTTAAATAATAATAAAAGATTGTTCACAATAGTAACTTATCAGTTCATACAACATCTCCTCTGTTAATAGTCTAATTGAACCTTAGGCCAAATGTTAACTGGTGATCAATAATTAGAATGTTAGTATTTTAAAATAAGCATTGCGCATGGTCTCTAATTTATAGCTGGAGGGTGATTTTATTTTACTTTTGTACGATGTATTTTGATTTGATAGTTCTTTTACTACTGGAATTTAGGTTCTGACTTTAATGACAATCTCAGGATTTTCCTAAGAGCTACTTAAACTAGGATAAATAATGGAATGGCCATGAGTGGAGAGAATGGAGAGAAATAGTTATTCTGTCTATCTAGGGCCTTTTTTTTTTTTTTTCTAAAGATTGTATTTATTTATTCACAAGAGACACAAAGAGAGAGGGGCAGAGACAACAGGCAGAGGGAGAAGCAGGCTCCATGCAGGGAGCCTAATGTGGGACTCGATCCCGGGTCTCCAGGATCACGCCCTGGGACGAAGGCAAGCGCTTAACCACTGAGCCACCCAGGGCTCCCCTGTCTGGGGCCTTTTAAAGGGAGGTGGGCGGGGGTTTGGGGTGACTGGGTGATGGGCACTGAGGGAGGCACTTTGCAGGATGAGCACTGGGTGTTATGCTATATGTTGGCAAATTGAACACCAATAAAAAAAAATAATTAAACCTAAGTTTTGTTTTAAAGGTGATTTTCATGGTAAACATGTTAGTAAACCACTTAGTTTTAGAAAGTTAAGAAGTGGATAACTATGGAACGCAAAACAAAGAAATCCATGAAATACCATTATTATGATGAAAACTTTCATATTTTCTGAAAGCTTCTGTTTAGTACTTACTATGCCATATTTGATGATGATGAACACATTGGATTTCTGGCAAATGGTGTAAAATCTATACTTTCTACTCCAGTGTTGTTTGAGTTAACTTATAAAGGTTATTCCTGATTTTCCATCTTTCCCCTACTTTTATTCTGTTACCAGCCAGAGATTACCAGCCAAAGATTTTTTTCATTTACATGTTTGTTTGTTGGGTTTTGGTGGATGTGTTTGTGTTATTGTTTTTATTGTCACTCTTGCTAACTTTATTCTACCTCCATGTGCTGCGATGTAAAAAACAATTTTCTAAACCCCACCTAGAATGTCCAGAGAAATATTTGCAAAAGAAGTCTTTTTTTAGGTTTTTAAAGTCTTTCTCATATATCAGAAAATAAACAAATACAAACATATAACTTTACTCTTGGCAATATTTACCATTTATCAATAAATTGATGTATTATTAATTTTAAAAACTCCTCTTTCCTCCAGAATATAATTAAACAAAAGGGGGATATACAGAGGTATAACCTACCACATTCAGATAATTATAAGGAAACCCTCCTGTTCATACTCAGAATCTGAAAGTAGAGAAAAGGGGATTAATATTAGCTATCTTAATCTGCATAGTTTTGTTTTGTTTTGAATGATCTGGACTTGATAAGCTAAAAATAAAATATAGCTATATTTTATTAAAAAAACTAAAGAGCGTACATTTGATACTTGCTTAGGGGAAAGAAGATAACACATACGTTATTTCCGTTTCTTATAAAACGTCTTTGAGAAATGATTTCTTTTAACCTCTTTTTAAGAGGTGTATTACTAGGCTGTTGCATGTGACAAAGTGGAAGCCTTCCAGAAATATCCCTCCAGAGCATTTTGGTCCTAGAAGTTACCAGTTGGGTTTGCAAACCGTGGAGTCCTCTAATTTCCATATCCTTTGGCTTCTGAGTATTGAGGCCTCCGAAAACCATGTAGGACCTGTCAATCACCCTTCCCTTAGCACAGACCTTTGTTGTAGATAAACTTCAGTGGAGGGTTCACATGAGTTTTTAGAAGGGGGCACTCTGCCCGGTGGTGGCCTGTCCAAAATCCCAGCATCTTCTTCTTTTGGGGAAAAAAAAAAAAATCTTACTTTTTCTTGAGACCAACCTCTTCCTCCCTTCCTCCACTGCTTGTGTTGTGGGTCCCAGCAACGTCAGCTCCAGAGGTAAAACAGATTTGGCCAATCAGTTTTAAGTTCAGGGATGACAGTCAACACATGCCAAAGTAAGCAGAGCCAGTGAGTCCCTTTTCTAAGGTTTATGTTAGAGCTATTTTGTACAAAAAGGACATTTTGTTCCTCCTGTAGTGGCCGACAGAACCAATATAGACCTGGAGCACTGGCAGGCCTGTTGTCTCTGTGTCTGCAAAATGGGACCCTGCAGTTGAAGACCGAGCCCTGAGATAAAAAGCATGAGTCCCGAAGACATCCTTGGAGCCTCTGGTCTAGTAGTGTGCTTGAAGCCAGACCACTCTTGACTCTTAGGCTATGTGAGTCAATAAAGTCCATTTCCCCCTGAAGGCAGTTTGAGTTGATTTTCTATCGCTGGCAGCCGGAAGGTTCTGAATAATGCATCCACGATGCTCTGTCTGCAAGTACGTACACATTTTCCCAATGGCAACTCATTTAGATAAGTGGTAGCCTGGGTGTTAAATGGGGAATAACTGCTAAGCATACTCCTATAGATAGTAAAATAGCTGAGAAGCATAGATTTTTTTGTTTTTTTCTAAACGGAGGCAATTTAGTCCTGTGTCAAATAATAGCTATTTTCTCTCTATTCCCCAAAGAGATTTCCATTTGACCCCGTAGCATTTGGAATTCCATACCAATCAAGTACCTCTTGAAATGGGTGAAGAAAAAGCCCTTTAAGGTCACGATTCCTAGGTTCCATTCTATGATGATGTCATCACCAATGAACAACAAGATGGGAAAATCTCGGGACTGGGACATGCTTCCTCCCCCCACCCCCTGCAGCTAAATTATCTTTTAGTCTGAGACCATTCCTTAATCTAGGGGGCTTAGACGTGTCTCTAAGGAAATGAGCCTATAATTTGTAGTAGATTTTCGTAGTGTTTATTTTGCTTTGTTGACTGTCCTTATTCACGAAAATAAATTTGAACCATCATGTTACCGAGCCCCAGGTTTTATTTGCCTTAGAGTTGTTGTTATGAACATGATTAAAATAGACTGGTTTTAAAAACCTCAAATTAGAGGACCCTGTGTTTTATTGCAACCCAAAATCTCTTCTTGATTAAAATTGCGATGTGTGACAAGTCATTCTTTCTCTCACCACCAAATGGCGCAAAATTGTGAGCCCAAAGTAAAGTTTATAAAATTGTCTTTGCCTGTTTTCCTGGAGATAGTCTAGATTTACACTATTCCCCTTCAGCACTGCCTGATGCAAGGAGTTTGGAGTAGCCTCTAGTCTGGTGCGTGCCCTATGGGGCATTAAGTAAATCTGTTACACACATGCAGACGTGTGATATAGTGACAGAGGCATGGACACAGGCTTCAGTGCTGTGAATAATCATTATTGGAGTTATGACAGATCCCAGATTCAATAGAAAAACTCAGGAAGGGAAGGCCTTGGATGGATGGAATAAAGCTTCTTCGGGAACTTGGGGAGTGGTGATGTTCAGACAGGGCTGTCTCAATTACGGAGCAACAGAAGCGTAGTTTTTCTTTATCGTTTTTAGGTGATCTGTTTGTTATAAAAAGAGAATATAGAAAAATAACAGGCACAAGCAAAGGAAGGACGATGATTTTTCAACATTGAGTTCATGAAAACTGTTAAATCAGAAAAATCCTAGCAAAACCCAAACAAACATCTACTCTTTTTCTGGCCACCCTCATCTAACCTCTGCTCCTAACTCGGGAGCTATCCCACAAGCAGTTTCAGGAGACAGGCGAACAACCATCCTGCACCCACCATCCAATTTCAAAAGCATTAAAAAACAATAACAGCCTTTCCTAGGGATTTATTGGTGATAAAGGAAGAGGAAGGAATAACATTGCATGGAGATCAGCACACCTTCCTGTGTTCATGACTGCTGTGATGGGATCTTATCTGCTCTCCTACTGCAGGCAGAAGATGCTTCTCTGCTCCTTGATTTGTGGCTTAGTGATGTGACTTGCTTTGGTCAATGGGATGCTAAGAAGCATGGCATGTCCCGCACAAAGAAAAAAAAAAAAAAAAGCATGGCATGAGCAGGGACGTGATGTGCATTCACAGTTGGGTTTTTCTTGTTAAGCTCTGTAAATGCCACAAAGAGAGCTTGCCCAGGTACCTGTTTATACATTAATGTGGGTCCCAGAATAAAGCCCACTGGACAAGACCATAGCCCAACCCACGAGTGCAACCAAATACAGGTAGATCTACACATTGAAACAGAACTTCTATGAATAGCCCAGGTTACATTGGTAGAACCATGACCATGAGAGTAACTGCTTATTGCCTTTTGCAAATGAGTTCTAGGGTATTTGTTACACAGCACTGTTGTGACGATAGCTGTTACAATTGCAATTCTAAGAATTCCCTTTAAGTCTCTACAAACGTTCAAGCCTGGCAGCTACACAAATCTGCACTATCTATACTATTAGGTGAAATTATCTCTGTGTTTCCCCCATGCTAGAATTCTATTCTTCTAGCCAACTACCTTTTAATTAAATAACTGAGGGCCCTTCCAGCTTTGCAGATTTGTAAAGATTTTTTTTTTTTTTATTCATGAGAGACACAGAGAGAGGGAGAGAAAAAGGCAGAGACCCAGGCAGAGGGAGAAGCAGGCTCCATGCAGGGAGCCTGACGTGGGACTTGATCCCGGGTTTCCAGGATCACACCCTGGGCTGAAGGCGGTGCTAAACCGCTGAGCCACCTGGGCTGCCCGCTTTGCAGATTTGTATCACAACTTTTCCTCAATGGGAATACTTGTAAGGCCATCATTAGGGAAACACAAGCAACAATCCATCTTCTCAATCAGTCAAGGGAGAGAATATGTAATATTTTCATTTTTCATTCATTGGACCAGTTGCAACGTACTAGACATTATTCTAATCTATGGAAGGTATAAACTCATTGGATCCAAACTCCTACTTATATACCAATTTTATAACAAAAACCTAAGTCTTAGAGAGGAGGATATATATATATATTTTTTTTTCAAAGTAGCAATATATTTATTTACAAAATATACAGTTTCACAGAAACAGCTTCGCTCTATACACATAAACTTTATAATTACACAGAACCATGTAAACGATGTTAAGTGTCTGGCCCGGCCAATGCCAATGAGAGGTGCTTACTTTTGGGGTGACATCTTTCCCTCTCCTCACTTTATTAGCCACCAACCAGGAGCCCCTAGATGGGCCATGCCTAATTTGCATAAAGCTGATTGCAGCTGCCCAGCTCAAGTGAACACAAAAACCAAGGTGTCTTGACTTCCTAGACACCACCCACAGGGATAGATATATAGATAGATAGATCACAGACTTTATATATATATATATATATATATATATATATATATATATATAAATAAAATTCTGGTACTCAATTTATTTGGGTAGAATGTGTTTGCACAGATAATCTTCCATTTTCCAGCAGAGGGCAGACAGTAGAATCTGCTACAGAAATGTGAAAATAAAAACCCAAGCCAGGAGGAGCAGTAGAAATTTTATCCTGAATCCCTTTTTTTACCAATATACTGACCTAGAGGCCTCGAGTAGTTCTAAGATTTTGGTAAGGAAGCATGCAAATGGGTGTTCTTTGGTCACCACCTGGGATAGAGCTGTGATAGGAACTCCTAGATACAGAGTAATCATATTTTACTTTCAACTTTAAATTGGTTGCAGCAATCACACGCTTTTCTGAAGCTATTTCCATCAAGCTTACATTGCATGATACAGATTATCCCAGTGCCCACCTGCAGTCCCCTCCCTTTGCCAACGTGGAAGCAAATTATATTTCATGTGCTTGCTTTGCAGTTTCACATAGAGTCTCCACTTAAATCTTACCCAGTGCTCTCAAGATTAGTGAGAAAATCATGCCCTCTTTCTCCTTCCCTTTCCTATCTGGGTCACTGGCTTTACGCTGCCATATCTTACTCCACCTTTCCTCTCCAGCCCCACTCTCCTATGCCCACTCAGACATAAGATGTCTCTGGCAAAAAGCTTTCAGGTTAATGCTTCCTTATTTGGGTTTAAGAAAAAAATTTTAACCCATTATTCCCGTTATCATTTTCAACTAGTAGTTACATTACAGGTCTGCAACGATGTAGGTTTTCCGGGGCATGGTGGGATGCCATTGGGATTTCTATAATCAGTCTTCCCTCTAAATAACAGTATTGAAGTAGATTATTATTTTTACATAAGACTGAGGCTGTCTTTTGTAATAGCCAGTTTATCACCTTAGCTTGCTGGTTTTCACGGGCGCTGGGCTCTATCCAGACAAAGCCATCATTTCTTACTTCATATTTGTGAATAGTGAGAGGGGTGTTGGGGGCAGGTGGGGGCTTAAAGGAAATCTGATTGTAGCGCAGAAGTGTTGCATCAGGTGGGACACGTCAACACTGGGCACACACCTGTAGACTCAAATAGCATCAGGCCCCAACGTTCTCATCAAGTTGCCTAAAGTCTGTAATTTAATAAACACAGTGAAAATAAATATTTCCTTTTGGGGACTGGAAAAGAAAACAAAGACCATCTGAAGGGTCATGTTCTGTAAATCATGCAAGACAACAGAGTCAGAGAGGGACTCATCTGTGATTATTATTCAGCAGCACCTCTTAACACCCTTCCTTCCCTGGAGAGGGAGGTGAGAAGAAAAACTTCAGAGTTGTCTAGTTCTCTCATTTCAGTATCTGTGTATTATTCTACAGCTAATAAGGTGTTGCTATCTTCTAAACTATGTGTCAAAACCTCATTATGTTGGACATAGAGCATCACAGACTTCCGTCTTTGCTGAATATAAAAAAAAAAGTGTGCTCAATGAATAAATAGGGCGAGGATAGTGCAAGGAATGGCTGAACTTACAAACAAAACAGAACAAAACAAAATAAAGCAAAAAACAACAGCAACAACAACAAAAAAAAACTCTGAGCGGTCTGCTTCCTATAATTATATACACATCCGGGAAATATTCTATTTCAAGAAATTAACTTAAATTTTTGAACACTGATTCAGTTTTTCTAAAATTACCTAAGATACTAGTTTTTAAAGAGGATTTAAACATTACTTGAAGTTTAGATGTGAAAATAACTTTACAAATATAAATGCTACGTGTAGTAACATGTTTATTTATTATTTATTTATTTATTTTTATTTATTTGTTTGTTTGTTTATTTAGAGACAGAGATCATGCACACGTTTGTGCCCATGAGCAGGGTGAGGGACAGAGGGAGAGAGCAAGAACCCTAAGCAGGCTCCGCCCTCAGTACAGAGCCCAACAAGGGACTCGATCTCATGATCCTGAGATTGTGACTCGAGTCAGAAATCAAGAGACAGAGGCTTAACCCAATGAGCTCCGCAGGAGCCCTGTATGTTTATTTTAAACAAACATTCAGTTATATCCATTGTCTTACTTTTTCCTTTGTGTTCTTTTTTTACCCCAAATATTGATCTTGAGTATTGAATATTTACCAGGCAATGCTCTAGACACCACAAAATAACAAACAAACATTGAGAAGCTCTGAGCTTATATGAGGGAAACACTGACAAAAAACTTAAGTAAATGCATGTTAGATCAGATGGTTGCAAGTGCTATAAAGCAGGCCAAAGGGAGAGGGAGAAGGAATGACTGATTGGTAAGTATTTTATTTTATATTTTAATTTTATCTTTTCTTCCAGATTCATTGACATATAATGGATGTATAACATTGTATAAATATAAGGTGCACAGTATGACTGTATATATACATATGCATACTTGGACACGCATATATGCATACATAACATATGCACACACATAAACAGGAGTGTACATACATCATATATGCATATGTGCACATATATACACTTAGATACATAGAATGTGTGTAGAACTCGGGGCCCCTGGGTGGCCTAGTGGTTGAGCATCTGCCTTGGGCTCAGGTTGTGATCCCCGGGGTCCTGAGATCGAGTCCCTGCATTGGGCTCCCCGCAGGGACCCAGCTTCTCCCTCTGCCTGTGTCTCTGTCTCTCTCTCTGTGTCTCTCATGAATAAATAAATAAAATCTTTTTTTTAAGAAGCTTTTTTAATTTGACGTAGTCCTTTTTATTTTTGTGTTTGTTGCTCATGTGGTAGGTATTTTAAAGATAATGCTCAAGGAGGTCTCTCTAATGAGATAGCATTTGACTTCAGACTGGAATGAATGAGTCAATTTGTATACTGAAGGAGAAGAGTTTCCTAGCTCAAGAAAACAGAAAAAAAAAAAGCAAAGACCAAGAGGAGAGTGCATTTGACTGGAATGAGGAGAGTCCAAAGGAGAATGGCAGGAGGAATGAGTGGTGACCAGAACCCAGCAATTGCAGTCAGTTGCAAAAGTTCTAAAAACCTAGAGTTAGAAAATGATAGAGCAGATTTAGGTACATGGACTCATTTTCCAACCTACCAAGGAAGAAAAGACAGACTCTGTGAAGTCCAAGATTTGTCTGTTTTATTCACTGCTTTATTTCCAGTGCCCGGCGACTGCTTAGTCGGTACTTTATAAATAGCTGGGGAAGGTCCCTAATAAAACCAGGATAGGGTCACAACTGGTAGGCTATCGTTCTCCTATCTCCTTTTCTATTTAAAATGATTTTATCTTTTCTTTGTTAATTCATCTGTATGTCTTTCGTTTGAGTTTTCGAGCCTTCGCTTTGAAGCAAACACTTTGAAAAGACTGTAGGACCAAGTAATCCTCTAGAAAAATGTCAGTTGTCATCCACCTTCGCCCCCTTGGTTTCCTGTCTCACCGATGCCTCCCTAAAGGCACGTCCCCCTATATTTTCCCCCCATATTTACTTTTGTTTCTCAAGACAGAAGTTTGCTGACATTCAGGGCATATATTATTATGACTGTGCAAATACTTCTTGGTTTCCTGCAACTTTATACAGCCTTGAATTTTATAGGGGAGGGATGTTCATCTCCTGGTGAATAAACCACATTCTCCATACCATAGCTTTTGCCTTAATTTCTAGCCCTGAAGAGGTCTCCTTTAGTCTTTTTCTGACCTGCTGCAATCTGGTTTGTTGGCTCCGCAGGATCGCAGCATCCCGTGGCCATGAGTTCTTCCCTAATAACCGTGTTATTTTTATTCTTTCCACCTGTCTGGTGTTCACTCCCCCATTTCCTGGAACTTCTGACCTCCTTGTGCCTTCATGTACTTCCCTGTTTAGGCTGAGCACACACACCTTCCCCAGTTTCTCCCTGTGAGAGGACACATGGTAGGTAAGATTTTTGAGATCTTGTGTCATGAAAAAAAAAAAAAGGCCAAATACCATGAGACACACATGGCAAAAATGTAAAGTGAGATTTATCGGTATGATTTAGGGCAGCAAAGCAGAGTGCAGTTCTAATCGTCCAACTGAGAGGGGACCTGAAGTTTGACTACAATGGATGCTTCCCCAAAATGACCACAGAAGTGGATCCCTGATGTTTCAAGAATTCCCAATGTTGAGTCTAGCTTTGGGTCTCTCTCTCTCTATCTATCTATATCTATCTCTATCTCTATCTCTCTCTCTCTCTATCTCTATCTCTATCTCTATCTCTATCTCTATCATCTCTATCTCTATCTATCTCTATCTCTCTCTTTTTCTTTTTCACCTTGTGGGGCTCTTAGTGAGAACACATTAACCAGAGATTGATGTTTTTATTTTTAGGGCATAAGTTGGAAAATACATTGTTGATTATTCCAGGTCCCATTTCTGTTCTGTTTCGGGAACTCCTTTTTTTTTTTTTTTTTTTTTTTTGGGAACTCCTTTTATTCAGATACTTGTCTTCTCATTTTGGATCCTGTTTCCCTCTGTCTTTTTGCTTTCTTTTCCTGGAGATTTCCTCAACTATACCTTTTAACTTGTATTGCTCATCTGTATATCGATTTATTGTCTCTCTGAGCTGATTGTTCCTTCTGGAACACACTCTGAGCAGCAAGGATCTGAGAAAGGATCTCATTCCAGCTTAGTAAGCCTTTACATTTGTGTATAACTTGGAAATTTATTTCATAACCCAAAGGGTAAAGACTTCTAGGACATACCCTACAGAAAACAAGACACAGAGATAGAATTTAATAACACTTCTTTGTTTTGACTGCAATAATTTAATGGATTCCATGTACTTATACCTTAACCTGTCCACTTATTTATTCAATAGATATTTCTCGAGGGCTTACTATATAGGGCAGGCATTATTCTAAGCTCTATATATACCATAGCTAATGGAAACCAAAAAATTCCCTTCGTCGTAGAGTATTTGCTTTATATTCAAATCATGGTGATAATAGTTCTAAAAATATACAGACAGAGCAAAATTGTTAGGAAATATTGAATGCCTGCAGTTTGGGAAACCTCACCATGGATGTAAATGATGGAAGGCCTGTGACGTTATATGCCAAGGTCTGGATTAGGTGCAAATAAACTAAGGTGAATAAAAACACCTTTCTCAGGGACTCAGAGTTGCTGGAAAAAATCATATGTGGAAGTGGTTGGTTGAAGTGAAATTGGAGACATGACAAAGACAGTTTCCAGAGAGATACACTAGTGATCGCTCACCAAAATTTGATGGGCAAAGCAGGAGCAATATTATGCAGGTCTGAAATCAGAAAGCACTGAAGCAGTAGTTTCAGGGATGTAAATCAAAGTAAATTGAGATATCACTTTTAAATTCAGTTGGGAGAGCATGTTGGAGAACTAGAACCATTCCAATGAGTTTCTGACAAAAAAAAAAAAAGGATACTTGAAAATTTGAATCTGAAACTATCTACCTAGATTTAAAATGGTTGGAGACTTGAATGAGCTCTTACTATGTGTGACTCAGAATCACACAGGTTAGAAAAATAAACCATAATGGAACATAATTACACAAGGTGCCCTTTCTCCTGTTTCACCCACTTTGGGAATTGGAATCTCAATCGTATTAATTAATTTGATCCGAAGTCCCAGGTATTGTCTATAGTGCATAGAGACATTGTTTTCCTTTAATATTGGCCTTTAGGAGACCCAGATGTTTTCGTGAAATGACTGAAGCTACGTTTTGCAGTGAAAACTGTGCAACATGCGCTACAAGATGTACCACCTCACTAGAGATGTGGTGAAAACCTGGAAGAAGCCTGACGAATGTCTCCTAGAGCTGAGTCTAGATCAAACTGTTAGATTCATGCATATTGTATTTTATTTATAATTATATAATCGATGACATTTGTTCCACAACATTTACGGAGGATTTGCTCAGTGACGGAGACTTTGCATGCAGACACTGACGAGAACAGTCTGGAGCCTTTTGTTCACAATGTGGCATGTGTGTTGTAGGCTATGATGTTTATTTATTTTCTGAAGAATTTCTCATCTTTAGTTAGGCACAGTTTTTAAAGGAGCCTGTGCCTTGCTGCAGACCTCTGCTACTCTTGAGTATTTAGCACCATTTAACCTTCTCACTGTGTTCACTCAGGCTCTTTAACATCTCTTGGCTTGGGTTATGATGGCCCTGGGGTTGGAGGCAGGGCTTTCATCAGTTTTAAAATATTTATTTATTTATTTATTTATTTATTTATTTATTTATTTATTTATTTATTTACTGGAAGTTCAACTTAGAAGTGATCACCCACAGTGAAGAACACAGAACTGTCATGACACTTTCTGTGCCGTGTCCAACATAGTTTTATGGTAGACAGCACCCAGGTCCCTACTGGTTTTTCATGCATCGATGTGGTTTTACTCTAATAAATGGTGAAGAGTGAATAGTAATATTTAATATTTTAAAATAATAGTAAGTGTAATAGTGAGTAATAATATCTATATAGACAAGGGTAATGTGAAATGATGTAAAGTTATGTGATACAGCGATTAAATAGATCAGATACCTGTCTTATTTAGATTTTTTATTATCTGGGTGATGGTTTCAGAAACAATATATAACATATCAAGGTTACTTGAATGGCCACTAAAAGTATTTGCTTTGATTCTCTTCCTTCCTTTCTTCTTTTCTTCCTTCTTTTATTGTCTCTCTCCTTTCTTCTATAGATATTGTCTATACTATGCCCTAAGATAGGTATTAGAATTCATGGATACATACTCTGGGATTTGTGACTATACACTTTGGAGAGCTGGTACCAAAGTAGTGTACTTTGGAAATAAAAAGTGTGCAATTAACATTGTAAATTAACTGTTATAAATCTTCAAAAGTGATCTCTAAGTCCCATAACTATTTATGTATATTTTATTAGCATAGTTATGCAAATTAAATATTAAATAATAATCTGAGAAATTAAAAATTTCAGACAAATTCCCTTATCTTGATTTTCTCATCTTTATAATGGGAAGTCTGATGAGTTATTCTGAGAACAAAAATGACTAACATAGTATTCAATTATATAATAAAAATGCAGCACTTGGTTTGATTCAAAATTAGTCAATGTTTAAGAATATCAGAATAATGCTAATAGAAGTAGTTGCTAAATAGTCCTTTTAAGTTAAACTTGCAATAACTTTTTATTTGTATAGATTCACCTTCTATTTCTTTAAGAAATATTTTCATAGATTCCTGGACTGCCACGTCTCAAATGCCTCTGAAAACGGATTTGCCATTAGACGTGCTCAGATATTTGAGGCCTTTTGAATTTTAAACCAGTTCAAGTTTTACGATTGCTTTTTCTCTGCTAAAGAGTACATATCCTTGCCTTTTACAAACAGTAAACTTGAAAGCTTGTAACGTTAGCCTCCTCATTAGCAAACTCTTAGTTAGGTCCTTGGTTGACTCTATGCAAAACCTGTTTTTATTACCTTATATCAAGTATCTGCTTTTTAAGTGACAGTATGCTAGGTCCTTTGGTTATGATGAGAGATGAAAAGAACCCAGACTTCCCTTGATTTCAAGAGATCTACAAACCAGGATGTGAAACTAACTGTGCACCTAAATATCTATAATGTGAGGTGGTATGCAATAAATACTGTAATGTGAGTAAAGAGTGTTTTGTAAGCACCGGGGAGTAGAAAATTAATTCTAGCTAGAAAGGTCACCGATAAATCCATGGTGGTTGCAATACTTAAATGTAGATTTCAAAGATGGGTAAATTTACAGCAAATAGAGACAGTGTAAAAGGGAAGAACCCCCAGGTGAAAAGAAAAGTATGAATTAAATCATAGGGTTGGAAGAACCATATCTGAGACGTAAGAAGTGAAGTGTTCCAGGAAAATAAGACAAATTGTGGAAGATAGACTGGATGGAGAGTTTGGGTCATGGAGAAATGCTTTTTCTATTATAGATTCTAGCTCTCACATCGAATCATTTTTCTTTGAATTCTCATGATAAGACTCAAGTTATATGGTGACCACTTCTTCCTTCATTTTTCATGATTACTTCCCTCCAGTCAGCTTGACATTGTCATTCACTTATCCGTTTTCTTTGATAGAACTTAAACGGTCTCTTCCCAAATTGTTTCTTTAAGAAATTTTATTCTACATTTCAGGGCCACAGTATGGATTCCTCCCACATTTTTCCCCCCAAAATAAACAAACCTTTTGATTAATTCTGATTAAACAGTTATTGAATATTCAAAACAGTACTTTTACTACATAAGGTCATACCTGCCATTTAGAAGGAACATGTCAGTTTTATGATGACTTTAACAAAAATACCAAAGCTATTATAAACATTAAGTGTCATATAACCTATGCAATTTTCTTTATACTTTTGATGATGTTTCCTATAATGTAATGATGGTATATATGTATTTAAAGTTCAATCTTTTGGAAGTATCTGGTTATGAACAGGAAGAAACATTCTAATATGTTGTGAAAGATACATTTTAGGAAGTTATTTTTACTTTTTTAAAAAAAGATATCTCTGATATGTGTTTTCTAACTCTGAATTTTTATCCTATGAATTATTCCAGAAATATTTGTGAAACTTAGTATAAAAACCTTTTCATTGCCAACATATGCATATGTAACTAACATGTAATATATTTATGTTTCCATGATTATTTCAGAGTTGGCTTAAATACAATCAAAATTTCCCGTATGATTCCATGGTCCTATCTGTTAGTTTAATTTTAGGTAGCTCAGAAACTTTGAAATTTATGGAATAAGCTAATGGTCTGTCCCTAAAAACTTAAGATAGCCTTTGTCAGTAAATTTTCTTTCAACCTAACAGAAATTCTGTGCTTCATTTCTCTTCAGTAACATCAAGGTATCACTTGGAAGATTTCGTTTGTTTGTTTGTATGTTTGTTAGCAGAATATAAAAGTGATCAATAACGTAAGCTCTGAGAATACCAGAAGCTTTCTAGCTGTCCAGAGTCATCTTCAGCCAATATTTTTGACCAATGAATTTCAATTCCAGGATTGACACTGAAAATTTCTCTCAACCAGATTTGTAAAGAAAATCTGTGACCTTTAGTTGACAAGGTCATTGAAAATCACAATGCCAGGCTGTGTGATTTTATTTACAAATAAGATTTTTTTTCCCCCTGCTTCTTATTGAGCAACATTTCAGTTGATTATATTTTCTGGCAATTTCTATTGCAATAACACTCATTTTATGCTGATCTTTTTCAAAAGAGAATTTCTTTTTTTTTCAAATTCAGTCATAAACATTTTGCATCACATTGCATTTTCTAATTATGAATACAGGAATAAAAACAAAGTTCTGCTTATTTTCTTTCTACTTTTTTTCCTCCAGCAATATTCTATATTGAGACTTTTTACTGCCACTTTTAGAAGAATTATATTGACCAAAACAAATGAACAAATAAACCTTGAAAGTGAAAAGCTACCATATGGTTAACATCTCATGGATTGATGGTCTTACTTGTCTACAGTGTCTGGAAAGCAGGGAGTTTCAATAACTTGAGCTATCTGTCAAGTGCTCAATAGTTACTTTTGCCTCACACATTTTTGGTCATTTATCAATGTTAGGTAGTTGATGTTCTCTTGATTTCAAAATGACAGCCACATTATATTTGTTTACACATCAGTTGTGTTGTGGATTACCTTGAAATGCACTCAGGGCCTCTACCAAGTTTAGTCTTTAAAGGTTGTTATGACAAGGGCGCCTGGTTGAGCATCTGCCTTCGGCCCAGGGCATGACCCCGGGGCCCCAGGATCGAGTCTCACTTCGGGCTCCCTGTGTGGAGCCTGCTTCTCCCTCTGCCTGTGTCTCTGCCTCTCTCCATGTCTCTCATGGATAAATAAACTAAAAATCTTTTTTTTTTAAAGGTTGTTATGACAACCTTGTGTTTCTAGGTGAATGTTGAGGCAAGATGCGGAATTTTGATAATCTGCTGAGATTCATTATAACCTGCATCGTGTTGATGCGACAGCTTCTGAAATAATCTACAAATACTGAAAAGCGTGTGCCATCTCCTAGGTGCCGGTGCTGGGAAAAAAAATTCTTTTCTGCCACTTCTTAATTACCCAAGCTGTGAAGATAATAATCTATGCTTGAAAACAGAGTTGGTATTAAAATATATGGGTTGTTTGTAAGAAGGATGAATGTAGTATGATTCTCCAAGATCACACATGTATGTATCCGCATTTTTCATCTGGGCCGTTGGTGACTCATTTTTTGTTTTGTTTTGTGTTCTTTTTACCAGAATAAGTGATGTGTGTGGCTGTCTGTCACTCCAGTTAGCAGGGCAGAGCGTGTGCCAGGGGTCAGCGCTCAGGTCCAGCACAGAGTAGAGGCCTCAAAGCCAGTTCACCTTCCCTCACGCTGTCCACTAGCTCCCAAGGGAAGGCAGTGGTTTCGGCCTGGTCCCTTCTTTTCCGGATGCACAGGTCACAGCTGAGGCCTGGAAATTGCCCTCAATGGGGGTGAGGTTTGGGGAGGTGGCCCGTCCAATGCTAGAGTGGGCTCCCACACTCCCTTCGCCCTGCAGCTCGGTGCAGTCTTCCTGAGTTGACCGTCACACACGATTTCTAGAAGGGAGCCTGCCCACCATCTCCTTTATAGTCAATGCCATACACCTGCTGTGGCACGGCTCCAGCCTCCCTTGGGGGGCAGGATTGGGCCCCCTTCCCTCAGAGGCCTTGGGTGGGGAGCAGAGACCCCTGTGGGCTCTGACACATGGCTAATGGCCAGAGCTGGTGTGTGGTCAGCAGCTCAGGGCCCTGGGGAAGAAAGAAAGAGCAAGCGGCAGTGTGCTCACGAGGTGATGCAGGTCCCACGTTGTCATGTGTGGAGCTTGGGAGAAAATCCCTGCCGCTCTAGTAGACTGAGGCCTGTCTCTGGAGCAGTAGGTTAGTTAACTGGAGAACGAGGCCTCTGTGACCTGCTCCGTCGAGGAGGCTGCACGCTTCCCTGCTGACCCCGGCTCTGTTCCTTACACAGCGCTACCACAAGCCTGCTCATTTCTGGTTCTTTCTTCCCACCTGGAAACAGAATGCCCGTCCTTGCTGTAGTTGTGCTCTAGTCAAATATGTCAATTAACCCCAATAGCATCCCCCCTGGAAAGAGCAGAACGAGGAAGGGGGGTGGCAGGGGCCCCTTCCAGCCCTCTGGGGGAGTCCCTGGGAGCGGCTCGCATCTCCGTCCTCTCCTCCCTCCGGCACAGGCCTTTGTGCTCCCCTCGGCCCTGCCCTTTCACAGCAAGCAGAGCCCCATCGCCTCAGAGTCAGCCAGTTAGTAAGAGAGTGGCTGATTAAAAAGTGCCAATGGTTGAAAATAGGCCTTTTTTTTTTTCCCAACTTCTTTACTATATAGATTCATTTTGCTGCACCTTTTAATTCACTTGGGTGAACGTTAGCAACCATGTAGGCGTCTATGTGGGAGCTAGTGGAGGGATGAGAAGGAATCACAACTCACTCAGAAAGAGAGAGTTACACAGATAATGTAGGATTTCTTTATGTGCGCTGAAGAGATAGAGATAAAAAAGCAATCAGCTCTTTCTCAGTTTCGGAGGTTGGTCAGAAAACCCCTTTGGAGGTCCCGAATGCATTTTAAATTCATAGGAGAAGCAATGCTCTTTGTGTGATTTGGATAGAAATTAAAAACAGGTTTTACCAGCGTGTAAGAAAATCAGGTTACATTTCAAATTGCATGTTTATTTTGGGGTGTGTGTGCATGTGCGTGTGTCTGAAATGCATTTCTACACCTATTAAATACCTACCGCATTCTAATTTAACGTGTGTGTGTGTGTGTGTGTGTGTGTGTGTGTGTGTTTGTATTTAAGTATATTTTACACATAGTAAGTACAATATTATATTTCAAGGTCTCCTTCTTTCACTCACCGGATGTACCAGCACCTAACAAAGCACCAGTGGCAACCGTTAAATAAACAGTTTCTGGGCTGAATAATTAATTAAAGTCTGCAACTCTTGAATCTGTCCTCTATGATGTAAGACCTGCATTCCTGGGTTATAGCTAATGGCAATCAGAGAAAAAATCGTATTTGCAGCTCACTACATGCTTCAGAAAACGTTCCCACTCCTCTGTTTCTCTGACGAATTGATCGCTTTATAAATCTACGCCCCTCCAAAGCCAGTGGTGGGGAAGGGAAGGGGGCCGCAGTTATTTCCAAACGTCACGTTTGCCTCCTTGTTTTCTGTGCCACAGTAGATACGAAAATATGCAGCATTCACTGAAAATGCTCTCAGTGGCAGAGAGAGACTACATGCACACATCTGTAGTGAGCATCTATCCAAATTACAAAAAAAAAAAAAATTGGAATTCCTATTTTTGAAAAGTTGAATAGTTCAAAAAAACCAAAAAACCCTGATTTTGCAGCGTTGCACCAAAACTTCCGTGACCCTGCTCGATGCAGAGGGTGACTGTGGGAGGCATCCCCGGGTGGCAAGAAAGCAGCAGCCCAAAGGCTTCTGTGGGGTGGTGTCTGGGCTCCCAGGGGACATGAATCCGCATGTGCCCACTTCTTACCTTGCTGGCCCCGTGTGGGCCTGTGTTCCCCACTGCCACACTCTTGAACTTTCCTTTTACTGTGGCCATTCGTTTTTTTGTTTGTTTGTTTGTTTTTATTTTTTCAGATTCTGTTAGTGCAACTCCTGAACCCTGCCTTGTGCCCTCCACTATAGCTTAGACTGAATAGTTCCTGCAGACACCCACTGCCATGACCCGTCCATGCTCGAAATTTTGCAATTAACTTGAAAGGTAGTGACCAAAACTGTTCTGAGTCACACAAAGCGCAGTGCAAGTGGGGTGCCTGCTAGCAGGTGGCGGCGTGCAGAAGAGGGGGGCAGGCACAGGATGCAGAAGAGGGGGGCAGGCACAGGATGGGGAAAACCTGGGTGAGCAGTGCTAAGGGCACCGATGGGGCACCTGGGCGAGAGGCACACGCATCCCCCCAGCGCTTCCATCCAGACCAACTCCCGTGCAGCCTCCTGCTTGCTCAGTTACTCTTTCTGACCACGGGTCTAGACCGTATTAGGAAGCTTTGGGATGGGATTATTCCATGAATTAAGTTGTTACTTAAGTAAACTCACTCAATCGGGTTTAGTGAGGAAGAAAGCAGACACGATTGAGCATTTGCTATTGCTAAGACCCTTTCAGGAAGCAAAACAGTTTCATTGAGGATCAGAGGACCATAGGTCAGATCCCAGAGAACCAGATTCCACTAGAGATTCCAAAAGATTTCTCATTGTAGATAAATTTACTTCGGTACAAACATTTTAATAAATAATAAATAAATAAATAAATAAATAAATAAATAAATAAGTAAATGCACACACACATATATATCCATATATTTATGCCCATTTATCTAAATCAAAATAAATATTTTTGATATATGACATGAGCTTTGGCCACAGGAAGAATTTGTGGGTTTTAATATTCTGGTGAATAAAATTAAGATAGAAAAGGAAGACTTATTTCCTTCCCAATCCAAATGAATCTCTGAGCTGGAGTAACTGGCTGCATATGATTGGGGAACCTGAGGAAAGTGACAACAATGAAATATGCCACTTATTCCCACTGCCATCCTAAAATCACCATCCACTCTACAGCTATAGGATTCTCTAAGGAGGGGTCTGTTGCATTCCAGGAAAAATCATGTTAAACCAACAAGACAACTCATCACCATGATTGATAAGCACATTGCTCCGAGCCTTGCCAAGTATCTACCTGACTAAACCCAGAAGCTTTCAATCATTGGTTTTCTATTCTTAAACAAAAGCAAATAGAACGACTAACATCATCCACAGGAGTCATTTCAAAATATGCACTTTTTTTTTTAATTTCCAAAATAGAGTTCAACAGTATAATCATTCTTACACTTTGCTGAAAATGGTAGGAATTCAAACTTGATTTTATTAACCTGAAATCAAAGAAATTATAATGGATTTAAAACTGAATGCCCTATGTCAGCCTGGCATAATAGTCACAGGCAGCTGAATTTCTCTCTGTACAGAGATGGAACAAGTCCAAAAAGACTCACATTAGTAGCCACCAATTAAGTACAAATTTGGGGTTTTCCTCGTTTTCTCTTCTGTCTTGCTGCTCCCCTCACTCCCTCCCTGCCTCTCTCCCATCCTTCCTTTGGCCCTTCCTCTCTAGTTTTGACTTGATCCCCACACACTTGCACTTCCAATTAATGAGGTACCTTTAGCAAGGAGAATTAGGTAAAAATAGAAACTGTAACCGTGGAATATTGATTTGACCGAGGAACACTTTCACTGTCCCAAATAGAGATAAATTCAGCTACTTTGGCCACATCCAAATATAGATGATTTAATCCAAAGATTGACTTCTGACGTTGTTTGGTCTGTGGAGAGGCCCTGCAGTGTTATTTATTAGGAAAAGGAGCCACAGAAAGGGAGGCACACACCCACTGATTGATTGTACTTGTGTTTGTCTCATTAGCCCCATCATTCACCTGCCCTTGTAGTTTGTCCAGGTAAGAAATACTTGATGGAGTGAAGATTTTTGGTTTTTTGTTTGTTTGTTTGTTTTGTTTTGTTTAATGTTAGGTAGAGGAAAGAACAGTGTGTTGATAATGAGGGAAGAGCAAAGAATAGTGTGTGGATAATAAAGGATATCATTTCCTCTCCCAACTGTGATAATGGTAGACCGGGTGAGGGGTACCTTACTGAACATTCTCTAGCTGTTTTCTTCATTTCGAAAAATGGAAGATCAAAAGAGATTTTATCTTAAGCAACGTCTAGCTTAAACATAGACTCAAAGCTGAGTCTACGAAGGATGCAAATGTTAGCATTTCCTGTTGAATTTTTCCCAAAGCAAAACTGAGCTAAAACGTCCACATTTGTAAGTTGACTTTGTTTTAGGTGGATATAGGAGATTAGAATATATTATTAAATACCTAAGGAGATTGGAATACATTAGCAAACACCTAAGGATATATTTTCTGGAGCTCTTAATCTTCTTCTAATTCTACTTTATCTCAAACGTTATGCTACCTTAAAATGAATGAGACATCAGGTTTAACATAGAGCTGTACTCTGCAACACTCAGACAACTCAGGAGACGGCCAATGCGCCATTCCTTTGCAATATATGGACATATTATAACGTTTGGACTTACTGCCATCACTTATTGGGATTCTAATCTACACTCTATGAATGCATAATGGCAGTTTATATGATTTGGATAATGGTGACAGCAGACATGCCAATTGTGAAAAAATCAGATTTTTCTCTCTTTCAACTTACATCTATCTTTTTTAGATGTTTCTTAAATATAGAACTACTGCATATTAAATGTTTTTTTTACTTTAAATTTTCTGTTTTTTTTTCTGAATAGTGCTATTTACATTTACTTCATAAGCTGTACTTGACAATGTCCTTTTATTTTTGGTACAGTCTTATAAAACGAGCTTTATCAAGCTGTTCTACTTTTCAAATACATAAGGGATCACAAACATTTTGGTACTTTATGTATATCTCCATTGCAAAAAAAAATCTATGTAGGCCAAGTCACTTTATCTCTAAAAAATTGTGCTTTAATGGATGTGGGATATATCCATATTTATTAATACAGAAATGGAGATAAATGTAAAGCACATAGTTTTTAGTCCTTCTCCATTGAGTTTGAAGCCCAGTGTAAGTTAGATAGTAGAAGCACAGAGAAATACACCAACTGAAATATCTTCTTAACTGAATAATCACCTGGTAGACTGAAGTTCTCTTTGGGCTTATTTTTCATTAACCAAATGATTGACTTGTGTGTGATTTTACAAATTTACTCAAGAGTTTTAGTCATCAAACAGCTATTCACTCATTTAAGCAACCATTAATTAAATATCTCTGGTCGATGCTGTGCTGGGTGATGTGCCCTGGATGGGGTGAAGAGTGAGGAAAATAAGTCTTAAGTATGAAAGTACAGTGGTTGTTTCGTTCTTGAAAGAGAAGGAAATACACAGACAACACACAAGTGTCGGTGTTTATTGTAATTAGGCAAAGAGAAAATAAGGTATTTCTGGAACGATTCATTTAGGTGCCAGTCATTTAATCTTGCTTTCCATATTTCCTAAAACAGATGAAGCTTGCAGATTTATATTTTGTTGGTCAAATATAGTTTGTACTGTAAGAGGAAGTGTCCTAGACTACACCTGATATTTTACCTCATTTTGTAGGCAGTAAAAGTCAAATCTTGCCCATGTTGGGTAATTGATATGCCAAGAAAAGTAACTCTGGCCTCTGATGCTACCACAGAAAGGGTTTTAGGCAAAGGCAGGTGTTCATCATCTATATAAAGAAACAGTAGTATTGCTTTTACAGATATGGTTCCTTCCTACAGCAGAGGGAAAGAGAAAACAGAAAAAACAAACCATGTTTTTCTGTAATGTCTAGAATGCAAAAGAGCAGGGGACTATGTCTTCCTGATTTTGTTCTGCATTTAAGATGCTGGTGACGTGTGTTATCAAGGCCGCACACATGTGAATACAGAGACTGGGAAGAGGCTTCTTTAGGTAAAATATTTTGTTTCACATTATTTCGGTAAAAGCAGCTTCGGGAGTCTAGCTTCAAAGCATATTCTGGTAATATTTTTCTTTTAAAAGATAAGCCCCACAAAAGCAACGCTGGCCTTTCTCTTTACAGGTGCGACAACTATAGCTTTGCTAAAACCAGCGGTGACAGGGACGGGAATGTGTTCAGTGGCTAATGGGCCTCCTGATGAGAACTGCAATGTTCCTCCGCAGTGAGCCAGGAACCAAACCTCCCTGCTCCCTACTTTGTTTGCTAAATTATATTAATATTTAAAAGAAAAAATATCCCTTACATGTGTTGGGGTTCAGAAATTAAGACTGTATGTATTTTTAGTGATCCAGTTTTATTTTTTTAGAAAATACTGGTCTCAATTTTCTCTCTCCATCATTAAAAAACAGTTTAAGAGATAAAATAGAAAAATGTGATGTACAATGAGGCACATTGATCTTATATTTTTCTGATTAAAAATACAAGAGTAACATCTTAAATATATCGATTTCATGGGATTAAATATTGTGTATTTATTAAAAATATGTTGTACAATAATATTTAAAAACTGATTATCCCTATATATCATTACATTTTAAAAGGAGGTTACATTTACTGTCAATAGTGTCTCAAGTTACTTAAATCCATGTAGAAATGACAATAAAACTTTCAAGTGTTATCAGAAATGGCTTCCAGATTTAGGGTCATGAGTGACTTTAATTTCTATGAAGACATGTGGCTTCTATATTCAGATAAAACATTTCAAAGTATTCTCTAAACTGAGGGAAAAGGTAAAATAGTGATAAGGTAAAATATTAATATGAGGTGACACCTTAGATTTTGCAATTAATTAGTAATCATCTTCCTTATAGCTTGAAAAACTAAGTCTCTATTGTTGGAAGAAATTTACATTTAATAATCTGATTTTATATTAATCCAAATTATGGAAGAAAAAACTGAAAACTGTATGTTCTCTCTTCCTATTTCAGATCTGCTTCATAACTAGGTCGACTTCGATTGAGAACCTAACTTTTGCATGGACTGTAACCAAATATTTGCCTGTAAGCTGCAGCCCCAGTAGCTAATCTAGTCTTCTTTCTGCACTATCCTCAGCGTATCTGTTTTTTATCTTACGTGCTCAGACTTTTTGGTTAGACCAACTGCTCAGTTCATTGGCCTACTGATTAGTGCTAATACAAAAATCAGCGCTAATGGTAATGCAAAAAAATTAATGCTAATGCTGAATGAAAACCTGGGAGAGAGGAGCAAAACTGGATTTGTGGCCATCTCCACTTAGGCCATCTGTTCCCAGCTCTGCTCAAGAGTAGTTTTAATCCTAACTCTCATGCCCCCACAATATGTAATTAATTATTAAAGGAGTTCATACAGGTTCTAGTTAATTTAGTACAAAGAACAGTCTCACTCAAGCTGGTACTGATTTTTCTACAACTTGAGACTTTATTTCTGGGTGGCTGCAATGACATTTAGCAGCCTCATGGGGATCAGAGTAGGTACAATTCGGAGTGCATGGTGAAAAACCACGTTATACAAGGAATAGTTGAAGGAGGTGAATGTGTTCAGTTGGAAAAAGAAATGATAAGGAGGAATAATATGAGGGCTGCTTTCCAGTATTTGAAGGTCATCATGTAGGCTATAAATCCTTAGTGTCCCCAGAGAGCAAAATGGGGACAATTTAGTGAAAATCACAAGTGGCCAGATTTTAACTATGTGAAGAATATCGTTTTAATCACTGGAAGTGTCCCATCCTACTACTGATTACTTATTAGAGATAGCATTTGGTTTGTCTGTCTTTTACGAATATCTTAGCACAGTGCCTACCTGCCATCTTTTTATTAATCTCTTGGCCTGTCATCTTAAATACTGGTGAAGTGGAGCAAGTGAAGAATTGGAGATTAAAAAACTAGAGATAAGAAGAATTGACTTCTTCATGATAATATTATAAAGAGTATTCAACAATTTCATTATGGATAAAGATTATTGTATTGGGTTAAAAAAAATCTTGTTACCATTGTCATCTCCAAGTATCAAAAGCTATTTTGTCTGTTGGTCAAAATAACATAAACAATTTGATTGAGGCTTATGTTATGTTCTCAAGACACTTTTATTAAATGTGTAGATTGAGGACCTTGAGGGAGATACTAGTGCACATGTTGACCACATTTGAGGGAAGGTGTTCATTTCTACTTTTCTGGTATTCTCATCTATCACTTTTATCACTTGGGCAGTTTTCTTCTAGCATTTCTTTCCTCTAAAACCCATGTTTCAAGTTCAGAATTCAGTTGCCTACGGAGCGCAAACCTTCACCAATACTCTAAAGGTGTAGATAATAACTCTCATCAAGCCATTTTTCCTTTGATTATGTTAAACTTACATTTTGGCTGTCCCATTGTTCTAATTGTTCCATCCCTCCTAAGGTTTGATGGCAAATTTCTTCAAGTCAGAGATACAACATACATAAAATGGGGCACATATTTTACTTTTGCCCCGGTTGGTGCACCAAGTTGATCAATCATCAAAAATGAGATAGGGAGGGGCACGTGAGTGGCGTGGTTGGCTAAGCATCTGACTCTTGGTTTCGGCTCAGGTCTTGATCTCAGGGGTGTGATAATGAGCCCTGTGTGTGGCTTGACACTCAGCATGGGGTCTACTTGAATATCTGCTCAAATGACATTAAAACACAGATCTAAAGTCATCACCCTTGTGTAAGCTGTTAATATTTGTAGTTGCCTTTGCTTTGCTTAAAGGAGCAGGGCTGTGGAGAAGGCAGCTGCTAAGGACAGGGTAGAAGGCATTTGATCGGAGAGGCAGCTTAAAATCCTCCTACATATAGGTGTTAGAAGGTTCCATGATACTGTTACATAGAGATGGGGGCTGTGAAGCTACATGGTGCTTAGAAATGGTAGGTCATGTCTATGATTTGAATATGGACTTCAAAGCCAATCAGATCTGCAAACGTGCACAGTGTTGTTATTTGATATATGAGGTACTGGAAAGTACCTTAGCCTCTCTATTCCTTAGATTTTAATTTTGAATTGATGATCGCATCTTCTGGAGATTGGTACTATTCTCACTATTTTGCTGACAAGGAAACAGGCCTTAAAGATGCTAAGATAGCTGTTGAATCAAAGATGGGTAGCTAGCTAGCTAGATTCCTCATGAAATGTGAACATGTGAACAATGAACATGTGAACAATATACTTATACAGACATAAAAAAATACATGTGAACAATATACTTATACAGACATAAAGAATTCTTGATTTCATGAGTTACATCATATCACTACTTATGCAAACCTAAATGGTATTTCAGTGGTATTAATATTGATTGGTTGGTATTAATACTCATTGCTTAAGCTCTAAATAAGACGCCACAAAAAACTACAAGAATTAATAAATACAGTAAAATACAGGATATAATATCAAAGTCCAAATACAGTTTCATTTCTGTCAGTAACAACAAACTGTCCAAAAAATTTATGAAAACAATCCCATGTGCAATCACATCAAAAAGAATAAAGTATTTCATAATAAACTTAGCAAAAGAGATGAAAGACTGATGCACTGAAAGCTACAAAACATTGATGACAGTAATTAAAGAAGACGCACAGAAATGGAAAGACATCTTGTGTTCTGGGATTGGAAGACTTAATATTGTTAAAATATCCTTACTACCCTAAGTGCTCTGAGAGTTAATATCATCCCTATCAAAATCCCAATGGCATTTTTTATAGAACTGGAAAAAAGTCTTAAAACTCATATGGAACCCCAAAATATGCAGAATAGCCAAACAATCTTGAGAAAGAAGAACAAAGCTGGAAGCATCATACTTCCTGATTTCAAAATATCTTACAAAGGTGCAAAAATTAAAACAAGCAGTATATATTTTAAAAGCTCATTTCTAGATTAAAAAAATTAGAAATAAAATTTTTGCAGCCAGTATTGCCAGACCACATGGAAGAGTTAGTTACTTTGAAGGGTTCCAAGTGTTTCCTGGAGGTGGTCCAAGGTAGGGGCTACAGGCTAAGGCTCTGTTGTCAACTGCCTGAGTTTTCAGAGCTACACAGTTTACTAAATGTAATTTTGCATTTGTAAAAATAGAACTAATTATACAAGGTAAGGTGGTTTCAAGCTTTAAGTGAAATAATGCATATAGAATTTTTTTTGCAACATTTGACACTTTGCAGTAGATCAGTTTATATTAATAGGCACATTACAACCATTTTTTTTTTATTTTTAGGAAAGAAGAGGAAGCTGCAGATGAGAGTAATTTTCTTATTTCCACAAAAAATTATAAAATAAGCACAATAATTCTTTGAATATTCGTTCTTAAGGGCAGTTTTCTCTGAGTTTGTTGTTGCTTCTTTTTTATTCTTATATTCTCAGCACTTAGTGTACTGTTAGCTGTCCCAACAACAGTCCTTAATTGATGCCCCATAAATGAAAATCTATGGAACTTTTGTTTCTTCCCAGAGGGTATCTGAAGAGGTCTCCTGGTATTAAATGTGTATCCTTAGGGTCACTAGATGAGTGGCTTGGGGTTCCTGTGTTTCTGTATTTGGGGATTATGGAAGGCTTAAGTCTTCACTTTAGTGTAAAAATCTCACCCAGAACTAAGAGATGGAGGCCTAGAGACACTGAAGCTTTCCTCTGAGATGGACTATCCTAAGAGACAGGGTTCACTGGGAGCCTCAAACATTTTTAAAAAGCAATATCTGTAAAACAGATATGTGTAAAATAAAGTAGGAAAATGATCCGCATCAACAGACATGACCTAGGTTAGTGCCCTAAAGTCACGGACTGGAAGGAATCCATACTTTGGAGCCTCACTCCAATGGAAGGAACCATGAGAGTCTCTAGACAGGGTAATGCAAGGAAACTGTAGCAGCAGTTAGAGATGACTTTACCTGAGTCACAAACACTCATGGGTTGGAGTTAGGGAATGGACTAACCCGCCATCCAAACCCTTAAAGGCTGGAACCTTCTGCTGACTGTAACCTCAGGATGGATTCTCTAAAGGCCTAAGAGGAAAACTTAGACCCGAGCCTCATTCCCAGCATGCTTTAAGGACTGGTTTGCCAGGTGGACGACTGGCCAGCTGCTGGATCCTTACACACAAGGACATCAAACACTTTCCTGAAATTTATCTTCACAAAGCTTCTTCTTCTTCTTTTTTTTTTAATGCCACTAACGGATAATTTGTAATTATGCCCCCAAATTGTCCTTCACCAAGTTTCCAGTCTACCTTTTAAATCAAATAGGAATAGAATTTGTGACTTTATGATTCTGAATACTCTTGTGCTCCTGGAGCATCGTCTCCTGCTGCCTGCCCACTTTTCATTTGGTCTCTTCTCTGCCTCCTCAGCTGGGTCATAAAATAAATTCATGGGTAACCCCGTCGAGCTATAACTCACTCTCTCTTAGACTTTTTAATCCCTTTTTATCTTTTAATCTGCACTCTATTTTATGGCTGGCTTGCAACTTAAAAGCTCTTTAAAAAATAGTATATATGAAATTTTTCACATAATGTGATATATTCACCAAAATATTGAAAAGGAATCATTCGAGTGTAATGGAAGAAGCTTCATGGTAAATAATGGAATTAAAAACTAAGAGGGATAGCTTGCATTTGGAAATAATGGCATAGTTAATTCTACTTTTGTCAGCAAACTTGTATTTTTCAAGTAACATCTATATGTCTCATTGCTTTAAGCAACAGGAATTCCTCCAAATTACTGGCGTATATTGTATAGTGTGGCGTCCCATATAGTGTGCCTTAAAATTATAGCTTAGTGGCATAAGAGTTCCTGGCTTTATTTTTACATGTTACTGTGAAAAGTTCAAAGTGGTTAATAAACAGATTGCTATTCTACAAAGTAATGAAAATGTATATGTTATTTTTCTTTTGCAATGAGTTTTAAGATTCATGCCCCACTTTTAAAGTGTTTTCTTTTTTAATAAATGAAACTGTACATCACTATGAGAAGGATAACTCTAACTCCTTAAAATTTAAATCTTGTTTCATTCTCAAGATAGGAACATGTGATATGAAAATTTCATAGAAAGTTATGTGAAGGGACGCCTGGGTGGCTCAGTGGTTGAGCGTTTGTCTTTGGCCCAGGGCATGACCCCGGAGACCCAGGATAGAGTCCCACGTCGAACTCCCTGCATGGAGCCTGCTTCTCCCTCTGCCTATGTCTCTGCCTCTCTCTCTCTCTCTTTGTCTCTCGTGAATAAATAAATTAAATCTTAAAAAAAAAAAAAGAAACTTATGTGAACAAAGTTGATGAATTCAGTAGTTTAACTTGATCAGTGATCAATTTAGTTAGTTTCTTCTGTCCCAAATCACAATATGTGTTTGTATAGTGGAATCTAAAGATCTATTCAAAAACTACATCTATTCAAAAACTACCATTTTATGGATAAAGAAAATGAGATTGGATTATTTGGCTTTCTCATTGTCAATTGTGCATCCTTTGGGAGAAATTCTATTAGAGAGCATATGAAATCTAATAAAGTTTGAGTTTTGTTTAGCTACAGTGCATTCCACCCCGACAGCTGGGTTACAAGGAATCTAGCAAAACAAGTAGGTTTCTGAGTCTTCTATTTTTGTAGCAATTACTAAAACCGAATGCCAGTTTAAATCATCATAGCTTTCAACCACAGCAACATAAAAGGAACAAAACTTTAAAAAATTAAACAAAAAAATTATAATTTACACACAAATGACATACCTTTCTTGATTAGCTAAGATGGTTTAAACAATAAATGCTATAATTATTGTTACTTCAGAGCCAAACCCACTGTGTACCATTGTACATTGGTTTCACAAACATTTTTGCAAATAGTGCGATGTCATCGGGTCATAGTGTCTTTGACGTGGTGAAATAATCCACAATCAAGCTCACTTGGTTCCAGGTAATGTGAACTGCTATTTATTACAAGCATAATTTTCAGTAGATATGACCTCAATATAGTTGTTGCTTTTGCAAAAGTCCATTCCTTTCCTTGAAACAGTAGAATTTTACACTCTTCTGTAGACTTTGCAGGGCTTGGTGTGTCAGGATAGCCGAAATACTAGGAGTTGATTTCTTGTATTCTTTTGGCACTGGTTTTAAAGAGTTCTCAAGGCACTTTTGATTCGAAGCTGCTCCTTTGGTTTCTGTAACAGACGGCAAAGCAGCACCACAGTCATCACTGTTGACAGGAGGGGACATTGAACCTTTTGCCTCAGTCAAAAGATACTATAAAGGTTTCATTGTTAATGTCTAACATCAGCTAATCAAAAATATTTTCTAGGCCCAACTCATATATTTTTTAAAAAATTATTCATTCAAGAGACATGGATTAAGTATCTGTTATGTCCTATGCTCCATAGTAGGTACTGGGAGTCCAAAAAGAAATGTAAGCAGTCTTTATTCTGTTCACCATGCTTGCTGCCTTGTGGAAACAGCAGAGATGTGAAACAGACACTCTAAGAACATATGGAAATGAGTCTCTGAAAGAGGAGCTAGTGACACCAGTGCTCACTTTGGTCTGAAGTTCACCTGGGTGAGAAAGGACATTTCTGACACCCATGAAGAGCAGGATATGAAGTAGCACTAGCTTGTAGGGAAGTAATATTGTATAGAAGCAGCAAAAAGGAGACAGAGATGGCAGCAAGAGATGAACCTGGAAAATATAGGCAGAGGCAGATTCCCAGAGAACATTAGAGAAAGTGCTGAGGACAAAAGTCAAATTTACAATTTGAACACCAAATGTGTCCTCAGTGTATAGGGTGGATGGTCTGTTGCGATGGCAGGCCACAGGGAGATTTTTAAATATTCTAACATTATAATTCAAGTGGGAAACAATAAACTTTTGAAGAAAAGTAGTTGCAGAATAGAGAGAACAAACATATATTAGCAATGCTTACTCAGCGAAAGACACTGGCCTGGTTATAAACAATACGTGATTTAAAAAAATTGAGAATGTGCAGCTCCTGGGTGGCCCAGTGGTTGAGCGTCTGCCTTTGGCTCAGGTTGTGACCCTGGGGTCCTGGGATCAAGTCCCCCAGCAGGCTCCCCACATGCAGCCTGCTTCTCTGTCTGCCTGTGTCTCTGCCTCCCTTTCTGTGTCTCTCATGAATAAATAAATAAAACCTTAAAAAGATTGAGAATGCAGCCAAGAAATTGGGTATATCTTGGTCTAGTTAATTTGAAATTTTGTTATGTCAGAAACTGGACAATAAAAATGATGATCCAGTCGCTGGCACCTAGAGGCTAATTGGAATGAAATTGTGGAGTTAGACATGCAGAATGAGAGAAAACCTGAGGTGCATGAACCTTTGAAGGCCAGGGAAAGGAAAAGGAGCCTGCGGAGAAGACTAAGAAATGGTGATCACAGTAGAAAGGGCAGAGACAAGAATAAATAATGTTGATGAAACCAGCCATAGTTGGAAGCTAACCAGGAGAGAGGTTTTTATCAATCTCTTACATGCCTCCAGACAAAATAGGAAACACGAGGAGCACCTTGCACTCTTGGCAGGAAAGACCAGTAAATGGGTCTGGGAGCAGTCCTGGAAAGCTGAAGGGGTGCATTTGTGAGTCTGCACTGCAGTACCAGGGAGTACGAGGCTCCGAGGACAGCAAGACTTCGGTGAAGGGAAGTCGCTGATGAGGTATCCTGTGAAAGTTAACAGTGAGCAAGTCTGTCGTACGTCCAGAAGTAGACTGGATTACGAGAGGTGGCTTGGGCGCAGGCAATCGTGGAAGACACATGAAGGAGGTGATATACATGTAAAAGCTTTATTTATATTTTGCAAACCCTTTATGAAATTCGATATGTGTTTTTAATCCTCACATGAGAGGCTAAGAGTTGTCACCCACAAATTAATTGGCAGAGCTCTGAGTTTTGTTGGACTGTCGGTAAAACAAACTTCCAAAAGATGGGGTTTGGAGAAGCTGGGGAGTTAAATTTTAGAATGAAAAAAAAAAAAAAACAGATGGATTTCAGACTTGGAACAGTCTTGAAGGAATTCAGATGGTAAGTTGTGATTCATGGCATACCCTTGAAGGATTTGGACACAGCAATAATATGTTCAAATCCTATAAACGAAAGATTAATCTACAGTAATGGGAAAGATATCTTGAAAAGCAGTAAGATTGGATTTTGTTTCAATTTGCACAATTATTAGAATTAGAAGGAAACAATAAAATATTACCCTTTCATTATAAAGTTGAAAAAATTTAACAAAAACCACTTTGATGTGGGCTCCTTACGTGCCAGTTACTATGCTAAGCAATTTACGTGCATTAACCCAAGAGTTTATTCATAAACGAGCTCCATGTAATCCCAAGTATTTATACTCCATCTTTCAATCTGAAGTAACAGGCTTAGAGTGTTTAAGTGACTTGCCAAAATTTTGTTAACTTGGAAGTAACAACAACGACAAAAATCCCAATCCCACTCAAGGTATAAAATCTCATGCAAAATGGGATTTATGGGCTCAAATTATCAAAACGTGTGGAGGTTGAGCTTCAGCCAGGTTTCATCCAGACTCCTCATTTTCTTTTCTGGGATTCCCAAGTTTGTGGCCTCTCGTGTGTCACTGTCTCTACTCACACTTCCCTCGAGGTATAGAAATGGCTGTAGTAATTGCAGACCTTTGCACAACAGCTTCCAGGAAAAAAGAGAAAGAGCATTTCCCAGACATTCTCACCAAACATCTCTGGTTTTATAGGGTTGAGATGGGATATGTTTACACTTCATAAACATTCGTCATTAACCAGAAAAAAAAGAAAGGAAGAAAGAAAGAAAGAAAGAAAGAAAGAAAGAAAGAAAGAAAGAAAGAAAGAAAAAGCTTGCATTTGTCAGTTTATACTTGAGCCAAAGGCCCTCATGGGAGTTAAGCTTCTTCTCGCATACATGGAAATGTGAGGGTGATAGTGATATATGAATACTCATATAGACAGTTTTAAGGTAAGGAGGACTAAATGGGGGAGTGGATTACCATACCATCCACTAAAATTACATTATTATCCTTACAAAATTGAAATAACTTGTAAAACAATCATATGCTTTTAATTATAGAGCTAGTTCTAGGATCCAATACTTCTGGTTTACACACACACATACAATTTGTATTTTTTTCTTTTCCTAATGATGAATAGATAAGTGGACAGGAAGATAGATGCAGATATATAGACCGATTGATAGATATATAGATACATGATGGAAGGATAGATGGGTGGATAGATAAAAACAGTTAATCCCTAGATAGCCTTTGCCTTAGATGACTGTGCCCAACGATAGGCTAATGTAAGTGTTCTGAGTGTGTTAAGTTAGGCTAGGCCAAGCTATGACGTTCATAGGTCAGGAAGGTGAAATGTATATTCATTCAACTTAGGTTCAACATAGGATGTGTTTATCAGGATGTGACCTCCTCGTAGGCTGAGGAAGGTCTGTAGATGGGTAGATAGATAGAGATCCTCTTTTACCCTTCACATGGCTCAATCATCCAATCAAATAAAAACCAATTTTAAGAGTGTAGAGTGTGTGTTAAATAACTTAATCACATTCGTAGTTCTTAACATCTTGGCTAACTGCATTTAATGAAAAGCATTTTTTTTTAATCCTTCAGAACACGATACGACACAGAATAAATGCAAAGCTTAGAGAAGTAGAACTGAGAGCTGCTGAACGAATGATTTCCAGACTCATATATTTCACCATGATTTCTATGGAATTTCCTGACAGCATCCAGGAAAATAGTTCCCAATTACATTGGGCACAAAGGAGGCAACATGGTGTCATCACTAGTCATTGGAATTGAGAGTGTCATTGGGAAGAGTCATTAGCATTTTTACTGGTGTATGCGGTACAGAATTCTTGGCGTACAAAGGAGAGATAAAGTACTCATGAAAATGGATTCACTTATCCATCAAAGTACATTTGAATCAAAGGTGTAAATATGTATAATCTAAAATATTTAGTATGTATCTAGAACGAAAGCTTTATAACCTTAGAGTGCTTTTGGGTCCTTGGACTGAATTACCAAATTGTAAGTGAATGCCAAGGCATTAGATGTGCCGAGGGATGCTGTGCGGCCAGGCTGAGCAGAGTCAGAGTTGAGGGCAGTATAAAACCCGATTGCTTGTTCTTATCCTAGAAGCACAGTTCAAGAGGACATATAACCCACCCCGGGGAATTTTTATGACACATACCTTTACTGATCTTTAAAAGTTCTGATGATTTCAGGCAGGTTTAACAAGTATACAAACTCTTTTTTCCCTTGGGTCTCTGAAAAAGTGAGACAGTCTTGTCATAGTCTACTCGTTTGTATTTTCATGTATTTTGAACACATATTCTAAAGTCACATTTTTCTAGCATATAGGAGATAAAAGCCCAGATCAACATATGAACCTTAGAATGGGGGACTTGAGGAGTATGCTGCGTTACATATTTGGGTGTTGTCGCCCTATGTGTGCAGCAGGAGAACAGAGAGTAAGTATGTGCGTGCTTTTGGTCATACACTTAAATAGCACATACTATGTGGAAGACTTATAATTTCTTCATCAATATCAACTCATTTAATGCTGCCGGAAGACGTTCACTATTTCTCACTTTCTCTTCATAGGACGAAACTTAAATGGAGAGGCTGAGTAGTTACCTTGAAGTCATCCAGTTGGCTAGTGGTCAATGTAGGACTTGAACATAGGCTTTAGGTCTCCAGAAGCAAAAACAATAATCACAATGGTTGGAACGCCTGGTTGGGCATCTGCCTTCAGCTCAGGTCGTGACCCCCTGGGGTCCTGGGATCGAGTCCGGCATCAGGATCTTTGTGGGGAGCCTGCTTCTCCCTCTGCCCGTGTCTCTGCCTCTCTCTCTGTGTCTCTCATGAATAAATAAAATCTTTTAAAAAAACAGTAGCCACAATGGCATGCAATGCAGTCTCTCCTAATTGGCGGAATTGTGTAGGACTTGGCTCATCGGACTCATCTACAAAGACTTTACAACTTTCTGATAGTGGCACACTAAATAAATAAATAAATAAATAAATAAATAAATAAATAAATAAATAAATTTAAATTAGATTTCCTGGTGGAGGCCCAGGCATTGCTGTTCTCGGTGATCCTTGTAAAAGCTTTATCTGCAGCCCTTGTGGAAGGTAAGGAGGCTAGAGGAGCCATTTACAACTTCAAGGGGCAAATGCAGACAAGAATCCATAGAAGGAAGCTGAGAGCCAAGTGTTCCTGAGTAGTGCAGAAAGGTCGAATGCAAGATGGGTTAAAGACCTAGTTGCTTTAAAGACTAAACTCACCTGCTGTGCATCTGTGCTTATTTTTACTTTATAATTAGCCTAGCTTTCGCAGACTTCATGTTCCAACGTGTCATAGTATCCTATTCCTTCGTAGGATCTCTTACGTGCGCTCTCTGACTTGATCCTGAAAACCCTTCTGCTTTACATTCTCTGCTGCTTAATGTCTTTTTTATGTAATAAAATGTACATTTATTTCCCAGTCCTATTTGGAAAGAAATGTCTGTGTATTTCTCATTCTGCACCTTTCTAACTGGAATTGCATTATTTCTTAGTTATAATGCAATGCATACATAAGGCAAAAGTTGAAAGAAAATTTTATGTCTCTCTTGATAGGATTTGTCTGTCTTTCCTGACTTATATTTGGGTCTCGAGGAGGGTTAAAATCATTCAGAAAAAAAAAAATCTTATATTAACTCCCTTTGGGTATGCATTTCATATTGTGGCTAAATCTTGCTTTTATGTGATTTTTTTTTTTTTTTCTAATGTAAGGTCATTCATTTTGGTTCTGCTTTCTTAAGTGAGAACAGTGATGTAGTTTAGAAATTCAAGTTAAATGAAACTCACAATGTAGTGTCAAAAATTACCCTAAAGGCCATAGATAGACTATGGTATATATGGTATGTGTGTCTTTTGTACGTTCATACCAGTATTGTATGTATCCAACCAGTGAGCATTATTTGGGACTTATGTCATGGCAACCTGGATGTAAAAAGAGCTCCAGGTGGCAGGGTCACTTGGGCAAGAATACAGAGCCATGAAAGAGCCTTGGCTCCATAGTAACTGAGTACGTACCGGCTCCATATGGGGTCTCTGGCAGCAGGGTCAGAAACTAAACCACAGAGATTCTGAAACTGGTTCCTGTCATGCAAATGAGTTTAGGTGATTTTTCTTTCAGTAGGAATAGAAACCCTTTAGGGCCTTTTATTTTATTTTATTTTTTTTTCTTTAGGGCCTTTTAAAAAATAACTTATTTTTTAATGAAGTGGAGCAACATGATCAACCTTATGTTATGGGACAATAAGTCTGTGCGAAAGGAGCTAGAGGAGGGAAAAGTTAGGATGCCATGCAGCCTTGCAATTTTGAAAGTGAGGAGCCAAACCAGTTGAGACAGTTGCAGGGGTGATAAAAAGGAAAGGACATTTTCAATGAATAGACTATTTTTATACATCTAGGGAATTAAAAAAAGATTTTAGAGAAGCCACATGTTAAATATAACTCACTTATTTTTCTTTCTTTTTTTTTTTAAGATTTACTTGTTTATTTTAAAGAAAGACAGATGGAGAGCACAAGCAGGAGGATGGGCAGAGGGAGAGGCAGAAAGAGAATCTCAAGCAGATTCCCTGCTGAACACAGAGCAGGACTCCATCCCAGGACCCTGAGATCATGACCTGACCCAAAATCAAGAGTCGGACACTTAACGGACTGAGCCACCCAGGCACCCCATTATCTGTTTACATTTTCAACATATTTCTAGCAAATTTTTTTACACCCCGAGTGTAAAAATGCATAGACTATAAAAATATTATGGTGGAGGTGCCATTTGCCAGAATAAAGTTATGCAACACATTGCTTTTTATGGTTAAGAGTAATACCTGGTATATTGTGTGTGGTTCTGAACACTTGTTGATTGAAAGAAGGAATGAGTCAATCAGCAAGTTAGTCTACTTGGGCAGAAATCATGAGTTCAGGCTCAGTTCTACTTCCGCCTCTACTATTTTGTATGAGTGTCTTTTAGAGTCAACAAGAGGGACACCTGGGTGGCTCAGTGGTTGAGCATCTGCCTTGGGCTCAGGTTGTGATCCCAGGGTCCTGGGACCGAATCCCGCATCAGGCTCCATCTGCCTGTGTCTCTGCCTCCCTCTGTGTCTCTCATGAATAAATAAATAAAATCCTTAAAAATAAATAAATAAAAATAAAGTCAACAAGAATGATTTTAACATTCCTGGGCTTCAATTCTTTCATTGTAAGATGCAGGCACTGTGTGAGATTATTTTTTTAAAAATTCATCCTTGTTGATATTATTAATCTGAAGGAAATCAAATAATTAGAGTATGACTATCACATGACCTACATGTGAGCAGAAGTAAGCTATTGTGGTTGTATTAAGAGAGCCAGCAAAATTAAAATATAAAATAAAATAAAATAAAATAAAATAGTAAAATAAAGTAAAATAAAATAATAAAATTAAAAAAGAGAGAGCCAGCTGGCCCATCTGCTCTAGGTTCCAGAACTCATATGCCCGTTGGATAATTAGGAAGAAGACATTAATTAAAACCACTGAGTATCATGAGCCACATTTATAGAATATTTTTGAGATAAGGATACCTACATCTCCACACCCATTCACATACATACATAAAGGAAAACCACATAAAAGGATCACAAAATGAAAAAAAAAAGACTACAAAGTCAAAATAAGCTAGTAAATACACTTTTAATAGATGGACAGATAGATATAGACAATGAAGGTAAAATGGGTCAAGAATATGAATACCGTGTATATATGTACACCCAAGCACGCAACATAAAAATGACCAGTAAACATAAGGTGTTTAAACTCACTCACAATGTAAAAAGTTACAAAGAACAATGAAGACTGATGAGAATACTGGGAAAAATGCCAGGTTGGCAGGAATGTAAACTTGACAATATATATTGACATGTCTGACTCCTATGCCTTTGCACCCAGCTATCTCAGTGGTAGGAACTTACCAATTGCAGATGTGTTTATAATAGGAAAAACAACAACAACAACAACAACAACAAACAAATTCTCTGAAGTGTCCACTGAAAGGAGATTGGTTAAATATAATGATTATAAACTTTTATTATTTTCATAATGGTTATATGCTTTTATAACATGCTTGCCCAATATATTGTTTAATATAAATAATGTAAATAATCATGTGTAAAGTATGGTTCAAGAATATGTGAATAGTTCCATCTTGTTCATGAAAATAAAAATTGAAATATAGGTTAGAGGGTAAGTAGACAGTTATAAGATAAGGATAAATAGATGTTGGAGGGGTATAAAAAAAACCTTTAAAAGGAGACAAATTACCCACATGAATTAAGTGAATTAATGTTTATTTTTCTCTCATTTATGTGGAAAACACTAATAAATGGCATAGAGTTTGATTTACTAATTCCAACTTGAGAATTCAGACATATAGCTCATGAGGTCAGACCATGCACACAACCCCCGAGTGGTTTAATTATTTCTAACGACTTCTCTCAAAGTAATGAGCGTGTATTCAGCAATTCAGGGTCTCGGGGCCTTGTTGTACCTTCTGGGGCTTCTGAGTGGCATGAGTTCTCATGAACAAACCAACAACACCCCTCCCTGCGTTCAAGTCTCCACATATATGAGAGTTCCCAAAAGTTGCTTTCCCTTGATCACCAGATAAGGTCCCTCGCGTTGTCACTCCCTGTTTCCTCACACAGTGATATTTTCTTTCTTGGCACTCCTCAGAATGGAAGATCATGCGTACGTATGTATACGTATGGCTATCTGTACACTTGTTTATTTCAGGATCGGTTCCTTTTCTGATTCCTCTCTGGACCAAATATCATTCTTGAGAATTTTGGCCTCTGAGCTTGTTCCTCATGCTTCCCTAGCGTCATGCTCAGTGTGCCGGGCATATTAGAGGAAATCAGTGGCTATTTGATAGATGAGTGATTGATTGAATTGGCGAATACATCCATGTACACTAAAGATCATATCCAAATTGGTTCTCATACTAGTTCACAAATATTTATTTTTTTATATTTATAATTATGAAATATTTTATTTCAGTGAAACTCTTATAGAGTTGCAGTTTGTATCAACTAGACTTCTCCTAGTGACTGTTCTTTCCAGGTCACAGCTCTGTAACGAGCAATGTTCACTTACTCTGTTCCTTGTTCTACTATGTATGTGTGCTTATAGATGTATTGACTTATATCTTACGTAGAGAGAGTGTTGAAAATTTAGAATTTAACTATTGCTGCAAAATAAATGTTTAAGTGATTACTGTGATTATTATTAAAAATTACATGAATGGACTACTGGTCAGAGCAAATGGGAAATATAAATGGCTCAGGACTCTCAAGTGCATATTCCACACTCCGTCTCCACCTGGGTAATAGGAATGGTTTCTCTGTGGGTTACATTCTCTCTGCACACCCAGGTTTGGAGGGGTTACGTTGTTGTCCCTGAATTTGGGTGGTAAGAGAATAAATCCCAGGAGGACTACTACATACAAGCAGACTACGCCACACTTTGTGGCCATCATTGACCATGTTGTTTCCTTGTTGCACATTAAACACGCTCTCTGGTGTAACTCCCTGCTTCCACCTCTTGGAGACTCAGTGTTCAGTAGAGTCAGGAACTGCTGTGCTATCCAAGCGCTGCGGAAGGTAGTATTTTGGGATTTGCATGCTTCAGATGATTAACCAAGTCTTCCCAATGAAGGGAACCTTTGTCTTCGCATTAGTCTTTAAAAAGTCATGGAGCATCCAGCAAAACAAGCTGATTTGATGTTTAATTGTGCTCCTGTGAGAACCTATAGAGGAAGATGTAAGAACTCTCAAATAACTTATGTGGTTCTTTGTGAATAACTTTTTCTCTAAACCAAAGATAATCTCTACTGTAACTGAGTGGGAACTCATTTTTTAAAAAGTTTTAATTTAAATTTCTGTTCACATCTAGTGTAATATTAGTTTCAGATGTACAATCTAGTGATTCAAAACTTACGTCCAGCACCCGGTGCTCCTCACAAGTGCGCTCCTTAATCCCCGTTATCTATTTCACCCATCCCCCACCTACCTCCCCCCTGGTAACCATCAGTTTGTTCTCAATAGTTAAGAATCTGTATCTTGCATTCCCTTCTCTTTTTTCCCTATGCTCATTTTTTTCCTTAAATTCCACATATGCGTGAAATCATATGGGGTTTGTGTTTCTCTGATTTATGTTGCTTAGCCTAATACTCACTAGCTCCATTCACATCATTGCAAATGCCAAGATTTCATTCATTTTGATAGCTGAGTAATATTCCTGTGTGTGTATGTGAGAGACAAAGATATCTTCTTCATCCATTCTTCATTTGATGGACTTTGGGGTTGCTTTCATAATCTGGATCTTGTAAATAATGCTGCTATAACTATATGCTCAATAAGAAATACAAAGATGAAAAATATCATATCTTTCCTTTTACATTTTTGTTTATAATATTAATATGAACCTTACCTAAGTATAGAGGAAAATATTTTCCTCCAAAAGTGCTATTAAATGTCCTATGTCAATCACTTTTAAAATTTAAACTCATATATTTAAAGCAGTGAATTAAGAAATATTCCCTAAAAGGGAAGATATTATCTTATTCATCTTTGTCTTTCTTATTGAGCATATGGTGTGAATTAGGTGAAAATTTATTAAATTTGTGAGTAAACATTTCTTAGTAGATATATAACATCTTTTCCTTCAAATATATCCTTAGGGAAGAACAACCCGCAGCTTTTAAACTACAATGTTTATGCCCAGGATTAGGGAATTATTTAATATTTGTAGACTTTGCCTATACAGCACATGTGTAATGCAGTGATAGGAATGATCCAGGTCATACCAGAAAAATCACTGTGTGACAGAAAGGAGGGAAGAGGGGAATTTAGTCTTTCATCTGTTCGTTCCTAGAACATAAAGGAGAACATCGTTTTGATGAGCATTTAATATAGGTCCTTAATGCCTATTTGTGAAATAATTATTAATGATGATGCAAATATTGATAATGATGCTCATGATGGTGAGGGTGGATGATAAGGGATGCTATCACTCTTGACATCTCAAAAATGTTTGCCTACTTACCTTCTAGAAGTTTCCTTTCCTGGGAAAGATTGTTGAAATAAAACTTATCATTCATATCCTGAGATAGTGAGAATTCACCAAAAGCATTCTGAAGATAAAGCATTTGGTATTGAATACCTAGTCAATGCTATTTCGTATTGAATGTCTACTGAAAGTTATCATTATTTTTTTTTTTCTTACCATCCTAACAAACAGACAAAAAGGTAGAGGGGAAGAAACATTTCATTCTCTCAGCTTGCAAGTAAACCTTTAAGATTTAGTTTGTTCCACGTTTGTACTGCCTTAAGGGAAAAGCTTGAATGAATAAATGATTGAAAGGAGAAATCCTTTGTTCCCAACATTGAGCGGTTACTTTCAATGCCTCCAAGAGTCAGAGCATTCTGTCCATTGTGTAACTTTGGGTGTTTTATCACCCCCTTTATGCTCAGTAGAGATTTCCTTCTAGCCATCAGCAACAGAATTGATTTTATTTATATTGAACTTGGTAATTTTGATTTTACTTTGTTCTCAACTTAGTATAGTAATACTGAACAGGATATTTAGACATAGTCACAAAGCTCTTAGAGAAAGACTATGACTATGTATATATAAGACAAAAATACAAGAAAAATCGCCTTTTAACTTCTTAGTCAAAACACAAGAAAAGATGCGGAGAATTTGGATTGTCTTCAATGTTTTCCTTTGTCACTGAATCCTGAGGTTAATCCTTGAAGCCTCGAGGTGCTCCTGTAGCTATAATTGCAATTGTTTTTGGTTCCTCAATTTCTCAAATATTCTGTTCTAAGTAAAGTCTTCCTAATGCTTTCTTGTAGTTGTTGATTTTTAAATAGCAGTGCAAGTTACTTATGACCTCTAAGGTTCAGTAAGACTTCAAACCTTTTAACTTTTGTATTGATAACCTAATCATGAAATTAAAGCATCTATAGTAAGCAGATGAGCTAATGTAAGCAGTGTCATGTGTTCTTTGGTGTACAAATCAATAAAGCTATCATGATGGCTTTCAGTTCAATCATCTAGCTACTGGAAAGCGCACATAGCTTTTAAAATAGATTTTTAAAATATGTATCATTTGCACTAACAGCTATATTGTTGCTCAACATTTTGCTTATAATAGTTACATCATTATCAGTGGCATATTTTCACAGAATCATTGAGTAATGCCAAATTCCAAAGACAAATGGAGTCCAGCAGATAAAAGATATGACCTTGAGCTCTGTAAAACAAAGATGCTAGAGTCATCCTGTCTTATTTTCCAGGTGCATATGTGCTCCAGGTCAAGGCCACAGACGCGGATGACCCGACCTATGGAAACAGTGCCAGAGTCGTTTATAGCATTCTTCAGGGACAACCTTATTTCTCTATTGATCCCAAGACAGGTAAATTTTTTATTAGAGACAACATTATCACCACCCCTTTCAAATATTTAAACTTTAATTAAATCTTGGCATGGGAACTTACCTATTCTAAAAATGCAGTAAAAATTCTGTTTGCTGTACATTAAGCAAAGGAATATAGGAACTTACCTCATGGCTGCAGAACCGTTTCCCCTGGATTGAGCTTTGTGTAAATGTGGGCCATTTCACATATATGTGTCAAGTCCCAATCCCAAGTTAGGGATTCCCCATATGATTTATTTTAAATTTTCAAAAGCCTGGGCATGTTTTATTTTTTTTTTATTCTCCTGGATAAAATAGCTTTTTATTTCATATTTTCTTGTATGGGTTCAATTATATGCAGTTTTGGGTGTTATCAACATGTGTTAACATCACGGAGCTTCTACTGCTGTATTTATCAGGGATTATGGATAGTTGATTGGGATTAATACTGACTTTTGCCTCTAGCAGAAGAGAGGAGAGGGTTGGCAAACTTGAAACACTCAGATCACTAATTCTTCTGGTCTATGCTTTTGAAGCTAGTGTCATTTAAAAAATATTTATTTTTTGAGAGAGAGAGAGAGAGAGAGAGAGGAGAGAGAGAGAGAGAGAGAAAGAGAGAGAGAGAGAGAGAGAAAGCAGGAGGAGCCATAGAGGAAGAGAGAGAAGTAGGCAACCTGCTGAGCAGAGGTGTGAGGCTCAATCCCAGCATCCTGGGATCATAATTTGAGCCAAAGGCAAATGCTTAACCAACTGAACCACCCAGCTCCTGAAGCTAGTGTCATTTTTAAGTCAAAACATTTGAATGGCAGTTTTCAGGGCCAAATATATATGAATCTTTGGGAAGTATAGAAAGGACAGGATATTACACACATAGAAGATTTTATATTCCCTTTCAAATAAAATGAGGTCCCTCTGTTCTAGAGAATCTGGTTTTTGAATGCTAGATAGTTTTTAATGAGATCCAGCCATGCTGACCAGTGATCAGATAGATGTTCCATGACACAGTTAAAACAAAACTCCACAGTGACAGCTATTTTATAAGGTCTTATATGGTACATTATAAGATATTGAATATTGAATTCAATATTATTCATTACATTAGCTTAAAAAATGAAATAAATGGTTAGCGTACTAGACTAATGTTACTTTTTTCAATTTGTGAGTAAATTTTTAAAGAGTGATATCAAGTTGAAAAGGATTAATTTCACACCGTATATGCAAATAGGCTAACCATTTCCAAAGTAACACTTCCCCATCAGCGTGTGCTAGAATCTGGAATACCAATTAGATGTAGGTTAATTAATAATTAGCCATGTTTTAATGTCACCTAGACACATAAAGTCAATCAAGTTGAAACAGAGAACCTGTGGAAAACTTCCTGCAAACGAACCTGCTATTCTCTCATTTCTTACTGTTCTCATTAACCCCATAGAGGGACAGAAGTCTGCAAAAAGTTATGGGAATAAGGCAGGAAATTGCTCCCTTTTGTAAACCTAAAAAAGAGTAGTTTGTAATGGGGACAGACAGCATCAATCCTTTAAGATGGGAATCTAGAAAGGTTAAGGACACAGAAGTTCTTTTGGTTTGGAAAGAGGGTCAGAGACCAAAAGCCAGGGTGTCAAATGTTAAGACTGAATGCATGATAGGGAAGTTACACCTGCAATATGAGTAATTCTCAAGAAGTATGACAATGAAGATAAGATATTTGGGAGTATCAGTGTTAAGGAACTTTGGTAGTTGTCGCTTAAGTGGGGAATCATATTTATAGAAAAAAAAGGAAAAATTGTAGGGGAAAGAATTTGGGGAAAGAAAATTATAATGGCACCAAATTCTAGAAGGATGAAGATGGTTTGGACAACAGGCTGAATATATAGACAAATAGTGAAGGGAAATTATGTAAAATATAATAAAACCTTTTTTTCATATGAAAACATTTTGGGTTATTCCTTCTATGTTTAACCCATCTTTTTTGCAATTTGACCATAATGGATAGTCTAACTAGAAACAGAGGTATGGGCAATATAGTGTCTTAGATCTCTCCAGCCTCTGAGAAGTGCTTCTCAGAGTCAGAGGAGGTGGAAAAAAGAGAAAGGAAGGTATGTAGAGATAAGTGGAGAGGGAATTCAGTGTTAGAGTACACTTAAGTGGGACGTTGTGATTAATTCTATAGAATGGGTGAGTTTACACACTCAGAGTAAGTGTGGGAGAAGAAAGATGAAGAGCATTGGGTGTTATATGTTGACAAATTGAAATTCAATTAAAAAATACCTTGACACTAAAAAAAAAAAATGAAGGAATTAATAGGGATGAAATGACAGTAGATGTAGGCAGTGTCTAGCTGAAAAGTAAGAGAAAAACATACAAAGACGAACTTAGGCATAGAGCACAGATTAAGAATGTAATCATTATAGTGAAATTAATACGAGATGGACAATAATTACATCAGTCGAAACACTTCCTGTCCCCTTGGCTTTACTGGTTCAATTTCAACTTTAGATGAGTTCTAACGTCTTTAGAAAGTATTCTCTTCCGGGAGAGTGTGGATATTCATACTATGCCTTTAATAACTACGCATTTATGTTTTATGTAATGCTTATTATTTAGAACTAAAGGTGAAACAACTCTGGCATAAACAATGAAATAGATTTTTTGAAGCATTGATTTTCACTGGAGACAGAAGTCTTGATACTAACAATGCCTCAGACCACTAGACAGGAAAAGAGTGGATGATGAGGCACTTCATTAATAGAATGATAACTAGTTCTTCATGCACAGAGACCATTAAGAAGACTTTTTGTCAAATTTATCACCTTGTGGTACATAAGAGTAAATCAAAAATCAAGGATAATTGCAGTTTCTCAGAAATAGTATCCATTTGTTCCAGCTATATAGCTTCCTTTTATGATTCCTTTTGTCGTTATTAAATAAAATGCATGAAAAACTAATATTATCTAAAATTTTCCACTTTTGAATGTAGAATACACTTAAAATAATTTTTAAAGGGAGAGTCTCATCAGAACTTCTGGTGCCTAAATATTTATGAAGAGATAAATATAGCCATTTATTATTCATTTGGAATGAGAAAATAAAACACATTTCCTTGGTCATATTGCTTTTTGACAAACATTCCTAGCATCTCTATCCGAGTGAATACAGCAAGCTTTTTTGTAAGCAGTATAATTTGATGCTAGTTGTATCAAATAAGCTCAGAAATAGTAGTTCTCTTAAAAATTGGCTAATTTGGCAATTATTTGGTTTAACTGTGAAATTATTTACTGTGAATTAAAATTCACATACGTTCATAAAAATATACTTTGAGTGATTATTAAATATTTTTGAAGCCTCAGATGTGATAAATCTATAAAACATTTTTTAAAAAGATTTCTTTATTTATTTGAGAGAGAAAGAAAGAGAGGGCAGGAGAGAAGGGGAAGGTTAGAGGGTGAGAGAATCTCAAGTGGACTCCCCAGTGAGCCCAGGACCCTGATCTCAGGACCTGAGCTCAAACCCTTGATCGGACTTTTAACCAATTGAGACTCAAGTGCCCCAAATCTATGGCATTAAATCGCATTTATACTCATCATACTTATTATTTATAAAATATTAAAATATGTGTCATATTAGCATGTTATATTATGCATATTTTATACTTAATGTTTTTATACAGTAGAAAAACATCTATAATTTTTTAAAGGTTTATTTATTTATTTATTTATGAGAGACACAGAGGGAGGCAGAGACACAGGCAGAGGGAGAAGCAGGCTCCATGCAGGGAGCCCGACGTGGGACTCGATCCCAGGACCCCGGGATCACGCCCTGAGCCCAAGGCAGACGCTCAACCACTGAGCCACCCAGAGGTCCCAAAACATCCATAATACATAAAACATTAAACATAGGCATTATGTTTGACCCAGTGCGTGGAATCGGGATGCTAGACATCTCTATAGTATTGATGATAGATTTAGGAAAACAAATATGGCTACAAATGATTGACCTCATGTCTTAATTTACATTTAAAATCCTTTTAAAATACTTAAGTTGTTCCCTAGATGATTTCAAAAACTAGTCTGAATTGGGTAACCAGATATTGGTATGTTGTGTATTACGTGGTGACGGTGTGTTCTATTTTTCCACATGATCTGAGCCCTAATTGAAAAAGTGTCATTATTCATTTTACTTCAGCAGTTTTTTAACTTTAAATGTTTTTGTTGTGATAAAATACATGTAACATAAAATTTACCATATTAACCATTTTAAGTGTACAGTTTGAGTGGCATCAGGAACGTTCACATTGTTGTGCAACCACCACTGCCATCCCTATCCAGAGTTTTTTTTTGTCAATATCTTTTCATTTATGTGAATTGTCAAAAACCATGTATATTTATAAGTCTTTATGTATTTATATATGCTTTTACAGATCCATATGAAAACAATTGAGTGGGGCCAGCACTGAACGCATGAGCTACATTTTTTCCCTTTTATTCACATTCCGATATTTCATGCTCTGTGGTTCCATCCTAGCGTCTGTTTAGGGAAATCTGATAAATGTTACAGAGAGAACTGACATTTTCTGAAGATTTTTACTCTTTGAGTCAGACTGTCTCCTTTTATTCAGGAGCTGTAATCTCCAGGCCTCTGTCCTGCGTGAAACTTCCTGTCTTTCTGTTATTTGTTCTTTTAGGTCTTTAACAATGTGTTGGTGTTTTTATCCCTATAGTGTAATTAAAGCATGGATGAGACTATATTTTGAGCTGCTTTTGGTACTGCCATATAAATATCTACAGTATTTCATGGCTTGAAATGCTTTGGATATTAAGTCAGGTTTGAAAGTTTGAGAGATTCAGACACCTCAGTGCTGAGATGCTGACGAAAGAAAGAATACATTCTTTTTCCAAGAGCAAAATAAGAGTGCTTGTCTACACACAGTCGTCATGCCTTTCATACTTTTTGCATTTAGACAAGGTCTGATTATGGACACGGGGAGAGCAAGGAAAGCAATAGATACTAATAAGTATAAGGCTGGAAAAATAGGTCAAGGAAATGGACAATCATTAAGCTCTTGTTTTGCATATTACCTATTTGGTAATGTCTTGCACATGTGTAGTGAAATCGTGTGACTAACAATGTGCTCCTGTGAATGATTCACCTGTATCCTGCATCGTCTCACTCCCCGAGAACTCTGCGTGAACCTGACTTGCCTTATTTTAGAAATCATGGAATGCACATTTGAGCAGCTAGACCTGAGAATGTTTGGCCCTAAAAGGAAAATACTCCAGGGGCATGTGATGCATGACTTGGGCAAGTGGTAGAGCTGTTATGCAGTAGAGGAGTGGCTGTATTCGCTGCTGCTTGGGAGGAAAAAGGCTGTCAATGGTTGGTGTGAGTTGCAGGAAGAAAGAATTTGGGTTTTATATACATAGAAGAAGATGTCAGTATTTGTCCGTAAATTAGAGGAGTGCCTCATGAGATTGTGAGCTTCCCATTAGTGGGAGGGTGAAAACAGATGATGAACGATGAGCTGGTGGTGCTGGATCTATCTGTTCATTTGATGCATATTTCTCTAGAAACAATGGCCTTACAGGTGTTTTGCTCCTCGGATACCAAGATGAGTCTAGTAGATCCTCAAATGGATCCTCCTCTATTGGAAGGAGGCCACCAGGTCCCCAGAAGATTACAGCTGAATTCTGTAGGATAAAATTCTCTGATACATAGTATGGCTGGTAGGCACTGATGCAGGCTGAGCGGATGGCTTCCTGAGGATAGAGACCCTGAGAAGTGACTTCTGAGTCCCAAAGTGTAGTTAAGGTCTACTCTAGGTGGGAAGAGGGTCTCTAGATTTCCTTCCTCCTGAAGATAACCTGATAACTCTTCTTGTCCTTAAAATATGTTATTGCATTATTGACAACATTTTTAAAAAATTATACATGTCCAATGTGCAGTGATAGACACAACATTTCTGTTAATATTTTTAAAGATTGAACTAGCTTTTGAAAACCCCATTTCACATCTTAGGCTCACTTAAGACTGTAGTGAAAAGAAAACTCAGTGGGTTTTCATATCAATTGCTGCAAAAGCAGGTCTTATACAAGTATTTTTAAATACAGTTTAGCTGAGGAATTGAAAAACAGCAAATTTCCATTGTCAGTGCTAAAGTTAAGGTTTCCATCTTTAGCTCTAATTATTTTTTTTCTATTCCACCATCTATTAGCAATTCCTAAAAGGTTTGAGCGTTAAAATATATTTGCTAATGCTTCCTTCAGTTTTGTATTTTTTGTTTTTTTTTTTGTTTTGTTTTGTTTTTTATGATAGTCACAGAGAGAGAGAGAGAGAGTCAGAGACATAGGCAGAGGGAGAAGCAGGCTCCACGCACCGGGAGCCCGACGTGGGATTCGATCCAGGGTCTCCAGGATCGCACCCTGGGCCAAAGGCAGGCGCCGAACCGCTGCGCCACCCAGGGATCCCTAGTTTTGTATTTTAAAAAGTTAATCATGACATGGCCAACACTGGAGTCTGTGATCTACTAAGATATATCGTTTTCAGGGGTAAAAATAGTATTTAATTTTTTTTTATGATATACAAGCTATCATGCACATAGATTTATACTAACCACTCCAGGTCACTCAATATCATGAGTATTCTCATGATCAACCATCAATAATGACCAAAATTACTAGTAACATATTCAATTATCATCTCTTTTGAAGGATGTATGGTAATTTTCCATGATTTACCTAAGCTTATTGCTATATGTTATTTTATGTATTTCATTAATATTTATTGTGTGCCTACACATGCTATACATTGCTTCAGAACTAGGTCTCCTACCAGGAAAAACAAACAAACAAACAAACAAACAAACAAAAAACCACAAAGGCAAAATTGCCTACCTTCAGGAATATTCATGTTATTTAGGGAAATACAAAATGAACACAAGTAAGTGAAATACATTTTATTTTGAATAACAGTAAGGGCTAAGGAGGAAATGATAAAGTAGAGAAAGAGCATAGGGAGTGCTGGGGAGGGTTATGTGTGGTAAGCAGAATAATGATTTCCCAAATATGTCTACGTCCTCATCCTTGGGACCCATGATTATGTTATATTACATAAGGAAGGGGAATTAAAGTTGCAGATGGAATTAGAGTTGCTACTCACCTGCAGATAAGGTGGGGAGGTTATCCTGTATTGTCTATATGGGCCCAGTTAAGTTACACATGTTCTTAGAAGTGAGAGAGGGAGGTGGGCAAGTCAGAGTCCAAGAAAGATTTGAAGATGCTGTGCTGCTGCCTTAGAAGCAAAGGAAAAAAAAAGTCAGGGGCTAGAGAAGTCAGACATCTTTTGGAAGACGAAAACCCTCCAGAAAGGAATGCATCTAGCCACAACCGTGACTTTGGCTTTCAAGACCCATATTGGACTTCTGGCCTCCAGAATTGTTGGATAAGTCTCATAATTGTCTTTCTCTGATATGATCTCATTCATATGTGGAATTTAAGACCTAAAACAGAGGATCATAGGGCAAGAGGGGTAACAATAAACAAGATGAAATCAGAGAGGGAGACAAACCAGAAGAGACTATTAATCATAGGAAACAAACTGAGGGTCATGGATGGGGGGGTGAAGGGATGGGGTAACTGGGTGTGGGCATGAAGGAAGGCACATGATGTGATGAACACTGGGTGTTATGTGAGACTGATGAATCCCTGACATCTATCTCTGAAACCAATAATACATTATATGTTAATTAATAAAATTTAAATAAAGTTCAAAAAATAAAAAGGGGGGGGGGAAGAGGAAATTTGGAGGGAAGACCAAGTGAAGACATAGGGAGAAGCTGGCCATCCATAAGCCAAGGAGAGAGGCCTCAGAAGAAACCAACTCTGCCAACACTTTAATCTCAGACATCCAGCCTCCAGAACTAGGAGAAAATACATTTCTGTTGTTGAACTCTGCCCCTGCCCCTACCCCCCAAAAGAGGATAATAATTTGTATTGCCTTTAGGCCATTTGGTCTGTGGCAATTTGTTACAGAAGAAATGGGAAACTAAATCAGCATAGAATTGTAGGTTTCAGAAAGACCAACAAAGTCCTATGAAAAGGGCTTTGAGAAAAGATGAAGGAAGTAGAGGAGTTGTTCATGCATAAAGCACAAGAAGAACATTCCCCACAGAGGGAAGAGACTGTGCAAAGCCCTGGTGACCAAAGGAGGGGGTTGTGAAAGGTAAGATCAGAGCGTTAAGTGGGAAGGTGGAGATTATGTGAAGCGTTTACTCTGAGTGACTTGGATTTCTGAGTAGAGGAACAGTGTTAACGTGGTTCACACTCTTGCCTCGCCACCATGACGTCTCTTTCAAGAATAGACTTGGGACTCTAATCTTGAGTGAGTGGAGAGCAGACCCCATCACTGCATTGTTCCTCTCTCGCTCCCCGTAGTCTCAAAATAATAATTGACATTTTTTTCCAGCTTGATTAAGAACGAATTGACATACAACACTGTGTACGTTTAAGATTACAAGGTGTTGATGCGATGCCCTTAATATTGCGAGATGATTACCACCACAGTGTCAGCCATCACCTCCATCTCATCACATAATTCCCATCCCTTTTCTGGGGTGAGGACTTTTACGAGCTACTCCCCTAGCAGCTTTAAAGCCTATCATATAGTCATATGCACTATAATCATCGTGCTGTACAGTGGATGCCCCGAAGGTATCCACCTCATAACCGGAAGTGTGTACCTTTGACCATCTCCCATTGCCCCCACTCCACAGTTCCTGGTAACCACCATTTTACTCTTTTTCACTGAGTTCATCTGTTTTAGATTCTACATATGGATAATATCATAGAATATTTCTTACCGCTCTCTTGTTTCACTTAGCATAATGTCCCCAAGGTTCATCCATGCGGTGCCAAATGGCTGGGTCTCCTTCACTCTCCTGACTAATTAACATTCTGAGTCTGTGTTGCCTGTGTGCACACCATATCTTCTTTATCCAATCAACTCTTGATGAACATTTAGCTTGTTTCTGTATCTTGTTTTTTTTTTTATGAATAATGCTACAATGACCACGAAGGTGCAGAGACCTCTTTGAGATCCTGTTTTCATTCCCCTTGGGTATATACACAAAAATGAGATCACTGGAAAATATGATATTTCTGTTTTTAATTTTTTTGAGGAACCTTGGCGCAGTTTTCCACGGTGGCTGCACTAATTTACATCCCCACCAACCGTGCACAAGGGCTCCCTTTCCTCTGCATCTGCCAACACTTGTTATCTCTTGTCTTTTGGCTTACAGCCATTCCAACAGGTGTGAGGTGATAATCCTTTGATTGTCATTTCTCTGATGATGATTGACGACATTGAGTACCTTTTCCTGTCCTTGTTGACCTTTTGTATAACTTTTTTTTCGAGAAAATATCTGTTCATTTCTTCTGCCCATTTTTAAATCAAGTTGTTCATTTTCTTGTTTTGTTTTGTTGCTGTTGTTGTTGTTACTGAGTTGTATGAGTTCTTTTCTATTTTGGATATTAACCCTTTATCAGATACATGATTTGTGAATATTTTCTCTCATTCCATGGATTGTCTTTTTCATTTTCCTGATAGTTTCTTTTGCTGTGCAGAAGCCTTTTAGTTGCGTACGCTGGTTGATTTTCAAGATGCTTCCCAGAGAGTTCATTTGTCTTTGAAATCCCTATGTTATGTCTTCTTTTCCTCTCTGTGGTCTTATTTTACCTGTCCTTCCCATAGCGATGTCCTGCAGCCTCATGGACTCTTCTGGTATGCTTTGGAGGGACCACCCCTACTCCTACAAAGGACTTGCCTACTTCCCTCCCTGGGTTGCTCTATCTGGTGTTCTTTTCAGGTCTGTCTCCTCCACTTCTCTGACACTGCAACTTGAAAGCCTTTTCCCAGAGATGACTTTCCTGACACCACCGTCACTTGATTTCACTTCCCCTATCACACGAATCACCATCTGAAATCAGCTTCATTGTGTATTTCCTTATGGTCTCCTTGACCCTCACCTGAACACATACCCATTGCAGGTACATTTCGCCAAAGAACCTTGCACAGAGACTGTATCGATTATTATCCACGTTGAAGCAGAGGACACCCAGTTCGGTAATTTGAAATTAGTTTCACAAAAGACTGTTTTTTTTAAGTGCAAACAGACTGAAGGGAAACCATGTGGAATGCAGTTGAATCTGGAGAATGCATAACAGGTGGCTGTGCTGAGGACATTAGGAGTGAGGACACGGTAGGGGCCTGGAGACCTGTGCGGTGCGGGGCATAGCCAGAGACCATGTGGGTGTGGGGCTCTCCATGCAAAGAAAAACCAACCTCATTCTCTTCTGCCATTCGATCCCTTGCCAATTGGGCCCATCCCAACTGAAAAGCCAGAGAGCAGAGAGAAGTCTAGAGAAGTGTATGAGGTGGATCTAGTGTATGAAGTGTAGAAAAGGGTGTACAGTGGCAGATGGAGGAGTGTTCACCATTATACCATGGAATTTAATGACGCTGCCTGAATGAAACGCGTATTTTAGTGCAAATGCTGAGTCCATATCTGAGTCCTGAATTCCAATCCTCAATTCCAAAAAAAAAAAAAAAAAGAAAAGAAAAGAAAGAAAGAAAAACCATATACTAGATTAGCATGTGTAATATTTTATGATTTTTCTTACAAAATATTGCATTATTTTCATCTCAAAATATTATCAGTGTTAAACCGATTTTTGCAAAGTAAGCTGAGATACCTCAAGACTAAGGGGCTTGCATCCAACATGAGGGTCACTGCAGAGAGAGAATGTGTCCCGTGGCACAGCGGTGTCCTTTGATATATTACATGTATAACTCTCTTGACTGTGTAATTCCATTCATATTGGCAGAAATAAAACCCCACTATTTCTTCTCTTACTTGTATTTACTCTAATATCTCAATGATGTATGCTCGGAAGTTCATCAGGTACAAGACATTCAAATCATACCAGGATTCAGTGTACACTTGCCTACCCACTTGTTTTTTTTTTTCTATTAAATAAGGTTTGGTTCAGAATTAAAGCTAATTAATTCAATCTTGTGGTATTACTGCTATGGAGTATTCGTACTGTCCTGCAAAATTCAATTTGCAAGACTCAGCTATTATCATGCAAGGCTACTGCTATGTTTTTATATACAAGTACTAAGAAATAGGGATGAAGGCATGAACTTAAACCTCAGACAGGAAATAACAGAATGTGGCACTTCCTTTTGCGGGTTCTGTTCTACTCTAGAAGCACTTGAGCTCCATCCTTGGTAACGTTGCTCCTCCCTCAAGACCCTGCAATCCGTTTTTGTTTGTTTGGCTTCAGAGATTAGGTAGTTGTTAAACTGGGTGGTCCATAAGAAGAGGAACTACTTGGAAAAGAGACTATTCTTCACCAGGCTGTTACAATAGGCCACAATGTTTTAAGATTCTCTTCTCACGTTTGAATTTTGTAATTTGCCTGATTTCCCAGGCTCTACTCTGAAAAAGATTCTACAAATGCCATATTTTATTTCTCTGAGGTAGTGGCTCTTGAGTGGAAATGGTGGTAGAGTAGAAGCAGCATATCATGGTTATCAGTGCTTTTATTTGGAACTACGTATGCAGTCCTTTCCTCTCTCTAAATTCGAACAGATGTCATCCATTCCAGGGACATGACACTAAGGGAGGGCTAAAAGCACCAGATAGGTCACCTCTCAGACACAGGTTGGAACAGGAGGGCAGGGCAGTGACGTCTTGATGATAATTGTAACGACTTACCAGAAAAACAAAAACAAAACAACCCTAGTCTTAAATAAGTGTGATGATGCCCATGTCCTCTCTTTTTCATAGCATCTTAATGTACATGCATATGATATATAATATAAAGTATAAAATTTAAATTTATACATTTTCATATTAGAAATGAACTGAGTAAAGTAAAATTATATATTAAAGTATAAATATACATGTATATAATTTCTATATTGGAAATGAACTGGGGAAAGATAAATCTAGTCAACAACAGGACACTAGAGCATGCATGTAAATTAAACCCAGATGTTTATCTAGAAAATTTAATCATTCGCAGGCAGGCAGAATTCATGTAACTTAAGGCATGTGGGACCAGGGCACTGAAATGGCAGAGATGAAAAATCTTAACTAAGAGACTTGGGGGTGAAACATTAAGGATCCGAGCTGAAGAGAGGAAAAACAGATGGAAATAATAGAGTGTCGGGACCAATGCATGGGTAAACAGCAGTAGCAAAAAAGTAGAGCTCGGCTCTTCTGCAACCATTTCCTGCTGAGGGTCAGAAGAAATCTCAGATTAGAGTTAATTCTTAATTAGCAACAAGACAGCATTTGGTAAGTCAATAGTGGAAGGGGCAGAAAAAAATGCGAGTAGATATTCTTTTGGGGTTTTGGATGCTATGCTTTGTGTCGGTGACCAGTATGTATATTTGTTATTCATATATGCTACGTTACTTAACAAACAACACTATTAAAGATACAGGGGTTTAAGACAAATGCTTTGCAATCTCTCTCTAAAACCATTGGCTATAGGTTGGAATATAGTATAAAATTTATTCATAATTTTACTTGCAACAGATCCAGGAGGTTTTAGTTATTTCACTATGAATAAATATAAATATAAATTAGTTCTATCCTTGGAGACAAGGGCAGAAAATGAGTGGGATATGTCGATATGCATATACACTGCATGATTCATGATTGTGAACTTAATTGTTTATATGTTCATTCATTCATTCAGCCAGTCATTCAACTAGTCAGTTGGTTGACACCTTCTTATTGAGTGCCTACTAAATGGCAGACGCTGCCCTAGATGCTAGAGTAACTTGGCGACAAGAGAGACAAGGTCCCTGCAGTGGCATTGCTTAATGAGATCTAAGTGAAATTTCTGTGGCTAGAATAATTAAGAAGAATCCTGAGGGATGAAATAAAATACCCGGAGAAGATATTTTGTGTGTTTAAAATGTTAAAGGAGGGCAGCCCGGGGGGCTCAGTGGTTTAGTGCCGCCTTCAGCCCAGGGCTTGATCCTGGAGACCCGGGATTGAGTCCCTCCTCGGGCTCCCTGCATAGAGCCTGCTTCTCCCTCTGCCTGTGTCTCTGCCCCCCACCCTCATGTGTCTCTCATGAATAAATAAATAAAATCTTTAAAAAAATAAATAAAATGTTAAAGGAATAAATGTATTTCAAAAAATGAAGATTAGAATGGAGAAGAAAATAGCATTCTTTATATGAACCTCACACTCAGTGTAACCACCTAGTTTTTGAGTACATATTTAATTGATCTTGTTTAACAATTTCATTTCCTCTTACAGATAGAATCATTCCTTTTAAATCATGTCTGACCTGGTTGACTTAATGAATGGCCACCTTCTAGAGCTGATCCATTGTTTTTGACCATATCCTACTATGCAGCACAGCATTTCATTATACAGCTGTTCCCATAACATGTTTAATTATATCTAACTATTGGACCTTTTGAATGTTTCACTTTTAGAAAGGTACATAATTTTGTTAGTATGTCTTTGCTAGTGAATCCGGATAGATGGATAGACGCATTTTCTTGTTGCAGACTATCTGATCTCAGAAAACGGAATGTTTGTAATATTTATTTTATTTATTTATTTTTTTCCTTCAAGGTGTGATTAGAACAGCTTTGCCAAACATGGACAGGGAAGTCAAAGAACAATACCAAGTCCTCATCCAAGCCAAGGATATGGGCGGACAACTAGGAGGGTTAGCCGGAACGACAGTAGTCAACATCACCCTCACCGATGTCAATGACAATCCACCTCGATTCCCCAAAAGTAGGTGCTTTCCTGTTGAGTTTAAGTTAGCATGGCCTAAAAAAAATAAAAATGAAAATAATAATAATAATAATAATAATAATAATAATTCTCACATTTCATTGAATGTTATAGAAATCATAATACTTTTCCAGACACTTTTGGTCTTTAGGCAGCAGAAGCCAATAGACAAAAATTAAATGACTTAAGAGTTTCATTTTCCATTAGAATCATGCTCAGCAGGACTTTAATATAAAATAATACAAGTCAGTAATTTAACAGAGTCTTATGTTATTGATTCTTATTAAAGTCTTCTCAATAGGTTAGAATCTTGCTCCAATTTCTTATTTGAAAAAGTAATATAAATATGAACGTTCCATTGTGATTTAAGACTCATATTTATGACACATATGCCATCATAGTATTTGCTCTATCATGCTATTGGCATAAGAATTCTCTGCCTTTTCTTTAACTACTGTACGTGCTGAATCATTTCCATACATTTCCATGTAAGCATCAGATGATATTATAGTGATGCTATTTAACATTATTTTAGTCTTCTTTTATTTTAGTTTTGCAATAGGTGAAAATTGTTATAGTTCCTATGATAATAGAATGGTTCACACCTGTATTTTCTCTGTAACTCTGTGCTTCTTACTGAAAATGAATACTTCTCACTTGTGTTACATCTAGTTTTCTTTCGCGGTATTACTTTTAACACCAATCAGTACCGGTTTCAATTTCTGGTACATTTCCAAGGATTAGTTCAGTGTTCCTGGGACTTAGAATACAGAAACTGAAAGTCTCTATCACTGGTTACACAAGGAACTTGACTGAAGCTCTAGATACTCATTTGGGTGAACAGTTTAGGGAACAAAAACAAAATGATTTTCCTCTTCTGATCTCAGTAGGAGAGTTTGAGTTCATTTGCTAGAGTACAGAACACTGAGAATATGTAACCAAACGGATATTTTATTCCTTTAGCTGTATGGATTTTTATCTTTCATTGCTTTATCATTTTCTCTCAAAATCATCAACATGCATTTTCTTAGTGGGGATATTTTACTTAGTGATCAGAAAGTGTAATGGCCAAATGTTATGAGTAGCAATTAGAAGTCATCATACTTTAGCAAATGAGATATATGTGACAAATGGCTCATATAAATATGCTATAATTAATAATGCAGAGAGAGTCTTATGGCAACACTTTTTCTTACTTTGCTATTAAGGGAAACAGATCAAATATAAATATTAAAAGAGTAGAAAGAAATCGTGTATTTGATTCTCTAACATTTGACATTGATAAAGAATATGTTCCCAACTCAAAAAATATTGATTATTTTTATTTCTTTATTATTATTATTATTATTTTTACTTCTTAGTTGTGACAAGCTATAATAACTAAGTGAGGGGAATAGTTTGGGAGACTATTCTACTTTTATATAAAAGATATCACTTGGGTCCTGTTTTGCATTTTTTGGATGTAAATTATGTTCATCTGGGGTATAGGAAATAGAGCTATTCCTACGTAGGATCAGTATTCGTATTCGTATTCGTATTCGCAAGGATGGTAATGAGGCTCTTCAGTGGAAGGATACACTTGCCATTGGTATGGATGAAGAGTGGATTATAAAAATTGGACAGAGATCCAGACAAACAATCTAGGGTACAGGGAAATGAAAATATCTCCATGAGAAAGAGGCTAAATTATACTTAGGAGGCCAAGGTGGTGTGCTCAGATCCTATTGAGACAAGAGGATCACTAGATCTTACCCAGTGAAAAGAGAATCTGGATAAGGCAATAGGCTTATTTGGGATTGATTCAAGGTCAAACACATAGGTGTGAGGGCATCTAAATGAGAACCACTGGGGAGGAATGTGAGGGATGAGTGCGCTAGAACTTTTGGAAAATGTACCTGTTCTGTCAGCAACTTTATTGTTATCTTATTCCCTATTCACCAGGACACTCTGTTCTATATTTTTTGCATTTTACTGTTAAGAGAACTGAGGCCTTGGAGAGGTTAAGTAACTAGCTTGAAATCAGCAATGTGAAGTAGCAGATTTCTTTTTTTTTTTTGCTCTGAAGTTCAAATTCCTTCCAGTTTAACATAACATTAAAATGAAGAGTTATTCTTTTCTTTTACCTGCCACTCTAAAACCATACATTTTAGAATACCTGCAAAAAGGTCACATGGCATCTGTTGAATTGTCACTATTCCTAAACAGAGAAATGAGAGGGCAAGGGAAATATACTGAGCAGCTCACCATGATCAAATTATTTTTCCTTGTATTACATGCATTTTTTGAACTATAGTCTGAAAGTATAACAGGTGTGAGAGATTTTTGAATCATTAGAAAGGAGAGGTTTTTCACATCTTTGCATGAATAAGAAATTAATCCCCTTGAAATTCCGCATGCCATTGTGTCAAGCCCTTTTTACTGTATTGTCATCTTGAATTACATCCTTCAGAGAAAAAGACAGAATGCATTTATACACAGAAAAGCCATTTCTTTAGAAGTCAATGCTCTTTTTGCAAGAATATTTCTTATGTGAAGCAATTAAACTGCAGACGTGACCTAACATTACTGCCCGAAACGATGGCCTTTTCAATGTAAAATATATGTATATAGGTATAGAATATGTATAGACTATGTGTATTCTATACATAAATAAGTGAATTCACACAACTAGCTCTATTTGTTCATGCCTGTCAAGCAATTGTTCTAAAAACAAAGCAAAACAAAACAAAAATAGAAAACTTCCTTCGAAAGAATTTCATGAGCTACAATTTCTCATTGCTTAAAAACACACAAGACAATTTCTTAAAATTTACTAATCATTCTTTTTTTTTTTTGGCTTCAGGTGTGTACATATGTGTATGGGACACTGTTAAATACTCATTTCCATCCATTTCCTTCTCTAAATCTGTTCAGAGATAAAAAAGAGAACTGCATGGCACGTGCATTCATACCATGCATGTGTAAGCAGTTAACTGTTTTCTTGTTGCAAATGAGATGCTTCCTGAGACACCAGAACTTCCTACCACTCTGATATGATGATGGTGACAATGATCCTGACTAGTAAATTACTATGTGTCATATACTCCGCCAAGTGATTTGCACGTGTATTCCCATCTTAGTTTTATAATGACTGTATAGTATCTTCTCAATTTTAGAAATAAAGTAGCAAGGTGCATTATTAAGAAAAGTTAATGATATGAGTTAAGTTTTTAAAAGTGAAAAACGTGTCCAGGATTATGCAGCCACGAGGGAGAGTCAAGACTTAATCTTACGTAGTGCCTTCAGGTCTCTCTTTGTCAATCTCCCTCTTGACAGGCAGTCTGCTTTTGGTGCCTGTGTTTAGCCTAAAATCTCCTAGAGATAACCCAGAAAATTGTCCACAAACAAATAAGAAAAAAGAAATAGTACCTGACATGTTAAAGGAACTGTACCTGCCGTCATAGAAAGGTGAAATAGTTTCTCTGCACAATCTTTCCATACAGTGATAAAACGACCATCTACCAGCACTAAGGATACCAGCAGAGGTTGTCCATCTATTAAAATAATCTAATGAAAAATGCTGATGGTTTCCATTACTTGAATTTTAAATGACAAAACCATCCAACAAGCTGATCTAAATAATACATTATGAGATCAAATCAATTAAGTGATGTGGTTAATTCACATTAGGCAAAATACTCATGCTTCTCCCACTTGGTCTCTTTCTTCTGTATAATAATTTTGTAGTGAAAAATGAGAACAACTGAAGTGAAAGAAAGCACTCTATAGACAACATTGGATGAAAAGAGATTCTTCATTTATAGGAAATGTACAGAACTGTAGTAAGAGAGTAAGAGAACTGTTTGCAAGGTAAATGCATTCAAACATAGAAATAAGGACATTAATACTTTCTCTGAGAACATTTCTTAGATATTTTAAGCAATATTTTAAAGTGATTCTGATTTAATAAAATATCTACCAAGCATGTTTATGTTGACTGTTGGTAGCTCTCAGGATTTTGATTCAGTTAAAAAGTCAGTAATATATTATTTGCACAATTATTACCAAATAAAACATACTTGTCTCCAAATCATAAAGTTTGTTATTTTAATGAGTAAGACATCTGTAGATATTAGACTTTACGGCAGGAAAAGTTGTTATTGTCGTGAAAGTAACATAAAAAGAACGTAAATAAGATTAAAACATTAAATGCATCAGTCAAAATACCTACTGCATAATAAATAATGTATGATCTTTTTTACACAAACTATCAGACAGATACAGATCTATGCATAAAAATACATGTATGCGTCTATATATTATTTTTTCTAATATAAATTCAGAATATAGAAAAACTATAGAATGTCCAGGTTTAATTATTGAATCATTAAAAATATAAATGCCAGTAACTATATATTTATTTAGTGTGAGATATTGATGTGTTTAATTAAAATATATATTTCATTTTTTTCATCCTGTAATTACTTTTTTGACATCCAGGTTAAGATTGGATTTTTTTATTATTATTATTTTGAAATGTATAATATGGAGTTGTTCATTTTTAAAGCAATATTTATTACAATATATAATTCATAAAAATTTTCATCAGAACCAACATGAACCCAATTATAACCAGATGAGGACACAAAGTCTACTTCTCTTTACCATTTAGCATTCTTAATTGGAAAACTGTAAGTTTTTAGACAGAAATTTTCTGGGTAGAAAAAATGTAATAAATCTTTTTGACTAAAGAAAAAAAAGCTAATTGAATTTTGACAGTTGACTTAGATCCAGTCATAGAAAATATACCCTCCCATGCTTCCCAGTGTTCAAGGGGATTGTCATGGAGATGACTGAGATACACCAGTTCCAAGATTTAAGTTTATTTATATGAACTATATGCAACCTGAGAGTATACATGTAAACACTATGAGAGCTCACGACTTTGTATGTATTTTGTAGATGTTAAGTTTTTATAAAGCTATAAATTATATATAAAATATAAATTATATAAATATAAATTATATATGTATAATATATGTATATTAATATGTATGTGTGTTATATATTAATATGTTATATATATAATATATAATATATATTATATATATATATATATATATATATAGCCTCAGAATCCATCATGGAGAAAATATGTCCTGGCCTCTGAGTGCAGAAAAGACATTCTCTGCTGCCCAGCATGTGTCTGAACATGGACACACGGTCAGGATCACTTCAGTCTTTGTCATTCTCTAGTTGTTAACTGGCAGGACGTGAATCGTATAGAACTCACATCCCTCCTTCCTTGGAGACTCCAGCTACTGGCCTGCAGGTCAAGTACAAATAACTGATAACACCCAGCAAGTTCCTAAATCATGTCTCTGAGGGTGAGGCAAAGGCCAAATTTCTGCTTTTAGCACCATCTCCAATCTGTTATCTTAGGGGCAGGAATGGAAAAGAGAAAATGCTGACAAGTACTCTGAAAAAAAAAAAAAAACAGAAGAAGCATGACTAAAATAATGGGTCTTAAGTGAAATCTACCACTTGGGTGAGGAGAACGTCTTCTGGCTTATTCAAATGTTTGAGATTGGGAGGGTGGGGTGGGTCATTTTGGTCTCCAAGATTAATGCTATAGTAATATATTATTTAGCATAGAGGTTTTGACTATAAATACGAGTTGAGGCTTCTTTGAAAACAAGTGAAGATTTGTATGGATTTTTTTTTTAAAGATTTTATTTATTTGAGGGCACCTGGGTGGCTCAGTGGTTGAGCATCTGCCTTCAGCTCAGGGCATGACCCCTGGTTCCTGGGATGGAGTCTCCCATCAAGATCCCCGTGGGGAGCCTGTTTCTCCCTCTGCCTGTGTCTCTGCCTCTCTCTTTCTGTGTCTCTCATGAGTAAATAAATAAAATCTGCAAAAAACAAAAAAGATTTTATTTATTTGAGAGAGACAGAAAGACAGACAGAGAGAGCATGAACAGGAGGGGCAGAGGGAGAGGGAGAAGCAGACTTTCTACTGAGTAGAGATATTAATATGGCTTGAACCCAAGACCCTGGGATTAGAGCCTAAGCCAAAGGCAGACACTTAACCAACTGAGTCACACAGGTGTCCCAAAAGGTGAAGATTTTAAGTAGTAACCCAAGAAAGCGATAATATATTAATGTGTCAAGATAAATTCATGTGTGCTTATGTTTCTCAAATTTGCTGATGGTACTGATTTAGTATCAACTTTAGAACCCGTTTTAATTCTCACAATTGAATTTTTACTAGTATTTATGTAACTTCAAATAGATGACTCTTGTAGCATTCTCTGACAAACATTTTACCTGGTCTTGGGCTCTCAGGGGCTTATTTCCCAGAGGTCTCTAGGATAGGGAGAAAATGCAATTTTCAGAAGTAATATTTTGTATATTATTCCTTTTTTACCAAGATTATGTAGATGCTATATATATATATATATATATATATATAACCTTTTAGGGCCTTACCTCCCACAGATGTAAAGATTGAAAAATAGACAAAGAATCCTTTGATATTGTGGCATCCATAATACGTGACAATTATATAAATGACCCATATTCACAATTTATGTATGTTGTAGTGTTTTATACACGTTCCTGTGTGTGAGTGTGTGTGTGTGTGTGTGTGTGTGTGTGTAACTCCTCACTTGCGGGGAGAAATGTTTAAAACAACCTGAAAAACAAAATTGTAACTTTAAGAGTTAGGAAATATTGCACGAAGAGCCTACTTATATTACCTGGGTCTCATAAAGAGTGTAGGCATAAGCTATAGAAACAGTCATCACATTTGATGACTCTATTTCTATTTTTGAGAAGCAAGCCAAGACATAATAAAACTAGCTTTTTTACTAAGTGAAATAAACACTTCTACTTTAATTCCCAAATGGGTCATTCGTCTGCTCTGACAAAAACGAGCAAGAGATAACTACTATTCCCTGAGGATAAGGCATGCAAATGATGACCTGAGTGGTTTTCACCACAGTGCTCCCAACAGTTCTCAAATCACATTCGCCTGAAGAATCCTGTGGACTCCTCTGCCCCAGTGATGGAAGCTCTGTTTCAAGTGACACAGCTTGGACCCAGACATCTGGGTCTCCGATAAGTCACCTGGTCGATTCTGATATAGGTAGTCTGCAAAGCCTAATTTGAAAATCGCTGGTTTACTTACTGTGATGAACCAGCAAGTGCTGAGAAGGCATTTCATTATTCATTAAATAGAGCTAATGAGTTGATTGCTTCATATTGCAGGAGAGTCCTTTTTGTCCATGCAAAGTGCCATGCCTACAGATGTATTCAGGTGAAATCTGAATATTAAAACGTATTTATTTTTTGTCTTTTACAACAAAACGCTCCTAGACTCACACTTCTTGCTTAGAAGTCTCCCAAAGAGCTTACAGATGCCAGGTACCGGTGTTTGAGGCTAACACAGGGCTGGATCCCGTTGGAATGCAAGCTCAGTGAATGCGAGCTCCAGTTTCTCCAATGAGAAGGGGAGAGTGTCACTAGACTCCACATAGGCAGATGCAAGCAAATAAAAAACAATTACCACGATTTAAAAATCATTTCTCATTGCTATTATTGTCACATTAATATCACACTCTGTTAATGGGAACATGAATCTTTTTTTAGGTGATGCTGAAAGCTCTTGATGACTTACTTGGTCCCTTTCCCCACGAGACAAAAGGCACCAGACTGCAGTCAGGACACTCCTTGGCCCCATTACCTGATTTGCAAAAGAACTGAGCTTATGAGCTACAACATGTATAGGTCTTTAAGAAATCTTTTAGTTTTAAATTTTTCTGTGAATCATATGAAATCAATTTTAAAATTGAAATGATATTAAAGATACTGTGCTTAACCTTACCCATATTATTGGCAAGAGTAGCAATATCTAAAAACAATGGTCCCTATGAATATCTTTTGGTCCCTATAAATATTTAAAATATTTGTTAATATTAATCTGTGCACTTTCCAGCTCACTTGAGTCATTTTTTTTTTTACAATTAAAATCCCAAAGAGGTGGCTTGAATGTTTTGTGATCATAAAATCCACAATTTAAACCTGAGACTTTGCCTATGATGTAATAAAACTCATAGGTTCCTAAATAGGTAACTAAGGTAATGAGAAAGTATTCCCATCTCCACCTTAAGAGAGCTAATGAGAGCTAAATAGAGCTAATGAGTTGATTACTTCATATTGCATGACAGTCGAAATTGGGAGAAAAATTTCTTTTGTGACAATCTCCCACCAGACAGAAAAAGTAAGTAGATGCCAACCACAGCATTTATCAGATTTAAATAATAAAAAAATCTCTAGGTCTCTGGCTGCAATGCATACATACCTCTTATTCATTAAATCTTCCGATCTGCATGTCCTCAGTTTGCTTTTCTGCATTGTCCTGCTAGAACCACATTATCTGGTTCCAAGGTTTTTTCCAGGTGGTCCAATTGCACTACTTTATACAGAATATGGTAACGATTTTAGTGAGGACCGCAGTGAACACTTACTGCACATGTACTATATAAAGGCCTCATTAAAACTGCATATTAACTTCTCCAATCCCTTGGAATAGGTGGTGTTCATTTATACACATTTAGAAGGGGAAACTGAAAGAAAGAGAGTAAGAGATGGAGCCGAGTACTTTGAAGTTACATGTGTGATGGAGAGGAACGCAACTGGGGAACATGTTAAAGCTGTGACTTTTAAATATGTACATTTATGAAAAATATAGATGACAAGCTTCCTACCCCAGAACCATTCACGGAAGCCGTGAATGTGAACATGGGGCATTCAATCTACTTCCCTACTAATCAAACTGAGAAGATATTCTCTCCAAGACCATGAGGATTTCTGTTTATCCAATTTGTAGAAGACAGAGAGCCTAGGCTTTGGGGAAGGTACTGATGGAAAGCTCAGCTCTACCAATAACTCACTGGGGCTTGAGTAAGCTAAATAACCTCTCACTGTCTCGTGTTTTTTACAACACCAAATTAAGATAATAAATAGGGGGATCATATATCCTGGTTTGCCTGAGACAGTTCCAGTTTTCACTTGAGGTCCCAAATTAATTACAAATAGTGATTCCTTTTACTCTCAAAAGAGGCTCTGTTTGGCTAGTAAATTAAACAGACATCTTAATAATAATATACGGCGCTTCTGGGAGGATTAACTAAAATAATACAACTGAAGTATCCAACAGTAAAAGTGTTTTTTTTTTTCTCCTCTCCTCCCTCCCTTTTCTCTCTTCTTTCTTTTCAAGCTTCTCTCCATTTCTCTGTGGTATCCAGCTCTCCAACAAGAATATGTCACAGGCCCTTTTTGTATCATTTCTTTGTGTTTTTGCTTTCCCTTTATCAGAATTTCCAGTCAATGGAAATAGATTGGAATCAATTTCCAAACACGGATTGAAGAGAGAAGTAGCTCAAGAAAGAGCTCATGTCTACATTTGTAGTTGAATTTACCACCAGAAAAAAAATCTCAAGACTGATTGTATACCTTTTATACACATGAAAAAATCAATTTCAAAATTTCTACCTCCATAGAAATATTTAGGAAGTGGATTATAAAATGATCTTATCCAAATCAAAACAAAATTAAGTTAAAAAAATTCTACCACCAAAATAGTATTATCTTTACCCAGGGATATTTGCAATGCCTATTTTTATTTAAATACAATATTCTTATTTTATTTCACTTTAGCCTGGTTAAAACACAGTCGTGGGATTAAGCTAATTTATGAAGTCTCTAGTTGCTTAATACTTGACAAATTACCACAACTCTCCTTTATGGACAAGTAAAAAATTCTTTTTCATGTGAGGTCTTAGGCTTATGTTATTAAAATATTTGGAGGACTGTAGGCTGCCTTAATAGGCTAGGTTGATTCTTATCTAGACTAATATTCACTGGCTTGTTTGTAAATTATTTTACAGTAAAGATTCATGATGCATGTGCATTATAATGATAATGTTATTTTAAAACTTTTTGCCCAGAATAAAGTGTATATGCTTTGATTGTTAATATCATTGCCACAGTCTTTTTTTTAAAGCTTGTTTGTTATTTTTACATTGTATGAAAATCACATTAATAGCCAAAATAAAAATTCTAGCAACTTTTATATAATCATAGACACACACACACATATGTATATATGTACTTGGTCTTGATTTTTTAAGAGATAAAAATTGAATGCGGTATCTACTTTTTTTTCAGCGAACAATGCATTCAATTAAGACAAATATTTCAATGTATAAATAAAACTATAGTGAAATTCCCAAATAGGAACATGGTGAGACTAATTATTGGCATGACTAGGAATAGGATAAATAGATCTCACTGGAATTATTGGGAAAAATATTTATGAAGAATATAGCATTTGAGAAGAAATGTAGCCTAAGGATTTAACAGCTTAGAGGGAGAGGAGTCTGAAACTGCACAACCCTGAAATGCAAACATGCATTTATATATGTAGGTGCATGCTTTTCAGTCAAGGGGCAATAGCATATATCAGCATGTTAGAAAAATAACTTTGATAACCTGGTGAAGACTGATGTAAAGAGTAGATGTGGAGCAAACCCAGGGAAGTTGTCCGGAAGAGATGAGTAGAGTCAGAACTGAGAGAGGTTTCAGCAGCAGGAAAGGAAAAGACTCTGTGCCCTATTGGATTCAGAGGACCAATAAGATGAAGACCATGTGAAGACATGCTCTAAGTAGGAAAGTGGTCTCCCTGTTAACATGCTGAAACTGAGTGGAGATGAGCAGGAAATGGATGAAATACAGGGGCACTGAAAGTGAAGTCAGAGTCGAAGAAACATTTCTAAGAGATGTAAACATAAAAGTAATTAATGAGGTCGGAACCATGGATTAAATTAGTAAGATTCAAGAAAAAAATGACTATCTAAATTTTGAATATAAGAAAATTCAAGAATAAGAAGGAATAAAGGTATAAGGAGAAACTTAAACACAACCACCTCAAACCTTTAATACAAAGATTTCCGGCAGTGGTGATAATCTTTTACTGTCTAGATGAAACATCCAAAATTCAACATATATTTCACAGGGTTTAAATTTCTCTGTTTCGTGTTTGCTTTATTATTGGTCTTAGTTATCATTGATATAGGGAGGAAATTGAACTTTACTATTTCTTTCTGAGAGTTAAACAGACTATAAGCAATAACCATGGACAAATACATTTTGTATATAAGAAATCTAGTTTGTTAACGGATATCAGACACAATACATTATAGCGTTCAATGAATAATGTTCCATTGATTGCTACTTTTATTGAAGTATATATGCAAAAAGGGCTACATCTTTTTTTTTGTCTGTATAAAAAAGATTTAAAAATTTAATGTCGTCTCTCAAGCAGCTCTGTGTAAAATGGGGAGATTAAGTTAATGGACAATTATACTTCTTGAAATAAAGTAAATGATAGACTTATGCACACAATCACACATAAATGTATAAGATGGGCATCCAGATCATTACTGAGGAGATCCGAGAAGATTTAGAAGGAAATAATATCCACATTGATTTCTGAAATCTGTAATAAGAGTCAGTGGGAGAGCAAATGTGTACCAACATATTTAGATGATGTAAAAACATAATGTATTATTTAAGGGATTATATGCCTAGAATTGTGAAAAATGGAAGTGTAAAGACAAGAACATTTTTCAGCAAAAATGGCTTTAAGCTACCCTTGAAAGAATGAGGAATAGAGTTTATATTCAGTAAGGAGAAGCAGGCCAGTGAGACAATTTAGGAATAAAAACAGAGAAAAAAAATGAAAGCATAAGAAATATCCAGACTAAAATAAAGGCAATGACAGGAAATTTAAACAGTTGTCTACATGTATGATGCACAAATACATGAAGAATATTCAGAGATAATAATTGCAGGTTAATGAATTGGATGTTATTGAAAAAAAATTATTTTGGCTAAAGTCCCAAAATGTTATATAGGAAGAAACTTATCAAATTTCACTTTCCCAGGGACACCTGGGTGACTCAGTGGTTGAGCATCTATCTTGGGCTTAGGTCGTGACCCCGGGGTCCTGGGATGGAGTCCCACAGGGGGCTCCCCCCAGGGAGCCTGCTTCTCCCTCTACCTGTGTCTCTGCCTCTCCCTCTGTGTCTCTCTTGAATAAAATCTTAAAAAAGAAAAAACGTTTTTCACTTTTCCAGACTATCTTCATAATGTTTCAAAAATGCATCAGTAAGAAATAGAACATTTGGGTAAATAAATATTCCCAGGTGAATTTAACCTCCAAACATTTTCAGAAGCTTAGTTTATGAGGTGTCAAATTTATTTATAATTGGTAACAAAAATTCCAGTGTTGTCCATTTTTGTGAAACTAGTGGCCAGTATCACTGAGAATTATGTGTGCCGTGTTCTGTTAGATGGATCAGAAATTACATACACGGAGACAAAAGAAAGGCTTACATATTTAATGGAGGTTTTAAGGGAATATTAAATGTACTCTGTAAAATGAGTGAACAATGGAAAATTACTGATGCACTTGAAATGTTGTGAACGCTTGCCAGGATCTCCATCATGTTTAGTATTATGTAATAGGGATAGCGGTTATATAGATCACATATATTAAAAATACATATTTTTGAGGATCAGAAACACTTGATTCTGGCAATCATTGAATAATACAAGTGGATTATGTTTCATAGTTCATTTAGAATGAGTTTGGTTGGGATTTCCAGTGCAATCTCTTGAAAAAAAGTCATGTTATAAAGTGCAATTAGTATTGCACGGAAATATAGATATGTGCTTATTGGATCTATAAATTAGCAGAACTATAGTATTAAACATAATAATTGTACTTGAAAAATTTGATATTTGAAAGCTGGAAGCTATGTAGTAAGGAAGGTATCATTGAAAAAACAGAAAGAGATGTAATAAACGTCCCTTCCTTTCTTGGGTGCAGAAACAAGTAATTTTAATTTTAGAGACACATCCCCATCTGAGAACCATTTAACATCTACTGTTCTTTTCTCTACGTCTTCATTGATTTGACTCTCTAAGCATTGAAAAAAGAAACTTTCCCCAAGTCTATCCAAACCCAATTGACTCTTAATTGGGATTTGCATTCATCAGTGTAGCTGAAATTAAGAACAGTTTGAATTACTTGCATTTTAAAAGAGCTTATTCCTTGGGGCATCTGGGTAGCTCAGTCAGGTAAGAGTGTGCCTACAGCTCAGGCATGATCCCAGGGTCCTGGGATCCAGCGAGCTCCTCATAGGGGTTCTGAGACCCAGCCCCATATCAGGTGCCCTGCTTCTCCCTCTCCCTCTATCCCCCTTGATATTTGTGCTCCCTTTCTTTTTCTGTCAAATAAATAAATAAATAAATAAATTCTTTTTTTTTTTTTTGTGTGAAATTTTTAAAGCTTATTTAACCCAATATTGTCTCTATTTTCATGACATTCAGATAGTGAAACCAGGTGAGATGGGCAGACCAAATGAGGGACTTTCGATCAGAAGTGCCACTTGATTGGTTCATCTCACTGCCTATGAGTGAGTGGTTGTATGTACCCAAATTTCTTTATTTGTAGGCTAGCAGAGTGGTGTGGAGCTGATGGCACTGATCTTCAGAGCCAGTCGTGCACATCTCCCAAGTCTGTTCAGTGACATCACATTGGCCTGACATCAGGCATTTTGGGAGTTCTTTCATCCCAGAAACTGAGAAACACTAAATATCTGGGCTTACTCATGCCTCTTCTCCCTCCTTACTCTGATCTGGTTGTTAAACATTTACTGGGACGTTACTGACTGGGAATCATAATAGTATCTGTCTCATACTCTTAATGTGAAGATAAAATTAGTTAATAATGGGAAAGTGGTTAGAAAAATACCTGGGAATAGAAATCACCATACAAATAATTGCTATGACGATAGTGATGATGATGATGATGATGATGATGTGTCTATTCTACCTAAAGAGTAATCTCCATTTAAGTTCTTTCTTTCCTTCGTATTGACACTCATAGATTTTCTGAACTTTCATAATGTCCTTGCACCAGTCTTCTCAATGATAAAAGAAATTGTGTTTCTACCTGAAAATGATAGAAATGACCCTGTCATATTTCCATGCAATAGAACCAGAAAATAGAGTGCCAGCCAGGGAAGACAGGCAGAGAAGACCTAGGAATGGCAGTTGGCAGATTAACTGTAGTGATACAGACAAACTGTGTGAGCTTTTTAATTTGTGGGATTGGTACTGAAGGTAGTGGTGAAAAATGGCAATACGTGTTAGATTCAAGTGATTTTAGGAGGTAAAAAAAAATTTAAAAAATCAACAATATTAATGAATTTGCTATGAAGAGGGGGATTCCAGTTTGTGGATTTGGAGGGGTGGTAATATTATTTACTGAGACATAAGCTAGGGCAGCTTTTCTAGGGTGATGGCAAGTCTACAAATCCAGTTTTGAATATGTCAAGGCTGAGATACCTTGGAGATATCCAGGTGAAATTTTGCATAAAAATAATGTTTTGTCAAGGATGAATGAAACGCAAAAAATGTATACAGACTGGAATTAAAATATAAAGAATGGCCAACATAAAGATAGATTCAATTAGCTAGACGAGGAAAGCCCAGATAAAGACAGCTTGAGACAATGGCTCTTGATGTGATTGCGAAGTAGAACATGAGGGAGTTTAAACAATTCTGTGGTTCAAGTCTAAACTCAAAACAATTAAATTGGAATCTCAAAGGTGATCTCATTAATATGATATATTGGGACTTTCCAATTTCCAAAACTAAGGTTTGGGAATTAAAGTGAACATGGGATGGTCTATTACTAAAAGGTGGACAGAAACATTGGCTCACCGTAGGCTTCATTTGAGAAAAGACAGAACTTACCCTCACTGAAAATAAGTCTGAAGGAGCAGTGGAAGACAAAGAAAATAAACATGTTTGTATTACATCTTTCATGTTGTCTTTTTAAATTAAGAGTAATACTAGGGCACCTGGGTGACTCAACAGTTGAGCACCTGCCTTTGGCTCAGGGCCTGATCCTGGAGTCCCGGGATCGAGTCCCGCATCAGGCTCCCTGCATGGAGCCTGCTTCTCCCTCTGCCTGTGTCTCTGCCTCTCTGTGTGTGTCTCTCATGAATAAATAAATAAATGAAGTAAAATAAAAAACAAATTAAGAGTAATACTGATGTGGGATTGTTTGAAGGTTCAGGGAGCTGAGCTATCTCCTATGTGATATGAGTCTATTTTTTTCTGTGAAATGAGACAGAGTAACCAACTGAGATGGTCTCCAACTTACGACGGATCAACTTACTTTACAGTGGTAACGGCAACTCCTATTCAGTAGAAATTGTAGTTCGAAATTTGATCTTTTCCCAGGCTCACTGTACGTGGTATGATGTTGCCTCATGACGCTGAGGAGAGGCAGTGAGCCACAGCTCCCAGTCAGCCGTGAGATCACGGGGATAAGCAACTGCTGCATTTTCAACCATTCTGATTTTTCTTTTCACCTTCGAAACAGTGTTCAGCAAATTATGTGAGATGGTCGACACTTCATTATAAAACAGACCTTCTGTTAGATGTAATGTAAGGTAGGTGTTCTGAGGATGTTTAAGGTAGGCGAGGCTAAACTATGATGTCTGGTAGGTTAGGTGTATTTTCAACTTAAACTATTCTCAACCTACAATGGGTTTATTGGGACCCAACCCCACTGTAAGTTGAGGATGACCTGTAATAAAAAAAAGTAAAGCAGAGATTTGTGGAAAATAAATTAGTTTAAAACAGAGTTCCTAGCAAATAATAATAAGTTACCTTTGCAAATTTGTATGCTTTGCAGCTAATCTTAAAAGTGCATTTGAGGTTAGTAATCAAAATTCACAGTGCTATCTAGCTGCTTCTCTTGGGTTTTCCTCAGTCAATTGCACCTGCTTGGGAAAGAGGGCAATTGTCATTATCAAGGGTTGAGTTTTACCACATTGCCACAATAGCATGAGCAAGACATATAAGCCATCGGTTAATATGATAGTGAAAGGACATAATGTGTTTTTTTTTTTTGACATAATGTGTTTTGTTGGATGAGGAAAGAAAAAAAAAAAAGCAACAGCACAATGATAATGAATTACTGGATGTAAAAAGATCAATACAGTGACATTAACTAACATTAAAGTTATTTATATTTGATACTAAAGTTGATATTTACTGTCTCTCTATTAATATATATTTATGTTACCAAAGTAGCATAGTAGTAGTAATTGAATAAACAAAATAGGAAGGCTGAAGATTATGATAATGTTTGGCTTTGTCATATTATTTATACTATTTGGAATGTTTCCCACCAACTGATTTCACAGACCCAACATCATCCAGTTGACTCAATTCAGATTCTCAGCTTAACTGCCATAAAAAGTAGATAGAATTGTGTAACTTGCCTGGTGTTACTTAGCAATTCTACTTCATTCGTGTGACTGTTTAGTTAATACCAACCTCCCTCACTGTGTAATAAATGCCATCCGCATAAATATAGTTTTTGTTTGTTTGTTTTCTTTATCATTCCATGGAGGAAGTGACTAAAATCTGCAGTTGAATCACATATCAATCATCTGAGTTATTGGAAGACTTAACAACTAATCTACTACCCAAAGGAAATTTGAAAAGGACAATCCGTTATCCAGCCCTAAATTTTTGTATTGTGTATAGCTACCCAGAACTAGAACGTTTAGAGGGACGGATTTCTCCTATCTCTGAGAAAAGAATATTTCTATTATTATATAGAATTTATAGAATTTTATAAAATTTATAAATCCATCAATATCTTGGATATTGTGTATATGGCATTTCATGTTCATGGACATAGTTAGGTTGAAGTCTAACCTAAGCAATTATAAAAGTTGTAAAAAGATGCAGTAATCTGGCCAATACAGTAAGGTTCCTGCTTCCAAGTACTGGCCACTTCCAACAATGGGTTCCTCCTAGGCCCACCCCAAGAATGAGCAGGACTGGAGGTGCCTGTCATTACTGAGAGATTCCATTCACTCTATGCTTAGATGCTTGAGTAAACTCTAGTCTGAATCCAACTTTGTTATCAGGATGGATTTTCCTTGTGGACTGTATTTCTATTACTTTAATTTGGACGTATTGAAAATATAGCTTCAGGCTTTTGAGGAAATAGAAGGCATAAAATGTTCTTCAACCACCCAGATATTTTTATTCTTGAATCCTTCAGTTTAAAGATATGGGGAAAATGTTTCAGCTAAAATGAAAATAGCTTTTCAGAACTTTTCGACCACCTCCCTTTCTTTTATCTCCATATCTCTGTTGGCAGTTTCCTGTTGACGACTGCCATTCCTACAGGAACAGAGTATAAGACAGATATGGAGATTATCTACAGAATTACTATATGAAAAGCAGCCAGTAATAATAGATATTAGTTAGGAGTTTCATGAATTATTATATAAGTGACACCATCATCATCCTCATCCTCATCATCATCATCATTCCAATTTTACAGATCAGGAAAAAAGATTAAATGTTTTGTCTCAGGTCACAGAGCTAAGAAGAGGCTATAACAGGATAATAATTTATAGAAAGCTCCTTTTTACTCATACAGACATACTATTTGCTTCCATTTCTTTTTTATTTTCTTTAGATAGAGTGAAATAATTTTGTGTCCTATTATTATATTTGCTTAAGAAACTAAAACAATAAAATCTTGATAAAGCAACATTTTATTTTATTTTACTTTTTAGAGATTTTATTTATTTATTTGAGAGAGAGTGTGTGTGTGTGCTGGGGGGTGGTGGGTGGGGCAGAGGGAGAAGCAGACTCCCCTCTGAGCAGGGAGCCCGATGTGGGGCTCCATCCCAGGACCCTGGGATCATGACCTGAGCCGAAAGCAGATGCTTCACTGACGGAGCCACCCAGGGGTCCCACAACATTTTATTTTTATGTGATTAGATGGTAAATTACATACACACACATGTGCGATCACTATTTGAATGTTTGAATGTTTGAGTTGAATCACCGAATCAAAAACTTAATGGTAATACACCTTATTTTCTAAAGTTTAAGCATAAATGTAGCATTTCAAGCGATTATCTATATACATGGTCTCAAATATTATGTTTTCATGTTCCTAAAAATCTTTAACATTCTTATCAATTTGAAATAATGTCCACTTAAACCTTCCAATATTTTTGGTATCCTACTCTACTCAAATACACATTCACACCTCTGAATTAATTACTCCTCATCTAGGGCACACTCAGTTCTGTGTGTAGTTGAATGTTGACTTCTTTTTTTGTTTGTTTGTTTTATTTTTATTTTTATTGAATGTTGACTTCTTATACGTTGTTTTGAGTGGCATTAGTTATTATAATAAACCTAAAATAGAATGTATTTCAACCTACTGGAATGGATTGTTCTATCTTTTTACTTGCCATTCCTATTACTGAATGATGTTATAGGATTATATAATTCATTCACTTAATATCATTTTCAGGCCCTTTAATTTTTATTTCTCAGTAGATTATAGCATATTAACTTATGCTTTGTTAAATAATTATATCTCTCTTGGTATTTCCATCAGCACTTGGAAATTTTTCAAGGAAAAAAAGGAAAAAAATGTTGTATATCCTTTGTCCTTAGATATCAGTGAATGCCAGCTGACACACACACAAACCTGGTGTGGGTCCTAATCGAAGTATATTTTTTTAAAAACAACATGCTTCCTGAGAGGAGACCCATGTGGCCAATAAGTAATAGATACTTTTACCTTTGGAGCTAATAGGGAGCCTTATCTATAAGAAGATTTAGAATCCGATCACTGTCATTCCACTTAGTTCACTGCATGCAATTTTCGCCTTTTCCATGGGAACTTTTTTTTTCTTCTAAGCACAGCATGTATATTTGATAAGTATGTAAGTATATATTCTTATTGACTCTGAGCAGTTTCTTGTCACCTGTTTTATTTCTTAATCTGTGTCGTACAGGTAGTGCCATTAAGATGTTTCATATGCATCAAGAGTTGGGCCCGTAGATGTTGGCACCGTAATTACATAGTACATCATAAGCCATCCAACGTTGGCACCGCTGAAGATTGCTTCAGTTTTGAATTAATCTGAATGACCCCAGCTTTATTGCTGTCGAGTTTCTAGAAATGATAAAATGTCAAGTCACTGGAAATAAACCGACAGAGCCTTAAAAAAAATGACATGACTAATGCAACGTTTCTCTGACTTGTTCCATAGTCTGTAGACTTTATTACTCACTACAATATTTGATTTAGAAATGCTTGTCTTAATGAATGTGTCTTCCGCCTTAGTAAAATGTGCCTGCGATATAAAGAACAGGAAACGCAGTGCTCTGTATATCTGTGTTTTATGTACACTAAAACCGCAATACACAGAAAAGATGTAAGTGGTGAATCACTGTTTCATGGCTATTATATCTTAATTTTGGTGGGGCATCTTGGTGAATCTATTGAGTCAGTCTTTTTTGAAGAATGGCACTATTTCCATTTATCACAAGTTTTCCAACACTGTTAGATCATTATAAAATTTGTGGGCATACCGTACGCTGAGAACTTTTTAAAAAATGGTTATTTAACTTATATTGACATCGTACTACAAGCAATAGCTATCTTCATGTTTATTGTTATTGGCTTCCTAAAACGTTCTTTTATAAAACACAAAACTCCTGTCTCGGCCTATTGTCCTGAAAAGGGGAACTCTCATTTGTAGTCTGCATTATCTGATGTCCTTCAGATTACCTTTCAGATTTAAAGATTCTTCTCATATTGGAGGGTCTCAATTCTGGCCATGGTTTCGACTTTCACTAACCATAATCTCCTGATGATGATGCCAGGCTAGATGATTTCCCTCGATCCTTTAAATTCTCTTAATTGGATTTCTAATTGTTCAAATGAAAATCTAACTAATAAAGTGAATGTGTAATCTCAATCGACACCCAATGAACGGAGCAAGTAGAGAGTAAGCAGAAATAGTGCAAGCCCTTCCAGTTGGATGTCCACGATTTCCCAAAGATTCCATCCAACCCTTCCCCATCTAAGTCCTCACCACCATCGCCACCTTGCACTGCTGGCCGTGTTTGAAATTTGAAATCCATTACACGAGGCAGATGCCTATCTCTTTCAAATCTGTCTGCCAGCTGTGTCTTTGATAATTTTTTTCATCTTAAATTTCCTAACTCAATATCCTGTTAGAGGAGGATGTGCAGTACATTATTCAACATAGACCTCTGTTACTCTATTTTATCAGGGAGAAAAAATTTAAGGCCTTTCTTAACACCTATTGATGTACCATGACCTTGGAATATGGCTAATTCTAGTACAGATTCAAGGCTTTTGGCGTTTGTTCAATTTCTTTTGTTACAGTCACAGGACAAGAGGCAAAGGGTGTCGACATGGATTTGACAGGTGATACTTCTACTTAATAGGCATTAAGAGAGAATGAAAAAAGGGAAATGAAGAATAACAAGTGTGAGAAGTTCAGGATAGCCTTAAATGAAGGTTGCGTAATTTCTTGCCATGCCAAACAAGAATTCAGGCACCATGATATTTGCTAGTGTCTCAGAAGTGCTTTAATCAGAAGACGGTTTGATATGGCTGTTGTGAAACTCACACTCTCTAGAAAGTAGACTGCAAACGTCACCTTAGGTTCTGCTTACGCAGTCATGGCTATTGGAACTCAGACAAATTCCACTTGGGTATTTGTCTATCCCTTTCTGGTAGATAATGTGTATACGTTTTGACCTACGTTTTCTTTTCTTTTTTTTTTTTTTTTAGATTTTATTTATTTATTCATGAGAGACGGGGTGGGGGGGGGGGGAGCAGAGACACAGGCAGAGGGAGAAGCAGGCTCCATGCAGGGAACCTGATGTGGGACTCGATCCCAGGACCCCAGGATTACTCCTTGGGCTGAAGGCAGGTGCTAAACCTCTGAGCCTCCCGGGCTGCCCTTGACCTATGATTTTATTCCTCCTCTGCTCTGGTTGCTTCAAGCCCAAACCCAACTTTAAATCCTGCCAACTTTAAGCATCTATCTCTCTATGACAAGCCACTATGTGATGTGTTCAGGGAATGAAATCTTATAAAACATCATCCTAACCTGTGAAAAGTTGCTAGCTTGATCAGTTTATGTAACTTCTTTAACCAGAATTCTTTTGTGATGTCTATATGTAACACTCCATTATTACAGCTATTATTATTATTTGCCTGTGTTCTGATTTTTCTATCATCTATCTATCTATCTATCATCTATCTATCTACTTATTAGACTTTTAAATATGTTCTTTTAGAAATATTTGACATTTTCCCCTTTCAAGGCAAATATGCTGTTAATTAATTATCAAATTAACCAACAACTATTTTGGATCACTGTAAATGTGTACTTTCTCCTTTACAGGGAATCAAGCAAATTTAGGTAGGTATTTAGCTCTTTTTAGGTTAAATAGATGTCTCAATGAGGTCATGTCCATTGAATGTAAATAAGGGTGATTTTAACATTATATGAGCAAGTGGTAGATATCTTTTACGGGTGGTGGACATGAGCGATATATGACAAGGTTTAACTGCTACTGGGGCTGATGAAATGACCACATTTTGAGACCGTGAAAGAACTACAAGACTTATAAAATAATTCGGAGTAAATAGGAAAATATTTGACAAAATCTCCACAAGGCGTGGTTATCTTTTCTTCATGTTCCTTGAAGCCAATCGCTGAAATATCGTTATATAGTTTGATGAATGAACTTTACAGTTCAAGAATCATATTAAAGGCCTTCCTAATTTAATTTATGTAATGTAACCAGAAATTTTAAACGAATTAATTACCCTAGTTGCTCTAACTGTGGGAAAGTACAATCCAAAATACATTAACAGAAATTAAGACTGGAAATCAGATATCAAAATTTAAACTTTGTATTTTCGAAATTTCGTTTTGCCTTCACAGTTTTATTTCCTCCCATACTCCTCCTATCCTTATTTTGACTTAAACAGACTGCCATTTAATCAATTAGTATTTATTTTGATGGCAGATCAGTAAGATAGCTTATCTATTTTTTCATATTATTCTACTCAAAATTTCTAAGACTCTTTAATAGATGTATATATTTTCATTTTTAAAGGATATTATAAATTTTCTGGAGTCTAGTATATTTTACATAGATAGGATTTTTTCTAGGTTTTTCTGACTCAGTATCAAAATCATAGTAATATAGGTACTCCACCTGGTGGTATAAAATAAGCATTCCTTATTTCTTTTTTTTTTTTTTTTTTAATGGGAAAAACTTTTATATGTTAATTTTAAATGTGTGTAAAAGTACCGTATAGGATACTCAGGAAAAATCTACTAAACACTAAAAAGAAGTTGAATATTAGTCAATAGTATAAAATACTTAGATCTATTACAGGTTAAAAGTTTTAACCAAACACAATTGTTTCATAGGCTGTTTTTAGCTTAATGGTTTATACTTACTGGGTAAATACTGTCTATCTATGTATGGGATATATATATATATAAGGAAAATATATAATATATCTGTATATTAGGAAATATAACTGTAATTTTCCATAAATATCTGTCAATCATCTTTATTTTGTCTCTGTCTTGTATCTTGAATTCTATGTTATTGTTACCAATTAATTAAATAGATTTTCCTGTCCCTCCATTTGATATTAGGTACAATTTGAGGCTGTTAGTATCTAAAATACTTCCTCAAAGTAGTTTAAATTTGACACACTTTACTATTTATAATCTCCAATTAAAAGTCTAGAACAGGACCTATTGGAGTGAGAAGTGAAGTTATTACTCTTCATCATAATTCTTAACTTGACGTAAATTCCTTTTTGACTTTGCACTATTATGTTCTAAATTGATTTACTTCATATATGTATATTTTTCAAGCCTAGTAATCTTACTATACACTTTACTAACTCCACTGTCGACATGAATTATACATTTCTTGTCAGGTATCTTCCATCTGAAAGTTCCCGAGTCTTCTCCTATTGGCTCAGCCATTGGAAGAATAAGAGCCGTGGATCCTGATTTTGGACAAAATGCAGAAATTGAATACAATATTGTTCCAGGAGACGGGGGAAATTTGTTTGACATCGTCACTGATGAGGACACACAAGAAGGAGTCATCAAATTGAAAAAGGTACATAGATGAGGTTTTGGACAGTTGACTACCCAGTATTAATTGGGGAACACAATGACTGAAAGCTGAAAATGAGAAAAATTTTAATTTCCTTCAACTAACAGTATTTTAAATAAAAAAAGACAAAGTGACTCCCAAGTATTCACTTCCTCAGGCACTTGTATTCTTCAATTCAATAAATACATGCTTGTTTGTTTGTTTTTAAAACAGGTCTATTAATTTGATTACATTATTAATTTTTTTTCCAGAATTTAATTATAATTTAATTTTTTTTTTATTCTTACAAACTGAAACAGAAAAGGCTAACTGAAAAATAAGATGTAGAAGTAAACCCCACCAAGCTTGGTCTTGCCCCTCTCATGACGTTTTTGAGAAAATAAATATCGAATTCACACACTTGGTGAGAGTTTATATCATAGGGGAAGATTCTCTATGTCCACGACCCTTACTACTGAGGAAAGCGAGAGATGAGCAAGAGTAATGTTGGTCTTGAGGGGGTTTTAGAGAGGATTGATGAGAGAGAAGAAAGAAGAAGAAGAAGAAGAAGAAGAAGAAGAAGAAGAAGAAGAAGAAGAAGAAGAAGAAGAAGAAGAAGGAGGAGGAGGAGGAGGAGGAGGAGGAGGAGGAAGAGGAGTGGGAGGAGGAGGAGGAGGAGTGGGAGGAGGAGGAGGAGGAGTGGGAGGAGGAGTGGGAGGAGGAGGAGGGCAAGAAAAAGAGGATGAGAGGAGAGGGAATGAGACAAGAGAGAAGGAGAAAGAGAGGGAAGGAGGGAAGGACAGTGGTAAATGGACTGGTAAAAGAAGAGAATTGCAGAAGGGAAGAGCACAACTCAAAATATTTGAGGAGTTATAGTCTGTCTCTTGTTGGGTAGTGGCGTGAAGAAAAAGGAGACAACTGTGAAACAGAAAAATTACAATTATATTCGAGGCCTGTCGATTGTTTCCATAACAGGGGAGCAAATTATAGGCATTTTCAATAATGGAGCGCAGGCAAGAGTGAAACTCAGTTAATTTAGAACCGCTGTCCCCTCTCCTTCTACAGGGAACATTCTATGTAGCCCAAACTGCAGTGTGTCATACGCGTTTAATGATTGTGATAATTTTGGCCTACAAGAAGCATTTTTACAGTCACTCCCATTAATTGGGCTGCTGTTTGCATATTTGCTCAGGAACTCTGAATTGGAAGAAAGAAATTATATATATGGCTATAACAATAACACTGAAAAAGAACACATTTTTCATTTGGATTATTTATCACCTTTTTTTTCCACTATTGCACATAATTTTTACCTTTTCTAGAAATTACTTTAAACACGTGATCTCGGGCTGCCCTGGGGGCTCAGCGGTTTAGTGCCACCTTCAGCTCAGGGTGTGATCCTGGAGACCCGGGATCAAGTCCCATGTCGGGCCCTTTGCATGGAGCCTGCTTCTCCCTCTGCCTGTGTCTCTGCCTCTCTCTCTCTCTCTGGTCTCTCATATATAAATAAATAAAATCTTTAAAAAAATAAAAATTAAAAAATAAACACGTGATCTCATTCAGCAAATATACTTTTGTGTTGAATTTTCAAAGTCCATTTTGAAAAGTATGTGTCATATTCTTATCAACTTTACTTCTTTATTGTTAGTTCTTGTTTTGCCTTTTTTTCTCTTTTCTATTCAGTAGCAAGTCAATAAAATCTTATCACTTTTTTTTCTTAAAAGATAACTATACTTAAATGACTTACAAATGTTAATTTAATGGAGCAAATACGAATTCTCTTAGTAATAAGAAAAATAAGAGAAAATATTTTATCAACAGTTCATAAAATTTAAGTATGAAATTAAGTAAATTTACAAAGTAAAATAGAGATACAGAAGAGTCAATATGGCGTATACACTATTTTAAGAATTATATATATGTATGTATACTTATAGTTATTATAACTATATTTTATATTTGCATGTTTTATATTTGCATTTTTATTTGCACACATTTATCATCTCTTCCAATAAATAATTAGTATGTAAGTGTCAATCTGGGAAAATGTGTGGCATTCTTACTTATTTTTTAACACATATAAAAACGGAATGGTATGCCAACTGTAGTCTTTATATCAAATGACTTAATATTTGAAAGTAATGATTTAAAAAAGAGAGTAGTGATTTAGTCACATAAATCAACTTTTTGTAAGTATTCATTTACTATACATCTTAACCATAGTTGTAAAGACAAGACTTTTCCCTTTTTAGCTAATGAAAGAATCACGAAAACAGTCATCGTTTGTTTTTGCTGCATTTACTTTATTTAACTTTTTGAGGATTTTCCTTCTAGTTAACTAGATTAAAATTGAGATCTGTGAAATGATGACATGACATGAGTAAAACTGATTTACCTAATGGAGAAAAGCGGTCTGAAAAATACATCTCCCAGTATAAAAAATACATTTTCTTCTTGTACTGGATGAATAATTGTCCACGTCGCTGACATAAAGTTTGTTAACTAAATAAAGTTCAGTGTCCATAACTAACCTTCACTCCTTCATTCAACAGGTATTGATGGGGAAGCCACTAAATCCAAGAGCCCACTCTGGATTCTGGGAATAGAGCAGTAAACCAGACAGATCCATTCCCTCTACTCAAGCAGCCTCCACTCAGTTGGGGGAAGACAGCTGTTAAGTCCAAAAGCACTGTGAGCAGTGATAAATTCAAGCTTGAGAAATGTAAAAAAATGTAAAAAGTGTAGGGAGACAAGTGCGGGGAGGTGGTGGCTCTCGTGGTGGGGATGTTCAAGGAAGGCTTCTCTGGCAGCGGGGAATTTCAGCAGAGGCCTGAAGGAAGCAAGAAAGGAACCATGTAGTGGTTCTGAGTGATGCATGGTCTGCAAAGATGGGGCAGTTGCTGCAAGGAGGCCAGTGGGCTAAGTGCAGCCAATGAAAGGCTCCCTCGCCAGAGATGGGTCAAAGATGCAGAGAAAGGGCCCTGCTTGGAGAGCCTTGAAGGCCAGGCCAAGGGCTTGAATTAGATCCTGGTGCAAGAAGCCTGGGGTGACTGTGGATCTAAGTGGCCTTTACCACCATGAAACAGGGCTGAGGTGGTTTCCTGAGGAGACTAAGGACTAGGAAACGAGGAGAGAAATAGACTAGTTAAAAGGCTATGGAACTGATCCCAGAAACTGTTGATGGAGCCATGGCCCATGACTTCCGTAGTAATCAAGGTTGCGAGAAATGGTGAGACTCTGGCTAGATTGTAAAGGAACAGCGAGAACATATTCTCATAAATATTCTGATCATCTGGCGAGTTACCCGAGCGTTTGAATGGATTTGTTCTTGGCGCTGTAATTTGTTTTAATCTCTCAGTGAGGAACCACCAGAGGCGATCCCTATCTGTTAACCTACAGCTCTGGTGGGAAAGAAAACTGCAATTTGCGGAGGACATCTATTAAATCTTTACAAAAGAAAAATACTCCATGAGAACACTTCCATAACAGAATTCTAAAATCACCTATCACCCATCTACCCACACACCTACCTACCTACCTAGCTGCCACATATATTATATTTTGTGTGGGTGAACAAATATGTGTAGATAGATGACGTGAGTAAACATGGTGGTGTGATTTCATAAAAATAAAACAATTAGAGAAGTATTCTGTTGCATAAAACCCATGAAAAACTCAAAATTAATTTAAATGACTGTAATTCTTTAGAGGGTTTTTTATTTTATTTTATTATTATTATTATTTTTTTACTCGGGGGGGGTGGTAGAGACTGTATTATAGAATTATTTCTGCATATATCCTATAAGTTCTCGGGAAAGTTTACCTTGCACTTAACTTTAGGATTCCTGGAAGAATTAAATGTGTAATTAAATATGTAAACATCCATAGGAGTGTTTCAATTCCAGGATGATCTTTTAATTAGTGTTTTGAAAACTTTCCCTTCAATATCTCAGCATAAAATTGCAAAAAAGCCTTTAAATGTAAAACAAAGTCACATAGGAATTATGTTGTTAATGCGTTCAGAAAGTCCAAAAACATATATTCTCCCTTGAATATGTCATTATTTGTTAAATGTCAGTTACTTCCATTGTTTGGCTAACAGCATATGGTGCTCCTTGTTTTCAGAGTTTTTCTTTGCTTAATTTATTTAATAATCCATGAAAATACTTAAAAGTCCTCTGAAGCACATATTCTCATTATTGCTCTGTCTCCAAAATCTTCATCTGCCCTCCCTATATTATTTCCCCTCTCTCTTTCTGAGGAGGGTCAAAGTGGATAAAAGCGATGGCCAGGTTTATATGAGCTGAGAAGAATGAAAAAAAAATAAAAAGCATTCTTATTAATTTATTTTTTAACATCAGCTTGGATTCAGTTTATGAGCACTATGACAGGATGTTATTTCACTGTGTCACTTTGAATTCAGAGTAGCGTCATGAAACTTGATAAATCTTCTCAAGGCGCAAGCTATTTTGGTAAAAGATAAAACACACACACACACACACACAAAACTACTCTCTACTTACATCCTATTGCATTGAGCAAAATTTAAAGGAATAGAAAGGATCCTATTAAAGGATCCTATTTGTTCTTACATGTTATGGCATCAAAAACAGTAACATCAGAATAACAACTTTTTAAAATTTTTCATCCCATCTAAAAATTGGGAGATGAGATACATTTAAAATGAGAGTATAAGGGACGTCCTGGGTGGCTCAGTCAGTTAAGCCTCCGACTCTTGGTTTTGACTCAGGTCATGATCTGAGGGGGGTGAGATGGTGCCCAGAGATGGGCTCCGAGGTGGGCATGCAGCCTGCTTAAGATTTCATCTTCTCCCTCCCTTTTTCTCTCTGGTCCTCCCCCACTGCTCTTGTTCTTTTTCTCTTCCTCCTTCATAAACAAACAAACAGATAAATAAATAAATAAATAAATAAATAAATAAATAAATAAATAATAATAAATAAATAAAATTGCTGAATTTAAGATGCATTATGTTCCTATTTCATTCATTTAGAGAAAGAGAGAGAGAGAGAGACAGCACGGGAAGGGGGAGAGGGAGAAAGAGAATTGTAAGCAGGCTCATGACCAGTGTGGAGTCCAACCCGGGGCTCAACCTCACAATTCTGAGATCACGACATGAGCCAAAATCAAGAGGTGGGTGCTTAACCGGCTCAGCCTCCTAGGTGTCCCTCGGTAATTTCATTCCTAATTGAAAAGGTTAGTTGAATACATTTTACTCAGTAGTTTTTTTTTTTTTTTTCCTACTGGATAACTGAGAATAAATATGTATTTATTATATACTTACTTATTTGGTATAAATATAAAATGACATGAGTTAAAAATATTCAAGGATTGAAAATAGAAATACATCTGTAGAAGCACTGGATTTTTCTTGTCACTCTTTAGAAATCAAAGCAATTAAAATCGTGGGGGGTGAATAAGTTGTGCAAAAGGACAATTTTATTATCTTGCATAATTTTTCTAACAGTTCTCTACCATTTCTACCAAAATGTCTATTGCTAACTCGTAAGTAAAGATAATGTAAGTGTAAGGAATGATGAAGGGATTTCTTTATTTTTAGATAAATGAGGCTTCTTGATTTAAATGAAAAAGAATTCTTACTATTTGATGTTACTTGGAAATATTATTTCATCCCGAATAAATGTAACTATAATCATACTATTTCCAAAGCAGAGTTCCTTTTTTTTTTCCTTTAAAAAAGAAATAAATAAAGGGCTTTATTCTCCAGGATTTTTTAGTAAATAGGTCCCAGGGAACTCTTCGTATTTTACTGAGGCCCTGTTAGTAAACCTCTTTCTTTTTGCAGCCGAATGGCAAGGAAAGGCGTTTGCACCCAATGATTTGGTAGCAGAGCACCATCGTGTGGTTAGTTTTTGAATAACTCAAAATAAAACACCTTTGCAATAACTTGCTTTATGTAGCCAAACATACACCTTCGTGTACTGAGTTTAGAACACCCTCTGTTCAGCTGGCCGGCCCGCATGCGTGTGCTGGGAGATGAGAAAGTGGTGTCCTTTGATTCTGTAAGTTCTACGTCCCGGGCTCTGTCCACACCTGTCATCACCTCCTTTCCACATCTTACCTAACTCCGCTCACCAGTCTCCCAAACCCTAAAGGGGCTCCCATGCTGAAATCACCAAGGTAGATTGCTTTGCTGCCTCGCCGTCACCTAAAGCTGTGTGTCCTATGGTCTGCTCAAGCTCTGAACGACCAAATCCCACCTCTTCTCCCAACGAAAGGGCTCCTGGTCAGCTCTCCTCCCGCCTAGATAAGGCTCCAACTCCTTCCCAGGGTCTTAACCCCCAGATCTCGGCTCTTTCTTGTGCTGCTTCCATTGCCATCAGCCTCCTCTTGCCCAATAAGACATGAAGCCTGGCCCCTGATTTCTCCAGAACATGGGTTAAAATCTCCTTCCTCTCCTCCTCCTGGGTTGACGTGCACCCCCATGGTTATTCCTTCTACGACTGCAGTGGCTGTTCTCAGAGTGTCACCCTTGTCTTTATTTAACTCAGCCTCTCTGCTATGAGTAATGATCAAATCTCACTCTATTAACTTATTTTTGTGCTTAAATCCTTTTGTTTGTTTGTTTGCTTCCATCATTAGTAAGAGACAGAGCAAATAGTGTATTTTTTGTTATCATCTCCTGCACACACACAAGCTACCTTCCATCTGTAGCAAATTCACTGCAATTTCTAATTGCAATAACCAAATAGGCTATTTGGTTAATAATTTGAATAATTTGAATAACCAAACAGGCTATTCATCCTTTTGCATAGAAAGACACAGCCCTACATGAGCATCTTAATTGATTCCCTCCTTTTTAAAAACTTTTCCCCAAACCTTACGCCAAAGACTTCCATGAGTCCCTTCCATGAGGCCAAGTTGATCACTTCTTACTTTCTTCCCAAATGTCAGCATTTCTGCTAAAACACCTATGAGACATGAGGCACTCACAGTTTAAGACACCGATTATGTCTACTATATTTTAGCTGCCTAAAGACACTTTATCACATCTATATTTGCGTGGTCATGACAAAGGAAATGCTTGAAATATACAGGGAGTGTAATTTTTTGTTGACTAAAGAACAAATATGTTAGCTTACTGGTTTAATTTATGATGCATCATTATTATTATTATTTTTTGGTTCTCAGTACTATGCAGAGTTTAACGTATTTTATAAATGATATACAAATGGCAGCTAAGAAACAGAAAAGAAAGATAACTTTTTCAAAATCACACAGCTTGCAGTAAATTATTGTACATGTTTGAAAGGCGTATTAACTATTGTAAGGAACCATGTAGGTTAGAAGTGAAATGTGAGATTGGTTATTTGAGTCAGCTCAAGAGATAATTGGCCTCCCTAGATAATCATGGTTTATTCTGTGAGTGCATACAGAGCACGTATTTTGCTTCAGCATTTATAAGGTTTAATGTAATCTTTCATTTTTAGGGAATATATTACCTGAGAACCTCAACTAGAAGCACTAGAACTTCCTTCAATATTCTTTTTCTGTTTTGTTTTGTCTTACTAAATTGTCACTGAATTAGTTACTGAATTTGTTCCAAAAAATATTGTCACTAAAATATGGGCATAGAACTAATAATGCCCGTGATTCTTAAGTTAATTCGTTAAAACTATCAAAATTTTGTAGTGCTACAAAAACCTGGAGTGTGACTGATGCATGGAAAAATTAAACGCGTTTCTAATAAATAGTTCTGTCACAAATTTATTTAGAAGTAGCTTTTATGAAATGTATGTTTCTTTAATAATTTTATTTAGGAAATGCTTTTTTTTTTTTTTTGGTCTGGTCATTCTGTAGCTTTTTAAAGATTTTTTGTTTTTAATTGTAAAACTAAGATGCTGTTGAAATTTTCTGAAACCTAAAATTCAGCTTTTAAATAGGGCCATGTTTGATTTTTTTTTCCCCTTTGTTGTTGGGGCGTTCTCACCTAATAGTGTAACAACTTTTATCCCTCAAACTTCACTACTTTTTAGTAAGCTGTGGAGTTGAATTCTTTCCTCAGTGGTTTTAGGATACACACAAACTTGCCCATCTACCCCCAACCCACAAAACATACATCTGTCTCCCATGGTTTACATTTTTCCATAGCATTCATTGTCAACTACCATGCTACATATTTTGCTTATTTCTCATAGTCTTGTCCATCAAGGCCTAGAAGCTCCGTGCAGGTGGTGATTTTATCTGCTTGGTTCAGCATCATTATCCTCGGTAATGATGTCTAGAACATGGTGGGATGTCAAGGAATATTTATTGAAAGGAGGAATGAAATGCATCTGGACTTTTGCCCTTGCTCACCTTCCATCAGGCTAGTTTCCTTCTGACTTCACCATACCTGGTTCTTCTCATCTCAGTTCCTAGTATTACATCCTTAGAAATGCACTTCCTATTGGCCCTATGTAACTATGTTCCCTCCTGTCCATTATCCCATTTCTCCCCTAAATCTTAACACTAACTGAAAATTATGTACTTACTTTTTGGTTGTTGTTCTGGCTCTCCCTCTCTACAATGGAAGGTTCATGATAAAATGAACTTAATTTAACTCATTAACCACTATGTCCTCAACTCCAAACATTTGACTCAATCACTCTGGTTCTAAATCAATTTGAATAAATCAAAGAAGTTGGTGCAGATATCACCTATGGATGATTTACTATGTAACCTGAGTTGTGGTAGAATTTTAGAATAATTTCTTATGGAACGGAAAATGCTAGTAACAAATAAACTGGTTACCATGATGATCATAAAACTCAGTTTTGGCAAACTTAATTTTCCTTTAAAATGATGCTTGATCTGAAAGTCTTATCTTTGTGGTGCACCCTGGCATAACGAGCTCTCTTTACGAGATCTTATTGCTCTTGTCTTTTCATCACAGTTCAGCCTGGTACAAATCTGTTTTCTGCTTGTCTTGAAGAGCATCTACCCTGTTTTGGAGAAGGGTACAGCCCTCATTTGGACTGATTGAAAATTTTCCCTTCCATTGACCAGGAGGAACTATGATCTGATTGAGAAAGTAGAGTCTTATCACTAAAGGATACATTCCATTGAGTGATGACTTCCCTCTGTTGGTGAAATAATACAGATGCAGCTTAGTCATAAAAATTGAAGCAATAGAGCAGAGTAGAAAGTCAAGAGCAATGAAAGCACCGCTATTGTGGGTAAGAGACCACCATGATGGCATCCTCTGCTGAAATCTCAGCTCTCTCAGGCTGAGATCCAGGTGTAGGCTGGGGTGCAATCTGATTTGAAGCTTTGAGATGTTTTCCAAGCTCAGGGGAATTGTTGGCAGAGTTCATTTCTTGGTGTCTCTCTGCCTGAGGCCTGTGTTTCTTGCTAGTCATTGGCCATGTTTCAGCGTCAGCTCCTGAACGCGCCCCTTATGCACTTGCCAGGGGGATCCCACACTCCCAATTTTACTTCTTCAAGGCCAGGAACAATTTATCTGAATTACTTTTTTTTTTTTTTTTTTTTAATGACTCACATAATTAGGTCTGACCCCTCAACTCAAATTTCCCTTTTGGTTCACTCAACTTCAAGTCATGAAGGCCCTTTGTTATATTTGCATATTTTGTTTTTCCATCAAACTTGAATTCCTGGGGTGATATCTGAGGCCATTCACATGCAGCTCACAGAGTCAAGGGAAGGGAATTATAAGGGGCAGAAATCTTGGGGACATCTTGGAATTCTATGAAAGCTGCTGTTTTGCTAATTCCTCCAAATAGATCTACAGCTACATTTCCACAAAACGTTATCTGGACCCATGTTAAAATCCTGAAAAATCCAAGGGAGCCATTGTTTTGCATTTTATGCCACAATCGCATATTCCTCCTTGAAATGAAAAAAAAAATGCATTTACCATTTAATATTGCATGTAGTTTTCCATGAGCTGGATCTTAGCAAAGTAAAAGCAGAGAAAGTGTCTAAAAATAAATATGCAAATAGGTGATGTTTGCCCAATTCCTCCTTTATACCCTGAAAAGCAATGAAATATACTATATTTTGCTTCTCCATAGTCACTGATTTTTTGTTGTTGTTGTTTTTTGTGGTTTTTTTTTGTTGTTTGTTTGTTTTTACCATACTGCTCCCTATAATGCCAATTGTTCCTTGGAAATTTTGGTCTTACTAACTTTCCTTTCTTGAAACAGCCTTAGGAACTCAATTAAATTCTTTTTAATCAATCATTTTCTTACTTTTCTGGAAAGGTTCACGAAATCCAATGGGCCCCAAGCAATGTTATAAAGGTTTCTATTTATTGTGCAAGAGCTAAATTAGCTCAACTTCACGATAATGGAATTCTGTCATAGAATATGATTAGTTTTCTAGGAATAAAAAATAATCTTGTTTGTTCTATACCTATCTCAAATATTAGAGTTTTTGTTGGTTGTAAAGTTAGATGAGTTTTATTCTTCAGCACCCTCATCCTCAAACCCCAAATGTAGAGGGTAGTTAACCAGATGGTTTGGATAAAGTCAACTAGAGAGAGGTCAGTGTTGATTCTGTTTGCTGTTTCTGAGCTACTCAGTTTTATAAAATGGCATTGCCCAGGGGTCAGGATCATCAAGAAGTAAGGCCATGTAGGATGTCATTGTGGCATTTGTCTTAGAGTTTTTTCCAATTCTTTGATCACTGCACAATACAAGTTTCCAGTCTCAAAATAATCTGTATGCACAGAGTCTCATCTCACTCCCTGACCACCAAATATTTGTCTGCTATGAAATGTCAGAAATTCTTAAAAGGCATAGACTATGCCTGATAATATTCTGACATGAGGAAAAAGACAAAGTGTGGAAAAGTTTTCAGAATTCTCCTTCTGTTTCTGGACCTGAAATGGACTTTGAAGTGGGAATCAGTCGGTCAGGTGGGTGTGGCATGTTGATCAAGGAGGTGAATGAAATGTAGGTTTTGTCTAGAAAGAGTCTCCCAATCATGAAAATAAGCAGGAGCATGTTAATGTCTAGGGGAAACCAGGGAGGGAATAAGGAAGCAATTGGTATCAGCTCCTATCGTCTAAGACAGAAGTTAACTTTGGGCCACAAAAAGGAGTAAATATAAGCCAGGGCAGCTCCATTAGCTTTCTAGGCAAAAGGACCCAAGGTGATAGAATCAAAATAGTCTTACATGAGAAAATGGGGGTCAAAAAAAAAAAAAAAAAGAAAGGAGGAGAGGAGAAAAGGGGATGATGATGATGATGATAGAGGGTCACTAAGATGGAAAATTATATTGCTTAGCATTCATTGAGTATTTATAGTTCACCAAAACTTGATGTTATTTATATTTTGTTCACATAAGCAATAGCTATAATATCAAGCATGCCATGTCATGCATGTCATTCTTTACTGTTGTTGGCTTAAAGATAAATTGACATTCCTAACAGGAAAGTGATGGAAATGGAAGAAATCAACATATTGATGTAATAGGTCAATAGGTGCGAGGCAAGTAACTAAAAATATAGAAAGTAAAAAAAAAAAACATTGAGCCCAAAGCAGATAAAAAAGCACGAATAAAAATTGGATGAATTAGATAAAATAAGGGAATAATTACAGGGATAATACATATAGATTTCCCCTGAATGAAAATTATTATGGACAAAACCTAAACACCACATCTAGAAGGTATTACTGTTTGCTCTAATAAGCTCTGTGGAATAGTGAGAGGATCTCACAGTGTTTTTTTCTTTTTTTTTTTAATTTCCTTTTTTCATCCTCAGAGAAAATGCATAAAACAACACTCTTGTCCTTAAGAGAGAAATATGCCTCCTTTATTTCCCCCAGGTGTGCTGCGGCAAAAAACCAGATGTGTTGACAAAGCAATTAGCCAAGTCATTGGAGTCACACCAGAGGGAATTAATTTAGAAAACAGAAACTTTTAAAGGTCCCTGAAAATCTCTCTGTTAATGTTAATTGCGTGTTGTGTTAGTTTTTCATAGGTGATTAGAAGTCAGGCCATTGACCTTATAGTTTATATAAAACACCACAGCAGCACCATATTTCCAGAATATAGTATTTTCAGTTATTGGGACCATGAAACTACTAGTCAGCATAAAAGTGAAAAGAAGTAGTAGTAAAATAATAGAGAATCGGTGACTTCATGGATGAATGACTTCCAAATACTATGTTTCACAATTTCCTTTCATTTGATCCCATATGTTCAAGGTAAAACATTGGTAAAATATCCTGGAGATGAGTTGCAATGCTTACTAATTATATACACATTGCTGAAAACGCCAAAGACGGAAACACTTTGTATAATTACTACTGTGTATGTTTTAAAGCTTGACATGGTTCTTTTTTATTGAAAAGACCCAAACACTCAAAAATGTCTAATAAAAAATGATATTATTGTCAAAATAAGAAGAAGGACCAAGAAAAAAATATATATTTTGTTTTACCCAACTTGTAACTGGAACGTAGACCGTGTTAACTCCAATTTCAATTTCGTGGTTTTAATCACAGCTTGATTCCACTAGAGGTCAGCATCGTATAAGACTAGAAAATGCTGCCCTTAAAATCTCTTTGGCAGCTTTAACTGCTCAGATGAAACGAGTAAGCCCTACGTAAGCACGTGTGTGCGCTTACCTGCCATTTTAATACGTGCAACTGATTATCCTGACAGGTTACCTAGACTATTCTATGAATGGGTCCCTCTGAGAAGGTTTCTTTACCTGCTAATTAAAAATTTTGTCACCCCTACAAAATTGATACAAACTTGCCAATGCTCTGAAACCCTGTGCCCCATCTTCCCCGCCTTCTGTGTAAGTGCACCTCTTCATTTCTGATTTGTCCTCATTTCAGCCATTAGATTTCGAAACCAAGAAGGCATATACTTTTAAAGTGGAAGCCTCCAACCTTCACCTTGACCACAGATTTCACTCAGCCGGACCTTTTAAAGACACAGCCACAGTGAAGATCAGCGTGCTGGACGTGGAAGAGCCACCAGTTTTCAGCAAGCCACTCTACACCATGGAGGTTTATGAAGACACTCCAGTTGGGACCATCATTGGTGCTGTCACTGCACAAGACCTAGATGTGGGCAGCAGTGCTGTGAGGTGAGCAAAGGAAACGTTTTAGGTTCTGTGGGTCAGAGAAAGCAAATAACAAAACGAAAAACGCTCTATCCAAACCTGGATGAATTGATTCAGTTTGGTGATGGGAGACTTGAAAGCGTGATAATACTGGATGAAAAGCTATGGGATTTAACCAAAAACATCTGCTGTCAGTCCCTGCGACCGGCTTTAGTAGCGCTGTGATGTTGGACGTGTCGCTCAAGCGAAACAATCTTAACTTTTTAATCCGTGATTAAATCTGTGTTCAATCTGTGATTTCCCATGATTAATGATACTACGCTACTTTCACAGGGCCTCAAATAGAGTAGACATGTAATACATTTTTCAATCCCTCCGAAATCTCTCTCACTAAAAGTTAGTGTTTGATAAAGATGGTTTTGCCATTTGGAATTTGCAGTTCATTGTTTTCACTGGCAGTTGTGTCCACTGATAAAAGCAGGTAGTGCCAGTCCTAGGGTAAGACGGATTATGGAATTGCTCAAAGCCCAGACTTTACAAAGAGCTCCTATTGATATAAGGATATAGGGTATGAGGGTACTGTGTAGGGAGGCCACAGAGCTGTCAACAGAGTCGAGAAAATAATCTCTGTCTTTCTTCCCACCCCAAACCCATACATTCCATTTGTACTACTACTTAAATAGGGTGGGAGGTGCCCCAGATCCTGCCACATATTTTGAGACTTGCTATTGATTCAACTATGTTTCTTCTGTATGGTTAAATTCCGTGCTAGCTGTCCACATCCAGCATATATATAGGAATGAGGCTGAAAAGAGAGACACACAGAGAGAGAGAGATTGATTGAAACGGGAGAGACAGAGAGACATATGTGATTTGTTCTGAATCTTCCACCGCAGTGCGGTTGAACCTTCATAAACAAAACCAGACCAAAGAAAAGTAGGCTTTTAATACAAAGACATTTTTGACATAGGGAAAATATATAGACACATATCTCATAAGATTTTATGCCATGGGGCAATAATAACAATTTAAAAAGGCTGAATGATTTAAATAATAAATCATTCAGTGGTTACCTCAATATATTCATAGCATATAGGAAAAATCCTAGGACAGGGCAGGAGAGCATGCAAGGTCTGCTCTTTGTATTCACCTGAATCCATCTCCCAAAGTCCATCTGGGTAATCCCCTTCTTGAAACATCTCGGTGGTCAAGAGAGAACTTTAAAAAAAGCACATTTGTCTTGGGAAAGAGAAGCAAAAAGGCAATTAATGAGTATCCCTACAGGTCAGGTCGAAGGCTGGCTAATTTACTCATTGGATTCAAGTTGTTGGTCTCTATGTCCACATTACAAAATGATATCCTTTCGGTTTAATTCCAGAAAACTATATTTATTACCAATCTTTGTAGGGGCATTCTCAAGAAATCAGCTCCATTGGTAGTTATTATATATTAACCCGTTATCATTCATCAATCCTATACTTGAGGCCCTGGGTGTGCTGCTGATAATCATGAAAGTGGAAAATGCCTGGTGAGTAGATTTACAGGTAATTTCAAGAGTATAAACAGTTACAGAAGAAATATGGAGGGCTGTAAAGAAAGTAATAAGAAGGTAAATAAATATGGATTGAAACTCTCTATAGTTCAATAACTGAGAATTTTGGAACACAGTGAAATACGATACCTAGAGAACATGCTAAGTTGTTTAATTTACTGTGCATTCAACTTTGAAGACTGAGAGAAGCATGATAGAGTCAAAATATTAATAAAATGTGATTTTAATGCAATACATTAAAAAAATAATTCAGGGAGTTTATTAGTAAAACTACCACCTGGTGAAGGTAAGGTGAGGGTTACAGACTTCCAGATATAACATCATGTCTAGAGTGAAGACCCTCGTGTGAGGAATAAAGGAAGCCTGCGTCTTAGAGATACTCTTGAACTACAGGACTGATTTTTGGGGGTGGTGAGGGAGGTGGTATTACTGTCACAGCAGCTCGTGTCTAACAAGACCTACTTTATGTGGAATAAAGTAACATCCCCAGTCTTACTTCTAATGGATAGCAGCCTGACTCGCCAAAGCTGTAGACACAGATGGATCTAATTGATCCCCGGGAGGGGTTGTCAAAAGACAGAGCTGCTTTTGAATCGGCATGAAAGCTGTCTTACTTCCATGTCCTTGGAGTAGACAATAAGCTTGAATCATGTCAGTTGAGGAAACATAGGGTATGAATTACCTTTTTTTTTTGTTTGTTTGAAAACATGTTTGTTCACTTAAGAATGATAGTAAAACTATGTTGTGAAAAATAAGCATCAAAAAGTGAAATTACTTGACATGTTCAGGTACGCTCTCTGCTTGGTTTTCTTTTGCTTAACTGTCTTTTCACAGGGCTGCTGTGCGAGGTAGTAATGTAGGGCTCTGTTCTGCCATCCCAGTGGGTATTTATTAATATTATTATTTTATCATCACTGAGCCACAGCAAAGAAGCAGAGTGCAATGGCATTCAGCAAAGACTGAAGCAAGGTGGAAGAAAGATTCCGTTACGAGTGATGACTCCTCATGCGGTTGACCTTTGAACGGTGTGGGAGTCAGGGGCGCTGGCCCTCTGCAGTGGAAAATCCCCATATAATGTGACCCTCCCCCGAATCTTACTACTAAGAGCCTACTGTTGACCAGAAGCCTAATGGATAATGAAAACAGCCGTTGGACACGTATTTTCTATGATAGATGTACTATATGCTGTAGTCTTACAAGAAGGTAAGCCAGAGAAATAAACATGTTATGAGGAGAATCCTAAGGAAGATAAAATAAATTTATAATACTGTACTGTATCGAAGAAGACCCACGTGTAAGTGGACCTGCATAGTTCCAACCTGTGCTGTTCACACAGAGGATTTTTAGAGTGGCGAAAATACCCTGTATGATGTTACAATGAATTGAGATGTTGGGTGAGTTGGGTGAGTAGACAAATAAGCTATGGTACATCCAGGCAAGACAGTATTTAGCACCTCAAGAACAGTGACCTAAGGACGCCTGGGGGCTCAGGGGTTGCACATCTGCTTTTGGCTCAGGTCGTGATCCAGGGATCCTGGGATCGAGTCCCACATCAGACTCCCCACAGGGAGCCTGTTTCTCCCTCTGCCTGTGTCTCTGCCTCTCTCTCTGTGTCTCTCATGAGTAAATAAATACAATCTTTAAAAAAATATAAATAAAAAGAAATGACCTAGTAAGCCATGAAAAGATATCTATGTTATTTATGGAGGTTTATGTTACTATGTATGTTACATAGGAGAAAGATGCCAATCCGGAGTGTTTACAGGCTGTAGGACTCCAACCATATGACATTCTGGAGAAGTTAAACTAGGGAGCCAGTAAATAGATCGGTGGCTTCCAGAGCTTGGCAGGGGTGAGGGTGGGGGAAAGATGAAAGAGCACAGAGGATTTTAGGTGTTGCCTTTCTTTAATATTGTCAACTACAGGGTGGATCCTGTTGTGAGGAAGAGATTCTGATGGGTGAGTGACTTGAGAAGATCATGTCTGACCCTTGTATATATACTCAGTTATCTCATTGGGAGGAGCTTCTTCTGAGTTTCTGGCTAATGGTACCCACAGAGATCAAGGAGAGATTGCAGATAGGCAAATCCAGTCATTGATAAACATACGAATTCAGATACGGCATTAAGTGGTATTTGGCTCAGAACTGGCATTAGGCAATCTGGAAATGAGATTCACTGAACTCAACTTTTCTCTTTACCTTTGCTCACACAATTCTATTCCCCCCATTCCCTCTATAGTTTCTCACCTTCTATTTCATCGCCTTCATCCTAGACTTGTGCCATCTTAGGTGGCGAAGCCATAGGTATACTTGTCACCTATTCTAACTCACTTCTTCCTCCAAATATTGTGTTTTTCTTATCTTTTATATTCACTAAAGACATCAGCCATATTGAAACTCTATCATTTTTGCTTATTTGAATGAATACGTATTCACTTTTTGACCACCGTCCCCAAAATGCAGAAAAATGAAAAGATTCTTGAGAGTTGGGGATATTTCCTTGTTCTCTCACATTCTACATGCAGAGTTTAATTTTATTTTAATGTTCTCTTGATATATTTATCCTAATATATAATGAAATATAGAATGTATATGTATCTGTGCATTTGTATTTTTTTCAAATTGACCATAAGCAGATCTGTTCTATGAATATAATAGGTTTTGGGTGCCTGTGTGGCTCAGTTGGTTAAGTGACTGACTCTTGATTTCAGCTCAGGTCATGATTTCAGGGTCTTGGGATTGAGCTCCAGTCAGGTTCTGCACTCAGTGGGGAGTCTGCTCAAGCATTCTCTCCCTCTCTCTCCTTCTTCCCCTCTCCCCCCTATTTCTCTCTCTGAAATAAATAAATAAATATAAATAAATAAATATATAAATATAAATTTAAATGTAAAATTGAATAATTTATAAAATATTAAATAATTTATAAAATATAAATTTATTATTTTTTTATTTTTTTAAAGATTTTATTTTATCTATTCATGAGAGACACACACAGAGAGAGAGAGAGAGAGGCAGAGACACAGGCACAGGGAGAAGCAGGTTCCAACCCGACATGGGACTTGATCCTGGGTCTCCAGGATCACACCCTAGGCTGAAGGCAGCGCTAAACCGCTGAGCCACCGGGGCTGCCCATAAAATATAAATTTAAATATAAATATAAAATATATATATATATATATATATATATATATATATATATATATATATAATTTGTTCTTTTTGTTTTTAAAGGTTTGAAGACCTGGGTATTTAGGGCTTAATCTATGCTATCTTAGTACAATACAGTCAAGAGCATACTTTCTCTCTCTCTCTCTCTCTTTTTTTTTTCTCTTTTAGTAAATGGTTTCTAAGTTCCATAACTTCTATAAATGGAAATAATGGAGGCTAACTGTCATCAGTACATTTGCAAGTAGAAGTCATACAAAACTCAACTTTGCACAAATAATTCTCTTGAGGATCCTAAACATATCACAGTAATAGTAAAAAAAAGTTAAATAGGGCCAACTCCCCAGGTATAAATGCATTAGGCTGCTACTGTAGTGTCTAAACTCCACACTTCCTTTTTACTTGATCCCTAAGTTTCTCTGAAATAATCCATACTATCGGGTTCCATCTGCTTTTCCTTCCCATGTCTACCATTTGTACACAGTATCTCTATTTTTTTTTCATTTAATATGTTTTGTATGGTTCATGACATTATTTCCCCTGAATCCTTCAAATGATCTAAATGTTGACTGTATATCTTTTAGTGGTGCTTAGTCCTAGGTATTGTTAATAGTTGATTGACTTCACTTAGAATTAATAAAGTAATTAGTGAAAGATAGTTTCTGATAAAGAGACTACCACACTATTTCTTTTTCTTAAAGTGATCTTTAAAAATGCTTCCTGTGGAAGCATTGAGAGTAGAGTTCAGGTTCTCATTTTGTGTAGCTCAAATCACTCTTTCGTATTCTAGTTTTTATTATTTAGCAGAGAGCAAACTAATTTTATATTATGGCCTGTTTTCTTAGAAAATACTGAAGATTCAGATAGCAATGGGGAGATAACATTTTATCCATAAGGTCATATAAAATATTCATTAAGATAAAACAGTTAATCCTTTTTGAGTACTGCTTACCTTACTTATCTCTTTCCTTTAGCATTCGTAATGTGGATTTTAATATATACATTTGCAAAAGACACATCTGATAAAGGACTTTTCTCCCAAACATACAAGAATTCTTTAAAGTCAGGATGAAGGAGATGAAATAGAGGGTGAGAAACTATTTTAATTGAAGGTATTGGAATTACGTGAACAAAGGTAAAGAGAAAAATTGAGTTTTAGTGACTTTCCCTTTAGATTTCTTAATGCTAGTTTTAAGTTGTGCAACTTATCAGTGACTTGATTTGTATGTCTGTAATCTCTCCTTGATCTGCTTGGGTAGCCATTAGTCAGAAACTCCTCAGAAGGTCCCCTCAGTGAGACAGTTGAGTATATATTATCTTCAGACATGCTCTTATCCAATTATCCATCCATCAGAATCTTCCATTTACAATGGGATCTGTTCTGTAGCTGACAATATTTAAGAAACACGACACCTTTCTTAGCAGTACCTGCTTATTTTGATTGCAATGGAAATGAAGGAAGCATTTCCTCTAAATTGACACCAATGGAATGATTAAGAATAATTCATTTGAGATGTTGTTGGTCAAGAACTTAACTTGCTATGAAGAATGAGAAGATCCTTTGTGAATAAACTCGTTTTGCTTTTTTCCTCAAATGGCCGATCCATTGACAATCTGTAAAAAAGGAGCAACTGCAAAGGACATGTACCAAATGGACAGGTGTTTATTTGCTTTTGTGGCAATTAACTGTCAACATATAGGTGACGTCATAATAACTAATTTGTTCCTGGCTTTGAGCTGAGCACTTCGGCCAGATTTGTTTCAGCATCACAACTGACATCATTTTACAGAGGGAGAAACTGAAGTTTAGGAAGATCCAATTATGTCTTTAGTTAGACTGAGAATAGGATTTAACCATAAGCAACCAGATTCTAAAAGTCAAACTAATTGCTCCCCGAGTTCTTTTGTTTTACGTATATTTTGCTTATGCATTAAGAGATATTTGAGGTTTTTTTTAAGATTTTTTTTTTTTTTTTTTATTCATGAGAGAGGCAGAGACATGGGCAGAGGAAGAAGCAGGCTCCATGCAGGGAGCCTGATGTGGGATTTGATCCTGGGACTCCAGGATCATGCCCTGGGGTGAAGCAGGTGCTACTCCTCTAAGCCACCCAGGGATCCCCCAAGTTCTTTAGTGTAATTGAGATACTCACCCAAGTTTTTGAGTTGCTTTTTAATTTTAAGATTGTTGAAAATATAATTAAATTCCAGAGTTTTCAGTAGCTTATTAAACAAAATTGATAAAAAGTCAAAACAGGTCAGTAAAAATGTACCATATTTAATTCCTTAAAATATGATAATTGTGGACCTTATTATATACTTGAAAGTATTCTGAACATTTCACATGTTTCCCTGATTTGAACCTTCCAACAACTTTAACTAAATCTGAAAACTGTTTAATTGAACTATGACATTTCTCAGGCTGGGAAAACAAAACCAAATTATACAGTTGTTTTATTAATATTTTTGGGGGTATGTATGGAAATAAAATCTTATTATTTGAGATTCAGTAGCCTTTATTGTCCTGGACAACCACAAAGTTCTTATAAAGTTTAGAAATAACTAAGGGTTTATTGATAAAATTCAGTGGATCTGTGATACAGACTTACAGGTCTAATTTTTATTTGGAATGGATCTTGACATCAATGATGAGCCTTTATTTTTTATTTTTATTTTTTTGAGCTTTTATTTTTAAACAAATTTCATATTATTCTAGTTATTTGCTGAAGGAAATATCAACGGCTAAGTGTCCACATAGCTAGGATGATAAAGTATTTTGAAGGCTTCCTATTGTTTCATGTTAAGTCCTCAAAATGACAAAACATCCAAGTTATATAAAGAATTATAAAATTATATATATACATATATATATAAAGTATATAAAAAGAATTATGTATTCTTTATAACTGACTTTTTGAGTTTACCTTTTGCTGGTTCCAGTTCTTTGCTTTAACTGAAATGCAAAGGATTCCCCCATGTAAGTTACATACATTTTATAGCCCATTCACTTCTATGATTTCTTTAATTGCTTTTGGAAAATAGCTGTTCCTCACCTTTATTCGAAATTTCATATTATTTTGATTTTTCAAAAAGATCAGTTACTTTAAATATATCATAGATATGAAACCCTCTCTTTAGAAAATATTATAAGACTGTTCGATGACTTGGGGCATCTGGGTAGCACTGTCGGACACTGTTTTCAGCTCAGGTCATGATCTCAGAGTTGTGAGATCGAGCCCTATGTTGGGTTCCATGCTCAGCACAGAGTCTGCTTAAGACTTTCCCTCTGCCCCCCCACCCTACCCCAGCTTGCACACTCACCCTCTCTCTCTCTCAAATAACCGAATCAATCTTAAAAAAAAAGAAGAGTATTTGATGAGTTAGAATGAAATCTTCAGAGTGTAAATGAGCCAAAGAGTAAACAAATTGCGAGGGAGATAGGAAGCTGTTATTAGAAAGAGAGGGAAATAGGGCCACCTGGGTAGCTCAGTGGTTGAGCGCCTGCCTTCAGCTCAGGTTGTGATCCTGGGGTCCTGGGATCGAGTCCCGCTTCGGTCTCCCCGCGGGGAGCCTGCTTCTCCTTCTGCCTGTGTCTCTGCCTCTCTCTGTCTCTCATGAATCAATAAATAAAAATCTTTAATTTTTTTTTTTTTTTACAAAGAAAGGGAAATAAAAGCTGTTTTCTAATGTGGTGCCTATATTTGGGTCTTAAATGGTAAATGACTCTAGTTAAAATGGTACCTTTCTTCAGAGACATTTGGCCACAGCTAGTAGGGAGAGTGAATAAATCCAACTGTGACCTCAAACAAAAGGCATTTGATTCAGTTCAAAGGAGTAGTTATGTTGCTCATACCTGAAAAATACTTCAGAATTAACATGCTTGAATAATCAAAGATACAAAATAAATAATTCCGTGCTTGAAACGTGATCAGGCCATGATTAACAACAACAGGTGGAGGTTCTCATGAAATAATACAATTCATACATAAAGTACAAAATGCTAGGAACAGAACAACAAACTTGGTGAAGAATCCTTCCTACTCTCTAGAAACTTTCTGTGTCATTAACAAAAGAAAATACAATTATTTTGCTATTCTAATTTGAGAGAGACTGTAAATGCCAATTAAAACCTATAAATAAGATAAAAGAAGTAAGAAGATAGAATTTTGTAACAAGGAAGCAAGAAAACTGCCTGCAGGGATTTGGCAAAAACAGGAGCCAAGGCGTGATCACGTTATTTGTTTATTTAGTCGTGCGGTACTGTCCTGGGTTATAACACATGAGAAAACTGAGACTACCTGTTTAATATTGAAGCTCTTAACTTTGGAACCCAAATTAGATCAATATTTGCCTAAACTTGACTTTCTTCCCACTACAGCAGGCTGCTTCGGAGTTTCTGAGAAATAAACCAAAGTCTGGGTATAAAATTTTGGGGGAAGATAGAGTTGGCATCCAGGTATATAAAAAGATATAAAGTCAGAAGATCATATATGGCTATTTAAAAATGACTTTATAAATGAGAAAATTTGGGGGAGCCTGGGTGGCTCAGTCAGTTGCTCATCTGGCTTCCGCTCAGGTCACGATCTCGGGTCATGGGCTGGAGCCACCTTTGCAGCTCTGAGCTCAGTGGAGTCTGCTCCTCCCTCTCCCTCTCTCTTTGCCCCACCCCTCCTCATGCTCTCTTTGTCTCTCTCTTGAAGAAATAAATAGAATCATTTTTTCTAAAAACAGAAAATCTTAAGTAACCTGGAGGGAAATAAAAGTACAGCTACTATAATTTTAATAAACTGTAGATTATGGTGTATTTACCTTTCTTTAAAGATGTGTTTTAATCATATTATGATTGAATATGGAAATGGAAATTTTTTTCCATTTTTTCCCAAATGGAAAATCTGAAGACAAAAGGGTTATGCCTTTTTTCAATCATAAATTTATAAAATGTTTAGTTTCACTTCAAATAAACAAGCGAAACTTTCTAAACTACCTAAGATACAACTTTTAATCTTACTAAGAGGAAAGTTAGAATGAGGAGGAGGATTAAGAAAAAAAAAAAAAAAAAAACCCGAGAGGAACTAATAGGAAACTAGCAACTACTATTTAGGATTTCGAAAGAAATGTTGAGATTTCTAAGAAAAAATGTAATTTTGATTCTTGATGAAGCAATTCTAATCTACGTGTTGCTGTATGTGGCTTAGGTTCTCAATAAAATGTTTATGGAAATAAATTTAACTGAATTTACTTTCACTTAATTATCTTTCCCAAGACGACAAATTTAAAAACAAAACGATAACAAAAAACAACCAGTGACTAAGAGAAGAGAGAGGGAAGAAATTTTGATTATTTCACATTAACAAAAGAACATTTCCTACCTTGACCTGAATCATTACTCCCCCGTCTTTATTGCTTAAGGAATGAGATGTAATACTTTTAGAGTAACTCGGTACCATCAAGTACTTTTTATAAAATGTGTTTGAGAATTTAGCTTTTCCATTAACTGTGAGAAAGTTATTAGGCAAATTAAAAGACACAATTTTAAGGAGAATGCTTACCTAATGAAGAGAAGAAAACTTTTTAAGGCATTTCCAAAAACTCATTTGCAGAAAAGTAATAAAATTGTACTCTGTCAAGTGGTCTGCACAGATTAGGTTAATGCTTTAATTTTTTTTATTTCTATTCAATTGTTAAAACAGGTTTCTTAGCAACAGTGGCTGCATACTCACATGAACTATACATGTTTCGTTAAATATAGATCATAAACACCTTTTTAAAAAATTTAAATCTCACCTACTCGCCGAGGAAGGGTAAGATGATTCAAATTCTGTATTTCAGAGTTTTGCCCATTTACACTGGTGAGTGAGGCAAATTAGACCGTCCATATTTTGCTGTTGTGATTAATCAAAATTAAAAAATCACCGTACGCTTAGATTGGCTGGGGACTGTGGCAAACCTGAAGCCAACGCGTGAGCTATGCTCTGGGAGGGTCCACCTCTGGAAGATGATCTACACATTTTAGCACAGGGGTCATGTCTTCTCTGAAAACATCTAGGAAATATAGGAGCAGTTCCATTTTCATTTGCATTGATGGTCATTTCTTAATTGCTATCTTAGGCAAAACATCACAGTTTAAAGTGGTGCTGGGGGCCCCTGGGTGGCTCAGTGGTTGAGTGTCTGCCTTCAGCTCAGGGCGTGACCCTGAGGTCCTGGGCTCAAGTCCCGCATCGGGCTCCCTACAGGGACCCAGCCTCTCCCTCTGCCTGTGTCGCTGCCTCTCTCTCTGTGTCTCTCAGGAATAAACAAATAAAATCTTAAAAAAAAAAAATTCTCATAATGATCACATCCAGAGAAGGGGGTTGCCAAAGCATCAGGAGGTGATAGAGCTCAAGATTAGATGCTAGATAATAGTGAATGAGGGACAAACAAAAACACTGTTGCGTGAAATAGGGCCCAGCTGTTTGTGGTGTGGGTTTTAGGGGTTTGTGTGGGAGCTTTGCAGTCCAGGTATCTTAACGTGGCTTTTTGAAGCACGTGGATTGACTAACTTCACAGTGAACAACCAGACCCCTTTGTCTGGCCTGGGGATTTAGAGAGGTCGCTGTCCTCATGTCTTCTGCTTGTGTTGACTTCACTGTGATTCCCAGGCTAGAGTAACTGTGCTAAATGTATTGCTCATTGAGCCTTTTGGGAAACAGAGCCCTTGCACATAAAATGTTCTATTTAAAACTGGTAAGACTGAATGATGATAATTGTATGGGAAACATCACGACCTAGTTCAAGTATCAGCTCTATAACTTTCCAACTATGTGAACTGAGGCAGATTCCTGAACATTTCGACGCTTCTGTTTTCTCACAGGTAAAATGGGGAGATGAAAAATACATATTTTTAGGGCTTTGGTGGGGCTTTAATAAGGTAATACATGTAAGCATGTAGAACAGTGTCCGGTACATGCTAAGATTTCAAAATGTTTATTACTATGATGGAAAATGTGTGTTGGAAAAAGATTTTTTTCCACTCTATCTACTACATAAAGATTTATACAAATTCAAATTTTTTTAATTAATTTTCTTGGGTTATTTTAGTCCAGTTTTTTTTTTCCCCCACTCTATTACATAAAGATTTATACAAATTCAATTTTTTTTAAATTAATTTTCTTGGGTTATTTTAGTTTAGTCCAGCCGCTTCACATAAAGAAGGTAACATCTATTATTATCAAAAGGGTTCCCTAATAAAGAGGATAAAGAGACAATATTAGCCCACTTCACTATTTTGTTGTTGTTATTTACAAAGTTGTCTGATACGCAGAGTAATAAAACAACCGTGGCTCTTTTCTATGTGTTTGAGGGAAATACTTCTGTACAATTGCCACATTGTTGATTGCAAAATTGCCCCTTAGTTTTCATAATATGATTTTTATTTTTTTCCTCTCTATGGAAAGAAACATTCGACCTGTGTTCTGGCCTGAGTGACTGTCTCCAGATGTCCCCCCCTCCCCAACTGCCCTTCCCACAGCCACCACCAAGGAATCTTTTACTGCTTGGAAAAGTTTTAATATTCAGGAGGTTAAGGAAACCCATGGTCAGCTTTAGAATTTTAGTCTCTGCTGAGCTTTCAAGGTGTCAAGACCCTAAAATAATATGAACAGCAGGAGTACTAAATCTTTTATTATTTCCAGTTTCCCCTTGAGCATACTGACTTTGCAATAAAGAAGCTGTCATTTACACCCTTCTTTATTGCCAGGTGGGTAAGAGCTACAGGGAGAGAAATCAGGAGCTGTGTCAGGTTAGCCTGACTGCCATTATGATTCATGTGTAATCATTGCACATTTGCATCTCCTCTTTTTACACACAGGTACTTCATAGATTGGAAGAGTGATGGGGACAGCTACTTTACAATAGACGGAACTGAAGGAACCATCGCCACTAATGAACTACTAGACAGAGAAAGCACCGCGCAGTACAATTTCTCCATAATTGCGAGTAAAGTTAGTAAGTATGGTGTGGACAGGATCAATGTTGCACTGCGGGTCCTTGGACTGAACACTCGTAGACGAGTCCCTGCTGAGGTGTTTTTCAGTTTTGGCCTGAGAGCTGAGTGGTCTCCTGGGGGAACTCAGAAACCCGTTCCTTCTCCTCGCAGCCGCAGTCCAGGGGAATGGTGACAGCTGCCAGGGAGCCCTGTGTGCAGGCCCGCGCGATGGCTCGCAGGGCAGGTCTCGGGTGACCTCATCCCTTGCCACGCGGTCCCCCCAAGTATGCACCGCGTTCCAACTCCTCTTGCACGCCCACAGCCCTGTGCGTGTGACACTGGGAGCTTCAGAGGCCGGGCGGGAGGGACTGATGCTGACACAGAACGGCTCATTCTGAAATATTTTCTGAAACGAATGAGAGCATTTTAAAGATCGCCCCTCTTCCTTCCCTCTCCTTTTCTTCGAATGTAATTTGAATGTTTTGCTCTTTATCATTTATTTATTTATTTATTTATTTATTTATTTATTTATTTATTTTTCATGAATGCCACTGCAGGAGCTTTAAGTGCTGTTCTTTAAGGAGCCGCTCAGAACCGATAGGATTGTTAGAACTGATCCCTTGTGTTGATTTCTGCTTGGTCCAGAAGAGAATCCTCTAGACAGAGAGTGACATAGGTCTTATATGTTCGGAGGGACAATCGGGGATACTCTCAGTTTCCTAAGGTGACAGATTCGGGGGAGAATGGTGACATTTGGTCATCAGCCTGGTTCTTTGCACAACGAAGTGCATCTCCCCATCCATCTGCTGATGGTCTCTTGCGAAATCCCTTCTGAGTATTTTTCCTTTTGTTTCCTTCTCATTTTATTTGGTTCATCTGGTACAAACACTCTGGCAGCTAATTTCATGTTTCCACGTAGGTAGGGAAGAGCTAACTGTGAGTGTATCTGTTGAAGGGTTTCGTTCAGTCTCAACCGAGTGGGATGTAAATATGAAACAGTTTTGTTTATCTTCAGCAATTGCTTCCAAACATGAGTAGTCAAACACCTATTCCCAGGTCTTAATGATCTCTTCGGCTGATTTCATTGCTTTTTGGTTATTCTAAGGGTAGGACAACATAAAAGAACTTGCAGCTTCCACGTTGTTTATTGGAACCTTGACCTCTCATGTGAGTAAAGTGACGGCCCTGCGGCTTCCATACTAGAGAGGTGACACACTGATGGTTGTGGTCACGTTGACCATCCCAGTTCAGCTCGGCCTTCCTGGCACACCTGCCATGTGTGCGCGGAACTGTGTTGGATTGGAATCCCTAGGCCAGGCCATTTGCTGGCTTAATACCACCATGTGGCCTCCACCAATGCCACATGAAATGGAACGTGCACCCAGAGCAATCCTGCCCACATGCTTGACTCACGACGTTGTGAGAAAGACTTAAATAGTCATTAGTCCAAGCAATTTTGAGGTCATTTGTTGTGTTACGCAGCAATAGATGACTGCAGAACTCAATGACACTGTAAGCTGGAACTGTGACCCCTCGCTTGTGGGGGTACAGATTCTCCAGCCTGTTAGAATGGCAGAGACAAGTGGGAAATGCAAATACGTCAGTCTCTCTTAATCTGCCCCCATGTACTACTCCATTCCTTGCCATTGCTTCTAAGGCTAAAGTGGACTGGCAGTAAAGGCAGTTGCCCAAACATTGTCTTCTCAAGTGATCTCTGAGTTATTTGATGTGGGGGGCTCTGGGTATCCCACCTGCATGGGAACTGGATACGGGTACCAAAACAGTAGACCTTCCAACTTCTTAACCCCAGGATCCCCTCATATAGAGGACAGTCTTCCTGGGTGAGTGTGTAGCAGGATTTCTCAATTTTAGCTCCTGTTGTGCCCCTTGACCCTGAGGAAATTCACACGTCCTTGTCCCACTGAACAGGTACTTCACAGGTTGCTCTTCTCCTCAGTGGTTTCTCTGTCTTGCCATAACCTTCCAAATCTGCCCTCTGTGCTCACTTAGGCTCTGATAGAAGATCATCCAGTCAGCTGCCTAAGCAGATATGTCATCAGGAGAACAGAATGCCAGTCTTTTTAGAGGACATCTGTTTTCTTTATGGTATTTTCCTGGTCTCCTTTCACACTTGGCATCTTTCCCCCCTTCTGCACTGCTTCCTATTACAATTATATTTGTTGCTCTTTATTCCTTTCATGTCAACTTTCAATTATTTCACTCATCCTGAATGTTGGGGAATAGCTTAGCCACCGTATTGTAATTAGAAAATAAACTTTGGTTTTCTAAGATCTTTGGCAAGTGTGGTGAAAATAAATTAAGTTATAGAATATAAGACCTCCTTGAACCATTCACTCTAATGACCTGTACATAGCAAATGACAACTAAGCAGAGGGTAGTCTCTTCAAATAACGTATTTGTCACAGACATATTGATCATAATAAAAGAAATTATTAAAAACTATCTAATCTTACCTAAGCCTATTCATGCATGCACAAAAAAAAGTGCATATTTTTTTTGAAATAGGAATAGGAGGCTTCCATATCTTGAGTTAGATGAAAGCCTGCAGACATCCATTAGTAACCTGTAGCTCTGGAAGATCTCCTTCTCCCCAATGGTTATGTAGGCCACACAAACCAGCATCACGGTGTGAGGGTACTTGCAGTAGCTACTCTGATCCCTCCAATAAGAGACTTGCACTTCAACCACTTAGAAAATGGAAGGAGGGTATGCACTTTTGCAGTGGAAGCAAGTGTCACTGATCCTAAATTTTAGACTTTTCATGTTTAGAAAAATCTATTTTTTAAGCTATCAATATGATTAGGACACATGCTGGCTCTAGTGTTTATGTAAATGCGAACTAGGAACCCCTAGCATGTGGATTCTCATTAGTTATGTTGACTCTCACTGGGAAATGTGCAGAACTGGGCTTAGACACATAATTCACATGTGTATATATTCATATATACATATATATACACACCTATATATATACACATACCATAAATAAAAAATCCATATATATATAAAACCTTATCCATATATATATGTATGTATATATCCATATATATAAAATCTTATACAATGTAAGAGTGATGTCAAGCTATTATTTCTAAAATAGGTACCCGTGTTCTGTTCCAGTGCCTATGAAAGGACCATTGTGTAGATTTTAGGGCCCCAAGGATGTCTGCTGAGGTAAATGCTATTTATCCATGTGAAAAATAAATAGGCTGAACACATACCACATGGTAATTAAAGATTTACAATAAGAATGGCTTATTGTAGGGTTTATTTTGCTTGAATTCACAGAGTTTAAAAGTAAACTCTATTCATATTCTAATGCACAAGGCTGTTTTCATTGATCAAACTAGCCAGCTGAGCAGGAAACTATCATCATGGCGAATGACTGAGAAATAGTTTATACTTGTGCTGCCAAGGAGGAAAAATTATGTAAGTATACCTTATTGCAGATTGAGCTAGCATGTGTTTTGGCCTGACCTTACATAAAAAATCTCAGGCAAATGAAATGTTACAATGATTGAACAACTTCCAATTAATTAAAAAGTAGTCATTAATCAGTGTTGCTGTAGTTGGAGATCCAAATAATGTTATTAGACTCCTAATAATTCTTTTATGCACTACTGCTTTGCTTTTTATGATACTAATCTTGAGAACTTTAAAAAAGATGGAAGCTCCAAAAATTCACTTCATTCAAATTATTAGAAACCTTCAATACATAGATGTTTCCAGTATTTTTTGGCATTATTGTAACAAATGTCATTAGGCAAAGATAATTAAAATGATCTAAATTAAAGCTCTAGAACATATTTTATATAATTATGAAATAAATGACATCAGAGACAATTATTTTCTTGGTCAATCGTTATCCAGATAGCAATGGATTATTTGCATTTTTTGTGAAAGAGGTCAAAAATCAGTGAACCGACTCCCTCACTGCTATCTTTGGGGAATATTTTCCATGTAAATATATCATTATGAGTTGAGATTAAATTATTGGTTGATTACTTTTTGAAGTTATTTGGTCTGCCGAGCTATTTTGTTATAACTCCTTTTTACTCCAACATAATGCAAATGACATCATTTTCATATGTGCAGAAAAATTAGACTCTGACATTATTGCCCATTATTCAGGCTAAACACAAATTCATACATTTGTTTTCATAAGTTTATATAGAATATCATCTATGTGCAAAACACAATATGTTGTGAGTTATGAGAAAAAAATGAGACCGAAGTCCATGCTTAAGGATAATAAGGTTTAGGAATAGTTGGAAATTGCCCAAAATAGAGAATTTTGGTAAGCTATAACTATGCAAATTATGCTTAATTCTAGAGACTTTGGATTTAAGGGTATTCTTATTCAACCTCCAGGGGGAAGTTGCAAAAAGTTATAAATTACCGGAGTGTGGTCATTAAGTGATAATGGGTTTAAACACCAGAAAATAGATTTTGTTGTAGAATTTACTGAAGAATTTCACCTGCCCGCATGCCACATAGTTAGCTGTGAAATGATGCTCTGAGACCAAATGAGAAGTACCTCATTTTTCTGAAATAACAGTAAGTAATAATAATAAAATAAAATAAACAATTCTACTAGCTTAATATACATTAAATCAAGATGAGTGTTATGGTCTACACAGTGAGTGTGAGGAAATAGAAGCTCAGAGGTATTTTGTTTGTACCCCGTGTCACACCAGGAGTGCTGACCAAGTGAAGATGGGAGTCCTGGGCTCTCATACTCTGATACAGAAGGTCACGGGGACATTGATCACTTGCCTAAGCTTGTTAGATATATTTTAAGTAAGTTATTAGTTGAAAAAAAAAAAAGTTATTAGTTGAGCTAGCCAAGGTGGTTTTCATATGCATAGATAATTAAAGTACAAAAGAGTAAAAAATTATACATTTGCAATGTGCATAAAATCAAATTGAAATTTTTATTGGTCTTGACATCTATCTATCATCTATCATCTGTCTATGTTTGACTGCTTAGTATTACAATTCTATAGTGAATTTGCATGTTTCAGAGATTTGATTGTACTTACTTACATCTAGTAACTACTTGTATAAAATCACCTCTTTTTTTATCAATTCAATGATGGATTTTATTTGCTCTCCAAATACTAATTTAATTTTGCTGTGATTAAAGGAAGTCACTTGAGAAGGATTTTTAAAGTTATAGAGAGTTTAATGTAAAGTTTTGAAATGGCATCTACAGTCTTTTTTTTAATTATTATTATTATTATTTTTGGCATCTACAGTCTTATTGACCATGGGTGAATTCAAGGAAAATATGAGGAATATCATGGTGCCAGTGGTCCACAAAAGTTTTCTGTTTTATCAGCTGTATTATACCCACCATAGCTTCTCAGTTTAGTCTGGTTTTGAAAGAATATCTACTCATTGATAATATTCAGTTTTCTAGAATGCACTAGGCTCTGTGTTAAACCCTAGAGGTTTTAAGATGAATATGAAGTAACTCCTGCTCTAAAAGAATTCAGAATATCTAAGGCTTTGTGTTATTGCAAATATTTAAAATTAATGATAGGTTTCCTCTAGTATTTTCATTGGGGAAAAAATTGATTGGCGGTATTTTTAAAGGTTCTTTTTTCTTTAGAGATCAGTTTTTGTCACCAGCAGCATAGAAAGTAATATTTGACTTTAGCATAGGTATATATGAATAATTTAAATCCTCTTTATGGATTGCTCGGTCTAGATACAGATCATACTACTGTAATTGAACAGAGCTATTATTAGAGATGGTTCATCTTAACTTGTAATTTCAAAGTGAATTGATTCAAAGGGAAAGGAGAAAGAAAGCTTGTGTTACTTATTCAGTGTTTCTTGCACTCTTCACACTATAATTCATTTTTTTTGTCATAAAAAACTAAGATTTCACTCTTGAAGTTATTGTAGTTGCAATTTAGTACATACTCACAAAATTGAATTTTTAACACTGATAGTTATTCAAAAGCAGATGTCATCTTTAAATAAGGAAGCCTAATAGCTCCAGCATATTTTAACATACTAGCACCTGTGTTTGTTAGTGCTTCACAGTTTTCAAAACATTTTCAATTACATTTCTCATTGGTTCTTGGAACTCTTCTATTATCTGGCCAGCATTTATTGAATATTTAATACATCATTTAAAAAAAATCTTACCACTTGGATTGGAATGCCTGGGTGGCTCAGTGGTTGAGTGTCTGCCTTCGGCTCAGGGCATGATCCTGGCGCCCCTGGATTGAGTCCTATATTGGGCTTCCCACACGGCTCTTGCTTCTCCCTTTGCCTATGTTTCTGCCTCTCTCTGTGTCTCTCACAAATAAGTAAATAAAATCTTTAAAAAAAAAAAAAAAAAAAACCTACCACTTTGACACTTGAATGTAAGCTAGACTTTCTCAAGCATGGTGGCCTTGATAGGAGCAGAGACATTACTCTTTGAAAGTAAGTGATCATCACATACATGGGCAGATCTCAGGTGGTATGGCTTCTCATTTGGATGAGTTGATATAAATCATGGAGTAGTGACAAACATAGGAAGAAGACTTGGATTCTAGCCTTAGGTCTGACAAAAAAAAAAAATGTAGGGCAAGATTATACCAGTTTTCTCACCCATCAGTAAGCAATTATAGAGCTGTAATTTTCAGACTTGTAGAACATCACGATACTTTGTCAAATAAAATCTTATGTGGAATCCCAGGATACTACATTCACGAGAACTGTGGATAAAGCCAATGACTTTTCTTTGCCCCTATAAAACTCCTTAGCATTGAGGAGGATGGCATGAGGAACATGCCATCTTATCAATTCTAGCTTCCTTTTTAAATTTAAAATTTAGTTTTCCCATCCATGAGCATGGGATGTTTTTTTCAGTCTTTGTGTCATCTTCAATTTTTTTCATCAGTGTTTTGTAGTTTTCAGAATACAGGTCTTTTCCCTTTTTGGTTAGGTTTTAATATTGCCCCATATGTTAACTAAGTGGAACCTTAAAAACTTTAAAAAATAAATAAAATTCAGGGCTTTTTTTTAAGATTTATTAAGCGTTACAATGCTAGTTACTAGCGAACCATTTCTACAAGAGATTTCTTGCTGTAGGTTCCAAAAATGGGCATACGTTTGTGTCTCTCCCTTCCCATAGGTTCTTCTGACATTGGGGTTGACATTCCTTCCAACAAGAAGTGGTTTCTATTTTCCTTTCCCTTGAATTCATATTTTTTTTAAAGATTTTATTTATTTATTCATGGGAGACACAGAGAGAGAAAGAGGCAGAGACACAGGCAGAGGGAGAAGCAGGCTCCCTGCAGGGAGCCTGATGCGGGACTTGATCCCAGGACCCCAGGATCACACCCTGGGCCGAAGGCAGGCACTAAACTGCTGAGCCACCTGGGGGTCCCTGAATTTGGATTTAATAATGGGCTTATTAACAGTAGTATTTTGACTTATGTTTATGAGTGATATTAACCCATTTTTTGTTTTGTTTTGTTTTGTTTTCTTGTGATGTTTTCCATTGGCTTTGGTAGCAGGATACATAGAATGAATTTCCTTCTCCATTTTCTGAAAGTTTGTGAAGAATTGGTATAATGTGATCTTTAAATCATCGGTAGCATTCCCCCAGGGAAGGCATGTGTGCGTGAGTTCTGTCTCGATTGGGAGATTTTTAATTACAACTTGATTTTAATCATTTGCTTAAGTTTATTAAGGTTTTATTTCTTTTAAAGGTCATTTTTGGTAATGTGTGTCTTTCTAGGAATTTGTTCAGTTCATTTATGTTGACTAGATTTTTGGCATAAATTCATAATATCCTTTATAGTATTTTAACTCATTTTTAAAAAAATATTTTTATTTATTTATTTATTCATGAGAGACACAAAGAGAGAGAGAGAAGCAGAGACACAGGCAGAGAGAGAAGCAGGCTCCAAGCCTGATGTGGGACTCAATCCCAGGACTCCAGGATCACGCCCTGGGCAAAAGGCAGACGTTAAACCACTGAAGCACCCAGGGATCCCCCCTTTTTTTAATTTTTTTTTCCTGAAGTTTTATGTATTTAAGTATCTCTACATCCAACAGGGGGATCAAACTCACAACCCTGAGATCAAGAGTCACATGTTCTTCAGATCGAGCTATCCTGGAGCCCCATTTTAACTCATTTTTTATAAACTCATCTTTTTACCTTCATTCTTGTTTTTGTAATTTGGGCTTTAACTGTTTTTTTTCTTAATTTTTTAAAGGATTTTATTTATTTATTTATGAGAGACACAGAGGGAGAGACAGAGATACAGGCAGAGGGAGAAGCAGGCTCCATGCAGGGAGCCCAATGTGGGACTCGATCCCAGGACTCCAGGATTATCACCTGAGCAGAAGGCAGACACTCAAGCACCCAGGCACCCTTTTGTTTTCTTAATTGAAACTGTACTTAAAAATACTACTAATACGGCAATTCCAACTGAGACGGACTCAGAAAGCCGAGGGAGCTCACTGAGATATCATCAAGTGATAAAAAAAAAAGAATATCTAACAGAACATTTTTGAAGGCAAAGGGGATAAAAGCAAAATGATTTCTTGATTATATTATGAGCCAAAACTATTAATAAGCTGGTTATCAAACATAAGTAGCATGCCTCTCTAATAATTTGAGTTTAAATGATTTGACTACAAAGAACATAACAATCCGTTGCATAAGATTTTGGTTATTTAAAATTTACTAAATTTTTACTTGAAATTGCCCTCTAAGTATTTGGTGATAACTACTTTCTACATGGCAAAAATGTTGATAATAATGATCATGCTAAGTTGTGATTAAACAAATTTCATCGTCACTGTCCCAAATAGAGATTAGATAGACAAAAAAAAAAAAAAAGTCATTATTTCCTCAACCTAATTTTCTGGATGATATACATAAATGAAAAAATCCATTTTACTCTTATAAATCATATTGTCTTCTAAAATGTTCGGTGCTTTAGTACAGTAGTTCTTGAACAGATATGTTACTACTTCCCCAATTGGCATTTAAATATATAAGGTCACATTTTTAAACCTTCCTCATTTTATGAAAAAAATCTACAAATACACTATAGAAGAGATAATACTATGATGAAATCTATAACCCATCACTCATTTTTTGACAATATAAAGTGTTTTTGTTATTATAGTTTTTCCCCAATCCTTAACTGGATATTTATATTATAATTGCCACATAGATGACAAGTGACATTTAATTATAAGTAATTCTACAAGTGCTCCAGGGCACAGAAAACTCTCACACAACAAATATTTGTCTCAGCCAAGATATCAAAAGCACCTTTTGGAGAAACATTTTTAATAATATGATGTTACAACAGTGATTATATTTTTGAGACATTATACATGTGGCATATTACTCATTGGGAAAATGTTAAAATCTATATATATTACAGGAGAATAAATAACTTAAAACTATCAAAAAGGAATTTCTTATAGGAGGAATTGTGCTAAATTATTTTTAACACCATGTTCATACACTATAATGGTAAATCTGTATTGAGGGTCCTGGGATTGAGCCCTGCATCTGGTTCCCCACTCAGCAGGGAATCTGCTTGTCCTCTGCCCCTTCCCTGCTTTTATACTCTCCCTCTCTCTTTCAAAAAAACAAACAAAATGTAAAAACAAACAAAAAAAAAAACAAAAGGCACAAAATTCTCCTCTTTGTATGGCCTCAGGACTTATACTTTATATACCATGTAAAATGGAAAGTGGAGACTGATTTTTATGTTGTCAGAGGTTGAATAGGCTAAGTAATTCACATGAATTCACTAATCTGTAATGTTAATTTGTTGTTTGTTTTTTTTTCAATAGCTAAATACATTTCTGTTACTTTCCAATACACAATATACAATAGATTAATACAGAATATACAATAGATCTTAAGAGCATGAACTTGGAACTAGAACCCCATCTTATTACTTCCAACTTGTGATTTTTAGAAGAGTCATATCTTCCTTCTGTTCCTCAGAGTTACACATGTAATAATGGGATAAGAATAGTATCTATAACAGAGTTACTGTGAACCCTACAAAGTTAACCCACGTAACATGTTTTAGAATATAAATATACTATAAGCATTATAAAATATTAGGCATAATTTTGTTTGTCTTAGATTTTGTTATTTTTTATAATTGCTAATCCTTTCTTAGGAAAGCAAACTAAATTTAATCAAATTGTTGACTTTTATCTGCAAATTATGCTTTAGGCATAATTAAGACCAAAAATAGATACAGAGCTAGATAACCTCCAAGAAGTGCACACTTGGTAATAAGAGCAATGTAATTTACCAAAGGTGATGTAACACTTTGTAAAATACCACCTCTTATTTCATACAGAAAACCTATGAATTAGGAACTATCAACACTGTGTGTTTCACAGAAAGAAACTGACATGAAGGTAGATTAAATAATTCATGAAAACAGCCAACATTTTCTACCAAATAAGATAATTCCCTGTGGCTCATATTAATTTTTAAATCACAGGTACTTTCTGCATCCTTCTCCATTGTCACCAATGCACCTTCAATAAGTACACCCCATATTCCAGAATATACCATTCATCCTCCATTTGTGTTATCAGTGTGTGTACTGGTACACGATGATGGATTTCACTGTGTCCTATATGAATCTGTGAACATTTATAATGATACTGTTTATAAGGCCTATTGTTTTCTAATAAGTTTTAGCACAGCAGGATAGTGGAGGCTCAGCCGAATCAATCATATGTTGAGGCTTTATAAGTTTCTTTAAAAGAATCCAGATAGAGGTCTAAAATAATACTAATATTATGAATCTTCAGCAGCACTGCAGATGAAGAATTTGACACATCAACCAATCAACAGAGAAGATATGGTGGCATGTACATGGTATTTGGATTTCCATAGTCTTGGGTTTGAATTTTAACTTCTCATTCCCCTAACTGTGTGACTCTGGGTAAGGTCCTTCAAAAACTTGTGGCAGTTTATTCATCTGTAAAATTTCGTAGGTAAAAATTATAATAGATAGGTAAAATGTACATTTTTATGCTTTACTAACTTAATTTTTTGAGTCTTCTTCAACAAATGACTGGGAGGCAGGTAACATACCAAGGGCTAGGGCTAAAACTTGTGATTTTGGCAGACACTTTTTCAAAACAACCTTTTTTTTTTTTCTTTTTTTTTTTTTTTTTAATGTACTGTAGAAGAAAATCTTGCTTATTCTTTCTTAACACCAGCAAATAATTTCAGGGTGTATCCTAGCTTTCCATGATCTATCTGTTCTACTTCCTTAAGTCTGTTTTTAAAATTTTTGTTTATAAAAAACCCTCTCCCCTTAATTTTCCTTGTAATTTATCATCCTTTTCAGGAAGAATCATTTTAAGAGAACTTTTTAAATATGTAGAATATCCTACCAAATAAAGTTTTAATTATGTGGACACGCTTGGAAAACATGTTTTGTGCAGTGAAGAGTACCCCTATGGGTGCAGATGGGTTCTGTGAACTAACTCTGGTATGATAGCTACATGTTTGGTAAAATACTAGCCAAATGGTTGACCTTAACTTTGGTGGTGAGTGAATTTCAGGGATGAACACTGGTATGGTGCACTGCTGGTGCTTGGACAGCAAAACTTTGATACCACACTTACCCATTCTTTTATCATTTATATTTGGCACAATGTCTCACAGCTTCCCATAAAAGAAGCATCATTTGGATCCTTTATAATGGCTGTTTAAAAAAAAAATGTCTAAGGGATGCCTGAGTGGCTCAGTTGGTTAAACCTCTGACTCTTGAGTTTGCCTGAGATCATGATTTTATGGTCCTGGCATCAAGCCCTGCATTGGGCTCAGCACTCAGCAGGGAGTCTGCTTGTCCCCCTCTCCCTTTGTACCCCTTACCCACCATTCTCTCTCCTTCTCTGAAATAATCTTTTTTAAAAAATAAAAAAATAATACTATTTATTATAAGAGCAATAATTGACTAGATTTTGTCATTGTCTTTACTCTTTTCTATGTTTTCAACAGGTAACCCATTATTAAGCAGCAAAGTCAACATATTGATTAATGTCCTAGATGTCAATGAATTTCCTCCAGAAATATCTGTGCCATATGAGACAGCGGTGTGTGAAAATGCCAAACCAGGACAGGTATCTTATCAATATTGTTGGCTAATAGCATATCAAGACCTACTGCACGCACTCACCCCCACACATATAGATATCAACATCAATATTGATAAATAGATGGATTTTTCCCCCTGGATCATATGCTTACATAAAAAAAAATCCCACAAGAGATAGTAAACTCGTAAGGGTGCACTTATGGTGTAGAGGTAACATCACAAGGGATAAAGTGGAGATGGCCTAGTGAACATTCTTTGTATAACTGAAAAGTTTAGGATTGCAGATCTGCTATGTTTTCCAATCTTTTACTATGGAATTTTTAAGGAATCTGTGACTAGTGACCTGAAAGCGAACAACTTTAAAGTGAATTCTTCTAAAGTGTTTTGGTTTGCTCAAATGCCTTATGAAGGTGTACAGAAAAGCTCAGTAGCCCATTAAAAATGTAAGGTTTCTTTCTCTTGTGGCCTTGAGTGGAACATCTGGGTTATTCCAAATCTCCGAATTACATTTTCCTTATAAAGTTAATGCTGCTCTGGTTCTAGTAGAAGATGTCATGACGGGGGACCACGTGGTTATGAAAGTTACTGTCAAAATCCTAGATTTAATGTGAGTGTGTTGGGTAGCCAGTTTGTTTTTTTTTTTCTGGACTATTATAGTTGAATGAATAAAATAATATAATGTTATAATATGATATGATGATATGATATGATGAATGAATCAAACATGAGCAAAGGACGAGAGTATTGTCATGAAATAAGAATATGATTAATCCAGTACTGTGCAACTCGGTTCCAAAGGAAAAATATATTAGTATGCTTGGTTCGCTTTATATTTTAATCACTTCAAAATAGGATTACTATTCATTTAAATTTAAATTTAAATTCATTTAAATAACTATTCATTTAAATTTGAAGTTTTAATTCTTACTTAAAAATATTAATATTTGAAAGTTATTTACATTGTAAAAAGCTATTTTTGATCTTCAGTATTTGTTTTAATTTGAATGTTTTATACTGCTTTGTAGTAAATCTGTCCCATAATCCTAGTCCTGTGATGTCCACTAGCTATGTAACTATTAAATTAAAATTCAATAAAATTAACAGTTTTCTTATTCATACCAGCCACATTTTAATTGCTCAATGGCTGTATGTAATTTTAATTGCTCAATGGCTGTATGTAATAAGTAGCTTCCATTTTTTGACCACGTAGATATAGAATATTTCCAGTACAGAAACCTCTAGTGGACTGTGCTACTCAAATCTTCACTGATAATTTGGGGAAAACACTAATTTTATTGCAGCATGACTTATTTAGTTGGATTTCTCAATGGATAAATTTGCATCCTTAATTTTAAATAGACAAATCAATGCATTAAAACAAAGTTTTAGCCCTTTATCACCTTAAATATATTGACTATTTACATGGGATAAGGCCAGTGTCTACTTTAATGCCTGGAAGAGTAGATGCTACATAAATATTTAAATAAATAATAAACCAATTTCGTTGAGAAGTTACAAGAAGTTTTCTGAAATTCCACAACTTAGCAATTTCTCACTTTCCAGATTCCCCCAAGACCCAATCTTCTGTTTTTTTAGATAGTTGGTGATACTAATTATCTTATGTCAATCAGACTATTGTAATGCACAAAATAAAAGTTCTTTGGAAATAGAACTACATTTTACGCTTCTGTACTGTCTAGTAAATTGAAGAGTTTAAAAAGTTGGGAATAGTTGAAATGACCTGAGATAACTTGGCTTTCTTATATTTCTTCAAAGCGTTAAGCAACCTGTGGGATACTTGAAGGCTTTTCTTCTAATAAATACCTTTTGGGTTTTCTACTGGGCCACATTTATGTACAAAGCACAGCCCTAAAATGTTACTTGAGTTTTCAGGGAATATGATATGTGAGCATTTTCTGCTTTTGACTCCAGCCATTTTGCCCATTGTCTAGGATCTATGCATAGGAACTGTCTATCTCTTCCAGCCTATTCTTGAATATGTATGCATGCATATATACGTATTTTTACATGTATGTATTACCTATCAAGAGACAAAAAAGAAAAGATGATACTATCTAAACCAACAACCATATATATAGTGAATTACTGAAGTATGAGATTTTTTTTTTCCCCTTAGGGCAATGACTCCCAAGTGTCAATTCCAAATAAGTGCCAATTTATACCAAAACTTTCTTCTCTGTCTGCTATTTGAAAGGACATTGCTTCATTCTAAAGATATGTTCTTGATATTCTTTGATGTTAAATTAATTTAGTAAATGATTGCGCTTACGGATAGTAGTAAAAAGCAAAACAAAACAAAATACCTGACAAATCAATCCCCTAATAATTTACAGAAAATTTATGGATAAGATATAGTGATCTGACTGAGCATATTGGTTTATGTGAAGGAAAGTTGAAGTTTTCTAGAATTGTGACTGATTCACACTGAACCAGGGAACTGAAATTCTCATTAGAAAGCCAATTTGTCAAATTAGAAATTACTAATATGGCACCAGGCACCCAAAGTCACAGTATTTATGCTTATGCGTGAGTGCGTATGTGTGTATGCATGTGTAAATAAACACAACTATGGGGAGGTAGATCATAGTAATAAGATTGAGTTTTAACCAAGGAATGAGGAATGGAAACAAAAAGTAGTAAATAAATCACATATTTAAAAAAATAAATCACATGTTTCATGGTGTCAGTATTAGAACACATGATGTATGCTTTTGCCCGCGGTGCCCAAGATACAGTACCTGAAATGTGAGATCTTCCTCTGGCAAATTCAAATGTAGTCTAAGAGAGTGATCACCTAAGGAAGTACTCTGCTCTCACTCTTTGCTATACACATTTCCTGAAATTCTTTCTGATGCAAAGCCATTGGATATGTTAATAAATACAACCTCAGAGCTAGTATAATTTGCTTATCTATGTAGTGAATTATCAATTTCACAGTTTGGCTCTCAGAAGTTATTTTTAATCTCCAAATTCTTAAGGGCATTTTCTTGAAGTATCAGAATTTTAACTACTAAATACACAACCTATGGAAGCAATTTGGAAAATATTTTGAAGCAGGGTTGTTGGTGCTTAATTCTTAAAAAAAATATGTTATGAAAATACAGTTAGTATTCTTGCTTATTGGAGGAAATCCAATATAAGAACAAAATCAGATATACATCTTTTGTATTTCTCTTTCTCATCATTTTATTTATTTATGAAAATAAAACTCTCACAAACATAAATATACTAAAATTTTGCTATTGCAAGGGCTTTTTAAATAATCAGAGATTTTTCTTTCCAGTAAGCATTTTCATATTTAGGTTAGAAAGCATTTATTGTATTTAGTTTAAAATGCAAGCAAGTGCATTTTAATTTTATTTTGCTTATTAGTGAAAATTTTCAATGCTGTTTTTTAGTTATGCAGATATTGATTTGGAATTGGCCCATACCTTATAATTGTTATATGCCACTATGAACTGTAAATGTTTGGATATTTGATTATAAAAATTATTTGTAAATAATTGGCCCACTGATTTGAATCCTAAAAATGTCATTTCTATCTCCTTGCATGCATCATTGACTAAACCTATTAGCCTGGTATAGGTAAAGTTCCCTTTGAAACTCATGACTGACTTCAAGTTTCATCTCAACTTTGTTTCAGATAATTCAGATAGTCAGCGCTGCAGACCGAGATCTTTCACCTGCTGGGCAGCAATTCTCCTTTAGATTATCACCGGAAGCTGCCATCAAACCAAATTTTACAGTCCGTGACTTCAGAAGTAAGTTTAACCACATGGAAAACTTACCTCTTATCATGTAACTTTGTAAAAGGACACAAAGGTAGCAATCAGGGTTATTTCTGAAAGCATCCAAGTTCATAAAATATGGAAATCCATATAGGAGAAATACAAAATTCTATAGCTAGCAGTAAATCAAATATTTGACCTATATAGGTTGTATCTAATGAGGCAATTTGCTTCCATTTATAATGTGGACAGTGTCTTAATGAGTCAAGCAAAAATAGCCTATCTGGGAAATTGAATACTTTTCTATGTTTTAAATATATCATTTGTGCCACATGCTCATTACTTCCACACACAAATAGGTGACTTCTTGGTAACTGGTTCATTTGAGTAACACAGGACAGTAGGCTAAGAATACAGGCTTTGTAATTAGAGGTTTTCCTTCCCACTCCATTATCTTAAGTGGCAGATTCTCAGTGTATTAAGCCATAATTAATAATTTTAAACTCATAGTTGAAATTAATCAATCTCAGAGTATTTATATTAAATAAAATAATGCATGCAAATCCTTTAACACAATACCAAGGGGATTTTAGTTATCACTTCCCCCATCAGATCTGCGCTTACATATCTACCACCAATACTGCTACCATCACCACCACTGCCAGCACTACTAATACCTTCACACCTGCTACTGTTACACTCATTACAAAAATACAAAGGACACTGGATTGAAAATATTAAAGCTAAGTACTGGTCAGTTCTTACACTATTAGTTCTGTGACTGTGGATATTTTAATCCCTTCTAAATTTCCATAGTTATGAAATTGGGATTAAAGACACCTGAGTTCCTAAGATTGGAGAGTAAAAAGTTCATTTCTTACCAAATGCTGTGTTTGCACAGAACAAATAAACCAACTGTGCTGAGATGATGATGATGACGATCATGATGATGGACAGAAGTCAAAGGGCGTCTGAGAAAATTTACTTTTCTGCAAATATTTAGAGGAAAGACATCAGACATTTTGTCTCAGAAGGAAATTCAGTAGGATTTGCTTCACCTAATACTGTGGTGTGAGGAATGGCTGTAAATGCAACAGGGCCCCAGACATGAAGAGCCTTATAAGTAGAGAGACTACATATTTTGTTATGAAAACTAAAACAATTTGGAGAACAGAAATGGACACCATCAGTCATCTTAATTAGAACAGTTCACATAAAATAAAGCTGTCCGAGACAAACCAGACCATATGGTCACCCTAACTACAGGCCATTTAAAAGGATTATAACTTAAATCCAATGACTTCAGAAGCCTTTGAAAGGTTTATGATAAACACAGTACGTTCAATTTGCATTAGGGACATCAGTTTGGATGCAGTGTGGAAAAGATAATGGAAGGGTATAGGATTACTTCTGATGCTATTGCAGGAGTGGGTGAGAGATTCTAAGATTTGGATAATGGCTGATGGAGATACGTGGAGAGAAGTAGAATTCACAGGACTTGATGCTAGATTCCCTAGATTCCGTATGTAAATACATTGGATAAGAAGACTAATCAGACTTCCAGATCCGTAGCTTGGGCAACAAGATAGATGGTCACATCATTCAGGAACATTGACTATTTTCCTCATTGTATCTTTGCTGGAGAATCTATATTTGATTAGTCATGATAATATGAATCAGATCATTTTGCCTCATAGCATATTTTTTTTTCACAGTTTGAACACCGTTTGCTATTCATATGTCATTTACTATATTCCCTGTTTTATCTTAAGTTATATTTTAAGGGTAAGTGTAAGTTTCTAAAAACTGAATGGAAACATTGCTTTCACCTCACATATTTACTTAAAAAAAAATCCCCCCTGGGGGTAGAACATTTAAGTTCTACTCAGCAAATTCCAGTTCTGTACCACAGTGGTATCAACTGTAGTCACCATGTTATACATTAGCTCTTCAGGCCTTTTTCATCTGATAATTAAGAGCTGGTATCTTTTTACCAATCTTTCCTCATTTTCCCCACTCTCACATTTCTACTGTCTGTTGTTAGGGGTTCTTTTTTTCTTTAATTTTTTAGATTCCACATATAAATGTTACCATGTGCAACATTTCTCTTTCTCTCTCTGGCTTATATCACTCAGTATAATGCCCTCCGGGTTAAGTCATGTTGTCACAGATGACAATATTTCCTTCTTTCTTACAGCCGAATAATACTCCATTGTGTGCATATATATTTATGGTTTATATGATATAAACTACCTTTATTCTTCAGTAGAAACCATTTTAAGAATGGACATGAGGTTTAATATCTTTTTTCCCCACCATGAACAACACAAAGAATTTTACATGGTCATATATCAATAGTAATAATAGAGTGAAAATAGAATAGTCCCCCCTTTTCTTTTGGGGGATGTGTTTCAAGACACCTACTGGATGTCTGAAACCAAACTACAGGTAGTACTGAACCCTGTATATATAAATGTCTTTTACTCTACACACATACCTATGATAAAGTTTAATTTACACATTAGACACAGTAGATAATTTACAGCAATGATAATAGAATCATTATAACATTCTGCTCTAATAAAAGTTATGCAAATATGATCTCTCTCTTCCTTAATCCATCTTGTACTGTGCATACCCTTCTTCTTGTGATGATGTAAGACGATAAAATGCTTACATGATGAGATGAAATGACCTTTGGACCACACATCAGAAAGTGGATCATCTGCTTCCAGGCCACTGTTGACTTGGGGCAGCTGAAATCAGAGAGAGTAAAACCATGGATGGGGGGGAGGGGCCTGCTGTAAGCATAAACAAAAGGGTAGGGCGCCTTTTGATATAATGCATTCAGGAACGTTGAATCCATGGCTCCTCGAGTGCAAATATATCAGCTTCTCCAGCCCCTATTTTTATTAATAATTTTCACCCAGGTTTCGAACTTCAATCCTGACTGTTCCTTTTCCTCAGACACAAGTATTCAATCAGTTACTGAAGATTTCAATGTTAATTCAACTAGTATCCATTTCTTTATTCCCTCTGTCATCATAAGTACCCGACATTACTAAGTCTCACTGGGAATATTATAATAGACATTTGGCATCTTGATTTTTTTTATTTTCTCAATTTAAAAATATCCTCTATATAATAGCAAAGTCACTTCCCCATGGAAAACAGTATCCTCAAGTAGAGTTTCTTCAACTTAGTGTTTCTACTGAAATGAGTCTAGAGAAACTGCCTAATTTTTAGCTGTTGAATCTAGAATACACAAAGAGATGAATGGAATATTACTGAGATAGTAACATTTTCTGACATACCTCTATTTTCATGAGTAATATATATTTCTAAAATTAGTTTCCGTGATTCCAAAGTGGATATCTTGTAAGGCTATAAGAAAGGAAATATTAATACATTTCTTCAAATAGAAAAATATTTCTAGGAGTTACTTTAATAGACACAAAAAAAGAAATGGTGTTATGAATAAAACCAAATTCCCACTTCTATGTGTAGGAAGTAAAGGAAGTAAAGAACAAATGCATTCAAAATAATACTTTTAATTGCAGCATTATTTGCATTTATATAAAATTTGAAATTTTTATTGCCTTGAATTATTCTCAGTAAATATTGCTCTTATTGATTTTGTCAGTATTAAAAAGAATTATTTTTGTACTTATATTAAAATGGTAATTATTATAATTTATTATGTTTAAAATTTTTAATGAATCTTGATGTTTGTAATACACTTTTCCATTTTTCTTATAACAATTGATATACAAAAGTGAAAGATATATATATATATATATATACACATACATACATATATTTTTTACCATATTATGATACAGATCTGGGAAAAATAAAAAATTACTCAATTGATATTTGTCATATTTTAATGAATAGATTTTTACATGAGATCTTTTATAGATTCATGCTTTGTAATCTCTGCTCTTCTATCATGTAAGAAAACACCCACATATGTATTTTTTATCAGAGATTTTGATGTTAAAAAAATGGGTCACACAACATACTTCTAGTCTTACAGTTTTATATTCTTTGTGAATTGAAAATGTAACTCTCACACCAGACAAGATTAATGTTTCTTCTTTTCCTAAGGATTATTTGGATTACATTTGATTACCTTTGGCAGCTTTCAAAACAGTAAAAGAAAGAATTAAAATACGGATGCATTTTGCTTATGCAAGAAGAGCTTCCTACTGTTTAACCAATACCAACTTTAGGATTCGAAGCAAAGCTTTTAGTAACCCTCTTATCATAAATGTCATGTTTTGTAGACAACACAGCTGGAATTGAAACCCGAAGAAATGGATATAGCCGCAGGCAGCAGGAGTTGTATTTCCTCCCTGTTGTAATAGAAGACAGCAGCTACCCTGTGCAGAGCAGCACCAACACGATGACTATCCGCGTCTGTAGATGTGACTCTGATGGGACCATCCTGTCTTGTAATGTGGAAGCGATTTTTCTACCTGTGGGTCTCAGCACTGGGGCTCTGATTGCGATCCTACTGTGCATTGTTATACTCCTAGGTTGGTTTCAATATTAATCACATATTCTCTCTCTTACTCTCAATCTCTCTCTCTCTCCTCTGTGCCGCTCTCTTCACAATTTGCCACGTCAGTTTTTCTTCATTGAGAGTCACACCTGGCTAGAAGGAAGATTATCTACATTGAGTATTTTAATTTATATATCATCAAATTAATGATAACTTATTAATCTTCTATTTAACACCTCACGTGTATATACCGTTAGGAATAAATAAATGACCTCAAAACCACAAAGCTGTGTTCCAGCCCTTAGGGATCATCAACTAAGAAAACAGTTTGCTGCACTCACCACTGTGTGAAATTTTCTATACTAAAGATCCCCGTTTACAGCAGTGTTTCCTTAAAATGGTTTTTACATTCCAGTAATTATGGCTGCCTAATGGGATATTGTATAATTTTAAAAATATACTGGATGCATAGCAGCCCTCAAATGTCAGTTTGATAAAGGAAGAAACGAGAAAGAATAGGAGAGGAGTGAATGAAAGTGAAAGCACCCTCCAAGTTTGCTTTTTTTTTTTTTCCTGTTTAAACTGTCAGCCAGAAGTAGTTCTTGACTCCATTTTTCTCACATCTCCTCTCATGTCCAAATCTACCCATTCCCATCAGAATATAGTGCACCGACCTATCTAAGCAGCACTGCAAAGGAAAAGGACTGAAGTAATGTATTCTGTAACATCTCTGTAAGAATTAATAAAAATCTGCTTTAGGGGTTTCCCTCTTCCATCACTTCTGTTCAGCTGGGCCCTCTTTGCTTATTAACTTTCTGGCAGTTTCACAACATGAGAGAGAGCTTTTCTGTCTTGGCAGGCATTTCTTTACATTCAAATTGCAACAGACGTACAATCGGGCACTGGGGATCCGTGTATGTATGCTTTGCAAATGTAGATACCCTACCTTTGTCTTTAAGACATAAAACAAAACAAACAAACAAACAAAAAACCCAGGATGTAAAGCGAGGAGTAACGCATGATATGACAGTTTATACAGAACATTCTCTAAGTCAGAAGCTCCTGTTAGTTTGAAGGTTGAAGTTCTAGTCCAGTTTGCATGGTAGAGATATTAATGCCACACAAGTACCTGTGGGTACAGGGGAAAAAAAAGTTTCCTTTATATCCTTATCATTGATAATAAGTCATCTCTGGCATCTGTTTGTGCTGATGATATGAACCTTACAAGGGAAGATTCAAAATAACATTCCCACACCTAAAGTTGACTGCCATCAGGTAGGTGAGTCACCTCAAATCAAGTCTTTCTTCTTTCTTTCTTTCTTTCTTTCTTTCTTTCTTTCTTTCTTTCTTTCTTTCTTTCTTCTTTCTTTCTTAAGATTTTATTTATTTACGCATGAGAGACAGAATGAGAGAGAGAGAGAGAGAGAGAGAGAGAGGCAGAAGCAGGCTCCATGCAGGGAGCCCGATGTGGGACTCGATCCCAGGACTCCAGGATCGCGCCCTGGGCCAAAGGCAGGGGTTAAACCTCTGAGCCACCCAGGGATCCCAAGTGTTTCTTTTAAACGCTTCTCTCTTGTCTAGGAGCCACCTGAGCCCCAGAGTGTTTATTTCCATATCAACCTGGCATGATTTGGTGGGTTCCCGGTGCTCACCTTTGGCCTCTTTGGCCCCTTTACAGTGTAGCAAGTAATCTTCTCAGGTCAGCAGCATCCTCCAAGTGCTTCCTGAGTATCCGCGGTGCTCTTTCAACTCTTCCAGCACATGGATTTCAAGTATACAGCAGGGAATGGGTGGTTAGCCCTGCCATGGGGTATACCCAAATATCCAACTATTCTTGGACTTCCTTAACCAATCTCAGACTCCTGCAGATCTTTCTACTTAGTCTTTTTTTTTTTTTAAGTTTTCATTTATTTATTCATGAGAGACACAGAGAGAGAGAGAAAGGCAGAGACACAGGCAGAGGGGGAGAAGCAGGCTCCATGCAGGGAGCCTCATGTGGGATTCGATCCCGAGACTCCAGGATCACGCTCTGGGCCAAAGGCAGCCGCTAAACCGCTGAGCCACCCAGGGATCTCTTTTCCACTTATTCTTAACCGTTTTCATACCTTCCCCAGGATGAGGGGAAGCAAGAGCATCTTGTGGTGCCCTGGTATCTTTTGGGGAGCCCTCAGGCACAGCAACTAGTAATGCCTTTCTCAGCCAGAGCAACTCTAAAGCCATTGTGTATGCAGGGCATCTCTATGGGGCTTGCACTTTCTCACTCACTCCCCCCGAGGTGAGCTATAGGCTTTTTAGTTTTTGGATTTCCTTAACCTCCGGAGGAGTGCAGTGTGTTAACTGTCTCTCCAAGGCCTGTTGTACAGAAGTTCTCCCTGTATTTCTTTCCTCCCTTCCAGTTGGTCAAGCTTTAATTTTGGAGGAAGAGGAAATAAAGGAGCTTTTGCTATCATGCAATCTTCTCTGATTTCTAATCTTATGACAGGGATCTTCCAGATTCTGCTGGAGTAAATCAAACACACTTTGGCTTTCACCATATTACCATCTCTGTGGAGAAGAGAGGGTTTTATGATGAGCAAAGGTGAGCACTGACTTAATCATTTGGACCCAGGCCCATTCACTTCTAGAGGAAATAAATGCTTTCTTTTTTTCTTTTTTAAGATTTTATTTATTTCTTTGAGATAGAGAAAGATCGAGAACACAAGCAAGGAGGAGGAGGAGAGCATGAGGGAGAGGGAGAGGCTGGCTCCTCACTGAGCAGGGGACAAACCTTTGTGATTTATAATGACCTGAGCCCAAGGCAGAGACTTGACTGACTGAGCCACCCATGAGCCCCATAAATGCTTTCAATTTAATGGATTGTTGTGCATCAACTAGGAACAGAAAGAGACTTAAATTCTGAGAGTATATAAATTATTCTAAAATATTATCATGCTTCATGAATGTAAATTGAACACTTCTCAATATGGCAAGACACAGAATTGAAATAATTAGGGGTCTTGGCTGACATACTTTATAAAACTAAGGCCCTTATATTCTATACTCTTTATTCCTTCCTTTCTGCTTTCCTTCCTTCTTTTCTTCCTTCTCTTTTTAAAATGTATTTCTTTTTAAAGTTATCGTCACATGAAGATTTGGGTTTCTTTTGTTAGAAATACAAGTAATGTTGCAACTGGGATATCTAGCTCTGAGTAATATGTAAGTGTTACTTATGGGCTATAATATGCAAGTTTTATTACACCAACCCTGTACAGCTCTCTGTATGCTTAGAACAACCATTCTTTCAAAAAATTCATAGCGTACTTTTTAGATGATAGTAAAGTCTTTACATATAAGTTAAATGCAAGACTGTAGTTGCTTGACTTTGTGACGAATTTTGCTGAAATTTGTTAGCTCCAATTTCAAAATGAAGTTGAGATCGAGACAAACACCAAACAATGTAAACATCGATCTGATCCTTATTGCATAGTGTGTTTACTTTGAAAATAATGTGTCGGTCAGCCCTGATCAATTTTATGGAGGGATGACCTACATATTCTCAATTTTTTATATATTCTGCAATTTTTGTCTTGTTCTAGCCATAGTTGTGCTGTACGTAGCTCTGCGAAGACAGAAGAAGAAAGACACTCTAATGACCTCCAAAGAAGACATCAGAGACAACGTGATCCATTATGATGATGAAGGAGGTGGGGAGGAGGACACCCAGGCGTTCGACATTGGTGCTCTGAGAAATCCAAAAGTGATTGAAGATAACAAAATTCGCAGGGATATAAAACCAGACGCTCTCTGTTTACCTCGTCAGAGACCACCAGTGGAAGATAACACAGACATACGGGATTTCATTCATCAAAGGCTACAGGAGAATGATGTGGACCCCACCGCCCCCCCATATGATTCATTGGCAACATATGCGTATGAAGGAAATGGATCAGTAGCAGACTCCCTTAGCTCTATAGACTCTCTCACCACAGAGGCTGACCAGGACTACGACTATCTGACAGACTGGGGACCCCGCTTTAAAGTCTTGGCAGACATGTTTGGGGAAGAAGAGAGTTATAACCCTGATAAAGTCACTTAGGGCAGAAGCCAAGGATAAAACACAACCAAAAGGAGAAATTTAAAAGAAACACAAATAGAAATCTCTCTCTCTCACACACACACACATGCATACATGCACGTGCACACACAGACACACAGACACACACACCAGGCTTTGTAGGACACAATCATTTGATGATCTGGTTTCTAGCAAGTTGCTGTAGTTATCATATTGTCAGTTTTGTTTTACTCTGCCAACACAAGATAAATCCTATTACATGTACTTGCTTGGTTTTGTTTTGTTCTTTTGGATACACACTGAGACAAGCTCAGGCCTATTAAATACAATTTACTGACATGACAACATAGAACGGAGATAGCTATGTGGCATCACGGTGGAAGAGTGTTAGATTTTTCTTAATTCCACTAAAGTGCCTATTGAAACTCTTATCATTTAAAATGGTGTACAATACACTCTGCTGTGATGGCATTACAGGATTCAGAGACACAGAGGACAGAAAACAAAGACACTGTCTTTATGTCAAGGAGCAATAGCAACATGCTGACTTCTAATTCCTTTTGAGGAAGACAGAAGAATACTTTCTGAACTCCATCTTCTTATAACTCAAAGGGTTTTTTTTGTTTTGTTTTGTTTTCTTTTCTTTTTTAAACTGTATGCCAAAACACATTTGTTTTTCCTACCCTTTCAGAAAGTGGAAATAAACGCGATAATATAAAATTCATTATGTAAGTCCTGAATTTTAAGAGCAATGTTTGACCTTAACCTTAGTTCCTATTAAAGGTGTTCAGCAAAATGTTACTTTTTTCCAAAAAAAAATAAATAAATAAATTTCAAAAAAGGAAATGAAAAAAAAAAAATCCCTCTTTATAAAGAGAGGCCTCAGGGCTGAAACTCCACATTAAATAAATATTGGTTTTGTCTTAATACTGTGCTGGTGTGTGGAAAGTTGGTTTTAACAAATCACCAGATGATGGAAGTCTTCAGTCAGAGACAAAATTTTTAAGTTGTGTTTCTATGAAAATTTTTAAGGAAAAAAGTGCCATTAATTTAAACGTGAGAAGAGAAATTCATTACACAGCTTCTCAGAGTTTCTTGTAAACTAGTGAGTTTTTTGTGAGCAGAGAAAATAAAATACATATCAAATAACACAGGATGGATTTATAGCATGTCTAAAAATATTTATTATGTTACTAAGCAAATGAAAAATCAGGGATTTTAGAAAATTCAACCAGTGACTAATTCCTAAAATAAACAAAAATGCAAAATTAGGCAGTGGATTTATTTATTTAATGAACATGGATTTCAACTTTGTAACCATTATTATTTTATTAGATCTCACAGTTGCTTCTTTAAGCGATCACCTAAAAACAATTCCAATACAAATGACCCCGCGCAGCTCCTGTGCTCTGTAAAGAAGTGTTACTTTTTAATTTGATGCTGATTTCTGAGAAATGTTAGATTTTATAAGCATACCAGTAAACTACCCTCATACACTTTACTTTCAAGTGAGTTGTACACTATCTAGAAATGCACTTCACAAAACAGAGAACTATGAAGTGATAGTATATTTTCTTAATAATATAATTATACAAGTCACTACTCAACTATTGAGACTATCTATAGGAAAAAAATAAAAATTGCTTATAAGATCGATCCTGAAACTGCGGTCAATACCTAGCTGTATTTATGAAATATTTATGAATCTATTTGTATTTGCAAAGTTGTAAAGTAATTCACTCACGGGAAAAATGGGTAGAAATATGAATAATATAGGCAAATTATATTCAGTCCTATTCATTCTTAAGTATTCAAAAATATGTAAGCAAAAATTATGCGGTGGCAATTTGGCTGTTTGCACTTGCACTTCACGTCCTTGTTTTGGTGTCGTGTAGTTGCACACCTTTCTTGTTTTCCCTCATAGAAACAATTACTGAACTTCTTCCTCTCAGCACCCAGATTTTACTTGTGTCTCATCTCTGGGAACCGCACTAGAATATTCATGTAGTGTAACAATTTGCGGCATGATATGCCTTGGGAAATATTTATGTAATTTTTTAAAGCTGGCAATGTCATAACCATACTGGAAAAAAAAAATTAAGGCGACTTCTGGGTCTGTCCTAGCGACATGACTTGCTATGCAGTGATGCATGACCCCTTAAAGAAGGTTAATATGCAAGATCGCTTCCAGCTGACAACATGATTCTTGTCAGGAGCTACTGCATTTTGTATTTTGCTAGAGAATCTAACTGCCTCCGCACGCTGTCATATATAGGAAGCAATGATGGCACAAAGAAAACTTGGGAAGGGCAGGTCATTTCAAACCACCTGCCTGAGATGTTAAGCAAAAAGGTGAAATGGGTGAGTCTGACTTTTAGCAAACTAAGAAGCTTTAATTCAGTACTTCTAGTTATTTTTGCTACACGCTGCAATAGTTTGCTAGGGCTGCCATGACAAAGCACCACAGGCTGGGTGGCTTAAACAACAGAATATTATTTCCTTGTGGTTCTAGAAACTAGAAGTCCAAGATCAAGGCATCAGAAGGATTGGTTTCTTCTAAAGGCCTCTCTCCTTGGCTTGTAATTTCTTTTTCTCCTTGGCTTGGCCATTTTCTGCGTCTTCACATAGTCTTCCCTCTGTGCTAATTCCTCTTCTTTTTAGGGCACCCAGTCATACTGAGCCCACTCACATGACCTTGGTTTACCTTTTTTTTTTTTTTTTTTAATTTTTTTTTTTTTTTAATTTTTATTTATTTATGATAGTCACAGAGAGAGAGAGAGAGGCAGAGACATAGGCAGAGGGAGAAGCAGGCTCCATGCACCGGGAGCCCGACGTGGGATTCGATCCCGGGTCTCCAGAATCGCGCCCTGGGGCCAAAGGCAGGCGCCAAACCGCTGCGCCACCCAGGGATCCCGACCTTGGTTTACCTTAATTAACTCTTGAATGCCCTGTCTCTAAACAGTCATATTCTGAGGTACTGGTGATTAGGACTTCAAAATATCAGTTTTACGGGGATGCAATTCAGCCCCTAACAGTCACACAGATGTTAACAGAAAATTTAAATATATGTGATTTATAGGAAATAAGCAAAGAAATGTGAAAAGAAATAACTTTGAATGGAAATCATTTCAGGTACAATAGGAAATCTGAGGAGTGATCTGGTGAAAAGGGATCTCTCAGTGATCATAAATTGGAATGATTATGGGTTATATTTTAGTCTAATCGATACTTGTAAATTGTTTCTAATTTTTTAATCTTTTAAATCTTTTAAAAATTTTTAATAAGCAGCCCCTGGCCTTCATTCAGGAAATAAATGGTATTAAAAAAGGCTTAGAATTTTCAGGGAGAATTTTGGCTAATAATACTAATCATACAAAATTTCTTAATTACATTACATATTTACCTTTATGGAAATATATATGTACATATTCTATGTAACATATGTATGTAATATATATATATATTAAATGCAACTTTTATGCTTTAAAAAGTATTAAATCAACACATAAAGTGAAACAGTGTGATATACTAAAAATATTTTAAAATTGCTTTTCTGGCAAATTCTATCACTAACTGGAAATATACTATTGGGCAAGCACCTTTGCCTCATATTCCATTCTTTTTGGTAAAAATAATTTGTTGCCCTTGGTGTTATCTCAGTTTCTTCTGTAATTTCTTGATGCTTACATTCTAGTAACAGTTACAGAAAGTCTATTAAATCATTTGCATATTGATTACATAAAATTAAAAGAATTATAGAGATCTTTAAGATATAATTAACAAAAACCTTTGAACTATGGATTTGATTAATTATACATTGGCTCATCATGTACCACATCGGGAGAGCCAGGCAAACATTTCTTAAGTCATAATTGTCAAAATTCTTCAGCAAGACAATAGTAGAATGTGCACAGAAAGAGAGAGAAAGATCCTGAGCCAAAGAGGAAAAACAAGTGATGGGAAGAAAAGGTTAGAATTGTGTGTCCTTCCTGTCTTTAAGAGGAGACATTTTAGAAATCCTTAGAAAAGGTTTAGTGACTAATGTACTAAAGTGAGAATTTTTAAAAAATTTATTTATTTATTCATGAGAGACACATAAAGAGAGGCAGAGACATAGGCAGAGGGAGAGGCAGGCTTCATGCAAGGAACCTGATGGGGGACTGGACCCAGGAACCCCAGGGTCATGACCTGAGCCAAAGGCAGATGCTCAACCGCTGAGCCACCTGGGTGCCCCGTAAGATGGGAATTCTTAAATTCAGGTTTATTTGCAGCTATATTTAATCTGGGCCCCAAACTAAGAAAATTACTAAGATGTGAGTAGCAGCATCAGTCTCTTTCCTAAGAAAAAAAGGACTGGGAAGGAGATAATTTTACAACCTTGTGGTTGAAAATTTCTCTTGCCTCCTCCCCTAATTCATAGTTTAAATAGCTACACAATTCTTATTTGGATTAAAAAATATTTTGGGCGTATTTCCTATCATATTCTGGCATCCAACCCAGCTGACAAAATAGAGGGATGAATGTATCACCCTTTCCTTTTATGTGATATATATTTTTTTTCCTGATGATATTCAGAGTTCTTATCCTTTGTGTTATAGAATTCCACACTAATGTATCAAGATGAGTCTTTTCTCATTCTCATGATTAGATACCCAGGGTGTCCTTTCCATATGGAGTCTCATGTCCTTTAGTTCTGGAAGATTTTTTTGTATTTACTATCTGATGGTTTCCTCCACTGTGTTTTCCTCTTCACTCTTTGTGGGGTTTTTTAATTGTTTGTTAGACATCTTGGGTTTAAGAATTAATTGCATTATCTTTTAACTATCTCTTATCTTATGTTGTATCCTGTTATCATGATTATCTTTTCATCTTTGTTTTTCAGGTTTGTTTGTTTGTTTTTGTTTTGTTTTGTTTGGTCTTCCAGTTCTATTGATAAACTTTCCAGGGATATTTTTTTTTCTGATTTCAGGAGCTTGATATGGTTATGTTGTTGTGTTCCATCATCTCCTGTTGCTCTGCTCTTGTTTTTAGATCATTTGTTTCTTTACTCCCTCTGATAATGTTAACTCTAGCTGTCTTAAAAAAAAATGTGTGACTTTTTTCCCCTTTGAGATGCACATATCAAATAGAATAGGGTAAATAGATGTATAGACATTCATTTTAGTTAATTCTATTTTGATTCATGTCTCATTCTAGGTCTCTGCCATATTTGATATGTCCAAGTCCTGACACATTCGAGGACTATAATGAGAAGACAAGTTCTCTACTGTGCTGCCACACTGGTTTTCTCATTTGCAATTTTATACCCGATTTCATTCATCACCATTCCATTAGCTTCCCAGTAATTTACCCAGAATCCTTGTCTGCTAATAGGCTATATGCCATCTCTCCTTTGTTGTGGAGATGCACTCACACGCAAACACTCACACAAATAAATATATATGCATATATGTATAATTTAGAAATATTTTTCTATAGAGAAATAATGTTTGCATCTCTATAGAGAAATAATATATACATATTATTTATATGTTTATATATATTCCCTTATCATTAGGTCATGTAATAACTGTCTCAGAATGAAAGGAATTTACCTATATAAATGTAATCCATCATAATGACCCAAAACTTTGAAAAAAACGTTTTTCTCATGTATATTGTTACCAAGCAGGTAAATTTAGTTTATATATGTACACATGCATACGTATACACACAAATATATATATGTAATTAGATGGTTGATAATTCCAATTTGCAGTAAATTTTGGACTGCCACCATTTTTTTTTAAGATTTATTTATTTATTTTAGAGAGAGAGCACAAATGGGAGGGATACAGGGAGAGGTAGAGAGAATCTCAAATAGACTCCTTCCATGTAGCATAGAGCCAGATGTGGGACTGGATCCTGTGACCCTGAGCTCACGACCTGAGTTGAAACCAAGAGTCAGACACTTAACTGTGTCACCCACATACTCCTTGAACTGCCACTTAATTCCTTTATTCAAGTCCCTTATGTTTCTTAGTATAGTAGATTTGCATAACAGTCAGAATCATTAAATTTCTCAAAAGAACTTAAACTGCAATAGGAGCTTAATTGTATTTTTTAATTGCGCTTTAAGATTAAAGAAACAACAACAACAAAAGATTAAAGAAACAGAAAGCAAAGATGTCCAGACAACTTGTGCAAAACCAAGAAATAGTAATGTAATGGGTGGCAAAGCTCTTCAATTGTGAAGTTCAAGTAAATCTAATCTTGATTTCTATTCTGGGATTCTTCTCACTGTTTTTCCAACTCTTACACTGTTAACATGTCACATTTCATTGATGAGTGTAATTAACACAAACTCTTGGGTATTCTGGACCACATTACAACACATTATTGTACTTCCTTATTGTAAAGAAGAAAGAACCTAAACATTGTTGATTCCTATCAGTGTCTTACTCAAGAACAAGAGTTTTAAGACATAAGAGTATCCTACAATACAGTAAAAAATTATACAATTGAAAATTTTGATCTATCTTACCAAGAAGCAATGTGTTTAAAACTATATCAGTGTGCACTTCTTAATAAAGATTCACATTAATTGCCTAAGTACGGTCTTAACTTTCCCAAACTTTTCAATCTAATTATGTCTTTTTTTCCCCTTCTTTTCACCCTTGTGTCACTAGTCCTTATTATCACTTAAATTTCCAATGTCTTTCTTTTTTTTAAGATTTTATTTTTATTTTATTCATGAGAGACAGAGAGAGACAGAGAGAGGGAGAGAGAGAGAGAGAGGTGGAGACACAGGCAGAGGGAGAACCAGGCTCCAGGCAGGGAGCCTGAAGTGGGACTCGAACCCAGGACCCCGGGATCATGCCTTGAGCCAAAGGCCAATGCTCAACCACTGAGCTACCCAGGCATCCCAAATTTCCAATTTCTTTTTTTTTTTTTTTTTTTAATTTTTATTTACTTATGATAGTCACACAGAGAGAGAGAGAGAGAGAGAGAGAGAGAGAGAGGCAGAGACATAGGCAGAGGGAGAAGCAGGCTCCATGCACCGGGAGCCCGACGTGGGATTCGATCCCGGGTCTCCAGGATCGCGCCCTGGGCCAAAGGCAGGTGCTAAACCCCTGCGCCACCCAGAGATCCCCCCAAATTTCCAATTTCTAAATGCAATTTACTTACGTTTCTCACAATCCATCGTCCAGTGGTATTCGCCATATGGTATTCACCATGATTGAAAATTCCAATGTGTTGTCACTGACTATTACCTGAGACAATTAGCAGTCCTCCCCTTCCCCTCTTCTGCTGTCAATATTTTTAAAACTGTGATAATAGTAACAGAAAGTGCTGCTAATCATTGAGCATATATTCTACAAAAAATATATAGCTACAGACATTTGATGCTCACCATAACTTGATGAGTTAATATTATCCTTATTTTACATGAGTTTAAACTAAGCTTAGATGTGTAAAGTCACTTGACTGTTTAGATGCATTTAACACATGATGGAGCCACTACCTTAACACCATTATCATATGCACACTCCATCCTTTTACCCATGGTATACAGGATTCTTCATTTTCCCACCTCACTCACTTATAACTGACCACTTAACAATCTGAAATCTTGTTTTTCTTTCTACCAATGCCTCTTGAAGTAACTCATGACTTCATAATTGAAAACCTCAGTGATACTTGCTTTCACTGTAGAGTTAAGGACACCTTCATAGCTCATCTTCAAATTTCTGTTTCCACCTCTCAGTTCACCCATTTTTTAAATCTTTTAATTCCTCACATACCCCTCACACAGTTTATATAAATAATTCCACAAAGTTCTCCCAAAAGCTTTCTTGTCTTTTAATATTTCATGTATTTTTCATGTCATTGACATTTGGAGATTCATTATAAGTATGATTCTCACTTTTGTATAAATAATATTCAAATAATCCTCAAATCTGTATTTATACGTTTTTTCTTTTTATGAGGTGAAAGAGTTTTACTTGCATATATTTGCTAGTTTCTGAACACATCACCTAGTCCATCTATTGGCTTCAAATTCATCAGATCCCAGTCTAAATCTTCCTCTTTCAGAACTTAGTACTTCTATTGGTATAGTACTATATATTATATATATATATATATAATTATATATAATATGTCATATATAATTCTATTAATAATCATTTATATACTTAATAACATATACAAAATAATTGTTTTATTTATTGATCTGTTTAATCTGGTATATTCATGAATCTCGTTTCTAGGTCTGATAAGCTCTTCCTGATAGATTCTTTCATTACTTTATTATTTTATTATTGAAATAACCTTTTTAAAAAATAAACTTTTAAAATTACTAAGGCAGTACAGAAAGTTCCCATGTGCTCCACACCCAGTCATACTAAAAACATCTTATATTAGTTTGGTGCCTTTGTCATAATTAGTGATAATATTTACACCTTTTTATTAAAGCCCACACTTTAAGATTTTTAAATTTTTACCAAATGTACTTTTCCACTCCAGGATCCCCTAGTTGATAGCACATTACAGGTAATTATCAGGTTTCTTCAGGTTTTTCATGTTATGATGGTTTCTCAGACTTTATGTATGTATGTATGTATTTAATAATCATGACAGTCTCGAGAATTACTGGTCAGGCATTTTGTAGAATATCCCTCAATTGGTATTTGTTGAGTTTTTCCCTCAAGGTTGGACTAGTTTTTTGGTTTTTTGAGAGGAAGACCACAGAGTTAAAGTCCTACTTTCCTCACATCGTATCAAACAAATGTGCTATGGAAAAGATTTATTACTGTTGACGTAACCTCAATCATCTCTCTGAAATGTTTTATCAGTTTTCTTCCCTGTAAATAATTCATTTTTCCCAAATCCCATACTGTACTCCTTGGAAGAAGGTCACTCTGTGCAACCCACAATGAAGGAAGCGTAAAGTTATCCTCTACCTTTTGGAGACAAATTACCAACATAAAATATTTGGAGTTTTTCTGCATGGGAGATTTGAATATCCTTCATCTACTTATTTGACTAGGAATACATAACTGTATTTGATACTTTGGTTCGTAATCCATGACTATTTCAGTTAGTGCCTTTGCCATTTGCATATCCTCATTACTGCTTAGTTTTTGTTTTGGTTTGGTTTGGTTGTATGTCTTGAACACTTTCTTACTTTTTGCCACTATAAGCTTCAGGCTCATCTTGTATGTTTCCAGCCCTAGATCTAGAATCTGCCTTTTCTCTGAAAACCTTGCTTCCTTTTGTGAGAAAATTGAATTACCAAAACCTGGATGTTAAGTTACTGAGATCTTTGTGTTTCTAGGTCCTCCTAGGTGGCAAAACAAGGGTATATATGTATCTAACAAGTGTGTGTACATAGTTAGGTAGGTAGGTAGATAGATAACTCGATATCTAATCATCTGTACTTTTATTAAACTAAAACAGTGCATTATATAAATTATATATAATAATTGTACGTTATATATAATCATTATATACTGCCCTCTCTCTCTCACTTATATGTAACTTCTTATTCCAGCACTGAAAAACCTACTTTCCAATATTTGCTATTTAATTATTTAACTCCAACTCATAGATATAGTGGGTCAGAAATGATATCTCATATTCTCATGCAAAACAACATTATCAGAGTTATTTGACCTTTAGTGTTGCAGACCGGACTCATTTCCGAAACGACTTTGGTCCCAACGTTTCACTCCCATTCCCTTAAGTAAGGTTGTTCTATCCATTTGTTAAACAGATGATTTTGTCACACTCTTCATTCAATCATTGGATCATCTAGCCTTCTAAAAAATATTTTAAATTTTTTCATACATTAAAGTTTACTGTTTAATGCTGGAAAGTTCTTTCTATAGATTTTGAAAAATGCATGGTATTTTGTATTCATCATTACGATTCCATATAAAATAGTTTCATAAATTAAAAAAAAAAATCTCTGTTCTTCAAAATTCTTAACAGCTCCCTCCCTGAAACCTTTTGTCTCTGAATATCATTCCATTGTATGGATGTACCACAGTTTATCTATTTATCTATCAAGGGACATTTTGGTTGCCTCAACCAAAACGTTGCAATTATGGGTAAAGCTGCCCTAAGTGTTTGTGTTCAGGTTTTTTGAAGAACATATATTTTCAAATCATGTGGGTAAATAGGAGTTCAATTGTTGGATTGCATGGTTAAACTGTTTTCCTTTGAAAGAAACTGCCAGAGTGTTTTCCAAAGAGGCTATGCTATTTTGCACTCCCCCCAGCAATGAATGACAGCTTCACTGTTAATTATTCTTACCAACACTGGTATTAGTATAGATTTTACCAATTTAATGCAGTAGTACTTCATTTTTTTTAATTCCTGTGATGTTTCTTTTTTTTTTTTTTAATTTTTATTTATTTATGATAGTCACACAGAGAGAGAGAGAGAGAGAGAGAAGCAGAGACATAGGCAGAAGGAGAAGCAGGCTCCATGCACCGGGAGCCTGACGTGGGATTCGATCCCGGGTCTCCAGGATCGCGCCCTGGGCCAAAGGCAGGCGCCAAACCGCTGCGCCACCCAGGGATCCCAATTTTTTTTTTTTTTTTTAATTCCTAAAGACAAAATATGTTTGGCATATCTATATCTTTATATGCCATGCCAACTCTATATCTTTTTTTGTTAGGGTGTTTATTCAGTTTTTTTTTTCCAAATTTTTCATAGTTTTTATGTCTTTTTCTATCTTTTGGTTTTAAGTGATCTTTGTGCATTTTGGATACAAATCCTTTATGAGGTACACACTTTATAAATATTTCCTCCCAGTCTGTGGCTTGCTTTTCAATTCTCTTAAACTGTCCTTTACATACCACTTTTAATTTTAATAAGGTCTAAGTAATTAATTTTTTCTTTCACATGTCGTGCTTTTGTCATTGTATTTAAATGTCATCACCAAATCCAAGATCACTTAGATTTCCTATGTTTTCTTTAAAAAAGTTTAATTATTCTACATTTTAATTTACATCCATAATCCATTTTGAGTTAATTTTCATAAAAGCTATATTGTGTGTGTTACATGTATTTTATTTTGTAGCATATTTACTTTCAGTTGTTCTAGCACACCTTGTCAAAAAGGGTTTCTATTCTTTACTGAATTGCCTTTACATTTTCATCATAAGTTAGTTGGTTATATTTGTGTGGGTGTGTTTCTGTGCTCTCTATTCAGTTCCACTGATCTCTGTGTACACTCTTTTGCAAAATTAAGCTGACTTGATGACTGTCACTTTATGTAAGTCTTGAATTCCGGGAGTGTGGAGTATTTCAACTTTGTTCTTCAATGTTGACTATTCTAGGATTTTTCCTTTAAGGCCAATTTTTTTATATCTACAAGATAGCTTGCTGGGATTTTGGTAGAAATTGCATAGACTATATAGTTCCAAATGGAAGAATTTACATTTAACAATAATGAGTCTTCCAATCCATAAACATGCTTTCTCTCTTTTAATTTAGGTGTTCTTTGATTTTTTTCATAATGTTTTTGCAGATTTCTGCATACATGTCTTGTACATAATTTATTAATTTATACCTAAATATTTTTTTTTGTGTGTGTGTTTTATAAATAGTATTTTTCAAAATTTAAAAGTCTGGTTGTTGCAGATATATAGGAAAGCAATTGACTTCTGTTTAAATTAAACTTGTATTCTATAATCTTTCTATATTTACGTATTCAGGAATTTTTTTGTAGATGTCTTATTCAAATAAAGAAATTTTTATTTCTTCCTCTCCAATCAATATATTTTTTATTTCATTTTCTTATTGTACTAGCTAAGAATTTCACTATTATCAACAATGTTGATAGCAGACATCCTCCCCGTGTTTCCAAACTTAGGGCTGTATAGAGTCCTTCACCATCGATGATGTGATGTTAGATAAATATTAAAAAAAAAAAAGATATTTTCATCAATTTGGGAATACTTCCCTTTATTCCTATTTGCTGAGATTTTAAAAATCATGAATGGCTGTTGGATCTTGTCAGTGTTCTTCTACATTAAATTTTCTATATCGAATTATTGATACGGTGGATTACATTAATTAAATTTTGGATGTTGAAACAGATTGAACCTTGATGGAGTTACACTTGCTTGTGGTATATACACGTCATTCTAACATCAAAACCGGGCACATTGTTGAAATAGAAGAAAAAATACAAAAATCCTAAACAAATGTTAGCATATCAAATTCAATTCTATGTAAATTACGGTAGTCTCTATTTTCCCTGATTTTAAGCCATTTCTGGTTTTGATATTGGGGTAATGTCGGTCTCATAAAATGAGTTAGGTATTATTACTTCCTGTATATTCTGAAAAAGATTGTAGACAATTGGTATCACCTTTTCCTTAGCTCTTTGGTAGAATTCTCCAGTGATTGAATCTGTGTCTGATACTTTTGTTGTTGTTGTTGTTGTTATCTTCTTAATTATGAATTTAATTAAATAGATACAGGGTTACCCAGGTTATTTTTCCTTGTGTGAGTCGATGTAGTTTATTTCTTCAACTGATACCTTATATCTTAAATTATCAGATTTGTGAGCATAGAGGTTTTCACAGTACAGAAGTTCCCTCTTGTCCGTGGCTTCACTTTCCAGTTAAACTTACCTGCAGGTCAGAGAAGATAAGCCTTTTTCAGATATATCCTCCGAAGGTCAATAGTAGCCTAATACTATGTCATAAAACTTCATTTTACTTCATCTCATCACATAGGTATCTTATCATCTCATATCATCACAGGGAGAAGGAGTACAGTACAGATTTGAGAGACCATGGGCACATAATTTCTATTACATCATATTGTTATAATTATTTTTATTTATGTTGTTGATAATATCTTACTGTGTTTCATTTATAAATTAAACTTTATTATAGGCATGGGGTTTTAATAGGGTTTGGTACCATCTACAGTTTCAGACATCCACTGGGAGTCTTGGAACAGATCCCTCATGGAAGGGTTGGGGGGGTGGGTTGTTCCCATTTTATCATTTTGATATTTATACATCTGTAGTGATGAATGCCCCCTTCTCATTTCTGATATTATCTGTTTATGTCCTCCCACTTTTTATTTTTTCCTTTCCTGGTTAGTCTGGTAAGAACTTTGTCAACATTACTGATCTTTTCAAAGAACCAGGCTTTGTTTCTATTGAATTGTCTAGTTCTTCTTTAAAATTTCATTGATTTGTGTTCTAATTTTTCTTAGTTTTAATTCCATTATAATTAACATATATACAGTCATATCAGTTTCAGGTGTAGAATGTAGTGATTTAACAGTTCTATGCATTACTCAGTGCTCAGCATGATAAGTGAGCTCTTAGTCCCTTTTACCTAGTTCATTAATTCTTATATTTTATTTATTTTAAGCTTAAATATTTTTTTTCTCATAGGTCTCTAAGATACAGCTTTAGTTTGTTTCTTTCAGATCTTAGAAAACACTATTTCCACTCCATCTCTTAAACTTCGATAAACAAGATTTTTGTTTTCATTTAGTCCAAAATATATCTTTAATTAACCTTAAAACTCCTTCAATATGTGTCCTACTTAGAAGTGTTGCTTAATTTCCAAATATCTAAAGATTTTTATAGTTATATTCTTTATTATTGATTTATTTTAATTGCATTGTGAATTGAGAACATTTGCATGCTTTTTAAAATTTATTAAAGTGTGTTTTACAGCCTGGAATGAGATCTATATTGGTGACCATTCTATGTCACCTTGAAGTGATGTGTATTGTACTGTCTGAATGGAGTAGTCCATAAATGTCATTTGGATAATAATAGTACTGCTTAGGTTATGTATATCTTTTCCCCCTCCAGATTATGAAATCTTATGTATTACAAAGTACTGGGATTACAGGTGATTTTGTAGGTTATGTATATCTTTACTGACTTTCTTCCCTGCTTGAGCTAACATTTACTAACAAAGAAATGTTGAAGTCTCTTATAAAATGAGTAAATTTTTCTCTACTATTCCTTTAATTTCTATCAGTTATTGCCTCATCTACATATTTAATTTTATAATTATTTTTGAGAGTTAACTCTTTTTTTCAATGCCTGGGAAATGCTCTTCTTTACCTCTGTTAATCTTCCTTGTTCTGAAGTCTGCTTTGTCCAATACTCATATAGTTATTACAGCTTCCTTTTGGTTAGTATTAGCACAGTATCTGTTTCTCTCCCTTTGCTTTTTTCCTATTAGAGTCTTTATGGTTTTAAAGTAGTTTCCATGTACATAAAAATATCATTGTGTGTGTGCATGTAATCCTCTGAAAATATCTGACCTTATATCTGACCTTAACTAGTGTATTTAGAACATTATACAGGAGCCCTTATATGTGGTGGGAGGTGTTGAAGAGGGGGAATGTTCTATAATCTTCTGATTAAATCCCAGTGTTTTAATAAGACTATGTCTCAAGTGTGAGACCTTCATAAGTATTTGTTGAGGGTCACAGGTTTTTATTTATTTTTTATTATTGTTTTTTTAGATCATCCTGCCCCATGCCCTTCAGTGTTTTCCAATCTACTTTTTTAATGTTTTAATTTGTTGCATGAAAAAATTTCATTCCATTCTGTTATATACTCTCATATGTTGTTGCTGTAATTTTTCCATATAAAATATGTAGTTAATATAAGGAACCAAATTTGCACTTCACTGAAATAAACTAGAATAAAATTTAATGGATGAGAACTTAAGAAAAAAGAGATGAAACGTTTAATTTTTGTATTTTTCCACATAAATTTTTAAATGTGGTTGCTTATGTGCATGTGTATTTTTACGTACATATATATCACTCAAAATATTGCAAGTGGTGTATCTATACTTTCTGAAATCCAACAGTATTAAACAAAGGACGTGATGTTTTAGAACTGCTATATACATATCTGTTCAACTACAATATAGAATATCATGTTACCATTTAAGAAGGTAATGTGAGAATAACCTTTAAATCACAAACACACACATATGTCATTAAGCTGATGGACACAAAGAATGAGCAGAGCAAAAGTCCAGCCTTTCCTCATTATAGTTTATAATAAGCATTTATTGTAACATCCCTTAAATTCTTGAAACAGTGAAAAGGTCATATGCAGAATAAAATGATAAAAATTCTTTAGGTGCCCAGCATATGAATGTTCCAGCTGTAGACACAGAAATGGAAAGGAATGTGAAATCATTACTTTAAAATGCTGGTTCATTATGGCATCTGTAAACCAGCTTGATAAGATTAAGTCACCTTCAGAAAATATAGTACAAATATATTTAAATCATCTGTCCTTATAAGGTTGTTACATTTGGGCTCAGATCATTCTTTCTCTTACAAATATTACCTTGTATATATATTCAAGTGATATGAGTAATCTACAAAGTAGAGAAACCTGTAGAAATAATCAAGTGGTCCTTCAATAAGAAAACGATTTAGAAATTAGTCTAATTATTTTCGTATGTATATATACACTGAAAGATGATTTGAATAAACATTCAGTGATAATATAATGTATTTCACTCACAGCTATATGTCTTCATACTTTTTTTTTAAAGATTTTATTTATTTATTCATGATAGTCACAGAGAGAGAGAGAGAGCGAGAGAGAGGCAGAGGGAGAAGCAGGCTCCATGAAGGGAGCCCGATGTGGGATTCGATCCCGGGTCTCCAGGATCACGCCCTGGGCCAAAGGCAGGCGCCAAACCGCTGCACCACCCAGGGATCCCCATACTTTTCATCTACACAATCCCTCTGAAATTATTGCCTCTCAATTTATAATGCAAATACAATTCCTCAACCTAATTAAATAACATACCTATAGTCACATTGCTTGTAAGTGACAATTATATGGAGAAAAGCAAAAACAAGCAAAAACAGCAGCAACAAAAACAATAGCTCTAAAAGCTCCCAATTGTTTTTATCTTGCAAAGAACTATTTCTACAAAAATATAAAGAGATATATATGTATATGCTCTTATGTCTATTTTCTCACATCAAAGATGCTTGGCTTCTGAGGTAGGCCATTCTATCAAAAGAATCCTAATTTTAAAGAATATCAATATATTAGAAAAGTAAACCTCTTTCTTATTGCACCACAGATGTCATATTTCACCTGGTAGTTCACTAAAAACAAAAGTGCATTTTCATCACATTTTTAGTTATAGAATTTGAACCTTTAATTTTTTTTTCAAATGTGAACACTGAGACACTGAGAAGTTATATAATTTCCCATGGTCTCAAAGCTAATAATTTTCTGAACTCTGCTACGGACATTTGTTAGACTGACTCCAATGGTTAAGCTCTTTCCATATCATTTCTCTGTCTCCTCTTGACATACCTAAGCTTGATAATCCCTTACTTATCTCTAGCCTATTTCATTTTCCATTCCGTATGGAAGTTGTTTTCAAATTATCTGCTAAGTTCATTTCCAATCACTGCCACACAGCACAATTCCTATATATCTTCCTATGTATCTCTGCAGAAATCCATGCTTCCAGCTTTACAGAGGGGCTATTAATTCTGTTTATTCCACATATTTCCACCCATTGTTCTTACCTTGTCTCATATCTTAGAGGGACTATTTAGAATATTTTCAGGAATGCCATACTACAGTGCCTTACACAAGTATATAGTATCTGTGACCTACAGGCGTTCTGGAATTTAAGGCATGAAGTTCCAAAGAGTATAATTTTCAGGTCAATATACTTTGTTTGATTCTTATTCTTATACAAACTGACTTATTTGTCTTTGGTTTTATTTTGCCTGATATCAAGTAGTTAAGAATTTCAATCTACTCTAAGCAATAATACAGATTTATATTGTCTTGGGTGCTTTCATTGTGATTCATTCATTCTTTCAAGAAATATTGATTGTGGATCTAATTGGCACCATTTAGGGAAAAAGCTACACAGGAGAGACTTATATTTTGTTTTTTTTTATATGAAAAAGGCATATTATATAGACAAGGCAGGTTATAAAGAATTTTGAAAAAAAATGTCTATCGTTTTTAAAAGTACTCAACCCCCATCATAATTAATATATTTCCAATCATTCTTCTTTAAATTACCACAAAGTGAAAAATGAGCCATTCAAACATGCTTTAATGCAACCCTCTTTCTTTTCTAAGCTATCAGGGTCTGGCCATTATGATTACTTAATAAATTTCACAAGAGTATTTAAGAATAATTTTGTTCTGGGATTCTTAATAAATTATTACAGTCTGCATCAGCAAATAGACTGTCTTCATAGTTGTATAAAATGATGAACTCACTTATCTAACTAGATATAAAGTTTATTTTCAAAATAATCTGCAACAATGTAATAATATTTCAATTTAATTATTTTATTTTTATACTTTTTCAACATTTTATCTATTAGCCGGCATCTTTATTTTTGTTATCATTCAAAAAGAATTCATACAACAAGTATTTATTGATGATCTACTCTGGCAACACATTACACTAAATATTGGAGAAATAAAGTTGTCAAACATTCACATTCCCTGATATCCCTCCACCAATACACACGTATGTATGTATAAATAGGTATATATCAAATAAATGTATAAAACTGACATTCTTCTAAGTTTGGAACCTTCGGAAAGGGAGATTCTCTATTTATGCTTTATTCTTATGACGAATCGATCGTTTTCCTCTATGCATAGTACATCTCCCTAGAATTCATAGAAGGTAAACTATAAACACCATGCAACACCATCATTATTTATGAATTATATAGTTGTGTAATTAAGGGTTCTACTTTCAGTTAATTATTTCAACCCTCAACCTTTTTTGCTTTTGCTTATTACACATAGATTTCAGTGACCTTTTCATTCAGAATAAGGGACAAATAGTATCATTTCATATTATAACCATTAATGAAAAAGAAAGTGAATTTTAGGAGGACAAATAAAACAACCATCTGATAGCTGCCTTTTCATAGATCTAAACTTTAATATATTGGAAAAGTAGTAAACAAAGCAATGGATTTTGATAAGACTATCTGAATACGAAATTTCTTAGCTAGCTTACGAAGAGAGCATGGTATCTCATACAGTGTCAATCCTTCCCAACATCTCAACAGTTTCCCTTTCCTTGTGTGTCAAGAAAAACTGTTCAAGAAACTCTTTTACAGTTGTGGTATTTTTGATCAAAAATATATTTATTTTGTTCAGTGATACTTTGAATTTTAACAAGGTAGATAGCAGGGTGCCTGAGTACCTTAGTCTATTAAACATCTACTCTTGATTTTGGCTCAGGTCATGATCTTGAGGTCATGAGATCGAGCCCCATGTCAAGCTCTATGCTCAGCACAGAATGCCGTGCTTGGTATTCTTTCTCTCCCTCTGCCCCTTCTACCACTCACACACACTTTTTCTCTAAATAAATAAATAAAATCTTTTTTTTTTTTTTTAAGGTAGATAAAAGCACCTGTTTAGCCAAAGATGATGTAGTACAGTTTTAGTTCTGGAGTTGCAGACACCAGCATGCTGGGTATTTTAAAAAAGTTGAAATTATTTTTTGTAATAATAAGAAAGGATTGTCTTGGATCCCTGATGTGTGATAAAAAGCACTTGTACTGAGTGTGCCTGAAATTTTTATAATGGGTGAATCTGAAGAATTATAACATTGATGACACCCAAAGTCATGTGCATCCCTAGATCCATGTCCTGGGGGCTTCATCATGTGACATAATGTCACCATTTGGAAACTTAAAAATGTAATGCAAGGTGGGACTTGAAAATATACTTGGAAATTGGGACAAGCCCCTCTTTTTTTTTTTTTGTATCTGATCACCATATAAAGGTGCTTGGGTGGGTTCCCTAAAAACATGTGGCCAGTAGCAAAATCCCTGGTATTATAAGAAAGACTGTCATGAACACCAAGCTCAAGTTGAGTCTTCTGATCACTGCAGTCTCATAAGTGACCACAGGAAACCACTGGAAGAACCAACCAGCTTGCCTGGGCCAAATTGCTGGCCCACAGAATAGTGAGGAAATAAAATGTTGTAAGCCACTACATTTTAGAGGAGTTTGTAATCTACAAGGTACTACAAAGACTTATATTTAGATAGAGTCATAAGTCTAATATGACTATAATGAGATAAATGTAATACTAAATAGCATCTGCTTATCACTTTATATATAACACATATTCACTGTGATTATTTTATTTGGCCCCATGACTTTCTAAATTCTTATTGCATTTTTTGTTGTTCATTTGTCTCCTGCCATATTGTAGTCCTAAATAACTAAGTACAGTGTATGATAAAGTAAAAGTACTCAATGGGCCACTGAGCAGAATCACAGATATGTACTAACCTTCAATAAAATACATTTATCATTTTTGGCAATAATTAGAAATGCTTTTGGCAAATAATTTGAATAACTTGCAAGATAGTATTTGAGTTTATTTGGGTAATAAAAGAAAAATTGAATATTGTACTATACAGACTAAAAATATTTATCTATGTCAACACTCAGATATTTGATAAATTAGCTCTTAGCTACTGTGGTAAGGTGAAAAATATTCTCCCCCAAAGATATTCATAGACTAATCTTTGGTATCTGTGAATGTTATTTATAAAAAAAAAGCTTTTAATGATTAAGCTAAGGATGTTGATATGAGATGTCCCCAAATGCAGTGACATTTATCCTTATAAAAGAGAGGCTGTTGGAGATCTGAAAAACACGGAGGAGTAGGCTATGTGAACACAGAGGAGTAGGCTATGTGTACACAGAGTGAGTGAGGTTTGAAGACGCCAGCCTTGAAGATTGGAATGATGTGGCCACAGGCAAAGAAATCAGGCAGTAATCAGAATTGGGAAGAGGAAAGGAACAAGTTATCTTTTAGAATCTCTTGAGGGAGTGTCTAGACCTCAATTCTGGAGAAGGGAAATTAACTTTGGACTTCTAGCCCCAATGACTATGAATGCAAATTTCTCTTGTTTAAATCTGCCAGATTTGGGTGATTTGTTATAGCAGCTGTAAAAAAACTAGTGGAATTCTAATCTATCAAAATAGTTAAGCAAATTTGGAATTATCTTCCAAATTTACATTAGAAAATTTCCAAAATAAATACAACTAAGGACTCATTAATGTAAGTAAATACCTGGTGAACACAAAATGTTAATAACCTGGATTATCCACTGTTGTTTTAGTATTTATAAAAAAAGGTATTCGATGTCTTAGGTTCCATTTAAATGCCTGTTAATAAAAAGTTCTGAGTAGGTGATACATTCAGAGTGGTGAGTCCAGTGCCAGTTCAATTATAATCATGATATTATTACTATAGATTTTCAATTTTTTTCAATATTCAGTATTTTTAGTATGAGGGGAAGCAAAAATAAGATGTAAAGTTTTCATTGGGGGATTGACATTTATATTTGAAAAGTTTACTCTGGCTGGTATAAGGGAAATATTATATAGGAAAGAGTGGAATCTGGGAAAATAGGAGATTGTTACTGTATACCAGGTAAGGATGATTACATTTAATCAATATACCATGAGTATATTAGCCTCCAGCTGTTGAAAATTTGGGTGATTTCTGGTGTGGGGCTATTAATAAAGCTGCTATGCAGACTACTTAAAAATCTATTTGTGTTCTCTGTTTTCATTTGTCTTGTGTTAATAACCAGAAACAGAAATGGTAAGTCATAGGATAAGTGCATGTTTAATTTTTTTGGAAACTGCCATACAAATTTCCAAAGTATTATATTATTTCATACTCCCCCTTCTTTTTCTGAGATTTCAATTAAAAAATCAGTAATCACTATGTATTTGTCCCAAAAGTCACACAAGGTCTGTTTTTTCTTGTTTTTTTTTTTGTTTGTTTTTTGTTTTTTTTTTCGGTTTCAACTTTTTTTCTTTCTATACATTGGTTTGGATGGTCACTCCGTGATTTCAAGTTTATTGATCTTTAGTATTTTTAGTTATTTAGTTTTTATTGCATTTAAAGTTTTCTTCGGGGCCAATATCTGCTCTCTAGTAACTTCAGTGAACTTTTAAATTATTTAATGAATTAAATTATCCACTGGGAATTTCATGTATTCATAGTTTCCATTTCCCAATTGAATTTTTCTAGTTTTATTTTTTAAAAATTAAAATCTGATCATATTTTAATAATCTTTTTATATGCTAATTGCAACATATTGTCATTTCTGAACCTTTTTTATCATTTGGTCTATCTCCTGGTTGTAAATCACATTTTCTTGCGTTTTTAAAACTTTGGTAATTCTGATTGCCTGTGGAACCTAATGAATGCTACATTTTTTTATGTCTAGATTTTGCAGTCTTCCTTAATAGAACATTGTGTTTTATCCCATTGTTCATTTATTTGCAGACATCACATATTTTTGATGCTAATGTTTATAGACTGTTGCAACAATTACATTGCCTCTACTTCAAGACTAGAACAGTATACTCCTAACCTAGGTTATTTCAGGGGTCTCTACTGATACCTATGGTGTTTCTAAGGGTCTCTTAACTCTGACTGCGTAGAACTCAAATATTTCTTACCATATATGAGCTCTGCTGCTTGTACAACTGAGAGTTACCCAACAATGATCCCTTGCCTAGTTTTGTGAAGTCTTAATGTCTGCATGCACGGTGTTGTGTTGCGGTAAGAGCTGAATGGAACTCCTTTTTAGATCCCTGCAAGTCTTTCTCTCTCAACTACCTTTTTGTCTGGGACCTTGGATTACAGAACTTTCACCCCTATTTCCATTCTCTGACTTCTGAATTCTTCTTTATTGTGCTCTTGCCCCAAAAGTGCCTCTAAGCAGAAAACCTGGATAATTCAGGAGCCTACTTCATTTTGTTCTCCTGCCAGCAAGGATTAGTCTTGCTTCTTTTTTGTTCTCCCCTTATGTCTGAAAATAGTTATGTCTCACTTTTCTCTTGATTATGGTGGTTTGTGGTAGGAGGAGGACTCATCTGGTACCCCTACTCTATTGTAGCCAAAATAGCAAGGCTCCTAGCAAGACTCCTAGCTCTGGGAAACGGTGGAAGGGGAGGTGGGCGGGGGGTGGGGGTGACTGGGTGACAGGCACTGAGGTGGGCACTTGACAGGATGAGCACTGGGTGTTATTCTATATGTTGGCAAATTGAACACCAATAAAAATAAATTTATAAAAAATCTTATTAAAAAAAAAAGAGAAAAAAAATAGCAAGGCTCTGAAGTAATGTTTTTGACCAAATAACAAAGAATGGATCCTACAGGTGGGGAAAGGGTGAGTCTTAAATAGGATCCAGAAAGAGTAATCCAGAAATCTTGAATACTTACAAAACCAAACATATAATATTTTCTTATAATCCTCCTCAGTTGTCTTGTTTTGTTTTGTTTTGGAGGTGGGTCACATACTATTTCTTACCACAAGCCTTCTGACAGCAGAGCATCTCCTTTTTCACTTTCCCTTTCAAATTCAGTATCAGATTGTGTAGCTCTCCATGTACTTACCCTATCTGCCCCTTTCTCTGCTTTTCATTGTGACTGTTTTAGCAAGGCTCTCCCATTACATCTTGACTAAAATATATACAATATTATCACTTGCTTTATTATTACACTAACAAAAAGCATGGCTTGAAAGTAACGACTTTAAATATGTTAGTCCATTCAGGCTGCCATAACAAAATGCCACAGATTGAGTGGCATAAAAAACAGAAGTTAAAAAAAAAAAAAAAAGAAGTTAATTTTCTCACAGTTCTAGGTGCATAAAAGTCCAGTCAGTTTAGTTTTTGGTGGGGGCTTGCCTCCTGGCTTATAATTCTGGTTCTTTCCTTACATGGCCTTTCCTAGATGCCTGTATGGATGAAATGGAGGGAGTTGTGGGAAGAGCCAGCTCTCAGGTGTGCCTCCTGATAAAGAGACTAATACATCAGGTCCATTAAGGCCTAATTTAACCTTAATTACTTCCTTAGTATCTCATCTCCAAATACAGGCAGATGGGGCGGGGGAGGGCTTCAACGTATGAATTAGGCAAGGGGAGGACATGGGGGTCATAATCAGTCTCTAATAGACTACTATTAAGATTTATAACACCGGGGGGGGGGTCACGGCGGCGGAAAAAAAAAAGATTTATAACACCATTAAAAATATTTTTAAAAAACTAATATAAAATATTAAGACTTTCAATAATGGTTGTATATATGAAAAACAAAACCCAAAGTTTCTTTACAGTTTTCTTCACTGATTGGTGCATAACAAATCATCTTTTCCTGTAGATTTAGGACATGATGATATACTTTTCTTTCATTTTGCAAATCTATTAGGTATACACATACCCACATAGATATGAAAATATATAAAATTATAAGCATATTATATTAATTACATTCATTAGATACCAAATATGTAAAATCTATGTCTCTATATATCAGTACCAGAATAATAAACTGATTAGGCTATAACTTTCAGATAACATTGAGAGAGTAGAAATTAAATTATCTTTTCATGTTTACAAAGTAAAGCCTCATAAATTGACATTCATAATCAGAATTATTTCCACATGTTTCTTGTTACCTGAGCTCTGTGATAGATTATTACTAAATGAATGTGATGGACTTCATCCGAGTTCTACATAATTTATCATTGCCTAAAAATTCAAGGACATGACTGGAGAAAATGCTGAGAATATAAAAATTGGGCATGTGATTATCAGGCATGGGTCTTATTTAGTATACCAGAAGAAATTTTAGAAAATAAAATTATATGTATGACAGAGCATTTTTTTAAATAAAAATTTGTAAAACAGAGAAAAGAAAACATTAAGGAACTTAGAATACTATCTCATTGCACACATTAAATTCTAACCACTAGTTTAAGAGACTACAAACAAGAAGAAAGTACAGAAAATAACAATGAATATATCAGTAGAAATTTTCGTAAAATTTTATGTTAATTTCCACAGAATATATTAGAGTAAGGTCAGCTGAAGTTAAGAAGGCAATCATGATTAATCATAATAATTTATCCAAGAAGTAATAAATTTCACAAGTAAATTTTTTATTTTACAATCTTACCTTTCCACTTAAATCATTTGTGATAATTATAAAATCTACTATACTTACTTACTTACTATACTTACTATACCTGTAGCTAACGATATTTTTCATAAAGTGGTAATAATGTGATTTTACACAGCTAGGAGTATGAACCTCCAATATCTGTCTTACTTAAAAAAAATATATAAATAACATAGATGTATATATGTTTATATATGATATACAGACAGAATGCGATTGTTAATAAATGCAACTGATGCTAATTAAATGTGTTCATTGCACAAAATAAACTGATTACTCAACTTTCATGTACCTCCTTTAAGAAAGTGATGGATGAAAAAAAAAAAAAGAAAAGAAAGTGATGGATGATTTAGCTGAGAGCATTGTGTGAATTGTAACACCTTTCAAACCAGTGGTATCATTAAATTACTGTGTTTCAAATCTTGATCATTTTTGCAAACCTCTTCAGTCTTTTCCTCTTCATCCACAACCACGTGACTCAGGGGGGAGCGCGGCGGCTGCAGGGGCTCGGGGCGGGGCTGGGGGGGCGCAGGCCTGGCAGGGGTGGGCCGCAGGGGCCGCCCCCCTTATTTCCCTGGCAACGCTCCTTGAATCTTCATCTCCCACTGGGGGGCAGGGGTGCGAGGGAGGTGGCCCTGTGCAGGGGGGGCACCGGGGGGCAGGGGTTGAGGGAGGTGCGCCCTGTGCAGGGGGGGCACGGGGGGGTAGGGGTGGAGGGAGGTGCGCCCTGTGCAGGGGGGGCACGGGGGGAGCAGAGGTGGAGGGAGGCGCCCCTGTGCAGGGGGGGCACGGGGGGGCAGAGGTGGAGGGAGGTGCGCCCTGTGCAGGGGGGGAGCCGCAGGGGGGCAGGGGTGGAGGGAGGTGCGCCCTGTGCAGGGGGGGCACCGGGGGGCAGGGGTGGAGGGAGGTGCTCCCTGTGCAGGGGGGGCACGGGGGGGCAGAGGTGGAGGGAGGCGCGCCCTGTACGGGGGGGGCACCGGGGGACAGGGGTGGAGGGAGGTGCGCCCTGTGCAGGGGGGGCACCGGGGGGCAGGGGTGGAGGGAGGTGCGCCCTGTGCAGGGGGGGCACCGGGGGGTAGGGGTGGAGGGAGGTGCGCCCTGTGCAGGGGGGGCACCGGGGGGTAGGGGTGGAGGGAGGTGCGCCCTGTGCAGGGGGGGCACGGGGGGAGCAGAGGTGGAGGGAGGCGCCCCTGTGCAGGGGGGGCACGGGGGGGCAGAGGTGGAGGGAGGCGCGCCCTGTACGGGGGGGGCACCGGGGGGCAGGGGTGGAGGGAGGTGCGCCCTGTACGGGGGGGGCACCGGGGGGCAGGGGTGGAGGGAGGTGCGCCCTGTGCAGGGGGGGCACGGGGGGCAGGGGTGGAGGGAGGCGCGCCCTGTGCAGGGGGGGCACGGGGGGCAGGGGTGGAGGGAGGCGCCCCTCTGCTGGGGCGCGGGCGCAGGTGCCTCAGGCCGCAGGACCGGCCCCCGACGCGCGGGGCCTGCAGGGCGGTGCCAGGGCCCCCGGTGTCAGCCCGACCTCGCGGTCCCGGGGACCCGGGTCCGAGCCCAGCCCCCCGCGGAGCCCCGAGCACCGGTGGGGGCCCGGGGGGGGGGACCCGGGGGGACCCGTGTGCCCGGGGGCGGGGCGGGCACAAGGCCCGGGAGGAGCCCCGGCGGCCGGCGGAGGGGCCGGGCTGACCTGGTGGCCTCGGGCACCTGCCGGGGCCCAGGGCTCGGGGACTGGGCGAGGGCGCAGCGGGACCCCGGCCTCCTGCCTGCTGCGGGCCCAGCCCCCCCCCCCCCAAAGCCGGGCCTTGCTGGTGCCCTGCGAGGAGCCCCGTGCCCCAGGTCAGGGGGCGCAGGTGCGCTGGGCGGGACAGACCCGGAGCTTCCATGGGCCTGGATTTCGTCCACGGCCCGCGTAGCCACGCGCCGCCTTCTCAGAGCTGCAGATCTGTCAGGTTCTCTGACTTGGGGCCGCAGGGGATCGACTCAGAATGAGTAGCGGCGACACCGAAGCAGCCTCTCATGGAGACATTGATTGGATGTGCCACTTTTTAAATTACTATTATTTTTTTATGTCATAGAAATGTTGCATCGTAACCACTTCTCTGTGTCTTTCCTGACCTCAACGTGCTTGAAAACATCGTTTCTCGTCCCACATGCCCCCCTCTGTCCACCAGGATTGATCCCAACAGACTGTAGCTTAAAAGAAAGGACAGAAATGTTTGTACTCCGGTTGCTAGTCAGCCAATGCTGAGATTTCCTTGTCCTATTTTCTTGTGTTGCTTACACATAGACCCACACGTACACCTGTTCTTGCTTTTGATAAAGATCTATGGCAATCTCATATTCAAAAGTATCTATGATTTTTTTCAAAAATATGATTTTTTCTTCAAAAGTATCTATGAGTTAAAGAAGAAGAGCCGTTTTCCTCGTACTGTCACATAACATGACTTACGTATATATAATATTTTCCAAAACCACGCAGCGTCAAAGAGATGATGCGTTAAATTTCCTACCTCACGTCTTTTTCCTGTTAGGAAACTGTGTGCTTTGCCCTTGAACTAGGCCCTCCAGACCCCAGCCACCAGGGCACAGCATGTCCCCTTGACGGCCAGGCCCTCCAGCTGTGACCAACCCATGAGACCACATTCCCATGCAGATTGCTGCAGGGTTGGGAACAGACTAAAGCCATGAACAAAGCTATTCTAAGGCTTTTGTCCAAATTAAAAAAAAAAAAAAAAAAAAAAAAAAAAAAAAAAAAAAGAAAGAAAAAGAAAACAAAAGAAATAAAGAAAAAAAGAAAAGAAAGGAAAGAAAGGAAAGAAAAAAAAGAAAAGAAAGAAGAAAAGAAAGGAAAGAGGAAAGGAAAGGAAAGAAGGAAAGGAAAGGAAAGGAAAGGAAAGGAAAGGAAAGGAAAGGAAAGGAAAGGAAAGGAAAGGAAAGGAAAGGAAAGGAAAAAAGCAAAGAAAGAAAAGAAAAAAAAGAAAAGAAAAGAAAAGAAAAAAGAAAAGAAAAGAAGAAAAGAAAAAAGAAAAGAAAAGAAAAGAAGAAAAGAAAAAAGAAAAGAAAAAGTGTTCTTGGGTTCTACATGGTATGACCTCAGAAGCAGCTGAGCCCCGTAGTCACCATGGGGTATGAGATGACCTGCTCATGGGACCAACACAGGAAGGCCAAGCAGAGAGAGAGAGAGAGAGAGAGAGAACCAGGGCTGAATCTCGATGCCATTTTTGAGGCTAGAGATGCCTTTTAGATTTTTTGTTTTAGGAGCCCACGAATTTCCTAGTTTGCTAAAAAAGATTATGCATTGGGTTTTTAGGACTTTTCTGTAGGTGAAGAAATTTTAGATTAACCGCGGGAAGTGATTTGTCCTTTGTCAAACAGTGACAGCGTTTGTAACTAGACTTTTGTCTCTTTAGAGCTTTCTCAGCTGCTGGTTCTCAATAAGGGTTTTAGTTGCGTGACGGGAAAAATGTTGTATATGCGAAAGTTAATGTCCCCTCTGTAGTAGACCGTGAACACGATCAAAGAGTTGTTTTATGAAACCCACTGTTGTCTGCTCCATTTTGTCTTATTATTTTGCTAAAAGAGTGATCGATTTGGAGTTCCATGTGATTAGGAATAAAGTTATATGGAATCTGAACTTCACTTTATTAAATTATGGTTGCTTAAGATACTACAGAAAGTTGGGTTTTGTTTGCTGGTTTGTTTATCCTTTGAAATTGTTCAACATTTTAACCAGAGAGAGGGAGAGACACTCAAGTGTTCTTGGTACTAATGACAGCTATCCAGTTATGTCCTACCTTGAGGTAAATCAGTTAACAGGTTTGGATTTCCGTATTTGTATGGAAAATCCGAAAAAATGATTGGATTATCTATAATCGATTTTGCAGTGTTATTAAGGTTAGTGTTAAAACCAGCATGTTATTAAGACCGTGCACAGCGTTACCACGCACCATGTTGCTATTTCAGAGCGCTCAGAAACTGGACAGGTGTTATTTGGCCTCTGATGGAGGACCTTTAACAGATCCTAGCCAACCCTTAACAGTTTGGAAAGTTTATATAGAATTTACGATTTTGTACCGTGTAAAGAAAAAAAAAATTAAGAATGTGGAACTCTGGCTTCAGTGGAGCAGCATGACCATATGTGAAAAATTAACCGCAGCTAAATAGCAGATGTGCCATTTAGTCAGGGCCTGCGTTCTGGGTCACGGTTCACACACACTCCTATTTTTTGGAACTTACTGATTATTAATAGCGTGTGAAGAGTGGCCCTTTTTCAGCCCCAGCATTTTACCAGCTTACTTTATTGCCCGGATCCTGAGGGCATTTGGATTCGTGACCCTATAGATATGCATTGACAAATATGGACAAGCTCTTGCTCATGAACGCAAGAGCCAGGCACGCCGTTGCAAAATTATATTCCAAGTAGGGGTTTGAGCAACTTTGAGCATTGAAACTGCGCCGAGCAGCATGCATGGTGGCTGCAGGGCCTAATGAGGTGATCAGTGGGCGACACTGATGCAGAGCTGCTTACCGGTCAGAAAAGCAGATGTATTTGCCAGCAAGCGGTGTGGGCAGAACAATGCCCTGGGGACAGGGGGGCACTATAGTACGTGACGTAAACTATGGGGAAATCACAGCGACAAAAGAGACCTGCTGTGGTGTAGAAGACGGAGATTAAGCTGAACACAAAATTATATGTATGATTTGATTGCAACTGTGTTTAACGTACTCCACTAAGACTGTGGCAAAACCACAAAAGTAAAGGATTCGGGTCTCTTTGGATTTTTGTTCCTTATTTTAATTTTCTTTTTTAAAATTTTATTTATTTATTCATGAGAGACACAGAGAGAGGTAGAGACACAGGCAGAGGGAGAAGCAGCTCCCTGCGGGGAGCCCGATGCAGGATTCGATCCTGGGACCCCGGGGTCACGCCATGGGCCCAAGGCTGATGCTCAATCGCTGAGCCACCCAGGTGCCCCTCCTTATTTTAAATTTTATTTAATATTCTCTATTTTGTGATAAAAGGGATCAAATGAAAAATAGAAAGTAGGCCATCTTATTTGAGAATAGCCATCTTTATATTGCTGAAGTATAATATCTCAATGAGTTTCATTTATTTATTATATAGAATATTGTAGACCTACTATGTCATAACCTGATCAAACATTCATGACTCAATATGAAAAATATTAAAATATTATCAGGGTGACTTATGTTTCAGAACAGTATTTTCCAAAAGTTTTTATACATGAATTGCACAATAAAATTGTCATCTTTTCAGTTTAAAAATATGAACATTTGCGCATCCATTTGTAAATCCAAATTATAAACTTGCCTTGCAGTTAATTTATCTATGAAGTATTTGTAATACCTAACCTTTGTTTTCTCAAGTCTAAAACCGTGTATCAGCAGATCCCATCGTTTATTGATATTTGTAGACCATTGTTCTAGAACCAGAGGACCTACCATGCAAAGGCATGTGCAAAACTTAGAAATCTCCCTGAGAAACACAGGTATAATGAAGAAATTGCAAGGAAAGTATCAAGGATTCCATGGTGTAATACAAAGTCTAAATCATTTATGGGGTGGTATTTGAGAAGGCAAATAAATAAGACATTTTTTATTCATTGAAGCTCATGATCATTTCCAAGATCGTTACAAGAGAAATGAAAATGTTATCATGTGTATTACTGTTAAATGATAACATCAGTGATGTGGGATAGGTTGTGAACCCTGCTATTTATTTATTTGTTTATTTATTTAAAGATTTTATTTAATTATCCATGAGAGACACCCAGAGAGAGGCAGAGACACAGGCAGAGGGAGAAGCAGGCTCCAGGCAGGGAGCCGGACGTGAGACTCGATTCCAGGACCCCGGGTCACGTCCTGAGCCAAAGGCAGCTGTTCAACCACTGAGCCACCCAGGAGTCCCTGTTCTGAGGCGTTTTAAGCAAGAACCCGAGAGACATTTGGATACATGGCCTTTGTTTTAATTGCACAACTCCAAGTTTACAAAGAAGCCTGCGCTTGCTTCTGCATTGGCCTGGGGAGTCTGGAGGATATAAATGAGCACTGGGCTCATACCTGGGAGTCTGCCAGTATTCTGCTCAACAAACATTTATTGTTTTACTTTTAATCACGGACACATTGATTCTAAGATATTCAGTTGTCCATTGTCGCTTAGTTTCCAATTTTGTCAAATTTTCAAACATCTGATTCAGATTTCATGTGCTAAAAAATGTTACTGCGTCTACTGTACATCACTGTTATTCTGTTTACAGGCAGACTATTCTTTTTAGCTGAAAATAGTTTATATTCAGATGTAACATAGGCATGTGAAGGACTATGAGGAACGTCGATACCTCCTGCAGTAGATGTGGATTAGGGACCAGTTTAGTATTCTTAGAAAACTGAGAGGTCAAGAAGAGTAAAGGGGAAAATAAATTAATTAATTAATTAATTAAAAAAAAAAAAAAAAGAGGAAAGGGGATGTAGATTCCAAGAAAGCCAGGGTTTCATTTCCTAATCAAGGAAGCAGAAGGGAAAAGGGAACTTCTTAGAAGATCAAGGCAGTGGATCACTGGAGAGGGGAGGTAAGGGCTTTGAGGGGTGTGTGTGTGTGTGTGTGTGTGTGTGTGTGTGTGTGTCCAGGCTCGACAGTAAGTGTGCACTGACATCCAGTCAGTTCTAGGTTCCATGCTATGCACTGGCAGGGCTCCAATTCATTTACAAGCATTTCATCACAGAGGCTGCTCAGGGGTCCTGCTCAGGGCTGACATTCTTGGTATGTCTTCAAGTGCAAGTTGTGTTAAATTATTTACCAATTTATTTCTGTTCCCTTTATAAACTCCGCATGTAGATAATCTGGTGTTTGTTTAAGTGACCGCCCGGGACCCGAAGCTTAATTGGAAGAGAATTATGTATGAACTGGCCTGATTTTGATAGTAGAAATGCTCTGCACTTGACAATAGCGATGGTAAATAGGATTGCAGGAGTCAAGACCTAAGAACATCAGCACCTAGGACTTCAAAGTTCCGTTAAGCAATAGGAATATTAAATTCTACTCCAGTCAGAGTTTTCTGTTCATCGTTCATAACTGTATATATCACGCCGAAAAATTGGTCACCGGTAAATTATATTGTAAAACATGCAGAAAGCGATTCTTCAAAATAGTTTTAGTATTGAAATATAGACAAAATATTTACAGCAATTGGAAAGGCTGTATATACCATGCACGCATGGCATTTTAAATAAAATAAATACCATGCATCTGTTTATAAATTATCAACTTGCATTGCAGTTAATTTAAATATGAAATAGTAATAAAACTTAATCCTTTCTTAAGATTACATGTGAATAGAAAATTTAATAATTTTGTGGGGTTTTTCGTTTTGTTTTGTTTCTATTTATAGACCGCAGTTCTAAAATCCAGAAGACCTATGATGGGAAAGATACATAAGCAGCTTAGGATCCGGCTGGGGAAGGCAGTTACGATCTCTTAATGCAGAATTGAGATCCGTAGGAGGAACTGAAGGCAGTGGTGGCGGATGGACTTGATAAGAAGATGAACATTTTCCTGGGCACGCTTCTTAGGCTTGGCTTCTTACCATTTCTGCCCCTTTGTTGCCCCCGTCCATCTCTTTAAACCCTTACTTCTCATAGGAATGATTCATTCTCAGATGCCCCCATCATCTTCCCTTTGGACTGGGTTCAACTCTTGATATATTTATACCATTCTTTAAAAGAGAACTCTGTTAACCTCAGTGAGATTTGTGAAAGAAATCATGTATTTTAATCTCTTCTGCAAGACATAGCTCCCCTCTCATTTTGTGTAAGTTGAAAAGTTATCATTTTCACAGACTTACCTATTCAATGTCCCTTAACATCAACCTCATTTAGTGAATGGAAAATAAATGGATTGTACATTGGCCTTTGATCTGGTTCCTCAGGATTTTAGGGAAGGCTGATCATTCTATCAGAGATTGTTCCTGAACAAATGGTGATATATGGATTTGTCAGTAAGAGCACACCTTTCCAGGTGGTTTCTTTACAATTAATTGTAAAGAATATATTTTTCAATATATTTTTCAAGAATATAATTTACAATTAATATCATAGAATATATTTTCTTATGCAATCTCATGAAATAATACTTTGGTATTTTGAAAACAAATTGTTGAGATTTTTCATCATGAGTGATCATGTATTACTTTGTCTTTGTCTTTTATTCTTTTAATATGTTGTATTAGGCTTACTTTTAGGGTAGAAACCAATCTTGGATTTCTAGGGTTAATTCCAAAAGTATGAAGTCCTTAGACAGTCCCAGCAATTCCCACATTCTTACATACATCTAACACAGAAAATATATAGAAATATAATGTCCAACAATGTGCACAGGACAATTCTTATACAGAAGTGTAAATATAAAAATCTGTATTTCACCAACCTCACTTTGCCACCACTCACTGTCTCATGTACAATGTAACTTTTCTTTAGTGATATTCAAATGATTTCATAAAATACACTTCTACTAGGCTGAAAAGACACATTACTTTTCTAGGTATTTTTTTCCAAATATGACATCAGATAGTAAAAAAACATAAAATGATTTCAATACATGATCATATCTTTTTATTCACAGCAGCACTCTGAATCTAGCATTTTTACATTGCTGAATTGAGGTCGAATATTAAGAGATGATGTACCAAAGTGGCATGTTCATCATTCTAAATTAACTCAATAATAAATTGGAATCCATTTGGAGAAGGTAATAGAATAAGTGGTAAATACTCCAGTTTCACTCTTGTATAAGATGGCCTTTGTTCTATATTTAATCATAACTTTAGATATTTATCCGTTTTCAATGCCACCATCATTTTCCCTTTCAAGGAAAAAAAAAAGTATGATGTAAAATAAAGTTCTGACTTCTTAGCATAAAAGAATGAACCCCATTCTTTTAGGTATTAAAAATTTGTAATAAGGCATTAAAAATATGTAATATTGCAATATTATATAAAAAAATATTGCAATATTATAACATGTAATATGGCACAAAATGTAAATAGCAAGAGAAATAGAATTTGCAAGATATGTTAGTGGAATTTTGTGAAATCAGTTCTGCAAGGAAATTGAGTTGATGTCATTGCTGATTTGCTTGGTTACCAACCCTGTGGACTTCTGAAGTATTAAAGTGCTTGGAAGCCAAGCATCATCAGCTAAAGGATTCATGATCGAGGAGCAGAGTTGTTCCTTGGTTGATTTTAAGTTACACCAAATACCAAGTTCTAAGGGATAAAAAGCAGAGAGTAGCTAAATTCTGGGAGGATGAATATTTTCAAGTCTCCCTGGGTTGAGGAAAGCTTCCATTACTACACTGCTTAAGAGAAGCCAGAATTTACAAGACTCGAAGGAGTAACTAGGGACTGATTCTTTCTCTAGTAGACAAGAATGGAGGAAGGAGGTAAGTAAACTGGAAGCAAGAGGGATGGTTTAAAATACAACTCTGGGAGCGGAGTAAACTATGAGGTATTAAAGAGATTGAAGAAAAAAGAAGAAAAGATTGAAAAAGATTGAGTGTGATCAAGTATGCAAATCAAAGATCCTCTAAAGGTATTAGCTGTAAGGCTGATTTTTTTCCCCTTATGGTTCAACAGGGGTTGCTAATTAGACACTGTTTTGGTTCCCACTCCTCATGCATCATGATATTTGGGAAACGTAACCTTTTAATCATGATTTATTTAAGCCTCCATTAGATAAGTGTTTAGCTTGTAAATGGGTGTCATGGTAATGGCACAGAGCCTAGTTTCTAATCATGAGGATTCTTGCCAGAGAATTGAGGAAAGAAAGACTATCTCCCCCACCCCAGTAATCCTTGAGCGAGAGATACCAGCAAAAGAATCTCCCCAAAACAAGGACCATAGGCTTATTCAACACTCAATATTCTAAAAATGGTAGAACTCATGACACCGGGATTGCTGAGATAAGCATCCCAACAAAATAAATATGTATTTAAGAATAATTACTTTACTTCCACAGCACATCATCTGCAATAGCAATTTTCAGGCAAACTCTTGATGATGTATTTTGATTCGAGTATTGAGGATATGCGGTGACTCAAATTTGAACCCTCACCTTTGCTGTGGGAAAATTATACCCATCCTTTGTAATACCAGTTTCTTAAATCTAATACTGAACACACTGGCCTTCAATCTTTCTTTTTTATTTAAAATTAAAAAAAAAATCTTATCAATTTATCTGAGAGAGAGAGAGGCTGTGAAAGAAAGACAAAATGAGCATGGAGAGGGGCAGAGGGAGAAGAAGAAACAGGCTCCCTGCTGAGCAAGGAGCTTGATGTGGGGCTTGATCCCAGGATGCTGGGATCGTGACTTGTGCCAAAGGTAGATGCTTAACCCACTGAGCCACCCAGGTGCCCCTCAATCTTTTCTAAATGCATCTTGAACTCAAGATCCAAGGCGCTAATCTATTCTGTTCATGTGTTCATCAATATTTTTTTAATATAGAATATCCATACAGACTAGTTTCATTTATTTAAAATTCATGAGCCCAGTGCCTTTCATCAGTGATCTCCTAAGAGGAATCCTGAACATTTTCTCTATGTTATTAAGAATTCTATAATTTTGGGCACGTGGCTGGCTCAGCTGGTTAAGCAACTGACTCTCGATTTTGCTCAGGTCATGACCTCAGGGTTCTGGGACCCAGCCCTGCTTCGGGCTTTGCACTTAGTGAGGAGTCTGCTTCAGGAATCCCTCTCTCCCTCTGCCCTTCCTCCCACTCTCACTCTCTCTCTCAATCTCTAAAATAAATAAATAAATAAATAAATAAATAAATAAATAAATAAATCGTATTTTTTTTTTTTAAAGGAATTTTGTATTTCTGTTAGGTCCCATTCCCTTTTAAAATTCCCTATTTCCTTCACGGAGAAAGAGAAACCCGCTTCCTAATGGCCACATCTTCCAAACGGCATTTTCCAAACTACGTGGTCTTGTCAAGGATCCCTAATCTCAAAGTAGACTATTTTACTTTACCTGTTCCCACCTTCCTTAGTGTCAGATGGCAGGAGGTGGAAGCCGCCGACTCGTACCTCTGGATTCTGTGATCTATGAGCACAGAGCACGTATGGAGAACTTGGTTCTATTTAGTGCCCTGTCCAGTCTAGGCTATGATAGGATAAGGTCTGGCACAGAATAAAGTGTGTCACACACAGGTCACCTACACCACCAGTTCAGTGATGTCTAAGTACACTCTTACATTTTCTTTTTTTCCACAGCCTATGGTGGGACTTCCAAAATTAGGACAGGGTGTCCTAGGTGTTGTTAAACCTAGTACTCAGACCACTGACGTCTGATTCATACACATATTATAATTATTATAATATATTATAATACAATTATTAATACAATAATATATTATAATACAATTATTATGATATAAGTTCCAGATTGCCATTGCTTTTTTACTGCTTTCATCTGCCCTCGTCCAGCTTTTCCACTCTATTTTCTTTTTTTTGGCTAATAAATATAAATTTCCTTCTCTCTCTCAATTTCCCTGTAACATCTGGAGTTTGGCGTGTGCATGGTTCTCTTTCCTCCATTACTCTTCTCTTTTGCAATTGATTCTCCAAGCAAATACCACATATCTTTCCATAATATAATCGGTTTGCTCGGTTTAAGGAAGAGATTTGTGCAACCTTCCCAAATATCCTGGGCAAAGTTTATTCATTTTGCTTTCTGAAGTATGATCTATCTCCACCACGAAAGTCTTGCTAGATGCCTGGGAAGGTCTAACGTGGTGCTACCTCCCGTACCACTGCTGGTTTCAAGCCCTCCTGGGGTGCTCAGTGCCTAACCTTGGGGCAAGCTGGTGCCTGCCCTTCTCCAGGAAAAATTCAGAGATCTTTAACCATTAATGTTGGATAATTCAGAATATATAAACTACCTTCCATGGGTTCCTTCCTATAATAGATTGCACAAAAAATTTCCTGAAGGGATCAGAGTGATAAACTTATTCAGAAAAGCACAGTTCCAACTTTCTAATTGGATGGTTTCTTCCAGATACGTATATTTGTGCCACTGGCCACGACGCCATGATTAAAACCGGCTCCAAGGCATCCTTTTTCTGAAAGAGTAATAATCTCGACACCATTACTACTTATGTTCTATTACCATCCTCAGCACCATTCATTCTCTCCCGAATTAGTTGGCTTCCAGGAACCCCCTCATTTGGTTCTAGAAGGGGTTTTAATTCCAGCAGAACTGGATCCAGTGCCAAAGTTTAATATTCCCATATATTGAGGTACTGCTCCCACAATTCCTTAATTGCGCCATAATATGGGCCAGGATATTTAGTTATTGCTGCATTATTAGAAATCTTACTACATGTGAGATTGAGTGTAAAAAGTATTCCAAAAAATAATACAGTGTTTGGTCTATTTCCATTAGGTCAAACAGTGTTCACTTCACATGATTCTCTGCCTACCTCCTCTTTCTTTGGTCCTTTTTCTGACACTCTTCTCCCATGATCCTCTAAGTTTTTTTTATTTTTTATTTATTTATTTATTTATTTTATATTCTAGTTGTCCTCCTTCCCCCACCTCCACCCACCACCTTCCCCTCTCTCATCACCCAGTTTTTTTCATTTCTGTTCTTTGCCTGGGCTCTATCCTGGATGAGGAAAGTCAGAATGTCCTACCCTGTGGGTCTGTGAAAGCGACTCTTATTCCTTTGGATTCTTCAGTTAGAATAATCCGTATGAAAAACAAGCTTTTCCTTGTTCATACTGGCCATGTTTCAAACCTCCATCTAATTCTTCAATATTGTTTAAGTTCTCAGAGAAGGCAAAAAGTTTGGTGAGATCAGAAGGATAAGATATCCTTCTGTCACATATCAGTTTTCACTATATTTTCAAAAAGTGAGATAATATGAAAACTTTGTAGACATAATTATATTAACAAAAGCATTTGTGAATGCCTCAAGTATCCATATCGTATACAGAAAACTAATCATTTAGATTAAGTGTAATTAGCATATATCATTATTAATCATAGAAGTCGAGCAAGACTTTAATTTTTATTAAAATTGTGAAAAACTTGGATAGATAAAATTTATAATCAATTATCAATTTAGATGTCTTATGTAAAAATTATGAATTTTAATATTCTATCATTAATTTGCTTTTTATTTAGCAACCTTTTATTTACCATCTAGATAAGAATGGTTCCAGAATTTATCTCACCTCAATAATTAATTGAATTAGTTTTTTAAATTAGGTGACTATTTTTAAGTTAAAACATATATTTTGTATCCAGAATTATATTTGTTTTAAATGCGACACATATTTTTTTTAGTTTCATAGCTTTCTCTTAAGAACATATAAATAGCATTTCATTGAAAACCATTTTATTAACACTGAGGTACAGCAGGTGATTTTATTATGAAATTGGTCAAAGATTAAAAATTCTTCCAACAAAGGCAAAGATAAATGGGAGATACTTCTATTTAATTTTGATTGTGGGACTTTGCAATATATTATAATCATTGTTTCATATTAGAAATATGAGCTTTGTTCTGCCAATTTCTTTAGAAGACTATTTTCCTTCTTTTGGTTATAGTGTTGTGGGTTTCAGATTAAGTTGCAGCTATGTGATGTGCTGTTAAATAAAAATTCAACTTCCAGTAGGTTTAAAATAGAAAGTCACTGCCTGACTCCAGGCTCTCTGCCTGGTAATTGCAGAAAGAACTTCGTTAGGTCCATGTAGAATGAATGAGCCCAGGCTCTCTGAAATGCTGTGCAGACAATCCATCCAGCTGAGAAAAGACTTTGAAGATGATTGCCTTAGGAATTCTTGAACACACAGGCCGAAGGAGTGACTCTAATTCAAAGAATGCAAACCTTCTTGATTTTTATGAAGATAACTACTAGAACCACTGGGAAGTAACTACTTCCTACGGGACATAATTGGCATTTTAAAAACATTTTATCTGACTGGGTTAGCAATGCAGGTTGAAATAGAGACCAATTTACACTTGTTGGAGTTTTATAAGCACATCTATGTCACATTTAAAAATAAGGAATATAAGGACCATGTCCTGAATTGAAAGTTAAATAGTAGCATAAGCCAAAGATTAAAATGGATGGCCAACGTTATGATGTCTTTTCATATCACATGTTAATCACATACATATTTTTTTTCAATTTAGATAACTCAAATGACAATGAAGGAAAAAGTTTAAAACAGTAAAGATTGTAAGACCACAGTTTTCATAGAAACTCATAGTTATGCCCCAGTCCCCATGTTTCCTTCTTCCTTACGGGGTCTTTGATTATTTTATGGATAAATAGCTGCAATTGAGGTGGTACCGCACTCAACCTGGGGTTAAATTCTGGTAAAGGGGATCTTGCGAGAAACACTGAGTAAGTAGACGCTGTTCTCAAAGCGAAGAGAAATGACTTCTTTGTTCTTTTCTCCTCCTTCTAGCTGAGTAGTGTGGAGTTCATGGTGAAGCTCATAAAGCCTCCGCGGAACTCCCAAGTGGAAGTCATATGTAGAATTGAGTAATTAAATACAAGATCCCATGCTCCCCCTTCCCTAGATTATCTGTTTCAGATTGTTCTGTGTGACAGAGAAACTTCTATGTTCTTTCAACTGTGGGTGTTTTGATTATCACTCCCAGGCAAATTTAATCCTTAGATGATGCACATTGTATAAAATCATGCCCTGCTCACTCATTACATTTGTCAATGAATTTTAATATAATAGTTTTTAACGGACATAAAATTAAACTGCCTCTCCTATCATTGGTCCTATGTATGGACTCAATCTTTGACCAGTTTGAATAAGATACTGTATTCCCTTCACTTTTCTGAATAATCCTTTCAAGAAGTGGTCACTGAGATTCTCATCAGAAAGCAGGTTCCATGCCTTAGGATAAAGGACCCCAACACATGATGAGGCTTGAAAGGTTAAACAAAGTTACACCTGCTACTTTGGTTGAGAGGAATATCTCATAGTGTGATGAACTAGGAAGCTTTCTAATTAGTAGAAAGCAGCTACTCTGAGGGAGATGTGGTCCACATTTCTCTTTCCCTTGAAATTCTCCATAGTCTATCTGCTAATGAGAGAGAGAAAGAAAAATCAAACCAGAGAGCCAAGATGAATGTGAAGTTCCTTTGAAGTCATAAGTCTCCTACAGCTGGAATTTTTATTTAATTAAAATCCAAAAACTAAATGAGTTTGTCTTGTGGTTTGGTCATGACAGATATGCTACACAGCAGTGATTCTGAAACTGGAATGTGGCACTTGAGAGCTTGTGCACACACTGATTGCTGGGCCCCGCCCCAGAGTTTCCATTTAGTGAGTCTGGGTGGGGCCTAGGGATTTGACATATTCCCAGTGTCAAACCAAATCAACGTGAGTTCATTCCTTGTTGAGTCAGCTACTCAATCAGGTTGAGTTGTCACACAAAGAAAACTTTTATTTGCAGCAACTAAAGAGTACAGGCGGAATGGATTCCAAAGGGGAACCCTCTTGCACTGTTGGTGGGAATGTGAACTGGTGCAGCCACTCTGGAAAACTGTGTGGAGGCTCCTCAAAGAGTTAAAAATAGACCTGCCCTATGACCCAGCCATTGCACTGTTGGGGATTTACCCCAAAGATACAGATGCAGTGAAATGCTGGGGCACCCGCACCCCGATGTTTCTAGCAGCAATGTCCACAATAGCCAAACTGTTGAAGGAGCCTCGGTGTCCATCAAAAGATGATGGATAAAGATGATGTGGTCTATGTATACAATGGAATATTCCACAGCCATTAGAAACGACAAATACCCACCATTTGCTTCCACGTGGATGGAACTGGAGGGTATGATGCTGAGTGAAATAAGTCAATCAGAGAAGGACAAACATTATGTGGTCTCATTCATTTGGGGAATATAAAAAATAGTGAAAGGGAGTAAAGGGGAAAGGAGAAAAATTGAGTAGGAAATATCAGAAAGGGAGACAGAACATGAGAGACTCCTAACTCTGGGAAACGAACAAGGGGTGGTAGAAAGGGAGGTGGGCAGGGAGTGGGGGTGACAGGGTGATGGGCACTGAGGGGGGCACTTGATGGGATGAGGATTGGGTGTTATTCTATATTTTGGCAAATTGAACACCAATAAAAAATAAATTAAAAATAATAAAGAAAATCCATAAGATCATGAAAAAAACAAAACAAAGCAAAAACAAAACAAAAACAAAAAAACAAAGCTGTAATTCCCCAAAGGAGAATGAATAAGTTCCTTTTGTTCAGGGTTCAGATGAATATTTAGATAGGGAAGACTTGTCATTGTATGTAGAGGTGGGATTAAGTTTGCAAGTTTACCTTAAGGAAACACACCGACATATATATTGTATGTTATGTAAATGGAGCTGAGGCTCCTCTCAGGTGGAGATTTTAGAATTATAATGAAGTAAAGATATGGTAGGTCATTCTGGAGTTCAGTCCATAGTTCATCTGTGTAGGTACAAGTGTGGGGGGTTATAGCTCAAAAAGGTCTGGGTGATCTGGGCCATTAAGGGACTTTGTCAGGGAAGTTGCCATCATCTGAGGGTGGTTTTGTGTTTCATGTACCTGGGTTAAGGGGTAAGAAGGAAAGAAAAGCTTAAGGATAAATGTAAGACAAATTTAGTGGAGTGGGCAGTAAATGTCTAGTCTTGGGATCTAACTGGCGATACCAGGTAATGCTGATAATGTGGTTCCATGGACAACATTTTTAGAAATTTTTCTCTAAAGCTCTGAGGATTCCTGTTTAGTAATGCAAATGAGTATAGATTGCAGGGTAAAAGGGAGTGCGGTTGTCATGTCTGTGTTCCAGAGAATTCGTATGTTGAGACTGCAACCTTTCATGTGTTGGTATTAGGAGGTGGAAAAACTGGCAGGTGATTAGGTCATGAAGGTGGAGCCATGAATGGGATTAGAATTCCTTGTGAAAGAAAACCCAGAGAGTTTTCTGCAAGTTTTTACCATATGAGGACACAGGAAGAGGATGGATGGTCTGTGAACCAAGAAGTGGGCTCTTCTCAGACACCAAATCTACTGGCACTTTGATCTTGGCCTTCCCAGCCTACAGAACTATGAGAAAATTTCTTTATTTTTATTTTTATTTATTTATTTTATTTATTGCCGCTCAGACAATGCTCATTTATTGGAATAGATCAAAAATAGTAATACAGAAAAAAAAATCTGTTAATGGGGATACCTGCATGGCTCTGCAGTTAAGCATCGGTCTTCAGCTCAGGGCATGATCCCAGGGTCCTGGGATCGAGTCCCACATCAGCCTCCCTGCATGGAGCCTGCTTCTACTTCTGCCTGTTTCTCTGCCTCTCTCTCTCTCTGTCTCTCATGAATAAATAAATAAAATCTTTAAAAAGGAAATCTGCTAATAATATCAAAGATCATGCTATAATATTTTTGAAAATATGTGGCAGTTGTGTCAAAAATGGACTGAATTAAAGTCGAGCCATTTGTATTCACAATGAAAGCCTGAGTTTAGGTGCTGACATCAGATAAGACAAAGTCAGATTAACCTAAAAAAAAAAAAAATGTATATGCTAGAATGACTAGGATGACCTCCTACTGCTGGCTCTTCTGACCGGCCTGAGGATACAGACAAAGTGGGAAGTCTATGTGAGTGTAGAGTATTAAGATAAGCTTTTTGTAGAAGACCAGGTACTGGACTGAAGCATGCATGGAATTATGTGGGGTGCTTTGAAAAAATTCAATTTGAAATCCTCACCTAAACCGCTGTTGAAGTTTAGGGGAGTGATCTCAGTTCACTTGAAAGTAAGAATCTTAGGTTATTTTGGTGCAAAGGACTGTAGACTCTGAGAAACAGTGTTCTTGGAAACAAACAAACTAAACAACAACAAAAAAATAACTTTCAGAGGCAGCCCATAGTACCTGGCTCTCCATTCTCTCCCGGCAGTGGGATCACTCAAGAGTTAGTGCCTCCTTCTTCACATCTTCTTTCACTTAGTTTCCTGCTTCTCTGATAAGGACCTTGTGACTACATTGGGTATCCATCTGGGTATTAAGAGGAAAAATAAGCCAAATAAAATAAAGGCACAGACCTGTGTGGACATTCCACCAGAGAAAATAGACAAGTATCTATTCACAATCAAAGATGTTCAACATCATTAGGCATTAGGACAATGCAAATTAAAACCAACTTTGGATAGTACTTTCCATTGACACTAAGGACTATAATACACAACACTGTTAATACTAAGTGTTGATAAGAATATGAGGAACTCCCCCCCACAAAAAAAGAAAGAATATGAGGAGATCAAAACCCAAAAACCCCATACGTTGCTGCTAGAAATGTGAAATTTATATCCCTTTGGAAAACAGTTTGACAGTCTCTTAAAGGTAAGCGTATATTTGTATACGATCCAGGATTTTACTCCTAGGTATCCACCCAAGCAAAATTAAAATCTATATTCACGCAAAGACTTATAGCAATGTTCACAGGAACAAATTGAAAACACCCAAATAGTCATCAACTGGTAAATAGAAAAAACAAAATATAGTCTAACAATACAGTGATAAACTCTCAGCAATAAAAAGAAACAAGCCAAGGATAAACCTAACAATGTCGATGAGTTTCAAAACCATTATGTCAGAAGGAAATATCAAATATGAAACTATTTCAATTATTTCGTTTTATTTAATATATCTTCAGTCATTTTCAATGACAGGTATTAAAAATTTAGATAAGGATATAAAAATACACTAATCCACATCGGAAGAACCTAAAGGTCATACACTCTTAAAAACAATGTGAAACCAGTTCCCCAGCTTCCTGCTAAGAGCAGCTTTTTCAGGAAACACATTAAGAAGCTTAAATTTCTAATCCTTCAAACTGACTGGGTGCTTGAAATGTGGAAATGCCACAAACCAGTAAATTGAAACTAGTCCTGTATAACATAAAACCCATGGAGAGAAACCACAATTAAGAAAGTAAAAGATTTAGAAGCAAGGCTTATTTTTAACAAGTGCTATCAGGTTACAAAGCGGGCAGACAATGGAAAGAGCTGAATAAAAAAGAGAGAGAGAGAGAGAGAGAAAAGAAAAGAAAAAGTGTCTTTAGGCTCTCGGCGCTCCTCACTTTCCTATTACAAAAATATTTATTAGAATTAATTGTTTTTAGACATACTGTGAAGCTTAGTGAAAATCTTTTAGTTTTACTTCCTCTTAAATATCTATGTTTCTTTGCCAATAGCCGCTCTTTGACTTAGCTTGGAGCCTCCTGATGTAGGGGTTGTATAACCTGACACGCCTGGAATCAAATTCAGATTCAGCTAAATGAACTAATCCAAGGCAAATAATGATAAGAAGAAGAAGCTTCAGTTTTCTCATCTCCTAACGGGCATAGTGACATTCACTTTGGCACGGTCGTTTTTGGGGGAGGGTGTTGGGGTGTATATTTAATAGTCTTCGCAGCAGCATGTGTTTAGGGCAGGTAGGATTCTAAAGTAAGTAAGCCCCACCTCCCAATATTCCTGGCACTTGCTTAGTAGACCACACATGAAATAGGGTGCAGCTATCAAGGGATTTTGCAGATGTAGATCCAGGCCAGTCGACCTGTAAATATTCATCCAATACAGATGGGCCTGGCTCAATTAGGTAAACTCTTTTAAAAAGCAGAATTGGCTCCAGCTGTTAGCAGAAGAAAAGGTCAGATTCAAAAAAATAGGGAGGATGTGATGCACCATCACTGCCTTGAAGATGGAGGAAGTCATAGGATAAGGAGTCATGTGGGCCCTGGTGGCGGAGCGGAGAGCGGTTTCCAGCGGGCGGCCATCAGGGAAGTTGGGATCCCCAAATCACAAGACAAGGATGTCAGCCAACACCTGAATGAGCCTGGAACTGGCTTCTTCCTCCAAAGGCTCAAAGTTATGTGACACTAAATGAAGGGCCCAGCGGGGCCTACCTAGACTTCTAGGCTATAGGTCTGCGGTACAGTAAATGGATGTTGCTTGAAACCACTAAGTTTGTGGCAATGTGGTAAACAGCAATTGAAAACAAATGTAACGTTTAATAAAAGAGAGTTCCTCCCTCCCTTTTGTACAGGTAGGTAGAAACAATGATTAAAAACTTTTTTTTTTTAAGCACACTCTGCTAGGTGTGATGCTTACCTAGTGATAGTAACATTTATCATAATTATTTATAAAATCGTAAAACCTCTTTATAGAGCCCTTTTAATTTCTTACAAGTGTTATATGAAAAAGATTCACAGCCTATTTTAATACCTGTTGTGCAGGTAATGTCATTCTTACCATCAGAGTAGTTTAGTATATGAAGTCCTTCTGTATCCTTAGCTGTGTTTCCATTGGATAATGTGGCCTCCACATTTCAGTAAATACAGGAAATTTCAAACGGGAGGTATGTACTCATAATGAACATATTTAGAGTCATAGTAAAGCAAAATCATAATTTACCTGGCGAGTTTTTTGTGTGGTTAGATTGATTGCAGATAGATAATTAATATTTGTCTTATATCAGGCATATGTAGAGATACATCAAGCCGGAATACAGCTGTTTCTCACCCATTTCTAGCTTCTTCCTATTTGATACGTTGTCCAAGTGGGAGTCAAAGAGGACACCTGAGTCTGTGCAAAGGTCTAGCTTTGGTAGAAATGTATAACCTAGTGAACACCTTTCAGTGTTTCCACAATACAAATACACAGCTACAAAAATATTTGAAAAACACTGCAGCAATGTAGATCCAGGTCTAATTAATTAACATTATCTGAAAAAGTTATTTCATTTGCTTTGACCACTCTTGCCTTGTCCCCACCTGCTGCAGCCCCTGTCATCGTGGCTGCCTGGACTGCATATCACCTCAACCCTGAATAGAGGAGGTCTGGGGTTACTGAGACTGAAGTAATTGATGGCAAAACGAATCCCTGGAAACTAATGGGTAAAGATCAAGGGAAAAACAAGGAAGGAGGCTTGCAAGTCAGAGATAGCAGAGTGACTGGAAAGTGCAAAAAGCTGAGACCCTTGAGCAACCTGAGAATACTGCTGATGTCAAAGGAACCAATAGGCGAGTCAAGAGGAGGGGAGTGGAACAAGGCCACCAGAGGGGAGCTGAAGAATCAGAACATGGTGACCATTTGAGTAAAGGTGATGAAAATGATGGGGGGACATCTGAGGACAAGGTGCGAGCCCAGGACAAGTCCTTGAAAAAGGCAGAGGGACCTTTCTCTATGGACTCAACTGCCTCGATGTTCATACTTTGCTGAGGGCAAAAGTCAATATTAGCCCCACGCCCAGGATCCTCTGAGTCTACTTCAACATATAAAAATTCCTTAAGACATTTCCTTTATCTCTAAACCCCCAAGATATGTGTTGGCGATCATCCCCCAAGCACATGACCCACCGATATCCATCTGAAGGGTCTCCTGACTCAGGATTTATTAGATGGTAATAAGTGACCATTTCCCAACAATAGCCAGTCCCCTCAAGGTCCTGGAAACTTTGCTCCCCAAATTCCTCCAAGAATACGCTATCTTCAAACCCCTCCCAACTCCCAGGTACATAATCAGCCTCCCCTCACAGGCCCAGGGCAGCAGCTCTTCCTGCCCACGGGTCCTGTCCCTGTGCATTAATAAAACCACCATTTTGCACCAAAGATGTCTCAAGAATGCTTTCTTGGTCGTCGGCTCCAGACCTCACCCATATTCCAAAACTGCATCAAAGAGAACACAGAAGATGTCTTTGGAGAGACTCATTTTCCCTCTGTTTTCAGTTTGTTAGTGAAGATTCTGCCTTTGTGGTAGAGCAGTGGCTTTCTTGAAGAAAAGGACCAACGTACTGCCCATGATCCCAGCATCCAGCGACTGCCTGGGCAGGGGAGCCCCAGCCAAGGTCACCAGGAACCTATAAGAGAAGCCACATTCCACGTGGAAAATGTTGATCTTGAAAGAAAGAATGTTGAGCTCAAACAACCACCCGGCAGGAGGTAGGAAATCTTGAGTTTAACTTAAATATTCTGAAAGATGCAGTCGATGGAATACTGGTGTTGAAGAGGAATTGTACTTTTCAAATGAAAAAAAAGTTTGAGGAGGACGATAGAAGTGAAGACTCCAGAACAAAAGCCCTCAATCCTCTCTGCACCTTAGAATTGTCCCTGAGTAAGGGCCAGGCAGGGCTAGGTCTGGAGAGATAGGGACTGGGCCACGGAATCCGCCTCACAGAAATCCGAAAAATGTGGAGATGAAAGGAAACCAGAGGTACACAAAGCAGACCACCCCTGTCCCAGGTGCCAGACGTGAGGCCTTTGTTATAACAGCTACTTGTGACAACAAAAAATTACCACTGGACCCCAAGAAGGATGTAAGCCATTAAAAGTGCTCTCACTGGGCCTTACTCAATGGCGGTACCAACAGAGACGTTGAAAGGATTTAGGTGCCAGGGTTGGCTTTCAGTAGAAGCCCAGCCTAAAGGCCCTGTGCGGCAGCCAGGTCGGGACCCCTCTCACGCCTGAGAGTTTTTTCTGTATCCTTGCTTGCTCAACTTCTATTGCTTTGCTCATTCTCCTTTGTCCACAAGATTCATTCTTCAATTCCATGAAGACAAGAACCTAGCTCTCCCTCTTCACCCCCACGGCATGTTTCCTCAATCCCACAGACCAAACCTAGGGTTATTTATCTTAAGTGGAAGCTTATTTCAGAAGTAAAAAACCTATTTTTAACAGCTTATCTATCATTGGTCTAGTAATAAGGAAAAAATGGTTTTAGTCCCATAATTTATGGTAGCCGATTGAGAAACTTTAGGTGATTTACTTGTTTAGTCTTCACATTCGTATTTTATTTATACAGTGAAATGTTTAGTCTATAGACAGCATCTTTGGTATCTATCTCTCTATCTCCCTATAAAGCATATTTTGGAATCAAATTGCCTAGGGGTAAAGGTGGGGACTTCTTTCATTTTTTCCTTTCTCTTTCTTTTTCTTTCTTTCTTTCTTTCTTTCTTTCTTTCTTTCTTTCTTTCTTTCTTTCTTTCTTTCTTTCTTTCTTTTTCTTTCTTTCTTTCTCTTTCTTTCTTTCTTTCTTTCTTTCTCTTTCTTTCTTTCTTTCTTTCTTCTTTCTTTTCTTTCTTTCTTTCTTTCTTTCTTCTTTCTTTCTTTCTTTCTTTCTTTCTTTCTTTCTTTCTTTCTCTTTCTTTCTTTCTTTCTTTCTTTTTCTTTCTTTCTTTCTCTTTCTTTCTTTCTTTCTTTCTTTCTTTCTTTCTTTCTTCTTTCTTTCTTTCTTTCTTCTTTCTTTTCTTTCTTTCTTTCTTTATTCTTTCTTTCTTTCTCTTTCTTCTTTCTTTTCTTTCTTTCTTTCTTCTTTCTTTTCTTTCTTTCTTTCTTTCTTTCTTTCTTTCTTTCTTTCTCTTTCTTTCTCTTTCTTTCTTCTTTCTTTCTTTCTTCTTTCTTTCTTTCTTTCTTTCTTTCTTTCTTTCTTTCTTTCTTTCTTCTTTCTCTTTCTTTCTTCTTTCTCTTTCTTTCTTTCTTTCTTTCTTTCTTTCTTTCTTTCTTTCTCTTTCTTTCTTTCTTTCTTTCTTTCTTTCTTTTTCTTTCTTTCTTTCTTTCTCTTTCTTTCTTCTTTCTTTCTTTCTTTCTTTCTTTCTTTCTTTCTTCTTTCTCTTTCTTTCTTCTCTTTCTTTCTTTCTTTCTTTCTTTCTTTCTTTCTTTCTTTCTTATTGCAGGACCATGGGCCAGTTATGTAACTTTCTTTCTCTCATTTACCTCCTCTGAGAAAAGAGGGTAATTTCTTTCTTTTTTTTAAAGATTTTATTTATTTATTCATAAGAGACACAGAGACAGAGAGAGGCAGAGACACAGGTGGAGGGAGAAGCAGGATCCATGCAGGGAGCCCGATGTGGGACTCGGTCCCAGGACCCCAGGATCATGCCCTGGGCCAAAGACAGACGCTCAAACGCTGAGCCACCCAGTCATCTCAAGAAGGTAGTTTCTACCTCACAGTAGAGAATAAATAAGATAGTGTATGTATATGTAAACAAACAATACTTGGAGCATATCAGTCCTTTAACCAGAAGCTCATATATTTATACGAATTTTAAAATATAATGATAGAATATAGATGTTCCATATTCTCTTCAATAACAGACACATTTATATAGCATAGTATAATATGTATCTATATAATTAATAATATATTACATACATTTTTCTAATATATCCTAAATTTGTATATCACTTATGTTAAGATTTGTTTATGTGATACCAGCACTCAGAGTGTGAATTAGAAATCGACTATTTTTTTTTTTGATTTTTAGGTGATTCTTTTTTTTTTTTTTTTTTGAGAAAGTATATAGTACCCTCATTTTTACTGGTTTTCCAATATTTCATTTTTTATGGTAAAAAATATCTATTTACTTTTAAATCTAAATGAAAGCCATTCTTCAAATTTGTTGTAGGTAAGGTACCAAACAATGAGAGCTTAACATCAATCTTACTAAATTCTTTTGCCTACCATAATCTGTTTGACACTATTAACACAAACAGTATCCAGGATCATTTGGTATGCATTTCAGATGAAAATTCTATTAGTTTCTTTTCGAAATTGAAAATAGTTAATCACAAACTATTAATGTACTTTAATTTGATTTGCTATTGGAGAAGGTAATTGCTCTATTTTATAATCAGTTAGTGAAATAGTTACAAACAGCAAAATTGAACAAAGAAGGATGTTTTCTCTAATTTCATGAGCTTATAACTGAGAAAATAGATAATTGAATGACATTTTTAATTTGAGTACTCACAGCACCAAATTATTAAAGTATCAGCCTTAATAATCAGAGTAAGTATAAAGGGCTTACTTCTGCTTTTCACAAAACTTGGACATTTATTTAAAAATATCAAACCTGGATAGAATGAGGTCAAATACCAATATGTATATATCTCAATAGATATCGCTGCAATATTAGAACGACTTAGTAAGAATCACTGGAAAATTTAGAATTGGAAATAATGGGAAAAGATTATCCTTGTTTGTAAAAGTACTGATGTGCATGTCAACTGAAAAAAAAAAAAACTTAATGTCATTACCTTTGTTTTAAATCAAAGAAATAGGGGATCCCTGGGTGGCTCAGCAGTTTAGTGCCTGCCTTTGGCCCAGGGTGTGATCCTGGAGTCCCAGTATTGAGTCCACGATCAGGCTCCCTGCATGGAGCCTGCTTCTCCCTCTGACTGTGTCTCTGCCTCTCTCTCTCTGTGTTTCTCATTAGTAAATAAATAAAATCTTAAAAAAAATAAATAAATTGAAGAAATATTTGCTTCAATATCTTCTTACCTTAGATGCATTGGTTATTACTGATTTTTTTTTTACTTCATTAAAATATTTACCATATTTGGTGAGTTATAATACTAGAAGTGTTATGGTTTATCACACGGTATAAAAGGGACTGGAAATAACTGAAATAATGGTAAGACTTTTAATGGGAACCTGGATGTAATTGTTTGGTGAAAATGAGCAAATATAAGCAGTTTAATTGGCTTTAGTGAAGAGTGTTTCAAGGAAGGTGAATAAAACAAGGTGACTGAGATTTATGGGTTATATAAAGAAGAGAAAATGAGGGTAGAAAGATAATTTCAGGCAGGTAATGAATATCAGATTAAGGAATATAGCTTTTATTAAGTGGACATGGGGAGAAAGTAAAGTCTTTTGAGAAGAGTAGTGATCAGGTTATTGCAGTGTTTCCAGTAAGGGTGAGAAATGATGATTATTGAGGTCTAGAATGTAAGCTAGGAAAGCATCCCTTCCCTCTCTACATCACAAAGCAATGTAGAATGAATGAAAACCGATGTCTAGATTCCTAGAACTATCCCAGTGAACGAAAGGGCTGCTTTAGGAAATGGGGCAGGAAAGAGAGGGAATGCTGTTTTGGGCTTTCAATATTCGCACAGAGAAAATAAGAATGAAATGATACAGAAGTGAAGAATGATCCACAGCCACTAATTCTTCTTCCAATATGTGTTTGGAGGCCGGTGAGGATGGGAGATTATAGGGCACACACACACACACACAAAACTAGGAGTAAACCCCCTGGAAGCACAGAATGCGAAGATGGTAAAAGTAAATCTGGCATTGAGACAGAATTAGTCCCAGGACACGCATAGTGTGTCCTAAGCTGCAATAAACCAACACATAATTTTTTTTTTCAGTGACAAGGTTGAAAAGGACAATAAGTAAAAAAAAAAAATGCTATTTTGTTTGTAATTAGAAACTCACTTTTGATTGAGTAGAAATGAAGAACTAGTTGAAGTTTCTAAAATGAATTTCTAGAATTTTTATTTTATTTTTTTATTTTTTTATTTTTTTATTTTTATTTTTTGAATTTCTAGAATTATACGTATTCCTTAACATACTTTAACAATTTCATCAAATGCTGGAATAAGAAAAGAGAAAGTCAGAGATGTCTTATGCTTTAGACTGACTTGCTAACCATTTATTGAATCAACTATAAGACGATTGACTTGTTGATGGGAAGAACACCAGGTTTGTCGCACTCACAGTTTATGAGTTAGATTGAAGGAAAGATACTAACTAGGTGACCTTGTAAAAATGTTAATGGTATTTACCATTAGAGAGATACTGGGAGCTCCTCTCTGGAACATGCTTCGAGCAGGATATATCTAGTCTCTGTGTGGCTCAATGGAAAACCCAGAAATCATGGGTTTAGGAGTCATGGCTGACAGACGATTAGGTCATAGTAATAGAAACATATTTCCATTTAATGAGCATTATACAGAGAAGGAGTTTTGAAATCAAAACAGTTTTTTTTTGTGTGTGTGGCCCATTACTCAAAACCTCTTCTATTAAGAGGTAATGACAACCTGTTTCAATAAAAGATAAAGAGACCTGCTGGGGGTGCCTGTGTGGTGTGGTGTAGTGGGCTAAGCATCCACGCAGGGTTGTGAGATCAAGGGCTGCAATGGGGTCCACCCTCAGCAGGGAGTCTATTTGAGATTCTCTCTCTCCCTCTCCCTCGGCCCCTCCGCTCCTCTCTCTCTCTCAAATAATAAATAAATAAATCTTTAAAAAAAAAGAGAGACAGAGACATTCTTAGAAGTTGCTTCAGACACTTTTGGTTCCTCCAGAAAAAGAAATTTCTTCTGTTTCTTCCTTTTCTCTTTGATTTGTATCCTTAGTAAAGGTTGGTGTGAACACAGCCACGGGCCTGATTCGACGGTTAACCTTTGTTTTAACGCAGGGAATTATCTGAGAGTCTTCCACAAATTAGTATTCATTTTATTCATTGAGAATGAAGGCAATGTGTAGTATTATTTTAATTACTATTGTCCAAAGTGCACATATGGGGAAAAAGAGAGTATCCTTTTTCTCTCCTTTTGTCCATCTTTTGAAGAATTATACTTTCATGGGGATTTCTTCTTTACCTGTTCACGTAATATTTATATTTGACTCAATTATTTTGGAATTGCTTTGCACATCTCTTAATTCAATAAACCTGACCCAAGATCAACTGAGTTTCACTGATTATCTAATACATCCTTAGCATTTTACACACAGAAATAAACCTCAGAACACTGTGAAAAGAATGGCTGATTGATTTTACCCATGAGACTAATGAGATATAGGAAAGTTAAGAAAAATATAATTTAGTTAGCCTCAGCAAATCTGAAACCGTTTTTGCCCTAGGGTTATATCTTCCTTCATATTTTGCAGTTAGTAGAAAATCGTGCATATTAAGTCACAAAATCCCCCATGTTTTCGCCTATGGTCTCCTTTTCATTCTACTTCACCTCCTGCCATTTTTGGCTTGGTTTAATTTTCATCTCTTCTTCTTCTCAGTCCTGTCAGACTGGTCTTTTTTTTTTTTTTTTTTTTTTTTTATCCTACTTGTGCCACCTACTCAGATCTTCATAAATATTTTGGTTTCATTAAATAGTCACCTGATATGTCTCTAAATGCAAAAATGTAACTTCTAGGGAACTATACGTTTGCTATCTAGAGATCTGAGGTTATGTGAGCAGCAACTAGTTTTCCCTAATTTGGTCCTTTCATATATCAAGGCAGTCTAATTACATCACTGCAATAAATATCCCACGTACCTTAAATCTCAAAGATTTGGTGGTTAGGCAATAGGCTTTTTCCCTGTGTCCTTATTCCAGAATCCAAGTGCCGTTACTTCTTTTATTTTTTTAAAATAATGGTTTTCCACTATTTCATGCATTTTGTGATTCACCACCATAACACACAGTTGTGTATTAAGCGTTTATAAACTATAAACTCATTGCTAGGTGCTTTGCTATCTTTTTAGAGTTAAAAAGTGTATTCATTTGTGTGATATGTTGCTCCAATATGTTCAAATGACTATCGCACCTCACTTTATAATTCTTTTGGCTTTAAAATTTATTTTTTTCAAAGATTTATATATTTATTTGGGAGAGAGAGAAAAAAAGAAAGAGAGTAGTGGGGAAAAGGAAGAGGGAGATGGAGAGAAGCAGACTCCCCGCTAAGCACAGAGCTGGACCCGTGGCTCCTTCTCAAGGTCATGAGATCACGACCTGAGCCAAAAATAAGAATTGGGCCCTTAACCAACTATGCCAGCCAGGCACCCCAGTTTTAAAAATTCTTAACAAGAAAAGCAAAGAAGAATTACGTGCTAATGGGGATTTACTCGTTATACACATATCTTAGACATCTTCATATGTCTTCATATGTTTATTCATAAATTATATGTACACATGTCAAATATACCTTCATGTTTATGTGTACATTATGCATACGTATAAGACATATAAAAGCATAGTCATAGTATGTGTGTATATATGCACTTATACATGCGATGTAATAATAGGAACTTGAGAACTTGATCTTTTAAAAAGTAACCTAAAATGTATGGTACTGTTGAAATACCAATTTTTAGCTATTAGATGATTTACTTTCATTTGCCCACTAACTATCCTAGATATCTCACTTTGAAACAAGAAATTTCAGCAAATAAACTCCTGGGGAGTTTTACTACTCCTTGATCTTCTAAGCAGAGATGAGCAAAACTCAGATCAGCAATATCAATGCCCATAAGCTGTATTTTAAAAGTGCTTAAAAATGAAGCTTATGTATAAATCTACTTTTTGGGTTAATATGTGATGCTCCATGTTAATATTATGGGCTGATTATGTTCTTTAAAATGTAATATGTTGAGATCCTAACCCCCTTGTACCTCAGAATGGAGGTAGAGTCCATAAAGAGGTAATAATGTTAAAATAAGATCATTAGTGTGAGCTCTAAAACGGTATGACTGATGTCCTTAAAAGAAGGGGAAATTGGGGCACCTGGGTGGCTCAGTGGTTGAGCATCTGCCTTTGGCTCAGGTCGTGATCCCAGGGTCCTGGAACTGAGTCCCACATTGGGCTCCTGCAGGGAGCCTGCTTCTCCCTCTGTCTGTGTCTCTGCCTCTCTGTCTCTGTGTCTCTCATGAATAAATAAAAAGGAGTATAGTGTTCTACATATCTGAAAAAATATTTTATATATTACAAACAATAATAGTATGAAAAATAATCTGTATGTTTGTACAAATACAAATCTGAGTACTAGTTTATAACTAAATACATACTTTATCAAATAAATGATAATATTTTAAAATTTGGCTTCAATTTGTGAATAATGTGAAAAGGAAAATAGCTAATGATTTGAAATACATTAGTACTAATTGCTCTGCAGCTCAAATATCTGGAATCAAAAGGAGATCTAATTCGGTAAGTTAGAATACTTGCATGTAGCTTCATGTAATTTAATTAACTTTGGAAAACAGGGCATTCTGTCAGAGAATATAATCACTTAGTAAAATGAACAATGGTATAAGCATGAAAAACTCCAGTTAAATTTCTATCCAATTAACTCAATTCAATGGTTTTAATAATTTGGTTCTTATTGATAGGTGTATGTGTATGGTTTATGGTGGCATATGTATAAATGTGCATTTGTATATTTACATTAATACACAAACATATTGGTGCTACCTACTAATTAAGGAAAGAATGAATAGATCTAGGTTTGACACAAGTCTACAACATATTAATGAAAGAGTAATATTTGTTCAGGAAATATAAATGCCTTTGGGAAGGCATGTATCATTTATCTACCAATAATATTGCATTATTGTGGAAGCTGCTTCATCTCTCCAAAGTTATTAATAATATATGCATTTTAATAACTTCTCTGGGGATGAAGTTAAAAGTTAGTAAACGAAATTAAGACTTTTAACGTTTTCCCAAATTGATAAAAAAATAACTTTAAGTATGGCTAAAATCACATCAAATAAATGTAAAAAAAATGGCACCATCAGAAAAATGCAAATGTGCATTGCCAATTGTTCCCTCCAAAATAAATGCAGCTAATATATTTAATAGGCCTTTAGCATGAGTAAAGAGGACAGTTCAAATGCCATTTGAAAATTCAAATGAAATAGTATGCTTACCTCCATTTCATTACCAGTTAGGCAAACTGTCTTTAAAATACACTGTAAATAAAAACACTGCCTTAAAAAAAAAACAACACTGCCTTATTTGCCATTTTTGGACCTTGTGTGCATGTAAAAATAGAAATATCCAACTAGTCTTTGAAGCCAGACAAGAATGGATAACCTCCTGAAGTAGTGAGTGTATCAGGAGATTCTCAAAAAGCAACTATAAGCTATTCTATCTTAAGCTATTCTATCCCACACCTGATCCGGGATATTGTAAAGGAGACATACATATGTACGTATACAATTGAGAGATCAGAAATTAATTATATTTATAGATCTCATTCCCTTAAAAACAGTTGGATCGGATTGTCTCCTTTTCCCTTTAGCAGGAATATAGTTTAACCAGAGAGAATGGGTCAAATAAAATATTTTCGGTTTGGGGGTAGGGTGGGGATTTCTTTCTTTTTGAGTGAAGTAAGCGCTGAAGTACACATTCATGACTTTTGGGTAAGAGATCAAAATTACAAATGGTCTTACTCTATCAGTAAGAGGATGCTTTCTATGTATGCTTCCTTTCCTGTTTCAGGTGAAACTGTGAAAGGGAGGGAGGAAAATGATTGTTGAAACATGCAGGAAGATATTTTGGAACTGAACATTGAAAAACGAGATGTGCTGTTCTTTGAATTGAAGTATCTGTAACTAGTGCACGAAAAAGTCTTAGAAGAATATTTTGGCAAGCTCTCGTGAATCTCCAAAGCAAATTGTAGGCCTTGGGGATGAATTTTGATTATGTACTGGATTTCAAACTAAGTTGGAGAAATTTTAATCAAAGCTTTTGCTTAAAATTGAGTTTGGAATAAGTGGACAGCACTAAGGAATGATTATGAAAATTTCAGAATTGTTGCTAGGAGGGTATACTGCGCAATTTCAAGATGTCTCCTCTGTAAGAATGACCTCCATTTTAGCAGTTCCTATGCTTCTCCATATCAATGATATTTTAATTTTATTAGAAAAAGGAATTTAAAAAAAAAAGAAAAAGGAATTTATAGATATCTTTATCTGTTATGTCAGGCGCTCAGAAATAAGCATGTGAGGCCAAGATATTTACTGTCATCTATTGGGCATTGTTGAAGAAACAGTACAATGGAGAAGAAATATTATGATTAATGTTGAATTTTGAGTTACCAAACCAAACATTAAAAAATGTTTCCCATATTTCCCAAAGGAGTTTGCTATTTTGTAGTTTACAAAAATACATATAGTATTGGAACATTAGAGACTGTCAGGATAGAAGCAGTAGAGTCTTATTAAACCAGTAAGCCTGAACATAGAAATGTGTGCAGTGAAATTTGGCACAGTTTTTAAATTTGGATAGTGAAATTAGCTTATAGCTTTCTGGCAGCCAAAGCACAAAGAGAATTGGGCTCAGCTACAAGTTTCAAAACTTGTAACTAGAATGTTGGTTTTAGGAACAAGTTTCAAAATTCATAACTTGTTCATAAAATTAATATACCAGTACACTGAGGAATCATAAGTAGGAAAATGGTGCAATTCTGGCTTCTGGCTTACGTTAGGTGGAGATGCCAACAGAAGGAAAAAACAACACCATTGCCCAGAGATAAACAAGGCAGTATTGAATTCACAAGGTTTCTCTAGAAACCTATAAATAACTGAAATTACTTTCCCTTATAACTGAGTCAGTTTGCTCCAGGGAAAACTGCTCTTCTTGATAGTTTTCAGCAAACCAGCTTGCCAAGGGAGGGAAAAATAAAACAAATTCTTACACATTTCTCTTTCCATAAACTCCCTCCATTAAAAAAAAAAAATGAGTACAACTTCATTTTGGTGACAGCCTACGTGACTAATTTCTCTTAACCATGAATAATTTCAGTTTTACATGTGAGTGTATTAAATATCAGTTTTTCAACACTTCTCAGAAAAGGAAAAAATTGTATGTTTTATTGACAGCTGAGAAAGTTAATTTTGGTTACTTCTTTAATAAAGACAATCCTTAGTGATTTTATATGACATATTCAATAGTGTTCTTATAATAAGCAGAATAACATTTTCTGTGTACAGTTATAATATTCCTCAATCAGCTCAATGACATAACTACAGAATATATTTCCAGAAAGCAGTTTTATGTAGGAACAAGCTACTTGTGCTGTTGTGCGATGATCAGCATGATTTCACAGCAAGATTTGGACTATCTCTATCTATAGCTGTAAAGGTTGAGTTTGAGCTAGATTCACTTGGACAGTTTTTAAAGTGCAGATTCTTTTTTCACACCTTCTAATTACAATTCTACTTCTTAGACTTACTTATTAACCAAGATTTTTAAATAACTAACAACATAAGTCTGATGCCTATGGTGCCAGGACAATAAATTGGAAAACACTGATTAGGGTTAAAAAAAAAAAAAAAGTTGGAGGAAGTGGGATTTTTAATTCTGTAAGAAAATATTTTAAAATGATTTTCCCTCCTAACTGAAGAGTTTATTAAAATATAAATAGTAGCAAATAGATTATACTCTCAGTCTTGGAGTTGATATAATCTGTGCTCAAGTTAAAACATATCTATTTGTTAAAAAGTCAAAACAGGAGATAAACTTGATATCTTTAACATAATTAAAAATAAACCTACTCAAATCCATCAAGAGCAAAGCAACATGACACAAAATTCACTTTGTCAAGGTGACAGGATATAAGTTTGAAAGTTTAAATACAAAAAAACAGTAAATAGAATGGTTAATAAAGAGATTTTATTTCTACTGCAAACAAATGGAAAATGCAATAAAAGCATAATTCTATTTATAATTGAATTTCAACAAAAACATGAAATGCTTAGTGATACATTTAATAAAATACATGTAAAACTTGTCCATTTAAAATTATAAAGCTGGTTTATATAACTTAAGATTTAATAGATGAAGACACATACCATGATCATGGATTAGGAGGATCAATATTGTTTAGACATCAAGGTCTCCCAAATTGACCTTTATAGTTCAATTAATACTAGTCAAAATTTGTCTAGTAGGGGACTATCTTTGTCCAAAGAGATATTTAACCTTTAGTCTCAGCTCCTGTGAAGTAATGTCCAAGCCTTTGTATTTCCTACCTGATAGGAGTATCTTTGTTTAGTTGGAGGCCTATGGCTTCTCTGCATAATCTCTGCTAACAATGTGATTTATAGTGGAGAACGTTGAGCCACATCATATCAGTTTGACCCCTAAAGGGTCTGGAAACCAAGGTCAACTGTGTGCATGAGCAACCATTTCTATGTGATCCAGCCCTAGTAAAAACTCTTGACACTAAGGCTAAGGTAAGCTTCCAAGATTGGCATAGTCTACTTATATTGCCTCATATTATTGCTTGGAAAAATAGTTTCTTCTGTGCAAGAGTTCACTAGGAGAGAACAACCGGAAGCTCTATACCTTGGTATCTCCAGGGCTTTGCCCTATGTGCCTCTTCCCTCTGCTGATTTTCATCTGTATCTTTTTGTTGTAATAGACTACTACTATGAGTAGAACCTGAAAATAATCATGTAGACCATGAGATCTGTCCTTGGCATCAGAAGTGAGACCTTTGGGACTATATCAGCTATAATAGTGTTTCCCCAACATTCACCACTCACCCAGAACCTTTGAGTGTGAACTTATTTGCAAATAGGTCATTATAGATATAATGAAGTTAAGATGAAGTCTTACTGAATTACAGCAGGCCCTAAAATCCTATATGAATGGCAATCTTATAAGAAAAGGAAAAAATTGGCACAGAGACATCAATTCACAGGAAGAATAACACATAAAAATGGAAGTAATGATTGGAATGATGCATCTACAAGCCAGAAAAATCCCAAGGATTGTCAGTGACCATAAGAAGATAGAATGAGGCAAATAATTCTTCTGTAGAGTCTTCAGAAGGGTTAGGACTGTGTTGACTCCTTCATTTTGAGTTTGTAGACTCCAGAACTGTGAAAGAAAAAAAAATATGTTATTTTATTTTATTTTATTATTTTATCATTTATTATTAATTTTTAAAGATTTTATTTATTTATTTATGAGAGATACAGAGAAAGAGGCAGAGACACAGGCAGAGGGAGAAGCAAGCTCCATGCAGGAAGCCCAACGTGGGACTCGATCCCGGGACTCCAGGATCATGCCCTGGGCTGAAGCAGGTGCTAAACCGCTGAACTACCCCAGGATCCCCAATTTCTCTTATTTTAAACTATGCAGTTTGTGCTTACTACAACAGCCCTAGGAAACTAATATAAAGACTCCCAATTTAACAGAATTTCATCAAGAATTTTATAGAAACTATTTTATTCTAAAATATTTATGGAAGCACAAGTGACCCTCCAAAAAAAAGCAATTTTACAAAAGAAGGAAAGAAAGAAAGAAAGAAACTCCAAAAAAAAGCAATTTTACAAAAGAAGGAAAGAAAGAAAGAAAGAAAGAAAGAAAGAAAGAAAGAAAGAAAGAAAGCCAGCTAAAGGGGTCACACTAATTGATTTCAAGACATTCTATAAAGCTACTTTAATCAAGACATGGGATGCCTTGGTAGCACAGTGGTTGAGCATTTGCCTTCAGCTCACGTCTTGATCCCGGGATGTTGGGATCGAGTCCCACATCGGGCTCCCTGGAGCTGGCTTGTCCCTCTGCCTGCATCTCTGCCTCTCTCTCTGTGTCTCTCATAAATAAATAAATAAAATCTGAAAAAAAATGATATTGGCATAAAGATTTATATTCACATCATTGGAAGAGGATATAATCCAGAAAAAAACTTACATGTATATATAATCAGTTGACTTATTTTTATTTTTATTTTGTTCGATTGACTTTTTAAAGTATTATTCCAAGGCAATTAATGAAGAGAAAGGTGATTTTTTAACTAACTGTTCTGGAAAAACAGGAAAGCAATCTGGGGGAAAAAAAAACAACCTTTGCTTGTCTTACATCAATATAAAAATTTACATGACATGTAGATCTAAATGTAAAATGTTAAACTATAAGACTTATGGTGGGGAAAATACATAGGAGAAAACTGTGTCCTTGGAGTAAAAACAAATTTCTTCGGATGCACAAAGCACACACACACACACACACACACACACACACACACAAGGAAAAACTGATCCTGTAAAACTTGAGCACATCTACTATTTGAAAGACTTAAGACAAAAATAAGTCAGAAGTGGAAGAAAACATCCTCAATTTTTATATTTGGCAATGAAGTTTTATCCAGGATAGATAAATAATGCTTACATTTCAGTAATTAGAGCACAACAATTAAACAAATACAAATGGGTCAAATTTAACATGAAATTTCACAAAAGAATATATTTTTTCATATGCATAGCCTATAAGCACATATAAAAGTACTAAGCATCCTTTGTACTCAGAGAAATGCACTGAATTTCAACAACACTGTGATGAGATACACTACGCACCCATTAGCATGTCGGAAATTAAAGAGGGATAAGGTGGCCGGAATGTGGAGTCACCACAGTACATGTACATTACAGGTAAGAATGTAAAGTAATACATCAGCTATGGAAACTATTTTCAAGTTTTTATTATTTTTTTAATAATTTATTTTTTATTCATGAGAGACACACAGAGAGAGACAGAGACACAGGCAGAGAGAGAAGCAGGATCCCTGTGGGGAGCCCAATGTGGGACTCGATCCTGGGACCCTGGGGTCAGACCCTGAGCCAAAGGCAGACCCTCAACCTCTGAGCCACCCGTGTGTCCCATCAAGATTTTTTCTAACTGTACAAATACACTTAACCATACTACCTGTCATTTTAGCCTTAATCTCATACACAAGTCTGCACGTGAATGTCCACAGCAACTTCCTTTAGAATAGTCTCAAAGTGGAAAGAAACCAAATGCCTGCCAGCAGGTGAATGGGTACCAAACATACAATGGAATGCTACCCAGTAATAAAAAGGAATGGCCTATTGCATCCATGCCACAAAAAGGGGGAATTTTCAAAGAACGCTGCTAAAAAAACACATAAAAAACAAAAAAGACCGAAAAATAAAATAATGCTGCTGAGTCAAAGAAGCTAAGATGTGATCCTATGTTTATAAAATGTTATAAAATGTAAATACACCTATAGTGAAGAAAGCACTTACATTCCTCCAACTAATGAAATAAATCATTATCTTTGTGTAGTCTAATTTTTAGTTTTATGTATCATAAGATCATTTTAAACACATCACTAATATACATACTAAATAACTGAGTAAGATGAATATCTCTGCATATATTCATGGGTATCAAATTTGTTCTTTACTCATTTGCAATCTTTCCAAGTTGGGAATTAAAAAAAAAAAAAAAAAAGAAAGAAAGAAAGAAACAACTTTCATCTGTAAAAGCAATTCAATAGAGTCACTAAAATGTTCAATAATTGACTAAAATTACTACTTTAAAGCTACTTTATAGGTTTTCTCAAGATAGACACTAAGAGCGAAGCACTTCTTTTTTTTCTTATAGAATCATAAAACTCTTATCATCACTTTATCAATTTATAATGATTTTCTGACAGTAAAAGGCAGAGAGGGAATAGCACTACCACCCTAATAACAGTATTCAGGGCCACTGAGAAATTTTAATACTTACAAACCAAATTATGGGATTAGAGAGGTCAGAGGGAGCAAATTGTTTTATACTCTATACGTCTCATTTTGAGAATCTCATGAACTAAAAAATCACTTCAAAGCATTTATAAAATGTGAAATTTGTCAGACACTGCAATGGAATTTTATTTTTAATTTATCAAGTCAAGTAATTTTTTTCTCTTTTTTTATGTACCTCTTTAGTAGATTATTATAAAAAATCTAAACTATATATCACCAAAATTTTCTCATTTACTTTATGATTGATTTTCCTTAGACTTTGCTTTCTCTAGACATTAAATTAAGCATGTTTTGAAATAATGAAAAATGAAATGCGTGGGTGGCTCAGTGGTTGAGCATCTGCCTTGGGCTCAGTGCATGTTCCCAGGGTCCTGGGATTGAGTCTCACATCAAGCTCCCTACATGGAGCCTGCTTCTGCCTGTGTCTATGTCTCTCTTTGCATCTCTTATGAATAAATAAATAAAATCTTTAAAAAATACAATAAAATAATGAAAAATATATTTTGCTATTAACATATTCAATACACATGAATACTAAATCCAGTAAATAAAAACATTGAATTAAAGTACTCAGTGTAGTTAAATTATGTGTCAACTCATTAATTGTTTATAAATAATTTATTTAGTAAATTTAGACAATCTAGGGTATGTTTCATTAACTCTTCCAAAAAGGATAATTTCAGTAAGTCTTCAATGTTTATTATATTAGGGTCAGAGTCCTTGGGCAAACATTTGATTTCTTTTATGAAAGTTTTTATTATTTCCTCATTTATATGTATAAACATTGTTTTCTTGCTTGCATATAGCAGAAACATTTCCTAACTTTTTCTCTTACTCTCATTTTGAAATGATATATTGTAAAGTCATTATAAAATGTTATCTGTTTATATATCTGTGTTCCTGATTATATAAACTATAAATGCTTACACAAAATAATATTGAATATAGAGAAAAATTAGAAAATAGAAACCTATCATGATGTCAATAGCCAATTACACTTTGTATATAAGTGCATAGGAATGATAGTCGATGATTTTCTGATAGCAAAAAGGACAAGAGGTTTTTAGTTTTTAGTTTTCTACTTGCTGGTATAACAAATTACCAAAATCATACTGACTTAAACTACAAAAAATTGCTATCTTACAGTTCTGGTGGTGAGAAATCCAAATAATTCCAAATGCTCTCATTGGACAAAAATTAAGGTGTTGGCATGGCTGCATTTCATCTGAAGGCTCTAGAGGACAGTTCATTTCTTGCCTTTCCCGGATACTGGAGGCCACCAATGTTTCTTGGTTTGTGGGCCATTTGCATCTTCAAATCCAGCAATCTCATGTCCCTGACCCTTGCTACCACTAGCACATCTCCTCTCTACCTCTCTTCTCTCTCTCTCTTATGTTTTTAAGGGCTCTTGTTACACTGAGCCCATTCAGATAATCCAGGATGATTGCCCCATATGATGTGTTTTTAACTGAATCATTTCTGCAAAAAAAGTTGTGGATATATGGTAATATATTCATGGGTTCCAGAGGTTAGGATGTGTACATTATTGGAGACCATTGTTCTGCCAACCTATACAAAATAAAAATAGTCATTGGAATTAATATAATGATTAAGGGACTTTAAATGAAGCTTCTTGTCAAATTTTCTTTTTTATTTCATTTAAAAAAATTAATCATAGTTTTTTTCTACTGTTAGTAGTCAAATATCCTGACAGATTTGAGTATTTCTTAGGATAAGCATAAAACCCTTTCTCTCTCCCCAAATGTTCTATAAAAATTTGCCATTCACACCAATATTGTGTCGGTGGTACCTGGAGAATAAAATTAAGGAGTGTTTTTTACATGGTCATTTATGAGAATAAATTTGTAAAAATATCATTAAGGAGAGTAGTGGTGGATATATATGATTAAAATGGAAGGAAGGAAGGAAAGGAGGGAGAAAGATCAAGAACAAGTCATTAGATCAATCATTCCTAAAAATATTTGGTAAGGAACAACATTTCCTTTAGAAGTATTTAGGTTATAAAAATTAAGTATTTGTGTCATGGATTATAGTTTCTCTCTCCCTCTCTCATCCATCTATCTATATCTATCTATCATCTATCTCTTTATCTGACATCTTTCTAACATCAGTCTCTCCTGTAATACTTACATTTATACATATACTAGAGCCATATCTTCCCACTCAGAAGTCATACTATTAAAGATAAACAACTTTTTTTTTTTTTCCCCCAGTAAGTCTCTCAAGTAAGTGCATACACAAACACACAAGTGCATAAAATCCCTTTGGTCTGCAACACAGTAATATAAAGTTGCTCTTTGAGAAAAGATAATGTGAAAATAGAAATATGAACATCTTTTAAGGAAAGAATTCAAATTTAATTAAATAACAACTATAAAGCTAGTCACCTGAACATAAATGTATTTTATTTATACACACACACTGTGCTGTCAGGGAAACAGAATATATGGCTAGGGAAATAAAAGCCTTGCTTAGCTCTCATACTGATATAAAGATCTCTTGTAATAATAATTGGACCATGTTTTCTTCTTCCAAGTAACAAGTGAAAGTTTTTCCTCTTCTTTTTTTCTTTCCATAAGGAGAAAAGAGATAAATACTCTTGCCGTGAAACCGTTTTTAATATAGACAATTTTACCAATTAAAATGATCAACTTTATTGGCCTAGATATCAAAATTCATGGAATATGACTTGGATAACTGAGAAAAAAAAAGAAATAGTAAAGCTGGTGGGAGTTAGTGATAATTATTAATTATCTCAAACATAATGAGCTTCCAAGGATTTTACTATTGGATTTGCCATTAGTTTCCTGCTTTGTTATAAAAGCTATATAACATCACAATATATGGTGTATTGTTACTTTTATTGTTTGCTATTAAGATACTTAGGTTGCTTACATTTAAAGAAAATTAGCATAGCTCTAGAGTTATCAACTATATACGTGAATCCGTGTCTCCCCGCGCCTCTGGTAGATCCCTAGTGGAGATGTAATTGAAAGTGCTCTGCTGAGGGAATTGCCTTCAGGAGAAATCTCTATAAGACTGAAGAATACAGTTACAGCAAATGGGTACAAGATGAGAAAAAATACAGTCTCAGATAAATCAGGCTTAGTCACAGGGGAATCTGGAACATAAATCACACTAACAAGTCGTCTTTAAAGTAATGTGGCTGGCCTTTTGTATTCTGATATTATTCAATGTTGAAAGCAGGATGCCCCTGCCCAAGGAAGGGGTGCTCCTGAGTAAGGAAGTTCTTCTCAGCCCACAGGCAATGGTCCTGATAAAGGAGATAACTGAGTCCTTTAGCAGCCAGCACATGACCACTGAGAAATGGTGCCCAGGGTCTCTGTCAACAGGCATTTACTATGGCTCACCTCTTGTCCTGCTAAGAGTCACTTTTTTCTAAATTCATTGCATTCAGGCACAGCTACTCTGGGATTCTGGATCATTACATGGGAACAAAGAGAGGATTAATAAAATGCATATAGCCCTCACTGCTGCAGTTGATCCTGGGGCCTTAAAGGAGAACCAACATTTCCCTTCTCTATCACCCATTTAAATTACCCTGACTCCTCACTAGTATTTCTGTTGGTCAAAGTGCAACCAACTTGGTTGGTGGAGATCCACGGAGGTCTGAGACCCTAGCAAGTGTGACTTTACCAAGTGTGGTTGTTCTACCTCCAGACCGAAACTATGTCTTGGATCACCTGAGTGACAAATGTACCTTTCCATGTACATACTACGTAACAGCGAAGCAGTCTCACCTTCCCATGATGATTAAGATCAATTGCACCTGCTGTTTGGTAATTCCCTTCTACGCCTCCTAAATTACTGGCATGAAGGTTCCAAAGGAAACAGATGGCAACTGTATGTTTAGAGAGATTCTTGGTCTCCTCTTAGAACATACAATGCAAATTCCTAAAGTGATGGTGAGCAGTGTTCTTGCTACCTCAACTCCTGGACCCTGGATCCACACATTCTACCTGTGAGGGATGATGTCCAGTAATGGCCATTAGCTTCAGAATTATACAGAATCATGGAGCACAGCTTCCTGTTCCATGTGGACATAATTAAGTGTGCGTGTGATGGGATTCATTCACCAGCGTTCTTAAAGTCTTTGTTAGTGCCAATCATCTCTGCTATTTCTCCAGGATGCCACCGCCACCTCCTTTTTAACCCACCAAAGTGGCCAAGGGCAGAGGTACTGTATTGTGCATGTTTCAAGGATTGCTATTTGGCTTTCTTAATGGCAGAACCAATGTAAGGGACCTAACTGCTAAACATGCCCATTCTGATTTTGTTCTAGGTCAGGAACAATAACCACTGTCACTTGCTGGTTCCAGTGAACCTATTCTGAGAAGGACCTGAACCAGGGCTCCATTGGCTATGTGCCCCTTCACTAAGTGGGGGTCATGGGGTGCTTTGGGTCCAAGGACTTGAGCATAAACTCAGACCATGTAAACTGTAGTCCCGACAAGGTGTAAGTATTGCTCTTTCCCAAAGTATGTTTATTTTAATAAAGGGCTATGATATTTGGAGAGGAAAACTGGGAAAACATGCCTACACCAGCCATGGTATTGCAATGTCTTTCCTCATGGAGATCTAGCATCTTCCTTGGTAGATGAGTTCTATATCTGAGAACTATTATCTGGGAACTGCCTAAATATCTGAATTTCAAAAAGATATTTCAACATATTTCTGTGGCTCAGCATGCTTTGCAGTTATTCTGATCTTGCTGTACAATAATTATGCTCATTTTGATTCTGTTAAATGAGGTCATTTGGATTTTGCTATGCTAGGACTCCATCATTCTCATGGCTACCAAAGATCCAGTTCTGTAAGAGCATCTCCTACTGTAAACTTAATTCTATAAGAACTTTTTCTTAATTTAAACTTAATTCTTTTGTTGTGAGATGGTAATGATATCAACCAGTCACATATCTTGAAGTACCACATATGTTAATGAAGATTTCTAAATTTATATGTTTGGCAAGGACACTTTCTTCTTTCATGAAGTAGAAGTCTGCAATTCCAACTATCTACTCAATATTTCTCCTTGGATAGCCAGTAAACATTTCAAAAGGAAGCTATCACATACTGAAATCATGATGTTCTCTACCCTTCAAAAGTGATCCACCCGTTCTTGACCATCTCATTTAACGATAATTTCATCATTTTGATTTCTAAAACCAAAAACTTTAGAGTTATCTTTAATACTTCTCTTTTATCTCCGTAATATTATCTATTAAGATCTCTATGGAGAATACCAAAATATAATGGGAATCCAATAACTTACCTTCTCATCTTCCCTACTGCCATCATTATCCTTCATCTGGATTATTTAATACCCTCTCAGTTGGTCTTCCTTCCATATACAGTACCCTTCACTTCTCTCAAGCTTACCCTCAAATAACAGTTAGGGTGATCCTTACTTTCATTTTTTTAAGATTAAAAATTAATTTATCTATTTTAGAGAGAGAGAGAGAGAACACGTGCATGAGTTGGGAGAGGGGCAGAGGAAGAGAGTCTTCAAGCAGACCCCCTGCTGAGTGGGAAGCCTGATGGGGGCTTCATCCCACCACCCATGAGATCATAATCTGAGCCGAAACCGAGTCAGATGCTCAACTGACTGAGCTACCTAGGTGCCCGTGATCCTTAAAATAAAATCATCTATGTCACCCATCTGCTCAAACTAGTCATTATGTTATAATTAAAATAGCCACAGTTTACTATTTTTGTGTAGCAGTCCTGGTTACATCTGCTTTATCATTCTCCTTTATTTTTTTAAACAAAATTTATTAATAGTTGTGCTTAAATAAGCCAGAAGGGATTTGGTGCATCTCTACTCTGCATTTTTACCTTCTGCCTTTTTCTTGTCTAGTGTTTGAAAATGTTTGTTCATAGAACAGAATTCCCAGTTTTACACCTGATTAAATTTCAGACATTTAAGAATATCATGCCTGTCACTTACCAAACTTTTCTAGACACAGCGTAAGAAACAACTTTCCTACAAGAACAGCATTTAGTTAATTTGCTGATAAAATACACTGAGACAGGAGTGTTTATGAAAAGCTAACTTTACATTTTCATGAACTGGTGTGGAAGAAACGTTCCCTAGAACTTCAAAGGACACTTAGCATGTATGAATACATAAGGGTACCTGTAATCAGGTCGAGTAGAAAATTTTAGTTTATAAATATGTGGAAAAAGTGCACAGAATAAGTGATGGGGTGCCTGGGCGACTCAGTTAAGTGTCCAAATATTGATTTCACCCCAGGTCATGATCTCAGGGTCATGAGATTGAGCCCTGCATTTGGCTCACTCTGGGTGTGGAGCCTGCTTAAGATTCTCTCTCTCCCTCTCCCTTTGGCCCTCCACCCCCTAAAAAATATTAGTAGCTCTGCTGTAGAGAAAATTGGGAATGGCAAAGGATCATGCTAGAGTGGTTTTATTATTTCTTTTTATTAAGTAAGTATAAGTAAGTAAGTATAATACTTACTTTTTAAAAGTAAGTATTATTACTTTTTATTAAGTAAAATAAAACACACGTGCACACACACAAAATCCATTATCTCAGATTTTAATTAAATGATTCAACATCACAAAAGTGTTAAGTGAGTGTTGTTATGAAGGATGGAGGGAGATGAGGAATTTAAGGATTTTATGCTCATTTGGAAAATAAACCAAAGTTCAGTTTGTCCTAAGAATTGCTCACACATTTCATTATGCCAACATTGACCTTGCAATAGTTATTCTGCTGTCAAATTTTATTTTTCTTATATAATTTAAAAAAAATTTTTAAATCACAACCTACTTGGGGCGTCTGGGTGTCCCAGTTAGTTAAATGTCTGCCTTTGGCTCAGGTCATGATCTTGGGTCCTGGGATCCAAGTAGACTCAGCAGGGAGCCTACTTTTCCCTCTCCTTCTGCTCCTCCCTCTGCTCATGCTCTAAAATAAACAAGGGGGGCAGCCCCGGTGGCGCAGTGGTTTAGCGCCGCCTGCAGCCTGGGGTGTGATCCTGGAGACCCAGGATCGAGTCCCACGTTGGGCTTCCTGCATGGAGCCCGTTTCTCCCTCTGCCTGTGTCCCTGCCTCTCTCACTCTCTCTGAATAAATAAATCTTTTAAAAAATAAGAATAAAATAAAATAAACAAGGAAAATCTGTAAGTAAAAAATAAACAAATAAATAAATCACAACATACTTACATCTACTTTAAGTCAGCCAATAAATGAATTCTTATTTTTCACTTCCGACACACCAAAATTTCTTTTAGGTGCACAGGAAAAAGGGGAAAACCATACAAAGTCCATGGCCCCCAAAAGTTTAATCTACATTTAGTATTCTGTATGGATCTAGAGGTAGTATACTGAACCTTAAAAAAATATTACTTGCCAAGTAATCTCAACAAGTACTAACACAGCAGCTGTCTGATACAAGTCCATGGACTGGACAAGGCCTACAAAAGAACCAGTGAGCTTAAAGGTAGGTTGATCAAAATTTCCCAAACTGAAATACAAAGAGAAAAAAAAATAATCTTTTAAAAGATAATACAAAACCCAAGAACTGTGGGATGCTTTTCAAAAGGTCTAACATATATGTAGTAGATGACCAGAAGGAGAAGAAAGAGAAACTAGAAAAAATATATTTGAAATTTTGATGGCTGAGAAACTTGTAAAATTAATGACATGCATTAAGTCACGATCCAGAAACTTTAGGAAACACCAAGCTGGATGAATACTAAAAAAAAAAAAAAAAAGAAAAGAAAAAAAAAGAGAGAGAGAGAGAGAGTCTAAGGCACACTCCCTGCTGAGCATGGATCTCACCCTGATTTGGGGCTCCATCTCAGGACCCTGAGATCATGACCTCACCAAAGCCAACAGTCAGATGCTTAATCGACTGAGCCACCCAGGTGCCCCAAGATAATTGCTTATTACCTTTGATGTGTGTGAAATCATCTGTCTAGATATTGGAGCAATTTTTTTTGTTTGTTTATGGGATCCATCCTGCTTCTTCAGGTTGTCACAACATAAGTAAGGTTGTGAAAAAAAATAAAAACAAAACAAAACAAAACAAAAAACCTCATAAGCTCAGTCTATTCATGAGAAAAAAGATCATCATGCAAATCCTGATTGAGGGACACTGTGCAAAATATCTGATCTATGCTCCTCAAACCTGTTAGGTGACAAAAAAACAATGAAAATCTGAGAAAGGTCACAGCCAGGAGGAACTTGGCTGACAGGATGACTGAGCATAACATGGTGTCTTGGAGCAGAAAAAGACAACAGGTAACAACTAAAGACATTTGAATAAAATGGGGACTTTGATTAATAATAATGTGTCAATATCGATCAGTTGGCTGTATCCGTAATAGTTAATAGTAACACGTATACCATATTGATGTAGAATGACAATTCAAGACATTGGGTGTGATACACGGAAACTCCCGCACCGTTTTTCTCATCATTCTGTAAATCTAAAATTGTTTTACAGTGAGAAGTTCATTTAAGCATAAAGTAAATGAGACTGTCCAGAAAAGAATGTGGAGCATTCCATCGGGTGTCATTCTTCGTAGGTTCCTTTGCGTCACACAGGTGATGACTATGACTATGTGATGACTATGAGCCCACCTTGTAACGGTCCAGGTAAACACCATTTTCAGAAGAGTGTGTGGGTGGGCCGCGGTGGGGAGTTAGTTGAAGAGGCAGGGCAGAGGCCTTGAGAAACACCAAGAGATGAAGAAGAAGGATGGCTGGGGAATAGAAGAGGCACTGCAAGGTGGGGATCACGGCCCCCTTCTGGTTCTCAAGACTCTGAAATGTGAGACGGAAATTCTCAGTTATTTAAGAAACATTCTTATTCCTGGCAACTCTCATAACAAATAGCAAATGGCTTGGTAGAGTAAGATGCTTAATTTGTATCCGTAACATTTACATTTTATTTTTCTTACAGACTCTTTCATGTAAATTGGTCTTCACGTAAATCGGTACAAATAAAAAATGGTGTGATTCTTAATATGCAACTAATTGCTGCTCCATTTAGAGCCAATGTGTAAAAGTTTGAAGGCAAATTCAATTTGTTAACTTAAAAACAGTTGGAAAAGTACTAACATCCAAGTAGAACAATTGGCAGGGTGTTGGGGGGGGCGAATGCATGATCTGTTGGTTCAAAAATTAACAAATTCAAATCTCGAATAAACATGCATTGATCTTAGTACAAATTTCTGTTTAAAATTCCAGCTTGTGCTGCAAAAATGATGTATCTGTTTCTAAGTCTTCCTATTAAAAGAATTCCAAGCCTGATATTATGCAGATTTGAAACTGTTTTGGAAAATAGATGCTCTCATAAATGGCAAGAGGCATAAATAATACAAATTTTTTTGGAGGGCGTATTTTTCACATGTACCCAAATCCTTCAAATCATGCATGCCTTTCGGTTCTGAAATCCAAATTATAAGAATTTAAATTAAGAAAATTGTTAGAAAAGTGAGATTGGGTCTATGTTTAAAAATTAAAAAAAAAAACCACCCTCAGATCTATATATCCATTGGCTGTATTAATGATAGGGTGTACAGCCGTTCAGGTGAGGCATTATCATATGAATTCCAATAAAAAGATGGTATTTGTGAGTAGAGAAAAATCTGAACATCATGATGATGATGCCAGCTGGCAGCTGCTGAGCACTGACGTGTCAAACGGTGGTTTTGCACGTAGGTAACACGTATGGGATCACACAATTCTCTCCACCTGCCCCCACCCCCAAGTGAGCAAGTATTTTATAAAGAAGAAAACTGAGGCATGGGAAAATCAAATAACTTATCCAAGGACACAAAGCCAGGACTCGTGGCTGAGGACCTATCTCAAGCCATTTGACTTTGGATGCCAAGGTCTGAATCAGGATCCTAATAACCCCCTAGATGGACCAAGGATGCCCAAGATGACTCCATTTGTGTTTTAGAGAGAATCAGCAAATGCAACATGTGTCGCGAGGCCCAGGGAGCCATCTGTCATCAGAGCAGAAATGGCCATGGTGCATTGGCACATCCATAAAAAGAGATTTTCTAACTCTCCAGTCCGAGGAGAAACTTCTTTTACTCATTGATAATGAAGGCTCCTGAAGCCGACCGATGAGATCTATTTTATAAAGACAGAACAGGCAAGTTTTTGGTTCCAGTATATCATACATCACAGGATGAGCTTTGATTTTTGCAATATTTATTTTGTCTCTGGCTAAAAAAGAAAATTTCATCTTGTCCACGGGTTGTCTAGGAGCAGCATTTGATTGTTAGCTGAGCATCTGCCAGACACTTTCCTTCAACAAAGGAGGAGAAAAATGGACTTTTGAAGTGACTGTGTTATAGTGCAGTTAGCTGGGCTCTTAGAGAATTCTTTCGGGCTGCGTTTAAAGAAGTGTTTGGTTGGATAATAAGGACTTTCCCCTCTCTTGGCCACAAAAGCGCTTGGTAACTAGACTGATGCGTTTATAGGGGTCGATACTGAACCTTTTTCTTTTTTTCTTTTCTTTTCTTTTTTTTTTTTTTTTTTTTACTTTGTGAAAGTGTTTGGGCTTTTGTTTTTCCTCAAGCTTGCAAATTTTCACAGTTACATAAATTTTAACATGTTTTGCACTGCACGGTCAAAATGTAACTGAACGGAATACTGTGTAGGAAATTCCATTTCTAAGTGAAGCAGGACTTCAGTTGTCTTTCGCTATGTTAAAAAGATAAATAAAAAATAAATAAATAATTAAAAAAAAAACATCTCTCATAGGAATCGGTGGATTGAAACAATACTTTTTGCTACATTTGAAGATTTTCTGGGTCAGGATCGCACCTGGGTGATCGCTGAGCTCTGTGTGGGGTAAACTAGAATTCTAAGCAGTGTTTCACTGACAGCGTGTCTGGTCATGGGAAGTCCAAGGTCATGGAGAGACATCGCACGGAAGCCCAGGGCCTTTGCAGGGCCCCACTCACCCGGGGCCCAGAGCTCCCATGCACCTGTCCTTCAGGTAGTCAGGCATTTCACAGGACCTCCGAGGGGTGCACACCTCCAAGACAGAAACTGCCAGATTTATTTATACTTTCAAGAGAGAGTGTGCGCATGGTGGTGGAGGGGAGTGGCGGCAAAGGGAGAGAGAGCGCCCAGACTCCCTGCTGAATGCAGAGCCCCTGGCAGGGCCTGATCTCATCTACCCTGAGATCAGGACCTGAACCAAAATCAAGAGTTGGATGCTTACCAAACTGTGCCACCTAGGCACCCCAATAATTTGTTTTTGAAAAATTATTATTGTTATTGTGAGAGTTGTTCTGGTTGATTTTAAAATGGTGCTGTTATTGTCCAGGGGTTAAAGACGTATAATAAAATTCATCAATGTGTACATTGAGGCGTAGAGTTTTGTAATTTTCACTAAAAAAATTACTTAAGATTACTCATTTTAAAAATGTCCCTATATTCTTACAGGCATGTAATCTGATTTTTGAGATTCTGTTTGTCCTGGGATTTACTTTGATGCAAGCAAGTGGTAGATTTAGAGTTTTTGTTTTTGTTTTTGTTTTTTTTTGTCGATGAAATTGCTCTCAGGCTCACAATTATAGATGCAAACACCTATGCTTGTGTGCTCAGAATTTACTGTTTCACATCAATACAAAATACAGAACCATAAGTACTGCAGTAAATCTAATTAGTATGCTAAAAACTCGCATGCCATGATTAAGCCTTTCTTGACTAATGTTCTGTAATTGTAATTTATCAATTTATTTCAATTGTTTATCTTCTAAAATCATATTACTTTATAATTATCTTTTATTTTTATTTTTTATTTTATTTTTATTTTTTTAAGATTTTACTTATTTATTTGTGAGAGACAGAGAGAGAGAGGCAGAGACATAAGCAGAGGGAGAAGCAGGCTCCATGCAGGGAGCCCGATGTGGGACTCGATCCGGGGACTCCAGGATCATGCCCTGGGCCAAAGGTAGCTGCTCAACCTCTGAGCCACCCAGGAGTCCCTATCTTTTATTTTTAAATTCTACTTTCCAATGCTTTACGTATATTGAGAGTGGCAGTTTTGGGGCACGTGGGTGGCTCAGTTGCTTATGTGTCTGTCTTGGGCTCAGGTTGTGATCCCAGGGTCTGGGGATCTAGCCCAGATCCGGCCTGGGCTCCCTGCTCAGCCAGGCGTGTGCCTGTCCCTCTCCTCCCCACACCTGCTCTCCCCTCTCTGTTATCTCTGTCTCTCATCTCTCTCTCAAATAAATAAATAAAATCTTAAAAAATAATTAATCAAAAAAATAAGGGGCGCTTTGTCAGTACCAAAACACTTTGTTTATTGGTCTTTTTGATTTCTGATCTTAACTTGTATTAGAAAACAAGCGAGTAAGCAAGCGAGCTGCCTCTCAGGGCTAATGCTGAAGGCCAAATGTCTGTAAAGTGGTTAGTGGGATCCAATTTGCTTGAAATTATTACCAGCTTTATATTCATATAATATTTTCACTCAGCTTGGGCCCTGTCGAAAATCAATATTGCAATGAATTCTATTCTTCGCTACGGTTACTCATCGAAATCCTTCTCATTCTGGCCAAGCTGAGTTCAGGTGGTTCAAGACACCCGAAAAGATCTGATTAAATGAAACAACAAATGATGGATGTAAAATGGAGATTGCTATTTCAGATGGCGGGGATTCACGGGATTGATACAAACATCAGTAGACCACAAACGTGTTTATTTCAAAAGTTGAACATTTAATTCTAGAAGCGTTTCAGAAATTACTTTTTTTCCTCCAGAGCTTGGACTAATACTCACATTTTAAAAAGTTAAAATGTGAGTATTAACTTAACACTGTTTTTACTCAGGGGGTCCAGTTATTTACCTGTGGATCAATGCCAATGCCATCCCAAATAAATAATGTCGACTGTCTGATTCATTCCCCATGATACTTGAAGTGCAATGCCGCATTTGGGTTGGAAGCTCATAAATCTTTGAGGTTGGGTGTAGAGATTCCTAAGTACACTCTGATAGCATTAAAGATGAGATTTGAGGCTCTCCGACTACAGCACTATAGTTTCTCTGTAGATGATACTATTGCAAATGACAGCCTACAAGTAACCTAATCAATAATTTAAGTGTTCTACCCTGGACCAAAATATCCACAAGGAAGGAATTCCTAAAATAATACATTTGATGTTTGGATAAAAGAGATTTGGTGTTTCAGAGTTGTGGTTCATCCCCATTGAAGTGCTGTATTTGCAAACTCTCCCACATTCATTAATGATTTAAAAACATCTACTGTCTTTCAGCAATATGTTTTTCCATTATTTATTTCCGCCAAGGTGGGGATAATTAATTTCACTTTTTTTTTTTCATTCCAGGTTGTGATTGAACAAATATATTTTATGGCATGTAACCGCATATCATTGTTTTGGCATATTATAAATTTCTCTCACCTGACAGGAGTCTTGAAATTGTGACCCTACAGTTCATTGTTAACTATTTTCCTTCAATATATTTGTAACTTATCAACTAGCATTTGACCAACCTCATCTACTTTTTAATTTAGTTTCAAGTGAATTATTAACCTAGAATTACGAATCATGAAGTTCTAAGGGAAGAATAAATAAAATTTTAAATAAAAGCATATGTGTTAATTTCCATTAGAAAAGAAAGAAAAAACACTGTTTTATAATAATTTTGAGCTTACCCTTCTGATGGAGTATTAGCAACTTTGAGGTGATCAGTGTCACCTTTTATTTAAATTAAAAATATTACTATGGTTTCCTTAAGACCATTTTATAAAATCATGGCAAAAAGAAAGCCAATTGCATGAGATCATCAGAAATTTAACTGCACTTAATTTTTGCAATTCATGTAAGTTTTTCGGCTTAACTCCTTTGTTTTTTCTGTTTTTGTTTTTATTTTCTTCTAAGACTAAAAGTAGTGGTGTGCCATATTAGTCAAGGAAAACTTAGAACAAGTTAACCCTTTTGTAACAGTAGGAGCATCATTTAATCAATTGTGACATAGGCAAGAATGATTCACATTGTGGAAAAGATTAAACTTAATAATGCTTTTGCCCATTTGCAAAGATATGAGTGTGTTTATGCTTTAGAAAAATACAATCCTAATTTGTTTAGAAAGTTTTTGTTGATTTATGGTTCAATGCAATGGAGCAAGTGTTACCGATAAACACATAAGTATGTTTGGAAATGAATCAGAAGGGTGGAGAACAAGTGCGTTTTTGAAGTCGCTTTTTAATATAGTGGCTAACATTTTTCATTTTCAAATATTTTTAGTAAAATGTAACCTTCATGTAGGGAGAAGCACTTGGCGTAAATATACTAGGCAGCTAATTTTGATAAATTGAACACCCCTATGTAATGAACACTGACACTGAAATGCACAATACCTGTGCTTCAGTGTCACAATCAGCTTAATTAACCATGGGTAACAATTATCCTGACTTTCAATCTGCAGGATTCGTTGTGTTTGCTCTTGGGTGTGGTTTGCACGAATTTAGGAAGAAAATCTGTTTTCTTTTGCACAATATCTGCTGTGAGGTTCCTCCACATTGATGAATGCTATGTGCATCATTTATCATCTCACTGCTATAGCATAACCAGCGTACTGAGTATGGTGAGCTTGCACATATATTCTCTAGCTACCTGGCTGCTGAAAAAAAAAATGCACTGGAGACTATTTTCATTTCTTCTTGCTTTTTAAGAATCATACTTTCTTCTGGACAAACTTCTTTTGTGGGAAGATTTAAAAAAAAACATTAAATTTCTTGAATAGGTATCAGATTATTTAAATTATTTATTTCTCCTATTTATTTAGCTTTTGTCTATCCATTTCATCTAACATGTGAAATTTATTGCCATAAGGTGTTCATGTTATTTCTTTACTATCTTTTTAATGTTGGAAGAATCTATTAGGGATATCGCCTCTCTCATTCTTATTTTTTTTTCTTTAATTTATGGTTTTTCAACTCTTTTTTTTTTTCTTTTTCTTAGTCTGTCTAGAAAGTTATCTTTTTTTTTGCTGTTGTTGTTGTTGTTAAAATCTTCACAAAGAACCAGCTTATGGTTTTTCTATTGATTTTCTATTTTGTAGTTGTGTGATTTTTTTTTTCCCCAGAGACCTTTGTTCTTTCCTTTCTTCTTTTTACTTTGGGTTTCATTTGCTTTTCTGTTTTGGTTTATTATGGTGGAAACTAAGAAGCATTTCTTCTTTTCTACTATGAGCATTCAGTGCTGATAATATCTAAGCAGAACTATAGTTGAATATAGTTGAATTTGTATATGCTGGTTTTCATTTTCATTAAGCTCAAAATACGTTTTAGTTTCTCTTTTAATGTATTACTCGGTTTATGGGAGAGTTGGAATCTCATCATTTTTTCCCCAAATATCAGGGATTTCCCAGATATGTTTCTGGTACTTATTTCTAATGTAATTGTATGTGGTCAGGTAAAAACTATGTTGTTTGAATCTTCTAGCATTTTTTGAGGCTTACGATTTGACCCATATATAGTTGATCTTATAAATGCTCCATGTATATCTGGAAACAATGTGTATAATGCTCTTCTTTTTTGGAGTATTCTATAAAAGTCAATTAACTAAAGTCGATTCATAATGATGTTTAATTCTTTCATATATTTACATGTTTTCTATTTTATTGTTCTATAAAATATTGAGAAAGAGTGTTGAAATATTACACTATAATTGTGGATCTATTTCTCCTCGACATTCCGTCAATTTTGTTCATATGTTTTATTTTTATTTATATATTTATTTTTGATGTTGCATGGAGTTTTGGGGTTAGCTTTTCCTTTCTTTTTAAGAATTATTTTAATTCTTGTGTAGTTAACATACAGTGTTATATTATTTTTAAGTGTTAAAATACAGTGATTCAACAGTTCCATATAGTACTCAGTATTCATCATGATAAATCTACTCTTAATCTCCATCACCTATCTCACCCATCCATCACCCATGTCCCCTCTGGTAGCCATCTGTTTGTTTTCTACAGTTAAGTCTCTATTGGTTTGTCTCTTTTTTGTTATTGTTCTTGTTGCTGTTCATGTATTTTAAAGTTTTAATTATAAGGTGCATAAAGATTGCTATGTATTTTTGAGAAGTCAATCCCTTTTTTTCTTATAAATGACCATTTTTATCCCTGGTTATATTCTTTGTTATAAATCTGGTTTCTTTTCTGACATTAGCAGTTTTATTTTGATTATTATAAACATTTTGTACCTTTTATTTTTACATACTGTCTGTCTTTATATTTAATGTGGGCTTTTTGTAGGTAGCATATAGTTGGGTTTTGCTTTTATCCAATGTGAAAATCTATATTATTTGTGATGTTTAGGCCTTTTATATTTAAGGTGATTATTGATCTATTTAAAGTTATGTTTAAAATTTTAGGAAATAATATAAGGTAATGCAGAATTTGTTAAGAACGTTTAGAACTAAAAATTAAGAAGGAAACAGTTAAATGTTGTTGAAAGATTTGAAAAGCCATTTCAAATTATTTCAAATGATGAACCAAAAGAAAGCCTGAAAAGAAAACACAGAATTTAAGACAAAATAATGATGATAAAACACCAAAAGGAGCAAAGCATAATTTCTGACACGAACAGAAGATTAAACAGTTGATATAACCCCTTAGAACATTTGTATCCATAAGAACAGAGTCCTGAAATATAAAGTAATATAATACATGGAAAATTATCAAAATCTATATTTTAAATATTAATATATTCTAGTAACATAAAAACATATAATATTGAGTAATGCTATTAACAAGCTTGATTATATAGACCTAGGTATGATTTTGACATAAAAATAAATGAAATATTTGTTAAAAAGCATTCATTGGATGGTCATGCATATTGAAAAGCCTGTAGGCCATAAATTCCCAATAAATTTTGATAAAATATTTGAGAGTAATTTATAATTTGGATGTCCCATCTTCTGTAATACTTCAGTGCTGTTTGTTAAAAATAATGTCATTCGCCTTCATAACTGCAGTGTAACCATCTTCATAACTACACTATAACCATCATATTAGGAAATTAACTTTGACATATTACTATCATCTATTCCACCAACCACATTCAAATGTCTCCAATTGCACCAATAATGTTCTCCATATAAAAAATCCAATCAAGGATAATGAATTCCATTTATTTGTCATGTTTCCTCTGTGTTGCTCCTGTTTGAAAAAAAATCCCTAAGACTGTTTAATTTTTGTAACATGGCTTTATAAGTTATTGGCAAGTTTTGTTTTACCTGTTATTTGTCATAATATATTTCAAGTATGCTTTTTTTCAAGAATATCACTTCATCCTTTCAAGTGGTATACAACTTTGATTTGTTACATTAGTGCAGAACTAATTTTGATCACTTGATTTGGTTAAGTCAGACAAGTTTTTCCACTGTAAGGTAACTGCCTCTTTGTAACTAATAAGTGTTTGGGGGAGAGCTATTTTGAGATTATACAGTTTGCACTTTCAATGGAATTTCCACCCATGGTCTATACATCCATTGGTATTCTATGACAAAATTAATCATTTTTTACATTGAAATTGGAATTGGAGTCTATACATCCATTGGTATTCTATGACAAAATTAATCATTTTTTCATAATTGCTATATAGTGATTTTCTAATTCCAACTTTTTTACATTTATATATCCTCTCTTACTAAAAGAAAGAACATGTTTTTCCTTGACATATATACATAAATATATATATTTATTTGTCACTACAACTACTTATAACCGTCTTTCCATCTTTCTTAAGAAACTTTGATTCCTTTATGGAAGAATGGAATTAGTATCCAAATTCTCAGTTTTTGTCATGCTCCCAGTTCTCATTTTTTCAAAAGACATCACTAGGACACGCACACACGCATGTGCACACACACAGATTTACATTATGTGTTTTTCCTATATCTATCTATCTATCTATCTATCTATCTATCTATCTATCTATCATTTGGCTATCTATTGAAAACCATGAGTTTACACTTGTATCTCCAATTCCAATTTCAATTCTATCTTCCTCCCTTCTCACTTTTGGGTTCCCCTACTGTGGAGTACTATAGTGACACTCATTGTTCCCCCAAAGTAATATGTTTCACAAATAACTACTCCATTTATTTCCAAAAGCTTGAGCTTTTTATCCTCCTAAAGTGGGTTAGTCATCTAAATAAAATTCACTTAATTTGAAATTTCTTTGCAGTGATTCTAGCTCACTTTTGGTATCTAACATCATTCAACTTAATATTTTAGTCAAGACTTACTTTTTGATCCTCCAGTTCCATATGTATTTGCTACTTAAATAGTAAAAAATCTTACTCTATATTATTCTTTAAAAAAAGATGAGGGATGCCCAGGTGGCTCAGTTGGTTAAGCATTTGTCTTCAGCTCAGGTCATGATCTCAGGGTCCTGGGATCCAGTCCTTCACTGGGCTCCATGCTCAACAAGGAGTCTGCTTCTCCCTCTTCCTCTGCCTCTCCTCTCTGCTCTTTCTCTCTCTCTCTCTCTCTCTCTCAAATAAGTAAATAAAATCTTTAACAAGAAAATGGAGGTAAAATATCAGAAAAATTTCAATACAATTGTTCCATGGTTTAATATATTTCAAAGGATGGTGATCTGAACCTGTAAATATTCTTAACCACATTAATAGAATAACATCATATTATTAATAATTGTTTTTACCTTTATTATTCTTACTGTATGATATCATTTTAGACTACTCCATGATTTGGATTCAAATTGGGTCTGTGTTACAATTTAAAACATCTCACACTAAATTGATAAGGGAAGCAGAGCTAATAGTTCTTTTTTACCTGAATAAAAGATGTAGAATACTAACCATGCAACACACTAAATAATATGCCATTTATATGCGTAATGTGTGCAGAAAAGCCCACAGTTGATTATGTTAATATTGCCCTAAATCAATAAATGTGGAGGAAAATAGAAAAAAAAAACTATTTCCAATTCTAAATAGAAGTAACAAAATACCATAAAACAACTTTTATTCATTTTATCACTTTTTAAATAATTTATTATTTTCCCAAGCTTTTAAAAAATACTTATCACTCCCTTAATATATGTTACTCTATTTTTCAAACTCTCATTGAAGGAATTATGTTTTTTTTGTCATATTATTTTTAAAAGATTTAATTAATTTGTTCATGAGAGACACAGAGAGAAAGGCAGAGATATCAGGAGAGAGAGAAGCAGGCTCCCCAGGGGGAGCCTAGTGCGGGCCTTGATCCTAAGACCCCGGGATCATAATCTGAACCAAAGGCAGACATTAAACCACTGGCTGAGCCACCCAGTTTCCCCGTTTTTTTGTCATACTCTTTAAAAAAATTAACCTGTGAAAAAACATCTTTAGAAGAGACATCTGAGGCAAATCACAGTAAGACATACATGCTTTCATTTTTTAAAAAAATTAAAAAAAAAAAAAACCTCTGGTGCCTTATTCTGGCATTATCTATCTATCTATCTACCTATTTATTTACGCGTCCTCATTATCTATATTAGCTTCACCGATGTCATTTTGTACTACTGAGATTTCAACAACTTACTCCTTCAGAATTTCACAAAATAAAATGTGCAATTTATTTTAGATGAAATAAAATTAAGATTATCAAATATTAGAAGCTGTGTGGATGAAATGCCAATTCAGGAGTTTTGCATAGAAATTTCCTAGTTCACGTAGTCCTTTCTTGCAGGTAATCTTTTTAAAAAAATAAATATATTTACTTATCTCGAGGAGGGTGGCTTGAGTGGGGGAAGGGGCAGAAAGAGAGGGAGGGAGAGAATACTCAAGTAGACTCTTCGCTGAGAGCTGGATGTGGGGCTCTATCTCAAGACCCTGAGATCATGACATGAGCTGAAATCAAGAGTTGGCTGCCCAACCCAATGAGCCACCCAGGTGCCTCATGCAGATAATCTGAGTGAGTCTTCCCTCTACAAAGTGACGGAGGTACCTAGGTTCCTTCTATTCTATTGTTCTGCTGTTCACTGGGCCCACAGCATCCAACTAATGGTAGGTGAAAGTGATAGTGCAGTTGTCCTGCTTCAGCAAACTGATCTGAAAATGACATGCATTTCTCTCCATTCTAAAATAAAGAGAATGAGTCATGTGGTTGTACCTAGATTCAAGGAATTCTAAGAAATGTAGGCCTTAGTGAGTGGCCACTCATCAACAACTACATGCTATGGACGGGAAATCACAAATCTTAGTTGAATAACCATCTTTATCTGAAACATTCAGATTATCAACTCTAATAGCTAAAAACTGTGCCTCAAAACATTATTTTCTGCAATATTAAAGAACTAGGATACGGTAGTATTGTGATTGAAAATTTAAACTCTCTTCGCTCCACATCATACCCCCAAATGCTTGTGTTTAAGCTCCTCACCCTCTATGACTAGGTCACATAACTATTATTAACATGTGCAAAGGAAAATATGGGCAATATTTATAAATTGCTGCTTATAAAAATTTTAAATGTTCACTTTTTTTCACAGGCTGAATTCTCTAAGGAACGAAATCTGTAGCAAATGGATTTTAATTTTATACTTAGGAGTACAGAGACAAGGGGCCTACATCACCTCACTCAAGGATGGAAACTAGTTGCCATCAGAACTGGAGGATTGGAGCTCTCAGTTCCAGTCTCCTGACCTAGCAGGAAAGAGGGGCTCTGGATTGAATCCATCACCAACGGCCAATGTTTTGATCAGTCATGCCTATGTAATGAAGTCTCATAAAAACCCAAAAGGACAGAAGGTGGAGAGTATCTGGGTTGTTGAACAAATGGATATGAGCATGGAAACGTGTAACCCTTTCCTGTACCCTGTCCTAAGCGTTTCTTCCCCCTGGCTGTTACTGAGTTACATCTTTTTATAATGAACTGGTGATTTAGTAAGTAAATGTTCCTGTGAGTTTTGTGAGCCACTCTGACAAATTAATCCAACCAAGGAGAGGTCAATGGAACTTCTGATCTATAGGCAGTTGGTCAGAAGCACAAGTAACAACCTGGGCTTGGAAGTGATAATCTGAAGTGTGTGTGTGTGTGTGTGTGTGTGTGTGTGTGTGTGGCTGGGGGCACTCTTGTGGGACTCAGACCTTGACATGTGGAATCTGATGCTATATCCTGGTAGATATCAGAATTGAGTTGAATCCTAGGAACCAAGCTGGTATCAGAGAATTGCTTGGTGCAATCAGGAATCCACCCTCCTCCCCCACCAAATACATACATTGGAACAAGATATGGAAGTGGAATCATTCCAATGATGTTTTTCTTAAAAAAAAAAAAAAAAAGCATCATTTTTGCTAATGTTTGAACTCATGATATTTGAATAAAATATATAACCACAAATACTTCTTGTACATTCTTGAATCAACATATTCAAGTAAGTCCTATGTCTGGGATTGGAATGTTTTATTTAAGAATCCATAAAGAATTTTTGAATTTCCCTTATATTGTCAAATATATACAGCATACCACCTACACAACAACTGCTAATATTTCAGTTCTAGACAAAATTGCATTGCTTATTGTATTTAAAATAGTCTATTATGGTACAAGTCACATGGTTTAAAATAAGTTACTATCACCACTTTGAGTTATTTGTTCTCTAGCAGACACTGTTAATAAAAAGCTTCCCATTACATGTTAAATAAAGCGTTAGTAAGATTGACTTTTGGATAAAGGAGAGATGACCTAATTAAAATTCATAATAGACAATGTCAGTAACCTCTCTTACTTTCAATGATAAACTCTCCTTCAAGGATAATTTTGAGAAGCAGATATGCCTGGTTGGTAGGAGCTGTTTTCTTCCCTTTAATTCCAATTAGAATGTAACATTGTTAAAGGCTATAGATAAGTTCAAGTGGAAATTGTACCTTTGCTGGAGTTGTTTGTGTAGCTAAAATGTCCAAAGGCTCAATCTGATCGGTGTAGCAATGGCCAGAGGAATGTAAACAATTACCTCCCAGATGCAAAAAAAGAAAAAAACAAAAAACAAAAACAACAGTGTAATGACAACCAAAGGGCCTTCTGGCTGTTACTATTCAAAATATTTCTGCTCTGAGTTACTGAACCTCCACGTGCCCCAGTCCATAGTCTGCAAAGCTTCCTGGTAAGCCTCACTGCCTATGTGATACGGACTATAAACCTCCAGGTTCAGGTGAACAAATCGTTAAGAGCTCCAAAGACATTCTCGATTTGCCATAAGTATGATTTAATGTAGAAAGAGTAAAAGGTTTTTTTCAATAATCTGCTGTGTCATTTAACCCAGAGGTGGCTGACACTCCATCAAACTCACGTCTGTGTACCACAGGGCCACCTACAGCAGACACCTGTGGCTCTCCGGGGGCTTTATTTCTGGCCAGGTGCACATGCATCACCTGCTCCATTCATGTTTGGAGTGTCATACAATTAAGGGCCTGAGTCATGTAGGAGCCACCAACCCATTGCAGAGAGAGTTGGCTTCCTTGCCCCCAAGAGGGTAACTCTGAGGCGTGTGCTACATCCGTCGGAGCTCGCTAGCATGACCATATCTCATTCACCAACAGCAATAATCTTTCATAAGGCAAGCTTCACTGGCTTTCTTCCTTCCTTATCCCCCTCTCTTCTCTTGCTACTGGATTCTTACCCAATAAACCAGTTGCACTCCAGTCATTGTCACAGACCCGGGCTAAGAAATGTAACTCCTTCGTAAGGGGTTCCCTGGGTTCTACTAATGCTATCTGTCTTCCAGGACTCATAATCTGACTGAACGTGAGATGTTCCTCTGCTCATTAAGTCCAAAATATGTTAGTTTTTTTTTCCTGTAGCATTTAGAACAAATCATTTAATTCTTGTGTGCAACATCTGAGGAACTAATTGACTTTCACTGGAGAGATATATTATAGAAAGAAGCTATCTTGAAACCTGAGATCCTATGTAGGATGATAAAATGGTCACACTGTTTGTGACATATATGAAATGAGACTGACTGAGGGAACAAAATATTACAGCATCATTCTCATATTCAATCTATATGATCTTTGACTGACATGGAGGTTGACCTTTGCCTCCCCCCTCCCTCTCGCCACCACCATCACTCTACTTTCCCTTCTATTTTCGTCCTATTTGTGGAACAAAGCCTTGGTTATTTGATTTGATCAACAAGAAAAATTGAAGGTTATTTTTTTAAGAGTTTCTTCAACAGTAGGGGGAGCTTTTAGCTTACATGGAAGAGAATAGTATTTCTAATTGATTTTCTTGGTAGGGAAAATCAGAAAAATGAAACATTATGGTTCTTTCAAGATATGTTTTAGAAGAATTAGGCAGTCTCTGATTCCATTTTCATGAATGACACGGTAGCTTTCAATTTGTTACCCATTTAAGGAACACAATAGAAAAAGAAGTATTGCTTCTTACTGACCTTACTGATGTGATCTGGTCTTATTCTTGAATTACTAAATGTGGCTTATATCCTGGAGCAGTCAGAATATTCTAGAGCTCTTGGAATTATGTTACAATTGTCAGCTTTTTGTTTCCTAAGGAAATAGAGTTTAGGCAAATGATAGTGAAGGAAGCCTACCCTGACCCAATACATTATTCAATGAATGGATGGATGGATGGATGGATGGATGGAGGAGTAAAGAAAGTGTGAATTACCTTAGTCCTCAAAGAGTGAGGCCAATTATTATACACATACATACATTTTTATGCATTCTGAATTCAAAAACCTTCTGAATAAATAGTCAATTAACTGGAAGGAAAAGACAAATTCTTATAGCGAAGTTTTTCTTATTTCCAAGATGCTTCCCTGCAGAATGGGAATCTATATTGCTTTTTCTTTTCAGCTAAATAATTTATTGTCTCATTAACTACCTAGGTTTGAAATTGTGTATGAACATGAGTCACTAAAATCATACTCAATGACCTGATATTATAAAAATGCAGACTGGAGAGGGAGAAAAAGCTCCAGGGAATTTTTTCTTGCAGGAAACCATATTCTCTCCTTGACTATTTTTGTGATATGAATTACAGAATCCTTTGTTTAGAATTCCTCTGACACAGCATTCCTTTCTGTCACTATTTAAAGAGGCAGTGTGGCACAGTGACAGCACCACAGCTTTGCAGTTATAAAACCTAGGCTCACAAGGGAAGGATACTAACATATTGAATATAGACTATGTCTTAAACTCCTTCTTAGGTGTGTGCATTTATTATTCCGTTTAATCTGACCTTCTGAACATTATGATGCACCATAAATCATGGGTCCGAGCATGGTTTGGAAATAATCTCTGGGTTAGAATCCAGACTCTATCACTTCTAGAGTATGTAATCTTGAGAAAGTCACTTAACTTCTCTGTGTTTCAGTTGTAAAACTGCAAAAAAGAGAAAAATGGTGACGATGATAGTAACTACATTGCAGTGTTATTATGGGGATTAAATGTATTCTTTGTTTCTAAAATACTTACATTATTATTGGGCAAATAATGAGAACTACATAGTGTGGGTTTCTTTGGTCCACAATTTTAAAATTAAAAGATTATTAGAGTGATAATGGCAACTGTGTATATGGGATATTTTTCTAATGAGTGAATCATGCATTAGTGAGAATTTGCATCAGGATCTGTTTGAGTAGGTAGGGTATCCCTTGCTCTGATATTAGGAAATCATGAGGCAGTAAACTACACAATATTCTAAAGACATGAAGAGGCAAAATGAGAATTAAAGCTCAGTGCTTGTGACACGGAAGACAGTGAAAGTATATTTGCATGGAAGATGAATGGGTAAGTAAGTTAATAACATGTCTGAATTCTGACTCTTTCCATTATATCAGGTTGCTTCTGGTTCAGGCAGTGTGTATATCAATTGAAGAAAAGCCTTTGATCTCCTTTGACAAGTCAGATGAGTGGTATCATCTATCCTGTCAACCACAACCCTATTACAGATCTCTTACATGACAAATGAGGTGGGTTATGAGAAAGTCCTTTAAAAATTGTGAAACACCGTTTTCAGTGTATGCTGTTATTTGGCAGGTGATATGGTGTGTGTCTTAAAACAAACCTGGATTTGAATCTTGCTAGGCTTGCGACTTTGATAATTACCTAACCTTTCTAAACTTCGGATAACTCAAGAGTAATGACTGTAACAGTTTCTAATTTGTACTGAAAACTGAATGAGGCAGATAGCATATGTGACGTAGCTTTCTTAATCCTCACTGGGGTGCTAATCAACACAGTGGGTGTTCAGTATCAGCCAGATGTTATGATCAAAATATTGTTGTTTGTAATCCTTATTGTTGCTTAGTAAGAGACATTGGTAGGCCGCATTTCTTTAGAGCAATAGCATGTGTCTGACATGCATGCTAAGATCTCCCTATCCTATGACCATGGCAGCCGTTGCTCACTCACTGTGATCTTCCTTTTCCTGCTCTGGTGGACAACAACTACTGACTGGAATGGTACATGGGATATAAGTTATTTGCCATCTTTCTCCCATAAGATTATTTTCATGGACTGTACTAAATATGGAAAATGAAGATAATGAATGATCCAAATGCAATTTTTTAGGCAAAAAGTAATCCAAGATGATGGCATGGAAAGTCTTAGTCCTCTTCCCATCCCCACCCCCCGAAGTACTAATGTAACAACAATCTACAGGCCAAAATAACTTTTGGAGAAATTCAGATTCCTATTAATAGGTCACAGTACCCTCAGGTAGCACAAAGTTGACTGTGAATAGTCTCACATAAGAGATAAAAAGAGTAATTTGATTTTACCTATTTCCCTATCACAAGCCCAAACAACTTTGTACTGAGAGAAATCAGCTTGCCTGTGACTTCTTCCTTGAGGAGAAAGAGTGGAGCTTGACTCCAATGCCCAAGGCTGTAGTTTCTGTTTTACCTTATCCAGACTGCTGACAGGACTGGCATAGTTTGTATGCCTGGGGGCAGCTAAGAACAAAAGAAAGTAAAGGACAGCTTGCTGCAGCTGGCATTGCTCTGGGAAACTGGGAAAAGGTATAGAACCTCAAGCTGCTCTCCCAAGAGAGGGAAAGGAATGGAGTATCCTCCAACATCCAACCTTGCGGTAAGTCAGAAAACAGATAGGGAAAGTAATTATAGATTCTTAAAAAAAAAAAAAATCTGTCTAGTTAGTATTCCACCGGCATAAGACCAGAGAGTACAAAGTGATGGCAATATTTATGTTACACAAAATAGATTTTAAGCCAAAAAATGTCACAAGGGAAAAAGAAGGTGACTTTATGACAAAAGTTCTAATTCATCAGATAAATATAACAATTATAAGTATATATGCACCCAACATTAGAGTACTCAAATACATGAAGTGAACATTGACAGAACTGAAAGAACTAATTGATAGGAATACAATAATAATAGAAGACTTCAGTACCACATGTTCAAGAATGGAGAAAATACGCAGACAGTAAATTAATAAGGAAACAGTAGACTTGAAAAATCCTATAGACCAACTGGAGCTATTGCAGAACATTCCACCCAGTAGCAGGGGAATACATTTTCATCTCACTTATGCATAGGATAGTCTCCAGAAGAGAGCACATATTAGGTCACAAAACTAGTCTTTACACATTTAAATAGACTGTAGTCATATCCTCTCAGGCCATAACGGAATGAAACTTGAAATAAGTAATAGTAGAAAAGCTGGAAAATGTATGAATATGTGGAAATTAAACAACACATTCTTGAACAATCAATGGGTAAAACCTGAAACCCAAAGAAATATTAGAAATATATTGAGACAAATGAAAACCAAACATGGCATACCAGAACTTAAAGGATGCAGCAAAAGCAGTACTAAGAGGAAAGATTATAGCAATAAATGTCTACATTTAAAAAGCAGCAATATCTCAAATAAACAACCTAACTTCACACCTTAAGGGACTAAAAAATAGGAAGGAAAAAAATCAAAATTAGCAAATGGAAGGAAATAAATATCAAAGGATAAATAAAATAGATAATAGATAATTTAAAGGATGCCTGGGTGGCTCAGCAGTTGAGTGTCTGACTTTGGCTCAGGGCGTGATCCTGGGGTCCTGGGATCAAATCCCACTGTCAGGCTCCCTTCATGGAGCCTGCTTCTCCCTCTGCCTGTGTCTCTGCCTCTCTCTCTCACTCTGTGTCTCTCATAAATAAATAAATAGAATCTTTAAAAAAAATAAAAAATATTTAAAAATCAATGAAATTAAGAGTTGGATATTTGAAAAGATGGACAAAATGACAAACCTGTAGCTAGACTAAACAAGAAAAAAAAGAGAAGACTCAGATATAAAAAATTAGAAATGAAGGAAGAAATATTACAACTGATTCTATAGAAAGAAAGGGATAAATTCCTAAAAATATACAACCTATTAATACTTAATTATGCAAAAATAGAAAATTGGAACAGACCTGTAATTAATAAAAATATTGAATCAGTGAACAAAAATGTCTCAAGAAAAACAACAATGAACAAATCCAACACCAGAGGATGTCACTATTTCTACCAAGATATTTTTTAATATTTTATTTATTTATTTACTCATGAGAGACACAGAGAGAGGCAGAGACACAGGCAGAGGGAGAAGCAGGCTCCATGCCAGGATCCCCATGTGGGACTCGATCCTGAGACCTGGGGATCACACCCTGGACAGAAGGCAGGTGCTCAACCACTGAGCCACCCAGGCATCTCTTTCTACCAAAATCTTAAAGAAGAATTAACACTAATTGTTCTCTCTTTTTCAAACTCTTGCAAAAAATTAAGAAGAGGGAACACTGTCAACCACATTTTATACAGACAACATTACTCAGATACCAAAGTCAGAAGAAGGCAGTATAAGAAAAGGAAATTACAGGTCCATATCCCAGATGAGCAATGATGCAAAAATCCTCAAAAAAAAAAAAAATAGCAGTACATTAAATTCAGCAGCACATTAAAAGGATCAAACATGTGACCAAGTGGGATTTAACACTGGGATGCAAGAATATTTCAACATAAGAAAATCAATTAATGTGATACAACATATTAAAAATATAAAGTTTTAAAATCTCATGATCATCTCAATAAGATGCTGAAATAGCATTTGACAATATTCTACACACTGTCATGATAAAAACACTCCAAAACACAAAAAGATTAGAAAAAAATTACCTCAACATAATTAAATCCATATATGAAAAGTTCAGAGTCAATGTCATATTAAACAGTAAAAATTGAAACCTTTCCTCTAACATCAGGAACAAGAAAGGATGCCTTTCTTACTACTTATATTCAATATAGTTCTGGAAGTCCTGGATAGACCAAGGTAGGAAAAAGAAATAAAATTCACTCTAAACAGAGGGGATCCCTGGGTAGCTCAGTGGTTTAGTGCCTGCCTTCAGCTCAGGGTGTGATCCTGGAGTCCTGGGATCGAGTCCCACATTGGGCTCCTTGCATGGAGCCTGCTTCTCCCTCTGCCTGTGTCCCTGCTTCTCTCTCTCTCTCTCTCTCTCTCTATCTCTCTCTGTCTCTCATGAATAAATAAATAAAATCTTTAAAAAAAGTCACCCTAAACAGAAAGAAGTAAAAAAAAAAAAAAAAGACTTCATTTATTTATTCATGAAAGAGAGAGAGAGGCAGAGACACAGGCAGAGGGATTAGCAGGCTTCATGCAAGGAGCCCAATGTGGGACTCAATCTCAGGACCCCAGGATCATGCCCTGAGCAGAAGGCAGATGCTCAACTGCTGAGTCACCCAGGCATCCCAAGAAAGAAGTGAAATTCTCTCTGTTCACCAATGATATAAGGTTATATGTAGAAAACTCTAAATATTACACACACATACATAAACACTTTAAAAAATTCAGTAAAATTGCAGGGCACTAAAATAAATATACAAAAATCAGTGTGTTTCTGTACACTAACACAAACTATCCAAAATGGAAATTGGGAAAGAATCCCACTTAAAATAGCTTAAAAAGAATAAAATGCCCGAGGAAGTGAAAGGTTTGTACACTGAAATCTATAAAATATTTATGAAAGAAGTTAAAGAAGACATAAATAAATGCAAATACATCCTATGTTTATCGATTGGAAGACAATATAATTAAAATGTTTATACTACCCAAAGTAATCTACAGATTCACAGCAATACCTATAAATAGACATTTTTTAATATAAATTAAAAAAAAAACTAAAATTCATATGAAATCATGGAAAACCTTGACTAGTCAAAACAATTTTGAGAAAGAAGAATAAAGATGGAGGCTCCTCATACTTCCTGATTTCCAAACATGTTACAAAGCTATAGCAATCAAAATAGCATGCCAATTGCCATAAAGACAGACCAATGGAGCAAAATGGAAAACTAAAAACAACAACAACAACAAAAACCAAAAAAACACCCCACACATAATTATCAAATCATCTTCAACAAGTGTGTCAAGACCACACAATGAGGAAAGGATAACCTTTCAGTACATGGTGATGGGAAAAGTGTATAGCCACATGCACAAGAATGAGATTGATTTCTTATCTTCCACTATATATAAAAATAAAAACACAATGGACTAATGACCTAAATGTAAGATGCAAAACTTTATGACTCCTAGAAAACATTGGTGAAAATTTCATAACATTGGTCAGGGCCATAATTTCTTGGATGTGATTCAATAAGCACAGGCAACAAAAGCAGAAACAGACAGGTGGAATTACATCAAACTAAAAAGCTTCAAAAAAAATAAAATAAAAAGCTTCTACACAGCAAAGAAAGCAATCAAAAAAATGAAAAGGCAATTTATAATATGGGAAAATACACTTTCAAACTATATATCCGACAAGGAGTTAATATCCTAAAATATATAAGGAACTTCTACAACTTCACAGGAAATAACATAAAATAAAAACCAACCAAAAAAAAAAAAAAAACTTGATTACAAAGCAGGCAGAAATCTTAATATATTTACATTTCTCCAAAAAGCATATGAATGGCCAACAGGTACATGAAAAGAATTTAACATCAGAAATCATTGGGAAAATGCAATTCAAGACCACAATGAGGTATCACCTCATACCTCTTAGAGGGGCTAAAACAAAGAAAGAAAAGATTCAAGTGTTGGTGAAGATGTGGAGAAATGGGATCCCTTGTACACTATCATTGGGAATACAACATGGGTGTAGCCACCATGGAAAACAATATGGAGGTTTCCCAAAAAACAAAAATAAAAATATCAGTGGATCCATCATTCTTACATCTAGGTATATACCTCGAAGAATGGAAATTGGGGTCTCAGAAAGACATTTGGACCCTCATGTTTGTTGTAGTATTAGTCATAATGATCAAAACATGGAAACAACTGAAATGTTCACAACAGATGAGTGGATAAAGCAAATGTGGCACATTATTCACGCTTCAAAAAGAAGAAAATGCTACCCTATGCAATGAAATAGATGAACTTGGAAGACGTTATACTAGGTAAAATAAGACGGTCACAGAAAGACAAAGACTGTTTTGATTCCACTTATACATGAGCTGTCTAAAATGGTCGAACTCTCAGAAACAGAGAGTAGAATGGCAGGTGCCATGGCTGGGGGGAGGGGAATGGGGAAGAGCTGTTCAGTGAGTATATGCCAGATAAATAAGTTCTAGAGATCTGCTGTCCAGCGTTGTGCCTGTAGTTAACAACACTGTATTTTGCACTTAGAAATCGAGGAAGTATGTCTCCTGTTGTGTTCTTGCTACAATAAAAAGGTATATGTTAATTGATCTGAATAGTCATAAACACGCTAAATAAATCACCAAATTTGAAAAAAAAATCAATGCTCAAAACATTCAAAATTTCTTTAATCTTAAAGATACATATTTTTGAAGGTTTTATGTATGTCGGTATGTATTTGAGATAAAGAGAGTGGGAGCCAGGGGAAGAATCGAGGGTGGGAGAGAGGGTGAGGGGAAGAGTGAAGCAGACTCCGTACTGAGCACAGAGCCTGCTGTGAGGCTCCACCCGGGGTTGGATCTCTGGATTCTGAGATCACGAGGTTGAGTCACGACTTGAGCCCAAAACCGAGTTAGATTCTTAACAGGCTTCGCCACTCAGGTGCCTCAACGGTGCATTTTTGGTGCAGGTGTGAGGATTCCACCAGTAATTGTTCAGAAAGTGATGATTTTTGAAATGTTTTCTCATTTAATCCTCCTTATACCAAGAAATGTTATGTTTTCCAGACAAGGAAATTGATATTTGGAAAGTAACATATTCAAGGTCACATGACAGTTAAAAATTGGAGCCCAGGACCTCAACCTTGCAAGCAGTACAGAGTAGCAAGTCCTCATGTAACCTTAGGATTCCCAGGACATGAAGAAAGTCATGCCTATTCATTAAGGGCTTGAAAACCCAGATCAAACCCAGTCTCCTTGTCTGCAGCCTTATTTACATAGTCTAAGTTTTTTACTCTCCTTCCATTATTTTCTCATTTTAATGATCATTTAATAAATATTTAAATAACTATTATGGATTGTGACTTTAAGTCACAATCTAATGGTAAGAGTTATATTCTAGTGATTATAACACAAGGAAATGACATAAATGCAGTTAGCTAGGTTCAAGTATTCCAGGAGGATTCAGAGGCAGCAAAGGCCACTGTGACTTGCCTGGTTGGAAGTAGCTTCTTACCTAAAATGACATCCGAGCTGAGATCAGAAGGGGTGATAGACAGGAAGGACAAAGAAGGATTGTGAAATGATAAGGTGTATTATAGTTTCCCTAGAATAACTTGGATTCATACTGCGGAGTTCTGGGGAATGAAACTTGATAAACATATTAAGGAGACTCTGGGCACAGATTTGAATTCCGTGTCTAGATTTTGGATTTTGTGGTTGGAGTTGATACCGTGCTGAGCAGCTGAGACCCACCCTTAGGAATGAGAATCAAGTGTCCTTCTGCTGGGGGGTGTTGGTGGCAGACTTCACGCACCCATCAAGCTCCCTCCTGGGGCAGCCTGTGTCCAATGCCTGGTTATCTGGCTATAAAGTTTTGGCTCCTTTACCACAGGTCAGGAAAATGCTGATGAGTTAACTTAGCTGCTGTGAATCATCACAGCCTTACTTACTTTGCCGGGTCCTGATTACTTCTCTCACAGCTGGTTATCTGGGAGGGCTCCCTAATGGGCCCCGGCACTAGAACCCAGGGCGTCATAGAATGTTTAAGAACAAAAAGTACATTGAAGAGTTTAGTACGATTGTTTATCTTTCGAGATGGCTCATTGAGTTTAAGCTTTTACTATGCTTCTTTTTTTCCCCCAAAGCACTAATAAAATGATATCAAAGGAATAATGTCATAATAGAAAAAAGAACTAAAAGGGGACCCTCATTTTCAAAAAGATATTTCTATAAACTTCAGCTAAACAGAAAATCTGTGAGAACCAGCACTATGAAAAAGACCACAGTAAAAAAAGAAATAAAAATAAAAATAAAATAAAGAAGTATTCCAAGATAAGAGAGGAAGGGGACACAATGGGAAAGAAGGCAGATATCGCGAAAACAGGAGGCAGAAATTCTTCAAATGCAATGTATATTTTAAATGTAAAGTGATACGCGTTAAAATGATTAAAATAATCATTTTCATTGAATGAGGAGAGAGATGTGGTTTTCAATCTGTGAACTAAATCCTCCTCTTTCATAAAAGGGCCTCAAGATGATCTATTAAATTACTAATTTAGAAAATATCATTTAAGTGTGTAATCCCCCAATATAGGCCTATGTCCAAACAAATATTGCTGAGTCAGAAATGGACTGGGACCAGAACACGAAGGAAAGATCCTCTCTCCTTTAGCATAAGCTCCTCGAAACTATTTTATATTATTTTTTTATGTGCCTGCATTTGTATGACAATATTTAAAATAAGGGACATACTGATACAACAGCCACGACTGATACATTTAGAACACTTGAGTGTGGAAAGGACGCAAGTAGATTAAAGACTTAAGAAGTCACTAGAAGTTCAGCCAGGTAATTATGATGACAATGGGAATAGAAAGTACCACTGTCATTTCTCAAGGTCAGACACCAAGGTCAGGCATCTGACACTATAGGAGGAAGGCGAGAGGAGATAGTGGGTCAGTCAGAGTAGCAGGTTTGAAGGATCGGTGTAAACACTTTTTGGTTTAGATGCACGTAGAACAGATGCTAAAATAGGCTCAGCAGGCCACCGGAACTGTGAGCATGATGTGTGGGAAATAATTAAACCGCAGATCCTATTGTGTTCGTTTAAAGAGAAAACAATCTTGAAATATTAATCGTGGTGTTTGTATATGTCCTACTCCTTCCCTTTTCATTTGAAGGGGTTGAAGTACCTTGAAAAATGCCTGGAGTTATCATAGCAGGAATGGCAAGAAAAGGACACAGCTTGTATTTAAAAAAAGAATTGTAACCAGGTCCTGAAGTCAAAGTAGTGCAGACAGAGGGGATGCGAAGATCCAATTAATCCCCTAGGAAACTAGAAAGAGCATGGAGAGGAAAAGAAAGAAACATCAGAGGCCCATGTAAGAGTGAAGAGGAGTCATATGGGATCTGAATGGGGTGGAGAAGATGATGGGTCATGGAGGCCATGAAGGAAGTTGAGGGTCAAAACTGGGGGCTGTAGGGCTTTGGATGAGAGCATCAAAAGACAGCAGGACCTTATGGAGCCAGACGGGTGGGAGATAAAGTAATGGCTTGACAGTGTTAACTCTCCCGTCAAGGTAGCAGCTTACCTCCCCTAAACAGAGACTGGCAGGGCTTCACCTTCATACAGGAAAAAAAAAAAAGAAAAAGGTTTCCATCAACCATTTCCCATATGTCACCAGAGACTCTTTCAACAGAAAGATGTGCACCCATGCTGTGATTTTGTTCTGCTTAGCACGAGGAAATGCCTCTTTGCCTCGGCCAAAGACCCTCGTGAGCCTCACCAAAGCACAGAAGTCCTTGACTTCTGAAGGGACTGTGGTAGGATGAGCTTTGGAAGATAGTGGGTCTGGGCCTAGGGGGACACACACTCATTATCCTCTGCCATTCAGTGGTTCAACTTATACTGGTATTGTCACTTGATTTTCCAGTGTCTACAAGGGCTGTCTTTCTCAAATTTAGTAAAATCTTAGTGGAAAAGAACGATTCTTGTGTAACTATCTCATGCCCTCGTGCAGAATGAGGTCTACCATGAATACTTAATCACAATTATTGACTTAATGTGGTTAAGTGTAGAAATGCGGAGAAATGTTAGTTAAAGAGGTGCCAATGTCAGTTATATAAGATGAATAATATTTGATGTTTTAACGTGCAACATGGTGACTGGTTAACTAATAATACGGTGCTGTATACTCAAAATTCAGCGAGAGGAGGTCTTAGATATCCTCACCAGGAACTTGAAGAATGAGAACTATGCAAGGTGATGCATGTGTTCACCGACTATTTCCTGGCATGTACATACGTATCAGGTCATCAGGTCATAGCCTTGAACTTACATGATGTTACTTGTCAATTATATTTCAACAAATCTGGAAAAAAAAAATCCTACACATTAGAAAATGCCAATATATTTCTTGAGAATTTTTAGAACTCCTGCATAGTGTTAGACTCCATTCCGAAAAGACTGACTTTAAAAATAAGTATAAATACATGAAAAAAAGTATTAGTCTCAAAAGGACTGTTCTCTCTCTTCCTTGTTTTCCGCTTACTTTGCTCAGTAGTTCTCTCTGTGAGAACAGGAAACTCTCTTCCAACATAAAAAATACCCAAAGAAAGAGAAACTGTACAAACCAGCTTGAGTTAGTCTCTGAAATATTTCAAAACCTATGCTCACCTTTTTTTCCCCCCTTCCTTCTTTAGGTATTCACTTCCTTGGTACCTCATTTTTCAGTCTTTCTTTGATTTATATTTAAAAGCCTGGGTGAGATGAATGCTTTTGGAACTTAAGTATTTTTAAGGCAAACTTTGCTAGGGAAGGGATTAATAGGGATCAGTAGGGGGAAAGCTGCAGCGTTTGCTGACATAGTTCGAGCAGTGGTGCCTGCGCCAACTCATCCTGGCTGGTGCCAGCTGGCCAAAGTGTGCTACGCATGGGAATCTCACGTGTCAGAATTGGTATCAGGAAAACTTTTGAGAATGTTTTGTTGGACATTTTAATTTTAGATTAATGGATAACAAATGTGTTGCTCTCTCTCTCTCTCTCTCTCTCTTTTAGTTAGGACACGTTGGTCTCAGGGACATTTTATTCTATTTCTAATATAAGAAAGAGCAAATGTCAGGATGTTTTGACCCTCATCTGCCCTTTTATTCAATCTCTTTGGGAACTCAAAAGAGGCCTCTGAGATCAATATCTTATACTTATATCTTGTTATGATGTTTAGATGATGGACTCCGAATTTAGCGTGAGTTACTTTTCTCTCTGCTCTCTACTAAGTTTGTGAATTTTGTTTGTTTCCTCTTCTAAAAAATATGATGGATATTAATAGTGCCAACTATAATGCAGGATTTTCAGTACTGAGATAAATCATTGAAGGCTCTAGTTCCTAGCCTGAGCATATCGACACTCAAAAATCTTGGTTTTGGAAGTATTATTGTAAAGTGAAAATGAAGGCTGGAGGAATGAAGACATTTACCAAAAAGTTACAAAAACAGCATCACAGTCCAGTTGGGTTTCAATGTCATTCTTTTGATTTCAAATTTACCTTCAAAGCTTTTCTTCTATATTCCTTAGCTCAGAGAAGCTCACATCTTTTTTTTTTTTTATCATTCTTCTCAAACTATGATTTATGTTTTTAAATTTTCATAAATAATAATAGTCAACAGGACATAATACAATCTTATAATCCTGAGTAGAATTAATCCATGTTTGTAACCCTAACATTTTGAATTAAAATGTGGAACCCATGCTATAAACATGAAAAATATTTAGACTTCTATATGTGTTGGATTTTAAAGTCCTTGAGTAGGTGCTAATGTATCATCGATGCCAATACAGGCCATGATGTAGTATATTAAGAATTCAATAAATACCGCAAAATAGATTTTCCCTCAGAAAATACATTAATGTTGGTAATCTAATGATTTCTGTGTGTTGCTACACCATGAGATTGACAATGAACATTAACAAGATCAGTATCAAGCTATAATTGATTAATTACCTGCTCTCTAATATAATAATACTATTAACTTTGAGTTATACTTAAATGAATTATTTGAGCTCTAAAAATTACTGAAGCAAAAGATTTTCAGGAGAATGTATGACATAGATAACTATCCAAATTAATAATAAGAAGCTTTTTCCCCATGTACTTGGACAACCCAATTTCAAAAAAAAAAAAGGTGTATGTGAAGAGATAAATATGTAATTTTTTGTTCAAGTAGTGATCAGCATGAACTGGAAAATCATGTTACGCCCTTCTAGCTCTGTGACCTAAAATTGAAGGTTAATAACTGTCCTTACTCCCCCTCAAAAATAGCTTTAATGTGGCTGTATTCCAACATGAGGAACATCAAATAATTCATATGGACTGATTCTTTTTATAATTTATAGTGATTTTTTAGCAATTAAATTTGTGATAACTTTAATATATTAGCAATAAGTTTTGATTTATTGTAAGAGTTGCTTATTTTGAAGTGATTTTAATGATCATATATGATATTTTTAGATTAGTTTCTGCTTAAAAAATATTGTACTTCGTTTCTGATACATGGACAAGAAAGTACCTTATAGTAACATAATTGAATATGGAGCTGCATGAACAAGCAGCCATGCAAACTGAAATAATTAGGGAACAAAAGAGGATAATGTGCCAAAAGAAACTTCTAAAGGTTCTATATACCCAGTTGTGTAAGCCTGACTTGTAAGAATGAGACTTGAATCTCTCTCACCCTCACACAGCACAACTAAATTTTCACTAAGTACGTCGAGTTTTATCTTCAAAATCTCTCTCCAGTGCATCTGTTTCTATAGTATAAAACCGGAACAGGCTAAAATGTCTCTTGGGTGAACAAATTCCAAATCGACTTTTTTCTTCTTCTACTATCTTAAAGGAATCCAAAGTGATATTTTTAAATGGAAATATGAATATTTCATATCATACTTTTGCTCAAAAGGCAAAAAAATATATATCAGCTTCATTCATTCATCAGGAAAATTCATCAGTTTCCCAGTGGCCTTACGTAAAAGTTCAGAAATTTTATCATGGTCTACGAGGTCTTGAATAATCTGACACCACCTCTCAACTCTAGCTCATACACTTCTCTTTTATCTCTCTTTTCTCTCTTTCTGAAATTTCCTTCAAACATGATCCCTGTCACTACAAAATATTTGCAGATAGTCTTTCATTTCTCTCAAATTTTATTTTTCTCACTATTGTATCTTTAGTGCTTTGTATTGTGCCAAAACCATAACCAGCTCTTAGTATACATGCATATATTTTTAATGGGATGATTGCATGGATAATTGAAAGCATGGGTGAATAAACTAATAAAATACAATGAAGTGCTATTTGCAAATTATTAATCCACCTTATGCATTAGACTTGCGGTGGCTAAGAAAATCTGTGTTGATATAACATCATGCCTGTTGCAGGGTGAGACCTCAGGAGGCATGATGTCTCAGCTTCCTCTTTTGAGCTTTATCTCCTGCCATGAGAAAGCATAGCTCAGGTACTCGGGATCCCAGAATGTGGATACATATGGTGAGGACTTGTACCCCAACCACAGCTTAGAGTCAAGTAGTTGATCTGAATTGAGCTCAGCTGACCCAGAGCTGACACACAAGTACATAAGTGAGAAACAAATCCTTTGTATAAGCTACTCAGTGTTCAGGCTGTTTTCAGTGATAGCTGAATAATTTATAATTTTAATAATAATTTATAGTGGGAAACAAGGCCATCTATTGAAATTAGATAGTATAATATTAACATATCTTAATTATATCTATAATATGTATATATAATTATACCATGTAAACATAAATACCTGTGATAATATGTAATATGTAAATAAATTACCTATTGCTATCTAAGTAAGAAAACCATTCTGACACTCATTCTAAAAGCTTAATTAAAACTTACAAAAAATGTGTTGAATTCCTTTACAGTTGTCAAGAAGATTATTTTCCTTATTTTAACTCCCTACATTTCTTTCAAGTTACAGCCATATTAAACTTAGAGTACTGTTTCATTCTTTGTAGCTAAATATATGCATTGGAAGAAGTTGAATCTTGTGGATTCCTTGAAATTCTTGCTTTCATCTTCTCAACCATATACCTCTGTTTGGCGGAGAAATATCTTTGAAACATAAACCAAGGCTAGATTTTATTTTCCCTTGTCCTCTTCCAAGAATTGAAGAGTAATTGGAACAATAAGCTTATGTTCTGTAGCTCTCACTGTACTGCTTTAGCGGATTGCTATTACTTTTCATAAGAAGGCAGACTGTACAGCGGTTACCCACAGGGCATGTGTTTCTGATGAATGGCAAGTGTGGGATGCCTCAGTCATTAAAAACTCCGGGCGGAATCTATTCCTAGAAACGCATGCTGATGCTCACAGGCAGTGGTGCATAATAGTAAGAAATGAATAAGAATTATCTTTTTTTTCGCTAGCATACACATTTCAAGTTTTCCATAAGGGTATATTTTAGGTTCACTGGTTTCTAAATGCTGCATCATATCAACATCTAATTTATTAGTCTCCTTTCAGACTTCTTTGAACTGCAAGAGACATAAACGTCATTTAACCCACTTTTATAAGATGTGTGGGGGCTTTAAAATATATTGATGCTCAAACCCATTCCAGACAAACTTGGATCATTGGACTTGGGCAGGAATATAGGTTTATTGAAGCTCTCAGGTTAATTTTAATATGCATCCGGGTTTGAGAGACTTGATTCTAGTCTAATCCCTTTATTTCATTGAACGGAAACTAAGGCCCAGAGAAGTAGTTTGGTTTATTCAAGATGACTAAGGAAATCACTGTAAACGTTAGTGAGACCCATCAAGTTCCACAACATAATATTTCTTGTAATGTAAGTGCGTCCTCTTAATCAGCATTATTTTTTCTTTTTTTTAGCATTATTTTTTCTATGACTTTTTCCATCCATCTCAGCAAATATTAGCTCAAAGTCTGAATTCAAGCTTATATTACTGTTAAACATACAATCTTATTTTATTTTATATACACATATAAGGTATGTATATACACACCTATAATTTGAGTCAGTAAATGTATTTCAAAAATGTCAAGTTCAAAATTAAAACTATTTCATGTATAAATATAATGTGAAGATTTTTAATGACGTACCATGTAGTCCTTTTTACACTAGTATAAACCACAATTTGACTCATATTTACTTGGTCACATGGCATCCCCACATAATAACTGAGAGAACTCATAAGCAGGTCTGTTGCATTTGTTTTACATATGATGAAGACTAGGGAGGAAAAAAGTAAAAAGCAGAAAGCAAAAAAGGTGAGGGGGGTTGCTTACAAATATGAAATAACCCTCAAAATTGTATGATTTTGAATATTATATATGTGTGTATATATGTATGATATATATGTATATACACACACACGACTGTAAAAAATAAATCTAAGTAAATATGGAAAGGGAGTCTGTAAGAATACATATTGTCTTCATAAGCTAACCTCTTTCAGATTAAGAGAGCTATAACTAGTGGTGAATTAAAGTAATTTTTAAGTAGATTTTACCAAATCCTGCTGTGGTCCCGCTTCTCTTCATAGAGTCACAATAAAAGTAAAGCAAAAAAACTGAAAATGACGTATATTTGACCTATGAAAAAATAAGAAAACAAAGAGAATTAAATACAAGTATTCACAATTAACTTATATTTTCAAAATTCCCCTCTTTCTAAAGAATGTACTGTAATTTAATATTGCCTAATTCAGTATATGGTATTATCATGGAACTTTTTGTTTTCCACATATCCTATTAATACACTTAGTTACCAGGAATACAGACATTAATATCTCAGGATAGTGAATCTCCCTAGTAAGTGCTCCCTGGGGAAAAGCAGCAATTTACACTGTTAAACAAATGGATCATCTTATTAATGATGATCATGTTAACAACACTACCAGAATCTAATGTTATCTACACTCCATGGCTGGAAGACTCAGAAGTGTCCAAAAGATCCTTTCCTTTTTTGCTGTTTCTAAATGTATCTCTCGGAAGGCTGGGGCTGTCTAATGCCCCTTTCACTGCAACAAGGTCATTTTTAATGAACAAAAGTTAATTAGGCCCAAATGTATCTCTTTTGGTGCAACTGGTGCTATCACAATTTGAATAGTCTCAGACTGCTGGGCATAGGGAGGAAAAATTAGAAGTGTATCTCACTAGCAATGTCAATCGAGTATTTTTAATGAAAGAAATTCCACTGGGAGTGGGAGGAAAGAAATATGAAAGGCCTAGAAATTATTTAAGGGGAAAGAGGACAGGAAATTTGCAGAATGAGTATCAGAAACCTAAACAGTGGAAATAGAATGATTATGGAAGGCAATTGAATATGAATGTTGAACACAGATTCCAAAGCATCACTGACAGCAATTGTTGATGTACTAATTAAACACGCACACGTACACACAACGTTGACGTAGAAGCACTTTGATGGTCTCAGTTAATCCATATGTCAGCATAACCTTGATCTGATTTAACTGAGTTTACTGGTTCACTTATTACTACGATATGTTAACAAGCTTGCCTTTTCTGTTTCTTCTAAAAATTAGTCCTATCATTTTTCAGTTGTATCTTCAAATTGACCTACCAGTTATTTGCCACAGGAATATGATTACCTGTTAATGAGAACTAGGGAACTAAACAGATCATGAAGATGGATTTTTATATGATAATAGACATGGAACTATGAACTAGTTTATGTCTACAGATTGAACCACATAAAATTGCTCTTTTGGGTCAAAAATTGTCAATTATCAGCAATTCTGTGTGATTCAGCACATCATGGGGGAGAACTGATTTTGAGAATGATGGAAATACTTAAAGACCTATCTAAATCACCTAAGATTTAATTCTATAAGGAAGACATCTCAGTACATGCCTTGGCAAAAATCATTTTATAGTAAGTGTTCTTTCAAAGAAGTTGTAAGCAGCTCCTCTCACCAACCCAATTCTGCTGACTAGGACATTGAATTTCAAGTATTCTCCAGATTCCTTTGATTCAGCACCCGGTACACTGGCTCTTACTCCTCTTATCTGCAGCCTCTAGAGTCATTGGAAAACAACTCTCCAGCAGCCTGGTCTCGTGATGTCTGCCTTCACAGCCACGTTTTTACTCTTATTGTTTCACTGACAAATTTCACCTGCGAATTCTTGAACTCTGGGGTTTCTTATATTCAAAACAAAAGAGGTATGAAGTCTACTTTTCAAACAAAGTAAAAATTTACAAAAAGAATCAAATTGCTATATATTTACTTAAAAATGTGAACTTAGAGATTTGAAATAAAACTTTAAGAATCATTATTAATCCTGTAGTTCATTTTACAGCACCCTTTGGAATTGACACAGAGGGTGATGGTGAGGGCCATGATATGGAGGGTAGATTGGACAAATAGATCAATGGGTTTTTTTTTTTTCACACTTGAAGAAGAGGATGCATATAAATGGTAATATTTTAAATAAGCAAGGAGTCAAATCTCTAAATGAATAATGAATAAATAGAAAATCTTAAAAATAGGTCTAATTATTTCATGTTTTCAATAGAATGCAGAAAAAACATAAAGTATGTGATAATATTTTCAAACTATCCCATGTTATGACTAAGTGTAAATAAAAGAAAAAAATGTTAACTTACATGAAGAGATTTTAAATAATTTCGAATTTGATTTAGAATTGGGAAAAACAGTAAGTCATAATAACAGAATAGAGGGTATCATTTCTAAACTAGAATTGTTCTGCTTATATTGGTTTCTGTTGGTAAATTCCAGCATATTACTTAACCACTCTGTTATTGGATTTCTCATATTTAAAGTTAATAGGTCAAAAATTCAAGACTCCCTTAACAGTTCATAAAGTTTGACTATTATTCTATGCTATATAAGCAAAGCCATTTTAAATTACTCCCTGTTGTTATTTTGATCAAGCATATTTTTTATTGACATAAATTTGTTAGGAAACTCTAGCAATACTAAATAAGGTACTTTTTCTATTATTTTCCATTGACTGTTCTCAAGAGTAACATGTTGGCTTTCTCAGAAAAACCCAATATTAATAGCACATCAAGAAAGAAAATAATCAGCGTAAATTCATCTTGAAAGTTACTGTCTGTAATGCGGATTATTTGTTGCTCCACAAAATAACAGGCTGACGTTTATGGTTCCTAAATCAATCCAATATTAGAAAATAATGTTCTTTGTAAATTCAGGTAGAGAACAGTGCTGAATTCTCAAATGTGTATTACGGCTTTTATTTACTTTATCTAGCTATTTATTTTCTGTTTACAACACAGACCGAGTATAGTTGTCAAACACATTTTGTGTAGATTTTGTAACTTGTTTTAGTACATGTGATTTCATGAATCCATACATTTTTACTGAAAAGCCCTATGTCTAAGACTCTCTGCACTGGACATTTTGGTGATAGGACATGTGCTCTATTCCTATGTGATAATAAGAAACACAGGAAACGGTGCATTCCAATAAAATGTATCATTGGCATGATACCAAGGGACTACTAGAGACACTAAATAGAATGTACAGAAGAAAAGAGAACACCACCAGAGGCAAACCTGACACGACTGGATTTGCATAACATTCCTGAACTTGGGCTCATTTCCAGATATATAGGCCCAAATAGAGAATAATGAGCAAGGAGTGTATGTTAAATGTATGATGCACCGAGACAAATAAGCATTCAGAGAAAAGCAAACAAACAACACCAAAACAACCCCAAAACAAAACGAAACAAAACCTATAGGAGTGGCAATGTTACCAGTACAGCCTGGACTCAGGTAGTTGGTTCAAATCCTCACTCTGATCAAAATGGTATGACATTAAGGGGGTAAACTTCAGCTTCCTCATTCCTAAGTTTATCTCATTTGGTGATAATAGTGTGACAAATAAATTCAATCATTGTATAGAATCAAGGTGATTGGATAGTGTCTGACTTTAACTAAAAAATAATTGCTAATAACCATCATAACCTTTTAATGAAGCAACTTCAAAGACATTTGCTTGTGACAATGTTGAAATACTAGGCTCAAGGGTTTGGGTATTTCATCAAGATTGCCTAGAAAATGAAACTTTATTTTTTTTTTTTTAAGATTTTATTTATTTATTTTAGACAGAGAGAGAGCACTAGCAGGGTTAGGGAGGGGGCAGAGGGAGAGGGAGAAGCAGGCTCTCTACTCAGCAGAGAGCCCAACATCTTGATTCCAGGACCCTGGGATCACAACTTGAGCTGAAGGCACATGCTTAACCAACTAGGCCACCCAGACACCCTGAAATTTTTTAAAAAATGTTTAATTGGAAATTTTATTTTGTGTCACCATATATTAGTCATTAAAAGTGATTATAGCAGAGTAGGTAAAGAAAATAAGAAGCAAAAATAAAATAAAATAAATAATAAAATAAAATAAAAAAATAAAATAAAATAAAATAAATAAAATAAAATAAATAAAATAATAAAATAAAATAAAATAAAATAAAATAAAATAAAATAAAATAAAATAAAATAGTTGAGCAATACTGGTGACTAAAACTGCATAGGGCCACGCACCTGCATATGGAATGTGATGGGAATTTAGAGTCAGGGCTGACTCCAAAATTTAGAATGAGAATGACTGAAGGGAAAGACCTTTGACAGAACAGACGAAATCATAATGAGGAGCTGGTTTGGGCAGAAAGGCAATGATTTTAGTTTGATATATTTTATGTTTGAGATGACATCTAAATGTCAGCATATCTGCCAATTTACGTTAGAGATGTGTTTTCATTGTGTCAGGTTACTTTCACCATATTGGTTGAAGCCTCATGATAGACACGGGGACACTATACAAACAAAACTGAGAAAATAATCTCATTTTACAGATGGGAAGTTAAGGAAATTGAGACCCAGCCAGATGAATTACCCGCAGAGCCAGTTTCCCTAACTCCCAGGACATTACCCTCCTACTCCACTTTGTGACTCTATGGAGAACAATATTAGGATCTATGAGAATGAGCTCAGATGTTAGGAAACATTACCCAATTAAAGGTAATCTCCTGGTCCAGTATGCCTACTACTTTAAGGAAAAATTTTAAGGAGAAAATATAAAGAGACCATATCCAAATGTCATTACTTAAATAATTTATATAAAACATTGCATTTCCTTTGTAAGAAACTCATTTAGTAAGTATTTAGGAAAATGTGCAATTAAAGTAAGTCTATTATGTGAAATAAAGAGTTTGTTAACTTAAATAAGGAAGTAAACTGAAGCAATCTAGTATTGCCAGAAATTGAGTATGTTTGGGAATAGCAGAATTGCAATTCAGGACAAGTATGCTCTAGCAAGCCACAGGCAAAGCCGTTGAGGGTTTGAGGCAAGCTGTATTTGTGGGCAAATACCACAAAGTTGGGGAAGTCCAGCTGGAGTCCAAGCAGGAAATTCACTGGCTTGAGGAGGGGGAGAAATTCTTAATGTTCATGGGTCAGGAGGTAAGACTCTGTCTTCTGTGAATGAGGCATTTACAGGAAATCAGTTTCTCAGTTCTTAAGTTCTATTCTTTTGAGGGTTGTATGTGTGAACGTCTCCATTTCTTTTTCTCTGGCTCCATTTTAGATTGAAATCCTTTCACAAGTTAAAAACTTCATACGTTGAGGCACCTGGTGCCTCAGTCAGTGAAGCATCCAACTCTTGGTTTCTGCTCAGGTCATGATCTCAGGGTTGTGAGATCAAGCCCCATGTTGTGCTCTGTGCTGGGCAGGGAACCTACTTAATATCTGCTCTCTCTCTCTCTCTGTCCCTCTCTCTCCTTCTCTGCCTCTCCCCCCCCCCCTCTCCCTCTCTCTCTCTCTCTCCCCCTCCCTAAACAAACAACTTCACACTTCCAAACACTAGATTTCTATGTGCAAAGACAGGTGATGCTATCTTGATGGAACAACGGGGATGTGGATTCAGTAGTTCTGTGTTTGGGCTTGTTCATGAATTTTTTTTTTTTTTTTACATGTTCTACAGGTGATTCTTACTTACCAAGAATATTGAGAACTACTGTATCCTGGGAAGAGGGAGACCTTCCAAATAAATGAAAGTCCCATTGTTTCAGGGGGAGAACAAAATACCGTCTTCCCCAAACTGTGTAGTTCAGCACCAAAGACAGTTCAAATGGTTACCAAGGTTACACTAGACATTTTTGGAAAGCCTAAAGTCTGATAATTATGCCCCACAATGTTAAGCTCGTTAAGTTTCTTCTCTACCTAGAAACATACTTGTGACTCTCTGGAATCTTATCTTATTACAGATTTTACTTCTCCAGGAATTCTTTATGACCTCACATAGGGTATTAAAAACTCCTCACTGCTCTTGTGATCTAAGTATTCACAGGATCCCCTCGTGCACACTTCTTTTCTCAAATATTTCTACTCTTTTCTCCTATATCTTTGTAATGTGATAAACACATGCCTTATGGGATTACTTTCTTCACTTCCTGCTTCCTCCTGAATATCCCGGGCCTCTAAAAGGAGGGAATCTGATAGACTGAAGATTTGAGTCTCTCTAAAAATTCATATGTTGAAATCCTCCCCTCTGATGTGATGGTATGAGGAAATGAGGCCTTTGGGAGGTCATTAGGTCTTGAGGGTAGAGTCCTCATGAGTGGGATTAATTCCCAGAATGAAGGAATGCCAGAGTACCCTCTCACTTTCTTTCCACCTTATTGAGGACACAAGTGGAGATCAGGAGTCTACAACCCAGAAGAAAGCTTTTACTAAAAATCTGGCCATACTGGCACCCTAATCTCAGACATCCGGAATCCATAACTATGAGAAATAAATTTCTGTTGTTTACAAGCCTCCTAGTCAGTGGTTTTCTGTTGGAACAGCCCAAGCTGACTAACACAGGGCCTATTCAGAGTAAATTGATATTTGCCAAGGGTAGCCACTCCTTAGGGACCTCACCAGCACTCTAGGGAAGGAGAGTTGTTATAATTCCTACATGTAGGCCACATGTGGAACCTGTCGGATGGGACATCTGACCATCTTACAGTATTGCATTGGAGCTCATATGTACCAAGGTTCTGGAGAAGGGTGGTGGTCAGTTACTACACAAGTTATTAGAGAAGAGCAATTCAGGAAAAGTCTTTGAGGCAAGATGATACCCATCATGCTGAAAAAATATGAAGTGTGACTGAGTACATGCCGGACGGCAACTTGCTCGATTATCTCCACGAATGCAGCCCAGAAGAAGTGACTGCAGTTGTCCTGCTGTACATGGCCACACAGATCTCTTCTGCAATCGAATATCTAGAGAAGAATTTCATCCATAGAGATCTTGCAGCCCGTAACTGCCTAGTGGGAGAAAACCATGTGGTAAAAGTGGCTGACTTTGGCTTAAGTTGATTGATGACGGAGACACGTATACTGCTCATGCTGGAGCCAAATTCCCTATTAAATGGACAGCACCAGAGAGTCTTGCCTACAATACCTCCTCTATTAAATCTTGCATCTGGGCTTTCGGGGTACTGTTGTGTTTTATTTTATTTTATTTTTTTCATTGGGCTAGATGATTTTTTATTTTTTCTATTTTTTATAATAAATTTATTTTTTATTGGTGTTCAACTTGCCAACTTACAGAATAACACCCAGTGCTCATCCCGTCAAGTGCCCCCATCAGTGCTCATCACCCATTCACCCCCACCCCCTGCCCTCCTCCCTTTCCACCACCCCTAGTTCGTTTCATAGAGTTAGGAGTCTTTCATGTTCTGTCTCCCTTTCTGATATTTCCCACACACTTCTTCTCCCTTCCCTTATATTCCCTTTCACTATTATTTATATTCCCCAAATGAATGGGAACATATAATGTTTGTCCTTCTCTGATTGACTTACTTCACTCAGTATAATACCTTCCTGTTCCATCCACATTGAAGCAAATGGTGGGTATTTGTCGTTTCTAATGGCTGATGAATATTCCATTGTATACATAGACCACAGCTTCTGTATCCATTCATCTTTCGATGGACACCGAGGCTCCTTCCACAGCTTGGCTATTGTGGACATTGCTGCTAGAAACATCGGGGTGCAGGTGTCCTGGCGTTTCATTGCATCTGCATCTTTGGGGTAAATCCCCAGCAGTCCAATTGCTGGGTCGTAGGGCAGGTCTATTTTTAACTCTTTGAGGAACCTCCACATAGTTTTCCAGAGTGGCTGCGCCAGTTCACATTCCCACCAACAGTGTAAGAGGGTTCCCTTTTCTCCGCATCCTCTCCAACATTTGTGGTTTCCTGCCTTGTTAATTTTCCCCATTCTCACTGGTGTGAGGTGGGATCTCATTGTGGTTTGGATTTGTATTTCCCTGATGGCAAGTGATGCAGAGCACTTTCTCATGTGCATGATTCTAGTGGGATGTCAATCCCAAGGGAAACTACATAGACATGAAAAAAAAATCATGTTTGAGTTGAGTAAAATTCTGAATAAGAAATTATACTCGAGGGACACCTGGGTGGCTCTGCTATCTAGCATCTGCCTTTAGCTCAGAGAGTGATCCCAGGGTCCTGGGCTTGAGTCCCATGTTGGGCTTCCTGCATGGAGCCTGCTTCTCCCTCTGCCTGTGTCTCTTCCTCTCTCTCTCTCTCTCTCTCTCTCTCTCTCTCTCTCTGTGTGTGTGTGTGTGTGTGTGTCTCATGACCAAATAAATAAAATCCTAAAAAAAAAAAAAAAAAGGAAATTCTAGTTGAGCATGAGTGTTCTAGGTAAAGCATGTTTTGGGGACATGGGAATCCCCATGACCCAGAGAGTATAAGTCAAAAGAAGCTAATGGTTTCACACGTACCTAGAGCAGCGTCAAATTCTTAAATAACATAGTAAAATGTCCAGCTAGTTAGAGCACAGAACATACTTTTCTGGAATGTTGATGTGGCTCTTATAAAACGGGCACAGCTAGGATTTGTTGGTTTAAGTAAAAATTTGATAAGAATGGAAAATCAGAATCCTTCTTTTTGGGGTTTAACAGTTTTAATTTAAATACAATGTCACGAAAATCTGAAAAAAGAAAATGACCTGTATTATGTTGTCTGACCTTGTTTTCATCATTTAAGTCTAAACCCACAAGGCTGAGGAGTTTCTGTGGTTATCCCAGGACCTACAGGATCCAACAAAAGTCTTTCAACTCTCTCTGGGGTTCCTAATCACAAGACAGTCAGGCTATCTTCAGGCAGTCTGTCTTCATTGGCCGAAGAGAAATACGCCAGCTTTGGACTGAGGAGGGGGCTTAAAGAAATAATAGATGGTAAGAGGATGAAACATGAGAACAATTCTTTTTTTTTTTAAAGGATTTTATTTATTTATTAATGAAATACACAGAGAGAGAGAGAGAGAGAGAGAGAGAGAGAGAGGCAGACACACAGGCAGAGGGAGAAGCAGGCTCCATGCAGGGAGCCCAATGAGGGACTTGATCCCAGGACCTCAGGATCAACATCCTGAATCAAAGGCAGACACTCAACCACTGAGCCACTGAGGCGTCCTGAGAACAGTTCTGATTAGAAGAAAAGTGAGCAGACGTAGAGAAAGAAAGTTGCCCTATGTCCTTTCTAGTCACTTTCTCATAGGATCTGTTGCTATCATTTTTTGAGCAATAAAGGATTATAGGTAGAGGAAAAGACATTGAAGACAGAAGGACAAAGTAAAACCCTGAAGTCTCATGTTGTTTAAGCTGCAATGTGTTTTATCACCTGAGAACTGGTTTTGTCTTTCTTGCAGATACACTCTCAAACACTCTTTGCATTACATTTACATTACTTGAAACACATTTTTGTCACCTTTGTAAACCCTTGAGGCTTTTGGGGGAGGAAACATAAGGCATTCAGTTAGCCCTAATGGAGAACTCTTTTAAGTGAAGGTGTGAAGACCTGTGGGATATGTTAGTCACCATGATTAGACATGGTCTAGAGGCTGTTAAATAATCAAATGTTCACAGAATAAAGGTGTGTATGATCACCATAGAGGATTACACGTACACACATGCAATTTTCTTTTTACTTTTAAAGCTCATGTTGTGTGTAAATGCCTTGCATTATGAACTTTGGCAGCTTCCTTAGCATGTCTGCTAATTCCTGTGAGCATTTACTTTATAGATCTTATGTATCTACTAACTCTAATTAACTTTGAAATAAGAATATTATTGATAGCATCTCGTGTGCAATTTAGCATCTGGCAGATGGTAGATAAATTAGCACATGTACCTTGTTCCATGGGAAAATGTATAAGCAATGTGTTTATTAGTTGAAGGGTGTATGGCTAAAATTTGTGACCCAAACACATATTTAACCCAGGTCAATTAAAAAAGAATCATGAGGGCAGTGGTTCAGCGCCACCTTCAGCCCAGGGCCTGATCCTGGAGAACCGGGATCTCGACCCATGTCAGGCTCCCTGCATGGAGCCTGCTTTTCCCTCTGCCTGTGTCTCTGCCCCCCTCTCTCTCTGTGTCTCTCATGAATAAATAAACAAAATATTTTTAAAAAATTAAAAAAAAGAATTATGCACACTTCCTAATTAATGCTTTATGGGAAAAATTTATATAAGTGTGATAAAATGATATGTTAAAAAAGTAAACTTTTCTAAAGACTGTGTATCTAATTTCTAAAATACAATGATATATACCATATAGAATATTGACAAAATGTTATTAAATAATGCATTCAGGGTAATAAAACCTTGCACAGTTCCTATCATATGCATGATGTGAGAAAAAGGAGTAAATGAAGCAGTCTCTGTGTTTAAGGCCCTGAGAGGCCACAAAGGCAACAGACAGTATTGAAACTATTCAAAAGTGTCACATCAAAGATAGATAGATGATCGCTAGATAGCTAGATATAGATATAAATACACATACGTATAGATGTGTATATACCCATATAAATATATTTACTGGGCAATCAAATTATATAAACCTTTATTTTTTTCCTAAGCTATGATCATATACAACATAACAGAATTTAATGTTCCATGTTTGGTATTTTTATCTTTGAACTAGCAGTTCTCGGTTTATTATCTAGGAAATAATTGCTTGTGTTTTACGTAATTGACACGTATCATGATCTTCCCAAAGAGAAGCATTTCAGTTCTAACATGATATTGAATTCTTTATCACCAGCATTTGATATTTTTAAGTAATCTTGGCCTCAATGTAGCTAAACACATTTTAGGATACATACTTCTTGGACAGAAGTTTTCAACCTTTTTGAAAACTTCCTTCTGCCTGAAAACAACCAAATCGACCGAGAAACATTTATATGACCTCAGAGTAATCTCAGCCTTAATGCCAATCACTTAGTGGTTTATGATTTTAAAAAGGCACTTCATTCTAGTTCAGCATTTTGGTTTGTTTTTCCTTTTTTATTGACAGCTTAAAATTTTTCTTGGTCAGTGGTTTGGCCCTGCCTTGCTGACGAATTAGAGATAGTTAAGAGATGGCATTCATTCAACATAAAGGTAATATTTTGCTTTCATAGAGATAATATTCCCAATTTATTTTAAAAAAAAAAGCTTTTCTTATTTTAATGGCTTTTCCAGTAGTGGGGATGTTTTATTTTTCACATTAAAAAAATTATATGCATATTTTTTATTGAAGTTCGATTTGCCAACATGTAGTATAACACCCAGTGCTCATCCAGTGGGGATGGTTTTGTGGCTGAAATTTCTCTCCCACTTTACCAGTTTCCTTCGTAAGTGCATAAACAAAATAAGTTTGGAAATAATACGTGTGCCTGTGGTGTACTTTATTTGTCTTAATATTGATGTACCTGATGCACAGATTTAACCTCAATGTGGGCAGTGCTATGCCTTATGGAATGCCCTTGTGGTGGTATCATTTTCCTAAGAAGCTTTTTCTCTGCAAGTATATCCTGTTTCTTGCAGTCTCTGCTTCTCCCATTTGTCAAAAGGTCTTGTGCCAACATTTTACAGAAGCCTTCATTTTACTGAGCATGTCAGAAAGGAATACAAAATGGAGGTACTACAACCAACTAGAAGGTAATTGTGATAATCCAGACAAGAGATGGCCAACACCTCTCTTAAGTACAGCAGTAGAAATTAGTTCAACAAACACTGATCCACTACCTAGAGGCTAAGTACTATTGGACTGACACTTTGAGGATCCCCACGTCAAATACAAACAGAAAGCATAAGAAAAGCAATAGCTATTTTCAAACCCCTTACTTTCGGGTAGAAGTTGATGGACAAAACACGTGATGAGTTCACAACACCTTAGGAGATAATGAGCGCTGGAGGGGAAAAGAGAATGTGGGGAGGAGGGATGCAATACTCAAGAGAGTAGTCAAAGAGAGTGAGCTTGGAGGGAGGTAAGAGAGTGAGCACTCTCACACCTGGTGGGGAGGAGTAATGTTCAGGGAGAGGGGAGTGCAAATGCTCAGAGGTAAGAGCAAGGGACAGATGTCTAGAAAGCAAGATGGCAAAATGGCACTGAGGAGGTAGGGGGAGGTTAGTTCAGTGACCTGGGAGTGGAGACTCAGACTGTTGTGAGCCTTGTGTCTTCTGATTTGATGGGATTTAAATTAAATCTGAGTGAGAAGCCACTGATGGTTGGAGTAGGGGCCTGAAAAAGATGACACTCATGTGGTTAATTGTACATTAAAAAATTCACAAAATATGCAAAAGCCTTGACAATGCTTTGGAAGGAGTTGAACAGTGACCCTGAAAGCCTTCGTACACCTCCCCCGACGAGGTTTACTGGTGATCTTACAGGCAACGTAATGAAAAGATTTAGACTTCACCTTTAATATAGAATAGCAAAGTACTAAACATCACCTATCACTGGAGATGCACTCGATCTTCCTCTCGTGGTGAAAAGCAGAAGTATCTAGAAAACTATACGGCAATAAAGTCCAGTGCAATTCTTTCTCAGCAAATACTGCTGTAAAAGTAATTGGAAGTATTGCTGCAACTTTGAAGGGAAGAGACATTAGGACAAATTAGCCTGTGTGGGTGATTTGCTATATTCCCGTGAGAGTACAGGTATTTCTAAGATGAATCAGCTGAAGGTATTTGCTGGATTCTCCTTCAATAAGGAAAGAAATGAAGAGTTACTTTTTTTATGAGGCACTCAAAGAAAGATATATCAGAGGCATATATAATCTCAACAGTAAATGACTTCTTCAATAAAAATTGTATTTTAGGAGAAAATTGTATACATATAACGAGTGATTGAGTACCTAGACAGCATGAATTTTTAAAAAGAAAGATGTATTGAACAAATATTGTATGCAGTAAGGAATAGGTACTTTCCTGGTTAGTGCTAGGGACTATCTGTACATTTTGTAGGTGAAATATAAATATATAAATGACTATATATATAAATAGATATAAATGACTTTTTATTTAACAAGACTCGTGCTTTGGATAATATCCTATAAGTAGATCTTATATCTGAGTTTAACGAGGAACGTCTTTTATGTTAGCCTGACGGGTTTTACTTATTAGACCAAGCTATGCAAAATGTTAAAATAATAGATCTAGCACCATGCCCTGAGGGTCAGTAATTCTGACTCAGTAGGACAAATGGAGGGATAATATTGCAGAGCTAAGAATATTCTATGGAACATCCTACATTTCTCATTTTCTTATATCCAGCTGGTGTTGGTATTAGCTTCTGTGCCGGAAAAAAGTAAAAGTATCTCTTTTGGCTGTGTTCTTAAAGATGACACAGGACCACTCTGGATCATTCCTTGGACGTGTTGATGAGTATATTTTGGAGCAACCGCTGGAAATTTCCCTTTCAAAACAAATACAATTTTTGGTGTTCTGAAGACTTATTTTAATTTTATTTATTTATTTTTTGCTTTTTTAATGTAATTTTTTAAATATCATGTATATATTAATCCTCTATGGGGGCAATGGCAGTACCTGTCAAAATTTAAAATGTGTTTATGTTCTGCCCAAGTTATTCAGTTTCCGTTTCCAGGGATTTTTTTTGTTTAGGGTGATTCTATTTATCTCTAATCTATTTTTATTTATTTATTTATTTTTATTATTTTTATTTTTTATTCAATGAATTAACATAGAGAGTATTATTAGTTTCAGAGGTAGATGTCAGTGATTCATCAGTCTCCTATAACACCCAGTGCTCATCACATCACAGGCCATCCTTAATGTCCATCACCCAGTTACCCCGTCCCCTCACCTCCATCCCCTCCAGTGACCCTCGGTTTGTTTCTTATGATTAAGAGTCTCTTATGATTTGTTTCCCTCTCTTATTTCATCTTGTTTTATTTTCCTTTCTTCCCCTATGATCCTCTGCTTTGTTTCTTAAATTCTACATATACTGAGATCATATGATAATTGTATTTCTCTGATTGACTTATTTTGCTTAGCATAATACCCTCTAGGTCCATCCACATTGTTGCAAAGAATAAGATTTCATATTTTTTAATGGCTGAGTAGTATTCCATTGTGTGTATTGTATTCTTTTCCCATTCATCCGTCAATGGACATCTGGACTTATTCTGTAGTTTGGTTATTGGGGCCATTGTTGCTATAAACATTGGGGTACAGGTGCCCCTTCAGATCACTACATCTGTATCTTTTGGGGAAATACCCAGTAGTGCAATTGCTAGGTCACAGGGTAGCTCTGTTTTCAACTTTTTGAGGCACCTCCATGCTGTTTTCCAGAGTGGCTTGCATTCCCACCAACAGTGTAAGAAGGTTCCCCTTTCTCCACATCCTGGCCAACCACTGTCATTTCCTGGCTTGGTCCATATTAGGCATTCTGAATGGTGTGTGGTGTCATCTCACTATGGTTTTGATTTGTGTTTCCCTGATGCTGAGTGATGTTAAGTATTTTTCATGTGTCTGTTGGCCATTTGTATGTGTTCTTTGAAGAAATATCTGCTAATGTGCTGTCCATATCTTGATTGGATTATTTGTTCTTTGGGTGTTGAGTTTGATAAGTTCCTTATAGATTTCGGAGACTTGCCCTTTATCTGATAAGACATTTGCAAATATCTTCTCCCATTCCGTTGATCATCTTTTGGTTTTGTTGATGGTTTCCTTTCCTGTGCAAAAGCTTTATATCTTGGTGAAATCCCAGTAGTTCATTTTTGCTTTTATCTCCTTTGTCTTGGAAACATGTCTAGCAAGAAAGTGCTGTGGCAGAGGTCATAGAGGTTGCTTCCTGTGTTCTCCTCCAGGATTTTGATGGATTCCTGTCTCACATTTAGATTTTTCATCCATTTTTAGTCTATTTTTGTGAAACTGGAAATAATCCAGTTCTATTCCTCTGCATGTGGTTGTCCAATTTTCCCAACACCATTTGTTGAAGAGACTGTCCTTTTTCCATTGCATATTCTTTCTGGCTTCATCAAAGATTAATTGACCATAGAGTTGAGGATCCATTTCTGGGTTCTCTACCCTGTTCCATTGATCTCTGTGTCTGGTTTCATACCAGTATCATCCTGTCCTGATGATTACAGCTTTGTAACAGAGCTTGAAATCTGGAATTGTGATACCACAAGTTTTGGTTTTCTTTTTCAACATTCCTTTGGCTATCTGGAGGTCTTTTCTGGCTTCGTACAAATTGTAGGATTCTTTGTTCCAGCTCTGAGAAAAAAGTTGATGGTATTTTGGTAGGGATTTCATTGAATATGTAGATTGTTCTACATACCCTAGACATTTTAACAATATTTGTTCTTCCAATCCATGAGCATGAAAATTTTTTCCATTTCTTTGTGTCTTCCTCGATTTCTTTCATGAGTGTTCTATAGTTTTCTGAGCACAGATCCTTTGCCTCTTTAGTTAGGTTTATTCCTAGGTATCTTATGGGTTTTGGTGTAATTGACTCCACCCCAAAATTGCTAGAACTCATACAGGAATTCAGCAAAGCAGTGCACAGAAATCAGTTGCATTTCTATCCACTGACAATGAGACAGAAGAATGAGAAATTAAGGAATTGATCCTACTTACAATTGCAACAAAAACCATAGTATTCTGTAGGCTTAGTAAATATTGGTGAATATTATTTAGGTATACTATAATAATCTGAGCTTGACTTGCTTCCTTCTTTCCTTCCTTCTTTTTTTCTTTCCTTTTCTAATTATCTTTCCTTTTCTCATTCCCTACCTACCCACTTCATTTTCCTTTTGTAGTTAAAAAATAATTCTAAAAATATCCAGGTGGAAATTTCTACAGGCTATGCTAGGCTGCATAGCTATCCCTCATCCCCTCAAAAATGACCATCTCTGAAACATGGTAATACATTTATATTACATGCCAGAAGGAACTTTGCAGATGTGATTAAGGTAAAGATCATGAGATGGGACCACCAGTATCCTGGAATACAATTGAAGGCCCAATGTAGTCATAGGATTCATATAAGAAGAAAGCATGAGATCAAGTCAGAAAAAAAGAGATGTGAAGACAGAAGCAGAAATTAGAACAGCAGGTGGAAGCCCCATAAACCAAAACATATAGTTGGTCTCCAGAGGTTAGGAAAGTCAAGGATGCAGATTGTCTTCTAGAGCTTTTGGGAGGAACTCAGTTGCACTAACACCTTGATTCCAGGATTTCTGACATCAAGAATTATAATATAATAAATTTATGTTGTTTTAAGCTATAAAATTTATGTTGATTTGTGATAGCAGTAATAAGAAATGAATACAGATCTGTATATGGAGCTAGTGCATGAAAGTTTGAGAACTTGGTGAATCTAGGACATGTTAAGAAATTCACTATGGCTAGTGTGTTGGATGCATGCAGAAAAATGACAAGTTATTAGCCTTCCTGTGTACATTTCTTGACTCTGTTTTGGGTTCTCACATACAATTTTTATACCTTATTTTATTTAACTGGTTATTTTTCTATACTCTCTGATGGATGATCAGTGCTGTTTTAATTACTGTTATACCCCTAGCACCACTAAACCACTATCAAGATATTTTTTAGTGACTGAAATAACTGAAATAATGTATTCCAGTTTGATCTTGGAAAAGGGTCAAAATACTTATATTGAATGTCAGAAGTACTATAAATGTGCTATTTCCTATAATAGATATATTTTCTCAGTGACAGTGAGTATATTTGATCTTGCCAATGAAATATTTCTTAGTTGGTTGTAAATTACTTGAAGCTTCATGATTTCTTACATTTCAGGTGTCCTTCCCTTGTGATCTACCTTTCCAAAATGGCATCAGTATCTTGTTTTTTTTTTTTTTTTTTTCATATCACTGGGATGTGCTACACCATCTCACACTGGCCTCAGGACCTCCTTATGGTCATAGAAGCAGTGTTGGGTTTTCATCACAAAAGTTTGCTTGCTCATGACCAATGCCTAATGATTCCCTTCTTGTGACTCTCTGTAGTTGTCATGAGTGTCACTGTCGTGGTGGCCTTTTCTTGTCCATGTATCTATCTACTCATCTCACTCCTCCTAATGTGGACTTTTCCCAATGATCTCCCATTGAGCATTCTCAGCTCTATTATCTTTGCCCCACAGGGGCAAATAGGTTTACTGACCTATTTGTTGTGTGTTGTCTAAGAAGAAAGAGGGGAAGTATTTCAGGGCCATCTATATAAGTACTTTCCTTGGCATCAACATTCTTATGCTCAGACATCATATTAGATTAATTGTTGGGGGACACCTTGGCAGCTCAGTAGTTGATGGCATCTGCCGCAGCTCAGGTTGTGATCCCAGATCTGGGATTGAGTCCTACATTGGGCTCTCTGAGGGAAGCCTGCTTCTTCCTCTACCTGTATCTCTGTCTCTCTATATATCATTCATGAATAAATAAATGAAATCTTAAAAAAAAAAAGATTCATTGTTAGGGCACCTGTAAGATTCTTTAAGAAGAGTAGTCTTTCAGCACTGGAGGAGTGGAGGAATGAAATCAGCCTCCTAGGCCTATAACCAATTTATTTTCAGCCAAACCCTTAGCTAGATCTGGGAATAGAGACAGATCTTTTTTTTTTTTTTCTTTTTCTCTCCTTGTCCCATCTTTTAGAAACAAAAATGGTATCCATTTATCTCTTCTCTTTTATCTGAATACTGTCTGAAGAGCTATACTTTTCCAGCTGCCTTATAGACTAAAACAGCAATGAAACAAAACAAAACAAAATAATCATCAACAACGAAACTCTATGGTCTGAGACTATGAGACTCATACTAACATATAAAAAATTCCACTTTGGGAATTCTGAGAAATCTTCCTTCTCTCTATTCAAAAAATATCTGAAGCATCTAAATTGCTTTTAGGGTATTTTTCTTGCCTGAGCTTTTAGTTTACCACCTCAATGCTATCTTAATATTCAAAGAAAAACAATGATCCCCCTATTATCAATCAAGTCCTGCCCTTATCATAGACCCTGGAATACCTTTTATTTTATGGCTAATGAAGCCTTAAATATGGTAGGCTCTAGAAATTCTCTGGAACAAAAATATTGTGGTTTAACATCTTCCTTCTATAAAAACTTTATTTGGTAGGTGGTTGAAAGTTATTGAAGGATATTGAGCAGAGGAATGACATAGTCATACCGCAGTTTCAAAAAATACTGTCAATATGTTGAAAGGTTTTATTGGATTACTATAGCTCTAGAGGCAAGGATACCCATTCAACATTGGATCGGTGATCTAGATGGGAAGCAAGAGGGTTGTAACCTTAGCCATGATGCTTCAGATACAGAGAAGGTAAACTTGAGCTATAATTTGGAGATAATGTAGTAACTCAGTGAATATGGCAGAAAAAGAGCAGTGAAAGTGTGTGCCTCTGATAATTCCTTGGCTTTATTAATTTTTTTTTTGATATAGGAAATTGAGGAAAAACTTAAATTAAAAAAACCCTAATTATAAAGTAGCCTCTGCCTATGTGCATTATCAATGGGATGGAAATCCGGATGTAAACTGAGAAATGGAATTTCAGCAGGAAAAGTGAAGACTTAGGAAATGTAAATGTATAGGATAAATAATTTTGAATTTAAGGAAATAATTCATAGCAAAAACTATTTTTTAGGGCTCCTGGATGGTCAGAGGTTGAGCATCTGCCTTGGGGTCCATGATCCTGGGGTCCAGGATCGAGTCCCTCATTGGGCTCCCTGCAGGGAGCCTGCTTCTCCCTCTGCCTGTGTCTCTGCCTCTCTCTATGCATCTCTCATGAATAAATAAATAAATCTTTAAAAATATTTTTTTATGTTTCTCTGGAGAAAAGAAATTCCCCCCTTTTTTATAGCAGGAACACCAGTTCCTAAGTGACACAAGTCAATAAGCAGACAGGTTTGACATATATTCACTCTGGTCTAAAATCTTTTTATATGTTCACAATTGTGGGAACAGTTATTTGCCACTTTTTATATTTTTATTCTCCTCTGTGTAGTTCTCATAGCTCTATTATTTCCCTCTGTACTTACCCCCTTCACCTTTCCCTCGTAAGCACGAAGTGTTTATGACATGGCCTCAGGTAATTGCCGTGTTATAAAGTCTTACAATCCACCCGGCACCTACCCATATCCTGCATATAGACGTCTCCATCTCTAGTTTTCAGACGGGGCTACAAGTTATAGGCCTAATAGCTGGGTAGGAATTGGGTAACTAGTTCATTTTATGTGATGATTTTTCCCTCATTTTTGTGTGTGCCACCTGGACTGCTTGAAGTTGTACTGGCTATCAAGTCCTACCCAAAAGATTGAAGGAATTTTTTGAAAATATAAGCATAGCTCACAAAAGTCTCACAAAATGGACAGGTGACCTACTTGTATCCATACTTACTAATTAATAAACATTCATCAAGATGTATGAAGTACAAGTAAATATTTTACGATATATACAGAAGAAACAGAAGTGGTTCTTTCTAAATTTGACACAAAATTGTTTCTATACTTGATCTGCACATTGGTAACCCAAAATGAAATGAAAGGCAATTCTTTTACCTTTAATATTTGTGACATTTGCTTTAATATTGAACAAGTTTAGTAATTGTATATTGTAATTGAATGAATATAATATTCCTCCGCTATAATACAATCACTATAATTTCTGATAGCACGTTTAGATGGGTGCCTTTATTATAAGAACCAATCAAAGAAAATAAGAAAAAGATCACATACACTTTATTAGTCAAAAAATTGGAAGGGCATTTTATATTTTAGCTTTAGAGGAAGCATAATTTGATGACATTTGAATGTTCCCTCTATTTAGGACTTTGTCATGAAAATTACCCTATTTTCTATGCACATTAAATGTTCTTTCAGAGAAAACATAAAATATTCCTGGATTAGTTCCCAGGTGCTGTTAAATATGTCCATTCTGCCTTGTAATTTGTACATCATTGTCTCACGTGGTGTTATTTGTGTTATTGATGGACCCATTCATTCTCGGTTGTAGGCTTCCTGTCTTTGTAAATTCTTTAGATGATCCTGCTTGTAATTACCCTTATGCTGAGCCCTTTCACTGTTATTTGAAGAAAGTTTTATAAATCACATTATGCATACACAACAGCATTGCTGTGTGTGGATTCTATTCTGTTCCATGTCTGAAGCCTCATCTGAATGTTGAAAAGAGGAATAAGAAATAGCCAGTGGCCAATTCATCTCCACATCTTTCCTCTGAAGGTAATTTCAGGGAATCTTTTCTGTCCCATTAATAACCTCCTCGGAGCAGCCTTATTGTTTAGGGTCACATTCATCCCTGTCTAATTTGCCTTAAATATTATGATTAGTCATCCAAGTTGTATGTGGATATCATTGACATTTCCAGATTTACCATATCTGGAATAATGAATTTCACATGTGTATTATTCTGTTTAGCAGAGATTCCAATTGCTTTAGACCTTTTATAATCTGTTGGAATACTTTCAGTTTTAAGAATTATAAGACTTTGGGACACCTGGGTGGCTCAGTGGTTGAGTATCTGCCTTTGGCTCAGGGAGTGATCCCAGGATCTGGGATTGAGTCCCACATAGGGCTCCCCACATGGAGCCTGCTTCTCTCTCTGCCTGTGTCTCTGCCTCTCTCTCTCTGTGTGTGTCTCTCATGAATAAATAAATAAACTCTTTAAAAAATATAGGACTTTGAATTTATTTATTTTATATTTTAAAATATTTTATTTATTTATTTATTTATTTATTTATTTATTTATTTGAGAGAGTGAGTGAGAGAGAGAGAGGGAGAGAGCACGAGCAGGGTGAGAGGGAGAAGCATACTCCCCACTGAGCAGGGACCCCCCCGACTGGAGCTGGATCCTGGGACTCTGGGATCATGACTTGAGCTGAAAGCAGATGCTTAACCAACTGAGCTATCCAGGTGCCCCAGACTTTTAATTTACTAATTAATTTCATACATTTGCAAGATTGCAATTAACTTTTTTATTTTTTCTATTTGAAATAATTGGTATTTGAAAACCATTATTTATTTCTTAGTATTTGTATAGTTCCAGTTACCACAGTTCTAACATTTTTTTTTAGCTGAGGTCCACTTGAAAGAACTTCATTGTTCACTCATTCTTCTGGGATCCTATGGGATGTGTGTATATAGAGAATCTTTAAAAGTGTTTCTTACCTCTTCCATAAATCTAATGAAAATCTAAACTAAAGAATAATTGAAAGGGAGGAAGCTGCTTTGATTAAACGATCATAGTATTTTAGATATGGGAGTAATTTTTGGTAAGGTTCAACATTTTCTTAGGAATATATTATTACTCGAAGATACAAGGAAATAAGTTTTTCTTACTTGAGATATAGTTGAATATATCTCAATAACTATGATAAGTAATGAAAAATATGTACTTTAAAATATTCTATGAGCTTTTGATTCTTTAAAATGCTTAAATATATTGTGATTCCCCAGTACAGAAAATGTGATAAGACATATTTCCCAAAGCTAGTTTTTTGAAGACACTATTCAATGATTCACCTGGAAAAAGAAACAGCAAGACATAACAATATCTAGCTGTATATAAGAAAAGAACTGACCCCAGTGTTGTTCAATAATGTGTGTGTATTACCTAACTCACTAGTGGTAAAATTAAGATAGTACCTAGGCTTCTTGAATCCAATGTTCTGGATTCTCACCTGTGTCCCATTATTCTTAATAAATTTGATCATTTAATTAATAAAACATGAATTGAGTACTGAGTATATACCCTGTAGTAGGCACATTGCCAGACTCTGGATATAGTGTCTAGTGTCTTTTTTTTTTTTTTTTTTTTTTAATGGAAAAGAGAGAGGGATTACCTTGTTCCACTTTTCATGGAGCTTAAAGTACAGTGAAAGATGGGGGAACTAACTGATGACACTATAAAAAAAATTACCACAAACATAGTGACTTTAAAAGGACACAAATTTATTCTCTTACAGTTCCAGGAGTCAGAAGTCTAAAATCAGCTTTATTAGGTTAGAGGAAAGGTGCTGGAAAGGCTGGCTCCTCTGGAAGGCACTGAAAGGAAATCTATTTCCTTGCCTTTTTTTTTCAGTTTTCAATGGCTACCCGGATTCTTTGGCTTGTGGATTCTTTCTCAAAATGTATCATTCAGTCCTTGCTTCCTATTGCTATCTCCACTGACTCGTAATTCATCTTCTGAATCTTATAAAGGACATTGTGATTATATTAGACCCATTTGGATAATCCAAGTGGCTAACTAGCAAGTTAGCATGATTTCACTGTCACATGTAAGTGAAGTCATATAGTATTTGTCTTACTCTAACTTTTTTCACTTACCACGATACCCTCTAGGTCCATCCATGTTATTGCCAATGGCAAGATTTCATTTTTTTCTATGAATGAGTAATATTCCTGTGTGTGCGTGTGTGCATACCACACATATTCTTTATTCACTTATCTATCAATGGACATTTAAGTTGCTTCCGTATCTTGGTTATTGTAAATGTAAGGATGCACGTATCTTATCAGATTAGTGGGTTTTTAAAAATTGTTCATTGGTTTGTTAATCCTCCAACTTGAAGGCCCTCTTTACCTTTTGTGAGTTTTTTACGTGGGATTCCCATTAAGATGGGAATCTTAATGTACTCTCTTCTTTATATTATTGTAATTTACATCTATTTTCTATCCCTTTACATTGTATATATTATCCCCCCCAGGTTTATTGAGATATAATTGGCATATAACAATGTGTAAATGGAAAGTGTACAGGGTGTGGATTTGACTCATTTATATATTGCAAAATAATTACCATGATAGCATGAGCTAACACCTCCATCAGTTCATGAAATTACCATTTCTTTTTTTGTATGTGGTGAGAACACTTGAGATCTACCCTCCTAGCGACTTTCAAGTATTTATTATAGTACTATTCACTGTAATCACTATGCCGGACATTAAATCCCCACAACCTAACTGTTCTATAACTGAAATTTTGCACCCTTTGACCGTTTTCTTCCCAAGTCCCCAACTCCCCAACTCCTGGTAACCATCCCTCTACTCTCTGTTCCTTTTAACCTCTTTTTCTTTCTTTCTTTCTTTCTTTCTTTCTTTCTTTCTTTCTTTCTTTCTTTCTTTCTTCTTTCTTTCTTTCTTTCTTTCTTTCTTTCTTTTTCTTTCTTTTTCTTTCTTCTTCTTCTTTCTTCTTTCTTCTTTCTTTCTTTCTTTCTTTCTTTCTTTCTTTCTTTCTTTCTTCTTTCTTCTTTCTTCTTTCTTTCTTTCTTTCTTTCTTTCTTTCTTTCTTTCTTCTTTCTTCTTTCTTTCTTTCTTTCTTTCTTTCTTTTTTTTGTTTTAGATTCCACATATAAGTGAGAGGATACAGTATTTTTCTTTCTCTGTCTGACCTATTTAGCTTAGCATAATGCCTTCAAGCTTCATTCATGTTGCAAAGGGCAGGATTTTTTTCTTGTGGTTGAATAATATTCCATTGTATATATTTACTACATCATCTTTTCTATTAATCTACTGATAAACACTTATATTGTTTCCATTCTTGGCTATTGTTAATAATGCTGCAATAAACATGACAGTTCAGATATTTATTCTAGACCCTTATTTCATTGCTTTTGGATATATACCAAGGTGGATATATTTTTTGAAGTGTAACATGATTTATTCACCTTAGTCTTTCTCAAAGCACTTAGTATAGTGTTTTAGAAATAGGAGATGGACGTTAAAGATCGGTACAATTGGTTAAACCAATGATATATAGATTCATTATCAATTTACTTGAAAATATTAATTTTTCAAGTAGTTAGCCACAACCAGATGAGATGTAGTGAAGCAAAATGAATCAGAAATTGCTATGGAACACAATAGAAAAATAAATATGAACATTAAAATAGATCACAAATAAAAGTATCAAAACTAGTTCCACAGGATTTAATAAGATTGTTAGTAATGATAAAGTATTAATGAGATCTCTCAAAATATCTTATGATCCATTTTCACCATTGGATGAGTGTCTGGAGTAGGCGGGCATAGGCATAGTTGGGGAGAAGATTTGAGGCTTGATTAATGCAGTGGATTCTACAGCTGGCTCCAATCAGAGTTGAGAAGACATAAGAGGACAAGTGAATCAAAGCCAGTCTATAATAGGCTTATTAATCCAAGGAGATAAATGGAGAATATAAATCAAAGTAACAATGTATAAAACTGTGGCCTATAAAAATCAGAAGGCAAAAATCTAAATATATATGCAAAATTAAGGTAGGTTTAGCTATAGATAGTTAATGTCCATGTTATTGATGTCGACATCCATTTTGCTGATGTGCCTAGTGGTTATGTTGGACAAGATGAAAGGAAAAACGTTGAGGAGAACCGTATCTCTTTCTTCATTCTTCTCCTATATCAACCAATACAGGAATGGGATCAATGGGATTGACAACTAATTTTTTGGATTCTCAGAAAGTTTTCCACAAAATTCAAAGTTTAGGAATCTCTAGCACAAATACGAGTCACCAAGTAGTTAATTTTAGGATATGGAAACACAAATATAATTAGCCAGATAACCTAACTACAGCGATGTTAGAATAGTTATGGGATATAAGCTGGAAACTTACTACTTTACCACAGACAGAGAAATCATTATATTAATTTGAATGTTTATATAACGTACTGTATTGCTTAAATCTTTCTACACAAGTGGCACAAAGTTATAAATTTGGTTGACGTACCTATTTTCAATATACCTTAATATCAAGGAGTTAAATCCCCTATGACCAAATTTCATTCAATCACCAAAATATTTCTGTGGTTGGGATGCATGCTTTTCTATGAATATTTACTTAGTGGCAATTATGTGTTGTCCACAATTTCACAGACTGGTAAATTAAGTCTAGTCTATGGCTTTATTTACATGCAAACCTAGATGGAGAGACAAGGTAATGGCCACGTATAGTTTAAAGAAACTGCAGAAGGCATTATGAGAATAAAAGAACAAGTGTGTTTTCCAGATTAAAAAAAAAATATTTTATTTATTTATTTATTATTATTTTTAAATATTTTATTTATTTATTCATGAGAGACACAGAGAGAGAGGCAGAGACCCAGGCAGTGGGAGAAGCAGGCTCCATGCAGGGAGCCCGACGTGGGACTCGATCCCGAGTCTCCAGGATCAGGGCCTGGGCTGAAGGCAGCACTAAACCGCTAAGCCACCCAGAGATCTCCCCAAAATTCTTTTAAATGGAGTTGATACTTTATGATTTTCAGTTAGAAAGAATAATTTCCTCTCTTATGGAATTACTTTGATAGGAATTCATCCATAATCTTGTTTTTTGTTTGGTTTTAATGAGTCTGATATAGTAAATTGAGCCCACAAACATCGTTTTAAGTATCTTTGTAGGTTTCAGGTTTTTTGCACCACACACACACACACACACACAATCTCATTCAAACATATACGTGTACACACCTTGCATGTGTGCTTTATAACGTTCAGTGTTCCCATTAGTACCTACTCCCTTGTTCCTCAGAATAAGCCTCTTGGATAGAAAGGAATTGTAAAGGGGAGATAGAAGCTAAATTCTCCCAAGCTATTTCTTGCATCTATACACCTCACTCACAAAGAAAAGTGCAAGAAAGCAGTTCATCTTCAAGTGAGAAAATGCAACAATAGCATAGGTATTTCATGCCATTAATGAGTGGTAATTTACTAGTTTATAAGAATAAAGAAATCTGGACTTTATAAGAGCATATTTGCATACATTCAATTGACACCCAAATAATGTACGCAAAAAAAAAAAAAAAAAAAAAAAAAGCCAGAAAGCAATTCACATTCAACAAACTGGTGTTAAAAGAAAAGTTTAAAACCTTGTTAGGGAAACAACTGACTTAAAATACCAGTAAATATAAATAGGCGGATCATAGCTACAAATAAATCAAGTGGCTTAATATTCATTGGTTGTGAGGAGTCACAACACTGTATATAATTAGTTATCTGGAAAAAAATAAAGATCACCAGCTAAGGAAACAGTGATATATCCAGACAAATTCAGGCCTGAAGTATGATCAGTTAGATCATAAAGGAAAAAACAAATATCTGTCATTCTATTCTCCTCAGGGAACGATTAGAGCTGTTAAATCTGTGGGCTATAGTATCAAACTGGGTGATGCCAGCTGATTAGTCCCAGAAGTTCTAGAACAGCTGGCTGTCACCCAGAGTTCACTTGGTAGTGGGGGACCTAGAGTTTCAACTGCACAATAAACTGACGCATCACAATTGACCTGGAAATAAACCTGGTAAATCGAAACAGGTTTCATGTTTAAGAAATTGTATATGTTTAAAAAGGCAATATATTAACACTGGAATCTAAAGTAAACATATCAGGAACTTTAAAACTAAAATTGGGGTGGAGGGAGCCAAAAAAACTCCCCCTTTTGTTTCATAATGGAAAGGGAACAACCTGTGGTTAAAAACTAACTAGATGAATCTTTTGTAAGATAAAACATCAAGCTCTGAGACCATAGCTGGAAGCCAATAGGACCAAAGAGGAAGTTACACTATTTTTTTTTGTAATCAATTGACAGAAATTTGGGAGTGTGAAGGACAGAGAGAAATGGGAGACCTATATCGGGTAACGCAACTGACCTTAAGAGAACTGGTGAGAAATTATTGCCAGGCAGATCACCAAAGGAAGATCAGACATTCTCTTACATATTTTGCACTGCTGTGATGCAAAGCCCTTGCATTGCCCCAGATTTCCATTCTGATCTGGCACATACATCACTGTCTCTAATAGTGATAACGTAATAGTAATAATAAAGAAATGAGGAAAACTTTATCTTATCTGGGCCAGCTTGGGGCAGAAGAGGAGAAGTGGAGTGGGGGTATAACTACCTGGTTGTACTGGAAATGTAGAGTGATTTAAGAATAATCTTCTCTTTAAAATGAAAGACTGCATTTTACCACAATATTTTTTTTTTCTAAAATGCTCTATTTCAGGAAATTGCATGGCATCCTCCAGTGCCAAAAAGGGGATGCATGTTAGACTTTTCTTTCCTTACATTTTCTCTAAGTCATATTCTACAAGTTTGTTTTCTAACATTTTCTGAAATTTCAAAACCCAGTGCTTCTGCTGTAATGTCCTGGTTTAATGAACTATTTTGTCATTCATGGATGGATTAATTGAATGACTTTGATCACTGTTGGCTTCCATACAGACTTAAATTCTTCCTTCACATGACTGGGAAGTGAGCATTCTTGAATAGCTAGCTATCTAACACACTCTTTTGGTTACAGTCTTTTAGGGCCTCATCATTTGCAGCTCTACTTTTTAAGTACTGCTCTGGGGCCAACTACTAGTTGAGTAAAAGGGGCGATGGGATCTATCCAGGTAGATGGTTCATTTCATTTTTTTAACATTTTTATTTATTTATTTATTCATGAGAGACACAGAGAGAGAGAGAGAGGCAGAGACACAGGCAGAGGGAGAAGCAGGCTCCATGCAGGGAGCCCGACGTGGGACTCCATCCTGGGTCTCAGGATCATGCCCTGGGCTGAAGGCAGTGCTAAATCGCTTAGCCACCCAGGCTGCCCAGATGGTTCTTTTCAATTTGGATTTTAAAATAAATTTAAGAAAGTTTTTAGATTGTGTCTTAGGAGATGTAATATGCTCATGTGAATGGTCTGTTTGTAGAAAAGATAGATTTGGAAGAAATTATTTTCCATGATTACTTTGTCCATTAAACACCTTCTTCCCTTTTCTGTTTCACCCTCAATTAATATCCCATAGAATCCTACTTACATGAACACTGTAGAAATATGCCCTGTGCCTTAAGTATAAATTCAAAGTTACTTAGAATGGTATAAAAGGCCATAATCTTGCCTTTGGCTAAAAATCCAATTACATTTCCCTTTGCTCATAACCTCATGATTTATGTGTTATTAATGAAAAATGTATTTAATAATCTGCGAAAAAATCCTGTTTTGTGAACTCTAGACTGGAAAATCTCTTATCTCCCCTTCTTCTGCCTCTTTTTTTCTTATTAAACTGGCTTAATGCTCTCTAAATTGAACTTTCTGCAAGCAAAGAATGTTTTATAGCAGCACAATTCAACATGGTAGATGTGAGCTACCATGGTGGCTGTTGGGTCCTTGGGGTGTAGGTAATATATCTCAGAGAGTGAAATTTTAATTTTTAAAATTTTAGTTAATATAAAGATAAGTTAGAATAGTCACATGTGTCTAGTGGCTCCGTATGAGACAGTGTGGCTCGAGCTATTTCACTCAGGCTATTAACAAAATCTCTACTGGCGACATACACCAGCTTCCAAGCTGAAGATGACCTGACATTTCTCTTTCCTCAGTGTGTCTAACCACCTCTTTCCGTGTTCTTTAATCTTCTAGTGTCTGACATCACTTTTATTTCCATTTTTTAAGTCCTTTCCTTTCTTAGAAAAAAAGGTTTTAATTCTTACCCTTCTTGACTCAAGGTGCTTCAGATTTTAACTGGCTGGAAATGGAACTCTTACTCAGCTTTGTCTCTGCTGACTTTGACAGGGAGTACGAAGATGCCCACTCAGGGGTCACTGGGGTGATTTCCTCAGTCATGCATGTAAGGGCATTTTAATCTCTCGTCTCAAACCCACCTCAACAACAGCAAAAATATCTTCCTATACAATACATTTTACTTTTATCTTAAATCTTCTTATTTATAAAAAAGTATCTAGAATTATAATGATTAGTAGAGCTTGATACTTCAGCTGCTAGGCTTACTTTGCATGAATTGGCTCACTCATTCCAGAAGCTCTACTTTGGCATGAGATACAGTTGGCAGCTTTGGTGCTTAAATTCCTTGTTGACAGAAAGATGGGTGAAAAAGCATCTTGATTCCTTATGCTAGAAATAAACACAATGCTACTTTAGAAAGACATGCAATTCAAACTCAGATTAGTTCTTGGTATTAATGTCCTACTGGAGGCAAAATGAAAAAGGCTTGTTTGATTTCTGACCTCATATGTTGAGTATGGAAAAGGAAAAGTGGTCATTAAAATATTTTAAGGAGTCAAAATGAGAGTAAAGTAAAAACATGATTTATGACTAAGCAATTCCTAGAATTATGTGATTTAAAAAAAACAAATTTGATTTAACTATAACAATTATTCATGGAATTATAGACATCAGGGAATATTTTTATCTAGAGTTACATTTCTTGGCTTTAAAATAAAACATGAAAATATAGCCAATTCAAAGGTATTGTATTTTTTGATACATGCAGGAAAAAAAAAATCTATGCTTAAATGTGAACTTTCTGGAGATTGAAAAATTGTATCAATATAGATAAAAGAAAACCACTATATAATGGTTCAGTAACTATACTTTACCTCTAATGATGAAAATAAAATATGCTTGGTGGGAAAAAAAAATCTTTGAAGGCAGAGTCTCTGTCCAATGATCTGTGACCTGAAGATATACAAAAGGACTGAAGCAAAGTAGGTGTTCTATCAATGATTTCTAAGCCAGTGACAGAAATAATGATTGAGGACTAAATGTAGAGTCAGAAAGCAGAGTCCTTTCCGAGCTGTGCTGTCAAATGCTGTTATGATCTGGGCAAAATTCTGTATCCTTCAAGCCTGAACTTCTTTATAATAAAAGGACATTTTGTCCTCGGGAAAAAAAAATAATTTATTGTATTTGCGTACTGTTTTGTTTCGATTCTTATTAACACTCATGAGCCTGGAGAAAGTGGAAGTTTTTAGGGTATTATGAAAATTTTCTCAGACTGTGATCACAAGTTCTGATATCTAACCTCATCTCTGCTGCTATATGACCTTTTATTTTTATTTTTATTTATTTATATATTTTATATGACCTTTTAAAGTCACTTTGGTTTTTTTTTGTTTTTTGTTTTTTGTTTTTTGTTTTTTGTTTTTTTTTTTTTTTTGAGTCACTTTGAACCTTTCCACCATTACTTTCGTTTAGAATTGTTTCCACTATCGGTTCTTACACTAAGAGTTGGTGATTTCTAGGCGATAACCTGAATCAGAAGCACATAGGACTGATGAGGATGCTGTAACATCACCAAACATCTCTTTGTAAGACCTTCAGGCTGGTGATAGAATGTTCTTAAGAAATGAATAAAGAGGCACCTGGGCAGCTGAATTGGTTAAGCATCTGACTCTTGATTTCAGCTCAGCTCAGGTCATGATTGCAGGGCTGTAAGATTGAGCTCTGCCTTAAGTTCTGAGCTGGGTGTGAAGCCTGCTTAAGATTCTCTCTCTCCCTCTCTCCCTGCCCTCCCCCAGCCTAATAAAAAAAAAAAGTGAATAAATGATGCAAATCACTGATGTACATATTCTAACATGTCATAAAATTATATTCGCTGTTCCTTTGATGAGGCAACCTGTATCAGCCCATTTAGCAAAAGATAGCTAATACTGAGAAATTTCAGTTCTGTAGGAGGTCAGGTATTTTCTATGAATTTCCCCACGATGATAGTGAGTGCCTTCACCAAATTCTGCTGGAGCTCAGTCAGAGATTTACACAGCTGAGAACTTCCAATTTTCTGATATTGCTTGCTATCTAAAAGCTTCATCTTTCTCCAGTAGAGTTTCGGAAGATTAAGTCTTAATGGCATGAATTATATTATATAAGTTCCTATAAAGATATGAAATTTTAAAGAGTAATTTCAGTGTCAATTTAATTAATCCTTCAAAGCTCATACATTTTCATGCAATTAAATTAAATTTTAAAGATCTGTTTCCTTGGTCACTTCATTTGTAATGTGAAATCTTTGTAAAAAACTTTGCAAATTTGAAGTAGAAGTCTTTTTTTTTTAATTGTTAAAAAATCATTTGCTCTGAGAAAAAACAAAATAAACAACAAAAAAGTAATTTCCTCAGAATTCTTTCTGAGATAGTTATTCTAAACTGAAGAAACTGTAAGGTACTTATTGTATTGTATTGGAACGCAACAAAATATTTCTTTGGTGTTTTTTTCCTACTATTCCATTAAATATTGTGATGGTCATATTTATTTGCCTGTTTTCAACATTTGCAGACACAGAATAAAATTACTGTAATTTTCTGAGCCTCCTCATAATCCTATTATTGAATTCTATCATCTCAAGTGGTTTATGCGATGGAAAAGCCAGTAATTATGACTGTATCATTAATTATTACTTGCCATCCTAAAAATAGAAACTAAGAACCTGGAGGTTATTGGCTTTGGTTAAAACCTTTCAGCACCAATGTAGTCTGTGCCCTCACATAAGGAGATGCTGTGTTAGAAAAAGATACTAGAAAAAAGTTGGAAGCTGAAGAATGCACTAAACTTGCCTAATGGCCATAAATACATACTCACCAGTAAGCCATGTACACAAAGGCCTAATCTGTGAATATAGACTGAGAACTTGACTCCAAATGCAGTCACATGGCGGGTTAGGGCTTCAGTGTATGTGTTTGAGGCGACACGATTGAGTCTGTAACAGGACACACTGAGCAAAGTTAAGAGACATCCTATAGAAGGAGAGAAAATGTAAACCATATATCTAATAAGGGTCTGGCATCAAAAACATACAAAGAATGCTTGTAATTTTATAACATAAAGACAACACAATTGAAAATTATATACATTATATTAATTAAAAATTTTAAGGAGCACCTGGATGGCTCAGTGGTTGAGCGTCTGCCTTTGGCTCAGGGCGTGATCCTGGGGTCCTGGGATTGAGTCCCATATCGGGCTCCCTGCATGCAGCCTGCTTCTCCCTCTGCCTGTGTCTTTGCCTCTCTCTCTATGTGTTTCTTATGAATAAATAAAAACATATTTTAAAAAAATAAAAATTTTAAAATCTATTAATGTCATGTCATTATTCCATGTGCCTATGCACCTGGGGAGAATTCAGTCATCTGAAGGTAGGGAGAGTGGCTTTTGTGATAGGCTGGCAGAAGTCTCTAGTAGTCCTTTTGGCTACTAATGTCTAGATATTTGCTTTTCTGAGTATATAACACATCCATCCTTCCCCTAATGGAAGCAACACTAATGTCATTCATTTACTTCTATCCATTAATAGCTAAACCTTCAAGATCTCTGAGTGACATGGAATTCCCCCCAACAGATCCAAATAAGACCTGGACCTATCTTGAAATCTACAAACTGAAATTCTAGATACAGGCCCCATGTACACCCACAGATATTCCATTGAGAGAAGAAGAGTCAGAGAAACACACTAGCGGATAGCCGGTTCCCCTGCTTCCTAGTGGCCCACTTGGGATCCCCCCCAAAACAATTTCAAGGACTTTTTTACGGTTCAGAGTTTGAAAAACAAAAGCATCTTCTCTATAAACTTTTGTGAATTGTTTGCACTTGTGACTGTTTTAAATTTAAACTGAGTGTTCAAAGCCAAAACCAAAATAAAAATAATAATAAAAACAAAACATGAAAAATAAAGACTGCTCTGGCCAGAATAAGTATCCTAGCTAGCTCACAGTGTAAGAACTTGATTCTTCCTTGGGGACACGTTTTTCCCCATTGTCCATTGTGACCCTGGATTTGTCTTTGGGAACATTGGAGAGAGGAGACGGGTGTACGCTTATTCAATAGCTTTCTCTGGCTGCCATGTCTCAGATACGCGTTGTGGAGATTGCCATTCTTGGGGGTTATAAAAATCTTGTAGCCCATTTCCTATTGATGTCATTTGGCCATGGAGAGTGTTTAAGGCTTTTAGTTACAAGTCAAAGTAGGTTTCTTTAAACAAAATTCCCTGAAAAATATTGGAAAAATCTTAGTTGCTTCTACCCAATTGTATATTCACGTAATCACAGTCAAAGCCTTTGTCCAGATAAAATTTTTAAAATGTGAATGAGATTTCTTGTTTCTTTTCTAGCTTCTGGGTTCTGTTCATCCTTCTTGTGATATAGTAGCCATGTCTTTGTAGAGAAGAGGACAAGACTGCTAAGGCTGTAGTTATGTAGACTCTTGCCTGTTTCAGTTTGAGATAAAGGTAAAGCTAGATATTTCCAACTTCAAAGTTTGCCTATCTCCTGTTTGTAGATTCCGGGCAGAGAAAATCTCCTTTAATAAGCTTTGTTTCCTTTCTTTATCTGTTTTCCTTTTACCTCAAACATAAATTAATCTATCATTTGTAGGACTCTTCTGAAAAAGTGTAAAAGCAGTGAACATAATGCAAATTTAAAAAGTAATCTCAGGGGCACTTGGGTGGCTCAGTGGTTGAGGGTCTGCCTTGGGCTCAGGGTGTGATCCCGGGGTCCTGGGATCGAGTTCTGCATTAGGCTTCCTGTGGGGAGCCTGCTTCTCCCTCTACCTCTGTCTCTACCTCTCTCTGTCATTAATTAAAAAAAAAGTAATCTCAACATTTCCCTAATATGCCTGAAATTAACATGTTATTGTATTTAAAGATAAAGCAGATGACTTACTCGCTGAAACATGACAGGGTTACCAGCTTCCTAGCCTGTAATAACTATGTTTTTACCCCTAACCACTCTGCTAATTCCATACACCAAATCCATAATTTATATTTTGGTTTTTGCAGAGTAGCATTCCTAGTACCATATTCTGTATCTGGGTGGACAATGTTTGTCTGCGAATTACAGATATATTTTAAAAATGGCTTAAAACATAGAAGTTTAGTTTGCTGTGACAGTAGTAGTCCCACCTAGTATTTAAGTTGGCCATGACCGGGCTATTTCCCACTTCCTTTCTTACCATGCCCATTATAGCTTTATATCCTCACAGTTCAATATGAAACTGTAGCCCTCAGGTGGCTAATTTCGAATTATGCAAATATAGGTCTCAGAAGCCCTTTCGTACATTTTTCAAGATGGGTTGTTATGTAATATTCCAACTTTTGTTCCTTTGGTCACATGCTGTTCCTCAATTCAAAGTAGGATGAGAATTGTATCTTCTATTTCAGTTGGCTTTGATGTCGGTGAAAAACTAGAGATGTGGGATAATGGAAAAGGCCACAGGGCAGAGAGCCAGTAGCCTCTGCATGGGATATCTTATTGTTCTTTAACTTTGCCACATTTTAGAATCATTTTAACAATTAGTGGGATGACCTTTATATGATATTAAAAGGTTGTAAAAGGGGCATGACCCCCCTGACTTCATGCTTTTTAAACTTTATTTTTCTTTTATAACTTTTACCCATCATCATGCATTCTTCCTCATGATATTTCATGAGCCTGACCTCAAATATAAGAAGAATATTAAATAAGTGATCATGATTATTCAGTTGGCAGATATTTCAAAGGTAGATGTAACATGGATTGAAGAAAATGAATTCCATATAAATAAAGGAAACCAAAGTATGTGACCATTTCTTTGCTGATGTGATGATGATTCGATCTGCTAGGTTAGTTTTAAGTCATAAAGATAACAAAAATACATATGATTTTAATATACAATTTAGCTAGTTTTACTTAGATTGTAAAAAATTAAAACCTAAAAAACATTTTATGTATATCATGTATATTTTATATGTGCATTAATAAGTTTTATATTTATATATTCATGTGATGTATATTTTATATCTACATGTCTATACATGTTTACATTATATATACTTATAAATGCATGTATATTTTATATACATACAATTTTAAAAAGTTAACTTAATACATGAATAAGTCCATGCATATATGAAATAATTTCCTGTGTTTCTTTTAGAATATGTGTCACAAACTGTAGGAAGACAAACCCCAACTTTATTTCAGTGAATGAACCAGTTATTGCACTCTAAAGTGCAGCAAATGCTATGACAAGAACCAGACCACACGAAAGTGAGTATGTTCATGTGCCTACTTTTAGGGCCATATCTACTTGTGATTCGACGCACAGTTTGCGGTTTTTTGATTCTGTGTCCTCCAACATTCTGCCTCCAAATAGTCTTAAAATATTTTCTTACTATTAAAGTACATGAACTTGTTAGAACTTCACATAGCATTTATGTGAGGGGAATACCTGCTTGGCATTTCTGGGAAATTGATTTTATTTTTCCCCCAGACTTTTAAGCCTGAGAGGAAAATCAGTCCAGAATTTTGGAAAATAGGAAAAAAAAAAGATAATTATTTTTTAGACATTGAAGCTTAATAATCGATAAAGAAAATCCTTTCGGATCAAGGATTTCACTGGCATCAAGTAGAAAAGAACAAAAAGCCAGCCAAACAGAGTTGAAGGTGAAGGGTCATCTTTTCTGGAAGGCTGGAAAGGAGTCCATGAGGGAGAAGCAGTCCCCAGTAAGATCAAAGTGCAAATGATGGTTTGGAAAAAAATAATTGAGATCATATCAGGAAAAAAAAAAAGATTTCTGTAATATATATAAAAATTCTCCATATTATTGAGAAAAAAGTGAACAGTGCAACTACAACATTGGTGAAGCTCATGTGGACTTTTGGAAAAAGAAACACAGATGAATCGTCAGTATACAGCCACGTGCTTATGATCACTTCTCGTAAAATAGATGCAAATGAAAACTAACATGATACAGTTCAAGAACTAAGTGATGACAACTACTGGAAAATTTGATAACACATAATAAACTCTAACCCCATTAAAAATTGCAAAAACCTTCCCTTGGCCACTATCCACACTTAATTTAAAAAGATAAATTTACTCCACAGCGTTATCAACATCTAACACACTCTACAGTTTATTTTATGGAAAATGCACATGCATTTGTTTATGTTTATTTGTCTTAAATAAACCCCATATGGGCTATATGAACACGGTTCAAGCTTTTTCTAGATCACCACGCCAATCCTGGGGCCAACAGAAAAATGCTTCTAGGCCATTCCTTTCTCTCCTCTTTCCCTCCTTCCTTCTCTCCACTTCCTTTCCTTTGTCTTCCTGATTCTCTTACCTCTAACTTCATCTTTCTCTTTCTTGCCCAGGTCAGCCTGGCACAACACTTCTCTTTCAATCACTGAGGAGACAGCTTCAGCACAAAAAGCAGAAATCCAAAGCTCACTCTGTTGTCAAGAGCCAAATGCTAAAACCCTGTGCTGGGCTGGGACACAGATCTTTAGAATTTCCTTCTGTCGCCGTTTTATAGGTTGAAGTATTTTTTTATCAGTGGAGAAAAAGAGATAGACAGCTGTTGTAGCTGAGCTCTGCACAACCTTCACCACACCTCAATAACATAAAATACAAGATTAATTTAGAAGCAACATTCCCCTGTCACTAGGGCTAATAGTAAGTTTGAACATTTTAATGATCATGAAGTTGAGGCAGGAAACAAATACGATGGGTCTGTTTGTCAACCATGATCCTTCTCAACTGTTCTTGTCTTTCTAAATGAATGGGGATGAGAACTAGAAATCAAAATCAAATGGCTCGTAGTGAAGTCTTTGCCAGTTTCTATGATCAGTGATATTCTCATCGTTGAATGTAAGTCTTCATTGATCAGTTGGAACATTTTAATTTTAGAGGAAATGACCAGAAATGTTAGCAAGTCCTATAAAAATAAAAAATTAAAAAAAAAAAGAAAGAAAAGAAAAAAAGATCCCAGTAAGCAGGCTTTGGAGGGTTAGTGGAATGCAGCAATTTCAAATAAGCTGGTCCAGATAGTCATGACTGTGTTCAATTATGTAATTATGAAATACTTAGTCCAGAAGATCCACTACATTATAGAATTTTTTAAAAGTCAACTTTTTATTACTATTTAAGGGATTATATTCAACTGGGAAATAATTTAAAGGGTTTTAAAAATTGATGCACTATGTATATTTAAGGTGAGAAATGAAGCATTTTAAAACAACAGAATTTCATTTTTATTTAAACTTTCTTGAAGGACTCTTTGAAGACAATAGAGGTAAGAAAGAATTGTGGCATAGGGCCACACAAAATAAACCAAACTACCATGAAACCCATGAGAGATAGGCCATGTGTTAATGGACAAGGTTTCCTTTCAAACCAAGTACTTGTGTACGTGTGTTCCTCCGTTACCTCAGATCTTTCTAGATGTTTGCTCTGTTTTCAAAATCTCCCCTCAACTATCCTCAAATGTGACAAGTAATTTCAAAAGAGGATTAATGTGTAAAGGAAGAACAGACACTCCTTGATTTGGTGATAGCTTTCTGTCCTTAGAGTGGAACCGATGGAGATAAAGATTCTTCAGAGATCACTATAATCTTGAGCCTACACGCCATGGCAGTGAGGTCTGTGAGGCTCCATTTTCCCACAGCACACATGATGACTTGGATGATTTTGCTAACACTCACCTTTCATCATTGATCATTTTTCGATGTCAGATATAAATATTTTCTTTTGGAGAGAAAAAAAATATTATCATGTACCCTTTGTATAAATGTTTTCCTATCTTAAAAAATAAGTTGTTAAATTCAAACATAAAAATAACATAGCCCATTAAATTCTGGAATACCATTGAAAGGGAGTATAACCTTGTCAGTCTCGCTATTGTGTATGCGTTTAGAAGACCTAGAAATCTTTTCTGTTTCAGTTATGTTTCTTTTATTGTACTGTTTCATTCTAGAACACATTGCAGGGTTAACAGGTTTTAAAGTAACTCATAATTTTGTGCACATCTCTGCCATATTATTACAATCTGCATTCTGTTTAAGGTTTAATTTTAAAAATAATTGCCTCTTATTAAAATCCCCCACATTACATTATTGCTGGTCATGCAGAAAATTACTTTGCTGCAGGAAACAAAACCATCCAATATAATCTTTTCTCCTTATAGCAGAGGAGATAATTGGATTAATCACAAGTCAAAATCTTGGAAGTAAAGTACTTTGTTGGCTAAACTGAGCCATGCCTGTCATTTAGAGATGACAGATAATAGAGCCTCAGTGATGCTAGATAATCAAATGCAACTGGTTGCCATAATAATGAATATTTTTAAAATATTAAAAATGTGTTAATTATCCACTGAGTATGAGAAGCTGGATTAGCCCCATGGGGAACTAGTTGCCTTGTTAAGACATCATCATATAACCATGACCATGTAGGAAACTTTCTGCTCAACCTACCTGATACCATATTGTAAATGCTAAAAAGCACTTTATACAGTAGAAGAGGTCTTTTATACTGTGAGATTTGATACTGTGAGGATAACATCGGATCCTAATACTGTCCAGTGGCTTGATTCCTCAACGATTCTCTTTGTTTTTGTTAGAATTAATGATTTAAAAAAAATACTTTTTAGAGCAATGCCTATACTGATTTTTAAGAATGCGATAAAAAATTTAACAAAGCTTTTTACTTGAGAATATTTAGGCATATGTTATTTTGAAATTTTAGATATGAAAGGAACTTTAAAGGATTTCATATTATCAATGAAGAAAATAGAGGCTGCATTACTTATGGAGAAAAACCATTAATGAAAATGTCAGAATGAAAATTCATGTCAACCATGCTTAGGAAAATACTCATCGTACTGCTACTCAAGTTCATCTAGGATAATTGTAAAGTGAATCACTTAGTATATTCAGGAAATTATAGGAGAAACCTCATAAAAATTTAACTGTAGCACATATTAAGAAAAATTCACACATTTCAAGTGTACGACACAAAATGATGACACCCTGGTGACTACCACCCAGGTCAAGACATAGAATATCACCAGGAAAGCTTTTTTGTGTTCCCTCCTGATCATTAATCTCTCTCCTCCCAAAAGAAAATGACCGTCATGACTTCTAAAGCTATGAATTAATGTTATGTATGCAGCATGTATTATTTTATGCTTTGCATAATTTGCTCAAGATTATGTTAGTGAAATTCATTGGATATGACAGGAATGTTTTTTGTTTGTTCGTTTGTGTGTGTGTGTGTTCAAGTGTATAGCTTTAGTTCAGGAGTTATACAATTGTAAAACAAATTATCATATAAAGGATTCCACAAATTAGTGATGGATTTCTTATATTATTTAGTTATTGTGTCTAATGTAGTTACAAACATTTTAATAAAAATCTTTTTGATCAATAATTATGCCTTTGATTATATACCAAGGAGTAAAATTGTTGAGGCATAAAGAATGTTTATGTGTAAATCATGTAGAAAATGCCAAAATGTCTGGCCAATGTAGTCATACCAATTTGCAGTCTGATCACAAGTGCGTAATAGTCGTCTTTCCTACAAATCCTTGCTGAACAATAGTATTGATAGTCTTTTTAATTCTAACCTTTTGACTGGTATGTAATTACTACATTTCCAATAATTTGAGAAGTTCCTACAGAGCATATAACAAGACAGACCATATCCTGGGCCATAAAACGGCCTTTACAAATTATAATAGAAATAATAAAATCTATTTTAGTACCTTATTTATGTAATTCAATTTAAATTGACTATCACTATAGTTGGGTTAATATCTACCATGTTGGTTTCTGTTTTCTTTCCTTTTTTTTCCCCAATATTTTATTTATTTATTCATATGAGACACAGGGAGAGAGGCAGAGACATAGGCAGAGAAATAAGCAGGCTCCCTCTGGGGAGCCTGATGTGGGACTCGATCCCAGGATCCCAGAATCACACTCTGAGCCTAAGACAAATGCTCAACCGCTGAGGCACCCAGGTGGCTTGATTCCTGTTTTCTATTCGTTGCCCTTGTTCTTAATTTTTTTGTTTGGCCCTCATTTTAATTGTGGTTTTTATTTGACTCCATTGTCCTCCTCTACTAGCATATTAGCTAAACTTTTTTGGTAAAAAGTTTAGTGCTTTCCCTTGTTTCTACAAAACACATTTTAAAATAACGCTTTATGTAAACAACTTTTCAAAATAACTCTTCCCTTGTAGTACAAATATCTTATAATTAGTATAATTAATTTCTCCCTCCTACACCATGTGACCTTGTTGTTAAGATAATTTTATTTATCTGCTATAATTAATTAACAATATTATTTAAATATCATTACTTAGATCAATTAAAAATAAAAAGAAAACAATGTATTTTACCTCATTTATTTTTTTGGTCAGCTTCTCCTCCATTATTTATGTAGAGCCAAGCAAGCAGACCTAAGAAGCTTTATCTCTGTGGATGCACCTGTATCCAGATTTCAGATTACTTGGTATACTGTGAATGTTTGCTTTTCTGATGGGGCAAGAAAAGTTGATGATTTTCAATTTATTCAACTCTTTCTTGTTGTTATGATGGGAGTAATGACTTCCAAACTTTTTATATAATGGAGATAAAACTAGAAATCTTTTAAATTCATTTTTATGAATTTAGAAACTGCTGGCCTTAGCAGTTTACTATAGTCACTTAATAATACTAATAGTTAATACTTAGATTATTTTAGATTTTGTGCACATTTACTTATGCATCTCTAAGTATCCACATTTTCTCGTTTTTTCAGTCTTTCTTTCTTTCTTTCTTTCTTTCTTTTTTTCTTTTTTCTTTTTGTTTAAAAAATTCTATTTATTTATTCATAAGAGACACACAGAGAGAGAGGCAGAGACATAGGCAGCGGGAGAAGTAAGCTCCATGCAGGGAGCCCAGAGTGATACTCGATCCCAGGACATCAGGATCGCACCCTGACTGAAGGTAGGCGCTAAACCAGGGAGCCAACCAGGCATCCTTCTTTCTTTTTCTCTTTTCTTTTCTTTTCTTTTCTTTTTTTCTTTTCTTTTCTTTTCTCTTTTCTTTTCTTTTCTTTTTTTCTTTCTTTTCTTTCTTCCCTTTTCTTTTATTTTCTTTTTCTTTTCTTTCCTTTTTCTTTTCTTTCTTCTTTCTTTCTTTCTTTCTTTCTTTCTTTCTTTCTTTCTTTTTCTTTCTTTCTTCTTTCTTTTTTTACTCTTCTTTCTCTCTCTCTTTTTTCTTCTTTTTTTATTTCTTTCTCCTCTCTTTCCTCCTCCATCATAATTCTTTCATTTCTTTATTGGCTAGGATCTCAGCCCAGTATTTAATATAATCTAAAGAAAAAATAGAAAAATATTTTAGCTGAATGCAAGTAAAATCTTTGAAATGTGTGGGGTGCAGGCAAAAGAATGGTTAGATAAAAATTCAAAACTATAATTGCCAATAATAGAAAATAGGAAAGGAATTGAAAATCAGTCATATCAATGTCTACCATTAGAAACTAGAAAACAAATTTACATAAGTAAGATGAAGAAAGAAACTAAAGACAAGAGCAGATATTTATGAAAAAAAATTAACCAACAATAAAGGGAATAAATAAAACCAAAATTTTAATTTTAAATAAATTATTAAATTTGGTTTAATAACCAAATTTATTTGGTTATTTGGTATAACCAGTTATTTGGTATAAATAACTGGACTGTAAGCAAATGTAATGAAAGTGTAGATCCAAAAACAAAAAAAGAGAAAGTGTAGCTCCTACTACATATATAAGAAATAGTAGATATTAAGATAATATTGTTGAACAACTTTATGCTTCCAAAACTAAAACATTTCAATAAAATTGGCAATATCATAAAAGGCACAAATGATCAAAAATGATTCAAGAAAAAATAGAAAATCTGAATAGTCCGTCTTCTTGAAAAGGGACACAATTATTCATTAAAAACTTTTCTATAAAGAAAAGTCCAAGCCTACATGAATATCTTGGTAAGTTCAATTAAATATTAAGGAGTAAATAATATAAATCTTATCTGAGAAAGCATAGTAAATGTTTTCTTATTTCATTTAATGAGGCAAAAATTACCATGACACCAAAGTTATAAAAAGTACTAAAAATATTGTTTTTAAAGTTAAGTATGTATCTATTTACACAGTAGAAAGGTATAAACATTGATATTTAAATAGATGCAAAAACATAAAAACAAAAATCTTTAGCAAAATATTAGCTAACAAAAAACATATAAAGAATTAGGTTATTATAAATAAGTTGTAGGTCTCTGTAATGTAATATTCGTTTGATTTTGGAATAGCAATAAATGTAATTCACCACTCTACTAGAAGTCCTAGCATGTGTGATAAAGAGAAATTGAAAAACATGTAGAATAAAAACGAAGCAATAAAATACAATCTTCATTTGATATGATTGTTTGTGGAGAAAATCCTAAGGAATCTGTAAAAAAAAATATATTAATAACTAGAATATTCCATAAGTTCACCAGAAAAAAATTCAACATACAAAAACTAATTGCATTTCTATCTAGTAGAAAGACTAGAATATGGAATAAAATATAATTTACAATATCCAAAACATAATATATTTAGAGAAACAATCTAGCATGTGTAATACTTCAAAACTGAAATCTCCAATAGAATTCTGAGAGAAATAAAAGAAGGCTTAGTCATTTTCATTGACTTTAAGACTTAATATTATTAATCTGTTGATTTATGAAATCTGGACCAAAGTTCGAGGAATTTTTTAGGCAGATTGCCAAGATGATTCTAAAATTTATATAGAAATTCAAAGGACCTAGAAGAGCCATACCAATTGAGGAAGAATGGGATTGGAGGCCTTAGCATTTGACAACAAGTCTTACAATAAAATTACAACAAAAAGGTAAGGTGGTATCTGTTAGGAAAGATATAGAAAAAAGTGGAGCAGTATAGATAGACAGGAATAGGTCCACAGATATTTGATCGTTTGATTTTTTTTTTTTTTTAAGTAGGCTCTAGGCAGGACATGGGGCTCAAACCCATAGCTCCAAGATCAAGAGTTGTACACTTCACTAACTGAGCCAGCCAGGCACCCCAATCATTTGAATTTTTTGAAGATGTCAAGGAAGGCCAATGGGCAAAAGGAAAGTCTTTTCAAAAAATAATGCTGGGACAACTGTATAAGGAAAAAAAAAAAAAAACTTTGAAACTCAACCCATGCGTAAACAAAATTCCTGCAAATGGTTCATAGGACAAAATGTAGATATTACGATTATAAAACTTCCGGAAAAAAAATTTAAACTTTTAAATATGCAAAAACTTCATATACAAATATAAAATAAAAAGATAGACTGTTTTAAAGTCATATGTAAAGTATACTTAAAGATTATTTCTAAAAATTAAGCCATTGATAGTTATTGCAAATTACTAGAGAAGAAGACATGGACAGTAAGATTGAAGAGATCCAAATAGGAAAATAATGAAGTGTCCTTGTCAGAAGGTCTGGAACAAAGCATGTATTACAAAGACAGCTACCCCATGGGGAAAATAAAAACATAAAATGAGATTGAGGTGGAAATTACAAATAACTTTAAAATGCACGAGATAAAAAAACGAGGCAGGACATTGGCTTAATGCTAGCATTAATCTCATGCTATGTTTAGCTTGTTTAAAAACAAAAAAAGACAAAACAGTCACATCTGAATAATTTATGGAACAGACCCATTGAAAAATTTTACTTGTAAAGAATAAGACATGTCCTGGTTAATAACTTTTCCTAAAGCTATTAAGATTTGAATGAAGTTAGTGTATTCTAAACAAAATGGGTTAGAGATGGAGCTGATAATGAATCATTTTTAGTTCAACATTGTTTATAATTCAAATTTTCCCACCATTTGTGACCAATGGGCCCATGAGTAACTCTCTCAGAGAGAAAACAGCAAATTTTGATGAACAAAATCTACTAGACAATTTTGTTAAGGTTTCTGTGTTAGGTTCTGAAGCATTGGCAAACTTGCTTAAGATAATATGCAAAAATGAGACAGGAAATGAATACTTCTTACTCTTGATTTTTTGGGAGCATATTGAAACATGGAAATGGCAAATTTCCCAAGGAGGTGGAGATTGGCCCTTTTCAGTCAAGACAACTAGTTTACATGATACAGTGTTTTATTACTTCTTTGAATTGTAAAGATTATTTAGTGATATTTTGAGGGATAAGATTTCCTAAAAAGTAGAGTGAAATACCATCAAGGGATTTCTGTTTTCTTTACGTGACTTTGGACATTAATACCCTAGGCCATAATGAAGAGATTGGTAATGGGTAGGAATAGTCAACGAAATTACTTCTAACACTGATAACTCTTTTTGGAATCTGACAATAAATCTAAATTAGGCAAACGGAATATTTTTTATTTCTAATTATAAAACTTTTGGAAGCAAAAATGTGCTTTTGAACCTGTCCATCCAATAGCCATGTAGGAGTAGCAGCACGCCAACATTCCAGATGATTCATTATATGTCAGCATACATTCGCAAAGTGAATTTTTGCAGGTATATATTTGCTAAAATGTGTGCTAAAGAAAATCTCCACAGGGTCCTGCCTCCCCCACATCCATTTATTTCCATTAATGACAATCTGTACCCAATTTGTGGACAACACACTCTTCATAAACTCAGTTTCATGTTCATCAGTAGGTGAATATATATAGGCTGATTTTCCTTTTACTTCACTGCAAAATCAGAGCAGATGGATATGAAACAAAATATTTCTCTGCTTAGCTAGAATAGCAAATTCATAACAGTATTTCCAAATATTGAGATAAGTAAATTGCAATCAAAGTCTCATGGTTTATGCATCTTCTGTTCAACTAAATCCATCAATTTATCTTTAAGATTTACATTGTTATCTCTAAAAAAACACTTTTTTTCAGTTCTGATGTTTATCAATTATCTTTACACAGTAAGAAGAGATGGTAATACAGATGTCATAGTATCAACAAAACATAAATCTTGCCTGTGTAACGTAGTACAGAAGTGAGGGCTATTTCAAAAACCACTTTGCTGGATTGAATTTGAATTTCAGTAGATTGGAGTGATTCTTGTTTTATTTTTTAAATTTAAATCATGTTGAATTTTTGCGGTTACTTTGTAGAAAGAATATAAATCTTGAAAGTATTTTTAGAGACTTATTTAAAGTGAGGAAACTTTTTTTTTTATTAAGAATGAATGTCAGAAACTCAAACAAATGCAGAATTTTTTAAGTGTTTGCTGAGATTTAATTAAAATTATATTTTACATTAGAATACTGCTATGAAATTCCATATGAATGAAAATAGCTATGAACATAAATATTTTAGAGCTGAAAAAGGGATCAATTTTTCAGTCACTAATACTTAATATATGTTACATGAGTAAATTTACACATAGAAATTCATAGAAAAAATCAGAAAATATATGCTAATATGTTGATAATGATTTTTTTAAGTAAATTCAGCTTAAGAATTTTGGATATCTGTCAAGAAAATTGAATTTTATGTTTAATTTGCATGTGCTATTTGTTTAAATCTTTGTTCTAGAGATATACCTTAGGCGCTTTCTAATCACTACATGATATTAATAATATCCAGAAAACAACAACAATATTAATAGTCAATTATTATTACAATCTGATGAACATATATCTTCCAATAACACTAAATATTGATTTATTATTTCAGCCTCGCAATAAACAACAGATAGTATATTTAGTATAATTATCCATTCTTTGCCAAGGACCTGAGCTACTTAGCGATGGCCCTAGCATCAGGCAGCCAGACTCCACAGCCCCACTATTCAGAGAAATACACACTGTAACATGTGCAACAGTACTACTTACATAAGTCCTACCAAGTTTCGGCTTACCCTAAGCGCTGCGCCACACTTGAACATTGCCAGGTAACCCAACAGAATTGCTGACTTTCATTCAAGGACCCTTTGTCTCTTGATTCAACTTCTTAACCTTATAAAATGCATTGTGGATTTAGAAAAAAAAAAAAAAACTTATCTGACTCTTCCAGCACTAGATCATTCCTTCAGCTTTGACCCAAAGAAGGTCCTCACCTGCCCTTCTTCTTTACCTGAACTTCTCTCTGTCTACAGCCTCCTAATCTCTACACATCTTGGAGTTTCCTCTATGTTTTGTTTCTTCACCATCACATTGTTTTGCTCTGTGTGTTCAATTATGAGGCTGCAGGCATCTGTTCTCAAAGAATGTACTTTGTGAGACCCACCAGAAATACATCGGTACGTGGTCATCTACAGTGGTCATGGATATGACCGTAATCTGGTTCCTTTATGGGGAGAATAGCAAACATCTTGGAAATGAGCATTTGACTACTTCATCCTATTCCAGTGTCATTGTGTGGGGCTGTCCAATCTGGGACGTTTGTCATTTATGGGCTGTTCTGTGCGTTTTATACCAGCCACTGGATGTCCTTCTCCAACAGTAGCCTCAGTAGCTTAGATTCTTTTCAAGAGAAAACCCAGACGTTGGGTCCCGTTGCTGCAGGAACTGATTTGTAGAAGTATTTGGAGACGGTACAAAGAGACAAAGGCAATACAAAATACAACTCTCCCTCTATGTTTCTATATTTCTTTTTCATTCCCCTTGGAATTGCATTTGCAGAATTTCTTGGCTGGTTGCCAGTCCTATCCTCAGACGCCTTAAAGTGCTCTTGACAATGCTGTTCATTCATTATATGAATACAAAAACAGGGAGCAAAAGCTGGAAACTTAGCTCACTGATAACTGCTTCTTTATTTTCCTGAATGTTTCTTTGCGAGCATAGCCAAATTTAAACCATCCTGGTTTAAATTAACCATTTCTGGAGCAGTGGCTTTCTGGGTGGATTTAGAAAATGTCCACTCTGCCATTTTGACCCCATCCTTCCAGGATTGGTCTGCATGGGTATTTAATTTTGATGTTTTTTTTTTTTTTTGATGTTTTAAGCATGATGGTTTTGACTCTCTGCTTATGAAATCAATTATTTCTATCATTTTCTACAGAACTAATGAATCTTCAGAGAAAATGTATTTTCTGAAGCTAAATTTTCCATTAAGGGTTTGATGGCTACATCAGTTTTTGGTAAGTTGTATTTAAAATATTTCTATTTACTTTCTCAATATAATTTTTATTGTGTTTATAAGTATTTTCATCAAGATATTGAAACATTTACAACTATTATTTGATTCATTTTTTATTTTTATTCCATGTGAAATTTTTGGCAATTATATTTAAGTTATTGTGGGTTTGCTATTCTGGGTGTTACTCATATCGAGGCTAATTGTTACAGGTAAAAACACGTGCAGGTTTATATTTTCAAAATACATTTTATTCTATCATCAGTTTTGCATAATAATTCTTTTTTCAAATATGACTCTAAGTATTTGTATTTTTATTTATTTTGGCGTACTCTGTTTTCCCAGATAACCACCATCCCCTTTACCTTCGCTACATTGCTGTATATGAAACACAATCATCTACGTTTTTATTTTTATTTATTTATTTATATCACCTGAGTTTTTAAAATGTATTTTTCTTCTATGATGCTATGTAACATTCATATTATTTCTTGTTAGTATTTTTAAGTTTATTATGCCCTCTCAAACACTTTGGTACTGTTATGGTTGCTAATTATTACTGTGTATATATTATAATAATTGATTATGCTATTTCTGGTGATACGGTCTATGAGTATTTTGTGCTATGAAGTAGATAAATGATAATAATTAGTTATTAGTTCTTAACTATTGCATAAGAAATATATATTTTTTAAGATTTTTTATATTCATGAGAGACACACACATTAGAGAGAGAGAGAGACAGGGACGGAGACACAGGCAGAGGGAGAAGCAGGCTCCATGCAGGGAGCCTGACATGGGACTCGATCCCGGGTCTCCAGGATCACAACCTGGCTGAAGGCAGCGCTAAACTGCTGAGCCACCCGGCCTGCCCATAAGAAATATTTTAACTTTTTTTTTCATAACATAATCTATAACTAGTTTACTTATTTATTTTTGTTTACTTATTTCAGTCGTTATCAAGATGTTCACTATAGTTTTATTTTAAATATTTTGGTTTAATGGTATATATAATTACCAGAGTAAACGTAAAATTGTTAGTCAAATAATAATGTCATCAAATAATAATGTCTAAATGTCTTTGGGTCAAAATATAGAAGTTAAGATATTTTATAATCTAAAGCCATAGATTATTGATTCATGTTTCAGTAAGGATAATTTTAAGCAAAAGGTATGTCTCAAGAAACACTGTCATTTTTTTAGATTTGCTAAGGATACTATCTTTAAATCACTTAAATCTGTGTGAGAAGCTGCTCATTGATCTTCATGTAACAACTTTCCAAGACAACTATGAGTTAACATGGCCTAAATATTTTCAGAACATGCTTAGAAAATATTGTCTTTTAGCCAGAGGACCTCAGAGAATTGCCATGTGCTAATTCTTCCTTCTCCAAGGAAAAATGGAATCAAACTTGTCACTAATTTTCCTAACACAAGTTGCTGCAAGTATGTTTGGATATTTAAACCCTAGAGGTAACTTTCACATGTTTCAATAAAGCAGAATAAATAAAAATCTGTACTGCTCGGTAACATTCTTATAGTATCTTTATTATAGTTGCTATTTTTAAAATTCTTTTCTCCCCAGCTTTATGAAGATGTAATTGGCATATAACATTGTGTAAGTTTCAGGTGTACAACCTGTTTATTTGACACATTTATATATTGCAAAATGATCAACACCACAGCAGTAGCTAATATCTTCATCGAGTCACATAATTACCATTTTAATTTTTTTTGTGTTGAGAATTTTTAAGACCTGCTGTCTTAGCAACTTTCAAGTACATGATACAGTATGTTTATGTTTACCGTAATGATCATTACTGTGTATTAGGTCCCCAGAACTTATCAATCTCATTTGTTATTTCTCTTCACATTTCTAGTTTTTATTAGGAAAAAAAATGCTTCTGTGACTTGAATAAGGAAAAATATGTTGTAGTAATATACCATCGCTGTCTGTAATTTCTGCCCAAGTGGAAGTGATTAAAAATAGGACACCTCTTTCTTTTGAATCTATTATCATATTTGGCTTCCCTGGTTGGAGGGTGTTTTTTCACTTGTCTACGATGACTAGGATCTATGGGTATATGATGTTCCTCGAATCTATGTGTCCTATATGTTTTAGAGTTCTCTTTTTCCTAACTGTTCCCCTTACTATTCCATTCCCCTGTGACCATTAAACTTTTTACATAAAGCTCTCCCTGGGAAAATTATCTTGGGGTTTCATTCTCCTGATTGGACCTTTATTGATACAGTAGAACATCATGATTTATTGAAAGTAAGAACTAAAAAAAAACCTAAAAAAAAAAAAAGTAAGAACTAGAATCAGTGGCAATATTGAATGGTGGGCATTTGTTACAGAGATAAGTCATCCCCATGTATGGCTGCTAAGAATACCAGCCAATCTGCATGCACATGCTACTGCTCACACACAAGATGAGTCTATCCATATTCCACTTGACCTTGGACCAGCTTGTGACTTGTTTTGATGGATAAATTGTGACAGAAGAGGTGTACTATCGTGGAACCCACCAGGCATGTTGTATGGCAGCGCCATGCTAGATTATTGTATTAGTAAAGACCAGGTGGAAAGTCCTTTGGAAAATAAAAGACCATCATCTCCCAGTCTTTCAGCTGAATGAAACTTTGTAGAGACCCCCAAGTGAGACCAGCCAAAGAACGGCATAGCTAAGCCTAGGAAAACTCACAGAATCATGAGAAATAATAAACTGTGATGTTGGATTGGTTTGTTAAGTGGAAACAAAGATCTAAATCAGCAGTTTAGGAACCGTGGCTAAATTTGGATATTATATTGTCAGAGGCCTGAGTCAGCCGGGTTGTATCAGTCAGGCTTCTCACAGCTCTGACATTTATTTTTCTCTCTTCTTCAAAACACTTTTATCTAAGGCAAACATTGTTTAAAAATCCTACATAAACTCTCAGGATCCTACAGTAATTCTTATCACTCACCTGATAATACCCGTAATTAGTTGAAATATGTTGCCAATTTCTTGTAGCCATGGCAGGTGTCATGATAACCTAGTGATTGCAGAAATTAAACAAAATACAGAGACAAGCTGCACAAAGATAAATTAGATGCTTTGGAGGACTTTGGTGGAAATGCTCCAATCACACAATATAACTTGTTAAGAGGTTAGATAACCAAGGATGATAATAGCAGGTAGAAAAATAGGCAGATTACTATGCTCCAATTTGTGAAAGTGTAAGTAATGATGCCCTGCCTGTGGAAAACATTTAAAATGAAAGTCCAGGAAATCAGTGAAGAGCATCTCCATGCTTATATTAATCATTTTGATCAGATTAAACACTTGACAAGATGACTCACCTCCCATTGAAATTTAAATAAATTTGTTTCGTTTTGGTTTTTTTAATGAACTCTACCTTGCTGGAAACTTTTAACCAAAGACAGGCAAAAGCTAAAGTTCATAGAACCGGGTAATGAAGAATTTGCTCAGCCACAGTGACAATTACCTACTCTAGATGCAGACTAGTGTCATCTCAGGGCTCATTAATTTTGGAACTCCAGAAGTCCAAGGTCTTGATTAGTGTATGTGATCACTTCTGCTTGATGCAGCTGCTGGAGTGGAGTTGCTCACAGTCGCAGCCACAGAAACATTGGCGAGGATGCCTTCCAAAAGCAAGAGGCCAAATTGTAAAAAACAAAGGAAAGGGGTTGTGATAGGTTGAATCATGTTACCCCCCAAAAAGATATTTTGAAGTTCCCAATACCATTGAATGTGACCTTATTTGGAAATACCGTCATTGCTGACATAATTAGTAAAAGTAAAATCAGATCATATTATGGTAGAGTGGGCTCCTAATTCTGTAAAATGGATATCTTTATGAGGAGATGATCCTATAAGGCTAAAACTCAGAGAAGTGCCATGAATGATGTTTGAATGACGTCATGAATGAAGTCTGAATATTGGGGTGTTATATCTAAAAACCAAGGAACATCAGAGATTGCTGCCAAATCAGCAGGAGCCATGAAGAGGCAGGGAAGGACTTTTGTACAGATTTCTAATGGAGCATGGCCCTGCTGACACCATGATTTCAGACCTCTAGTATCCAGAGCTGTGAAACAATAAATATCTCTTGTTTGAAGCCATGCTATTTGTGATATTTTGTTACTGCAGCCCTAGGAAACTAATAATAAAGTTCAGTTGCTGCCTGCCAACAACATCAACAACTTAAAATCTCTTAGTGGAGACCACAAATTCTATGCCTAAATTCAAATATTTATTTGTTTTTTGTTTTTTAATTTTATTTATTTATTCATGAGAGACACACAGAGAGAGCCAGAGACACAGGCAGATCCATGCAGGGAGCCCGATGTGGGACTTGATCCCTGGACTCCAGGATCACACCCTGGGCTGAAGGCAGGCACTCAACCACTGAGCCACCCAGGGATCCCTAAATTCAAATATTTCTGATGAATACTGACTTTCAAAAATATTTGGGGAGTTTTGGGAAATGGATTATATTAATGAGCAGGGATACTGAAGAGAAAGAATCTGGGAAGGCAGAACTTTGCCAAATGTCCTGATTGGACTTAGAGAACCAAGGTGATTTTCTGTGGAGGCTTTCCCATTCTTTCAACTGATACTGAAATCATTATTGTGATTCTATAGGGAAAAGAAGAGTTCTTATTTGAAAGGATGAAGAGAAACAGTGTAGGGACTTCCTTGTACATATTAAATGTCAATCCTTGAAGTCCTCCTCTCACAATAAAGTCATACATATTAAGTCATTATTGCCATATTTTAGAGAGAGTAATGTTTTGATTCCAACATGGAAATCATAGAGGTGGGTTATGCCCAATGGTAACATTATTCCAATGATGATCTCATTTTGTCTAGTACAAAAATCAGATGAGTTGTGGCCATTATTTATAGAATAAAATTAGATTCATAATTTGTTTTAAAAAATGGTAGTAATTTGGTAAGAATTGTGACCATATTTTTACATTGAAGGATGATTCATAATTACTGCTGATTGGAATGCAGTCATTGATTTGGCTTAGGTGATCTTACCAGTCTCTGATAATGCTGGATATCAAGAGCAATTTGTTTTTTTTCTTGCAGGGCCAGCAGTCTGATTTACTGTTTGTTCAACCACCTGGGTATTTAAATTATCTGGCATGATGTCATAATTGAGTAAGGTGGGCTTTAAACAGGTGGCCTAAACCTAATTCAAATGCTAGAGTTACTCATTGTATTGAGGCCATATTAACAGAAAGTAATTGTGAAATAATTGTGTTTGAAGCTCTGCCTTTCTTTACTGATTTTGTTGCAGAAATGGATGGGATATTAAGCAGAAAATAAATTAGACAATTGTCTACCAGACAATATAGCCCCAGCAATCCAAGCCAGATGTGTCACAGCCAGATAAAAACTTTTATTCTTTAGTCTCTTAAACATCATAAATAATGTTTAAAAACCATTTTGCTTATTTCATTTCTGGAAATGGCATTTCTCACTCCTAATGTAATTGTTCCCTTTCAACATATTAATATAATGCGTCAAAAGAAACAGAAGTCTTGAACAATGTGGTGTCAGAGTCCAAGCGTGCCTTCTACCTTCTGGCCTCACTTATTCACTCATTCAACAGGTATAAATCATGTACTATACATCAACCACTGTTCTAGAAACTAATGCAATAATTACAAACAATTAAAATATCCATAAGGAGATTATATTCTAAGTGAAGGCAGAAACATATTTTTTAAAAAGTATAAATACATCATTGGAAGATGTTAATAAATACTATAGGGAAAAATTGAGTGTGGTAGTGAATTAGAGAGAGAGATAGGAGAGAGACACTTCTTTTATTTTTTTTATTTTTTATTTTTTAATAAATTTACTTTTTATTGGTGTTCAATTTACCAACATACAGAATAACACCCAGTGCTCATCCCGTCAAGTGTCCCCCCTCAGTGCCCGTCTTTTAAATATAAGGTGGTCAAGAATGGCTTCACTGTCAAGGTAATACTTTTTTTTTTTAATTTTTATTTATTCATGAGAGACACAGAGAGAAAGGCAGAGACACAGGCAGAGGGAGAAGCAGGCTCCCTGCGGGGAGCCCAATGTGGGCCTCAATCTCAGGACCCTGTGATCACGCCCTGAGCTAAAGGCAGATGTTCAACTGCTGAACCACCTGGGCTTTCTGTCAATGTAATACTTAAGGGAGATACTGCAGTGGTCAGAGAGGCTAGATTGAAGAGAATGGGGGTGACCAAAAAATGAAATTTCTAATATTAATGGATATGGTACATACAGGATAGGACAAAGTCTGGGTCCCCTATCTGTCATTACTTCTGACATTGGCTAGTCTCCCAGGATAACACTAGCATCAGTCATGAGTTACTGTTTCTTCATAGTCTAAAAACTTTGCTGGCTTTCTTTAAAAATGTTGTCAAGCTTATGGCTGTTATACTAGTATTGCTTCTCAGATCTTAGGCGATGATGAATCAGCTTTGTTAGGGAGGTTAGATTTAAAAATAGTTCTCATAGCATGTGTGTACATTCAATTGTACTTCTTACTAATATTTGTTCTTATATATTATTTCTAGACTATGGTAACAGACTGTCCAATTGTTCAGGCCTTTGGCCTTTTAGTAATCATGATGATTGATAGAGACAAATTTATGTGAACAACCTGTCCTAGGCTGACTTGGTTGAGGTTATGACAAATTTGAAACCTTTGTTTCCTATATAGATTCTCATGTAACCTTTGTTAAAGCTTCATACTAAATCAATATTTGTTGGTACTCTGACAAAAGCAAAAGTTTTTTTGAGCAGCTGAAAACTCAAACCCAATAGTCTATGTTTGGAGGAAGAATTGCTGTCCAGTATCTTTAAAATCCAATTTAGGGGACACCTGAGTGGCTCAGTGGCTAAGCACCTGCCTTCAGCTTAGGGCATGATCCTGGAGTTCTGGGATCGAGTTCCACATTGGGCTTCTTGTATGGAGCCTGCTTCTCCCACTGCCTAGGTCTCTGTCTCTCTCTCTCTCTCTGTCTCTCATGATTAAATAAATAAAATCTTTAAAAAAAAATCCAATTTGGAAATTTTAGATTTAGCAATGAACCTAATGAACATAGTTTTATGGAGCCATAGAAAATAGCTACAGAGCTGAAATCATTTTGTACAGATGAATTGTTGAATTGCCTGAGTTGAGTTGGCCACACCTTTATAGAGACCTAAATTTTTAGGGAAATAATTAATCTTACATAAATATTTAGGAGGCTCTAGTTGTTCTTTCTTTTCCCAATTTAGATCTGGTGTATCACATAGATTACTGCCAGTTCTTAAGATTAAGATTATAAACTATAGATTTGCATATATATATATACATATATACATATATATATACACATATATACATATATATAACTATAGTCCTGGATCTACTTTTATTTTATATTTTATCTTACTTTGGACCAAATTAAATGCTTACTGATAACATTCACCTGTAGCTAGGTAACCATGAACCCAGAAAACACTTAATAGATCTCTTACTAAAAATTAAATTAGTAGATTCAATTTTGGAGTATAATTAGAAATATGCAAATACAAATAATAGGTATAATCTTATATTTCTTTGAACATACAAAGGATGTCCTGTGCCAAAGTTCATCATCCATCTGTTTCTAAAATATGGAAATGATTGCAGGGAAATGACGTTCTAGGAAACTTTCACTCCCATTTTGGCTTTGAGGAGTTTTGAATATTAATGTGCAATAATTCTATTTTCTTCAATAAAAGTCGGGATTGATACTTTCACTAGTAATTGTTGGTTCTCAAATTAGCCCCTGTCCACACAGGGAAAGAATAGATGTTAGAATGAGGCAGACCACTCCAGCTTGGTAGATGGCAGGCTCAGAAAGCAAGGAAACTCACATACCAAGCTTATCTGGAGTGGTCACAAGATGGGTAGATCTCCACACCTACTACCAGAATCTTAAAAGTTTACAGAGAAGTCTTAGCTGGGTTTGGTTACATTTACCACCCATAGGATCTCAACACCTTACTCTCTTAGGCTTTGTCTTTCAAATGGTTCCCATTATGGGAACAACAGGTAGAAAACTTACCTTTGAAGGACAGGGTGAGGGTGAGGAGCCTCGGATCATCCAAGTCCAACTGGCTCAGGGGTCAAATGGTAGTCACTCCCTCTTGATTACTAGACATTTTAAAGGCACATTGATTAAACGGGCCTTTGCATTTCTTCTCAATATACATTGCTTAAGAAAGTAATTTAACTTACAGTCTAAACAAAATAAGATTTCTCTGTTAAATGAAGTATTTTACCCACTGTGTTTATATGGATTAAAGAAAATAAAAATAAAACATGTAAATTAATTTTAAAGAAACTTGAAAGAAAAGTTAAATTATTTGTGGACAGAGATGAATAATGTGGCAAGTATAAGTGCATACCCAGGTGATATAACAAAGCAGTTACACCATCCAAATTTATCTGTCCTTCCAGTCTCTATCCCATTGGTCAATAGATGTTAGGAACAGAGGCTCTGGGGTACTTGATATTAAGAAACTGAAAAATAATAATTTAAAAGCTAATAATCAAGTATTTAGAACTGGAATAAGAAGTTTTAGCTAACAGATATTTACTATCAATCTTGTATAATTTTAAGCTACTTTGTAAAAGAAATTTCTTGTTAATGTGGTTGTGGCACCTTTGAATGTGCTTCTAGGTTAAATTCACTGTAATATTTAGTTATTAATTGTATCAGACAATCACACAAATGTATTTACTCCTCTATTTGTTCCAACAGTGTGTCAATTAATCCTTGATTAAATAAAATGTAAATAATATCTAGTGATAGCACAATGTATGTATGGTGTTTAGTGACAAGAGGAAAGGATGGAGTACAGGGGAGGAATGGGCACAGTGACCTAAACTTCTTATTAAGCAAATATTGCTAAAAAAAAAATGAGAATATAAGGATAAATATTTCACATACCATTTCAATATTAGGAATAGAAGTTTAAAAGACGATGAAAGAGATGTTGGGATTATACATGTTGTAGTAAACGAGTGGTGACTAAATGCCAAAAAGCAAAACAAGTGCAAGAGAATACAGTGAACTTCTTGGTTGGGAGGATTCAGGTGGCACTGCAATTAGCTTGAGTTATAATAATAGAGGGTCTTTGATGGGACTATTTTAGTGAAAAAAAAAATATGTGATGACTAAATTGTTCACAAGTTAGAAGTAAAACATTATTATCGCAATGGTTTTATCTATGTGTAATTGCATTTTGAATGCAAAAGAAATTTGAATGAGGAAGAATTTGAGCAAGCAGCCCCCCACCACACCCAGCCCAGTTCAGTCTCACTCCATTATGAGAGAAAAAAATGAGTTGGAGAAGAGCAGTACAATTTTTTTCCAACTTCCATCGGAAGGTACCAGAAGGATCATCTACTAACAAGGAGCTTGCATTTGTGAACACCTGGGTGTGTTGTTATTTCTGTGAAGATTATGGACAATGCCTGACATTTAGCATTTTTGCTTATATGGAGATTATGGCCAACTAGTTTATAATGGATTTGTCTTTCACATCTGGAAAAAAATCACTAACATATACCCAATTCATTAGTTAGATCATGGAGAACATGGCCTCTTTTGCCAATTTTAAGGAGTGACAAATAAAAAGCATTTAGTTCATAAATAAATGCATCCAGAGTCAACTCTTCCCTAATGCAGTGCATTGTTTTGTTTTATTTTCTCTTAACTTCCCATCTTCTTGGCAGGAACATCTTAAACTTTATTTTTAATCTGACCACTGTCCAGAGGTCCAATATTATCTCTCTTAATTGCCCTTTTGACAAGTATAGTGGATTTTTATGCCATTAATCCTGATTCCAAATATCTAAAAAGGACAAATAAAATAAATTCTCAAATTCATCTGAATATGTTTCACTAGATTTAAAATTTGCATTTTGTTTGTGGAAAAAGTAATATGCAATGAATTCCTTTAATGTTTAAAACATGTTCGTAAGAGGGGTATAATGACATTATAAAATATTTAACTTTCATTTATTGGGATATTTGACATTCAGTAGTAAGTATTTTCAGATACTGTTTGTAGGAACCATGCTTTAAGAGAATAGCCTTTCCATTTCTCTCTTAATTTGATATTTTAATAAAGTTACTGGTTTTTATTTGAGAACTGCAATTTTTAACTTTGGTTCAGGAAAGCAGTTTTTATAATCTATTTTTCTAAGCTATATATCTGAAGCATGATCCAAATTTTAATTTTTATTTGGTCTATGTATTAAGTATAAAAAGTTTGCTTTTACTTGCTAAAATATTTAAAGTAAATTAAATAATATGAAACAAATATTACTTGGAAAAAGTTTAATATTCTTATATATTATAACGCTATTACATTATAGTATTGAAAAAATACATCATTACATTTTATAATAAAAGATATAATTGCATTTTATAATATGTTAATATAAAATGTTATTCTAAAATAACTTTATATCGGGGCACCTGCTCAGTGGTTGAGCAGATCTGCCCTATGGTCAGGTCATGATCCCATGGTTCTGGGATTGAGTCCCACATTGGGGTCCCCACAGGAAGCCTGCTTTTCTGTCTCCCTCTGTCTCTGCCTCTCTCTCTCTGTGTCTCTCATGAATAAATAAATAAAATAGTAAAATAAAATAACTTTATATCACATTTCATGTAAAAATGGTGAAGGAATCTTTAAAAAATTCCAGTAATGAAATAAATAAATTACAGAGATGAAAAATATAGCATGAGGATATGATCAATAGCATCGTAATAATGTGGTATGTTAATAGATGGTAACTACACTTACTATGGTGAGCAACAAGTAATGTATAGAATTGGTGAATCACTAGGCTGTAGATCTGAAACTATTATGACATCATATCGTAACTCTACTTTAAAAATAATTTTAAAAATGTGTAAGATATTTTATGAATATATACTAATATGTAACAACAAATAATTGCAGTTTTGCTGTAAGTGAAACTATGATACTGAATGTTTTAAAAATTTACATATTAGAAAAATCTCTCAACCCTAGTACATATGTGAGTGAGTTTCTAGGAGACCAGAAACATAATTTTTGAGTCCAGACATAATATGAGCCTGAATGGAAATACTGCAGTTACAGGGAGTTTAGAAAACAATGGCTTAGTATATAATTCCTTAAAAAGATAGGATCCTTAATATTACAGTGATGGCTAGATGTAGGTTTAGGGCAAATTCTAGGATGACTCTCAAACTTTTCATTTAACTGAACTCATGTTCTCATTCACCGAAATACTTCACCATTAGGGATGTTTATTTTTTATTTATTTTATTTTATTTATTTTATTTTTTTAAAGATTTTATTTATTTATTTATTCATGAGAGACAGAGAGAGAGAGAGAGAGGCAGAGACACAGGCTCCATGCAGGAAGCCTGACATGGGACTCAATCTCAGGACTCCAGGAACATGCCCTGAGGTGAAGGCAGGAGCCAAACCGCTGAGCCACCCAGGGATCCCCATTAGGGATGTTTAAAGAGTAACCAATATCATTGCAGAAGGTAAGGAAGTGGAGAGACCTAGAGCTAGAGAAATGATTGTTTGGCTTTGAATTTGTTGAATTAGAGATTCTATGGAACACATTATAGCTGACAAATGTGTCAGAAATCAGGCCTGAAATAGAGAATGGGAATTAGGGTGGACATTAGCATTCACGGTTGTCTAGGTGCCTTGCTGTGCTAATGGCTTTACATGCATTATTTTTCTTAATCTTCCCAAAAATCTCTTGTTAAATTCTAAAGTCCCATTTAATATTTTTATTTTTTAAAAAAAAATATTTATTTATTTATGAGAGACAGAAAGAGTGAGGCAGAGACATAGGCAGAGGGAGAAGCAGGCTCCACGCAGGGAGCCCAATGTGGGGCTCGATCCTGGGACTCCACAATCATGCCCTGGGCCAAAGGCAGGTGCTAAACCCCTGAGCCATCCAGGTGTCCCTAAGATTTTATTTTAAAGTAAACTCTATATCCAACTTGGGGCTCGAATTTACAACCCCACAATCGAGAGTCCCATGGTCTATCAACTGAGCCAGCCACGTGCCCCCTAATATCCTGTTTAAGAAATGAGCTCTCAGAGAGACATGAATATAAAGACTGCTTCTGGAATTTTCCTGCAGAATTAGAAAATGAAGTAGTAAAAGGCAAATCTTCAATTCTAGTCCAGGTCCCTCTCCTGCAAATTCTGTTAGGGTTCCTTGAGATGTACTGTTTACATTCATTGGCGAGGAGAAATGGAGCAGCTGAAATAGAGCTCTGGGAAACATCCACATTAAAAATGTAGAAAGGAAACCCTCCAAAGCAAACAACTTTAAGAATACCAAGAAAGGGGTGAATTTCAAGAAAAAAGGGGAGTCGGAAACATATACTGTTTTTCAGTGAGTTTGCTTTTGAAAAAGAAGAAGAAAAATGGAATGTATTGCATAGCACAAATACCATGACAATGGAAGCCTGTGCCACAAGTTTGCAAAAAAGTAGAGTTTTCAAGTTATGAGATGGGGGGAGATAGAAGATTGTCAAAAATGTTTGATTTTTTCACGAAAGTTGTACGTGTCCTTGGTTTTACCCAAGTCAAAGCAGCAAGCGCTCCATGAGACTGCCTTCAAATATGGGCAATAAGCCAAGCTTCCTAATAGTGATGGACTGGTATTTAATTAAAGTGAATTAATTCTGATTTTTAATAAAGTAGGACAGAAATAAACACTGGTGAAAACAACTTCATTCTAAATGTGCTAATGTTTATTCAAAAGGTTATAACTCTGATGGTCAAAAGGCTTAGGAATATAATTATGTCTATGATAGAGTAGCATGTGAGAGATTGATTAAAAATAAATCTGAGGTAAATGGGATAATATTAATGCTTACCATTATCGGGGAGAGCCTATTATGATCAAAACTTAACTACAGTATCTAATTCTAATAATTGCACAAGTTGATGGCATTATTCCCATTTTAATTTAAGTAAATAATCTCATAGATGCTAAATAATTTCTATGGATTCACTCAGCTGGGAAATTGTACAACTGGAATTCCAATCTAGTTCTGTTTGGCTGAAAAGCCCGCTGTGTCTAATATAACACACAGGAAAGAAAAGATCCTGATCCCTGTGGAAGATGCAATTCTTTTTCACAGGTACAATATAAGTGCAACATAAACTGAATTTCTCTTCTTAAAATAGTCTAGATTTACTTTCATGGAAAGTTTTGCATGGAGTGTATCAAAGAAAATTTTACAAATTAAAGTTTGAGAAATACACTGGTATAAACCAGTGAGTCTTTGATGTATTTGGAAATCAGAGAGCAAAGATGTATTTCTATCTTTACTATCTGTTTTTACTTTACCTCTGATTCTATAGGGGCAAGTATCAAGCTTTTCCTAATAACAATTACTATTATTTAACTTTTATGTATTTTTAATTATCATTTGTCTCCATATTCAACTCTTTGTCATTAAACTGTGAATTCCACAAGTCTGTCTAAATCAGAATAATAGAATAATATTCAAAATTTTCTCAGCTTGCATAAGCATTAGGATATATAATTTGTTTCATAAATTTACAAGTTCGGGTCAATAAATCTGAACCTTTTTTTTTTAAAGATTTTATCATTTACTCATGAGAGACACACAGAGAGAGGCAGAGACACAGGCAGAAGGAGAAGCAGGCTCCATGTAGGGAGCCCGATTCGGGACTTGGATCATGGGACTCCAGGATCACGTCCTGGGCTGAAGGCAGATGGTCTACTGCTGAGCCACTCAGGCTTCCCTGAACCTTGATTTTATAACCCATAATGTAAACTCTCCTATCCAAGCCCCAACATTATATATCAATCACTGTGGTAGGCAGAATAAGGGTCCCAAAGTTGTTCACATCTTATTGTTCCCAACCTATGACTTCTTCCTTGCTTGACTAAAAGATACTTTGCAGATGTGATTAAAGTCGTGAAATTTGAGATGAAGATTATGCTGGATTATCCAACTGAATCTAAAGTAACCATTTGACTCCTTGGAAAGCAGAAAACCTTTCCCAGCGCTGTTCAGAGAAAGCTAGAGGACAATGGAAGCGTGGTCAGAGAGACATTGTATTGCTACATCAATGGCTTTGAGGGAGGAGAAAGCTGTCCATGAGTCAAGGCATTCAAGCAATCTCTAGAAGCTGAAAAAAACAAAAGCAACTGATTCTTCAGAAAAGAATGCACCTGTGCCCACACTTTAATTTTATTTTTATTTTTTTGTAGATTTATTTTATGGGTATTTTAACCAGTGAGAACTACTCAGACTTCTGACAACAATAATTGTAAGATCAGAAATTTATGTTGTGTTAAACTACTAATTTAGTGGTAATGTATGCCAGCCACCATAAAAAAATTAAAAAATAATAAAACAACAACAACAACAACAACAACAACAACAAAACTAATATAACTACTTGAAGGCCTGGTTTGTTTTTTTGCTTTTTTGTTGTTTTGTTTTTTGTTTTTTGTTTTTTGCTTTTTTTTTTTTTGTTTTTTGTTTTTTTTTTGGCCTTTGTAAAACCCAGAGTCCATCTCATCTTTCAAGAATCCCTTTGAATTTAGGAGAAGCTTCCTGGAGCTGATATTCCACAGCTGCCTCTCATGTATCTCTGTAGGCTAGACCATGACCTTGGCCACTGTATCATTGCTTGCTTTTGGGGACTCAAGAATTCATCCAATTTTCCAGGTAATCTCCCTGCCCCATGTAAGCCCCAGTAGAAGTACATAGTCTGATGATATTTTTATCTTTACAGCTCTGTCATTTCCAAGTTCTCATAATACTGCAGAAGACTATGTATTGGTGACTTCCACTTAAGATTTTGAAAGAAGTATTGAGAAAGCAATGGTCTGTAGACCAGGAGTACCTAAGAGACAATATTAGATATCACCTTTTCTGAAAACCCTTCAGCCATTCTACAGCTTGAAATATGTATTAGATTAATATTTTTGTCTTTTTCCTCATGTACCAAACCCAAATCTCAACTTCCCTTACGTATGCATTCGAGAGAAAGCCATTAAGTTCTCTTCTTGTAGCCTGTACTTAAATTTCACACAAATTATTGAAGGAGTCCTTCTAAATCAGAGCATTGAAATATTATATATATCAATATAATAATTATATATAGTATATAATTACATGATAATATTATATATAAATGTATACATATACTTTACAGAGAATATTCTCAAGTTTTGAGCTCTATATTCTTTTCTTTTTTAAAAAATAACAGCAAAACCTATAGGAAAGTGCTAAAAATGAAATGGAAAATGCCCAGAGCTCAATAATATTCTCCTTTGCATTTCTCTATTGCATTTCTTTGACATCTTTACTCCTTTTATTTCTTTGAGCTTGAGAATACATACCCTTTGATAATTTTTGCTTTTACATTTTAGCCATGATGAGACTCCTACATTTTATCCATGGTAATAGTTGAGGAATGACAAAATTTCAAAAAAAAAAAAAATTACGTTTGCATCCTAGGATGGGGGGTGGCATTACTAAAAGCAAGTTTTAGTTGCTCCCAATTCCAAGAGAATACAAAGATAAGAAATCAATCATATTTCTATTTTGATACTTGAGATTTCCCAGGGGTATAAACAGAGTGTAAAATAGTATAGACATTCTTGTTATTATAATTCACAGGGAGGTGATATCTTATCCTGTTGGGAGACAATCAGAAATGTTTTGTGAAGGAAGTCAATTACGTATCTGTAGCTAAGATTCAATAGTTGGAAATAAGTGAAAGTGAATTACAGATATAAGAAACAATGACAATAATGGGAATAAGAGATGTGAAAACAAAAAACCTGTATGTAATACAAATTGGTATCCACATTCATATGAGGTTAAAGGTTGACAAGCCCTTGACAAGACCCTTTCTAATGACCCTTAGGGCTAATCTGAACCTTTATCACGAGTCTCCCTCCCTCTCCAGCATTATTCTCATTCTCTAACAAGAGCTTGTTTACAATTCACGGAGAAAATTATGACCATCAAGAAATATTTCCTCCAGGTTCTTAGTTCTCTACCTATATCAGTAGCCCTACCTCATTGTAAATACTCTGGCAACTATTACATTTTAATTGCCCAGTCTAGTATATATAAATCCGTTTTACTTACCAAATGCCTCTATTCTTTTGAACTTTACTGTTTCTTTCTGGAAGCTTTCTGCTCCTTGGAGTTGTCTGACCTCACACTCTATTTTTCTTCTAAGTTTCTAGCAATTTTTTTTCTAGTTTTCTTTCTTGTTTCTGCCTGTATAAGTAGAATTTCACCAAAATTCTAATCTTGAGATTCATTTCTTCTTGCATTAAGTATTCTTCCCTGGATTATTGCACAAAACTGATTTTACAACCTGACACTAAAATCCAATAATGTCCAAACCTACACCACACTGCAGAAAGCTCTTCCAAGCTCTATATCCTTAAATAGTATATTCACCTTGACATCTCTTCCCCAAGGATCTACAGCCCTTCTACTCAGTATTTGGAAGCCATCTGGTTAATATAATCACAATCTTTATTTTACCAATTTTCTTCTTTGTGGTACAATAAGAAAGAGATAAGCTTATTGTTAGCTAAAAACATCCCATATTATTATGATATAATTTCTAGAATAGATGAAAATTTTTGACCAGATAGATTATGTATAACCAAACAATCTATCATCTCATATTAAGTATAGTATATGCCCTGGAAGTGTGATAGTGAGGGCAAAATCAGTTAGAGGCATTTCTGTATCACAATCATAATAAGTAAATAAAAAAATATATTTTTAAAAAACTTTAAAAAGGGGATCCCTGGGTGGCTCAGCAGTTTAGCACTTACCTTCAGCCCAGGGCATGATCCTGGAGACCTAGGATGGAGTCCCACATTGGGCTCCCTGCATGGAGCCTGCTTCTCCCTCTGCCTGTGTCTCTGCCTCTCTCTCTCTCTCTTTTCTGTGTCTTATGAGTAATTAAAAAAAATATTTTAAAAAATTTAAAAAAGAATCATAACGAGTTCCCCTAACGATCCTTTAAAATAAACGTGTATTTCACCTTCACATAACTTTGTGGCCACCAGTGACTTGAAGCTTATCAGTTTCAGTGAGTCCCACTTAAATCTGGTTGGAGAAGAGAGAATACCAGAAAAAAAATTCTTTTTATACTTCTGACATAATATATATATATATATATATATATAGAATTGTTAAACTTGAAAACAACCAAATTATGTAAAACATAAATATGTGTAAAAATACATAATTAGAGATTATTGCTAGTGATTTATGAAAAAAATAGACTTCTTTTATGTAATTTGTTATTATGTCTGTTAAACTTTTAAAGGAATTCATTCATTTAATGTCTATTAATTGTATACATAGGATATTTAATTAATATATGTTGACCAAGCATATTCTGAAGCTAGTAGTGCTCGATATAAAAAAATAAAAGTACTTTGAAATCGTGTGCATTCTGTTCCAAAAATTCACCTTAGCAGTCCTTAAAAGTTCTCATATGACAGTCATCAACCTGAATCTGTGCAGTTAGAAATAAAAAGTAATAATAAAAAAAAAAGTTTGTTGCTGACCTGATGGTATATATTCTTTCATTTTTGTGAGTCTATTGAAGTTTCAATCCTAGGAGAGTTTGATGACACTATAAGATATCACCATTGGGAAAAGCAGAGCAGGTCAATTGGGTGGTTTATACAGGTAGAACTAAAAATAAAATGAAATATTTCTCTATCCTTAAGTGTTCAAAGATTGCATGAGTGAAAATTACCAATTTTATTGACTAGGGTTTCGTACTCAAGGACTCCCAGAACTTGCACTTTTGATGTAGTAGAACCTGTTTGAAAGGAGAAAAAGAAGTTTTAAAAGTAGAGACAAGTGATATTACAAACTGATTTGTTGGAGTCTAGCTTGCTCACAGCCTGGATCCCTTACCCATAGTGACTGGTCCTTGTTCCTGCAATTACCTTTTGTAAAATTTAAGTGGTTTCTTTTTAAATTTTAACGATAAACCTGCTAAATATCTTGAAAGTCTTCTTCCTAAAAATACCTTTTTGGTATGATATTTAAAGAACTAAAGGACATCTGAATTTAGAAACACTGAAATGACTTCAAAGTGAACAATGTTATATTCAATATGCATTTGGAAGAAAATATGAATGTACATGTTTTAATAGGCTCCAGATTCAAAGAAAGTATTTATTTCAAAAAATGTAATTAACCTAATGACCAGGTATAAATTCATGAGCAAAACTCAGTCTTCTTTTCTTTACATATTCAAAAGGGATTGCACTAAAATATATTCTTTCATTAAAATATTTACTGAGTCTGTGAAATACCCAGGTATTTTGATGTATTGTTGTCATTAAGTGTTTGAAATAAGTCTGAGATCTAGTGTTTTTCCCTAAGTTAATTTCTAACTCGAAGTATGTGTTATCTTTGTAATTAAGTAAAATAACAATTATTTAACAGCAAAATATATTGGTAGATCTTTTTATTAAAGAAGAAACTAGGTAGGTGCATTATTTCTTTACTTTTCAAGTCCCTGAAATAGAGCAAGCTTCCTTGAATGGGATTTTAATGAATGACACTCAAAATTATATAGAGTCTCTATTTTTATTGTTCAGACTTAATCTATTAAATAAAGCATCAACAGAAGAAATACATTCAATAATGCGCGTTACTTATCTTCATCATTTAGAAAAAACAATCTTCTTGCCTGTTATTTTTAAAAAGTCTATGTGTAATTTCTATAAAACCCATTATGTTGACGACTAAAAGGACAGAAAAATTATCAGTATTTGAAAGAAAGTGCATTCTCTTTATTTCTAAGTTAAAAAAGAGTGTCATTATGTTTAAAATATAATTGATATTTATTTCATAATGCCAAAGGCTTTAATAATCATTATATAAAGAAAGTATACAATTTCCTAAATGAGGAGCAGCTATTAGCCATTTTATCACTCATACTATGACCAAACTCTTATCATCAGCTAAAATTTTTATATTATTTATACATCTTAATAACACCCAAAATTATGAAAGACGAAATAATATGAGGAAATATGTCTCTTTTTAAAGCACAAAGAATTTTGGGTAAAATGTTTTAAAATGTTTAATTAATTCTAATAAGTAAACTCAAATGTAATGGAAACTCCTTGGAGTTATAAATACAAAAAGGAATGGATAGAGGGTGGGGCTATGAGCTGATGCTGCAGTTATAAATGGCACAGTGCTATATTTTACTTCTCTAGGTAATCGGGAAGATGGTTTTCATGCCTATGAAGGTACACCAGATGAGAACCTGTGTTTGTATGAATTGAAAACATAGACCTGGAAGCTGAAAATAAAGTTAGGACTCATGAACTTACACAAACTTAGAAAAATCAGAAGCAAAAATATTGCTACCAGCTCAGTAAAAACATGAGGATATTTTGCTCAATTAACCTGAGGTTTAAGTGAGAGAAAATGGTTTCTATTGAAAACTGAAACCAGGCATCTAATCTATAAATTGATGTAAAGATCTTTTAAAAATATATTTATTTATTCATGAGAGACACAGGGAGAGAGGCAGAGACACAGGCAGAGAGAGAAGCAGGCTCCATGCAGGGAGCCCGACGTGGGACTCGATCTCGGGTCTCTGGGACCATGATCTGAGCTGAAGGTAGGAGCCCAACTCCTGGGCCACCCAGGTGTCCCTGATGTAAGGATCAAATTGACAGTCATGAGATCTCAAAATTCAAAGTCAAGAAACTAATAGCAGATGAAATGCTTTTAGAATAGAGAGATCCTTTCAATACCCACTGCAGGGGAGCACACTACATCAAACTCCTCTGAAAGAACAACTTTCAATCCTAATGCTATCAGATTTTGGCAGAATATATTTCTTAATACATATGACTTAGAGTCAGCAGACAAGATAAACAGTAAGATTATATATTTGGTAATTTGTGTATTAAAAACATAAGTTATAAAAAATAAAAATAAAAATAAAAATAAAAATAAAAATAAAAACATAAGTTATAAACTTTGAAAAGACATCACAACAGACATTATAGATATGAAAATGAAACTTTTGAAAACTTCTATGAAACTTTGTGCATATAAATTATAGAATTTAAATGAAATGGATGAATTGCTAGAGAAATACAATTTGCTGTTAGAAGGAAAATAAATCATCTAGAAAATCCTATATGCATTAAGGAAATTGAATCTTTAATTCAAAACACACTTATAAAAAAAACTTTATAACCTAGAGAGTTTTCCAGATAAATTCTTCCAAACTACTAAGGAAGTAATTACCTAAGATGATGAAAACAAAATAGAAAAAGGAAACACTTTCTGATTAGTTGTTTGGTACTTATTTTCTAAATTTAACAAAGATATTACAAAAATCATAACCACACATCATTCTCTCTAATGAACGTGGATATAAAAATAATAGCATGCTGAATCATAGATACATAAAAATGACACCTCGTCATGTTTATGGTAAATTTATTTCAAGAATGTTTGGATGATAAAATATGGAAAATTAATCTATACAAGAGCTTACTAGAACACATTCTCTCTGCAGGTAATAGATCTCCAAAGAAATGAGAAGAGGGTACTAACTGACATATCTTAGTTCTGTTCTCCCCAAATCAATCACCAGAAAAGATAAGGGGGCACAAAACTGGAATCTAAGCTACACAGAGTTATGAAGCCAGCACTCCAACACAAGCCTATACTTCATAACCAGTTTCTAATAAATTCAAATTTAAAGCAATTTTTAAAACAATGGGAATTTTTATTTGCCTTTCTATTTCCTTATTATATTTCTAATCAATGTCTGTTATAGGTTTCTCAAATGTTTGTGAAAAATTTTCCTTGGTGTCTTCTTTGAGTAGACACTAACTTCAGCATGCTACCTTGACTTCCAAGTCTACTTTGTTAATGTTTTAGTGTTTGCATGAAAAATAAGCCCAGGAATCTCAGCTCAACCATTCTATAAGCTAACTAGTGTGTAACAGGGAATGTGCTATGACTCTATATGACCTAATGGTTGATGATCAAAGATGTTTTCGGCTCCACTAATAGACTGAAACATGCTGTTATTAGAGACTATTTTCTGTTTATAGTTGGGCAAATATTTCTAGTTTACTCAGTAAAATATTATTCAATAACTAGGGAAATGTTTGTCCACAAACATTTGGATACATACAAGGAAATTTTATGTTAATAATTAGATTATGTTAAACAATCTCGCTAATGTAAAGAAACCAAAAAGAGACTAGATAAATCTGGTCTCAAGGATTTCTTTAAGACCCCAAATACAGGACTCTTTAGTACGGAAAAAAAAACAACTGTTCCCCCCCCCTCAAAAAAAAAAAAAAGGAATATAATGATATAGATGTGGTTTGGAGTGGTGGGGTTCAGAGCTGATGGTCAAGAAAGAATTCTTGAGATGCTTTTGGTGGAAAAAGGTGTTTTTTTATTATGGTGCAGAGGCAGGACTTGTAGACAAAAAGAGTTGTACTGGAATTGTGAGCAGTGACACATTATATAGGATTTTCCATCCTATGGAGGGGAGGATGACATTAGGGTCCCAGGAAATTGAGTCTATTTCTAGAGATTGATTTTTTCTTGAAAATCTTTAAGATATTACAAACTGATGAAGACTCACGTCCTGCAGGACTGTGATCTCTATCAGTTAATCTTTGTTTTTCCCTTTCCTTTGTTCTAAGGGAACAGGAGTGACTGAGGAATATCACACACATCCTACCTGGGGAGAGGACTTATTGCTGGGTTCGGCTTGTGCTTTGCCCTCAGCTTGCCTTTACTCCCTCATCAGTATGGTGTAAATTAATTGTGATATATCTAACACAGTTTCTGTACCTTTCTAATGTTCTAAAATATGAAAATTCAATATTATATGTAGATCATGTTGATTTTAACAGATACTAAAAGTATCTTTTAAAAACAATATTTCTTTAAAGTTGACCTGAAGAGCCATCAATAGATGCTAAAATTGGAGGGCTTATTTTAGTTAATTTTGATAATTTAAGAACACTTGGAATATTTGGGGGTAAGATCTTTATACATTATCTAACTTATTTTTCTACAAATAGAAAAAATATATATATATAATATATAGAACTCAGTTTTTAAATTCATAAGATAACTTTAAAGGAAATTTGGGGACTACCTTAGATATACATAGATTTAAGACATATAAGTACTTGTGACCTAGATATTTTATTTAATTGTAGTTTTTAATAATAATAAGCCCTTCCCTGATTCTTCATCTGACATGTAACACATATGCATATATTTTAATAAGCTGGTCATAAATTTATGAGGAATAAATAACTCTGAGGACATAAGTGACCCAACAAAGAGATGAAAATAATAGACGGAATATAGATGAGATACAGAGTTGCTTGACTTGTATTTTCAAAATTTAGTTTGTCAGTGATACTTTCACATTGTTCATGCCTGAATGTATTTTTCTTTCTAGGTTTTGAATGTAAGGCTCTTCATATTCAATGACTAGTCAAGCAATAAATAAATAATGAAGAGAAAATAGTCTTACTTGAACATATAGATTATTTTCCTTAAAATCCCTTCATTTTTATGAGGTCACTATAGGCACTTCTGTCTGTCAGGCCCAGGGGCATGCTGGTACACTTTCAAAACAACTCTTCAGTTAGAATTCTCTTATCTCTGTAAATAACAACTTGAGAAAATTAAATTAAGTTCACCATGCCTGTTATCACCAGAAAAGGAAGTTTAGACAAATTTCACCTGGTGATTTTTAAAGTTTTTCTTACCAAATATAACATGTGAATAACTCTTATTATTCATTTCATTCATGGGGCTCAGTAATTAAAGTAATTACCCAATTAACCATGTCAAAGTATTAATTTCCACCTCTTAAGTCAGAGTTTTGATGTCTTTAGTGAGATCCATTCAATGAAGTAACTAATGTCTCATATACTTTTCTCCATTTGAGGTAATATAGTGAACACACAGTTATTGTCATCAGGAGAGTTTATTATCTAGGAAAATGATGAGTTACAATCAGCAACATTAAATAACCTAATGTAGTAATAAAAGCAAGTCAAATGCAATAGTTATCCTTGCTAATTAAATACAATTCATCAGAAAGTGATAGTGATTAAGTGAAGGAATGATTTGCCATGAGCTATGTTGATATTAGAAAAGTGTAATCTATTTATTCATGATCCCTGACATTAAAAGGGCACATGCTAAAACAAAGAACTAAAATTTATGTTAAAATTTAAAATGTCTAAAGGTAGCATAGACTATTTTAGGTATTTTCTCCTTGATTCATGCAGTTACACTGATTGCATGGCAATCAAATTTATTTAGTTTGACAATGCACATTTATTAGTCTTTTAGCATTTATTATGTGCTGAATTCTACATTTGCCTTGGGTTAAAAAAAAATCAAGGCACACACTCAGAAAAGTTGAGAAGTTTACTCATGGTCATACAAACACAATTACAGAAATTATTCCTCAGTTGGACCAGTAGAATCTCATCATAAAACATTATTTAATATTATAGAAAGCATTACATTGTGAATATGTTGTATTTCTGTTTTCAAAATTCATGAAAAATCTTTGAAGAATTTCTGCAACTTGCTGGTTATTCATATCTGAGCATATATACACATTAGAATAGTTTTCTATGATACTTTTTGACAAAAGAAGACTATAACATTCTTATACTAATGAGAGTTTTATTTTTCCTTCAAAGAAAAAAAAAGACCCACATTGAACCAACATGTCTCAAAAATAGCTAAATGTAATCTTTACTAAATAATAATTTATTATATGATTTTAAGAGTAACTATGGCATGTTTATTTTATTTATACAATGTGTGTAAGCTTTTTCTTTCTGGGTATGGAATGCATTAAAAACACATTTGCAACTTATACTCTCTTGATCCAACAAAAAAGAGAGGAAAATTAAAATCTTAATATTGTTTTGATGTTTGATAATTAACTAACAAGTAGAACTCAGGCAGGATATATTGCATCTGAATAAATAATAAATAGCTTAGGGGATTTCTCATGATATATATTTTTATTTACAATCCTAAAATAGCCAATTCAGCTCTTACTCCACTTTAACATTTACCTTTGAATTAAAAGTAACTTGAAGGAATGCATTTTCGAAAGTGGGGAATTCTATTTTCAGATGAGTAACTCGATGTGTAATTCCAGAGTCAAATTCTAGGTGATTTTGACATTGGCTAGATATATTGCTCAGATTATATTTTGCTATGTGTTTCAATATTAAATGTCAGTAGGAATAACTTCATGATATTTATTTTGCTATATCCGAGCAGATCTTTTTATCGTTGTAATCAGTACCTGGCTTGACAAAATTATCCATAATTTTGTGGGAATTCCCATAAGACCAGTCTGGTTGTGAAAGAATCTTAAAGATGTAGTTGATTTTTGAATGTTTTAGAAAAATGTTACAGATGTCAATAAGTTAAGTAGCTTAAAATTGTAGTGTATAAGTAGAGTAACTTATGTGAATGAGCTTATGTGAATGGTCTTTAAAGTATGAAGTAGGAATGAGAAGAACTTTGGTAATTAATCATAAATACAACATGTTCCTCAGAAGAGCTAAAAAAGAAAGCATAACTATATTTTACCTAACGTGCTTGTTAGTAGACTTTCTAGTTGTTTTTGACTCTTATCTTTGTTCTTTTCATTAGAAAGTAGTGTTCTATCACAGTGTATTAGAATTCATTTGGTATTCTAATCATCTTGATTTAATAGAGTGCAAACTTAATTATATTAATATTTTGTACCTTTAGAAAATGTGCAAAAGCAATTTTTTCCATGGTGCAATTTCAGTGCCTAGCAAAGCATTTTGTAACTCGCTGATATTTCTTCTGAATTAATTGTAAATAACTTAAGGTTATCTTGAGGATAGTCCTTCCTTTATTTTAGGTATAATTTCTCTTACAGAATATAGTATTATATATGTTTGCAACATGTTCATAGGTGCTAATTTGCTACCAATAAAATAGACTCTCATCTTTAACATTTATTGACCCTATTCTTACTGTACCCAAAGATGATCATATTGATGATACACAGATTGTGGCATAAAGCTCATATAAAATCTGCATTTGGAATGTAGATGTGGACGTAGGGGTAAAAGGGATTTTTTTTTTCCTGCTGTAAAAAAAAAAAAAAAAAGAAAATTGGTATTTTTACCTATGCTATTGTTTTAATTTCTGTTTCCAACTAACTGACTAAGATATTTGTAGAAGAAACACATTCCACTTCTAGTGATACTAAAAGGAAGTAGAATTGAGAGAAATATTTCTCAGAAAAGACAGCACAATGCATACTGTGAGACTGATTTATCTTTTCTGTGAAACATTGAAAGATAATAAGCTCTAGATAAGTTAACTAATACTAAATATTAAATGGTAGATATACTTACTAGGTTTGCTTTGTTTTGTGTTTTAGGTCACTAAAATCATCTGGGTTCAAACAAGCATGAGAAATGATAGCTCTTGAAAAAAAAGAAGTCCAGAGGTAATTAAGCATAAGATTTGGCTGGTCACGCTCTTCCCTATTTTCCTCAATCTGGTTTTTAATATGTTTTGTTTCACCGCTCCCTATTCACAGCGGGAGATTTACCCTCCACTGAAGAAAATCGAGTTTCTTGTGACTTGGTTAAAAATAAGTTACTCTTTTTCCCAGAAGCCCCCAGCTTACTGCTCCATGGCAATGAGCTTAAGTCTGCACAGCTCAGAGCCAGTTATGTGGAAGAGAGAATACTTGAACACTAACAATATCTGTGAAAGTGAGGACTAGGAAGTGGATTGCGAACAGGCAATCAAACACGCTCACAGGATGACAATTGTGTATAGATTAACAAAAGGTTGTGCAATGACATAGATTAAGGATAGTTGGAACGCAGGTAGGCAGGGACAGGACCCCTGCACCTAAGAGGAAACCACGCTTGAAAGGACTTTACATCACCCTGAAGGAGCCCTCCACCTTTCCACATGCGAGAGATAGAGGACAAAATCCTAATTGGATGACAGGTGCAGGGAGAGCTAATCAGATTAAAACAGCCCACCATAGAGCCCATAAAAACCCCTAGACTTAGAAATTCTGGTGGCAACCTTCTCGGGTCCCCCTCCTTCCTTGGGGGCTTTGTACTGCCACTTTGCTATCGCTCAATAAGCCATGCTTGGCTGCCCATCATCCTGTCTGGTCTACATCTTCATTTTTCAAAGGAATGTGACCAAGACCATGGGCCCCATTGGAGAAAAAAGCCTGTAACAACATGAAGGCGTTAAGAGTGAAGGTGATTTTGGAGGAGATGGATCTGAGAGCCTGAGCCCTCAAGAGAGGGCAGAGATCCCTTGTTTATGTAATATGTTAGTTGGATATCCTCTAAAATAAACATATCTCACTTCTCTCAAAGTTATATCAGCATAGTGTATTCTGAAATGTCCACATTGCATTTTCCAAGAGCTCGGAATATTCTGAAAATAGGCATGATGCGACGTTGCTATAACTTTAAGCAGAACAATCCCACCCAATGTAATGGGAATGAAAGGCACTCCAAAAGTTAAATATATTAATCATGTAGAACTTTAGGTGTTATATGTTTAAAAGTACAATTATGAAATAAGCACGCAATTAACGACGTTTTAGAACTTATGGAGCCTAATAAAAGCAGATGAGATTATCATCATCATTCCACATGATGTTTCTGGGATATCAAATACTTCCCCAGTTATTTGCAATAAAACATAACTAGAGGATAATATATGTTTACAATCCGGTTGGGTATTTTAAATTAAATCTTATCCAGTCTAAATAAATAATTGTAAATTAGTAGAATAGGTTACATATTTGGTGTCATTCATGCCAATGGCAAATTTTAACAGTTAGTTAGTTTTTGCATGAACACTCTAAAAGATATTGCACTGCAATTACACTCCTATAAACATACACAGATTTGCATATATTTTCGATTTCAGTTGTATCTATATTATAATGCAGAATGCATATCAGGTTATTTGATCCTTGAAACTTATAAATCACATTTCAAAAACCAAACAGAATATATTCTTGCTTTTTAAAGATTTCACCATCATTCAATGCTTTTCTATTACCTAAACCATAAATATAAGTATATATACATTTATATCAAAAATGTTATTTGAAATCATTAAATCAACTGGGCAAGCTAGACCAATGGCTTACGTGGCTTATGACCTAAAACTCAAAGAATATCAACATTCAATAAAAATGTGTGCTTTTTATCTAGGTTCATCTATAAAACACGTCTGCAATATGCAACTGAAGAAAATGAATTTTGTTGGCAGTATTAGTAATTGACGATGAACTTTTAAAATATTACTCTTAAATGCCTATCTGGGTTTTAAAGAAAATTAGCACTTAACATCTCTGATTGGATAGAAACACCCCATCATAAAAGAGAAAATTACCTGTTAGTATTATTGTATTGAGTCAAATTTAATTAATCTAATAAATAAAAATTTGGATTTTTCTAATAGGTTTATCTGATATTCTCAACTAAAAATATTTTTTTTCCAAATACTAGATTTTAATAGATAGATATCAGGTGAAAAACCTTGTTTATAGCTCCATCAGACTCTAGCGACCAGATGAAAGGTCTTTTAAGATTGATTTAAGTGTGATGGTAGAATGATCTGTTTTTCTATCAAAGTTTATTGGGCATCCACAGAATAATAAGACATACTCCAAGTGCAGCCAATAAACATGCCAAGCCAGCAATGCTTTATACTTCAAATATTGAAATAGATAGGGGAGTTCATTTTTAGTAATGGCCAGTCTTACACTTCAACCTCTTAACAGTTAGTTCTAATGAACTGGAAGTTATGTGCAACACATTTAAATATCTCTACTGAGTCAAATTCATTGCAGTTTAAAAATGTTTTAGCTTAACATGTTTATTTTTTATTTTCACTTTTGTAGCCTAAAAATGTTAGAACTTAATACTTCTTATCTCTATCTAGAGAACCATCACTTTAAGTTAAAAATATTTCTATTTCTGAATTAAAATATTATAATGTTAATTCTTTTTACTATAACTGTTCGATGTGCAAATGCATAGATGTTAAATTTTCCCTTCTTAATCTGAGTGTGTCTGAGACAGATATTATTTAGCAATGCAATTTATATGATGTAAGTATGCTTTGTTAAATGCTGCTACAAAATTTGTGGAGTGAGGCCCTATTCATCCTTGATTATACCTTGAATATGCTTCCCTGGAAGTACAACACAACCATTCAGACATACTGAAACTACTGCTCAAACTCCTAATACTGAGTTAGTTCAATATTAGATGACTATAAGAGAAATAGAAGCTTTATTTTTATCTATTTATTATTTATTTATTTATTTATTTATTTATTTATTTATTCATTTATTCATTTATTTATTTTAGAAGCTTTAAATAAAATCAATTTAATGAGTCTGAATGTAAAGATTAACCTCAGGAAATGGTCTTGTTAAGGATCAGACACCCAAGGCAGTGTCTTCTTATAATGACTTCAGTTAGTAACTGTTTTGTAAAATTTCCACCCTTTTGGGTTTAAATGGCTTAATTTTCTTGTTCTAAAATTGGGGATTATTATAACTTGGAGCCTCTACAAAGCAAACCCCAAGGCGGAGGGATTTTGAGCTAATAATTTATTGGAGAGAAATATGTTTATTCGCAAGAGTGAGAAATGAGTGGCTCAAAGTATCAACAGTTACATATAGAGGTGCTCAGCATCACTAATCACCAGGAACATGCAAATAAAAAATACAATGAGATATTGCCTCACAACTGTTAAGATGGCTATTAGCAAAACGAAAAGGGACAAAAAAACATAGGCAAGGCCATGGAGGGAAGGGGACCCTTGTGCATTAATGGTGGGGATGTAAATGGATGCAGCCACCATGGAAAATAGTTGCTGTTTCCTCAAAAAGTTAAAACTGAATATCAAAATAGAGCTACCATATGATCCAGCAATGCCACTTCTGGATATTTGTCCAATGGTAATGAAATAAAGATCTTGAAGAATTATCTGCATTCCCATGTTTATTGCAGGATTATTCATAATAGCCAAGATAGAGGAATACCTAAGTGTCTGTCTATAGATGAATGGATAAAGAAGATGTAGTGTGTGTGTGTGTGTGTGTGTGTGTGATGTGTGTGTGTGTGTATATATATATATACATATATAATTACATTATATTAGCTGTGAGAAAGAAGGAACTCCTGACATTTGTGATAGCATGGATGGACATTGAAGTCATTGCATTAAATGAGTAAATCACACAGGAAAGACAAATCTTTTTTTTTTTTTTTTTTTTAAAGATTTATTTATTTATTTATTCAGAGAGAGCGAAAGAGAGGCAGAGACACAGGCAGAGGGAGAAGCAGGCTCTATGCAGGGAGCCTGACGTGGGACTCGATCCGGGGTCTCCAGGATCACACCCCGGGCTGCAGGCGGCGCTAAGCCGCTGCGCCACCGGGGCTGCCCAGGAAAGACAAATCTTGTATGATTTCACTTATATGTGGAAACACCCAAAATTATAGCCTATAAACACAGAGAGTATAATGGTGATTGCCAGGGTGCAGGGGTTAGAAGAAATGGGGAGATGTTCATCAAGGTGTACAAACTTCCAGTTATAAGATGATAAGTTAAATTCCAGTGATCTAAGTGTACAGCATGATGACTATAGATAACAATATTGTAAGTTATCTGAGCAACTTTCAAGTTGCTAAGATAGTAGATATTAAGTATTCTCACTACAAATTATGTAAGATGACGATGGTGTGAACTAAACCCACTTTGGTAATCATTTCATGATATATTTATAGTGTATCAAATCATGACCTTACACAAGCTATATGCCAATTATATCTCAGTAGAGCTAGAAAAAAAGATTTTGCATTTCTTCAATAATACTAAATAACTATCTCATGTAAATATGAGGTAAAACATGGCCTTTAAATTGGAATAAACATTTGAAGTGTGGAAAAAATATAAGTAGCATCAGGGAAAAATGATTAAATAAGTCTAGAAGATTCAGCACATAGAGCCAAACTTAGGGGAAAAAAATACTATAAAATAAATGCCTAAAATTTTTTTAAAAGTGAAAGTTTAAAATAAACAAATATAATAATTCATTTTAGATGTCATATTTTAAAGACTAAAAAAGAAAGAGAAATCTAGAACACAAAAAAGAAAGCAGATTGCCAACATAATCCTGTGTAAATTTTTAAGAGATAATAAAGAATAATATGCACTGCTTTACATAAATGTTTCAAAAATGTAGGTTAAGTGAAATATTATTTAGGAAAATGTAAGTTTCTTTTAACAAAAAAAGGGTAAATGTTAAGGAAAGTTTTAAAAGTAAAAAAGTAACTTTAGAAATGTCATCAGAATCAAAGGACTTTACAGTCTAGACCTGCAATTTATATATACTTATATATTATTATATGTATTTATATATTATATGGATGCATATTTACATTTTACGTATCATTAAATGTTATAAATTTTATATATTAAGATATTATAATTATCATATTATCATCCCTAAAATACTTTGAAAATAAAGCTGATAAAATGTTTTTTATACTATTTAATAATCTAGAATAACAACATGACCTACATCTAGTAAAACTAATGCAATAAGGCGTACTTCAGATTAACTTTCATCATAAATATAGATGCAAGATTTCTGAATAAAATCTGTAAGATTTTAGTGTTTATTAAGAATGCTAAAATGTGATCAATTTAGCTTGTTTTGGAAACACAGGGTTATTAAACATTGGAGAGAGACATAATTCATCATATCACACAACTCTGCGTTGAAATTTTTGACCGGACAGGTGAAACAGATGATTTTTCTAAAAAAAAAAAAAATGAAAATTACCGAAACCCAGAAATGTAGATTGGCTTTAGTGTCTCTCGGTATGTCTCTCACGTAAGTTCCTTGGGTCAAGACAGAATGGCAGACATCCCGCAAACACTCAGGATGCGCTCGTGGAATTAGTTCATAAAGAATGCATAGACTAACCAAAGAAAAATAACTAAAGAAGCAGGGCTTGTAGAACAGAAGACATTTCTTTTAAGTTAATAGCCTTCAGACAAAAGTATCTTTAAAATTGTTTTCCTCAATTAATTTTACAATACAGTTCACTTCTTTCAAGTCCCTACTCTCAATCAGTTTTTGTTATTTACTCCATTTGTTCACATAGATTCTAATTGTGAGGGAAAGAACACAGTAGCACAATGTTCTGTTCAGTTTTATAATAATCCTTTTCCTTCCTACGTTTAAGAATAAAAGTATAACTTTCCAGTATCCACCATGTGCCAACTTTAAAAATATGTAATGTATTCCAATATCTATATTTGTTTTTTTTCAATATCTATATATTTGTGTTGAAAAATATTTCCCTGGCATTTATTTTTTTGGCTTAAGGAATGATGACATATCATTAATCATTAAAAATGTCCTTAGGAATGATCCAAGATTAATAAACATTCTATCAATTCTGGTGCTTTAACAGGTGATATGAAATTCTAGACACTTTATTGCCTATTTACTAATGCTGTAAATGAATATGTTATTACAAACCAATCGATTGCAACCATGTGAGAAGATACATATTTGCTACTTAAAAGATTTAGTCCCATGGTTTGTAGGTGCCGCCTCCAGGAGCAGTAAGTATCTTGGTTAAATATCTTTCCCTCTTTAAAATGTCAGATATCAGGCCACACTAACTTTATAACACTTTATTTATTCCATCCCCACCCCCAGAAGTAATTATCTGTAATTTTAATGTGAATCATCATTGCTTTTTAAAAATGTGTTTGCATTTCTATACAGGTGACTCTTGGAAATATATGGGTTTATTGTTCTGTTACTTTGTTTATAAAAATATCTTCTTTTTAATGTAAATAATAAAGTTTCTAAGGAGAAACATTTTAAAATATAAATTCAGCAACCTGTGTCTTTCCAATCAACCCCTTTTCTCAGAGAATGTTCCCTCCCAGACAAATGAGATGCCCATTCTCTGCAGTATCTATTATTTTTAAAACAGTTCTCTGCACAAATTCATTGGATTTTCCAGTCTTTCGGCTACAAATCTATATTGCTTACTAAATAATTTGGATGTATAAACTGTTTCTATTGCACTTCAAATTCAAAGTGATACTTGCTGTCCTTACGTTTAAGAAAACATCTCATTTTGAACACTCACTTTACTAGTTATTGAAAGATAGTTTTAATAACACGGATCATCTTTCATTGATTACGTACGATTCTCCAGGCATTATAGAATGCGAGTAACTGTGTATCATTTTATCTGATAATTCACAAGACGTGTGAGATATTAAAAACAAACAAACAAACAAACAAACAAACCCTATTCTCATCTCAATATCAGTGAAGAAAGCTCAGGTTCGGAGAATTGCAGGACCTGCTCATGGTCAGAGAGCTCCTGCGCCTGACGGGAGGCTATAAGTCCAGGCCTTGTGATCCAAGGTCCCCAAAGCTTAAATATCACCCTATTTGTCTCCAACGCAGCAATCTCACCTTGTTTTCTGAAAAACTTGGTAAAATTTTTCTTTTTAAATCCCCATTTTGTCTTAATAAAAGTGTCAACCCTGCCTGAAGCATGTGCTTGTGCAGAGCTTCGGGCTTCTAGAACATTATTATTCAATATTTCTCAGTCCTAAAAACAGAATATCATCTTAGCAGTTTCCATGTATTATCTGTTAAGGGGACCTCAGACCATCTGCAGACATGTGAGTCATTTCTTTTGATATATTATAGTTGATACGTGATATATTTTGATATGTTAAACTAACTAGACTGTGTTGAAAAGCCTCTGGCGATGCCCTTTAATAGAAACTAATGTGTACAATCACAAGAACGACAATGTTAAGAGCAACATGCAAAGGAGTATATGGCCATCAGTGGCTTTTAGTGACCAGTTAGTACCCGGAGGAGAGCACTCACACTAATCATCTCTGGGCTGGATCAGGATGTAATCGATTCAACTGAGATTCAGTCATCAACTCAGAAGGTCATTAAATAAATGGATGAGGCCATGAAGTTCAACTTACCTACCATGGATAGAATTGGCTCGTGCTACAAAGAGTAACAGCGCAACCCTCAAATGCATAAAAAGCTCCAATTTCCAGATTCTTAATGACATACTGGGAGCAAGCGCATTGACAATTAACCCAATTTGCTGTCAGTTCTCAAAAGATAATTGAAATACAACTTTGGAGGCTTTTTAAATACCTCTTCAGGCTGTGTTTCTCCATTCCCAACCCATATTTGCCAACATTTTATTATGAAAACTTACAAACATACAGAAGATGTGATAGAATTTTACAGAGGACATCCACACACCTGCCACCTGCATGCTGACATTCCCACTGTCCTGTACTTGGTTTCTTGGTCTCTCTACTCCTCTACCTGCCAGTCATCACGTCCTAATTCTGGGTGCCACTCAAAGTAAATTGCAGCATGGGTATACGTCACCCACGTACTTCAACACATGATATGTTTGATGTGGAGAAAAAAAAAGATAGAAAATGCTGTTTGGTTTATTTTTGCTTCTTTGGAAAACAAGGGATTTTAAAAATCAGGCAGTTTTTTGGTACTGCTATCTCTTCATCCCTTTGCATGAATGCAGCTCTGCCACTGTCCTGATTTATAAGTAATAAGGCTTGTAAAAGGAAATGACTGTTGTTGTTTCTGGCCATGCATAACATGTCTAAATTAAAAACACGGTTGTAAACTCGAGATGCTGTCACCTTTGCTGCAGCTCAGCAAGCAAATTTAATTCATAAATCCTACAGCAGGACAGCCTAGGACCTCATCTCCAAGCACGCACATTCTCGTCATAGAAACCTTTCAATTACCTTCTTCAACTACAAGTGAGATGTTGATGACAGCAGACTGAAGTAGTCAGCAGGGGTTCGCAAGGTCATTTTGGTGACCCTTTTGGGACCAGCACGGAGGTCTGAGCTGCTGAGGATCTCAGGCATTCGGGTTTTGATCCAAAGAACTTTCTTGGAGGCACTTAAATAACTGCCAACCATGCCAAATTGAAATTATTTCTGTCTACAAAAGACTTTTGGTTGAACTAATAAGACCATGTTTTTGGTTTTTTTATAAAGATTTTATTTTTTCATGAGAGCCTGAGAGAGAGAGAGAGAGAGAGAGAGAGAGAGAGTCAGAGGGAGAAGCAGGCTCCATGCAGGGAGCCGGACGTGGGACTCGATCCCCGGTCTCCAGGTTCACAACCTGGGCTGAAGGCAGCATTAAACACCTGAGCCACCCGGGCTGCCCAAAACCATGGTTTTGTATGGACTTTGAGCTTTCGTTGTGAGCAAATTCATTTTTGTTGTCCGGGTTTCTCATTTCTGCATTTAATCAGAGCTCCAACCTTATTAATATAGTTTTCATTTTTGCTAGCTTTTTACCCTCTCATTCAACCATTTCTACCGATGCTCAGAAATATAATGAAAATGCCATTCATTCATTTATAAAAAGATTACCAGCCCCGTGTGCAAATCAACATGATGGCCACAGTGGAGACAAAAATAAACTGCCTTTGAGGGGTTTATAGCTTTTAAAGTAAACACATATGCAGTAATATAAAATCTTTATTTAGAACTAATCCTTGAGATAATTAGCAGCTGGGCACAATAAGTAATAACAATGCCTGCATGTAGAAAATTTGATTCTTTTTGATTAGTAAGGATGATTTAAAAAAAAATCAGTATTAGTATTTATATAATGACAAAATGTGTACCCAATTTCTTTTGTTTTGCCTTTTAGAAACTCTCATTACTTATAAAATAATGATATGAGTGGTGGTATGAAAATAGCATAACCAAATAATGTAATAAATAGTAAATAATAAAATAATGATAATGATAGTTTCAGGTGTGACTTTGTAGGTTGACCTAAGGCAGTTGGTATAGACATTAGGTAGGTAGACCACTAATTTGACTCTGGGATTCCTGGTTGTTTGTGAAAAATAGGAAAAGATTAGGAATGTGATTTCTGACACTTAAAATTCAAGAAAACCATTTTGGCTGAATAGGAGGCTCGATTACATTTGAAGAGTCATTGAACAATGTCTCCGATAAATTCTCAAAAAAATAGATGGTGCAAATTAGTTAATTATTAAAGAATAATTAATTTAACAATGAATTAGTTAACAATAAGGTCAACACCATCTCATGAATAAATACAAGCATCACAGAGCTGTTCTTTTAAAAAATCTCTCAAATCTGCCACATGACACTAATTATATAGTTCAATAGAAACATTTCTATGTTGGATCAAACAATGTGGTTGAAATTGATAGTTTTCTGATTACCTGGATAAACCCAAGTATATATTTTGAATATCTAATTAAATGGATACATGGCAAATTCTTCAATAAATCATCTATAGTTTAAATTAAACCTGAGTTCACATGGAGCTCATATCACCATGGCGTTACATTTATAGAGAAATCAATCCAAAAACCATAGGAGCTGAAAAAAATACTAAATTCTCTTGAAGAAAAATTAAAATGAATGCAAATTATAACAGTCCTACTTTTTAAAGTCTCCCTTTTCACCTAGATGCATGCTAAACTACCGTATTCTAGAAATTCCTGGTTTCCATTCCTCACAATTTCATCATCTACCTTCTCTCGATCATATACATCGCCAGTAATAGTATCTGCAAGACCTTGCAATCCCCAAGCCCAGTGTTGAAATGGCTAAACACCAACGCATTTCTGTAACATAACTATGGCAATGTTGTTTTTCTCAATCCTTGATAGTCCTTGGTCTGTAATTTTTTTTCAGGATACCAGTAATAATCAGCCTGTACCCACACAGAGAGCGTCCAAAACTCTGTACAATCAAAAGCCCCATTACAAAATTCATTTCCAAGAAAATCTACTTTCCATCTCCTGGGTATGTCAGCAACTGTGACTTTTTCCCACCATTTGAGGGGACAGCCGCCATTTGCTAATAAGTCACATCCTCAGACTGGTTGTAATAGAAAGACAGGATTCTTCAAGAGGACTGTGCCTCTCGGAGCTAGGTCCCAGTTGGCTAAGTCTATAACTGTAAGCCACTCGCCTTACCGAAGTGATTGTTACAGCGATGAACAAGTGAAATGTGTGCTGACCTATGGAAAAGGGAAATGTTATGGTCATACGTCAACGGCATTCAACTCATATGGCACCTTGTGAGACTTGTACTGATGAATAAAGGCATGGACCCTCAATACAAACACACAAACACGTACACGCACAGACACACACACATACAAACGCACACACAGACTTTAGGCTGGTTTGAAAAGCCCACACATAGTTCAATGTATATTTCCAATTTGAAAAGTCATGACAGTTTTCAGACTTCCTAATTTATTGGCCTTATCTAATACCATATATAGGTCTGATTCTCCACCTGAAATATCAATTATTAAGTGTATATTATCTCTCAAAAACGCAGGTTCTGTGTCAATGCTTTGCTGCAGTGTTATACTGACTTTATAATTGATTTCAAGAATCCCAGTATCTCAGCTGCAAATCTCCCCTCATGTCTTTAAAATTTGAATCCAATCGTCAGGCTGTTTTAGTGGAAATTAACTTTTTGTTTAGGTCAAGAGTGACTTTTTTTTATATATTAAAGGCACAATGAGGTATTTGTAAGGTGCAACTTACACTTAAATCTTATAGGTTGGGCTACAAAATGAGGCGCATACAAACTTTCATAAAATGAATAGTCCAGTCCAATAATAAGGTTTGCAGCTTTTACTGACATCTCTTAAATGCATTAAAAGTCACTTGGTTCATAATGTACAATCTACTTCTGTAACTATGGTTTCGCCTTTCTTTTAATTTCCTTCGCTTCCTAGAGCCACTCCATTCTCATACCGGGCCTTTCCATTCTCCATCATACCATACAGATAAAAAACAAAAATAAAAGCAAAAGTTGTAACATGAGAAAACTATCCCTCTTCACCCCCCTGGGAAAGGCAGCACCAGGAGAGGGATACCAGGGCCTGCTTGGCTGGCATAGCTTTCTTTTGCTTTAATTGTATTTCCTCCTGGTTTTTCTCTGTTTCAAAACACCTTTTAGTCTCTTCAGTTATCATTTGTCACAATCTGGATTTTCAAGATTATTGAGAAATGGTGAGTTCAAAGTAAATATTCTTGTCAAATAATTAGAATGTTTTAGAATGATACAGAGCAATAATGTGTTAGTTGACAGAACAGGCAGGAAAGGTTTTGGTGAAAATGAAATGATTCAGACATTTAATATTTCATGCACTGAAGTAAATGAGTCAGCCCTTAAAACTGAGTATTTTGGCTATATTTGCCTGGGCTCATGAACATATAAATGTAGATATATTTGTACGTAGCTGCATCTATTTTATCCATTGTCAAGTGGCATTGAGGAATGATCCTATCTACATAGTAAAGGGCATCTGGCAGAGTGAGAACAAATGCTGTCTCAATCTGCTTGAGAAACTGGTTTGATGAGGGAATACCTCCTGAATGGCTTTCTCCAGTTCAAGAAAACATGTGTGCATTAAATTTGTTTGAAGAATGGATAGTTTTGCAATCCCAAAAATCACTAATTAAAGAATATTTAGAAGAATGAATGTCCAACTCACATGTTAGAGAATGATGGGGAGTGAATAATTCAGGTTAAATTGTATTATATGCATGGGTTTAGTCCTCAAGGGTGAGAGAACTAGACAGAGAGGGAGGAGGAGTGATGTAACACACCAGCAAAGCCGTAGCAAAGAAAATAAAATGGAATAAAATAAAATAAAATAAAATAAAATAAAATAAAATAAAATAAAATATTACTGAAAGCATGTAGTAATAAAATCTGGGAAGAAACATGGTCTCAGCCCTGGAAATGGCCTTCAACTACTGATTCAGAAGTGTCATAGGGAACATCAGTTCATGGGAATGCTGAAGATCTTTCTCCAGCAGTAATTCGGTTGAGGTGATGGAGACAATGTCCTGGGAAGACTCTTCTCACAACAGAAACAGAATTGAGTTACAGACCTGAAAATGGATACTTACCAGTGAGTTCTGATGCTATTACCAGGAGCATGTGTACTTAATATAATACTGGCATGTTTTAAACAAGAAACACAAAAGGAAATTGAGAATGAAGAGGATTGAAATTCATAAATAGAAAAGCCCCCTTAAGTTTATTATTTCTGATTTCTCAGCTTTGCAGGAAGGCAGACATTTTTCAGATCTCATTTCTTAACATTAGTCCTTTGAAATGAAACTTCTATATATGGTAATCATAGTTCCAGGACGCAATGGAAATTTTCTCTCAACTAAGATTAAGTTCAAAGTAATGGACTGCAGTATGACAGCAGTAGAGGCAGGATGTCTCCTTGGCAAGTGTGTGATCATGATTTCCTCCATCAGTCCTTTTTCCCTTAGGCTACAGCTGAACCTCTAGGTACTTAACCTTGAGAGGACTTGAAATGACTGCTTTCACTTGGTCCTGGCTGGTTTCTAAATATGGTGGATGTAGGCACCTTTTCATGTTATGCATGTGCTATTAATACTTCAAGCTCTTAAAAAACATGAGATGTTGAAGAGTATTGTTATTGAAATAATAGAACTTCTGGAGCCCTGGGTACATGATAGTTATTTCAGTGCAAGCCAATCTGAGCCACCTGAAATTAAAAATCCTACCTAGACACTGAGAAACCCTCTAGTTTGTTCTTACAACATTAAAACTCTGAGGAGGATTACTTTTGGACACTGGTTCCTTTGGTCTTTACTTCACAAGGCAAATAATTTTACTTTGTTGTTTAACTTCTATATATTTCAATTCAAGACTTCTGATTTTTTATGTTTTGTTTTTGTTTTTGTTTTTGTTGTTGTTGTTGTTTTAACTCCCAAAGATATTTAATTTCAGCTTTGCAATCTGATAGCAGGATGGAAGTCATAATCAAACTCAGTACATCTGAATGCTGATCCTTTATTACTAAACTATTTAGATATTAATATTAGATCCCATTGTAGAACTTCTCTAAGCTACGTTGGACAATAGGGCTCAGAATAATTCGTAATGAGGATACTCTGGAAAATATTTAAACTTGATTAAAGAATAACATTGGAATTAATTTAAGCATGATACTTTTCTGATTCCATTCAGAACTTTCTTGGTGCTAAGAGGCTCCCAAAGGAGGAGTGATTATCATTAAAGGAACAAAATCACAAGGTGAGAGCAAAACTCTTTAGCTAAAATGTTCATTCCTTCAAGGGATAGTCATAGTCCATTTGCCCATAATTTAAAATTTACAAACTTTGAGCTGCAAATAGCAGCAAAAAGTATGGTTTTTGTTTGCCTAGTAGGAGAGAAGGGAGGAGGGAAGGAGGGAAAATCTATTGGTATTATACTCCTGTTATGGATTGAATCATAAATAGCCAACCCTAATTCATGTTGAAGCTCTAATCCTCACCCTTACTGTATTTGAAGATAAATTCTTTAGGGATGCAACAAGGTTAAACCGAGTCATAAGGGGGAGCTCTGATTTGATAGGCTTGATATCCTTATAAGAATAGGAAGAGATAAAAAAAAGGAAGAAATGTCACAAAAATACCATCCCCTTTACCACCCCCCCCCCAAAAAAAAAAAAACAACATAGAGAAAAGACCATGTTAGGACACAATAAGAAGTGCCAAGTAGAGAGAACTCATCCGAAACTAAACTGAATGATGCTTAAATCTTTAACTTCTGGCCTCCAGAACCATGAGAAAATAAATTTATGCTATTTAAGCCACCCAGGCTGTGGGATTCTATTATGTCAGCTCAAGCAAACTAATGTAACTACCGATGTGTTATTGTGTTCCTTCAAAGACTTTAACAATGGGCTGTACAAATGCTAACTGATAAGATAATTGTAGAGAATTCTCAGATTTTCCATCCAAAGCATTAAAAATGAACTATATAAAAACACAGTATTTATACCTTATTAACAAAAATGTGTCAAGCTTTTATTGACCAAAAACTACTATATCCCCTACCTCTGATAAAATCAACTTTGAAAATGTGTGCGTGTGTGTGTGTGTGTGTGTGTGTGTGTGTTACTGCCTTAGACTTCGGTGATGTGAGGCTCCTTAGAGTTCCATGGTTTTAGAAAGCAAGTGAACAAGATTTGCTAGGCTGAGGGGTCCACCGTGACTTGCACCTGTAGGTTATTTCAATCTTCTTTAAAAAAACTACCTCTTCTTTAAAAAAAAACTAACTCACTAGGTAAACTATGGGCTTTGGGTGGTTTAGGGTATGTCAGTGTAAGTTTATTTTTTAAGTCTGTTACTTTGTAACAAGCGTACTACTCTGGTGGAGGATGCTGATAATGGGGGAGGCTAAGCACACAGGGTAGGGGGCAGGGGTCTGTGGAAAGTTATGCTCCTGCTCAATTTTGCTGTGAAGCTAAAAGCACTCTGGAAATTGTTAAAAAAAAATAAAAAGAAACTACCTCCAAATCTTACTGGCCTCACACAATAAAAAGCATATTTTATGCAAAAAGATTATAGGTTGCCTATGAGAACAATATCTTTCAGGCATTGACTCAGTGACCCTTGATGTTTGATTTTTTGCTCATCATTTCAACAAAGAGAATCTGTTTCAGTTACCACAGCATGGCAAGAGAAACTTGGACGGTTTTCCCTAATAAGTTAATGCTTAGTTGGAACTTATGTATGAGAACTAGCCAAAGACCCCACCCATCAAGAGAGGAACAAGATATGGGTGAGCAATTTAAATTATTTTGTTACCTCATTGACCTCATTGTTTGAATGACTATTTTCTGTTCCACATTAATACACTCAACTTGTAGATTAAATGACATTCATATAACCTTAAGCCTGTAGCTGCCTGGTAATTGCTCTCTGTGTCTTTCCTACAAAATTTGTTAAAATATATAGTATTGGACACCCTTTGATTCACCTTTAAAACTGTATATCTATATCCTTAAGTTTGGACAAACTCATTCTACTGTGTTATGGCACATAGCACATAATGTCACAAATTCATGAAGTTTTAGAGAGAGGTGTTTCTAAAACGTCTGTAGAAAGTCCCTGGAAAATACTTGAGCCTGAAGCAAGTATGCCATTTTCACATATATATATATATATATTTTTTTTCTTTTAATAAAGAGAGAGTGTGTGAGTGCACAGGGTGTTGGTAGGTGAAGTGAGCAGAGGGAGAAGGAAAGATCTAGAATCTTAAGCCGGCTCTCCACGTGGAGCCCCACCCTGGGCTGGATGTCATGACTTTGAGATCATGATCTGAGCTAAAATCAAGAGTCGGAGGCTTAACCACCTGAGCTACCCAGGTGACCCCCTCACATACATTTTCTTAATAAGAAAGGCCCATTCACTTGCTCACTGCTACTGTGGCCAGTTTGGTACCTTGAACTTCACAGGGCGATAGGAGATTTCTGATTGCTACAATGCCTTTTCTCGCTAATCATGGGAGACACCGAGAGAGAGGCAGAGACATAGGCAGAGGGAGAAGCAGGGCCCCATAGAAAGCTTGATGAGGAACTGGATCCCAGGACTCCGGGATCACGACCTGAGCTGAAGGCAGACGCTCAACCACTGAGCCACCCAGGTGCCCCTCATTTTATTTCAAATAACTATTTAATCTTGTCACATTTGTAAAGCAAAAACAATCCATACAGCATATGCCATGTAAGATAACTTAAGTATATTACTAGATCAAAGATGTGAAGAAGTTATATTTTATGTAAACATTCAGATATGAAAAGGAGATACTATAACTCTCTACCCTGTGTAAAGGCATAGATATCTTTCAGACAATTGTTTTAAAGTGATTATCTTACACAGATATGTTCTAAATATATCATGATGCACAGTATAATAAGTGGAGTTTAAACTTGATAGTAAATGCTTATAAGCAAACTTTCAGGATATTATCATTAGATGCATATTCTTTGTGAGAAAAATGTGTTTATCTCTAAACATAGAACACAGGAGAGGAATAAGCTAATAAAGTATTTATATACACATTTGAACCATAATACAATATCCTCCCTAATATTTCAATAGATTGCTCTGTCACAATTATCCCAAAAGCTCACCCTAGCCCTACTCTCCCAGCTGTCTGCTGGCCTAGAATGATGGAATATCTGCTCAGCAAACTCATCTTTTTTAAATCTTGGCTTAAGTGTCACCTTCTAAAGTGGGTCAATCTTAGCCACCATGTTTAATACAGCCACCAACCTTCCACCATCTAATTCATACACTCCTGATCTTTGCTGAGTATTTTCTCTTTTCCATAGCGCCTATCATGTCCTAGCACACAGAATATTTACTTACTATCTTTAAAATTATTGCATATTTGCCCCTATAGGGAAGCCATAAGAGAATGCAGATGTTTGTCTTCTCTTTCTTTATTTTGTTTAAACCAAATGCCTAGAAGAACACAGAGCAGATATTCCATAAATTATTGTTAACTGAATGGCTAGTGTAGATCTTAGCTTGCTGGGCAAAATTATAATTCTTTGTGGGGTCATAAGAAAAACTCATCATGTGATTGGTCTCTAATGCTCCAGCTGCATCTAATCTCAAGCTCTCCCAACAAATTTGTGTCCCATCAATAGCAAATCCACAAAGTGGACCCACAAAATGATTTCTTGCTCCTGTTCCAGCCAGACTGACAATGGTTTGGGCATTTTTCTTTAGAGCCAGAGACTGAGCTGCAAAATGAACTGTCCCTCAGGTCTGGTGGCCCATTAATCAATGAATAAAGTTTTACTTAACTTTTCATATACTTCAGATATTTAACCATATTTCCTCATATTCATAGGAAGGATTGGTGGTTTCTCTTCTATGCTGTGTACGTCTACAATTTTTGCATCTTCCATATCATATTATTGTTTAGTTACTTTTCGGTCTCTGCAACTAGATTCTGAGTTCTCTGAGTATAAGGATTTTCAATTATTTGGAATTCCCTGTACTAAGTGGAGAGCATAATGCATAGAAACTATCCCTTAAATATTTATACAGGGGCTCCTGAGTAGCTCAGTCAGTTGAGCATCTGCCTTTGGCTGGGGTCATGATCTTGGGGTCCTGGTATTGAGTCCCGCATCAGGCTCCCTGCTCAATGAGACGCCTGCTTCTCCCTCTCCTTCTGCCCCTCCCCACTGCTTGTGCTTTCTCTCTGTCAAGTAAATAAATGGAATTTTTAAATATATATACTTAGACAATGGATTAAAATACATACAGATAAACTCTTCATTTCTGTCACTGAATAATTCACTGATACCCATAATGGTGTGTTTACTGCTTTACAGTATTTTTCTATTTTCCTTTAACACATTTTAATAACTAAATTCTATTTTCTTTCATGATATCAGTTTAAACCATTACCATTATCTTCAAGTTCAGTAGCCTGATACTTTCTCATTTGTGAGGCAGAAGGTCCATGCAAAACCAGGAATATAAATGGCATCTGAATAAACTTAGTCTGATAGTTCACAAACCTTTATTTTAGCTGGCTTTTTTGGGTATCATTAATATGTATAGTAAAAATGTGGTTATTTTCATAGTCAAGTGAAGAGAGGAGGAACTGCCTGAAATTATTTACAGAGTAAACCCTGATACTGTTAGCTGTTCTGACAGAGGGAAAAGTTGAATAAGGGAAATCAATATTTCATATTTGGTGCACATCGTGAGAAAACTTCTAGAAATAACAGCATCAGAATAAGTGGACAATATTTTTAAAGCAAGAATGTATTTTAAGAGTGAAACTAAATTCATATGATGATGGTGAATAAAATATTAAAACTTTATTTTAAAAATAACTGAAAGAGGCAAAAGAATAAGCCCATGTATAACCCTTTAGCACATATATTGTTATTGTACCTTGTATCCGTGAGCAGCTCCCCATTTCTCCCCTTCTAAACTACCTAATGTCAATGACGTTGCTGGGATAATTCTAGAAACTCCACACGTCCTTTCATCACGAGTTGAAGTATATCTAATAACAATCTTTAAACTATCTTATTTGTCTCAAAGACAAGAAGAAATCACTATTTTACTGGGTTGAAATACAAAAATTTTACCATTCAGCATTACTTATTGTTTAGTTTATGCTTTTATACATCTATGTAGAAAAAGTATCCTAATTTCCTAGTTTCTTATTATTGTAACATATATTAAATGAATGACATTGAGCCTGTAAGTTCAACAACAGCACGGTTATTAATTTTCTGAGTTCTTCCTAAAAACAGAGCAAGTATAAGATAAAAGCAAAATCTGATGGGTACATTTTTCAACAAAATTAGATACAAAGTTCAAAAATAGAAGAGTAGGGGGAAATCACTGAAAGGAAAAAAAATAATAATCTGCATGGTACAGGACTCTATGTGAGGAAAAGCTATGGGAGATGATGGAATAGCTGATACACTTAAAAACAGGAGATCTCTAAAATAGTTGTCCGGAATTTGAAGACTGCCTTAGGCCAAATTGAAAAATAGCAGTTGACACTGGAAGGGGTTTTATACCAGTTAAAAGGGGTTGAATGCATGAGGACAATAGTACATCTCAACGGACTGATAGCGACTACCACATATGAACCCTTTCACACAGTGAGTCTTCAGAGATTTCTTCAAAACAGGACCTCAAACTGAGGGGAAATATACCAGGTAGTGGAGTAAAAATATGAAGCATAATTGAGAAAAAAAAAAAAGAGATGGTCCACATAAAAGTGATTGAAGCAACCATTACCAGGAAATCCCAAAAATTTAGCTGTCATATTTTAAACACCAAATACACACACAGACAAACCCATACACACACACTCGATCACACATAAAAAAAAGAAGTGGAAGCTCTGCAAGCTTTGAAAACACTATAAGTCTCACATACCTCAAAAAGTTCAAGTAAACTGATCTTATATAAGAATGATCCATAGAGAGTATAAGAAAAGAAGACAATAAGATGCAGAAAAACATGCCTACACACAATGAAAACTTGTCATAGTTATGTCCACAGAACAAAGTGTGCATTATATTAAAATGCAAGAGAAGATGTTAATAAATTATTATGAAACACAAGATAACAGCATAAGAATTTTAAAAACTCAGAAATGAATTGATAAAATTCAAGAAATTATTTTAGAAATATATAAAAATAATAATTTCAACAAAGAACTCTAAACACAAGAGTGAATAAATGCAACAGACAGTGCTTTAGCAAAAGCAGGCTATAAGAGGAAAAGTTTAAAAACCCAAAGAAACAAAGAAAAATTAAGAAAATTGAAATATAATAGCTATTATCAATAGGCAATGTTTCGACGTACAGTTGGTATGCATCCTTAAAGAAAAGAAATGAATGTGAGTTTGCAGAATATGGACTAAAGTTTCTACCTCAAAAAAGTTCATGATTTTTAAAAAAGATTATAAATTATAACACATGGATTCAATTATTGAAAATATGCACCATATACCTGAGAATACAAAACCAACATGAACAATTCTGGTACATCTTCTAATGAAATTACTATACTTTAAATATTTATTTATTTATTTATTTATTTATTTATTTATTTATTTAAGAAGAAGTGAGAGCACATGAGTGGAAGGGGGAGCAGAGGGGAGATGGAGAGGAATCCTCTAGGAGACTCCCCACTGACCACAGAGCCCAATGGAGGGCTTGATCCCAGGACTCTAAGGTCACAAACTGAAATCAAGAGTCTACCATTTAAGTGATTGAACCACCCAGGCAAACCATGAAATCACTATACTTAAAAAAAAAATCCTCTGGACATAATAAGCAATAGTACTAAAGGGGAAAATAAATTATTCCTCGATTTTTTAGAGCAGCACTTTAGAAATGATAAAATAGAATAATGCAATTAGAGTATCAAGAAAATAACATTTAAGCAAATAAGTTCATATCCACCAAAACTAATACTCAGGAAAAAAAATGAAGAATCAAACTATTAACAACAACCAATTCTGAGAATATTTATAACATGAACTTTTCTTGAAGTATCCACTTAAAAGTAGACTTCAGATATGAGCATAAATACTAATGGTAAGTTTTAAACATATAACGACTTACAGAACTAGGACTAAATGGGATTTAAAACGGAAAAAGTATGGAGCACAATGGTATATACACAGTGTAGATAGAGGAACATTGCAAAATACATCAGGAAAGAGAGAATATATGCATTTTTACAATTATTTTCTCAGAGGTTATGCAGGTAGTGTTCTTGGTTTTATTAATGTTATTCCTAAATGATTATGTGTGTAATGTGGATAAAGCACTAATTATGATGCATTCTATTTCTGTTATCTCCTGTGTCCTTGAAAACCAGTTATCTCAGTGTGAAAGAAAGAAAATACAGATGTAATCTCGATAATATTAACTAAAGCCTTACTGAATTTAAATAGGAATTTTCAATATGAATGCATGAGAAATTTTATCTCTAAAAAACTTAAAAATTATATATAGATATGAAATACCTTACAGACACATATTTTTAATTCTATCTGCTAAAGAAGCCTAAAATTAGTGACCAGCTTAGTAGCAATGAGCATCTCCTGTAACTAAATTATATTTTTAAATTGCCATATCCTTATAAAAGAAAGAAGATCTTCTGGAAAAAAAAAAAAGCAAATGGAGTTTGGAATGTGAAAAAAATGCAAGATAAAACTGGAACATACTGCTATCAAAATGATAGAGAAGACATTAAAGAAAAAGCACTGGGGTAATGTCAAAATTCTTATGAGCCAAACAATTTGGCCAAATTGAGACAATTTTTATTATAAATATAGTAATAATTAATTCAGTAAATAAAAGTAAATCCATAAATTCATAATTAAATCATATAAAAGAAACAATGGTTGAACTTTGGAAAATGATAAAGAACCAATCCCTTATCTTAAAAACTGGGATAAGACGGTGAATGAAACAACCATTTATTCTGAATTTCCTGTATGAGGTATATCACTGAATGTCCAAGTAAAGAAGTAAAGTAAAGTAAAGAAGTGTTTTTTTCTTTTCAAAAAAAAATCTAACTAATAAATTTAAATGAAGAGATTTAAAACATCAATAGTTTGCATTTTTCAATCAGTAAGTGGATAGAGGAAATGATAAACTTACCCAAAAAACGGAAAGAAGGAAAAAACACATTATATTCTTCCTAATGAAACAACACAGTACTATGTATAATGTTAGGAAAATAAAATGAATATAAGCCTGATTAACATTTAAGCTCCAGCTACCAAATTGCAGGAAAATATTGAGGACAGAGAAACATAATTGAATTTTACTGTTAATATTCAATCAATAAAATCGAACCTACAGAAAAATCTACAAATTAAATATCCTAGATTCTTCTACAGGAAAAAAATATATATATGAAAAAAATGGGGATATAATCTATATAATTGAAATAGATTTTTAAAATTGACCATCCTAGCAAGTTATTTTGTGGATTGCAATAATTGACTGAAAAGTTTGTATGGAGCAACAAATGACCCAGAATAACCAATATAATATTGAAGGAGAACAAAGTGAGAATTCACACTACTCAGACTCAAAAAAAACTTACTATAAAACTATAGTAATCAAGACAGTGTGCTATTGGCAAAAGAACAGACCAATATATCAATGAAACAGAACAGGCAGCCCAGAAATACACCCACATAAATATAGTCAAGTGATTTTTAACAGAGGAGCAAAGGCAATAGAGTAGAGCAAAGGAAGTATCTCCAAAAAATGGTGCTGTAACAATTGGACATCCACATACAGACAAATGAATCTAGCCACAAATTTTCCACAAAAATTATTTCAAAATGCATTGTACATCTAAATGTAAAGTGCAAAACCATAAAACTCCTGGAGGGCAACATAGAAGAAAACTTAGGTTTTGGGTATGGCAATGACTTTTTAAAATTTTAATTTAATTTATTTTTTTTAAAAAAGATTTTATTTATTCATGAGAGACACACAGAGAGAGAGAGAGAGAGAGAGAGAGAGAGAGAGGCAGAGACACAGGCAGAGGGAGAAGCAGGCTCCATACAGGAACTCTGATGTGCAACTCAATCCCAGGTCTCCAGGATCAAGCCCTGGACTGAAGGTGGCACTAAACCACTGAACCACGTGGGCTGCCCAAGGCAATGACTTTTTAGATACAACATCAGAAGCATGATCCATGAGAGAAATAGTTGATAGACTGGACTTCATTAAAATAAATAAAATAAAATAAAATAAAATAAAATAAAATAAAATAAATAAAATAAAAACAAAAAAAAACAGTTCTGCTAAGGAAAAGATAATGTCAAGAGAGTGAGAAGACAAGCCATGACTGGGAGAATATATATATATATATATATATTACGATTTTGTTTATTTATTTTGAGATAGATTGGGAGGGGAAGAGGCAGAGAGAGAGGAAGTGGGAGAGAAGAAGTCTCCCCATGGAGTATGGACCCTGATGCAGGATTCAATCTCATGACCCTGAGATCATGACCTGAGCTGAAATTGGGTCAGATACTTAACTAAATGAGCCACCTAGGCATCCCTGGGAGAAAATATTTTCAAAAGAAGTGTCAGTTAAAAGATTTATCCAAAATATAGTTCCAAAATATAATTAAAACACCTCAGTAATAAAACAACCCCATTTAAAAATGAGCCAAATACTTTGACACCTCACCAAAGAAGGTATAGAGATGATAAATAATCATCTGAAAAGATGCTCCACATCATATGTCATCAGAGAAATGCAAATTAAAACAATGACATACCACTACACACCTATTAAAATGGCCAAAATCCAGAACATTGACAGCACCAAAGAATAATAAGGATTCACATCTTTATTATTATTATTCATTCCTCATGGAAATAAAGATTATGTATGTTGGAAAAGTCTATCAGTTTCTTTCAAAGCTAAACATACTCGTATTCATATTATAGGATCCAGCAATCATTTGTATGCTTTATGTATACATAAATCATATGTATTTGTACACATGGATGTCTATAGCAACTTATTCATAATTGCCAGCATGTGGAAGCAACCAAGTTGGCCTTCCATAGGTCGATGGTTAAATAAGCCATGGTCCACCCAAACAATGAAATCTCTTTCACAACTGAAGAAAAATGGGTTATCAAGCCATAAAAAGTCATGAAGGAACCTTAAATGTATATTGTCACTCAGTTGAAAGAAGCCTGATTTCAACTATAAGACCCCATGGGAATGTCAAAACTACAGAGACAGTAAAAAGATCAGCAGTTACCAAGGGATTGGGGAGAAGCGGTTATGCATAGGTGAAGCACAGAGGATTTTAGGGCAGTGAAAATACTCTGTCTGACACCATACTAATGGATACCTATCTTCCTGCATTTGTCCAAAAGTATAGATTGTTCAACACCAAGAATGAACCCTAATGTAAACTATGGTTGTTGGGTGACTTTGATGTGTCAATGGAGGTGCATGAGTTACAACAAATGTATAAGCGGAGAAGGAACTTGAGGAGGGGCTCGGCCTGGGTAGGTGCAGGTGGCATATGGGAAATCTCTGTACCCTCCTTTCACTTCTGCTGTGAACCTAAACCTACTCTAAAAATATATTTACAAATAAATTAAAATTAAAAAAAAAAATAAACGGACTAGACTGAACATGAATGTGTGGAGATGACCATTTGGGAAACAAACTATAAAGAACTGCAAAGAAGTTAGTATAAAAGTCAAGCAAATTGATCATTTCAGAGGGTAGAAGAGAGTTGGAGTGGGGCTGAGGTACTTAGATGGGCTTCTGGCATTGACATGAGTGGCGGTGGGGGACATTTTCCCCAGAATAGCTCAATAATGTGTGTCTTGAGGCACATATTACAACAGAATTGGGATGATTTTCTCTACTTATTTTAGAGAGAAAGAGAGCAAGTGGGGAGAGGAATAGAGAGAGAGGGAAAGAGAGAATCTCAAGCCGACTCCACTATGAGTGCAGAGGGCGATGCAGGGGCTCCAACTCCTGACTCTGAAATCATGACCTGAGCTGAAACCAAGAACCTGAGGCTTGGGGATCCCTGGGTGGCGCAGCGGTTTGGCGCCTGCCTTTGGCCCAGGGCGCGATCCTGGAGACCCGGGATCGAATCCCACGTCGGGCTCCCGGTGCATGGAGCCTGCTTCTCCTTCTGCCTATGTCTCTGCCTCTCTCTCTCTCTCTCTCTGTGTGTGTGACTATCATAAATAAAAATAAAAAAATAAAAAATAAAAAAAAAAAAAGAACCTGAGGCTTAAAAGACTGAGTTGCCACAGATCCAGGAAAGTCAGAGGCAATGATATGAAGAAACATTCAGAGTCTCACTGAATTTTAACCTGGGGAAGGACAGGGGGCTGAGACTCAGACTTGGACTCAAATCAGACTCACTCTACCCCGAGGCTTTGTGTCTTCTACTTTTTATTAAGAGAGCTAGCAGATTGGCTAGAGGAATGATTAGCTCTGGGAAGCAGAGAAAATCATGTTTACTTCAAGAGGTAAAAGAATAGGTTATTGACTCAAGGGTGGGGGCCAGGGGAGGAGCTGTGTCTGGAGAACCATGTGGTCAAGAGTCAGTGTGCCCCCTCAGGACCTCACGTACCCAGTGCACCCAGGACTAGTTCTCAGGTAGGCCCTGCAGCGGGTTCCCCACCCCGAGTCACCCAGACACTGGGGATGATTTCCTTAAAGCGATGGTGGGTCGAATTAGAGGAACTAGGCAAAGCAAATGGAAATTTCAAAGTGACAAGAAAATCTGGAAACTTGGTGATGTTAAAAATATAGTTGCAAATTAACTGCAAATTCTGAATAATGAAAGCTCACAAAAATTATGACTAGCTTCAGTTTTCTGAATAAACATTCTAGATGAAAGGTGCATGGGTAGTCAGTTCTCTTTTATAATGCATTTTATGGTAAGGCATAGTTTCCTTAACTTCTAAGGCAGAAATTTTTTAAATTATAAATTATATTATAATGGTTAATAGTTATATAAATTAGAAAATATTTACAAATGAGTGATGTATTTAATAACAGAATTCCTGGCTTTTGAGGTTAACTAATTGATTCCTTATTTCTGAGGTGAACTGTAGTAAGAATGTAAATTTCAAATATGTTTTAAGTTAAATTATATGAAGTAAGTATATCTCCTTCAAAAAATATCTTTGAAAGCATTTCACTTCTGTTTTTATTATTGATGGAAAAAATTAAGAATATATTGAAAATAAAGTTCAATATGATCTCAGCTAAAATTATTCTAAATAAAATCAGGTAGATTTTATGAAATATTTTTTGTGTAACAGATGCTAATGTTAGCCTAGCAAAGTAGCATTTATGCTCTGTAGAGAGCTAATCAATTTACAGTAATCACTTTGATCCTTATTATTTAATTTATATGCTAAGCAGATGAACTGAATTAATTATTATTACCAAACTGCTCCTTATTATTAAAATTTGTCTGGCTTTCAGATGGTCAGAGATGGCATCTGATCTGTTGTTCTTAAATAGGCAAATGGTAGCACTTTAAATATGCACTATAAAAATCTAATATAAAGCATACCATATATACCTAACTTTTTATGAAATGACCACATCAAAGTAGTACTATATTAACTCAAGCCTTTATAATATGTACTGTGGAAGCTTCTATAAGCTGCAAAATAACTAATATTTCTTACTATAAGAAAAACTAGAAGGGTAATTTTAATGTTGATTTATTAAATAAATGATTTGTCCTATATTAACATGTTATTATAGGCAGAGTGTTTAAAGTAGTTTTAGTTCCATTTTATAGTACCCTATGCAAATAGCTATGAGTTACAAATATCTGTGTTGATGAAAAAGGAAGCTAGGAACATTTATGGAGCAGCTTTTTATGTATGCGACTTTCAAAGGACCTTGAAATGTCAAGCGTGTCATGAGTGGTGCCAATTATAATTATCTCAAGTCATATGAAGCATGGTTTTAAACCTATGGCGTGGTTCTGCTAGAATTAATATATCAAATTGTTAATAGAGGTCATGATTGAGCCAATTAGGGGGTCTTTCCCATTCTTCATCTATTACTTTATCAGTTTACATTTGCTTTGAAAGCAGGGATGTAACTGAACAACAATGACACAAGACTGCGAGTCAAGGTTTCACCCGCATATTTTGCTAGACTGGGGAATTCAGGCATAATCTGCAATACACTTTAGCAACAAGCAAGTGTTGGAAGCTGAAGACTTTACCTTGGTATGGAAGTTCACCTTTTTTTTTTCTTTTCTTTCTTTTTTTCTTTTCTTTTCTTTTCTTTTCTTTTCTTTTCTTTTCTTTTCTTTTCTTCTTTTCTTTTCTTTTCTTTTCTTTTCTTTCTTTTCTTTCTTATCCTTTTTTCTTTTCTTTTTTCTTTTTCTTTTCTTTTTTCTTTTTTTCACTTATCTTTTCTTTCTTTTATTTTCTTCTCCTTCTCCTTCTCCTTCTCCTTCTCCTTCTCCTTCTCCTTCTCCTTCTCCTTCTCCTTCTCCTTCTCCTTCTCCTTCTCCTCCTCCTCCTCCTCCTTCTCCTTCTCCTTCTTCTTCTTCTTCTTCTTCTTCTTCTCCTTCTGCAACCATTACTACTGTGTCCCTCTGGGAACTTAAGATTTACAAATAGAGGTTTACTTGTAACTACTAATAATTGTTCTAGGTCACTGAGATAGTTTTAGATCTTAAAATCTACCAGATAGCAGGTTTCCATTAAGATCCAGCTCCAAACAGTGATTTTTTTCAGTATATTTGGGTTGAGTAATGATGCACCTTGCCTCCTCTCACCAGAATTTCTTTAGATTCTGTAGAAAGGAGATCTTTCTGGACTAATTGAAGGGCTCAGTAAACAGAACTAACCATAATTTGTGTAGGAGTATTAATATATTGGATGATTCACAAAGGTTGAACTGAACTCTTACTGCTTGACTTTCATGTCACATATTTTTTTTTAATTTTTTATTTATTTATGATAGTCACAGAGAGAGGGAGAGAGGCAGAGACACAGGCAGAGGGAGAAGCAGGCTCCATGCACTGGGAGCCCGATGTGGGATTCGATCCTGGGTCTCCAGGATCACGCCCTGGGCCAAAGGCAGGTGCCAAACCGCTGCGCCACCCAGGGATCCCCCACATATTTTTTTTTAAATCACCAAGAATACATCTGTCTAGTCTTGTGTACACATTTCTTCCCTCACTTTATTACTTTTATTTTCTTAACTATTGAAAATAAATTAGAAAAGTTATTTGACTAATTCACTGTCAATCATGTACTTGCTCTATTTTCCTAAAAGTTTGAGAGGTTTTGATCACACTTAAAACACTGCAAAAACACATGAACCTTCCCTGAAGAGAGACTTTCTTGATCACACACTCACCTGTGCTCAGTTTGTCTCTGTAGCTTCTAGGTTTCTTTTCCCCAGTGGTCATAAAATGTACTTTTCCCCCATAAGCTGCTTGAGCCTTGCAGTAGGTACAGATGATAAAACATTATACTGAGACCCTCCTGACGTTGAAGCATGTATTAGTCTTCTCTTTCTGCTAGATTTACCATCGAAATTAAACCTTCACTGGAAGCCATTGTAAGAACTGAGGCCCATGAAAGTTATATTGTGTTCAATGAAATAACAAACAGAGAATTCTTGCATATAATTATTTTCATATATCCAGCTGCTTAGTTTCCATCTGGAAATCCATGAAACATGTCAAATTTACTTGTTCCAAAGCCATTAGTTCCGCTATGCTCCTAAACTCAATTCCTACACGTTTTCCTATCTCAGTAAATGGCAACTACATTCTTTCACTTACTTAATCTGAAAGATTCATCTTCAATTAATTTTCTCTCACACTTTGTGTGTATTCCATCAGCAAATCTGTTAGCTCTATGTTCAAATCTATATTGAGGCCTCCACCAGGTCAGGACGTCCATTTTAACCCTGATTCAATCCTCTATTGATTCATTAGGCAATATTTATTGAGTGACTAAAACATCTCTAATACTGTTCTGCTGTGGATTTACAACAGTTGAAAAATGACAACAAAATTCCTGCCCTCTTGGGTCTTACAGTCATATAATTGTAATCTTGACTGTGATTACTAAAATCGCCACCAAAATAGATTACATGGGATCTCTTCTCCCATTTGCATATTTTCTATACTTAAGCCTTTAAAAAACTAAAACTTATTAAAATTCCTTAGATGGCTTCACATTTCAGTAAAAATAGAAAAGACAAACCCCTTCAGTAACCCCTTATATTACCCAATGACTCCTGACCCCCAACCACATCTCACTTGGATCATATCTCCTCAGACTGTTCACTCACCCCTCTTCTAAATACTAATTTTTCTGCTGTTCTTGAACATCCCAAAGACACCTCTTGGCCTTATACATGTTCTTTCCCCTGTTTAAAAAGCTCTCTTTCCACATATTTTCACACCTCCTAATCCATAATCATGCTTCTTATTTCATGGAACTTATTGTCACCTTACATATAAATATTTACCTCTTTTTTTTTTTCTATAGTCCTCCAACTGGATTGAAGGATCCTAAGGAAAAAGACTGGTATTCACTGCTATTACATATTGAATATATATATAAATAGATGAGTTTGTGCAATATTAATTTAGCATTCAAGTAAAATATAGAACCAAAAAATCTTTACATATTATATGTGTATGCTTTCTAAAGTATACAATTATTCACATATTTGTATACCTACTATGTATTTATATATCATTTATCATTTATAATATAAAGGGGTTTCATATTTCCTCCAAATAATGGCAAGCTATTTCTCCATAATAAATCTTAAAAATAGATTCATTCAATTGCTTAAAAAAATTATGCTTGAACCCCTTACATAGTTTTAAACAATTATATGAAGATTATTACAAATTACAACCTGGACAGATAAAAATGTCCAAGAATTTTTACCTCCTGGTATTTGATATTTGGGTATGAATCCCTACAGTGTGATATACCATAGATAGAAATTATATTTATTAAGGCAGTCTAACTTGCTGCAGGATAAGTGCTCATCAACTTTTGTATAAGTTGAATACAAATTTCAATAGAAAAAAATGATTGTTCAGCTCCATCAGACCATTCAATTGAATAAGAAGTCCAAGAAGTTCAGGTTACATATTTGTGAATTTTGACATCCTTCACTGGACATCAAAATAGATACAGATATAGGTAATGTCTGCTCTCATACATGGGGACAACCCAACTTGGTCAAGACAGCAGTCAAAAACATGTTTCATGGAATTATATTGCTGCAATGAAAGGCAGCTATAAACCACTCAGCTAATGTTAGAGATTTCAAGGTGCTTTTTGTGCCCACAAACCCATTCCTGCACAATCTGTGTTGTTTGTCATCACCTCCAAAATGGCACTGAGGACATCAGATCAAGCACAGGAGACAAATGGGCATTCAGGAGGAGATGAATGAATGGATTTAGAAGTCAAAGCACAAGGATGCATGTGACACGATTCCAGATGGGTTCAGTACTCTGACAAGAAAAGGAAGAGCTCTCAAAGACTGACATGATGTTCATTAGGAATATAAACTCTGCTGTGACCAGCTCTATGTCAAACTGCATTAAAGACTCCTTGCAATCTACTGTATTTATCCAACTAGGAGTATAACATTTGCTTAGATTTTAAACCTTATGTTTAATACATGATAATCATGGGTAATAAATTTTTCACAAATTATATTTCACTTGACAGCTAGGATGATTTATTAGGTTCGTGAATTCATTTAAAATTCAATACCTTTGGGTGCTGCATCACTGAACTTAATGAGCCAGATTCTCCCACTGAGTAAGTTGCTTTCAGGCTCCTAGGGTCCTATTAAATTAAGTTCTTCAGTACATTAAATGCTCCCCTAGTGTTTTAAAGAGTTAATACATCCTGCAACCGAAAAGTACCATACGAACGAAAAACAAAATTAACAACATGCCATTTTCCCCATTCCAATAATAGTGTCTTTACTTATATATAGTCTCATTTCTTTAAATTTATAGGGCTCTTTAAATAAATATTGGTATTTTGAGGCAAGTGAAATAGATCACTTGTTTTTGTTCTGTCACTCACAGAAAAGTTGTTTCAAGATCACCATCCCCTTCTCTCTTCCCACCTTTGCTGTTACCGGGATAGTGTTGCCTCCTGCAGCTATAGGATCAGGTCAAAACAAGACTAAATTTCATTTGTTTCCTCTGAGCACAGGGCCTCTAGTGAATGGTTAGTCTCTTTCAATCTTTCCCCCACCCCCGACAGTTTCTATTTGTAAACACTTTGTCCATTAGTGGGAGCAGATGGGTACTAGAAAATAACCTTTTTCCCCCCTTACATTTCTATGATTTGGCTCTATTAGAAAACAGAAATGTAGCAATTAGTATCAGTATGTCTTAAATGTTATGCTGTTTAACACTGTCACATACATGAGGAAACACAAGACGCATTAGTTACAGTTAACACATACTTTTTCTGGTAAGAAATATTTATTCACACAAAAAAGGGCCTTAAGAAATAAGGAGTGAACAAATAAGTAAGAAAGCGTTCCTAATTGCAACATATTCCACAAGTGCAGATACGAGTACCTCCTTAAATAGAGTCAAAAACATACGGTACAGACTTTATGGCAATTAGGGAAGAACCAGAAATATAACATGCAATCACTTACTATAAATGGTAGGGCCATCATACTATCCTGCAAAAGCATATGGTGTATATAAATTCTTGAATATTGGTTGAATAAAATTAGTAAGATATCCTGATTTATAAATAACATATTCTTTCCAAGAAATTCTTCCAACCGTGTTTCAGCTGTGTGCACTTTTTTATATTCATTTATTGAGGGAAAGAATAGTCTCCACTTCTAGCATGTTTTCCTGATCATATGACTTTCCTTTCTAAATCCTCGCTTTTTCTTTAATCTACATTACCTACTTTTACATTATTTTTTTTTAGCTTTTTATTCAAAGATTTCATTTATTTATTTGAGAGAGAAAGAGAGATAGAGAATGTGCATGAGAGAGCACAAGCAGGAAGAGCAAGAGAGGCAGATGGAGAAACAGACTCCACTGAGCTGGACAGTGGATGAGGGGCTCCATCCCAGGACCTTGGGATCTTGCCCTGAGCCCAAGGTGGATTCTCAACCACTGAGCCACCCAGGTGCCCCTGTATCTTAAGTTCTAAAGTTGATTTTTATTGTTATGCTTTTCTAAAAAAAAAAAAAAAAAAAAAAAAAGGAATGTGCTTTCACTGCAAGAAACAGAAAAACAAACAGGTGGCCAAGGCTCTCCAGCTATGTCATCTCCTTGGCTGCCTAGGGAGCAGGCTGTGGGCTGCCCTGGGTGATCCAGATGCTCAAGGGATGGAGCCAGTGGTTGGGGCAATGGATAGACCTTCTTCTGAGGAGGATGTTGATAGGATGTCCCAGGTTACCATCAAGGAAACCTGGGAGGCAGCAGGCCCTTCTGAACACAATTAAATCAACCTGTTATTTACACCCAATAACATTTTCTATTTCTAAAAAAAAAAAAAAAAAAAAAAAAAAAGAAAGAAGAAAGAAAGAGAAAAAGAAAGAAAGAAAGAGAAAGAAAGAAAGAAAGAAAGAAAGAAAGAAAGAAAGAAAGAAAGAAAGAAAGAAAGAAAAAACAAATAACCGGATGGATTATAAAACAGTACATTATAATATTAGTGCTCATAAATGACTGCTGTTCATTTCCCTTGGGTATATTCCTTTAAGTGTTTTCCTATTCATAAACTGTAAATAGCAGAGTTCCTTTAGCTGTGGAAGGAGCCTCGGTGTCCATCGAAAGATGAATGGATAAAGAAGCTGTGGTTTATGTATACGATGGAATATTACTCAGCCATTAGACACAACGAATACCCACCATTTGCTTCAACGTGGATGGAACTGGAGGGTATTATGCTGAGTGAAGTAAGTCAATCGGAGAAGGACAAACATTATATGTTCTCATTCATTTGGGGAATATAGATAATAGTGAAAGGGAATAGAAGGGAAGGGAGAAGAAGTGGGTGGGAAATATCAGAAAGGGAGACAGAAAATGAAGACTACTACCTCTGGGAAACGAACTAGGGGTGGTGGAAGGGGAGGAGGGCGGGGGGTGGGGGTGACTGGGTGACGGGCACTGAGGGGGGCACTTGATGGGATGAGCACTGGGTGTTATTCTGTATGTTGGCAAATTGAACACCAATAAAAAACAAATTTATTATTAAAAAATAATAAAATTTTAAACATTTATTTGCATAAAAGATGAGTTGATATGTCAGGAATATGAGTATTTCCATGAGGTGCTTTATAACATGTTATGAGAGAGAGAGAGAGAGAGAGATATCTGAGAACAGTTACAACACAGGTGATCCGTTGTCATTTTCCTCCTGGACTGATGAACTTGACTGTGAAGTCCACATGGACGAGGGCAGCAAGCAGCCGGCACCAGCGTGGGTGCCGATAACAGAAGACACAAGAAAACAGTCACCTGAGTCACTTTCAAAGAGGGTAGAAAGTGAGTTTACACATTAAACACACAGGTGGCACAACAAGCCAATGAAATGTAAATATTTCTTTTACTGTAATTTTATTTCAATCTGCAAGCTGGGGACTACGCATTCTTCTATAACCATCTGCATAGATGCTTCATGCCTAGTTACTGTTTTAGAACACTCTTTTATTTATGATTTTCCAGGCCACTATATTCCACCCCATTGTTTCATATTTAATGCCTCCATAGAATTCCGTTATCACTATGCCTCTGTAAAAACAAATTTTCATGAAAAAGTTTTGTGCAAAACCAGAAATTGCGACGGCATAGCAATGTAGAAATTTCAAGCGACTGAAAATGTGTCCAATTTCTCATTAAGTACAATTGAACAGGGCCAGAGATTGGTCTTCTATTGAACATATTCTGTATTCTAAATTTAACCTGCTAGAAGCCTATTTAAATATCAGCCTATTTAACCTTTTGAAATACAGGATTTGCCTTTCAATGGGAAGCTGGCATCCCATCCTAAGACGAAACCAAATGTACTTTGACATAATTATTGCCTACAGCAGCAAGCTTTTATTTGTGCATTATGGGTCGCACACAATAAAGATATAGACACAGCCTAATTTATTTTGCCCGTGAAAGATGGAAGAAATTCGAGTAAGGAAAAAAAAATATATTAGACTTTACTTCAGGTTTCATAATGAAGCAATCTACAGAACTAATGACAAACGTTTCATTCATTTCTATGGAGAAATGCTCATTTAGCAGTACAATTTCCCAAGATGGCATCACAAACTTTACTAGTCAATGCAGCTAATGGGTGAAAAAAAGTAAAGTATGAAAGGTGAAAACAATGATATTCACATTATGCTGCAATTAGCTATTTGATGATCAGTGTCCTACTAAACTGAAGGTGGGTGCCTGGTTTGTGTTCGCGTGAGTGTGATGGGTAGGAACAGTGCCACACGCTTAGGCGGGTTCCAGTCACCAACGCAGAAAGGAGAGAAGAAAGAAGAGAAAGAGGATGGGGGGGTGGGGTGGGAGGAAGACAGGCAAACCTGAGAGAAGTAATTCAGGGACAAAGAAACATCATCCAGAATGATGTCATATGGGTACAATCTCTATTTTTAGAAAAAAAACAAAAACCTGATTCAAATTATAAAGTGTGCCAGATGACTGTCTGTAGCAGCTCATAATCCATACTTTTGAATTGAAAAGACTAAAATTAATGGCTTGTTTATTTTAGTAATGCTAAAGTTGAAGAGAGGCCCATTTTTTTTTCTCTGATAACAGGAGATTGCTAAAATCCTGTGCTTTATCAATCGCTGATGGGTCAGCTATGGTGAGATAACTATTCCTTTACATAGGTTTTTTTTTTTTATGATATTGGAATAGTTGAAGAAGATTCTATTACTAACTTGGGTTTACTTTAAGGTCATTTAAGTTGTTAAGAGACATAATGGAAAAGGGAAAAAATAGTTCTAATGTATGACTCACACTATTATAAAAAGTTTCAAGGATTTCTTTCCTGTTTGAAGCTTATCCTGTGGATTCTTTGAACTAATAACATTTTCTGGAATATACCATTTAGTAATTAGCAAAAGCAACTCAACCGGACAATTTTAATCCCATGTTTCTCGTCATTCCACCTTTGAAATAGGAATATTAAATTGTAGTATAAATTACTCTGAGCATATTAAAATTTTTGATGCCAGAAAAAGCTTTTAAAAAGAACGCATCTTATGTTTGAATGTCTTCTATGACCAGTTTTCCTTCTTTTCTCCACCGTGGCTTGACTTCCTTAGCAGCAGGAAACTCAGTATGTCTAAAATTAGCCTCTGTAACCTTTAGATATATATCATAGTTTTAGATGCTGCTTCTTCAATGTAACCTAAATTTCTCCTTATATCTTCCATAACTTAAAAGTTGTTCTTTCCGGTAACCAGGTTTCCTCTTGAAATATGAGAGAGTCGAGAACACAATGAGGGATCTTGTTGCAAAACGGTGCATCTACGGAGGAGAACTGTTGGTTCCAACTCAAGTCCCAAAGTGCAGACACTGTATAGTGTATAGTACGGACGCGGCACAGACAACAAACATCTCATTTGTTGTTTGTTTTTATGCTGTCATAGCTGACCTGCAGAAAGATCAAGCTCAGGATCTTGAAAGAAATTGTGGAAAATAAAGAGAAGTGGAGTGATTGGTTCAAAAATATAATTGTTTTATAGGGCCCATGACTCATCTAATCTATCTTATCCTACCATACTTTTTTTTCATGTTTTTCTACCCCTAGGATGTTTTATTAGTCAAAACTATTGGCACACTTAACACTTCTGAGCAATCTCAGCCCTTTATAAACAGTGTTTTATATATTTTGGACCTTGACTCTCATTTATCAATATTCATCTTATGTTTTTTATTTGAAGAGTATCATTACTTTTAGGGAAAAAGATGGCATTTTTGACAATTATTTTTGTACATCAGCTGTGTGATCTAAGAAATCCTCTTTGCTTAAAACACTCTGAGATCTGAGAAATTCCTTAGCTTTTCTTTATTCTTGAAGGGGCTTGGCTCCACTAAAATAGAAAGCAGCTTGAGGATCATTGTGCACAATTGTTTATAACATCAAAGAATCCTACCTCTGGCAACTCTTGACAGTACTGTGGATAGTGATCAGATCTCACTTGGCTCTGTGATTAGTAGGGAATCCGAAATTAATAAAGAATTAGGAGAAAAAGCTCTAATGAGCCTCTGTCACTTAGTCTTCTACTTTTGTTCAATTATGATTAAATAATTGATGTTTGGTCTAGCCCTGAGATGTGAAATGTTCTGAAGTCTGGTTTACTCCTAATAAATAAAATAAATTATATTTTTCTATTAAGATGTTGGAACATGATCAGAGTTTACATATAACTTCAGCTATAAATTGACTGTAGTTTTAGGGATGCCTAGGTGACTCAGTGGTTGAGCATCTGCTTTTGGCTCAGATCGTGATCCCGGGGTCCTGGAATTGAGTGAAGCATCAGGCTCCCCGCAGGGGGGCTGCTTCTCCCTTTGCCTGTGTCTCTGCCTCTCTCTCTGTCTCTCATGAATAAATAAATAAAAGTCTTAAAAGAAATTAAAAACATAATGCTAGTTTTAGAAAAATGTAAAATTAGAAAATTGGAATCACATAATGAAAGAAAGAAACTCTGATACATACACACACATGCGCAGACCTATGCATATGTGTCAACCATGGTGACTGGGCTTATCAATGATAATGGAGAAGTTAACCCCAACAGTATAACAAAGACTGAGCTTTCTCCCATCAGTCATGTCTATTAAAATGGCTATCATCAAAAAGACAAGACGTGTTGGCAAGGATGTGGAGAAAAAAGGACCCTTGTACACCTCTGGTGGGAAGGAAAATTGGTTCACCCACTATGGAAAACAATATGAAGACTTCTCAAGAAAACTAAGATTGTTCACTTATTTATATAGTTGCAATGAAATATTATTCAGCCATGAGAATGTAGGAAATCCTGCCATTTGTGTCATGGGTGAAACTTAAGGACATTATATTGAGTGAGATGTCAAACAGTGATATACAAACGCCATATGATACTGCTCATACAGGGAACCTACGAAAAGCTGAACTTATAAAAATAGGTTAAAATTGTGGTTACAGATCATTGGGGAGAGGAGGATAGGAGAAATGTGGTTTAAGGGTACAAACCTATAAATAGTAGATAAATAAATCTTGGAGATGTAATGCATAGTACAGTTATTATACACAACGATATTGTATTATAAACATCAAATTTGCTACAAAATTAGATCTTAGTTATTCTCACCACAGAAAAGAAATAATTTTGTGACATAATAGAGGTGCTAGCTATTGCTACAGTTGCAACCATAGGACAATATATAAATGCATGAAATCAACATGCTGTACACCTTAAATTTACATAATGTTGTATGTAAAATATGTTTCAATAAAAATATTATATAAATGCAAAAAGAATTATCATTTTCATAATTGTATGATGGCCCAAAATCCTGGACAGTTAAAAGTGTAGATATGAAAAGCCACACTTCATAAGCATTTTAAATATGTAATAAGATGCTTATGTGAACACAGGGAAAGAAAATATTTATTTAATCAGACGGTCAAGAAAGAACAAACAAGAAAGTGTAATAATCTTGATAAATTCATCACTAGTGTCTTTGGTCCAGAAATCATCTCACCCACAAAGTGATACAAGCAACAGGGAGAAAAATATTTGCCAAGTAACTATGATTATATTTGTATTGCTGTCTTTGGCAAGCATTTCATTTTTCCTGCCAGATATTCTAGAAGAATGACTTTGCTTGTCTACTGCCTATTGAAAAGTTGTGTGGCCATTGATTTGCTTTGATCAATGAAATCTGAATCAAACTGACATGTGCCGGAGTGTCATTTCTGGGTCAGAGCTTTAAAAGCCAATTCTCTATTTGCTTCATTTCTCTTTCCTGACTTCTGAGGACTAGAAGGATTTCAGACCAGACAGTAGTTGCTCAGCGAGGGATCCCTGAGTGAGGATGGTGGAAAACAAAGACTCAGCTGACTCACAGTAAATTTGTGTAGTGAGTGAAATATAAACCTGGTCATTTCTCGTCTCATTTTTCACCATAATATAACTCAATCCTAGGCTAAATCATCATTTAACATAATTTAATTAACTATAAGTAGAATCCATACCATAATAAATAACACGCAATTTTTTAAAAACCTACAATAAAAAAATTTTGAAATTTGAAATTGAAAGCTGTATTTACACGTTATTCACAGAAATCTCCAATGGTCTGTAACTGTGTGAAACTGCAAGCAAATGCTAATGCTTGGTTTTGATTCCCAATGTCCTAGTCACCTGAAATTAACTCCAAAAGATCCCAACTATAAGGATCATCAACTGGAGGGTATTATGCTGCATGAAGTAAGTCCATTGGAGAAGGACAATCATCACATAGTGTCACTCATATGGGGAATATAAGAAATAGTGAAAGGGACCATAAAGGAAAGGAGGGCAACTGAATGGGAAAAAATAGAGAGGGAGACAAAACATGAGATACTCTTAAATAGGAAAAAAATGGAAGGTTACAGAAGGGGAGGTGGGTAGGAGGATGGGGTAACTGGGTGATGGGCACTGAGTTGGGCACTTGATGGGATGAGCACTGGTTGTGATACTCTATGTTGGCAAGCTGAATATAAATTTAAAAAAATTAAAAAAGAATCATCATATTGTAGGGGATGGGGCTTCAACAGATGAGTTCCCTGGGGACATAATTTAGTCCACAGCAGTCAACAAGCCTCATGCAGCTTGGGGTGCTTGGCCATCAGGTTATGATTGGGCACTTGAAGCTCAGCTAGGCAGTTTGCTCACCTTTGCCAGTTTTATAACCAGGATATTCCACTCATGGCTCTCCAGTTGCTCACAGAGGGCTCAGAAGTGCCCTCTCCAGGAGCCACAGATTCAAGGTGATAATGTAGGTCACTTCCTCACACAGTGGAAGACACACACTGTGCTCTAAAGGAATCCTCAGACCTCGTTCTTCTAGTCCACGCTTAGAAGTCACTATTCCTTTTAGTAACTTACCTAGAACTCAGCCATCTGCTCCAACTTCTGTTCCTTTGAGGCTAAGACATGTATCATCATGGACCGGATTTTTCTCTCGAGTTTATCAAATGACCTGGCACTTAATGCATTAAAATCTTGATCTAAGCACATCTTAATAGTTTATTTGTGAAATATCTTTCCCATCCGAGAGGAATAGAGATTCATTGTTGAACAATATTAAATAAGAAGCGGCACTACCTCTTCATTCTGCTTCTGTTCTTGGGGCTTTGACTTTATCATTGAGTTTGAAGCTCCTGGGGCTAGTGCTGGGTCTTGGCCTCTGTTCTACAAATCATCATATAATTTGGTAGTTAGAAAGCCTCTGGCTATTTTGCTTTGTCATTTAAGTAGTTTAGGAGATCTAAGTGCCCGGAATGAGGGCTCTGTAGCTGCTAAACCCTTCTCTGTGGCACACACACACACACACACACACACACAATCATATATACTTTTTTTCTACGTGGGCTTCTCTTCATGATTGACCTGACTTCTCAGACTGTCCTAATAATATGAACCCCATAGCCTCAGATACAGAGTGCCAGAAGTTCAATATGGATTTTTATCACCAATATATCCCTTCCAAGCCTAGAATAAAAACTCAGAAATGATGAGAGAAGTGACAGTTTCTTTTTCTCTATGTCTCAGACTTGTTTGATGTCAGGAAAGGAATCGAATTAAGGGTTAGCACTTTTTGAAAGCATTAATTGACCAAAAAGGTGAGTTCATTTTGTCATTTGTTTTATAAAATGAATACATTATCCTCTATGGGTTTCCACGAGTCACAGAGATTATTGTTACAATTAAACTGTTGTTATACGATGACTGTGTTCCTGTTGAATACATACAAGGTACTACATGAAAACCTCTTATAATGCTTTAGGAAATCTAACTTAATATTTATTTATTTACTTATTTTTATTTATTTAACTTTTAAAAGCTTTCATTTATTTATTTATATTGATTTTTTAAGATATTTCAATCTTTCACTTATTGATTTGAGAGAGAGGAAGAGAAAGAGAGAGAGCAGGTGTGCATCAGTGGGGGAAGGAACAGAGGGAGAGGGAGAAGCAGACTCCCCAGCTCGAGGCCCCAGGCGGGGCTGTCTCAGGACCCTGAGATCTTGACCTGAGCCAACATCAGGACTCCGATGTTAACCGACTGAGTCACCCAGGCACCCCAAACCTGATGTTTAGCAAAGATCTATTTGGAACTAGCTGCGTCTGTATGGATGGAGTGTTTTGAAAGGACTGGCTTATTTACTTTAATTCTGCAGTCAGCAAACAATGACATTCCATAATGTTTATAAAGACTGATTATATGTCTTTTTGCACATATTACCTTATTTGATCCTATGACATACATAATTTCCCTTATTCCACAGCTATGGAAACTAATGCTTATAATTTTAAAATTTGTCAAATTTAGTTATTAAGAGGTGGAGTTGAGACTGATTCATTAATTAAAGATCTTATTTATTCATTTCAAAGACAGAAAGAGAGAGAACATCCTAAGGCAGATGAGGGGGAAAGAATCCCAACCAAACTCTGAGCTGAGCATGGAGCCAGACTTGGGGTGATTTCACAACCCCGAGATCATGACCTGAGCCCAAACCAAGAGTCAGACATGTAACCAACTGAGTCACCCAGGTGTCCCTGGAGTCGAGATTTAAATGCTAATATTCTGCAGAGACAGAACTCCTAATTATTAGCCTCTGTTCTCTATCAGCAAACCCATGTGGGGTAAAATGTTAAACACACAAATTTTTGATTACTCTCCTTGAATATTTGAGTGCAAAATTTGATAATCTACAGTTTAAAAAATTTATCATGTGATTCTGCTGACTGCAAGGTATTAAACCTCTGATTTATGAGGTTTAAACTTTTAAGCTGCAGTTCCCTGATGGGCACGAGTTTCCAGGTTATTGAAAGCTCAGTCTCATTAAAATTTATTATTTTTCAGCATTCTCATTCATCATATTTTAATATTATAAATCTATTTCAGATAGTGCCTGAAAACAATCCCTCATCCCAAGCTTTGACGAAGACTATTCTTTTAAAAGCTGGTTAAATATTTGTGTTACTGATGCATTCATCATCCAAAGGTCACCGCTCCAAAGGAGGAAGAGAGTTAGTCTGGGGAGACCTTAACTGAAATACTGCTCTCTAGTTAACGGTTGCAGGACCGTCACTTTTAGGGCAAGAAAAGTGCTGTGTTATTCTGTGAGTCTTGTGTGGCTGCAGTTCCCTAAATAGACATTTGAATGTTCACAAATTGAAACGATTTCTCCAAAAGTAAGTAAGTAAGTAAGTAAATAAATAAATAAATAAATATCTAAGTGTAGACTTGAGAATCCAGTAGAAATGCACAATTTTATGAGATTTAAAATGGAAGCATGATTCCGTAAGAAGTGTAAAATTCAGCGGTGGCACAGCCATCTTCAGGGGCAGTGGTGGCCACGACTGTGTTCAGTCCTAAACTCAATACAGCATTAAGTAGGAGGGAATGGCTATAGCTCCGTGATTGTCTGATGATCAAATCTATTTCCACATGAAAAACTTCTTTTTTTTTTTTTTTTTTTTTGAAAAACTTCTTTTTTTTTTTTCACATTTCTCAATTCACAAGGCAGGAAAACATAACAAATATAAAAATCATATTCCCTTCATTTAATATCTGATTTCAACATGTTTGAAGGTAAAACTGCTAGATGATTTGCGGACCAGATATTCCCAAGATGAGAGAGCTTTGGGGAATAATGTCAGGAAGAGGACAAGATCCTGCCACGTACAATTTGATGACGACTTATATTTTCTGTTTTCCAGAGCCCGACACAGAGTAGGAATGGGGAATGTTTCAGAATAACTAACGTACAATCTCCCTATAAAGGGACTGGCTATTTGCAAAGTAATTTTTATTTTCATACAATCTCACTTCCATCAACCCCTTTACATTTTTCCCTCCTCAAAGTCTACTTTTCTTTATCCTGAGCATAATTCCTGATATAAAACTTTAATGGATATGAGAAACTTCAGGTTGTATAATGTGATCGGATTTCTATATATTTTCCTCAAAAGTCCTAGGTGATGTTTTAGCTACTGCGTGATGTTCATAATTTGCGGTGCAAAGTCTGTAGTTATTAGTCAATTGCTAAGATCAGGGTGGTCAACAAGTCTTCTGACACTTTTTACACGTAGGACCCTTTGATATTATTTTGCCTAAATTACAAGCCATGTATCCCTCCTGGCTTGGAAGGGAGGTGTTTTCTAATCCCTTCAAAATCCGAAATTTTCTGAGTATCTGGATTTTATTGCTTTTATGCCATACGGAATTTAAGTATTATCTCCCCTTACCTACCTTTGACTCAACAATTACTGTTAAACTCTACTATAAGCCTTGCTTTTTTGCTACTCAGAGGAAACACACAGATAAATGAACAGTTTGCCTGTGAAATTTGAAGGTTTGTTTACATGGGTAAAGAACATGTATGTTGTGAAAGCAAATACATAATAAAACTCATAGGCTTAATTTTCCCTGTTAAAAATGAAGGAGTGATTCCTTCCCTTTTCTTGGAGCATTTACTTTAGAAAAATGTGTAATTATCACCGATCTCTCTTTGAAATGCAAGTAAATTTTTAAAGGCTAAATAAGCCTCTTGCCAACTTCAAAACCCAGAAATGTCTTTCTCAAATACTTGGGAGCCCTCTCTTTGAAATGTAAATATCAAGGATGTAATGCTTCTAACTCCCAAATGTCTGTGGGAGGGTAAGTCTTACATCCGTGGGGTGCCTTGCTCCCAAGTTATAAAACTATGTATGAGACGTTTGCTTTTCCTTTGGAGAAAGCCAATTAACTAACACAGACAGTCAACCCAATTAACAAATGTATTTGGGATGAATTCTATGTGACAAATCATGCTGTCAGATAGTCTCCTTGAGAACTAGGTGTGGTTTATATCTCGAAAACCTGCATGCAGTGGACTGTATCTGCTTGCTCATCTGAAAAGGTGAGATTTCCTCCCGATTTTGCAAATCTCTAGTATGTTACCCGTGATGCACATCACACTCTGCTTTAACGTTTATTCCATAATAAGGTGTTTTTTTTCTTTCTTTTCTGCCTTTGTGGAGAAATTTTCTTGGTTGGCAGGACATTTTGGTTTTAATTATGTTTCCCCAACAATGTACAGTGTGTTATTAATGTTTATTTGCAAAGTAATTATCCCTAAGGCACTCAGAATCCACTTTTTTTTTCCTCTCTGGGTAGATTGAGAATAACAAAACTCAATCTAAAGGTTAGATTTAACTCTACTGGTTACAGTTTAAACATATGCAGGTAGATCCTATGAGGTCACTTTCACTTTCATAGAAAAGTCAGGGCTCCTGTTGCAAAATTAGCATTGGAAAACCTGTGACACCCAAGCAACTGTATTTTTTCAGTCTTATTTTGCAGCCTTCAGAAAATAGATGTGTGTTTCTTCAGATTAGTAAATGCTTATTTTCATCTGTTTTGTGGTGTGGTTATCCTCATTCATTAACTGCAAGAAAGGGGGGCACAGTGGATCATCTGTAGGACGTGGTGTGGATATTCACAAACATTACATTTAGGTTGGAAATGAGGCACATAGATGATCTGAATGGTCCTCAAGGACAATACTGTCTTCAGCAAGGCTGATCATAAAATAGCCAAGTAGCAGAACTGATCAAAGTTGGTAAAATGGAGCAGTTAGTTGTTGGTAAAATCCTAGGTTGGTAGAAGAATAGTCTTGGGTTATGTTATCAGCTCGGTCCCCACAATGTCAGCAAGAGAAAACAAAATCCATTTCTGTTTACGTTGAACTGTAGACTTTATCCTGGAGTGGACACAGAATTTGTTACTTAAGTTTTATCAACCAGCAAGTGTCGAAACAAAGGGAAAATAATAATTTTTGATGTCCCAATATTTTCCATCCATGACTTAATTCCAGCTCTAAACTTTATTTTGTTAACCTCAGAAACAAAGCATGGGAGTAGAGAATGTCCCGGGAGAGCTGGGTTCTTGTCTCATGGAGTCGAAGATTGAATCTCACAGACCATGGAGAGTGAACAAAGCCATAGATGTTTATTAACCAGAGATGCAGAGAAAGCTCTCAGGAGTGAGAGGGGTCCCCACAGGGTTGCCACTGAGGGCTTGTAGAGTTGGTCTTTTATTGGAGAGCCCAGCCAGGGAGCCCACGGCCTTGAGGCTCTCTTGCCATCTTGGTTTGAGCAGGGACTATGATAACACCTTAATGACATATTTCTTTGTAGTCTGGTGAGTTTTTGTGATTACTTAAAAGCCATTAAAGGGAAATCCTCCCTAATATTTTGGAGCCAGGGAAAATTATTATTTTTCTCTGTCTTTATTATTTTTCTCTGTTTTTACTGTCTTATCTCTATTTATTATTTTTCTCTGTTTTTACTGTCTTATCTCTGTTTCCTTGAGATGGGTAGGAGCCTGACTCCGGGCCTTTCAGTGTCCTTGGGGTTTATGGGAGCCCACAGATTCCTGGGGGCCAGACTCTGGGCCTTTCCCTTACCTTTCTCTGCCCAGCCCCATCTGCCCCTAACTCATTCCTACATCAGAGAAAACTAGGGAATCAATTTGATTTGAAAGATGCTAGGGAAATCTTCAGGGAGGAGAGGACAGGTATGTTGAGTTTAGGGAATATATAAAAGTTTACTGTTCATGTTAAAATATTTTACAGTGTGATTTTCATGCCATGCTATCATTTCCACCACAGAAATATATATATATATATATATATATATATATTTCTGTAGGAAATATATATATTTCTGTGGGAACTGGGTATATATATATATATATATATATACCCAGTTCCCACAACCTGGTGAATTGCATTAAAATTATGTAAGATTGTTTGGGAACACAGGCAACAAAATAGTTACTAATCCAAGGCATATTAAACTAGTAAATAACCCAGAGTTTAGAAAAATGAGTCCCTATTTTTCCTCAGTGGTTTTCTTAGTTATGAGATATGGCTACCTATATTGGAGCACTTGATTCTTTTTTTTTTTTTTCTGAGCATGTTAGTGCCTGAAATTCTACTTTAGATTCTTCTCTCCTTCTCTTCCTTTCACTCTTGCTTTTTTCTGAAAAACTTTTTCTACATAAAATCCATGAAAGTCCAAATTCCTGTATTTGAGAGTTGTAATTAAGGCAAGCCAACAATATAATCCATATGAAACATCATTTATCTGAAAAGCCAATGATCACCTTCTTAGTAAGAAAACGACTATTTTACCAGGGCTGATTCTGACCATTTTCTGTGTTCGGATTTGTAACCTTAAAGTACAGTCCCATCAGTATAACCTGTCATATATTCCTTAAGATGCCTTTTCTTTTCCAATAACCGAATATTTTTCCCTCCAATTGTGTAATAAGGGACAGGCAAGGCTAGGTAGGGAGAGGGCACAGGGGGTGACGTGACCGGGGCCATGCAGGGGTCTCCATAACCAGGCTCACAGAAATCTGAGATGTGGAGAAATGTTATAGACATGATATTAACCAGAGAGAAAGGAACATAAACATCCATCCTGTTTGTTCTAAATATAGGTGAGATATTTTCATAATATTTACAAATCCACCTTGTTTCTCTTAAATGTTATAGATAAGATATTTACCAAGTTCCCTGGTCAGTTTTCTATGAAAGACGGACTAAGTAGCCCTCAGTGGCAACCCATTTGGGATCTCTTCGCTCTAGAGAGTTCCTTTTCTTTCCTTTCTGTTCTCACCTTCGCTTAATAAACATTCACCTCACTTCACCCTTTTGTCTGCGAGATTCATTCTTAGACTCCATGAGACAAGAACCCTGCAACCCTGCAACATATTTACATATCAAAAAGCTGAACGGGAAGCTTCTAGTATTTTTCTTCATATTTCCTTTACATACCAACCATACAAATGTGCAATTTTAACTCGCTGATCATGGTTCCCCTTTTGATATTTTTATTCCTTATGACCCAAACAGTAAGTTCTCAATAATTTAACTTTCTGCACATCAACATCTGGCCACTCCTAATTCCCAAATTCCCTAGTCCACATTGTGCTTCCTGAAGCTATTATTTCATTATTACACTATTCTTCTATGCTTTGAAATTTTGTCCAGGCATTTTGTCCAGGCAATTTATCTTCTTACACTACTTAGCTAAGTATCTCCCATAACGTGGGTAGGTTAGTAGGTCTTGGTTTAGGAAATAGGGTTGATGCCCATTTACCTTCAGTATTGTTTCTTTTTTTTTTTTTTTTTAATTTCCTTGTCATTAGTGGCCCCAACCTCTTGAAAAAACAAATGATAAGAAAGCAAAGCCAAAAAAAAAAAAAAAAAGAAAAAAAAAAAGAAAAAAAAAAAAGAAAGCAAAGCCAAACAAACAAACAAAGACACAGAAACAAAAACACAAAGCCAATGGTCACAAGACAAAGAATCTTGAAAGCCTGGGGCATTTCACTGTCATTTCTGCATTTCAAGCAAAACCAAGTCAATCCCTCTACTTCAGAGAACAGTCTGGCTCCTTCTCAAGGTTTTATTCTCCATTCCAAGACTTTTCAATCTGCACTTGCTCTGTCTGTGTCTCTCAGTGAGGTGGACCCACTCAACATTTTGTTTTAGGCTCTTCACCACCTCAACTCTATTCAACACCCCCTATACTAATTTTAACCATTCATACCTCTAGTCATGCATTTCCCCTTTTCATTTCAAGTTACCACTAGATTAATTGAAGCTTCTCCTCTTTAAACCTTACAGTCTCCTATTCCAATAATTTAGTTCAAAGTCTAAATTTGTTCTTCAGCTTTATTTCAACTTCAAAGTCATTATATTTCTACTTCCCTCCAAGCAGTCTTTTCCTCCCCACAGTTTCTGGCTTCTTTATTTTTGGTCAATTATTTCAGCAACACTCTTGCAAATGCTTTAAGTTTATTTGCCAACATCCTGCATCTAATGTTCCTCAAACAAATAAACAAACAACCCCTAACTGTAGAAGGCAAAATAAGACATATTTGAACCATCATAAACCATAAACCATGGGTGGCAAATTCACAGAAGATGTCAACGCTGACAATTCCCTTACTAATGCTCTAAGTTCATTTGCCAATACCCTGCATGCCACTCTCCTCATAAAGGGATCCACCTAAACACTAAAATATTTGAATTACTCTTCTTTGTTTCAAATAAAAGACAAAGAGTTTAAATAAGGACTAATCAATGATAACTGCTCCAGCCTCTTTTTAAACTACAGCTGAGCTTTCTAACCTCATGGTTCAATTCCAGATGAAGTCAATGTCTCTAATACATGGTAGAAGAGAAGGAAAATGCAAACCCTGTTTTCTGTGCTACCTGTTTGTTGTTTTCTTTTCTATCACCTTAAGTTTTTATGTATGGTGGATGGAAGAAAATGAGTTGCTCTGATCTATGACCACTTAACTATCTTCTATTTACTTCATATTCTTTGTCTCAAAACTTTTTACTTTCTTGAAATTTCTACAAGAAACATACACCATGACATGTGTTTTCCCATCTTTAATTAGCACTCGTCAACATTCTCCTAGAAACATTATAATTTAAGGGAAAAGCAAACATAATTTTCAAGGACAAACATTTAAATAGGGTCAATAACCTGTAATAATCATGTGGATTAGTTCTGTCTTTCCAATATTAGAGATTTAATAAAATTATCTATAACTATAACATAATGTCACATATGCAAGAAGCATTTTGGTGTACTCAGAACTCAGCTAGTGAAATGAACTAAGAGACAATTTTTGGACTAAAGAACACTGATTATTGAAGCCCCTGAAAGCAGATCTAAGAGACTATCTCATCTTTGTGTATCACTAGATTCATAGATGAACTTTTTTTTAAAGATTTATTTTTTAAATAATCTTTATATCCCACATGGGACTCAAACTTAGAGCCTCCAAATCAAGAGTCACATGCCCCACCAATTGAACCAATCAGGCACCCTGAAGATGAATTTATTTTAGGAGAATTTTTATAGCCAATTAATGGTAAGTTTTATTGCATTTAATTTTTTTCTGAATTAAAATTTTACATATGATCATGTATTATTTATTGCCATATTAAAAAGAATACCCAAACTTAATTGTTTAATAACAAATATTTATTTCACAGTTTTTAAAGGTCAAGAAAAATGGAATAAGCCTAGTCAGGGCTTCTGGTTCCAGGTCATTATGAATCAAGTTTGCAGTTATCAACCAGGTTGCATCCTCTGTGAGGCTTTGACCACTGCTGGAAAGTCTACTTGTAAGAAGTGCAGTTGTAGAGCTAGGAGTTGGTGCTGGTTGTCCCCTAGGGTGCCTTTGTTCTTTCCACATGTCTGTCATCTTTCAGACATTCTGTTCTCCATGCGACCTCACTAACTAGATAGATTAGGACTCCTTCTATGGTGGCTGGGCTCAGAGAGAGAGAAAGGGATTAAAGAATAAGAGAGAGAGGGAAAGAAAAACACACAGAGAGACACAGAAGAAGAAGCACAAGATGGAGAAGAGGAAGAATGAGGAGGAAGAGGAAGAGAAGGTGGAGACCAAGAGAAGGAGACCAAGAGAGGGAGGGAAAGGAGGAGAGAAGAAGGAAGGAAAGAATAAGGAGAGAGACAGCGGAGAGCAGGAGAGATAAAAGAGAGAGTGTGCACCAAGCACTGAGCCCGTGAGGAGGGAGAGAGGGCACTCAAGACTAAAGCCCTCGTATTTTATAAGGTTATTTCAGAAGTTACATTTCAATCTTCCTGTGATATTTTATTCCTTAGAAGTGAGTCGTCCAGCCCAACCCACACTCAAGGGTAGGAATATTAAGTTCTACTTCTTGAAGTGAGGAATATTAAGAATCTGTGAACATATGTTTAATATCAACACATATCACAAAACTATTTAAATACACGCTAGAACTTTAAAGGAACAAATATTTTTTAAGTTAAACACAATTTTCTAGTAAGCAGAAATACTTTTCCAGCTGTGGTGCAGCATAGAAGTTTATTGTTGAAAACACACACACACACAGACATGCACACACACACGGAGCAAATTCACACATAATCAAATACATAACCTTCATGCATAAAGTTTTGTCAGAGGAGAAGTGCTTGACTTTTCAAAGAGCCTCATTCATTAAAAATGAAATTACCTTTGTGTTCATTTTAGCTGTAACCTTTAAACAATCAATGACTATATACTCCCTGTAATCATTCTTTAAAATTAGAATTATTGAAAAGCTTTATGATCACTGATGAATGAAAGAAAGTAATATTGATTTTTGACCAGGAGAGATGATCTCAGGCAGTAAACATGTGCAGTCCTAGAAGAAATCACTTCGCCCTGCTACTTTCTGACACTATTGAAATGGGTCAATTTTAAGTAAATTCAACATGTTTTAAAATTTAATCACACATTACTTTATGAGATTTTAGATAATGTTTTAATATAAGTGACTCCAGGATGAAAAAAGTAAATTGCACCAATGGAGATATTACAATAGCGCAAATATCCAAAATTATAGACGCATGCATACGCATCGCTTTTAAATTGATTTCTTTTTACCTTATTTTTTTGCCATGTTTTGTTGATGCTGTGTTCCTTTGTTTCTCGAAACAATCTAATTTGTGTGGTGACATGTATGCAAATGTGGAAGACGGAACACTCCTCCATGAGTAATCATCATTTAATACAAGACTTTTTCTTTCACTTATGATACTCAGGATGGACAGGGAAGTGAGCTGACATTTTCAGGCCATTGGATTAATAGTACCAGTAATTCTAATATTTTAACAGTCATGATGTATATGAGACTGTGCAGCTTGAATAATGAGTGTGTTTCCTTATGTAACAAATAGTAAGACAATTTAGAAAAGTGCTTCTCTTAAATCTTAAAATTTTAAAAATGATAAAGAAGCAGAGATTGTCCATTGAGGAGATGTTTCATCATCTTTAAACCTATTTGTTCTCCATTTTCTAAAATTTCCTCCTTTTAAAAAATTTTTCTATAACCTCACTTCTCACATTTATTATTCTGTGGGAAGTATTTTCACACACACACACACACACACACACACACACGTAAGCAGCCAAACCTAATCTGAATTGATTATCTCCATATTGCTATAATTTTTGGCTATCAACCAGTTCTGTTTATTTCCCATTTCCACCCTTGGAAACATCCAATTCCTTGCCTTCCATTGCATTCTGCTCATACTCAGCTCTCTGCCCATTTCCAGTCTTCTGTGAATTTCTTGTGCACTGAATCGTATGTCTTCTACTTATATGGAACTTTTTCCCTGGGAAATAGTTTTTCTCGTATGGCTTTAAGTCCCATTTGTACTCAGAGGCTCTAAAATGTACATCTCTGGGCCAGATCCATCTTAAGAACTCCAACTTATTTTACTTAACCAACTACCTCATCTGCTTATATTCAGGTAACATAGCTAAGGATATAGTTCTTTGTAAACCAATTTTTTTTTCCAGAAAATTGTTTTGACACCTCCATTATTCTCCTATCCAAACTGTCATTTCGTCTTCTCAATTTAGTCTTACCAGTATAGAACTACATCAATTTTCTTATCCCTGTTACAAACAGTAATTTGAGCTACCATGATCAACTTCACCTAATTAGTGCAGTATTAAAAAACAAATACCCCCCTGTTTTGCAAACCCACCCAAATCACTCAAACTGTAATGGACTGCATTTTCCAATAACTCTGATCATTGAATTCTTATCCTTAATATATATACACTCAGAACCTTCTCAGTGCGTTTAACTTTAAAATGCAAAACTTAACCTGCATTATGAATCTTTGTCATTTCATTTTCATCCTATACTCGATTCTTTCCAATTTCTATATTTAGCCACTGTGACCTTCTTTTACTTAATCTGAAAGCTATGCTCCATCTTAACTTAGAGTCTTTACATATGCCATTTTCTCTCTCTTCCACTGTTTTCCTTGATATTTGGATGGTGATTTCAGAGACCTTTATCTGTTCTCAGTTGAATGGGCTCTTCCTCAAGGATCTCTTAGAAACACCTCATGCTACAGCCAAATCACATGATCAATATAAAAATATATCATCACACACTTAGTTTTGCTTAAATATATTCTTATATGTTGTAGAATATTTTACTGTTTAAAATTATTATTCATTTATTTGATGATATTGGTAAAGGCTACTTACTTAGTGGTGGTAAACTCCATGTGGTCAGAGACGCTATCTCAATCAATTATCTTCCACACCCAGTACAGTGCCTGGTAGATGCATTCAGGACATATTTTAGGATTAATAAATGATGAATAAATTGTATTTTTATTCTTATTTGCTTTTATTACAAAATTAGTAATGAAAAATAAGATTTTTGAGACAAATGGTACTACAAGGTCATGTGCATTGGGCTTGCAATTTGCTAAGTAATAGGTTTGGTATTTATAGATGAAATCCCTGCTGTCGTGTTCTCTGTTTTGTTTTTGTTCTTGTATTTTTGAAAGTGAGAGAGATACTAGGAGCAGCGGTAGCGGCAGAAGGAGAGGGAGAAGCAGGCTCCACGCTGAGCATGGAGCCCAACATGGGGCTCAATTTCGGGACCCTGGGATCATGACTTGAGCCAAAGGCAGATGCTTAACTGACTGAGCCACCCAGGTGCCCTCTGTAAAGTGTTTCTGATCTGATTCCATTTCCCCCCGACTCTCTATCTTACATGGGACACATGATGTCAATGAAAATACTACTTGATTCTACGCTCATCACTTAATGTCAAATCTCTTTTATATGACACATAAAGCCTTTAGACTTCTCATCCTGTTTAACTTTGCAGCCACACACTCCTGGTATGTCTACCTAACCACCTCAGGTTCTAGACCTATAAAACACAGATTATGCTTAAAATTGTGTAATCTTTATCCTTCTACACCCAGCCTCTGGTGAGGAGGAGGTGAGACTGTTGACTCTGCGTAGTCAATGTAGGCCTAGTGAGTTTTTTTCAAAACACAATAGTAATTACCACATTGACCAAGGTTTTGAGAGGGAAATGGGAACCATGATAGGTCTGTTAAGAAGAAAGCACTTGAAACATACACAACTAGAAGAGATAGGATAATTGGAGTATGCACATGACTGGGGGCTTGGGGGAAGGATTTGGGCGATTACATGTAAAGACAAATAACATTCCTGCAATTCCAGGTCAAGAAGTTTTCCCCCTGCCAAAATTTAAGCTTCTCACACCCACACACTGGTGATTAGACACAAAGAACATTGAGTCTTACCGTTCCCACCATTCCTAGAATTCCTACGTCTGTGGCCTTTATTGCCAGGGATTAACAATATCAAGATGGGCTCTGACTTACTTCATCCTCCTAAGTGTGATACACGTGAGCACAATGGACAAGCGGGCTAAGCTTTATCCAGAACACTGGCCCAAAGAGAACTGCATTGTTTACTTTTCTTAGTTTTAACTCTTCGATTTTAAGAGGATTAGAATGGGTGTTGAAAAAGTCTGTCCACAGCCTACCACATATCTTCACAATGACCGATAAATAATGCAGACCCATTTAGGAATCATATCTAATTTCCTCCCACCATGAAACAACCTCACATCCCACAGTACCTTAGCTGTTTAAGGGAATATCTTCCCCAATACTCTCTGAGTTATCTGAACAACATTCATCTATGTAATCATTCCATTATGAAAGCTTCCAAATGCGAAGTTCTTAATAAATATATTTTGATTTAAATACAAATGAATGAATAATTAACTACATAACCCAAATTCCTGATTTGCACCCAGCTAAAGTTTCCCCTCAAATGTTCTCTGATATTTTTAACTGAGGTAAATGATTTGGCATTTACTACATTTTCTAAAATTCACCTGATATCATCCCAGTAATCAGTGCTTTCATAGCCTTTTGAAATATGAGTTATTATAGATATTGTTGGTCCTCATAATTATTTTTTTAGAATATATAGTAATCCATACTCAATTCTGTATCTCAGGTTTATATAGACACAGAATAAATACTGATAAATATTGAATGACTAAATAAATGGATAACTGAATTCAATGACTTCAAAGTAAAAGTCCATCTTTGATTTCAATGTTCAGTTATATTCCAAAATGCTTGAATTCTAACTCACCATATAACATTAGAAAGCATACTTTGTATTTCATATAAGCAGAGAGAAGTTGGATTCCAAACGTGGAAAATAATGCAGTAGCTCATTATATTTCCTCTTAATTAGGTAAATCAACAAGGGTGACACGACCAGTTTCATAGGTCAGCAAAGCAATAAGAAAGCATTACAAGGATGCATTTATTCAGCAAACACTTATATATTATTTACTATTTCTTAAGCATTATTTAAAGCAGCTTTCAAACAGTAACTCATTTTTTTTTAAAGATTTTTTTAATTTTTATTTATTTATGATAGTCACAGAGAGAGAGAGAGAGAGAGGCAGAGACACAGGCAGAGGGAGAAGCAGGCTCCATGCACCGGGACCCTGGGTCTCCAGGATCACGCCCTGGGCCAAAGGCAGGCGCTAAACCACTGCGCCACCCAGGGATCCCAACAGTAACTCATTTAATTATTTTGCCATGTCTGTTATTATTCTCATTTATTGATGAAGAAGTGGAGGCACAGATCTGTTAAGTAATTTGTTCAAACTCAAGAGCTAAAACCAGTAAATCCTAGTTCTACTCCAAAGGACTTTCTTTCTTTCTTTCTTTCTTTCTCTTTCTTTCTTTCTTTCTTTCTTTCTTTCTTTCTTTCTTTCTTTCTTTCTTCCTTTCTTTCTTTCTTCTCTTTCTTTCTTTTTCTTTCTTTCTTTCTTTCTTTCTTTCTTTCTTTCTTTCTTTCTTTTTCTTTCTTTCTTTCTTTCTTTCTTTCTTTCTTTCTTTCTTTCTTTCTTTCTTTCTTTCCTTTCTTTCTTCTTTCTTTCTTCTTCTTTCTTTCTTTTTCTTTTTTTATTTATTTTTTATTGGTGTTCAATTTCTTTCTTTTTCTTTCTTTCTCTTTCTTTTTCTTTCTTTCTCTTCTTCCCTTAAGATTTTATTTATTTATTCATGAGAGACACATAGACAGAGGCATAAGTATAGGGAGAAGCAGGCTCCCTGCAGGGAACCCTATGTAGGACTTGATCCCAGGACCCCAGGATCACAACTTGAGCCAAAGGCAGATGCTCATCCACTGAGCCACCCAGATACACCACCCCAAAAGATCTTTCTAGGGTTCATGCTTTTAAGCACTATATCATGTAATGTTAATACCTACTTTCTTATTTGTTTCACCAGTGTTGTATAGAGTAACTCATAAATTGTATAATATTTTTGTATATTTTGCAAACTATAATAACAAATTGTATTTGAGTTTTATTTTGCTGTTAAAAACATTATCACAACTTTAGGAGCATAATTCACAGGAGCACAATTCACTACCTCACATCCATGTTGATGAGAAGTCTGGATACTGCTCAGCAATTATGCTCATCTTCTGGAGACAGACTGTTACACATACCACAAGGCCCTCCATTCTTAAAACCAATGATAAGAATCTTCTTACATTAAATGTCTCTCATTCTTCTAATCTTTTCTATATGAAAAAGCTTAGACTTTATTCAGTCAGACATAAGAACACTCTCTTAAAGTAAACTGATTTGGAAACTTAATTATTTAATTATTTCCATAGAACTGAAAAAAAAAGATGATTTTAGTTATATAGTTGGAAAACTTCAATCCTTATATTATTATTACTATTATTATTAATTATTATTATTATTTAGTTTTAAGGTTTTGTTTACATTTCAGTGATTTAACATCCGTGTAATATTAGTTTCAGGTATAGAATTTAGTAATTCATCATTTACATATAGCAACCAGTACTCATCACAAGTACCCTCCTTAACAGCCATCACCCATTTAACCCATCAGTGTACCCACATCTCCTCCAGAAACTCTCAATTTGTACTCTATTGTTAAGAATCTGTTTTAGATGTTGCCTTTCTTTTTTTTATGTTCATTTGTTTTGTTCTTAAATTCCACATATGAGCGAAATAATACCTCTGACTTACTTTTCTTGGTATTATATTCTTTAGCTCCAACCATGTTGTTGCACATGACAATATTTCATTCTTTTTGATGGTTGTACATATATTTGATGGATATATATATATATATATATATATATATATATCCTACACACACACGCATATATATACTACTTCCTTATCCTTTCATCAGTTGATGGACATCAGAACTCTTTCCATAATTTGGCTATTGGTGATAATGCTGCTATAAACATTAGAGTGCATGTCTCTCTCTTCATGAGTATTTTTCTATCCCTTAAGTAAATACCCAGGAGTACAATTACTGGATCATAGTTTTATTTTCAACTTTTTGAAGAACCTCCATACTCTTGTCCAGAGTTGTTGCACCAGTTTACATTCCCAGAAACTGTGTAAGAGGGTTCTCCTTTCTCCACATCCTTATCAACATCTGTTGTTGCCTGTGTTGTTCATTTTATCTATTCTGACTGGTGTGAGGTGATAGCTCATTGTAGTTTTGATTTGTATTTCCTTGATAGTCAGGGATGCTGAGCATCTTCTCATGTGTGTATTAGCCATCTGTATGTCTTCTTTGCAGAAATGTCTTTTCACATCTTCTGCCCTTTTTAAATGGGGTTATATGTTTTTGGATTTTGAGTTAGATAATCTCTCTATCAATTGTGGATACTAACCCTTTATCAGATATGTCATTTATAAATATCTTCTCTCACTTCAAAGATTGCATTTTAGTTTTGTTGATTGTTTCCTTCACTATGTGGAAGCTTTTTATCTCGATGAGTTCTCAATAGCTCATTTTTTTTGTTGTTGTTGTTTTTGCTTTTGTTTCCCTTGCTTCTGGAAATGTACCTAGCAAGAAGTTGCTATAACCAACGTTGAAGAGGTTGTTGCCCATGTTCTCCTTTATGATTTTGATGGTTTTCTGTTCTCACATTTAGGTCTTTAATTCTTTTGGATTTATTTCCACTACAGTGTAAGAAAGTAGTCCAGTTTCTTTCTTTCTTTCTTTCTTTCTTTCTTTCTTTCTTTCTTTCTTTCTTTCTTTCTTTCTTTCTTTCTTCTTTTCTTTCTTTCTTTCTTTCTTTCTTTCTTTCTCTTTCTTTCTTTCTCCTTCCTTCCTTCCTTCCTTCCTTCCTTCCTTCCTTCCTTCCTTCCTTCCTTCCTCTATTTCTTTCTTTCCTTTTCTTTCTTTCTTTCTTTCTTTCTTTCTTTCTTTCTTTCTTTCTTTCTTTCTTTCTTCTTTCTTTCTTTCTTCTTTCTTTCTTTCTTTCTTTCTCTTTCTTTCTTCTTCTTCTTTCTTTCTTTCTTTCTTTTTCTCTTTCCTTTTTTTTTTCTTTTTTCGCTTCAGTTTTCCTAACACCATTTGTTGGAGAGACTCTTTTTCTATTGGTTATTCTTTCCTACTTTGTCAAAGATTAGTTGACCATATGGCTGTATGTCCATTTCTGGGTTTTCTATTCTGTTCCATTAATCTCTGTGTCTGTTTTTCTGCCAGTACCCTACTGCCTTGATCACTACAGCTTTGTAATATAACTTGAAGTCTGGAATTGTAAGCCTCCAACTCTCTTCTTTTTAAAGATTGCTTTGGCTATTTGGGGTCTTTTGTTGTTCCATACAAACTTTAAGACTATTTGTTATAGCTCTATGAAATATGTTGGTGAAAAAAAAAAAAGAAATATGTTGGTGAAATTTTTAATAGAAATTGGATTAAATAGATAGATGACTTTGGGTAGTGTAGATATTTTAACAATATTTGTTCTTTTAATCATAAACATGGAATCTTTTTCCATTTATTTGTGTCATCTTTAATTTCTTTCATAAGTGTTTTATAGTTTTCAGAATACAGATCTTTTACCTCTTTGGTTATATTTACTCCTAGGTATCTTATGGTGTTAGATGCAACTATAAATGGCATAAATATTTACAGTTGTTAGATCTTCTTGTTGTATAGAACTTTTTATTATCATGTAGTGTCTTCTCTCTTCTTGTTATAGTCTTTGGTTTAAAATCAAAATTGTCTAATGTAAATATTACTACTCTGGCTTTTTTTTTTTTTTTTTTTTGACATCCATTTGCATGGTAAATATTTCTCCATCCTCTCACTTTCAGTCTACAGGTTAGCTTTAGGTCTAAAATGAGTCTCTTGTATGCTCATAGAGATGGCTTTTTTTTTTTTAATCCATGCTGACACCCTATGTATTTTTTAGAGCATGTAGTCCATTTACATTCAGATTAATTATTGATAGATATGAATTTAGTGCCATTGTTTTATCATTATTTCTAGAGATTTTCTCTGTTCAGAGTAATTATTGATAGATATGAATTTAGTGCCATTTTTATTACTTCTTTTATCATTATTTCTAGAGATTTTATCTGTTCCTTTCTAGTCTTGATGATTTGGGATGTAAAAGACAACAAGGACAGAAGAAGCAGAGAAACAAATAAGTCATATAGAAGATAAAATTATGGAAAATAATGAAGCTAAGAAAAAGGGAAAGAAAAATATTGGATCACAAATGTGGACTAAGGGAACTCAGTAACTCCATGAAGTGTAATAACATTCATATTATAGAGTCCCAGAAGAATAAGAGAGGAAAAGATGACAGAAGGTTTATTTGAGGAAATTACAGCTGAAAACTCCCCTAATCTGAGGAAGGGAACAGACATCCAAATCCAAGAGGCACAGAGCACCCGTATTAAAATTAACAAAAGCAGGCCCACACCAAGACATACTGTAGCTAAATTTGCAAAATATAGAAATAAAGGAAAAAAATCCTAAAAGCAACAAGACAAAAGAAGTTTCTATTTATGAGGGAAGACAAAATAAGTTTAGCAGCAGATCTATCCACAGAAACTTGGCAAGCATGATGAAAATGGCATGATATATTCCATGGGCTGAATGATAAAAAAACACAGCCAAGAATATTCTATCCAGGAAGGCTATCACTCAGAATAGAAGGGGAGCCAAAGCATTTCCCAGAAAAACAAAAACTAAAGGAGTTTTAGACCACTAAAGCAGCCCTGCAAGAAATATTGAAAGGGACTCTTCAGGTAAGAAAGACCAAAGGATCAACACTTCTTTTTTAATCACTTTTTTAACTTCTTCAAGCTGACAGTAAAGATATAGTTGACCTATATATAGTTATATTATTATTGTCTCATAGTTTTTATCACCTCCTAATGTCCTACATTACGATTTATCTCAAAATTAACTTTCTATGATATTTTCCTTACTGCATCAAAGATAAGGAAGTTATCTTTATTTTACCTTATATCCTTCCATTTTATAATTACAAGGCAGAGTAGTTAAATAGTAGAATAGACCTTGGAGTGGAAAAGATGGATATGAGGAAAGCAAATTTCTCTTAAAAGAAAAATATATATATATATGTTTACTTGTCTTCTCAAGAGATAAAAATAGGGGTTTTAATATTCAGAAGATAATAAGAATAATACATGCCAATATTTCTTTAGGGTGTAACATTATCTTGGCTACCATAGCTATTTTAGTATTCCCAATTGTACTATTTTATATCTGAATATTTTGTTTAATTTCTTCATCAAACAAAATCCAATAGAACAGCATAATTAAATGTGAGTCAAGAGGCATTCCTAATATTGGAATTTGCATGTGATTCTAATTTGGGAAGGAGTACATTTGAATTTAAATGTTTATTATATGTTTTCTGTTATTTCTGTTATGTCTCTTCAAATTCTTAATAATATAAGAAATACATTATTATCAATACATCCTCTAGTACATAAAGCATCATTGTATAAGTTATGCATAGTACTCGGTGTGAAGAGTGGAATTATGAAAAAGTATATTTTTAATGGGAACCTCATACCTATGCAAGGACATGTAGTTTGGCTCTGGCAGTAGGGAGAACATAGCCTGATGGCTTTAAATGCCATTGTTTAACTCTTATCTATCTGGGAACTAAAGAATTATATAAAGTTTGATAAGTAATTTAGGTAAAGTAGTGACATTTGCCTAGAAATAATCTAGGAAATGAAAGACAATGTTAGAAGAGCATCTGGGTAGCTCAGTGGTTGAGCATCTGCCTTCAGCTCAGGGCATGATCCTGGGGTCCTGGGAGCCAGTCCTATATCAGGATCCCTACAGGGAGCCTGCTTCTCTCTCTGCCTGTGTCTCTGCCTCTCTCTCTGTGTCTCTCATGAATAAATAAATAAAATCTTTTTTTAAAGAAGGAAATACCTTAATTAAGAATTTTACATTTATAGATTCAAAGGAAAAAATAATCTTCTGAATAGTATTATTAATAAAAGAACTTTGTCTTATTTACATATTCCAAGCAGAAAACTTCTAGACTATCTCTAGCAATATAGCTAACAATAAGATTTATAAACCCCAATGAGTCATTTCTCATGTCAGTGTCATTTTAGAATAAATTGATGGTTGCTAAAACTTAATTTAGTTTGAGTCTTTTCTGATCATATTTATAGTTTTACAGACAGCCATGTTCAATGCTGTTATATTATGAATTACAAGATATGTGCCAGGTTTAAAGTAAGAATCTCTTTTAAATTCTCTGATATTCAGGAATCTCTATCAAATTGTACCAGGCTAAGGATTTTAAACAAAACCTTTAACTTAATAAAACACTTGATCCCAATAGTAAATCTGCCAATATGAATCTCCATGTTTTATTTTTGCATTTTCTAAAGCACATCTGCCAGAGTAATTAGATAAAGACTTATGTGTGCAATCTGATATTAAATTAAAAGTTTAAACTACAGGTGACACAATATGAGTATATAGAAGTATGAATTGATTTTTTTTGTTAGTCATGAAAAGAGAGTCCATCTTTTTGAGGTAAATTAAATTTATATATAATTTTTGAGGGCAATATGTTGGATCATTTGACAGAGTGGACTTATGGCTTCTGATGTTCTTGATACCACAATTATTTATTGAATGACTTTTAAGTGATCAATGTTGAGATGATTAGAGAGTTCAGTAACTGCATAAAGGAAGGAGGGGATATTATTATGATACCACAAACACAATGTAGTATTTAATGTGGCTTTTATATATTTCAATTATTTTCTTTAGGAAATGTCAGCTTGGCCTAGACTGGTTTGTTTGTTTGTTTTTTGAATAAATTTTTTAATTTATTCTGTTTGGTCCATGGTTAATGTAAAAATATTTAGAGTTGCCTTGAATAAAACTATTAAAATCTTGCAGTTTGGATTGTTCGCAGGAGTTGTTTTGCATTAATTTACCAAATAATCCCTTGATAGAGTTAAAACAATATAGCTATTAAAGATGTATAAATCAATGCTAATGAGGAAAGAGAAAATGCATTTATATGTCACAGCTTTCTATTGCTACAATTGGAAAAAAGTAAGGTAGATATTAATTTTTTAATCATTTGTATTTTTAAAATAGAAATTTAAATGATGAATGCCCTCAAAATTATCCATTGAAATTATAGTGTTTATAATTTTTTGCATGTGTCAATTATATAGCTATTGCCAAAATCATTTTAAAACAAAAGAAAACATTTTTATTTATATAACTTTTTGCCTAAATTATGTAGATTAGTGGGTAATAGAATCTACATTATAATCTAATCTCCATCTTTTGCATTTTGTCAAGGTAGTATTCAGTTTATTTGTGACACCAAGTTTAATAACTCATGCAAATATGTATATTATAAACATGATTTGGATTAAAATAATATTAATGGACTAATTAATGGACTAAAATAATATTAATGGACCCAAAATATTCTATTTCATTGTGGTCTCTTTTTTCAAATGTTGATTCCATGTTTAAACTAACCTGAGTGCCTGACTCTACCTGTTGTCCTATACTGTGGAGCATCACTCTATATTTTAACACAGTGGAAGGTGACACAATTAGTTTTAGGGATGCACAGAAAATTATTCAGTTTTAAAGTGGAAGGAAATACAAAGTTTTGACAATGAAAGAAGTAAATGCTGCAATAATTACTTTCTTAAATAATTTACTATCATATTCCCATTTCTTTTTTTAAGATTTTATTTATTTATTCATGAGAGACAGAGAGAGAGAGGGCAGCAGAGACATAGGTAGAGGGAGAAGCAGGCTCCATGCAGGGAGCCCAATGTGGGACTCGATCCTGGGTCTCCAGGATTACACCCTGGGCTGAAGGCAGGCGCTAAACCGCTGAGCCATGGGCTGGCTGCCCATCCCATTTCTTAGTTTACTTAATTTTTACAATAACATCTTAGGTAATGAAGATATATTACTGAATGAATTGCTAGGCTTTTAAGATGGGTTCATTAATTTTTTCACAGTGTAACTGCTTGGTAACTGATTAAGTGTGACTAGAACCCATTCTTCAGACTTTTAAAATCAATATCTTGCCCTTTCCCCCCAAAAAGGAAAAGTAAAACAACAGACTGGATATATGAGACAAGATTATTTGTTTATGGTAGAATACTACTATGGGTCAAATTAATTAATACATGAACAATGAATGGAGATGGAATAATATGAATGACCCATTGGGATGCCTGGGTAGCTCAGTGGGTGAGCGTCTGCCTTCAGCCCAGGGCGTGATCCCTGAATGGAGCCTGCTTCTCCCTCTGCCTGTGTCTCTGCCTCTCTCTCTCTCTCTCTCTGTCTCTTATGAAAAATAAACAAAAAAATTTTTTTTTAAATGTGACCCACTGAGTTTCCTGTTGAGGAGTAGAAATGAGCTAAAGAAAAGAGCTATAGATCTAAATCATCTATATATTTATGCTTTAGTTAACCTAGTAAACAGTATTGTCATTCACACATTTGTATCATCAACTAGTATATTTTGGCATCTTGATTGAATTCATGCTATAGTATTCCTTTAGTTTAAGAGTACCATTTTTTTTAAACTAAGAAAGACTTGTGTATAATTTTAATTTACTCAAAAAAGCACATTTGCAACGTTCAACATCTTGAAGTATAGCTAAGGCTGCATATCAGAAAAATAAAATGAAATTTTCTAAACTGCCAGATGCATAGGTCCAGCCAGAGTCTTAGTGATTCTAAATCTAAAGAAATGATTATTATTTACATAAATGGCAAGATATTTCCAAAGTGTAGATTGGTTACCATTATTTTAGCATTTTTTTCTGTTATTAAAGTTTGGCCCATGAAGGGTATTTTATATTAATTTATCAATAAATGGAGGGGAAAAAAAGCCCCAAATAGATCAATTCATAAGGATACTTTGCAGAAACTTTGCTCTTAATCCAGAATCAACCATTTAAACTTGGAAAGAAAATAATTATGTGGAACCTCATTACATTTTCTATAAATTTTGAATAAAATGAATTTTTATTCTATTTCTATAAGAATCACAGTGTATGAATAAACCCTGAAAATATATATTGATTCTTATTAAGACATTATTCTTATTACTGGTCCAACATATAAGCTTAAGGAGTTACATACCTACAACCCATTATAATTTTAAGACAAAATTATAAAGAAACAGTTCATAAATTATCATAGTCAATTATTGCAAAAATAAATATTCACATATAGACATGAATTTGAGATAAACATAATCTGTCTCTACATAAGTAGCTCTATTTCCTGAATTTATGTCTAAATATGCTAAGTATAATTCAATCTGTAATTAATGATGAATGCAGGGACATATTTATAGATTTGTATTGACTGAACTATGATATAATTTAGTTAATTATTTTAGGCATCAGAATTTCAGCCCACATATTCATTTCTGAAACTGATGTCACGTCCAGATAGTAAAGTAAACCAGGTGGCTTTTGCATGTTGCAGGGCTAAAGCATAGGCTTTGAAACTAGATTCATGATCGAGATCATTTCTATCAATTTCTCAAGACCATGCCGCCATTCATAAGTTTTTTTTAAGGATTAGTATTCTTATCTTTAGAATAAGAAAATTGATAACTTCTTATCAAGATGGTAGGAAGTACAGAGGTAATGAAATAATATAACTAAAACCCTTAGCATAGTGACATACATATAGTAGTTACAAAAAAAAGGGGGGGTGCTATTTTTAAAACCTGCAACAACTTACATTCCTTCCCTATGATGTGTCACCATGGTCTCTACATCTGTTTAGTCACATCTAGGTGGAGCAAATATTTACTTGGTTCTTATCAAATACTATCCTGAGTACTAGAAATACACCAGAATAGAAAGTCACAGCTTTCATAGAATATTGATTCCAAATTGTTTGTTTGTTTTTTATTCCAAATTGTAAAGAAAAATTAGAAGCACTGATTTTATAACATATTTGTGCAAGGAGGAAAGGAAGTCTTAATAAATATTAAAAACGTAGGGGCGCCTGGGTGGCTCAGACAGTGAAGCGGCTGCCTTCAGCTCAGGTCATGATGTCAGGGTCCTGGGATCGAGTTCCACATCGGGCTCCCTGCTCAGCGGGGAGCCTGCTTCTCCCTCTCCCTTTGCCTGCCACCCTGCCTACTTGTGCTCTCTCTCTCAAAGAAGTAAATAAGATCTTTAAAAAAAAGTAAACAAAAATGCTGTTAACCTAATTTGGGGTAAACACAAGTTCATATGCATTTAGTTTTTAGGTTTTGTTTGTCTTGAAATTAGAACAAATAAAAATACCTTTTATTGGACATATTAACAAAACATAGAGTTTCTTAGGTTGGGAAGCTCCCCTCTTGCCTTTTTAAAAATCCCAGAATGCAAGGCCTTGGTTACTTTACAGTTTATTGAAAAAATGATAGAAGTATCAGCTACTGTACAATATCTATACATGTTTTCCCTGTCTTACAGCATCTATACTCATAAACCTTAATTCATAAGGTTCAGGGAATGTCAGCAGAAACCCTCTCAAAAGAATGGCAGCACTTGTCCTGGCCTTATGGGTCAAGTTACACCCATGCTTTTTGACATTTGTGTTAGTGCTTATCTAACACTCTCTCAGGCTCTATCACATGTCCCTCGTACGTTCAGTACATTTCCCTTACCTATTCCCTCTGAAGTTGGATTTCTGTTTTTCACCATCAGATACGGCAATCCTAGTGACACCAGAGTGCTACACTTAAAATTAAGACTGTTCACATCTAATGTGAATGCATTCATCCTTTCACACATTTCTTTGGTGCATCTCTTATATAAGATCTCTAAAGTCAAGGTCTGTATTGCTTACTGTGCCATTTTTACAACCAAGAGCAGTATTTAGCACATAGCAAAGAATCAATAAATATCTGTCAGATGACTGAATATCACAGAACATGAAAGTTTTAATAATCCAAAAATGACCATTGTAAGTAAGACCTCTGCCTTAGTGAATGAAAATTGAGTGGGGAAATATTTCTACCCTCTGACTGCATTCCTTCCTTTCATGCCCACCGTTGTTGTTTTTTTCCCTCCTTAATGATAAGGGCATGATTTTGCTTCCCCATTACAGCACTTGTTGATGTCAGAGAATGATTTTAAGTTTTTATCTGGCAGTTTTGCTCTAATGAGGAATGCATTGAAGGGGAAAAGAGAAAGGGAGATATTTAGCAAAAAACTCATTTATTATTTAAAAATGCATGTAAGTTAAGGAAAACCTGGAAAGAAATAGTTAAAATAGGGTGGAAGGAACTGAAAATGTTTGTTTTCATGTCACCAGGGAAATTAAGTGAATGAGACTCTGAGGTGAACAACATGAAGTGGAAGGGTCACTTGAGAGTAAGCAGAATTTGAATGAACTTTGGTTACTTTGATGATGTTTGCTTCAATTTTGGGTCATGATGCAATCTGAAAAATGACAACTTAAGTAAAATAAATATGATGTGAAGATAGAAATATATTTATTTGACCTAAACACTTAGATGAACGTTGGGATGGTTTGAGAAGGGTTAGTGCAGTAGATGACACTTGACATCATGAAAATATTTAAATAAAGATGATGGTAGGTGATAGACAGATAGATGGTAGATAGATAGATAGATAGATAGATAGATAGATAGATAGATGATAAGGGAGGTGGGGAGAAAATTGTTTCTGGATACAAAAATGTATCTTTTCTTACTGACTGAATCAAAAGTTGAGCCAACTGATAGCAACTCCACATAACTTTTTTGCCTCTTTCTTCTGTGCATGAACGCCATCACTTGGACATAAATTTGGACTCAACGATGACATTCACTTTTCTATTTCTTATAAGGAGGCTGCCATTTGTATGAGAGGAGTGACTGACTGCCCAAGGTAGAAAGTAGAAGTAGAAGCAGGAGTGAACAGTGTGCCTTGATCCTGTTCAGGCACTTATTGTCAAGCATTTTTTAGGTTATGACATCTCTGAATAAAAATATTGCCACAACTAGGGATTCATGACAAAGTCTGCCGTGCTATGAATTTTTAGAATTTCAACACCTGGCAGGCAGCACAGCCCTCTATTGGGCAGTCTTTGAAACAAGCAAGTTTAAACACCAAACAAGTGTTATGAATATATAATTATCATTGTACCCTGCCAATATTGTCTATGTTTAAAATTAACCATATTAGCACTTTTTAGACTTCTTTTCTTTTTAGGGCTGGTATTGTCTATACCCTACAAGTGATTATTTTAAAGTCTTTTTTTTTTTTTTTAAATTTTTTTATTTATTTTATGATAGTCATCAGAGAGAGAGAGAGGCAGAGACACAGGCAGAGGGAGAAGCAGGCTCCATGCACCGGGAGCCCGATGTGGGATTCGATCCTGGGTCTCCAGGTCGCGCCCTGGGCCAAAGGCAGGCGCCAAACCGCTGCGCCACCCAGGGATCCCTATTTTAAAGTCTTTATTTAGATTCTAGAGAGTTAACAGACAGTGTAACATATGTTTCAGGTGGACAATATAGTGATTCCACACTTCCATACGCGACCCATGCTCATCACCATAAGTGTCATCTTTAATCTCCGTCACCTGATCTGCCCAACCTCTACACATACCTTTCTACAGGAAACCATCAGTTTGTTCTCTATAGTTAAGAGTCAGTTTCTTTTTCTCTCTCTTTCTTTTTTCCCCCTTTTCTTTCTTTCTTTTTTTTTATATTTTACTTATTTATTCATGAGAAACAGAGAGAGAGGCTGAGACACAGGCAGAGGGAGAAGCAGGCTCCATGCAGGGAGCCCAACTTGGGACTTGATCCCGGGTCTCCAGGATCACACCCTGGGGTGAAGGCAACACTAAATTGCTGAGCCACCTGGGCTGCCCTTTCCCCCTTTCCTCATTTCTTTTGTTTCTTAAAATCCACATATGAGTGAATTCATATGGTATTTATCTTTCTCTGCCTTATTTCACTTATATGCTAAGAGTAATTTTATAGCTCAAAAATATTCAAAAATCAAAGTGACTGAACATTTTTAAAGTTCTATACATATTTTACTTAGTTATCACATAAATATTTATTAAGAATAGTCTGAATTCCGACTACCATATAAAGAACCAAGATTAAAAAAAAAAAAAAAAGAAAGAAAGAAAAGTAAAGAAAGAAAGCAAGAAAGAAAATCTTTGGGAAAACAAACAAACAACAGAAGGATGCCCGGGTGCTCAGCTGTTGAGTGTCTGCCTTTGGCTCAAAACGTGATCCTGGGGTCCTGGGATCGAGTCCCACATCGGGCTCCTGGTGAGGAGTCTGCTTTTCCCTCTGCCTATGTATCTGCCCCTCTCTCAGTCTGTGTCTCTCATGAATAAATAAGTTTTTTAAAAAAACTTTCCTCCTCAGATGCTTCTCTTATTTAAAAATATCCTTGGAGGGAGGCCTGGGTGGCTCAGTGGTTGAGTGTCTGCCTTCGGCTCAGGGCATGATCCCACAGTGCCAGGATCGAGTCCCACATCAGGCTCCCTGCATGGAGCCTGAGTCTCCTTCTGCTTGTGTCTCTGCCCCTTTCTCTCTGTGTCTCAAATGAATAAATAAATAAAATCTTTAAAAATCAATCAATCAATCCTTGGAGTTATCAACAATTGTAAATACATTATTAAGAAACATTATCTTCACAGTGGAGGCTTAACAGGCTTATACCTACTCCTAACTGACAACTATTACAGGAAACCTGACAGGCAAATGATGGCAAATAAAATCACCTTTAAGTTTAGAACTAGTCAAATAAAACAACATACAATGATCAAAGACAAACACATGTTTATAAGACATTTTTCTTTAACCCCCTCATTTCTCTAATGCTTCATATCTCTACAAAGACATCTTGTCAAAAGTAAGTGATAGATAAATACAAATACTTAATTGCCAGCAGAGTTAAGATTAACTTTTGGCCACAGAGAATATGGGTGAAAATCAAAATAGCAAATGATATTACAGTACATGTAGTTCACCTCTAATGAATGAGCCCCCAACTTCACCTCAAATTCTAGCAAACTCAGCTGAGTTCAAATGGTGAGGTACACAGCCCTGTGTCCTGTGTAAATGAGGGCCTTAAAGTTGTCATTAAAAATACAATTTAGAAAAAAATTTAAATGTGGTACAGCATAAACTTTCTCATAAAGGAATAGAGCAGAGCACTGACTATTATATACTCTGTTCTCTACCTCCAGGGCCCTTTCAAAACCCATAAAAAGCCAAAGACTTGGGTCTCTAGGCTTCTGAGAACTAGGGGCTTCTTTGATCCACATGGCTGCTGAGACCACTGAAAAATGAAAAGGTCTTGAGTGGGAAAGTTGCTGAACCCATTCAAGTCTATAATTTATTTTGTAGATTCTCTTTGCCCAGCCTAAAAGCCATCTGGCTTAAAAAATCAACATACAAGCAATCTTAACATCTTTTGAGTTCTCATTCTCTCTTGACTTCAAACCTGAGCCGGCTTCTGTGATGTGGCCAACCTCAGAATTTTAACAAGCTTATCTCCATGCTGATTCTGTCCTGTTACATCGTCTTTCTCACTCTTAAGCCATATGTATAAGAATCATCCATAGGAATGTGAAACTGGCCAAGAAAGTTGCAAAATGTTGTAATGATGTAAAACTTTAGGAGAGGCGCTAACCTATACCACCTTCAATGTCGCCCTCTATTAAGCATCTCCATATGTCTTTCTTAAATCTTAGCAAATACCTTTTTATTTCTTTTTGTACTTCTTAGGTTGTATGGCAAAGGGAGGCATGCTTGAGAATGCTGCTGTCAAAAAAAAAAAAAATCACAGCACAATATTCTACAAGCATCAGCAGATTAAACCAGTATGGATGATTCTCTTTTACTCTTGCATGTGTGGTGCTTTCACTCCAAGCTATGAAATGTTATATAACACTTGGAAGGACCCCTAACCAACTTAAGGGTTTCTTACAAACATTTTGAAAGATTTTTTTTTTGGGGGGGCCTTCATCTATGTTTTGTAAGTTTGCCCTAACATTTTCCCTCCTAATTAGGTCTACTGAAGTGAAACTCAAATATATAAATAGTTCCACATGCTAGGGCCACCTTGTCTACATTCCACTACAAAACACACTAAAGAAGAGGTTTTCAATCTAACATCTAGAGTAGGCTCTTCTTTTTTTTCCCCCCTTTTAGCAATTATATTAAACTATAGCTTTAGAAAACTATTACTAAATTTTCCCATAATCTGGAAATCTCTGTCCTCAAAATCTACAGGTTCGTATATGTAACATAGTGTTGCAACAGATTATCGAATAAAAGGTATCTAAGCACTAATGAACACAATAAATAGGCTTCCCTGTTCCCTAAGCTCTCCTGTGGAAATAATACATTGCTATTTGAATTGTGCACTGCTTTGCTAATCACATTAACAGAAACATTGGGTGTAACATACGTTGCAATTACATTGATGTGTATTTGCGAAATTTAATGACAAAAATTATATATATATATATATATATATATATATATAATGAAACAAAAAGACATTTCCATCACCATGCAATCTTATCAGATACTATTCATTTATACACACGGCACTCTTTATCATAGATTTTTCGGTCATCTAAATAGTCGTCCTGCCTAAAAGAATGAACAAGTATCAAGCAGATACCATATCTCATAATAGCTTCTAGTTTATAACTGTTTCCATGAAAGGACTGCCTATATATTATGGTATACAATCCCAGAGTATTATTCCAGTGAATTATGATTGTTTAATAGATGAATAAATTTCTAGGTCCTATTGCATGTATAGGCATGCCTATCAATTAGAAATAGCATTTGGAGATCCACCTACAGAAGCTTAAAATAAACGGAGGTATTTTTTTCTCTTTGACATGGAAAAGTTTGTAAATCAGCAATTTATTGCTGGTGTGCAAGCTTTACGTTGTCATCAGGAACCCCAGCAATTATATTTTTCTTCACTAACTTCAGCACATGATTTCCATCAGAAAGGCAAGCTCACACTTCTAGCCTTCACATCCGTAGGGCAGGCCAGCTGCAAAAGGTGTAGAAAGATTTGAAAAAGTTCATCTCCCTGCTGAGTCCACTGCATTTACTGAGCCATTTTGGAAGTCACACGCAAATTGTCTTGACACAGTTGCATCTAGACAATAGAGAAACATGGGAAATGTGGCATTGTGCTCAGTTTAAACTGGGATTCTGTTGCTAAGCATGGAAACACACAAATTGGAAGGTCAAAAGCAATCTCCGATGACATAAATGATAATGAGTTTGAACTAATCTTCAACGATGCTACACACCCATGAAGTCTTAGCAGGCAAAACTAATAAAATTAGAAACTTTACTGAAGGAATAAGGTAGAATTTGTTAGCAGATGTTTTGTGTCAAAGCAGGCAAAAAGTGACTGACTCTACTAATAGTGACCAGATACATAAAGCAAACAGTATCACATGACTTTTCAAAATTCCATTTGGGCAGTTTACTTTCTTTAAGTCTCTAAGATGAGGAACAGGAATTTTATATTTGTATTAATCTGTATCCTCAAGATATTCAGAGTATGACAATAAGAGTAATAACAGCATCAAGAAACTCATCAATGATTAAAAGTTTAAAAAGAAAGGACAGTATTATTATAACACGAGAATATGACAATATGTTTGATATATCGCATGTTTATTGATTCTTATAGTTTGAGAACACCTAGAAATTTTCTGCTCCATCCAATGTTAGAATTAACACAATTGCAGAATCAATGATTCAACAAATCAAGATCAAAACGTCAGCTCTATTACTACTGATCATTGGAAAATGTGTCTAAAATTTCAAAAATTGTCCCTTTTCATTACCCGAGATAACCTTTCCTAAGAGGCTGCAAGATTACATGCTCCAAAGGACAGGAGCCTGCTCTGATCCTGCAGCCTGTGTAGAATGCAGTGAAGAGCAACTGCTCTCTGCAAGAGGATGAAGAAAGGGAATGATGAAAAAACATGGGCTCAGATTTTTCTTTCAGATAACTCACCAATATCATAAATAATAGCTCCCCCCATGAAGCGAATCGGTGAGTGGTAGAGAGATTCCGTAAGGCTTATCTATAAGACCTTCTGGGGAGAAAAGAGGACTTTTGCAAATAATTTGGTAGAGTTCACTCTTGAACTGTTAGCTGTACATATGCACTGATTATAAGCAAAAATTTCCAAAATTCTGTCTAAAACTCTAGATGACTGAGGTATTTCACCGCACTTGTTATATATGATCTTCGGATCCCTTCTACTTCGACTAAAAACCTTATTTTCTGAGCTGAGAAAGAAAGAGTGTCCTAGGTTTACTTTAAGAAAGAAAGTCCCCTTATTATACAGGATCAAGTAGCACCACTAAAACTCATGTTTATGAAAAAACACAGATAATTACATTTTATTGTGTGTGTTCTAAAGAGAAAAATAATTGTGTTCTGCATTGTAATTTTATAAAGTACTATTCTAAAATACTTTCATTTAAACAAGATCATTATGAAAATGTTTTGCACACAGAAATTTTTTGAATACATTTTTTAAATGATCACAAAGTATATGGGCTTTGAATGTGTTGAATTATTTTAATACTTTTACACCATAACTGGAATTCTTAAAGAGAATACGCATTTGCATAAGGCTGATAATCTTTTTTTTTCATTTCTTTTTGTGCTTCAGCTTGTAATATCCACTGATAATGGTAATTATGCGTGTTTATTATCCATGATTATCTCTAGATATATGTGCATTTTCTTTAATTAGGCTATAAACTCTAAATGGAAAATCAAAACGAAGTCACCTCTTGTTTCAGTGTTGGATTTTAAATTCTCCTCCTTGTATCCAGAGTTAGTTTCCCAAGTGCCAATTGTGCAGTTTCACCTGGGGAGTAGAAGATGAAAAATCGATAGAGTAAATTACGTTAGAGGAAGGCGGTGCATACAGCACTGACTTTCATTACCCCCCCCCCCCCGCCCCGGCCACCTCACATGCTACTCACTCTGAAATGCCAGCACTCACATGAATAAGCAGTTTTCAGGTGCATAATATACTGTGATGAAAAAGCTGTGTGAAACACTGAATTAATATAAAAATCAGAACAACTATCACTATTGTTTATTTCCCTATGAGGAGAAAAATCCTTCAGACATTGAGTTATTTTAAATGATTTTTTTCTGCCATTCAACCATAATTTTGGTGGAAGAAGAGTCAAAATTATGCATTTATAATATTAAAATATTTTCAATTGTTATGATATTAAAATATTTAATCTATTTATGATCTAGTATCATATGTTGTGTATTTGTATTCATTTACATATGCATGCATATGTCTATGACTCAGGGCCAGACGTGAGCATGTATTCCTTCTTTTCAGACTAAAAGGTCACTTCTTAAATATAAAATAATGAACTACAATAAAGTAAAATAAAATAAAATGTTGGCTTCTCTTCAAAATAAGAGCCATTCCTTCAACAAATAATGTTTAAATGGCTGCTATATACCAGGAATAGTTCTAGACACAGGGAATGTACGAGTGAACGAGAATGAGCTGAGAAGAATGTACTACATGACAAGAAAACCTCCCCTCATGGAGCTTAAATTCAATTGGGATAGACAACAAAAAATATGAATACACAGTGTGTTAGTTTATAAATATTAAGGCAAATTAAAAAGTATCCAGTGCTTGAGGGAAGGTGATTAATGACAAAAGCCACCTCTAGTCCTATTTGTTTGAGCCATTTAGTTCTACCTCCTTTCCATTGAACAGTAGTTCTGTCGTTAATCAGATCTACACAACGCAAACAGCTTTTAATGTATGTCTGTTCCCATTCCATCACAATTTAGTTTTTAAATGACTCCAAATAATACATTAAATCACTATGGATTATTGAATGAGTCAATATGAGTAAGTTATTATTGATTATCTTTGTTTCTTTCTTTTTTAAAAAATATGATTCATCAGAAACACAGAGGCAGAAACACAGGCAGAGGGAGAAGCAGGCTCCCTGTGGGGAGCCCGACGTGGAACTCGATCCCAGGACCCCGGGATCATGACTTGAACCAAAGGCAGGTGCTCAACTGCTGAGCCCCTAGGCATCTCAATCATCTTTTCTTTTTTTTTTTCATTTATTTTATTATTTTATTTTATTTTTATCATTTTCTGTTTTTGTCTTTGTTTCTAAGGAATAAGTAGAACTCCTAATTTGACTCACACAAGTAAAAAGGGATAGCAAATTTAAAAATATATTTTAGTTCATGGAAATATCTGAATGTCTCAATAATATCATTCATCGAACACCAAAGTAATGGGCTTCCTATGTCTGTGCTAGTCGACTATTGTACCTGGTTCTGGACATACTTTTCAGAATTTCTTCATATATGAAATCTGTAAAATCTGTAATGATTTCAGTAAATACACATCAAAATGTAGCACTGAAATATCTTGCTCTGAAGAAGGAGCATAGGGTATGTGTAATTTTGTATATTTACTAAATATGGGAAGACTGATTCTTTAGCAACAGCTTCATCTGCACTACTTTCCATTTTTCCTCACCGTTTTCCTTTTTTCAGAAACCTACCTAAAAATAACCAATAAATAAATGTGTTACTTTTATAAATTAAAAAAAAAAAACTAGTTTTCAGATTCAAAATTTACGTGCCCACCTCTGTATTTAACACACTATGAAGTATGTGTTGCAGACTCAGAGAGAGAATGCAAATATTTAAGTAGCATCCATAAGAACACCACGTGTGGAGGCAGGGTGGGGAGAAGAAGAATAGGAGTCCTGGATTTCTCTGCAAAGGACCTGTCTGGATCTCCCAAGTTGAGTCAAAACGATCAGGTTTCACTACTTCTCTCTCCATTAGTGTTGGATGCCCTATGCTCCAGTAAGCCCTAATGCTGGGCCAGAGACCTCTTCCAGCAGAGACAATCCTCCGAGCTGACAGCTGAAGGCTTCCCTATGACGCTGCTCCCAGCAGGCAGGGCAAAAATCTCTCCTTGAAGAGAAGTCTGTCCATCACGGTGTTTGCCTTTTAGCTCTTGTAAAACCCAAATTATTTCCTTCTAACTATTTTTTTAAGAGACTTCCTTCTAAATCCTCAATATCAAGCTATCATAACTCCAGGAATTAAAAAAAAAAAAGGAATACTTATATTTAAGTGATTTCAGAAATTCCTTTATATACAAATTCGGACTAAAATATGCCTTTGATACTAACAGTTTTAATAGTTTGTGAACCAAATCTGTCATGTAATGCATATCATACTAAGTTCATAGCTAAGTTCAAAAGGATTATTGCAAATTCAATCGTTTCATTGCATAATCCAATATTCAGGTTGATGTATACGTTTAAATAGGACACACTATTTGATATTGAAATGCACTTTGTGAAAGAAGAAAGGGTATGTTTCTAAAGTCGCTCTGAACGACTCGGGGCTCTGAATGATTTATTGGCCCTCTGCCACTCGCAAATGGCTGCCAGTCAATGTTACATGTGGCATCTTTCAGATAGCGTGGGCTCTTTCAAGGAAGTACTTTTCATGATAAAAATTCAGCTAAAGGACCATGAAGAGGAAAGTGTGGTGTTTATCTTAATAGACCAACACACTTATTTCAAAGGTGAAAAGGATTCCTAAAAGGTAGTCTTCCAGCCTAGTATTTCCATAATGTGATATCCATCAATGGTTGAGTCTCAAGAGATGGCACTTCACTCTTACAGAAAATGACTTCCCTAATCATGCTGGATTGCAAAATCCTTTCCATGCCATTGTGCTTCAATTACTGGCAGGACTGGGCAATTAGAAGCAGAGGAGCGCTTCCACAAGGGAACCAGGCATGGGCCTTGGCTCCCCTGATTTTATGCCCAGCAGCAGAGACTTCCTCAAGGGCTCAGGAGAAGCACTGATGCTAAGCCCAGAGCTGATGTTCAGGGGGATAAAACTCAGAGCTTTCTCCTGTGCTGATTCCGATTCATCCTGAATCAGAGTAGGATCCTGTCATTATCAGAGACACTTAGCACTGGTAATGTCTATCTTTTGGTAATACTTATTTTTCTGAGTCCTAAGTAATACAAATGGAAAAGAATTTGGATATTAATGGGCAGGAAAGGTAGCAATAAATAAAAGCTAACTTTAGATAGTTATAAAACAGCTAATTGACACGATACTTTAGGGATTATGCTATAAACACACTTAGAAAAATTCATCACTGGCCATTTTTGACTATCATTAAATATTCAACTGAAGCACTATTGCGAATAATTACATTTTGCTGAATATTTATCTTGTTCACAAGTGTTTTAGACAGTGACAAGAGTTTCTTTAAAAATAAATTTAATTATTGGGATGCCTGGGTGGCTCAGTGGTTGAGTATCTGCCTTCAGCTCAGGGCATGACCCCGGGATCTGGGATCAAGTCCCACATTGGGCTCCCTGTAGGGAGCCTGCTTCTCCCTCTGCCTGTGTCCCTGCCTCTCTCTGTGTCTCTCATGAATAAATAAATAAATCTTTAAAAAATAAAATAAATAACAAATAAATTTAATTATTTAATGACCACAGTATACATGCTGATCAAAGAAAATTAGGATAAAAAATAAAAAAGCACATATAATTAAATGCCCTACTCTGATCATGATTAACACTTTATGTAAATGTATACTCCATTTGGTCTTATGCATGTGAATATATGTTCAATTTTGTAAAATGAAGGGTTCATTTTGTACATAAACTCACTAATTTTTTTCCCTTGAAAGGAAATGTAATGAACACATTTACATATATCCTTTGTTTAACTGGAAAAAGAATATTTGGCCAAAAATTACAGATTTAAAATTTCTTGTTATGTAATTCAATAGTGCTTTCCAAAAAAAGGGCATGTTTTTAAAATCTCATTTCTTAAAAGATTTTATTTATTTATTTGAAAGAGAGAGAGAGCATGAGCAAGGGAGAGGGGCAGAGGGAGAGAAAGAGAGAAGCAGACTCTCCGCTGAGCAGGGAGCCCGACATGAGGCTCAATCCCAGGACCCCCGAGATCATGGCCTGAGCTGAAGGAAGACGCTTAACCTACTGAGGCACTCCCGAAGCCCCTGAATTTCATTTTTCTTACAGCCTAATATGAATGAATCTTTTTACTGAAAATTGGGTAACAATGAATTTCTATTTTTATTTTTTACATCCAATATATTTGTGGGATGACACCTCGTATGTATACTGCATTTTTTTAATACTAATGTGATGAAGTCCCCCTTAATAGTAATACTGTGCATTTTACCTTCTGTGGTTCAGTATATTGAATGCTCCAATAATTAAACATTTCGGAACCAAATGAGCTGCTTCAAATTCCAAATCTGTCATGAAATTCCTCTGTGCCATTGAACAAATTTCATAATCTCTTACTGCCTCAGTTTTGTAGAAGAATGGCCAGGAGTTTATTGCAATAATCTAAGAAATTTAGAATACATGTGTTAGACTCAAAAAGGTTGACAGAAGTATTAAATAAGTTACTGCACGTAAAACAATCAGGGAAGTGCCTTAGAGAATATGGGTACTTGCTTATTTCAATAATTTCCAATTTCTGGGATATTTGGGGGGCTCAGCTGGTTAAGTGTGTCTGTCTCTTGATTTCGGTTCAGATCATGATCTCTCAGGATTGTGATATCAAGTCCCATGCTCTGTGCTGAGCGAGGAGCCTGTTTGGAAATCTCTCTCTACTACCTCTGCTCACCCTCTGCAGCTCGTGCTCCTGTTCTCTTGCTTTCAGAAAAAAAATAGTAATTTAAAATTTCAAAAAGTTTGTATGTAAACTCTTGGTTCATCTGGAATTAATTTATTATATGGTATGAAAGGAGTTTTATATTTTTTACCCCAAAAACAATTCTTCAAGACATCTTTTTGAACAACCAATACTTTCAAGATTATTTATAGTACATATTGTTGACAGAGGACTTTCTCTTTAAATATTGTGGACTATATGTTCTATCTAATCCATTGTTCAGTATTTGTTGCAGTGTTTCTTGGGCAGCATTTAACAACTGACTGCAAATTTGAAAAAACCCCTCTGCACTTCTGTGCTACCACATTCCCTGATCAATCCCTCTTTCATCCAATCGTCTTTACTTACCCTCTAAGCTTTGAAATCTATGAGTATCCCAAAACTAGGTTTTGGGCTTCCTTCAACCGTACCTGTCTTTCCATTTGATATTGTTTATTCACACAGCATTATACATCATGCTGGTGCTGACAAATCCCAAAATTACCTCTATGGCCCAGACTGGTCCTGTGCATTGTCGTGTGCTGTGTATGACTGCTTAATTGACACCAATGTCTCACAGGCATCTCAAAGTTACCCGGCCCAAAGCAGACCCTTCTCTTTCTAGAGAAGGCAACGTGTTCCTTGCCTTTTCTCCCCATCCCTGTAGCATGCTGAGCATCCCACAACGTGACTCTTTTTCCACTTCTGAAATCTAGGAGTCAGTCATCATTTCTTCTTTGTCCTGTCCACGGATGTATGCAGTTAGTTCCTTCTAAATCAAAAGCTGTGTGATTACAGTGGGAGGCAAATACTTCGAGTCAAACAAAATAATTTATGGCTCTTGTGTTTACGAACTATATCGTACTCTGTAAATTACCACATCTTTCTTTCTCGAGGTCCTTTTATCTGTAAAGATAATGCTTAACTTCTGATTTAATTGCAGGGTTTCATTGAAACCTGCAGCCATTGTCATGTTTCTAGCGCCTTCCTAATCATTATTATACCTAGTAAGTACCCAAGCACTTGGTTTTCTCTTGCTTTTGCTAAAATGTTAAAAGAATGATAGAGATAATACTTGGTATAACTATAGAGAGATGTGAATATGCTTTTGAGGTAAGAAATATGGTTTGTTTCTTAAAGAAATTGTTACATTTTATTAAGATGTCATATTCAAGTTAGTACATGTGTTGCTTTATTTAATATGCTGATAAAATACTAAAATTGCATTTTTAAACAAAAAATAAATGTTCCATCTTATCTTCTACTTAATCCTTTTAACAAAAATTCATAATGATCGTTGTTAATTATTGTCATTTTAAAATGTTATCTGTGATAAATATAGATTTTGAAAAAGTAGGATTTATGCTCCTGTTTTGTCACCTTGAATTTCTTGGTGCTGCTTTTCCAAAGATCAGCCTCCAAATTCAGAATATTAAAACTGATAACATGTCTCCTATGCATAAAATATCTGAATTTCCTGGAAAGAACACCAGATAATAAAAAGCTTTGCTCCTCATCCCATAAACCAAGGATAATAGAAAAAACTCCACATTTCTTAGTATGTTTTGAGTGGCAATTAAATCTATTGCGAGAGACATTTTATTTACTAAATATATGAATCAAAGAACAGCTTATATCTCATGCTTAATTATGTGTGAATAAGATACATTAATATAAAGACTTTTCAGTCAATGTGTACTTTCCATTGAAAAGATGCATGATCATGTTCAAGAACAAAGACTGGTACAATAACTACCTACTATATATATATATATATTTTTTTTTTTTCTCTAGGGTTTAATTCCTCATCCAGCAGAGGCAGTCAAAGTACATAAGATCAATAGACATGAACTTTGTCAGTATTTTCCCTACATAAAACTTTAGTCAGAATTGTTCAGTTTTATTGGCACAGTGAGGACAAATTAGCCATTGTATTTAATCAATAGTTTGGGAGAAATTTTGCTAAAATTGCTGAGTGTATCTTTATTGCTTGTCTCAACCATCATTGTTATAAATCTTGGCAAAACAATAAAGTTGTAAGAACTCAAATGTATTTCATACAGCTTGTGCAGGAAACGATTTTGAACATGTCTTGCTCATTTTTTGCTTCTTGATATGAAGAAAAGTTTTCTCTCTTGCCTGACACACCCAAAGCTATTCCCCTAGTAATGGAGAAAATCATTTTACTGGAATTTTTATTAAAGAACATGGAAATGTCTGTCATTTAATCAGTCTTCACTGTCCACATCAATATCAACCTTCAGGGAAGGTAGAAAAAACAGATGGAATTCTGAAACTAAACCTGGCAAAGTTCACAGAGAGCTTTAAACCTGCAGAGCCTGAGGTATGTCTTCCTTCCACAGTTCAGCTCTGCTTTATGAGTTAATAACAGACTGTGGGTCTAGGAATATTACTTCTGATTCTAAAATCTACAATTGTTTATGTAAACATTATAAGGGGCTAATGAAATCCATTCTTATCACCAACAGGTACTGAAGCCTTAATACTCTCTTAAGTCATGCCTGCAGAATTGTTTCCCAAATCTAGATATCTGGTCTTCTGGATGAGACATCAGAAAAAGACCTCTGCAAAAGTCAGTATCAGGCAGTTCTGACAACTAGTGAAGCAGAAATCTTCAAGAGATTGATCTTTTGGTTTCTATATGTCATATACTGAGCATAGGTCATCTTTGAATCATGAGAAGCTACCACAACTGGAACTTCAAACTGGAGATTTTTAGGATTCTTTTAAAAGCAAATAGTCTTTGAAAGCAGAGGGCTTCATTGAAATCGAGATCAAGGAAATCGTCATGTGAAAAATAAACATCTACCAATCATGCTTCATAGAAAAGTATCCAGTTTGTCAGATTCCATCTGTATGCTTAGAGTCTTTATTTCCATAGCAATCTTTTCTTAATCCCTCTGTTTCTGCTTTAATGTTACATTTAATATGTTACTCATAAAACTACGATTCCAAATATTTCTTTTCTCCTAAAGGAGATCAATAAATAGTTATGGTTTGTTTATGATTTGGCTAGAACATACATTTGAACCTTGGTTGACTTTGCACACATTTCCCTTGAGGTGCCAACTAGCTCCTTTTAACACCGATCCCATGTCATGGGACATTTGGGTTTATCAGTATTTGAACTCAACTACCTGTTCGCATTTTATCTGAAAGACAGCAGAGTATTAGATAACTAAAAATCTAAAACCCAAATTATGTCACATCTAGGAAGGGAAGCTTAGGCCTACAAGGGACACCACACTCATGGGTCATTTCTAGAAGTCAGCTTTCATTACTACACTTCCAGGAGGTAAGTCTTGGAAAGACAATAGATTAAAATGGTATGTATTTAATACTTTCTCATATTTACTGACTTCAAAAAAATCAGATTTACCCTGCTCTCCATGTGATGACTTTTCCATTTTATATCACCTACCTGATTAACACTAGCATGGCACTAAAAGCAAACAATAAAATTTTCAACCCTAATGATTGCTACTGGATTTGTATATCAAAACCTATTGGCTATTACAGCAAAGTTGAAATAAATCATATTGGTGTGCTAAGCAAAATAATGAGCTCTCAAAGATGTCTAGATTGTAATCCCTGGAACTGATGAATATCTTGCTTTACATGGCAGAAGAGACTTTGCGGATGTGACTGAGGATTTAAGTAGGATTATCCTAGATTTTTGGGATGGCCAAATGTAATCATAAGACTTTTTGCAAGTAGAAAAGGGAAACAGAAAAAGATGTAATGTGTGAAGGACTTGATGCTGTCTCTACTGATGACTTTGAAGATGGAGAAAGAGAACTGTATGAACTGAATATTTGTGTCCCTCCCAAAGTCATATGTTGAAGTCATACCCTTTAATGTGTCAGTATTTGGTTCTAGAGTGTTTGGGGAGTAATAAGGTTTAGATTACAGGAAAATGGCACCCCTATGGTGGGATTAACACCCTAAGAAGTAGGGAATGACACAAAAGAGGTGAGCACACAGTAATGAAAAGCCCTAGAGCACGCAGCGAGGTGTCTGTCTACAAACTAGGAAGTGGGCTTTCTCCAGGAAACAAATACGCTGCTACCTTGATCTTTGACCATCTAACCTCCAGAACTATGAAAAACGAATATCTACTCTTTAAGCTATCTGGTTTCTGGTGTTTGGTTGCATCAACCCAAGTTGATCAACACAAGGATCATGACCTGAAGAATGTAGTTGGGCCTTAGAAGCTGAGAAAGGTAAGAACATAAATCACTGCCCACCCCTCCATGGAGTCAAAGGAGGAATTTAGTCTTGCTAGTACCTTGGTTTTAGCCCAGTACGATTCATGTTACACTTCTAATCTGAAGAACTGCTAGATGCTAAATTTCTGTTGTTTTAAGCTGTTAAATGTGCTAATTTTTATAGCAACCATAAGAAATTGATGTGTTCACGATGGTCAATTAGTATCAATCAGTTCCATTTTGGTACATTATTTCTCTTCCCTCCCAAAACAAAACAGAAAACAAAAACGACAAAGAAAATTTTACTAAATAACTTGCCTTTTAAAAATGAGAAAACGTTGAGCCTCTGATCAAATTTGAAATCTTCATAACTCAATGGGAATTCTATAAAGCTTCCCTCTATCATCCAGCTTCTTGATATCACACCTTACACAGGGATGAAAATTGAGAAATTTCTACGTAATAGGGCTTCAGTGATTACAGTTTACCCATAAAATGTCAGTGAGGTCAAGGAAATACTCAGCTGAGGACTTAATGACAATGAGAAGCCAATGGTTTAAAGCAGAGAAGTCCTGGACTTAACATTGCCCTTTCTAGCTACTTTATGAGAAGAATATTGTGTATCTATAGAACTTTATGAGATCTTTAATTATACTAAGAAGATGCAAGAAACAAATATATAAATCATGGGAAAAGATGACGTTGGCACATTTTCCTGTGATAGCCAACCACCAAGTAGGTGTTCGATGATCTTTGCCTCCTGGTATACATGCACTTGTATAGTGTGTCTCCTCACATAGATCTGGAACTGTTCTAGGTGACTTATTAGATATAGCAGAGTTGATAATGTGTGACCGTTGTGACTTCTTAGACTAGCTTATAAATAACATCGATGCCTTCCATTTTGGCCTCTTGGATTTTTCACTCTGGAAGCATCCAGCCATCATGTTAGAAGGACTTTGAATAACTTTAAGCGAGATTCATGTCAAGATAAAATGAAGCTGTCCATCCCCAGCCAACAGCAGGAGCCTTGCAAATGAGCCACCGTGGAAATGAATGTCCCAGCCTTAGCCAGAGTTCAGATGATTCTAGTTCCAGCCAACAAATAGAGTAGCCTCTTGAAAGATCTTCAGCCAAAAACTACCTGCCTTTATTACCTCATGAAATTAGGACTGCATAAGTACTGGCAGGGATAATAAATGTTTGCTATGGTTTTAAGACATTATGTTTGGGGTAATTTCTTAGGCAGGAATAGATGGCTAATGCAGACCCATTTCCAGCTCTCATGCTCATCAGATTGAGAGTAGAATCCGTTCTTTTGGCTTAATATGGGTTTTCTTGTCGTCTTTAGGAGTGGCCTACAAATATTGATCATAATTCTTCCTTTAGTATTTGTCTATGGCATTGTTCAAATATGTGATTTCCAGAGTCAAAGTCTTTTATTCAGATGCTGTCCCATCAAGTGACATAATAGATGGTCAACCAAACAAAAGAATAGGAAAAAAATCCCTGACTATATAGTGGTCAGAATAACTCCCAACAAATATCTGATATAAAATTATGTCTCGTCAAACAGCAATGCACATCGGGATTGATCCTGTTCCCTAATAATAACAGTCTTTCCTCCAACTCAGGCTGAAGAGCAATGAGATAGGATAAAAGGGATAAAACAACCTAAGTCCATATAACTTCGCTTGTTTGTTTTCTTTCCTGCAAGCATTTGCCCAGGAAAGAAAGGAGTATCAAATACTAAGTAAATTTATTGTTTGCCTCAGGAAATGACTAAAGAACAATTTATCTGAGACAACATGCTGCTCACATGGGCAAATATCTTACCTACTCAATGGTAGTTTATTTATCAAAAGTTGCCTTAAAACCCTCACCTAGATGTGGCCATCAATGCTGAAATGATTACATTTGGGCCTATTTGTAGATTAGTCCCCTTGGAAGACTCCTCTAACTCACTTGAGCCCATACTCCCCAACCAGGAAAAAGCCTGCTATGGGTCCTTGCCATGGAGGTGTGGCTAAGAACCTACCGAAGTGTCACACTTCCTTGGTAGAGAGAGTTTTAATAAACTCTGGTTTACTTTAAAAGCAAACTCTCTGGTCTTAGCTCAGCTACTATTTTGTGAACTTGAGATGTGCTGTATATACCAGACATCATTCAGTACTTCAAAATATACTTACTATGCAATCAACAGGCGTTTTTTGAGCACATACTAGATTCCAAGTGTTCATTTAAATGATGTGAATATAGAAGATTGATCAACACCCAATCCTCGCTGAATGTACCTTCCCTTGGAATACTAGCATACCTTTATATTATAGCATGCTGGGTAGGGGACTTCCTCACATAATCAGTACCGTGGCAGCAGGTAACTTTTAGGGGAGCATTTCCTTTTCCAAAAACCTATGTTCACTTTTGCAGTGTGTAGTTGTGTTTGTGCTCGTGTCTGTGTGGTCAAGCAGCTGGCAGTATTTTTTTTTCCTTGCAGCTACCAATAATTTCATATCTTAATTGTCCAATTGGGAAAGGCTTTTCAGCAATAAATAAATATTCTGCTTCAGTTATTAGTGTTTATTTGGTCATCTGATATTTTTCCTTGGATGTAATATTATAGTTCATTTTTACACACACACACACACACACACACACACACACTTAATCTGTTATATTCGGTTCATGGTAATAGAATAGAACTAGTCATTTTGAGAGATGTTTCATCTGAAAAATAACAATTTATAGCTACTTTACAGATTGATATGAAAATTTGACATTTCTTTTCCAGAAATTAAAATTTACATTTCAGTAAATGGGCACATCTCTCTACAGAACCTGAGAATGTAATTCTTTTGAAAAATAATCTGTGCTGGAAAATTACATGTCATTTTGGGAAAAGGCCAATCACAAATAGTAACTACACAGAAAATCAAGCCACACAAACATCCCTTTGCCTTATGGTTAAGAATCCTTGCTGCTCTGAAACGTACACAGGAAAACCAAATGGGGGATGAATGTTTCTGACACTTCAGAGAGAAAATCACTTGAACAACAACTCAGCTGACATAATCAAACATATGCAAACCTGGAAAGGAACAAGACAAGTGTTTTTCATATTAGTTCAGCTGTCAAGAAAGTGTAAAATAAGACTCTCATTCTTTACTGAGTCATGATTTTACTTTTCACATCATTATTTTTTCAGGTTGCAACTTCATCAGCTTTCTCCCAGGCTGTGTTCCATGACACTGAAGGACAATTAAATTGCATCCATGATATTGTAAAGGAAGATGAAAGAAAGCATTGGCGGCATTTGAATTAATTTCTATTTTTAGGTACAGTTTGTGACCAAATAATTTATTGTGTATTTCTGCATAGCATTTTAATGAAGATGAGCATTTATTAAATTAGTTATTTTAGGGCACATTGTCATTTTTAAAATCAGAGACATTTTTCTTAGGGTCGGACTGCTTATAATTTTTAAAATTATTTTACAATGTATAGTTAATGTTTAATGTCTTTGTGTCTTCCATTTCCTTTCAATGTCTTACTTCCTTTACAGCAAAATTCTATGTTTGGCTTAATGTAACTACAGCACATTTTTTATTTGCAACCAAGATAGTGCTCAGTAATAAGCACTTCCTGCTCTATAAGAAAAAATTCCTATTTTCCATATTCTATAGCATTTCTTTTTGCTTCCCTCGTGCCAGATAAAATTAAAGTGTAATAAGATGCAAGAATCTGCCTATAGGAGTGTATATCTAAAGTAAGATGAACTCATGAGTGTCTGATGATGAGTGGTTGAAGAAGTTGCTTTTGAAATTTGTCTTAGGACCCTAGCCTACTATTTGGGTCTTATTCATTGAGGTCCAAAACATGTGAAATTCCAAGAGGGTAGAACATTTGGAATGGAGATCATTTCCAGGAATAGCCCCTCACGGGGAAAACGTGACAAGGCTAAGGAAAGCTCTCATAAAGTTCTGATAGTGACCCAAGCAAAATGTGTTTCATGCAGATGCTGATCTCAGGAGATCTACACCAATCCACTCATCAGTCTTTAGGATCAAACTAAGACTAAAATTATTTGAAGTTAGCCTATCATTTTTTTTTACGAGCTCTCTTTTTATAGGTTAATAAAACTATGATGACAAACTGCAGAAGGGAAGTCAGCAATATCCTGAGTACTGAGGCAGGTTTTGTCAAGAGCAAAATATGAGCAGATGATCAAAGGATTTCTAAAAAGCATTCTGCATTTGTAGGGGTCCAAATAAACAGAATCTGAGGGTTCAACAGAAAGAAATTAGATTTCAGGTCTAACACAAAACTTGTTTTATAGGATGATCAGGGAAGCCCTCAAATGGATGATTCAAAAGGCTAAGGGAGAATCCATATTTCTGTGTTAAAATCCTGAACCACAATGGGAAAGGGGTCCTGGCTCGTTTCTGTAGAATCTCCAGGGCTGTTGCCTATTGACTCCCCAAAAAAGCAACTAAAGCATGTGGAATAAAAAAAAAAAAAAAGAAATATGGCTACAAGGGAAACCACCACTTTGACAGGGTGGTGTTTTAGAAGAGTAGATGATGAGGTACTTATGGGCTGTTGGAATCCGGGCTCAAGAGGTTAGATAGGCCTTTCTAGGTGAGCAACTGATTAGAACGGGGAAAGTCCATGACATAAGCCTTTAGAATTGAGGGACCCTTTCCGAAGTGAGTCTTCATAAGTAAACTGCTGTTTAATAAATAGCTGTCTGCCCAGGTGAGAAATCTATTTTCTGGAAAGAGTTGTTTGCTCACACAAATTGGTTTGCAGGAATTTCCTGAAGCAAACAATAAAGTTATTTATTGGTTTATGGTCTTAGTTTCCTGAAAAGATAATATTATGAAATAAATTTTTAAATCATGTTGACATAGGGTGGCTCAGTCAGTTAAGCATCCTGCCTTGGGCTCAGGTCATGATCTCTGTGTCCTGGGATGATCTTCACCTGGCTCCCTGCTCACTGAGGAACCTGCTTCTCCCTCGGCCCCCCACCCCTACTTGTGCACTAGGTCTTGTGCGTCCTCTCTCTCTCTCTCAAATAAATAAATAAAATCTTTAAAAAAATCATATTGACATAGAAGGTCTCGGATTTTATTTCTACAAGTTAAGCCATGTAAATACAGATACACTAAAGTTTCTAAGTACAATTACTATGGTCCAGCAAAGATACTACTTTTATTTACTATGTGCTTCACTGAAAATCTAAAAAAAAAAAAAAAAAAATTTCTCTTCTTTAATGAAATCATTGTAGCTGTGATAATTTCCTTCAGTTGGATATGTGAGTGTGGATTGTGTACTCTGTCAGCATTTTCTAAAACATCTTTAAAATTTCAATTTAGAATGAATGGAAGAACTATTAAATTGTTTAAATCTTTTATTACTTAAATCCTATATTACTTAAATTGATTGCTCTGTATTTTTGTGGCAAAGTTTTTGATATGTTGTCATGAATTTAAATGAAAAACCTGTTCAGCATGAAAACAGGAGTATTTATTTTCAAGAAGGATTCTCCACCATATGTCATTTACAGAAAAAAGTAAATTCTTCAGGGCATATAAGTGTAAATTTCCTTCTGTTGGTGTGGAAGTAAGCAAAATGCCGACTATAATACATTCTTCACAGGATTCTCTGAAGCTTCAGGTAAAACTGCTAAGATGGAGAAAAATAAAAATAAGTTGCTGGAGTTTCATAATTACAAATTGGGAAATAAAAATGGAATGGTTGCTTGAAATTCATATTTCTCTCCAGGGAATTAAAAGCAGTATATAAACATTTTTTTACAAATGTTGATGTCGTCCTATGTTGATTCCATATGTAAGCAATTTACCTTATGTTAAAGTTGTTATTGGATTTTTTTTCCCCAGACTGGAATGTATTTGTCTGCCAGAAATTTTGATTTCTTCATCTAAAATGAGGTGATAATACATTTCAAAGCATATATATATATATATATATATATATATATATATTCCAGCATGAAAAAATATGTTGGGTATTTTGACACATATAGACTGAATAAACTTATATTTAAAAGAATCTAAGGAACAAGATGCCATTTCCAAGATAAATTAAACAGTAAGTTGCATATTGCATGATTTTATACTAAATAATACTTGGTATAGATTTTATACTAAATAAATATTTCACAAATAATAATAAAGGGACTATACAGCCTCAATACCACAATTAATAGCAATGATGCATCCATACTCATATGTGACATTACATATATGTGTGTGTGTGTGAATGTGTGTGTTTAGAGAGAGAGTGTGTGCATGGAATATACATGCATACACACATACACAAGATCATGCATTTTTTTATTTATTTTGGGCATGATGGAGAATTTCTACATCATTTCAAAAATACTACTGTCTCGTTACTGGATCAGTAAATGGTAGTTTATATATGTTAAATTTTACATATAGAAAACTCTTACTTCCTCATTATTCATGAAGTCTCACAAATAATTTGGACTTCCATCCAAAATACTTCCACATCTCTTCATTTATCTTCTTTGATTTTCTTTTTCTTTATATAAATTTATTTTTTATTGGTGTTCAATTTGCCAACATACAGCATAACACCCAGTGCTCATCCCATCAAGTGCCCACCTCAGTACCCGTCACCCAGTCACCCCCACCCCGCGCCCACCTCCCCTTCCACCACCCCTAGTTCGTTTCCCAGAGTTAGGAGTCTTCCATGTTCTGTCTCCCTTTCTGATATTTCCCACTCATTTTTTCTCCTCTCCCCTTTATTCCCTTTCACTATTTTTTATATTCCCCAAATGAATGATTTTCACCGTTGCTCATTTTTAAATACCTAACTTTGTCAAACAAATTCCAATATTAAGCTGCCCAACCTGGTCTCAGAGTAGTAATACATATTATCTTATTAAGGCCTTGTCCTCCCTAAAGTCTTGAGTGTAAAAAAATATTTACAAAGAAAGAAATATACCATACTATGTCAAATAAAGGGTCATTCTGTTGTTTATGCTTGTAGAGCACTGAGTTGACCATCATAATCCATGTAAGGTAATTAAGCAAATGAGGAGGTTGGAAAATATAAAAAACTTGACTGCGGTTAATCAATGTGGTCATTAGTCTATGGGAGGGTACTGTGTAATTATACCTCTGTTGTTACTTTCTCTTGAATGTCATATTCAAATATAAATAGCATTTTATAGATATAAACTCATGGGATATAAAATAACCTAAAAACAATTTTTTTCTTTGCTTTTCAGTGTATCTTATTTCATCTAGGAAGTACTCTCCCCCATATATCATACATATACATATATGATATTTACAGTCTCATAATTTGACTTTATTAAAGCTTGTTTTAAGGAGCTTTGGAGCCAATAGCAGGATCTCTTTCTCCTCTTGCATTCTTAATTGACTAACTTTATTGTCTGTGACTTTCTCAAATTAATAACATAATTACTGTGACCAATGCTTTGATTGTTCAGTATGAGTTTGGAAAGAGATGAGTCATATTATGAGGTAAACATTGGTGAAACTTCAGCAAACATATTATTAAAGAAAGATGTATCAATCAGCCAGGAAAACATAGTAATACTCATGGAGGGTCGTTTCCAGCTATTGATATTGCAGAATAAGTATCATTGCAATAGACATATAAATGAGCAAAAACTAAAAAAAAAAAGAAAAGAAAAGAAGAAGAAAATACAGAAAAGTTTAATAGCAACTTGTTGCTTGATTTCAGCTGAATTTTGTCTATTTAATGCTATATACAAGTATCATTTTTGTTAAATTACTTAATAAGGGCATTAATGTTGAATTAAAGAATTTAAGAGGAATATTTGCAGAACGTACCTACTGACAACATCATTAACTAAACTGAACTAAAACACCTAAGTGAAAACTTAACTGGTAATACACAAATGAGGAAAACTGGAAAACAATCGTGAATGACACAAATTTACATTTGAATACAGGCAGAGAAATATCATGTTCTTAGAAAAGACTCAAGATCATACACATGTTATTCCTCCTTAAATAAACTATACCTTTCATATTATAACAAAATCATATATTCTAGAGTTTGTTTTCCTGGAATTAGAGTAGTTAACTCCAAGGGAAAAAAATCTTCCTTTTTTTTTTTTTTTCTTAGCTTCTAATGTTGCCAGCAATCCTTGGTGTTCCTTGGCTTGTACATGCTTCCCTCCACTTCTCTTTACACAAGCATCTGTGTCTTTTCTTTTCCCATAAAGACACCAGTCATATTGTATTAGGGCCCATCTAACCATCTCATCTTAACCAGGTTACAGCTACAGAGACTGTATTTTCAAATAAGGTCACATTCCTGGTACCTGGAGGTTAGAACTTCCATGTATTCCATGTAGGGTCACACAATTCAAACCACAACACCATCTTAGTCTTTCACTCATTAATGAATTAATAAATCTTTGACATAAACATTCTTATATTTAAATGAGTGACTTTCTTAAAATTATACTTTGTTGTGTAGTTTGTTCTACCCAGATGACCAAAGGGGAATCGCCTGCCTTAATCAGTTAAAATATGTTGCCTAAGCAGTGACAGTTACTGATGTTCAAACGCAAGAATACCTATTATTTTACCTTTAAAAGAAAATAAATAATATCCACCTTTGCTGCTTTCCTATTTCTTTTTTCTCCTGAATGCTTTTTTTGTTATTGTTACTCCTGCTATTTCTGGTTATTGATTATAGGTACAAAAAATGTTTCGGTTCTTCCCTTCTAGGTTCTTTGTCTGGTCTAATAATTAAACTGATATGAAACAGATAACCAAGGTAAAAATAATTTTAATTTTGTATGTATAGGAGCCCCTACATAAAATTACAAGACAAAACAGGCAGCATTTTTTACCTTTTAGACAAAGAAATAAAAATTTTGTGAAGAATTAACAAGACAAAGAAGTTTGGGCCATGTGGTAGTAAGTTAGTGAGGAATTAACAAGTTTTGTTTACATAGCCTTTTAGGCTTTAAATTTCCTATTTCTGGTAATAAAAATGCTTTCCTTATTTCCCTGCCAAGTCAAAGTGTGGTCAGTGTGTTCTTCTTGTGCTGGCTATTTCTGAACTAACTTTAATTCAAAATAATCAGTGTGCCAAAATGGCATATTATGGGGTAGCATATTCAGTTCTCATCAATAGTCAATAGTTCTAATTTTGATTAGTGCATGGCTAATGAATTGTTCTCCACTGCTTTACAGCTGGCTAATTCATTCAGAACAATGCTGAGCAGAAATAGTGAAAGAGAACAACTTTGCCTTATTCTTCATCTTAGGTGAAGAGTTTTTAATATATCATAATTTAATATGATGTTAACTGTAAATGTTTACAGATGTATTTTGTCATTTGAGGAAGGTATTTACTATTCCTAGCTTGCTGAAAATTCTTAAAAATTAATGTTGAATTTTGACAAATATTTTTCTCCTTCTATGTGCATGATTTTATGTTTGTCTTTTTATCTTATTTTAGTGAATGGCATTTGATTTATTTTCAAATAGTGACTTAACTTTGCATTTAAGAGAATATTTTATTACTTCTAATGTTTATCACAGAGGTGGAACCCTAGAATTGGTTAGTGAGTACTTTAAGAGATTTTGCACATTCTATTCAATTTAATTCAATTCTTCCTCACCTCCCCCACCCCTCCTGAGAGAGAAAGCACAGGTGAGTAGGTTGAGAGTGACAAAGAGAGAGAAAGAATCGAATCTCAAGACTCCCCAGTGAACACTGAGCCCAACTTGGAGCTCCATCCCCAAACCCTGAGATCATGACCTGAGCTGAAATCAAGGATCAGGTGCTTATCGAATGAGCCACCCAGGTACCCTTTGCACATCAAATTTTTAAAGGAGAAGATACATAGATAAAATGTCTGTAATTTAAAAACTATGTGAAAATTCCACCTGTGTTGATGGAGCAGCAATTGAAGTCTGTGGTATGGAATACAAACTTCAGAAACTTTTGCAAAATAAAAAGAAAACGAACAGAACTAGAAAGAGACCAGGGGAAATCATAGCTGTAAAATTTAACAGAGGGGAGGGATAAAACATAAGTATCCATATCAAAAGCAAAAATCTAATAATTTAAATACAATTCAAACACAACCAGATACAAGAAAAAAGAATATTTCATGAGCTGTTTTTTAATATGGCTAAATTTGTATGTCAGAATGTTAACTAGATTTCTGATTAATTTAATAAAAATATACCCTTTTATGAAAATATCATAATATTTTAAATACAATAATAACAAAACACATCTACAATAATTACACAGGATTGCTATTTTAATTTCTGTAAAGTAAAATATCCGTATGATCTTGATTTTTTTGTGTGTGTGTGGGTGTAACCTAATGTCTAAAGACTGGAGGAACTCTCTGTTGGGTTTCAGAAAATAATTTGAGCCAGAAATTTTATATTCAATATTTGTAAAAAAAATGGAAAATTTAAAAATGTATGACATCTCCATTTGAAGAAAATGAAGTGAAAGAGGAACAACACCTGAATAATCTTCATCAAAATAAGGAACTAAAAAATAAGATTAAAAAAAAAATAGGGACTTGGGTAGTTTAGTTGGTTAAACATCTGCCTTCAGCTCAGGTCATGATCCTGGGGTCCTGGGATGGAGCCTGGTGTGGGGCTCCCTGCTCAGCAAGGACTCTGCTACACCCTCTCCTGTATCCTCTACTCCTACCCTTCCCCTGCTCAACTCTCTCTCATGTTCTCTCTCTCACAAATAAATAAAACCTTTAATAAAATAAACACATAAGATAAAAAATAAAATGACTATAAATACTACTAATAACTACTAACCCAACTACATAAATTCAAGCAAAACTATGGTTACTATATTGACTAGACTTAAAAATTATTTTTTTCAAAGATAGATGATTAAAGTAGTATAAAATGGGACTATATCACAGATTACAAAATAAATAGGAGAATAATCTATTTTTTAATGCTTAAATTTCTTGCTTAGTACATTTAGTGTTTTTACTTGTTTGCATTATAAGTAAAATTAGTTGTGTGAAATATTGAAAGAAACAAAATCCATATACCTCTAATTTATCGGAAACTAATTCCAAAAAAAAAAATAAAAATGAGCAGCTACTGCAAATACCAGTAGACACTAGGGTGGATCAGTCAGTTGAGCATCCCACTCTTGGTTTCAGCTCAGTTCATAATCTCAGGGTTGTGATATCTAGCCCTGTGTCAGGCTCATGCTGGGGATGGGGCCTGCCTAAGATCCTCTCCCTCTCCCTCTGCCTCTTCCCATTCATCCTTCCTCTATCTGTCTCATAAATAAATAAATAAATAAATAAATAAATAAATAAATAAATATTAAAAAGGAAATTGTTTGTAAGCACAGAACATAAAAACTTCATCATTTCTAACAAGGTATACAAACTGTATAACTTTCCTAAAAGAGGTGGGAATTAAAATTTAACAAGGAAGACAGCATTCTTAAACTACCTGATGCACGTTGCTTAAAAATAAAAGGCTGTTTGAAGACACACTGAAATATATTGTGGACAAAAGGAAGTGAAGAGAAAGAAGCACTGATATTAATGTGCAAAGCAGAATGCATAACCACATTGTGTTAAGCATGCATCAATGTGTTGATAAAAATTAGAGAGGATGTTGTGATACATTGTTAATGATGATTATTATTGACATATTAATGATAGACTGTCAAGTACATAAATCAAGGAACTTATAGTAAAAAAAAAAAAAGAAAGGAATGAGCACACAGGAAACAAAATATAAACCTTTCTTCATTAAAAACCCTTTCTAAGTTGTCCATGCTTTTCTAGTGACCTGTTTGGTAATGGAGTGTAAGGCAAGGTGTTCAGATGTTAGTTGTAGATAAGCACAGTATTAAATCCGATCCAAACAGTATTAAATCAGTATTATCACAGTATTAAATCAGATCCAAATCCACAGTATTAAATCAGTCGAATAGAAATAAAACATAGACCCGATTGTTCATTCTATGATTGATAAAAATAGAGTCCTCTTGAAAATATGATCTCAGGAAAAGAAATACAATTGAAGCTGGGGGTGGAGGATAGGATCCATTGTTCCTGAACTAATTAAGGATTGTTATTCATAAAATATAATTTTAAAGTTAAAGTGACTCTTTTCAGAAGTAAAAATATCAAATTGTTATGTTGCATACCTGAAAACAAAATAATGTTATATGTCAATTAGACCTCAATACATAAATAATTGAATATTTTTAAATATAAGAATGAAAATCAATTCTTATATCCATTTCTTATTCAGAAGTAAAAATATCAAATTGTTATGTTGCATACCTGAAAACAAAATAATGTTATATGTCAATTAGACCTCAATACATAAATAATTGAATATTTTTAAATATAAGAATGAAAATCAATTCTTATATCCATTTCTTATTTTAATTTACTTACTGAAATAAAAATGTTATAAAGTAAAGTTAAAGCCACTCTTCTTGAATTGGCAAAAATAAGTTTTCTTTTATCGGTTTGAAATGGATAGTGAAAATGGTAAGACAAACCTAAATTCAGTTCGTTTCCATACACTAAAGCTTCTTTTTAGGCTTCAAGGAGGTCACCGAAGAATTTAATTAAGGAGTCAACGGGGACAAATTTGTGTCATAGGTTGGACACTCATGACAATACAGAGAAGAACATCTTAAATTGTAATGAGTCTATAAGTAACCTGGGATTTTTTAAAAATGAAGATTCAGAAGAGTTTAGAGTGGGACCCAATATTCTGAATTTCTAATGGATTAACTTAACAAAGATGAAGAGAAAAGAAGTCTTTGGTTACTTTACTGCATGTATACCCAGAAGTACAGGCACATTAATATTGTTTAAAATATCACTCTGGTGAGAATAAAGTTAACATATTTTTAGAAGACATTTTCTTTGGAATCAGATTGATTCATGAATAGAATAACAATAGAATCTTTTGACTCTATGTAATGCTCTATTCCAAACAGCTAGAAACTTTTGAGTCACAATTGTTCACCATTTAATAACATTTTCCCCGGATATCTAATGCACTGAGGACAAAATAGCCGCCTTCCAGTGATTTCCAATTTATCCAATTTTCCAGCAACTTGTCTACCCACACAATGACAGATTACTGTTTCATTCTCTCCACTTTCTGAACAGCAAAGCCAATTGTTTTCAATCTTTTTTTCCTTCACCATTCTCTCTCTTAAAACGTTTAGAGTGGCTCCTGGAGGTATTCCTCTTTAGTTAAATGTTTATATATAGACTCTCCCATCATCCAGAGTAACTCACAGGGAGACAGTGATAATTTTCTTTGCATTAAGGCAAGTTCCATTGTTTCCTTCATCTTGTCGTCTGATTTAAAACATCACTATAGATCTGATAGTTTTGTTGAGAGGTTCAGAGAATTTAGGAACACAGAATTTCTATGTCTATTTGGTAAATGGTTATTACTTATTACTAAATTACCCAAATTCTGTGGTCCTTAAATAACAAAATAGAAATGTTGAATACTATGTACAAACAAGAGTTTATTTAAGAGATCTGCTTCAGCCATTGGGTCATCTAATGCACAATCCTAAATAGTTCCGAATGCTGTTTACCACGGAGTCAGACCAGGGAGATTTTAAAGTGGAGGTTCTTCCCACAGAACATCAACCACCACTTGCTGATTTTTGGATTTGCAAGTCTCCATTGTGCCTCCAAATGCTCTCCTCTTCAGATGCAACTCCTTCTCCTGTTTCTAGTGTGGAGGGTACCAAATGATTCCATTCTCTCATGCAAATTTACAGAAGGGCTGTATGAAGATTTATATTAAAGCCACTTGGTGTCAGGTACTAGTTATTACCTTTTTGTTCAGTGATAGCCTCTCAGAAAAAATTTGATAAGATTTCCAATTTATATAATCCACTGAATGATGCAATCATCGAATTATAAATACTCCTATGTGTTTTTGTAATTTCGTGCCAAGTGGACGGAGTAACAATTCATTTGATTAACTATTCGTATTTATTTTAATTTTTATTTATTTATTCATGAGAGACACACAGAGAGAGGCAGAGACATAGGCAGAGGGAGAAGCAGGTTCCCTGTGTGGAGCGCGATGTGGGACTTGATCCCAGGACCCTGGGATCACGATCAGAGCCAAAGGCAGATGCTCAACCACTGACCCACTCAGGTGCCCCAATCATTTGTACTTAAAAACTAAGATATTTTGGCCAACTGACTTATTTAAGGTCACTGAAGAAACTACAATATTAACTCCCTGTCTTACCCCACTGTCTTATCTGATTAAGGTAATTCTTAATTAAAATTATCCCTGGGACAGATTTTTTTAAACAAACATTAATTCATATTTAAGCAATATTAAATCATATGAGAGTTACTATGGCTCACCTGATGATACAAGTTGACTCATCTTTTGGATACTATAGAATGACTGACTGTTAGAATTTTCTTAAAATTATTCATACTTTTTTGTTTCCTTTTTATATTTTTCCTGGGAGATCACTACATATATTTTAACTGCCTTAACAGTATAGGCTTAGCAATGTTATACGATAAGTAAACCCTTCCTAAACCCAACATAAATTTGTCTATTTAATTTTGATTTTCCATCTCTCTGAATGTAAATTAATGAGGACGGGGATCTTGTTCACAATTCATTTTTGACTATCAACACCTTCTACCCCATATCTCATAAAGAATTGGTACTCAAAAATAATATCACTATATTTTTTAAAAGTTACTACTCCATGAGTAAATCTTCATTTTTCTAGACTGAAAGTGACTATATTTAAGCCTATTTCTTTTTAAGATTTTATTTATGAAAGACACACACACACAGAGGCTAAGATTTTATTTATTTATGAAAGACACATACAGAGAGAGAGAGAGGCAGAGACACAGGCAGAGGGAGAAGCAGGCTCCATGCAGGGAGCCTGATGTGGGACTTGATCTCGGGACCCCAGGATCACGCCCTGGGCCAAAGGCAAGAGCTAAACCGTTGAGCTACCCAGGGATCCCCTTAGGCCTATTTTTGAATTATAAATTTATTTGATATAAAACCTAGATTAGCAGATATTTGTTGATTCTTTCAAGATATTCCACAATTTCCAGACTTTCAATTTTCCTGTTAATAATCAAGTGAAAATAGATTAATTTTCATATTCTTTTCATTGTTGATATTGTATAGTGTCATTATGATGTGTCTATGTGTGAATCTTTTTAAATCTATTAATTTGTGTCTCTTTTTTGACTTTTAGAAACTTCTCAATCACTGTATGTTAGAATATTTCCTTCCTTATTTTCTTAAAATCTCCAAATGAAACTCTGATTAAAATATATATGAAAAACATTTTTTTCACTCCATTACTATTAACATCTTCTTCATACTTTTATCTTGTTGTCTCATTTGACTGGCTTTTAAATTCTTTCTTGGTAGCTAGCCTCTGTTCATTTTACATTAAATGTAAAAAAATGTTATATTTTCCATGATGCTTGTGATCCACTTGTGGTAATACTAAGGATAGATGCACTATTTATTACTACTTATCTTAGCTTCTTATTCATATTGGAATATCCCCTTGCAGCAGTTTGCTCAAAAGTTGACATGATAGAGCTCTTCAATTTTGTTGTCCTACGCTCTTATGTGCAAAATACCTGTATGTTTTATTTCAGATAATTTGACTAATATTTGGGCAAATTTTTTATATCCACAGGCCTGATTTGCCAAATGCAAGCAGGATGGTGAGCAAATTCACAATGTATAAAAATCATGGCCAGGCATATGAACATTCCATCCTTGCTACTTAAAGAAATAATATCAAACTATTTTGCGATACTCAACTACATACTTACAATAGGCTTAAAGAGTCTGTACTAAAAAAAAAAAAAAGAGTCTGTACTAATATGAAAGCTAGAGTAGGTGATAGAGAAAAGGATACCAGGAAAGATGATTAATTTTAGCAGCTAAAATATATCAATTGTCCAGCTTGTCTATAGTTTTGAAACATACAGCATATCATAATAACCAATAGTCATTGGCATTACCTGTACCATTGGAATACAAATAAATGCAAGGTAATATTTCTTTCGCGATACCTTCACAGATATTATCACAGACTTTATGGTATATTAATTTAAGAGATTGAAATTATTCTCCATTATAATTCTGGTTGGAACATGGCTAAAGGATTTTAAACACTTTCTGGAAAAACCATCGGAGAAAGTGCAAATTGAAATCATGTCTTAGGAACAGATTTCTAATGGAAAAGCTCATCTGATAAGATGTAAATTTGAACCATAACAAAATTTAGACCTATGAAAATATTTTCTCAAAGACAGCATTTTCTTAGAGGTTTCATTGTAGTCTATCAATGCTGACAGCCTTTTTTTTAGCAAACAAGTAGAACTGTGTGAATTAAACATTATAACTTGCCTACAAGTGTAAATGATTTCCCTCATAACTCCATAACTGAAAGTTATATATCCTTATAAACTATTCTGTGTGATAATCACCTTTGACTTTTGAGATCTATTTTTTCTTTTTTTTCCTATTTTTAACTCAGAAAAAAAGAGAAAGTGAAATTTTGTTTCTATTGTGAAATCTGTTTTTTAACTTTTAAAAAATAATTTTGTATTATTTCCTTATAATATGGATACAGCTTATAATGAAATATGTGTTGATTACTCTTTTAAATTTGTTTAAAATTTAAATTCAATCAATCAACATATATTACTGATTTCAGAGGTAGAAGTCAGTGATTCATCAGTCATACACAACACCCAGTGCTCATCACATCACAAGCCTTCCATAATGTCCATCACCCAGTGACCCCGTCCCCTCACCCCCATTCCCTCCAGTGACCCTCAGTTTGTTTCCTATGATTAAGAGTCTCTTATTTTTTTGTCTCTCTGTCTGATTTCATCTTGTTTTATTTTTTCCTCTCTTTCTCTATGATCCTCTGCTTTGTTTTTAAATTCCACATATGACAGATCATATGATAATTGTCTTTTTCTGATTTACATATTTTGCTTAGTATAATATCCTCTAATTCCATACATGTCATTGCAAATTGCAAGATTTCATTTTTTATGGCTGAGTACTATTCCATTATATATATATACCATTTTATATATGCAAGTGCTGGGTCATAGGGTAGCTCTATTTTCAACTTTTTGAGGAAACTCCATATTGTTTTCCAGAGTGGCTGCGCCAGCTGGCATTCCCACCAACAGTGTAAGAGGGTTCCTCTTTTTTTCTGTATCCTTGCCAACATTTGTCATTTCCTGACTTGTTCATTTTAGACATTTTGACTTTTGTGAATTGATACCTCATTGTAGTTTGAGTTCTATATGCCGAGTGACGTTGCACATTTTTTCATGCATCTGTGGGCCATTTGTATGTGTTCTTTGGAGAAATGTCTGTTCATATCTTCTGCCCATTTATTGATTGTATCAGTTGTTATTTGGGTGTTGAGTTTGATAAGTTCTCTGTAGATTTTGGAAACTAGCTTTTTACCTGAAAAGACATTTGCAAATATCCTCTCCCATTATGTAGGTTGTTTTTTGGTTTTGTCGACAGTTTCCTTTGCTGTGTAAAGTTTTTTTTTTTTTTTTTTTTTATCTCGGTGAAGTCCCAGAAATTCAGTTTTGCCTTTGTTTCCCTTGCCTTTGGAGACGTGTCTAGCAAGAAAGTGCTGTGGCTGAGGTCAAAGAGGTTGCTGCCTGTGTTCTCCTCTAGGATTTTGATGATTCCTGTCTCACATTTAGGTCTTTTATCCCTTTCGAGTCTATTTTTGTGAAACTAGAAATGGTCCAGTTCCATTCTTCTGCATGTGGCTCTCTGATTTTCCCGACACTATTTGTTGAAGAGACTGTCTATTTTTCCAGTGGATATTCTTTTCTGCTTTGTCAAAGATGAGTTGACCATAGAGTGGAGGGTCTACTTCTGGGTTCTCTATCCTGTTCCATTGATTTCTGTGTTTGTTTTTATGCCAGTACCATTCTGTCTTAACAATTACAGCTTTGTAACAGAGCTTGAAGTCTGAAATTGTGATGCCACCAGTTTTTTTTTTTTTTTCCCACATTCCTTTGGCTATTTGAGGTCTTTTCTGATTCCAAACACATTTTAGGATTATTTGTTCCAGCTCTGTGCAGTAAGTTGATGATCTTTTGATAAGGATTGTGTTGAATGTATAGATCGATCTAGGTAGCATAGACATTTTAACAATATTCGTTCCTCCAATCCATGATCATGGAATGTTTTTCCATTTCTTTGTGTCTTCCTCAAATCCTTTCATGAGTGTTCTATAGTTTTCTGAGTATAGATCATTTGTCTCTTTGGCTAGGTTAACTCCTAAGTATCTTATGGTTTTGAGTGCAAGTGTAAATGAGATTTACTCCCTAATTTCTCTTTCTTCTATCTCATTGTTAGTGTATAGAAATGCCATTGGTTTCTATGGATTGATTTCCTGCCACTTTGCTGAATTCTTGTATGAGTTTTAGCAATTCTGGGGTGGAGTCCTTTGTTTTTTTCCATATAGACTATCATGTCCTCTGCAAATAGTGAGAATTTGACTTCTTATGTAAATTACTCTTAAGAATTGTTGCTAAAACTTTTGACAAATGTATTGTATTTGGAAATTTAGTTGGTACTTTGACAACCACATATATAATACTAGGCAAGATCATACACATATATACTACCAGACAAGACTATAATGTGAACCAATGTGACTTTGTAGCACAGCACACAGAATTTGAACACCATTGAAGAGTTAGGAAAAATATGAGGTAAATTTATACAATATAAGTATGGATAGTTACTGTGATCAGATGCTTGTGGTTCTTTTTGATGCACAATTGGAAGAAAAAAAGCCCCTAATTCTATTCAAAAAAAGAAAAAAAAAGTGCAGCTATAATATTCAGGGGGAGAAAAGAAAAGGGAAAAACGATTGTCACTTTTGAATAACTTGAGAATATTGGTCTTTTCAAAATTGCAGCTTGTTTAACAATATATTTTAATTCTTAGTAATCATCTTTATACTAATAGAATTATCACCAGGGACTCCTTGAATTAGCAGAAACAAGTCAAAGATATCTGCTTTTCAGATTTAAAATGTTTTTACATTGTCATCTATACCATTATTCCTATCTCTATTTCTCTTTGTGTTGCAACTTTGATCTTGTTTTCTTTTGTCTTTCTGTTTCTCTCCTTTCCCTTTCCTTCTCTTGTCTTGTCTTTTTCTCTCCTGTTCTTTTTTTTTTTTTTTTTTTTTTTGTCTCGCCTTCCTTTTCATTTCTGTTCTCTTTGTTGTTTTCCCCAACATATTCTGAATCCAAAAGAACATATTTAAGGTGAATATCTTTTGGTCTAAGGAATAGGTGAATAGCACACATATTAAGTCTCTAGACATAATGGACGCCTGGGGAGCTCAGTGGTTGAGCATCTGCCTTCTGTTCAGGGCGTGACCCGGGGGTCCTGGGATCAAGTCCCACATTGAGCTTCCTGCATGAAGTTTGCTTCTCCCTCTGCCTGTGTCTCTGCCTCTCTCTGTGTCTTTCATGAATAAATAAATAAAATCTTAAAAAAAGTTTCTAGACATCCTATTTACTTATAAATATTTCTAATGCTAGTGCTCTTGCAATCTAATGTCATCATTATGATATTTTACATTCCATTTCTCACTTTTGTGTGGCTTTTGCATTTAAAATATGCATTAGTAATAGTCCACTTTGTGACCAGTTGATGTTATTACTTGCTCACTTACATAGGCCAGAACTTTAGAATCCATTCTTGAGTTTTCACTTTCCTGTCGGCCTCTGTGTGATCCATTTCAAGTCTATTGATTTAATCTTCTAAATACTGTACAACATGACTAATCTTCTCCGTCTGCACCCATCAGCTTAATTCACAAGAGGGAGACAATGACAACCTGTGGGTTATTGGGTTCAGTCATTGGGAATGATGACATTGCTGCTGAAATGAGAAAACTTGAGGAAGATTGGTAACTGATGTCTAAGGAAAATTAACCTCCCAACATATTCTCCCTGCCTTTCTCCCCTGTTCCTTATTCATTCTCCTTCCAGCAGATCCCTTCTATGATGGAAATTTGGCCATGTCACTTCTCTCGTTTTCAAATCATTCAGCGGATCCCCATGTCACTTGGAATACAAACTCTTCATCTCAGACTACAAAGCCATGCAAAATTGGACTTATTTGTATCTGTTAATTTCCTTAAATCACAAGCACATTATGATGGGGCAACACTGCTCTTAATTGTTCAAATATTCCAAGCATGTCCAATTTTAGGAATTGTATGCATGCTCCCCCAACTCTTATCTTGTTAAAAGAGCTTAAGAGACAATGATTTAGGTATAGAAATGTTAAGTTCCATTAGAAATAGATTTTTTAGCAGGCATGATTGGTGATTTAATTCCATATGATGCTAAAAATTAATTAAGGAGTTAGGTTGAGGTTAAATCTGTATGACTTTGAAATTCTTTGATAGCTGAAAAAAATAACTAACTTCTATTTATCCTTCTGGTAGTAGTTCAAATAAAACTCAAAAAAAAAAAATGCCTAACCTGGTTCCTCGTAGTGAGTTCAGTGACCAGGTTATTAGCTCTGTCTTTCCCCCTTCATAAAACATTTAATTCCAATTCTATAATATTGTCTTACAATTCTAATATCTAAAATATCTAGTCTCCATCTAATATTTACCAGTAATTTAAAATTGTCCTTTACAGCGTTTTAAAGAACAGTACCTAATCCATTTCATGCCTCACATTTGGTTGGTAAGTCATTGTATCTTTTTGTTTCTTTATCAATCTCACCATCATTTTAGCCAATATTGACGTTATGAGAGTTCAGGTCAGTTATTATTATATAGGATACTTTACATCCTGAGTTTGATTGTTCCCTGTTAGTGTCAAGTAACTTGCCCCTATGTTGCCTGTTTTTTTGCAACTTAACTGCATATTAGGTTCACAGGCTTTATTGCTTTATGTTAAACATTTTTTCAAGAATACTTCATAAGCAGTGTACCCTTTACCATATCAGAAGGCATACGCAAGGTGCTCCATGATCACTGATGCTAAATTAATTTGTAGCTCTAATATTGTAAACTTACAATTTTCTCTTTCAATTTATAAGTAATCAGTAGGATAACATGTGGACTTTATGTCATTATCTCTGCCTATTCACTAATTTCTTAAGTCATTAGATCTGCATAATTAAGTAATCTGCATTAAAATTAAATGAAAATAACTGGTTTGGTAGAGCAGCACTCATACTCAAAGCTCTTTCATTTACCAACATCTGTAAACAAATTCTACTTTTAGACTAAATGAAGATGTTTTGGGAAAATAGGGGAGATATCAAAGTCTCACAAAATGATCTCTAGGAAGCATGGCAGCTGGGCAGTTGGGCAGCTGGTCCTACACTGGAGACTATAATTAGAGACAGGGCTCCACCATGACTAAGGCTCTCATTCTCATGTCTGCTGCCATATGGATCCAACATCATTCTCTCCCACTTCAAGAGAAGTGTATTTATTTATTTATTTTCCCTTAAGAGGAGGAAAATTCACCTATAATCAAATCACAAAACAAGGGTGACTGCTTTTCCTCTCCTAGCCTCACTGTTAAGCCTATTAAGAATGAATCTGGTTAATGTACTTTGGGCCTGACGTGGCTACAGACATTTCTTCAGCCTTGATTGTGTAGGAGCAGCTGGTAGTGGTCCTGGGTCAGGCTGAGAATCAGGAGTCTGTGGCCATTGCTAGAAATTGGGCATAAAATTGTTATGAAATAGAAAGTTATCTCAATCTGAGTCTAGCAGATGTTGCAAAAAGTACCACTTTATATGGTCATAAAAGGGAAAGAGAAGAAAGTTGAATCATGAAAATAGTATTTTTTAAAACCATAACTTGAGCTCATTTATTCCTTTTACATTTTTTAATATAGTAAGAAATACTTTTTCCTCAAGTAATAGCTGACTAAAGGTTCATTAACAACTGCAAAAACTCCAGTAACTGGTTCAATATATAGAAATGGACATCTGGACTCACTAACTGAAATTTACTTTTTTGTTAGAAATAGCTATCATTAGAAAACTTTTTGGATTATTCATCTTTTATAATATAATTTTAGATATAATTTTATAGACTATAATAATTTGTATTCCTATCCCATCAATCCATCAAATAGCCTACTTGTCTAGTCACTCAACTAATTATATACAACCTAACGTTAATATATCTGGTCAATGACCATTGACCAAAAAAACCCCACAAAATTCTTGCATATATTCTCTGACCTTCCATGTGAAAATAGTCTCCAGGAAGTAATGTAGAAATAAAAAGATGACTAAATAAAAGATATATGCATTTTTCTAATTTGGGAAAATCAGAGTAATTCTTTTTTAAAATATTTATTTATTTTATTTTTAAAAAATATTTTATTTATTTATTCATGAGAGACACAGAGAGAGATAGAGAGGCAGAGACACAGGCAGATGGAGAAGTAGGCTCCACACAGGGAGCCTGATGTGGGACTCGATCCTGAGACTCTAGGATAACACTCTGGGCCAGAGGTAGGCACTAAACTGCTCACTCAGCCACCCAGGTGTCCCAAAATTTATTTATTTTAGAGAGAGAACAAGCAAGCATGTAAACAGGAGGAGGGGCGGGGGGAAAGGGAGAGAAATAATTCTCAAGCAGACTCACCACTGAGCATGAAACCTGCCTCAGGACTTGATCCCAGGACCCCAAGAAAATGACCTGAGTCAAAACCAAGAGTCAGCTGCCCAACTGACTAAGACACCCAAAAGCCCCAGGAAAATCAAAGTAATTTTTAACTCTTCTATCATTTATTTAAATATTATTAGTAATCTGGATATATTTTAAATCTTTGCAGTTTTTAAGAAAGATGCACATCTTTAAAATTTATTGAAATAATATGTGCCAATTTAGTCAGCAGAATATGTTTGCTTCATCATGTAATTTTGAAAATATTTGTTTCCTTAAAAATGACTGGCAGACAAAATATTTAATAGTTAAAAATATTGAATTAAACTTTTTTTTAATTAAACGTTTTAATTATAGAAACAAAACCAGATAATTATAACTATAGTCTGTTGTACTATAATGCCTGTTTTGAAAATGTGAATTTGTTCCAACAGGATGGATATATTTGGAGCCAATTAGGGCATTATGTGGAGATGAGTTTTGTTATATCAGATTTCGACCTAAGGAAATGTTGAGTGAATGCAGGAAAATGCACCCAGCTGAATCGGGAACATAGGAACACACAGAATGCATGGCGTGTGTGCCTGCACGTACCTTAGATGTCTACTAACTACGTCAGTTAACTAGTGTTATAAGCCACGTCCATCCACGTTGGGGTATATGGTAATCTACCTACAGAGAACCCTCCTTCCACTACTTCATAATAGCTCACAGGTTATAACTGCTCCAACACCCACTTCTACAAAGAAATTTCAAGGGGGAAGTTCCATAATTATTGTAGCTTTATTTATTTAGCTATTCATTTTGTGTAAAAATGTGTTACTGTTTTTAATTAGGTTCCTATATCTTTTTTTTCCCATTATGTCACTGATGAAGTTTGTGTGTTGTTTCTCTGTGATTTTTACTGCATACGTGTGTGACAGGGAGATTTTTAGGAACATATATGTTGCATTAGAGCAGAACAGATAGTGTATGAGTTTTTAGGAAGTATCCTGACCAAAGTAATGTAATGATCAAGACATTTTCTGAGGAGTTTTAATAATTGAATGTTACCATACATAATTTGATTTTATGTAATGTCTGAAATTAACGATCATGAAGTCTGTAAAGGTATAATTTGAAATTGCATGTAGGCCTATTTTGAGTCTACTTTTATAAATATTCACATTATATTAGAATTAATTTCCATAAAACATATTATTTATGAATCTTAATTATAAATAGATATGGTCTTGGTAAATGGTAGGATATTTTTAACACTTGTTAGTTCATTTAAAGATGTTTAATGTTAAATTTGGGTAATAATTGTGGATGGAACTATAAAATGTTCTGTGTTACCTTTGAAAATGGAAAATAAGAATCATAAAAAAGAAAATAATAGCATATATTCCTATGTAATTTATATAAAATAAGCAATATTTAGTTGAAAATTAAAATAGCATTTTAAATACCTTTTTAATAATTGCCTAAATATCTTCAGGTAACAATCCATGTTCAAATTTTATGTAAAAATTTCACAACAAAATGTCTGAAAATCCACATTACTTCTTTCATAACCAAGGACTCTTGGAAAAGTTAATTAACTTCTTTCAACCTCACATTTTTCATTAAAAAGATACAAAGTATAAAATCTTAGTGTGACTTTAATGAGAACATTTATATGAAATAGAGCTTACTGTCATGCTTATCAAACAATGTGTGTAAACTATGTTCTTCCCCCTTCCCTCTTTCTTATTTTAAAATCACATATTAACAGAACATTTTTAAGCAAGAATCTAGCTAAAATTTTTCATGAACTCTTATGAAGAGAGGTAGGAAAGCGACTGGCAGTAAATAAAACATTTGGATAAAGAATAAAGATATCAGCTGAATGTCCAAATATCATAGTAAATATGTGTAGCTATAGTATAGCTTATACCTGGGACTTAGTATGTACAGAATGACTGAATTTATTTTTATAGTCTTTTTCGGTTTTCTCTCATCTTACTGAAATTTTGATTTACCTTCCCGAGCTCCTGGTTCGAAAGGATGACGGCACCAGCTTCCTCTTATTGGAAATTCCTGAGTGTTTCATCTGTCAAAATGATTGGAAGGCACTAATAGTGTTTCACAGATGGGGGCCGACAATGCCAGATGTCCTGCGATCCTACACTGCAAGAAGTGCCCCCCATCAAATGCCCCAATGAATATCCACATGGTGATTAGCTGTAATTATTTAGTCAAGAGACTAAATCTTTATATGTAAATACATTGGGATGATTTAATATAAACTAAAATTTTCAAGAATGCAACCACTGTACAGACTAAAGGAAAAATATACACTTTTTATTCTAGAAAATTCCAAGAGTTTTTGACATTTGCAAAATTCTGTTGCAAAGGTGATATTACTTATGTTATTTGAGTTGTCAATAGAACACCGCAGGAGTCTGCCTACCACATCTGGGCTTGTCACATCCAGAATAATTGTGACATTTAAATATATAATTATTTAGTCCTCATTTTAAAATATCAGATGGAGAGAAAAGGTGTCAACAAAATTCATTTGAGTGTCAAATTGGACAGTACAGCATAACCAGAAATGTGTGATTACCAACATGCCTATTTGTTCTTTTTTTTCTATTGAAATAATAAAACTTACAATGCAGAGACCATTTAATAAATTTGGTGTATACATATGTATGTGAGTACACTCATTTGTATGTACATATATAATGCAATACTATATAATGTAATTAATATAATATACATTTAATTTTTGAAATTTATAAGCACAGTTCAAAAACAAAATACTGTCATACTGCCACTGGAATATTTGGAACATGTTTTAATTTTTAATCAGAATGCAAAAAGGTGCACTAGACATTTTGAATCCTCTTCGTAATTAAAGTTGCAAGAAGCAAGTCTTCTTGTGTTGGGAGAAGCGAGTGATACACTTATCAATTGAATGAGATATCCTGGAAGTCTCCTGAAATTTTTAAGGGTTTTTCCCAGGGGCCTTCTAGAATGCATGTGTCATTACAAGGTCTCCACTGCTGTAGCCACATAGAGAATTCTGAAACTAAAAAGAAAAGAAAGAGAAAGAAAGAAAGAAAAAGAAAGAAGAAAAAGAAGAAAGAAAGAAAGAAAGAAAGAAAGAAAGAAAGAAAGAAAGAAAGAAAGAAAGAAAGAAGAGAAAGAAAGAAGAGAAAGAAGGAGAAAGCAAAAGACCCTCCTTGAGAAAACATCAATCAGGCATCACTGGGCTCTCTTCTCAAGTCCAGTTTTAGCTAAGAATCATGGTAAGCCAACTTATCCAGAATCCTCTAGCCCTTGATATCTCATCACCTTGACCTTCCTTTATCAAAAATATATTTTAATAAGAATACCTCTACCCTTGACATCTTACAATTTTCTCTCATGGATCCCCACCCTCACTGTGCTCTGCTCTTTAGCTATGCAGCCCCGCTGTCTTTGGTGTATCTGGAATTGAGCTCAGTGTGTCTTGCCTGTTGCAATAGCCTCTCACATATTGCAATAGTCCTGAATAAAGTCTTCCTTTCTGTTTCTAATAAGTGTCCAGTGTAAAACAAAAACAAAAACAAAAACAAAATTAAGTTGCCTTTACATGGGGAGAAGAGTTGAGTCAACAAAATGTAAAGTCATTCAAACCATAAAAACCCTAGGAAGCACATGTGGGGGTATAAAACGCTGAAGGTAGATTGGGCATGTGAATAAAAACATGTGAAATTTAAAACTGTGTGAAGAAACGTGAAGTTCTCATATCTTTTGCCATTACTGAACAGCTTGGTAATGACTCTTCTTTTAGCACAGCAGAGGTTAGGAGATGGATTCTGTGGAGAAGTTTGTAAGATATTGTGAATTTGTTTGCTTGTATGCTTTACTTCAGCAGTGTTCAAGGGTTAGAAATACATAGAGTAGACCTCGCTCAGTGAAAAGGTTGGATGAGTAGCAGGTAAATAAAATAATAATAATAATAATAATAATAATAATAATAATAAATAAAATAGAGATGTGAAAGCGGGTAGGTCAGAGATTAGCAAACCTTGTAAGTAAAGGACAGGATTGTAACTATTTCAGTTTGCGAACCATACAGACTCAGTAACAAGTACTCAGTTCTGACTTTGAGTACAAAAGCAGCCATAGATGATATAAATGTGGCTGATTTTCAATAAAACTTTATTTTAAAAATAGGTAGTGGGTTGGAATTGGCCCAAGAGAAGTAGTCAGCTGATTTATTTTAGGTTACTGGCAATAGAATGTTTAAATTATTTAAACACAGAATCTGCCATACTGGTTCCCAAATATAACTGCTTATTAGAATCATAAGAGGAGCTGCTGTAACGTAGTGATGTCCAGTATCTAGTTTCAGAAATACTGATTTAGTTAATCTTAGCTGAGACCGAGGCCCTGGAATTTTAAAAGTCTCCCCAGGTAATTCTAAAATGAAGCAAGTGTTGAGAAGAACCATAGGCAATTTGTGCTCTTAGGGAATAACTATCCACAAGGGGATAGTAACACATGCTAAGGACATGAGAGTTTGGTAAAAGATTTGTGTGTTTCAAAGGAACGACATATTTTGTGATTATTAGTTCAAGGCCTTGATGGACAGCCTCTAAAATTTCCCTATTTGATCCCTACATGTTAATCTCTATACTGTCGAGGAAACCACTTGCCCTTGAGTCCTGGCTGAATTGATTGACTCACTTCTCTCATACACACTATGGCGGAAACAATGGGATGTCACTTTCAGGATTAAGTTGCACAAAGACTGGCTTCGGTCTTGAGAGCGCTCTGTCTGTCTCACTCTCTCATTCTCATAGAAGTCAGCTGCCATATTGAGAAATGCTATCTGGAAAAGCCCAGGTGGCAAAGAACTAATGCCACCAGTTAGCAGCCAGCAAGGAGTGAAGTCCTGTTGAGAACCACATGAGTGAGCTTGGAAATCGATTCTTCTCACATGTGCCTTTGGATAAGGGCAGCCCTCACCAACCTCCTGACTTGAGCTTTATGGAAGACCCTGAATGAGAAGATCTAACTAGTTCTTGCCAGAATTCTTGACCTAGAGAAACTATGGCACAACAAATGTTCATTATTTTCACCCACTAAGTTTTAGGGTCATAAGTTAAGGAGCAATAGATAACTAATAAAATGGGTGATCAGGGGAGGGGAAGTCTTAGGTAGAGAGAAGATAAAGATTAAATAGATTATTAATATCATTCAATGAAACTGAAGGGTTTGGAGCTTTGGGGAATAAAAGTCTATAAGCTTGTTACCAACAGTTTGACTAACAGAGCTCATAACCCAGGAGGGCAAATGTTTACATGTGCTTCAGTGAATAGGTGAGTTTATTCCTGGATTAAAATTTCCCAAAAAGCTTGAGGATCAAATATGATGAGGATTCACCGTTGAGCTCTGATATACCAGCCATGGGGGGGTGGTGCGGGGATGTAGAACTCATCCTCAGGACACAACCACGTTCATGGGGGGAGCATTTGTGAAGTATGGAGAGAATGCAGGACAGCTCTCTTGATTGATTGATTTAGAGGGGTGGCGGTGGCATTTTGTCTTATCTGTATGAGCCCATTGAGAATGTTTTCTGTCTTTCCTCCTGCATTTCTTGCAGTTTGGCTAAGGTAAAAATATACTTTAGCTTATTTTGGAAAGTACACTGAGCAAGCTCTGTGGATATTATTAAGTTGGCAGAGAAAATAACCAGTGTTATAAACTCAAGTTTCAGCTACTCTTTTAATATTTTCAGAATGATTCCAGAAGAACCTTGAATAAATTGGACATTTATATTCATTTTATGTCCTTTTATTGTGACTTTATAATCAATGAGAATTTTTTTGGTAAGTATTGGAAGTTAATATTCTGTAGTTGGGAAAACCAATTTTGAACATCCAACCAGTAAGCCCATATAAAACTACAGAATACAGCAAAAGAATAACTTAATGAACTTAGAAGACAAACTATGCACTTTGTGCCAAGCTTATTAAGGAAGATACAATTTCAATACCAATGAAATAAACTCCCACAAATTGATTTTTCTTTGTGTGCACTCATCAGTGTAAATACAATTAAATTATAAAGCCTGTACTTGCTCAGGAAAGACATTTTCTGTTCATATTCATGCTATGTGGCTGCTTTCGCTTCTGATACTTTGTTATATAAAAACCTTGAACAGTGACAAAAAAAAAAATCCAACAATTACAAGTTTCTGAGCTCTTATCACAGAGGATTAAATCCTGTACGTTTCCTCACCACAACACGGGTGGACCTAAATATTGTTATACTAAGTGAAATAAGTCAGACAAAGACAGATTCCATAGGATTTTATTTATATATGAATCTAAAACAAGCAAACAAATAGAAACAGATTTACAAGGTCTCAGAATAAACTGGTAGTTACTGGAGGGAAGAGGGGTGGGGAGATGGACAAACAAGTGAAGGGGATTTCGAGGCAAAAACTTCGTTATAAAACAAATAAGTCAAAGGGATGAAAGGGAAAGCATAGGGATATGGCCAATAATGGGATGCCTGAGTGGCTCAGCGGTTGGGCGTCTGCCTTTGGCTCAGGGTGTGACCCCTGGGTCCCGGGATCGAGTCCCACATTGGGGTCCCTGCATGGAGCCTGCTTCTCCCTCTGCCTGTCTCTCTGCTTCTCTCTCTCTGTGTCTCTCATTAATAAATAAATAAAATATTTTTTTAAAAAATGGAATATGGCCAATAACTCTGTAATAATGTTGCATGGTGACAGATAATGATTAAATGTATCCTGATGAGCATTGCATAACTCATGGAATTATGGAATCACTGTGCTATACACCTAAAACGAATACAGCACCGTATGTTAAGTCCACTTCAGTAATAAACAATAATACAATGAAAAGTTAAAAATCAAAAAAATTCTGTGCATTTCCTTTAGCAAATAATATTATAGTTTTTCAAGTGATAATATCATGAATATCTTTTTGAAATCAATAATCATTATTATGAGACTTAATGTTTTAAATTACTATGCTCTGTAATTTAAATAAGAGGATAATTTTTCCTCATATTATATTTTCCTCAACAATATGAAAGATCAGAAAATCCAAAGTTGTATCCTTAATGTTTTTTTTTTTCTCAAAGAGTAAATTCATATACAAGTGCCACATTTAGAGGGCTAAAGAGTTTCCAAGCACCACACAAGTCTGTAACCTGCTTAACTTAATAATTTAAACTTTACAAAAGTCCCCTAAATCACTATTAGGAGCTGTGATTTTCTGGTAAGAAAACGGAATCAGTGATTATCGTCTTGCCCCTCATTGTGCAGTTAGAAAGTTACAATTTGGAGTTTCAACTTTACTGACACCAAATTTATATAATTAAACAAATAATCAGTTGAGCTAAACTTAATATAAATGAATCCCCCAAACCCGACATTTTTCAGACATGTCCATCTGGCTGGAAGGGAGAACCCTGGTCCCCTAGATCCGTAAACAAAGTCAGAAACTCCATAATGTGGTGACTGTGTAAGGATTTAATTTTGAAATTAAAACAAATATTCAGTTTTGGATTTTTTTTTATTTTTTGTAAATTTCTGTAACACAGGAGTGTTAGTTAACACAGGGAAAATGCCGTTCTACTACGTCTTGGTTATGAAGGGCAGAGGTTAAGTTCAGCGGCACAAGTGAAGATGGCAGGAGTAAGAAGACCAGGTCGCAGGATGTGGTCTCTGGACATAACAAGCAGATAGATGAGCTTGGGTTGGAAGTGACAAAGCAGAAAGTTACAGGCTACGAACAGTTTTCCAGGGACCTTGATAGGATTGGGCATTAATGTATTTTGAAAGTCTCCCTGATGATTCTCATGTGCAGGAAAGCTCAAGAGCTTCCTTGAGCAATGTAGATAGATCTTTGTATTCCCTGTCATGCCTCTGGGGTGCAGAGGCAAATGCCTCAGGTCAGATATGAAGTCTTCAGGATTATCAGACATCCAAACATCGTTCTATCGTGTTCCTTTGCCATCCCCCAAAGGTTGCTTCTTCTCATGCTCTCATGTGACTGTTCTGGATCCAGCCATCACAGTTGTTTTTCCAAGAGGGGGGAAAAAACAAAAGGCAGAGGAGTATAGAACAGACCTCTTCTTTTATTTTTATTTTACTTTATTTTGACCCCTTCTTTTAAAACAACTTCCCAGAAGGTATAAGCATCATGTCTACTTCCACATCATGGGCCAAAAATTAGTCATGTATCATGCCCAGGTCTATAAAGGATTGGGAATATAGTATTTATTCCAGGTGATCATGCATCCAGCTAAAAATTAGAAGTCTTTTTTACCGGAGAAGAAAGCACGAATGGATATCAGAGCTAATCAGCACTCTCTGCCAAAATAAGTACATATTCCATGATAAGTATTATAGGAAATGAGGCACTAGGCAGTTTTAATTCATTAAAATCACTCCCTTTTCCCCCCTTTGGCAAAATGCTGGCAATTTTGTAATGGAATTGAAGCAAATGCATCATAGGATACAAAGAGATAATTGTGGAAAAGGTAGCTCTTATTTGGTTATACTCAAACACATAAAATAGATTGTTTTTGCTGATTAATCCAGCCAATTGAGAGAGAGCTTTTCTAAATTATTGTTGCCATTACCTTTAGATCTTTCCTTCATGAGACTAAAAGTTAATGTAACACAAGAATCTTTTTAATACTTGAGCAGTACTAAAAAGTCTATGCTATGTCCTCACCAGTTCCCAGGTATATTTATATGAGTCCTGGATAACCTTGGTCGGCTTCAAAAACACTATTCCCTGGTCTCACTCTCTGTCTCATTTACTTGGTTTTAGGGAAAATCCAGGAATCATGTGATTACAGCAGACAGCCAGTGTTTGATCACTAAATGTTCTCGTAACCCGTGCTATATCAATGTGAACATTTCACATATAACTTTGCACTTTATTATGACGTGTATTACATCGTAGAGAGCCATGAAGTGAAAATTGCAGGTTGCCTTGAACCCTTTACTTTCTCAACTTTACCTCGTTAGAGACAAGGATGCAGCCCAAGGTCCAAGAATTCTATAAAAATCAGTGTCGACTGCTGGGGTCTGGCATCTTGTTAGTCCTTCCCCAACAACACACATATTAAGAGGCACAGAAATTGAGAAAAGCCTTCTCAGTATTGTGTTATACCATCAGCTGCTATCTTGTTCCCCTGTTTAGAGGTTATAGTGTAATATGATTCTCCCCATTGGGGCCTCTGTAGTGATCTCCCAGAGACCCTGATTGATGTTGGGGAAGAGATGCTCGGTCTTACGAGGTTAAGGGGCAAACAGGGAACTTTAAACTCACCCCCATCACCTGGGCCAAAGAGAGCCTACAGAGTATCAGCAACGTTGGGGGGAAAGCATGTTGTTTCAGCACACCACATGTTTCCTGCTTCACGTACTTATGTGTATGTTAAGTGCCTAGGATTACGTTCTTGGGTTATATTGGTTAGAGTTATATATCTAAGGGAAAATGGAGTATTCATCATTGAGTGTGAGAAGACCACTTTTAACATTAATATAACCAAGAGGATTTCTTCCTAATAATAATTAAAATTAGGTTATTAGAACTAAACTATATCATTGGAACATGATTTTCCATACATTATCACCATGACACAGGAAAAAATTTGAAATGGAAACAAATTTCTGTTTACAAACTTAGTTTTTTTTTTACAAAATTAGACTATTTTATCATGAAACCAAGGGGTCCCACAGTGAGGAGTCTAGAGATATACTATGGCAAACCATTAAAATATGACCACAAAAGCCCCATTTGTTGATCCCACAAGCATTTTGCCATTTCTAGAGCTATGTTTATGGAAAACAACAACAAAAGCCAGAATACAATGGTGAGTGTCTGTTGTGATGCCAAAAACAATATCGGAAAACTACCTTCCCCTTCAGAAGCACTTAAGAATTCCTTAGTCTATGACCCAATTTGAATCTCATTGTTCTGAGAAGTGCGGTTATTATTTCCACAAGGAATCATCCCTATCAACTCAAAATTGGCTGGTCAATGATAGATTCTATCTTCTTAGGCTGCTGGGGAGATACAGAAGTTATCCCAAAGATTTAATTAGATATGGAAGTTTAAAAAAATACATATTTTGATTTTTTTCATATATAAGCGATGCAATTCTGTGTTTTGACAAGAGATGTGATAAGCCAGGTTAAGTAATAGTCACCAAACAGTGATGTTGGCAAACTAGTGCACAAAATAACAAACAAGGCCTGGATAATATAGTGTTTCCTGACTCAAGGTTGCTTTCAAGCTATTACCACCATTCTCCTGAATGTGGAATTGGGAATGTTGTCAGAGAATGATTAAGTGTGTGCAATCTTTAAATAAGAAGTAGCAGAACAAAGTTTCTGAGGCATGGAGAAACCTGGGAGTTTCATTGAGCAAAAGAGCCATTGGGCTGAATGAACAAGATGAATCAGTTAATAAAGCAATTTGTACCAATGATAAGAATGGATTTGCAAATATCTTTGAAACCCTGCTTCAAATTCTTTGGGCTATGTACTCTTGCTTTCATTTCCCTCTGAACTTGTTTTTATAGGTTCTAGAGGTAGATAATCAGATCAGTGATTTGAGACATTTAATTCTTCTAATATGAGCATTTTGATACTTAAAATTCCCATGTTATTACCATTTTATCTTTTACCAATGCATTTGGTACTTTACGTTTTTTTATACTTATTTTATCCAAAACCATTTCAGTGTCCTGTTGGATTTCTTCTTTAACTTGTGCATTATTTAGAAGTGTGTTATTCCATTTCCAAATACAAGGATGTTTTCTCAGTATTTTCTAATTTTTTTCTCTTTTAATTCAACTACAGAGACTACCCTTTGGATAATTTTAATTATTTTTAGCTTTTTTTAAGGTTTGTTTTATGGCTCAGAATATTATCTATTTGAAAAATTTCCTGTTTGCACTTTCAAATAATGTGTACTCTGCTACTGTTAGTTGGATTATTCTATTTATTTTAATTAGAGTAAAATTTTTGAGTTTATTCAAATCTTCTATTTACTTACTGACAATTGTTCTACATTTTTATCAATTATTGAGTGAAATGTGTTGAATTTTTCTACTACAATTGCAATTTTCTCTATTTCTTTTCCCAGGCCTAACAGGTCTTTCTTACTGTGTTTGAAGATTGTTATTAGATGCATGGATATCTAGAATCATAGTATACTTACACTGAATCTGTTGCTTAATAGTTATGAAAGAAATCCTTTCCCATGCTCTTATCTTGCTGTATATTTAAAAAATTATGTTTCTTCGATACAACATATTGTTGATTCTCACTTTGCTTTAATTTGACAATTTCTGTCTTTGAATTTCTGTGCTTGTATTATTTGCATTTGATGTACGTATCAATATGTAGTGAAGCCTCCCCCTTGGTCCCTCTGGTCCAGTTAGTAGACTTTAAGCTTTAGCAAGCACTTCTGGCCCATGTGATTGATTAACCCTTTTTTGTCTATCTATAGATGGTACATTGTTTCCTAGAAAGACTCAAAATCAAACCCTTTTATATAGCCTCCTCCTGGGACACCAATACACAACCTCCAAGCACTGCCATTTTTATAGCCAGCACTACTGAGTCTGCATACACTCAAGAGGAGTTATAAACCACTGTGCTCTCCTTTTACAGATTAACTGCCCTAAAGTCTCTTTAAAAACTTTGGGGCCAGACAGAAACCTCAGAGTTAGTTTTTGAATAAGAGTCCACCTTCTCCCTGGGTAGCCGATCTCCTGAATAAAAGCTCATAGTCCCTTTCAGTCAAAACTCATCTCTTAAGTATTGACTTTCCAAGTGAGGAGCAGCTGATTTGGGTTTTTGGGTAATAGCTGGATTAAAATTTACTATCTTGTTAGTTGTTTTCTTTGTTTTCCATCTGATTTTTTCCCTTTCTTCCTTGTTTTTGTATTACTTTTATTATAATTCTATTTAATCTATACTACCATCTTATTATTCATGGCTTTGTAAAAAAAATATTTTGTTCTGTAATGGGGTACCTGGGTGGCTCAGTTGGTTCCGTGTTGGACTCTTGATTTTAGCTCAGGTCATGATTTCTAGGTCATAAGCCCATATGAGGCTCTGTGCTCAGCAGGGAGTCTTCTTGAGATTCTCTGTCTCCCTCTACCTCTCCCTCAGCTCTCTCATTCTCTCAAAAAAATAAATAAGTGTATTTTTCTAAAAAAAATTGTAGCTGGGATTGCAACATACAATTTAACTTAGTTTACCTTTTGGTAACAAAAGATACTCATCTCAGTATATAATACAATATACTACAAGCACAGAGTTTTTCAATAACAAGAAAAGCTGGGCTTACAATTTTGAATACTACAGCATTGGTTAAGACACTATAAATTCCTCAGATGCCTCTCAATCTTGATTTTTCAAGATACTGTCTTTTTTTCTAGGATTTATCTAGAACAATCAAATAGAAAAAAGAAAAATGTTTAAAAAAAGAAGGGACATGGGCAGCCCAGTTGGCTCAGCAGTGTAGTGCTCCCTTCAGCCCAGGGCCTGATCCTGGAGATCCGGGATCAAGTCCCACGTCAGGCTCCCTGCGTGGAGCCTGCTTCTCCCTCTGCCTGTGTCTCTGCCTCCCTCTCCCTCTGTGTGTCTCTCATGAATAAATAAATAAAATATATAAAAAAAAATAGGAGGAACATACACTCTTGACGAAAAAGTAGCAAATTGACATGGAAAACTAGACTTTAACTATAAAGATTGCAGCTGGAATAAAATTTTGAAAAAAAAGTGGCAGGAAAGCATAGTATATTTAAATCAATATATTGCTAACCAAATTCTTCAATTTAACCTTTCTTTTTTTTTTACATTTGTTTTTATTTAAGTTTGATTTGACAACATATAGTATCACACCCAGTGCTCATCCCATCAAGTGTCCTCCTCAGTGTCTGTCACCAGTTACCACAAGCGCCCGCCCACCTCCCCTTCAATTTAACCCTTTTCATAAAAACATAAAGGATACATATGTGCTCATATTGAATAACCCTACTCTCTTTTTTAAATGACAATATCCTTTCTTTTAACTGTCAGTTCAGTGTTGTTTCTGTCATTAGGTAATACAATTTCTTAGTAGCTATAAAGCATATTTGTTTTGAGTTCTTCATATAATATTCTCTTTTGTTTTCTTAATTCTGCACGCTTAGCAAATGACTAGTAAGAGTGGAGGATAATTTAATCAAAATATAGGAAAATTGATTCTAGTAAATAGTATCCTTTCCAGACAAAGGGATGTTTTAAGAGCAAGTTATGCTAGAAAGAAAAATAAAGTGATCTCTTAAAGTTTGTATCTTTGTTTTCCATTATGTTTAAAGAGTATATATTATACCTTGCTATTCTCATTGCTTGGGGAAAATATATTTATTGAAATAGACTGCATTTTATGAAGCTTGTCATATTCTCTAAAAATAAATACCAAACTTCCTGTCCTCAGTTTAATTTAAATACAGAAAAAGTAAAATCCCTTTAATCTGTTTCTATTGCACTATTAGGATGAAAAACATGTGACTAACCAATTTTAAATAGACCTACTTCAAGAAGAGAAGAAAAACTAAGAGAAATATGTTTGTGTGTGTGTGTGTGTGTGTGTGTGTGTGTGTGTGTATGTATTGACTTCAATAGCAGGAAAATAGATTTCCTAGATTAAAATTCTAAACACCTCCTTCATCACAAAATAATTTTCCTACTCAAATATTTGAATAGAACCTGAAATATAATCAATTTAAACAAATCCAAACCAAAGAATAATTTTAAAGCTTAAAAATCTAAAAATGGTTTGGAATTGGTTCCTAGTAAATCAACAAAGACAAAGTTGTCTTGTTCCCACATCTTTAATTTTCTTCCACTTTTTTTTTTTTTTTTTTCTCCCTCACCTCAGAGAGTCCTCTTACAATCTGCTCTGGAAACAAACCTGCTTCTTTCAGGTACTATTTTGGATACCATTTCCAGGTTTTCTTAAATGTATAGCAAATATTTCCATTGCTGAAAAACTAATTCCACATCAATAATCCTTGATGAATTAAAACGAATTCAATCAGATGCAACCTCTACCTCAGCAAAATATTTCAAGGTGGAAGGGAGCACTGGTGCTGGGTTTGTCCTCAGTTAATAACATTATTAATGATGTGGATGAATGAACAAATATTGTGAAAAGGAAATTCATAGGTATTAAATATGTAGAGTATGCAGAAACAAGTAGGCTGGAAGGTGATATCTGCAAAATGACCTAGAGAGGGTAAAAAAGTTAATAGCTGTCCAAGATTCTTCTAGTTCTCAACAAACTAGATCGTTTAACTGATAAAGCAGTCAAGAAATATGCAGCAATGATAGTTAAACCGAAAGGCAAAGAAAGAGAAGATATTATATAATGTTCATTTTTATATAGTACAATATTTCATGAAAAATTCTTGTTTCAATTGACACATAAAATGAATCCAACCCGAACAGGTGTTCAATTGTTCTTCAATGAGAGGATAAATTATTTATGTGGGAGTATATTTAAACTCACATAAATAACATGGGTAATCTCTTTATTTGGAAGATATAATGTTCAAGTAACTGGAGATCTTAGGAACTCATTAATTTTCATCAATAATTGATAATCAAGATGCAGTTTACAATAAATCATGATCTAATATTGAGAAGAGGAATTGTTTTCTTAACTTTCATATTGGTTTCCCCTTCTAGTCAAAGGTTATGGGTTGGAATTCTTTCTCAGTCTTTCCATGTTATTTTGAAACATTCTCACATGAAAGTCACGCAAATATTTTATTCTTCCTAACTTGGGGAAATTTTTTAATCTGTTACATCATTCATTGCTTAATTTTCTTTGATCATCCAATGTAAACAAATATTTCTATTTGTTTGCTATATTAAAAACTCAGAAAATATAAATACATCTACATCTCTCATAGATGCACACACATACTCAGTATCTACAAAAGAGCTTAACTTCCAAAATAAACAAATTAGAATCCTTTTAACTCACATAATATAATATGCATGGCACTCCTACTTTTAACATGACTCAAGTTAATATAATTTCATTGCCATTCATTAGATTTTACCAATTTTGCCAGTGAAAAGATACATCTTGTACTGTGTTAGTAAATAGGAACGAAACTAAATATAGCTTAGGGGGTTACACAAAAGTTTCATTTTACCTTTGGGAACTTTTAATAAAAATCTCTCTTCCTTAGTATTTTGCTCACAATCTAGCAAAACTGAAAGGAATCTACTGACATTTTAACAAGGTTACTTCTGGATTTTGCAGTGCATCGCAATCAGATATTTACTCAGGCCATTGTTTGTTGTTTGTTTGTTTTTTTCCCCATATTCTAGGCTTCTATAAATAAGGTGGAAACATTTTCAAAATGATTTGACTAGACAAATCATCATGCAAAATATGCTATTTCCTCTCAATTAATGACAAAAGAGTGAATTCAACATCTGTATTAAATTTGTTACCAGTTCTATTTCTATTGCAATTAGGTTTTGAAAAATTCCTAGGTATAATGTTTATTTTTAATATTTTCACTTAAATGCACTGATAAAACTAATAAAGTACTACCACAGTAACTGTCTCTTTTATCTGCTTGTGAAAGTCTTATAAATTCTAGCTTTCCTTGATTTTTCACCATAGAAGCACATCAATATATTTTTTCCTGTGAGTAAACATTTCTCTTCCTCTACATTAAAAATAGTAATTGTTAATGCCCCATTCAATAGTCTGTGAATTGTTTCAAGTTTGAAGTTCCATTCTCCTTTCAGTAGAGATGATGAAAAAAAGTAATGTACGGCTTCTGTTCCACTTATTCTCGAATCTATTAAAATTCCACCAGTTTGTGATCTAACGGTTCTCATGTCTATGATGACCTTTGAAGGAGACATCAACGAACTCCCCTATAATTGCTTAAAATCCACACTTTCTTATTCCTTCTTCAGTTTTAATGGACCTATCAATAGTTTTGGCAGAGTTTGTGGTTTACTAGTCCTTTAAATCAATATATATCTTGAAATCGTAAGGTTGTGTGTAGTGCAGGACATGGTTTCTTGTGCCCCTGTGTTTGGAGGTCGAGTGGGCCACAGGCTGCTATCACAGCTTCCCAAAGCACTCTCATCACTGCAGGATCCAAGCAGTGGGTTGCAAGTGCCTGTTAACTTTGAGAGTATTTCCTTCTCCATATTCCCATTAATTTGATGTTAGAGAAGCCAGTACAAAGGAAAGCCAACAGACGAATGCCTCGACTGTGGAGCTCTCACAGACACCGATGTATGTCATGCTTTCTCTCATTTCCAATGCCATCTGACATAACCAAGTCCCTTTGGACACTTCCTCTGGACAGATAAGCTAGCAGCTATCTTGCAGGAGCACTATAGAGTTGTAGTACAATCAATGTTCTATCATCTTCTCTTATCTTTTCAAATGACTCACCCCTGGTTGTGGTAAAGCTTCATCTGACTTTTTCTAAAACTTAAAAATGTCAGCTGGTGAATAGAATTCTAGTCTACAATCTTGCCCTAAAGTCTTATGCTTCTAATTCTAAACTCATAGCAAATAGTGTAGGACATCCTGGAATCCTTCCCCTGCATTTTGCATTCTATTTCTAGCTACCCAATGTAACCTGAATGAAAAAAAAAATTGCAGGTGGTAAAAGTAATATTTATCATACAGGATTTGGGAAGCAATTCAACATAATACAGTGGGTTCCATCTCTTCCTGTCTACCATCTCATCTATCTTTAAGAATTGATTCAAAGTCACTTCTCTCAAGCCTCCCTTGGCCCTCAACCTCCTTTATCTCTGCCATAATTCTAGGACCATCCAGGAAAACATCATAGTCAGTTTTTCTTTGCTTATTTTCACGTTGTCCTAATTAAATTTGGAACACATGGCTCATAAGGTTCATTTTTTTCTGTATATTTAAGACATCAGATTCTGAATAGATATTTGATACATTTCCATGGATGTGTAGTTAAACACACACTACCTAACAGATTTTAAAGAGTTTAAGTGTCATGCTTTTGAATTGTAAGGGAAGAAATTCAAAACAAAGAGAAAGAGAAAGTGAGTCATTTTAGGAGCTGATGTATAAAGAAGGAAATGTGAATTTTGAAAGATTGAGTATCATGTCAAACATATTTTTTTCAAAGCAATTAAAGTGGGCTTTTAATGATATTGCTTAGACATTCCAGACAAAATGTGTGACAACTGAACTAATTCTTATAAAATGACTTTGAAATCCCTAAATTCAAATATAATCTCATGGAGTCATTATTTGTGATAAAGAATTAATATGTTTTATAACTTCAGTATAAAAAAAATAGTGGAAGAGAGAGAAGAAAGAAAAGCTTTATTATCGGTTACAAAATTTGAAACCTAAATTGATCGTTTTCATTATTTCAAGAAATTTTCCCCCAGAGTTATGTTAGCAGTAAGATCAAAGTCGGGAACCTACATTCCTGTAAACAAAAGAGTTTACAGGAGTTTAATTGTATCTTACTCTCCCTTTCTTCTCTGTCTCTTAATTTTCTCAGTAGTTTCTAAGGAGTAAGAACCATTCCCCACGGAGAGGAGAGTTCCATGGAGGTCTGATGATGATAATGATTTCTGTGAAACCGAGAGGCATGAATGTTGTCCACAAGGCTGTATATAATGAGCTGTCTGGGGAAAATTGTGCTGCCTTCTGTTGGGTCTCCTGAACCTAGTTAGTATGATCTTTGTTTGGGGGTAGATGTTCTGTCTTCTGCATATAATCATGGGACTGTTGGAAGCATCTTTTCTCTGGGCTTCCTGCCGTGGCTCAGAGCACTTCTCTCTTCCTTCCTTTTTAAAGATATCGATGCATCTCTTTTCATAAGGTTAGTTGCCTTGATTGGCAAGTTACATCATTCTCATCAACGCTTTCATTGAACACGTCTTTCAAACCTATCACTGCTGAGGGTTTGTTCCCATTTTTAAAACATCAATATTAAAACACAAAATAAATAAATAACCTTATACTCCTTATGCCATGGAAAAATGATAAGTTCTTTGCAGTAAACATGCTTAGGCCATGCTGTGTGTGATCTACAGCAGGACTGCTCGGCCAGTTTATCTCGTATGGTTCTCATACCTCTAAATGCATACTTTCCACCCTCTGAGGCCCTGGCAAAGGCGATGGCTAGACATTTTATACTCACGTGTGGCAAAAATATGCATCTGGACACACTTTAGGGCATGTGGACACTGTGGGACATTATTGATACTATGAACTGATGTGTTATGTTGTAAACGCTGCAACTCTCTAGCTTAACATAGCTTTGCACATATTTTATACAACTCATCGGTTTGGATTTGCTAATTAATAAAGTAGAAATGATCCTGAGGTGGAAGCAAAGGGTGGTGCCATATAGTGAGAAATAAGCCTCCTATCTCAGTACTGTCATTTTCTTCCTCAGATGAAGTGGTTTTTGACATCAGTAACATGGAATAGAGATTATATAGAAGATTGTCAACTTTTGACCATGCAGCTGAGGCCAGTACTATAAATATCAAGGATGGAATATATATATTTTTTAGCAGGATAGTCATGCAAGACTGGACTTCTTGCCTTGACTATTGTAGCACAGAGAGATTAACAATTCTATTGAACTTACTGTATTGTAGAGTATCTTTCTTATAGCGATGCACAAGTCTCTCACCTTGCTCAACTCCAAGGGGACACTATTTCCATATAATATGTTCCCAAAGGTATGTCCACAAGTATACTCCCTTTAACAAATTGTACAACATACGGGCAGGGAGGAAACACTTAGGAAGGATGGGGAAATGATCATCTAAATGTCCATGGTTTATGTGATGCACTTTGGCTGTAACAGCAACAATGAACTCATTGTAATTATAGGCTTATAATTTATAGGAATGATTTTTTAAAATATTTTATTTATTTGAGAGAGAGAGAAAACACGAGCTGAGAGGAAGGGCAGAGAGAATGGGAGAGGCAGAACCTTTCTGAGGGGGCAGCTCAATGAGGGCATGGATCCCAGGACCTGGATGAAGGACTTGATCCCAGGACCCCAGTATCATGATCTGAGCCAAAGGCAGGTACTTTACTGACTGGACTACCCAGGCACCCCTTCTATATGAATTATTTTTAATGAAATCGTGGAGATATATTAAATAGTAAAGTCTATACTGGGCAGGTGAGTGCTAGTCACCAGACAATATGGTAAACATGGTAAACAATGGCCAGGGGAGATGACAAATAGAATGGGGAAGAGATAGAATTAACACTGACTCACTCAGTAAACATAGACAGAATAACAAGATTAACTTTTAAGACAAAAAATAATGCTAATCCCATATAAAATGATGCATGTAGATGTTTACAGGTTCTATAATTCCTGTTGGGTAATTGAAAATATTCCATTGTATTTTTTGTGTACAAGAATATATGATATGTTATAAAATAAATTTATACAGAGCAAAATAGGTCTGTGAGGACAGTAAAGAGAGATGGAGAGATGGATTGTAGGAAGAATCTTGTATTAGTCCAAGGGCCTGTTTCTATGTCATATATATGGATATATATACATATATGGTGATATACGCTATCTCATTATTAGAAGACTTAAGCCTGGCATTTTGGGTATGTATGTAATTACTACACACACACACACCCAGTTTGGAGGCCATAAGTGCAAGAAACCTACAAGGATATGGAACATTTTAATAGGCATAGTCAGGTATGTTAATAACGACAAAAAAATTATCGTGAGAACCTCTACATAGTATAAGGTCTACAAGGTCTGTATGCCACAAAGCTAGATTTTGAAAAGCTGAGGCAGAGGTTGAGAGCTCTTCACCAAAATATTCTTCTCCTCTCCCTGTGTCAGAAGCTTGGCTGCATTTCCACACAACTGAGTTCTAGTTGATGGGCACCCCTTCCAGACCTGGACCATATAAATCTCTGCTTGATCCTATAGTCCTTTCCACATCTGTCATTTGAAAATGGAGAGCTCCTAGCTTTTATAAGAAAGGAGGAGGCCAAGTTCCTGAATCACCACATGGAGAAATTCCCACTGACTAGGAATGTTTTCATTTAAATGTTGTCAATGAAAACCAAATGTTAACACTAATCTCCTTTAATCTTGAGGATCGTTTGCTAAAGCATCCAGTGTTACCCAAGCATTTATCGGAGACCAATAAACAACTCTCCATTTTTTCCCTATTCAAATTCAGAATGAATTGTGATGTAGGCATGGGAGCAAAAGAGATGGTGGTAAAATGTTTTCTTATTTACGGATAGAGCTATTTCAAGGGGTGCAGTGTAGCATTCAAAGTTGATCACATGAGCTTCCAGAGACATAGGGGTTAGTGACCCTTATTCTAGTTCCGAAAGTCTGTTTTAGATCTAAGCACACATAGAAACCTCGAGGAGGATTACGCAGCCTGCCAGGGCTGAGGATGATTACTCAGGCCTGCTGTTAGGCCTAAATGCACTGACCTGTACTGCACCCGTTAGTCAAATTGCATATTGTATAATTGTGATAAACGAAATGCGCCAGGATCCCTAGCAGGTGCCTAGACAAGCCGAAAAGAAGAGTGGCTCAAGCCGTGAACACAGAGGCACACTGTGGTTGGGGTGTGGAGCTTCCCCACTTGCAAGGTAACCTGCACTTCCTCAGAGTTTATGACCTGCAGTGAGGGCTCTCCTGAGAGGGCTCCCGGCACCCTACCTTTTAAGACACGTTCATCGCTTTGCTATGAACTCAAATGTGCTCCTTTTCTTCGTGAGTTTCAATAACTACATTTTATTTGATTTTCCCAGGTGATTTGCTTACTCATGTGCTTATGGAAGACATTCTGGTCTTCAAATTTGAACTTACTATTGACATGGGTAAGAGCAAAGGACACACAAGCCAAGAATGATCGTCTCGTACTGCATTAAAAGCAAATGAGACGTACAGTCCTTTTGCACGTTTGCTGGGTTTGGTTTCTTACAATTCTCTGAAACGCTATGATAACTACAGTGGTGAAGCACAACTTTCTGCTACTTGGTAAAGCCGTCTAAGCAAAGTAATTTTGCAGGACACTGATCTAAATAATGTCAATAGTGACTAATAAAATGATGAAATCGTTGCACTTTTGTAGGATCTTTGAAAGCCATTGTCCATGTCTTTGTAGGCTATTCTCAAATAATATGCTTCTACCATTCTTACAAAAGGTTGGACATTTTTTGGCTTAAATACAAGGTGGTTGGCCCTAATTGCAAAATATTTTCCTTATATCAATTATTTACATTTTCCCTTGAAATTGAAAGAGGAAAATGAACAGACACACACACACACACACACGCACGCATGCACAGACACTCGAGTTCTAAACAACAACAACAAAACCAAGATACATACCACCGGAAGAACAGTAGGATTTGCTGTAGAATAAAAGCTCTCAATGGCACTGCATCCAAACTTTCTGCATGGCTCTGCAGATTTTTATGCATTATTCAGTCCATTAAAAAAAACCTTAGAATAAAAAGCAAAGACAAGAGAAACTGAATGACATCGTCGCAAAGAACATCAAAAATAGTAATTTAAGCTCCCAGATGATAGCAAGCTTGTTCAGAGTCTAATTTTGGTTCTGTGGGTTCCCTTTAGGATCTAAATCAGTTTATACATGCATACATCTGTAGGGAGTGGGGGATAGAATTAATTATCCCAAACACTGGGCGCCCATTCCTCTAATATTTCTGATGTTAACACACTAATCTGTTTCCTTCATTACTATTATACTGCATTCAAATTACAACACAATTAGAGATCATTAACTCTCTCCGTTATAATCAGCAATTTTCACAGACCTCGGGTCGACATACACCTCTAATATATTCCTGTTCATCTCACACTTTAATTTACCAGAATGTCAAAACAACTTTTTATTTTACATCATTGCTATTTAGTTTTAGTTTTTAGTTTAGTTTTAGTCTTAGTTTTTAGTTTTTGCAAGCTGGCTGATAGAAGACCATTATCTCTCCTAAATGTCTCTTCCCCTCAATCTTGTTATTTACCAATAAAAAGAGAATGAAACAGAAGAAGAAAGAAAAAAAAAAAACACTGTAAAAATCAAATAATTTGGTTCTTCAACTTTTATTTTATGCACAAACAGGCGTATTTATATATTCCAAAATATCACACTGAGGAGGAAGTCATGCCCACTTTTTATTAGCTCTTCTGCATTTTATGAAGGAAATGTGTAGAGAACAAATTTTTCCTGAGGTATTTTACTCATGCACTTTAAAGATTAAGAATACTCAGTCTGCCAAACAATTGCTGTTTACAAAACCGTGTTTTATTGATTAATTTACCTAAATTCAGTTAAAGTTTCTTTCAACTTAATGTGCTTGTAGACATGAATTTGTGTTTTTACATCTTGTGGTAAATGTGTTTAATCTGGTGCCACAATTCTAGCGTCCAATGGGCTTTATTCTATTTCAATTTATTTGTTTTATGGTTTGCCAGAAGGTGCTCATGGAAGGCACTCTTGAGTCATGAAAATGAAATTATAAGCAGGCTAGCACAAAACTTTTTTTTTTGAATTATACACTTTCTGATTTTTAGGAGACTGTGTTCTCTGTCTCTTTTACTCACCCAACCGGAAGAACATAGAAAGGCGGTTAAGGGAAGGGTGGCCCCTTTTTCCTGTTTCATGCAGAGAAGCAGCTCTCTGGTTTCTGGGTTACATGAAATCTCCCTAATCTCTTTTGCACAAAGACGCCAGAGCACTCCTTCACAAACACACATCTGGCCATGTTAACTCCCTGCTTTAAAAGAAGGTCATCCCTTTCAGTTGTCACGAGCACATTGTTTTGAACAGAATACAGGATCAAAAATAATCTGCTGAATATTGAATGCCCCAAGGATAAAGTGCAAACTTTAATCTCTCTTCACTTATCAGTGTTCGGTGACCTTTGAGCTTCATTACTGATCATCACCCACTGTCACTAAAGTGACATTAGGCTTCTTCCACAATAGTTAGCAGGTAAAGCCAGGGGGAGATGAGATAATTGCATCAGCATTTAAATGTCTCAGCTCAGAAGGGACATGTGTCACTTCTGCTAATATGTCATTGCCCAGGACAAGTCACATGACTGACCAACCTCAAGGCAGGTGGGGGATCGAAGTGCCAGATACCAGGGTACACGAGTACTCTGTGTTACAGTGGCTGAAATACACTAGAAACTTCATGTAAATACTTCGCAATTAATTACCAGGACCCATTTGACTGCAGGAAACAGACACAAAGAGAAGTTAACTAGGTTTTAATCTTACCAAAGTCAAGAGTATTGCTTGGCTTTATGTTTCACAGAGACATGGACTCCTCATTTTTAGAGATTTTCTTTTGATTTTCTTTTCTTTTCTACTTTTTTTTCTTTTCTACTGATTTCCAGTCCCTGCGTCCCCAGGGTCTCTGGAGAGATAAGTCTGTGGCACAGCTAAAGAGGCAGAAGTATTGCCACATTCAAGTTTCACGTTCTCCTATTTGTCTAATTGAATCTTAGTTCCAAGCTCTCTGTTCCAAGCTCAAGTGTAGAACTGAAGGACTCTGCTTCCCAACTTAGCCTCCCGGACCTAATACATCCATGGGAGTTGAGATAATATGAATGATGCAGCTTGAATGAAGAAAGAGTCTTTGGAGTAATCACCACCTCCAGGAAGCAGAGACTAAGCACTATGGGATGTGACTAAAATCCTGATTACTCTGAGGCCATCTCTGTCCTTCTACAATGAGACACTGAATATACAAAGGTCACTGGCCATCCCATTTGTAAAAATAGAGCACAGGCCCACATCTACAGCAACCTGTTTGAACCACAGCCTCTGTAGCATTTGGCTTCAGATGGTAAGGAATTGCTTGATAAGTAAGTAACAGTGTCCCAGATTTTGGCCTTCTAGCTCCAATTTAGGACCAGCCACAAAAAGCCAATTATATGCTCTAACTGATCACGCAGAGGGCTCCATTTCTGGTTAGCCCACCTTCTGTTTCTCCGTGCCAGTGATCTCCATCAGCGCGTACATGAAATTTTCCATTTTTTTCTACCACAAATTGTTCCCACTCCCCCTGATGGTCTTTTAGTCTCTGCCACGTGCAAGTGATGGTTGCTGATTCCCTGGCTACATCAAGATCTGATAAATATCCTTTGTTTGTCCTCATTTGGGAGATTTTGGATTATTTTTTACACTATTAAGAAGAACAACCTTTACACTAACTGCACCTAATTATGCCAAGTCTTTACTTTTTTATGTAAATAAGCATTATTTTGGTCCCTATTACTAAAGAATGCCCCCATTTGACTTGAAAACTTGAGGTTGCTGCCAAATTAGTAGAAACTTCAGCATTCCTCTGCATTCCCCATTCACTTTTCCTTTTCTTATTTGTGCTGTATCGTCTAGATTCCATGTATAATAGAACCATTATTCTCCAAAGTAACACAGTGTATTGTAACCCATGGTATTACTACAAGAGGTTCTTTTGCAATCTCTCTGTCATATTATTAGCAAAAATGCGTTACTCTCAACCTGATATCCTTTCCTCCCTCCTGGATGAATTATAATCACATATTTACCTGATAGTTATTTAAACTCTCAGCTTGTTCAGACACAGCTGACTTGAATAGCATACCTTTAATTAATCCTGATCTCATATTATCTGCTGACAGTTTCTACCTAGGGAGGTGGAAGAAAAGGTAACCTTGCTTTGGATATGCTATTACTTCTGAACACTCAATCACCTGGATAGTTGAATTATTTCATGTAATTGGAACGTGCAGCCTAGCCTGATGCAGGAGGGAGAGAGAGAGAGCTAGAGATGGACTTTTACATAGTACCAGGATAGTGTATAGGTAAATATTAGGAGTTGTTGATTTTGTAATGCAGGCTCTTCATTTTTCATTCTCTAGTTAGAGAAACTTTTTTTTTTTAATTAAGGATGTACTTGATTTTTTAAAGAATTATGTTATTAAGTTAAAAAACACACGAGTGAAGTAGAACCTAAGGTTAATTCTCTGGCATATTTCCCATAGGAAATTGTCCCCTTTGTAGAATGCTTCCCGAGGAAACAAAATGCCCTCTTACTTGTCAGGATTTCTTTTCCTTTATGTAAAGTTACTTACCTGAAAGAACTGTAACAATGAAAATAGTCTTATCTACTTGTAAAGCGTTAGATAACATTCTGAAATTATCACCTATTACGATGTATATGACAGCTCAGTGATGGTCAACTGAGGACGCCTAAATTCATATAAAGAACTTTAGCAACTACACTATATAGACATAACTAAAATACTAAAAGTGACTGGGAGTCAATGTTACTAAAATATCAGTGGGAGAGTTTGTGTGAAGAGACACAAAGGTGCCTTACTGGCAACCTCTGTCACAGTTCTGGTAAGTCTGTAAGGGTGGGGGGGAATTTTAAACCAGCATGCCAGGCCCTTTTAAACACTTCCAAATGAACATAATACAAACACCTTAATCCCAAGGATAATATAGCCCTAGATTACTTGTAAATGACTATCCAAAGAACCTAGAAGAGAAGAAAGAAAATTTCTTCCAGCCCTGAAAGTCCTATCAAGTGGTGGAAAAACTCTTTTCTTCTTTTTTTTTTTTAAGATTTTATTTATTTATTAATGAGAGACACAGAAAAAGAGGCAGAGGCACAGGCAGAGGGAGAAGCAGGCTCCATGTAGGGAGCCCGATGTAGGACTCGATCCCTGGACCCCAGGATCACGCCCTAGACTGAAGGCAGATGCTTAATCACTGAGCCACCCAGGCGTCCTGAAAAACTCTTTTCATAAGCAAATCTTTTCAATGATTTTCATGGTTGTCCTTTTCTCTCAAGTGTGATTATCCTTATAGTCTGAAAACATAGAAAGTGTAGAGAAATTAAATCGTGTGTTTGAATAAATGTTATCTGACCTTTCAGAAATTTTTTGTCTTCCTTGGTCTATGGTGCTTCTGTTATGTGCTTCGTTTTCCCTGTTGGTTTTCCCTCAGGAAGTTGTTCCTGGATGACCGAGAACCAGTTCTTCAGCACTGTGTTCAGTTTCTAAAAGGCAGCAAGAGATTGAGATGGTTGTTATAGGGAGACTTCAAAACAGATTCAATTGAAATTTAAAATGAATTTGAAGATTTTACTTTACAGAAAAGAAAACTGATTTGGTTGATTTGTTGCGTAGGTTCCTAATTTCAATCTGAAGTCTGCTAACCCCTGGAATGATGGGAAAAGGATTCTAGCCAGGCAGGTAATTTTAACCAGTTTTCAAGCGTCAAATTTGAATAACTGTGTCCTAATTCTTCCTCTTCCTTTTTCCATTCTTCCTTTCAAAGAATCTTTCTCCCACAAGGTTTTTCTGGTTGTTTTATTTTTCAAAAGAGAAATACAGCTCAAACTTTTTGAGCTTTACTTTGATACTTTGCCCTTGGGTGTTGAAATATCCAGGATTCAAAACAAAGGGGGGGCTTAAAACATTCAACCCCATTAAAAAAAAAAAAAAGAGGTGCCTCAGTGTCTCAGTCAGTTAAGTGTCTTACTCTTGATTTCAGCTCAGGTTATGATCTCAGGGTTGTAAGACTGAGACCTACATCAGATTTGGTGCTCAACTTGGAATCTGCTTGAGATTCTCTCTCCCTCTTCCCCTCCCCCCATCCATGCTTTCTTTCTCTCTCTCTCTCAAAATAAATAAAATTAAAAAAAGAAAAGTAGGTAATTCTAATGACCAGGTAATCAAATCTTCTACAAGTGACTGGTCTTTAGATTTTTCTATCAAAATCTTGAAGAAATAACTAATTGAGGTATCAATGGAAACATGATTATAAATTAGTCCATATGGTAAAGCACTCTGTCATTTTTGTTAGAATTCTTTAAAGGAGTTCATAGAATTGAGTGACATTATCATAATAAAGCCCTTTTACTCCCGTCTACTTATTTCTGAGAATAAGATTTCTGAGAGTAAGATTTCTCAGAGCTTAAGTCTGTAAAAATCAGAATATAGAAATAGATATAATGCTGACTCAGTCACATTCTAGCAAAAAGCAAGATTCATCTATGGAGATGTGAATTTACAGAGGAAACATTTATTAAGAGATTATTTTTTTTCCAAAAATGCCTTTTAATTTAATCATACTTTAAAATCTGCCATGCATTTACATTTTGGTTCAAAATTTTTAACAAATAATAATTAAATTAATAAGCCCAAAGCAAAAAAAAAAAAAAAAATCACGTAAAATTGTATGTCAACAGAAAATTGAAATTATGGATTATCTTATTATCCATATTATCAATACATGGCTTTCAAGTACTAAAAAAAAAAAATCAATTTAATTGGTAAACATTTTGTAGAGAAAGTGCAATACCATGAACACTGGAGCTGTTAGCTTTGAATGGCCCATGAAGACTTGAGTGGTCACAATCTCAGGATGGCAGCAATTGATCAGAAACAAAAGGCTATTCTTTTCTGTCTCTGCATTACAAAACTTTCAGGGCTTTCAAATACTGAAGAAAAGAAAAGTGACCTTTACAATAACAAGTATTTAATTTATTCACAAATTAATTTAGGTAGAGGCAGAACCACATTTAATTGTATTTGGAAAAGTAAGCAAATGTGGCCTTTTTCACCTGAGCATTGTGAAGAAACTTTGCATCTTTAACACAAGAGTGACGAGCTTTTCCATGTTCTGGGGGTAGTGACAGACTTCCTCTGAGTTGATGGATCACAGGCATCTCCTTTGTGACTATCCCTAATGAGTCATTAGGAACTGTGGGGTGGTGAGGACGGACCACCCCTTGGAGAGGCAAGAGTAGGAATCCATGTGTCATCTCGGAAGATATTATCTTCCTGACATCTTTATATGATGGCTGTTTCTCTCTGAAAATTCACTTGCCTTCATAAATCGTCAACTGGACAGTAATTTTATGAGTGTCCTCTTTCTTATTTTTCCAGGTGAGAAAGTTTAAAAGTAGTCTGAGTTGACATTGCAGAATTTTGTATATTCTTAATAGAACTATTTCCTTGCATGAGATTTTTAAGTGTCTTTTTTCAAACAAAAACTGAAAAGCATTGTCTGTAGTTCTTTATCTCTAACAATGATCTTGTTGACTGAGAGCATTTAAATGTAGCATGTGCTTCCTGTGTTTATTTTTATGTAATATAGCTGTCTGGAAGGAGAGACTGTCATTTTCAAGAGGTGAAAAAATGGATATTAATTTGTACCACTGCTGTATCAATGCATTAGTTTTCAATTACCTGTAATTGTGCCTCTGGTACCATAGTGCCAGTGCAAGAAGCTTCAGTGCGTTAGATCGTGGAGAAAGCAAAGTGTATACAGTACCAAGAACAAGGACTTGGAATATGAATATACCAGATTTGATCCGGAATCTTGAATCCTTTTTTAAATTGTTTTGTTTTGTTTTTATTTTGTATTTAAATTCAATAAATTAACATATAATATATTATTAGTTTTAGAGGTAGAAGTCTCTGGTTCGTGAGTCTTAAATAACACCCAGTGCTCAGTACATCACATGCCTTCCTTAGTGCCCATCACCCAGTTACCTCATCCCCCCACCATTCTCCCCTGCAGCAACCCTCAGTTTGTTTCTTATGATTAAGAGTCTTTTATGGTTTGTCTCCCTTTCTGATTTCATCTTGTTTAATTTTTTCATCTCTGTTACTTTTTTTTTAAAGATTTTATTTATTTATTCATGAGAGACACAGAGAGAAGGCAAAGAAATAGGCAGAGGGAGAAGCAGGCTCCTTGCAGGGGATATGGGACTTGATTCCAGGACCCCAGGGTCACACCCTGAGCTGAAGGTAGAGGCTCAACCACTAAGCCACCCAGATGTCCCCTCTGTTATCTTTTTTTAAATGATTTGCTTTAGTTATTTGGTTAATTGCTCTGTAATTGCACTTCATAATTTCAAAAAAAATTAAACATTGCTAATTTGTGAAGATTAGATAATTTATATTTATATAAACATATATATGTGTTATATTATTAATTTATATATCCTAGCAATAGGTCATCAAAAGGGTGGGAATCAATATTAAAATGTATGGTTTTGAAATGTAATCAGTTTTTGAAACATTTATTTTATTTGAGAGAGAGAGAGAGAGAGAGAATGCACATACAAGTGGGGGCAGGAGCAGAGAGAAATCCTCAAGCAGACTCCCCACTGAAGCTGGAGCCCAGCAGTGGGCTTGAACCAGGACCCTGAGATCATGGCCTGAACCAAAATCAAGAGTTGATACTTAACAAACTGAGCCACCCAGGTACACTGGAATTTAATTATTTTATAGTAATAATAGATTTACAGGAAATAATTTCTTTTTTTACCTTATAAGACATAGTATAATAGAAAAGAGCTTGGAAAATTCAGAGTTCTCTGCCTCCTTTCTTTGGGCTTGTTCTTGTCTCTTTAAAATAACTGAGTTGGATTCCTTCTAATTAGTTTTGAATCTAAAATTTTGGTAGTCCTCATTACAGGAATCAATTTATTGTTCATCTCACAAGATTTTTTTCTTTGATGGGAACTCTTAAAACAAACAAACCTATTAGAGTTTTTATTACTCCTTACGTATAGGTCTCCTTTATTCCAAGTCACATTCACAAACAACCTCCTCCCCCTCATCCTCTTTCTTCTTCCTCTTCTTCTTCTTCTTCTTCTTCTTCTTCTTCTTCTTCTTCTTCTTCTTCTTCTTCTTCTTCTTCTTCTTCTTCTTCTTCTTCTTCTTCTTCGTGTAAATTCAGTACTCTTAGGTATTAGATATAAGTAAAATGATAAAAACAGAAAGGGCACTATTATATTACTCTAACCTCATAACGGTAACCTTTTAAAACAGGAACAATAATTTTTTCACTTGCCTTTTTTTTTTCTTTTTTAAAAGTCTTTTTTGAAACTCCAGTTAGTAACGACACCTGGGGGCTCAGTGGTTGAGTATCTGCCTTTGGCTCAAGGGCATGGTCCTGGGATTCTGGGATGGAATCCTGTATTGAAATCCCAGAGAGGGCCCTGCTTCTCCCTCTGCCTATGTCTCTACCTCTCTGTCTCTCATGAATAAATAAATAAAATCTTTGAAAATAAAATAAATTCCAGTTAGTTAATACACAGTTTCATGTGTACGATATTGTGATTCAACACTTCTGTACAACACCCCGTGCTCATCATAACAAATACCCTCCTTAATATTCAACACCCATTTAACCCATTCCCCCACCCACCTTCCCTCTGCTAACCATCAATTTGTTCTATTTAAGAGTCTGTTTCTTGGTTTGCCTCTCTCTCTCTCTCTCTCTCTCTCTCTTTTCCAATTTGCTTGTTTGCCTTGTTTCTTAAATTTCACATATGAGTGAAATCATGATACTTGTATTTCAATGACTGACTTATTTCACTTAGCATTATACTCTAGCTCCATCCACGTGGTTGCAAATGGTAAGATTTCATTCTTTTTGATGGCTGAGTCATATTTTATTTTTTATTTATGTGTGTGTGTGTGTGTGTGTGTGTGTGTATCTTCTTTATCCATTCATCAATCAATGGATACTTCGGCTGTTTCCGTAATTTGGCTACTGCAGATAAAGTTGCTATAAACATCAGTGTTTTTGTATTCTTTGGGTAAATGCTTAGTAGTGGAATTGCTAGATTGATATCCCTTATCTTGAATGTGTTTTGGCATATTTTATGTTCACCTACTTTGAGTGAGTGCAGGTGTTAGTTTAGAATGTTCATATCCTTACTGCTCCAGGTTAATAGTGTAATTTCCTTTGGGAAATAGGCATTTTCCCATGACAAAAAGAGTGCACCTTAACTCTATATACCTTACCAGTACCCCCTTGACAAGCTTGAATTTGCAGCATGAAATCCTCAGTGCTTTCCTAGATGTGGTGCAGGGATCAACTTCAAACTGAGTAGAGAAATGATGTACTATTAATAAGTTATAGTCACAGATGTTGACTTTAGGTCTGATTAAAATTAAAATTACGAGTCTTCATAATTATAGAGTTCTAGAAGAATAAAGTAGCATTTCAGATTACAGATACAGATATAGACAGCAATATCATCTTGTAAAATAAATGCTGTCATTTAGTTAATGTGCTTGTCATTACCTAGTGCTAATTACGTTTCAGAAGTTAAAATTGTAAACGTTGCTTTTATAGCTTTACACATTCCTTTTTCAAACACACAGGCATGTGCACACATACATATACATACACAATTACATGGTTGCTATGGTAAAATGATTTCCCTGAAAAAATGTTTGCTTCAATTTGGTATAATCAAATTTATTATATTCTCAACAAGCTTTGTGCTTTTGAGCAGATAAGTTTTAACTCACATGGGGATGATCGCTATTCAAATGACATACAAAAATCCAGCATAAAAGACTCTTTGTATTTTTGTATTTCTTCACTAACAGTTATGAGATCCTTGCCAAATGCAAAGAAATCTTTTCTATGTTGCTAAATGTTGTTTTAACACTTGAAGATGTTTATTCTGAATCTTTATAACTTACCAAAAGTTATCTAAACTTAAATTATCTTCTACTTGGCTAATGTTCCTTGAATTCAGATATAAAGCCATCTTTATAATTTCATAGGCTACCCCATTATTAAAGTGGAAATTGAAATCTAAATAGCTTAATTTTATATGTTGATGTTTTTTAAAAAATAACACATTTCTCTGTGATTTGAAAAATGCATCTAAAAGAAGCTTCAGTCTTATAATTAACCCCATTAATCCCTTTGACTGACCATGTCTGGTTGATAAAAATAAATATTTCAGAATAAGCAACACTTTAAAGCTTTTAAAATGAACATATTTGAAAAAGATTAATAAATATAGTTATCTCTCTTCCCATATCAATGCAATTTTAAATTTGAAACAATGTATGAAATGTTGAGTAGCTTCAATGCCAGGAATAGAAATTAAAACTATATTATCTCAAGGAAATGCATGATTTATTGTAGTGTTTCAAGTATATGAAATATTCACACCACTTATACTATTATTTATTTAGTATTTTAATGAGCCCTTGAAAACTAATTAACAATGAAATGTAATAAGGAAGGTTAAGTTTTACTAAATAGAAAAAAAACATAAAAATAAATCATAGTTTTTAATTTATAAATGTACAGTTAGCTACTGAAGTTCTACAGAATCATATAATAATGGAAATTGGCTTCTAAGTTTGAGTAATGAATGAAGAATTGTCAAAATCACTCTGAAAATCTCTTTGGAAAAAAAATCTCTTTGGAAAAAAAATCTCTTGGAATATTCCTTATAGGAAATTTCTGTACTGTTTGTAATATGTCTATTAATTTTTTTCTTCTGTGTTAGAATATTTTTTCTTTAGATAAGAATCAGTTGAGGAGTTGCTTTGCTTACAGTCAACAGTCCACCAAAAATATGCACCCCTAACAACAGAATCACATTCAGATAGATGAGATGCAAATACAGCAAAAGCCAGAGTGGATTTCGACCAGCTGAGTGAGCATTAGGTATCCCTTTTCACTTTATGTTCTTTTCTGAGAGGAGACAAGGATATGAATTTCCAATTTATATTTTATTTTTCCTTCCTTTTTTGTGGTCTTTTTTTGACTGAAAGACTTATAATTCAATTTCAGTATTCAAAAATGCTGAAAATATTATTAATCAATGTAGTTTAGGTTAACATGTGTCCAAGTATTTATACAAATTAAAAAAAAACACATTTGTATTATTTTAATATAATGTGAGTTTTTGTATGAAATTATGTGATGAGAAATATTTTTTCTATCTGGTCATCTGCTGTATTTTTCAGAAAAAATATTTCCTTATATCTCTTATAGTTTCTAAGATAGCTTCAGTGTGATATTCAAAGGAATTAAGGTTTTTTTTTCCAAATAATATAAAAGATTTTGCTTTTTTTTTAATTGTTGACCAAATCCGTAGGTTTAGAAGACTGTGGGAGACATACTCTAAAGACAGCCACCATCCTTTCTTTCCCTTCGTGTGCTTACATGCAAAAAAATATTCAGTCAACTTAGAGTCTGTCTCAACTCCTCTTAGATCTGGGCTGGCCTTGTTACTTGTTTCGTTTGACAGAATGAAAGGCACTGCTGATGGGCCAGTTTTGGATCTGGTTATTTATTTGTTTGTTTATTTATTTTTAATTGAAATATATTTGAGACATAACACTATATCTATTTAAGGTGTCCAATATATTAGTTTGGTACATTTATATATTGTAATATGATTGCCATTGTAGTGAGAGTTAGCACCTCTATCATGTCACATAATTATCACTTCTCTTTTTATGGTGAGGATAATTAATATCTAGTCTTTTTAATCAAGTTTGATAGTTATAATATAATATTGTTGTATCCTATCTCCAGGACTTATTGTTCTACAAGTTGCAAGTATGTGCCCTTCATGTTATTTCAGGTCTGGTAGTTGAAGCATAAGAAGCCCAGCAGTTTCTGGGGAAAGCCACCTACCATGTAGGAAATTCCACTTTCCCAAGACTACCACATCGTGAGGAAGCTCAATCACACTCCACAGAGATGTCACAAGGAACAGAACTGAGGAACCTAGACAGCAGTGGGTACTGAGACCCCAACTGAGTCTTGAGACCTCAGCTGACTGCAGCCATTCACATCATCCCAAACAACATCTCAGATACTAAAGAGAAGACATAGATAGCCACTGGTTCCCTGCCTTATCTGGATTCCTAATTAACAAAAAAAAAATCATAAGGAACTAAAATAGTTGTTCTTTGGCGATAGGTCATTATGCAGGATAGATAAATGTAACATAGTCTTATTCTGAAGGAGCAGAGGATGCTATATCTGATAAATGATAGAAATTGTAAAAAAAAAATAATTACTATTTCTTGATTTCTTACTTTGTTTCAATAGGGATTTTATATGTAAAATCACACCCAATTCTTATAATAAGCCTAAGAGGTAGATACTATCATGACTGGACTAAACCTCGACTGGAGAAATGATTGGCACTGAATTTCTGAGATAGATCATGAAAGAGAAAGTTCTAGAACTCCCACTCCTTGCTCCTGAAAGAGAAGTGAATGCAAGGACTTGTGGTGACAAAAAAGACTAAGCCTCATGATTTATAATCTTGAATTTGCTTTTTATAATAATGCCATTGAGAGAAGCCAGAGGCTGAGTCTGTCACATAACTTCTTAAAATATCAAAATCTAAGTACTTATTTTCTACATGAGTAAACCATAAACCCTTTCCAAGACCTTTGAGTGTACTCAGGTGACCCTTAATTTAGAAAGATGAAACTTCATGACCTAAAGGAGAGGAGAGAAGTCATATTAGTCATACACTGGCAAACTTCAAAAGGACTGCTTGAGAGGCTACTGAAAACTAACATTTGAAGATCACAGGTTTTAGAAGAAAAACCCATGTGATACACAAAGTACTATTTTTTTAAATTTTCTTGTGGATTAAATATTAAAGATCTATTCAATCACCACTATGTCTGACAAAGTGAAATAAAAGAACCTTTTTGTTGCCTGAGATGTAAAAGTTTAGAGTATATCATGTAGTCCTGATGATTACAGAGACTGATTTCCTCCTTGGAACCTTTCTGTCTCAACAATGGCAAGTCCAGGTACATCCAATTTCAGCTATTTTAGGATCCCAACTGAACTTGCTCCTCTTTTTGGGCTTTGACACATGCTGATTTCAGGTTAACAGCAGTTGAGTAACAAAAACTTCAGAAATGTGACAAATGTCATAGAAAAATTTTTATAGGTTAAAAATCCTATATGCTCTCAAACTTCAGAACCAAGTATGAGGATCTGTTAAATTGAGGAACTGTTTTCTCTCTCATCTTCTACATGCTCAGATGTTAATCTCATGTTCACTCTCTTCCACAATAGTAAATCTTCTGGAAATGAAACAGAGTAACTAAACCAAGACTGACATCTGTAAAGAAAACTAGAGCAGGGAGTATAGTTAGAAAAGCCTGTTGGAATTTGAAAGAGGGGTGATTTCCCTTCTAGTCAGATGAGGAGTATTTAGAGTAGCCTTTTTATTTATTTTTTTTAATATTTTATTTATTTATTCATGAGAGACAAGAGAGAGAGGCAGAGACCCAGTCAGAGGGAGAAGCAGGTTCCCTGCAGGGAGCCCAACATGGGACTCCATCCCAGGTCTCCAGGATCACACCCTGGGGTGAAGGTGACACTAAACCACTGAGACATCCGGGCTGCCCTAGAGTAGCCTTGTAAGAGATGAATCTACTGATGAAAATGAAAATGGATTAATAGAGTTATAGGTCATCTAAAATTATCAGACTCTGGTGGGATTTGTGTGTTCTGGAATGCATGACTTAATTGCGAAGAAAAAGACTTTCACAATTATTATTTGGATTAATATAGGATAGAGTTTGAATCCCAAGTCTATCATATTTTTGATCTGTAGCTTGCCACTCTAATCTAATATTTTCACCTTCATCATGAGATCATAATTTCCCAGTGTCTAACTAATATGAGACTGTTTCTAAATTTAATCAATCAGATTATAAAATAAAATTTATCCAAAATGAAAAAAAAAACTGAATATGTGATTCCACTGGTTTAAAGAATTTGTCATATTTGAACCATTCTAATTATTTATTATTATTTAGGCATAATGTAGTTATTTTGTAGATTTACTTGATAGCCTGCACTTTGTATCCTTTCCTTGAGGTGACTTCATGTTATGTTCTTCCAACAATAGCCAATGTTTATGGTAGTATTTTTAGGAAAAAGCGTCATCTTCAAACTCTCAGCTGCAGTCTTGTGATAGAAACAAGGGTAGAGGTAGGGGCGAACACAAGTTGTTTAGTATACCTGCAAACTGTTCCTTCTTCATGACCATTGAGAACTTAATAAACTTTTATTCATCCCTCTCTGTATTCATTTCAAAATGGTGCCCCCCCCCAAAAAAAAAAATTCCTTCACACAAGCAGACAACACATCTAAGGCACCAGGTTTGGTTCTGCAGTAGGAAATGGCATTTGCTCAGTGGTCCCAACAATTCAGTAGGAGACTCATGCCAGCTAATTCAACCTTTCATCTGAAGGTTGAATACTGCTGGTGCTGTTTCCAGCACCTGTGGCAGATGGTCAGTGGAGGAGAAACTGTCCCAGTCAGCACATCACCATCTTTAAATCCCCACATACAAGTCACAGATGGCAGTGGGAATGCCGCTCTGTGCAGCAAGGGCTCTTAAGACAGACCTCAGCCCACCTGAGACATGCAGTTAAAGATATGCCTGCCTTGATCAAAAATGAGCCAAATCCAGACTCTGCTCTGGGATGATCAGAGCACTGAACAAAGAACAGTGGAAACTCCAAGAGCATATGTTCAGAACGAGAACTTGTATGCACATGGTATAGTGAAATCTCTATGCCAATATATATAAAAATCATGAGACATGCACAAAGCAAATTTCCTTAATTTCTTCCTCTCTTTGAACCTAGTAAAAAGAAACCTTACAGACAAAAAAGGAAATAAGTGTTTTCTCACTCTGCCTTCCTCCAAACCCCTTTAATATCAATTAGAGTTTACAGCAAGATGGAACTGTCCTGAAGGCATGTTTTATTTGGTCAGCCAACAATGATTAGAATTGGCTACCAGCATTTGAAACTCATGAAGTATCCAACTACAAATCCATTTTGCTTGTATATCTTAGAAAAATAAAGACCATTTCATATTAGCTAGTGGGATTGTCTCACCTTGACCTCGGTGGAGATACATGCCTTCTTTAGTTTGCTAAGATGTCTGACCTTTCCTCTTGACTTGCATTTGGGCGACATTACTCATGCATGTCACATGCCTGGTCCCTAGCTCAAGACATTTGAAACACTTGTTCTCAAACTTTAGTGTGCATCAGATCACCTGGAGAGCTTGTTGAACAGACTGATCCATCCTCCTCAGAGTTCCTGATTCTATAGTGTCTTGAGGCTCAAAAATGTGCATTTCTAAAACATTTCCATATGATACTGAAATAGGAATGAGTCAAGGTCAGATGGGGCTAGTCAGGCAAAGATAAGGGAAAGGCCCAGAGTCAGGCTCCCAGAAATCTGTGGGCTCCCATTAATCCCAAGGACACGAAAAAGCCCAAAGCCAGGCTCCTACCCCTCCCAGGGAAACAAGAGTTAAGGCAGCAAAAGCAGAGAAAAATAAAAATAAAAATAATAAAAATAAAAATAATAAAAATAAGAATAAAAAAAAAAAAATAAGCCTGGCTCCCTAGCTCCAAAATGTTAGGGAGGATCTCCCTTTGATGGTTACCAAGCAATCACAGAAAGTCATCAGACCACAGAGAAATGTCATTAAGGATGTTCTCAGTAGTCCTTGCTCAAATCAAGACAGCACAAAAATCTCAAGGCCACAAGCTTCCCAGTCCGTTTTCAATAAAAGATGGCCACTAAAATCCCTCAGGGCAGCTCTGTGGGGACCCCTCTCACTTCTGAGAGCTTTCTCTACATCTCTGCTTAATAAACTTCTATGGCTTTCCCCACTGTCAGTTGTCCATGAGATTCATTCTTCAACTCCGTGAGACAAGAACCTAGCTCTCCAGTATCAATCCTGATGATTAATCTAGAGACTGTACCTGAGAACTATTCCTCTAGAACTAAATTTAATCAACTAGTATTTATTCAATGTTCTTAGTTCAATATCATGTTCTATGGGGTGTACAAGAAGAAAAAGTTCCCTCAAGTAACGTGAATTCCATTCGTGAGAATTCGTATTAATTTGCTATGGCTCTTACAACAAAAGACCACCAACAGATTGGCTTAAACAACACAAATTTATTTTTTTAACAATTTGGAGGCAGGAAATTGAAGATCAAGGTGCCTGGAGGGTTGTGTTCTTCTCAGTTCTCTCTGTCTGGCAGATGGCAACCCTCTTGCTGCTTCTTCACTGTCTCATCTGTGTGTACATCTCTCTGTGTTGCCAAATGAAGGGAGGAGACCCTGGGCCCTGGCGCCTTGACCCAGCCCACCCTGAAGGTGTTGCTGAAGGTTCTTGGTCTTATCAAAGGAAGGAATTCAAGGACAGACATGCAAGACAGTGGACTAGCACTGTGCTGTCACACAAGCGGAAAATGTATTAAAAGTAAAAGTATACCCTAGAGACTTGAGAGAGAGCAAGAGCCAGAGCTGTGCACTCTGAGTGTTGAGTTTCTATTTTTTTTGTGGACAGTAGTTAACTAGAAGATGGAAAATTTATTACTTGAGGTGGAGATGCAGGGTTTCCTGTTTTTCTTCCTTATTTGGTCAGGAATTTCCTTTCATGGCACCCCACCATCTTGGGCTTGTCTGGACAGGCTTCGCACTTTCCAGATAGCTGGCCATGACAACCTCCTTGTTGACCTCTGGGTATCATGTTAAAAACTAATTGCATTCCAATCCCCAGTGTCCTCCCCTTTTTATCAGAATACCAGTCATAATGGAACTGGGCTCCACCCTAATGGTCTCACATATTTAAAGACCTTATCTCCAAATATGGTTATGGTCACCATATCAGTCAGGGTTCTTCAGAGAAACAGAGCCAAAGGGATAAAGAGAGAGAGATGATGATTTTATCTAAAGTTATTATGGAGGCTAAGAAGTCTCATGATCTGCCAACTGCAAGCTCAAGATTCAGGAAAACTGATGGTGTAATATAGTCCAAGTGCTAAAGCAAGCGAACCAGGAGAGCTGACATCCGATGGCAGGAGAAGATGGATGTCACAGCTCAACCAAAGAGCAAATTTACCTTTTATCTGCCTTTTTGTCCTATTCAGACCCTCAATAGATTGGATGATGCCTTTGTGCTTTTGTGAGGAAGATTTTCTTAACTCAGTCTATTGATTCAAAACTCTTCTAGAAACACCTTCACAGACACGCCCAGAAGCGATGTTTTACTAGCTGCCTGGGCATCCTTTAGGTCAGTCAAGTTGACACATAGAATTCTCCATTACAATCACATTTTATTTTTTTTATTTTTTTAAGTTATTGTCATTACAGATTTTATTAATAGAACTTTTTGGCTGGGTATATTAATATTTTCTATCATTTTTTAAGGGAAAAGGCAAGTTATGTATTTCTTTTTTTTAATAATAAATTTATTTCTTATTGGTGTTCAATTTGCCAACATACAGAATAACACCCAGTGCTCATCCAGTCAAGTGCCCCCCTCAGTGCCCATCACCCAGTCACCCCCACCCCCCGCCCACCTCCCCTTCCACCACCCCTGGTTCGTTTTCCAGAGTTAGGAGTCTTCCATGTTCTGTCTCCCTTTCTGATATTTCCCACACATTTTAAAGTGCTGGGTCTTGAGACTTCACCACATGAATTAGGCAGGGAGCACAACTCAATTTACAAAAGTGAGGTAAAACAAATCACAGGAAGTAGAAACTTAAACAACTGTAATCATTTACTTTGCATACAAACCGTGGGCTCGCTTCGTCATTTCCCTGGGGAACTTGAGATTCTGTTGAGGACACTATCTAGTGTTTGAAAAACATTATCACAGGCTTGCAGTCGGTGTTTCTGAATCCTGTGGCTAAATTCCCTCCTAGAGAATCCTTCCTTTCTTCTCTGAGTGTTTGGAAATATCCTTATCCACATGGTATATCAGTCGGTTTTCAATTGGTCCAGCTGCACTTAATGGAATTGTCCAAAATTCCATTAAGGCACATCAATATAAAGCTAAAAATCAGAATAAACTTCACCATCCATATGTCTCCACCATTAATATTTGGGGAACATTTTTTTTAAACTTTAAAAGTTTCCTTATGCATTCCTCCCTCTCCTCTTTCTCTCTCCTCTTCCTCTTTTTAGATATAAATATAATTTTGGGACACCTGGGTGGCTCAGTCGCTTAAGCCTCAGATTCTTGGTTTTCAGCTCAGCCCATGATCTCAGGGTTGTGGAAATGAGCCCCACATGGGGCTCCATGCTCAGCAAGGTGTCTGTTAGAGATTCCCTCCCTTTCTTTCTGCCCCTCCCAACTCTCTAAAATAAATAAAATTTAAAATATAATTTTAATTGTGTCATGCTATTTTATTTTTTTTCTACACATGCATTGTATGAGTATAGAAAAGGAGTTATTAGGAGCTTTGGCTCTGGAGTCATAGAGCTTGGGTTCAAATCATGGATTCCAGAAGCAGTATAATCTTAGTGACAAAATAGTCTTCATATTTTATGGTTGTTGTTAGTATTAAACACGTTATTGTAAGTAAAGTCCTTAGCACCATCACTATTGTATAGTAGTATATAAATGTTAGGAATAATACTCATATGAATACACATTTATCTATATATGTTTCAGCTGTCGACTAATGTTTCTTAATACGACTATATCATACTTATTTAATTAATTATGTGTATATTGGTATGTATTTTTTGTTGCTATATTGAAAATGCAATAACAAAAACTAATGAGCTGAACAGCATTACACTTTGTATGGAGTATAAGTGATGAGCATATCCTTTCATTCCATTAGTAGAGATATATTTCATAAAATATTCTGAAATTCCCAGAGATATTTATAATTTCATTGTAGAATGTGCTTTGTATTTTATTATGCATTACTTATATAATGCTTATAAAATAAGAGAAACAAATAGAAAGTCATTTTATTAAAAATGCATAAGAAATCTGGAAAACGTAAAAGCAAACATTCAGCATTTCAAGTTACATTAAAAATAAATTACATGCTTAGAAAAAAAGCTTAGATGGAAACACAAAAATGTGAATGGTGGTAGAGGAAATATTCATATTGTCTTGCATTTCTAAAATTCCTGTAACTGTCATGTGAAAATAACTGCAACAGAGTTTTTAAGTAACAGAAGCTTTTCTTCCTCCAAAGTTTTTATTTCCTATTCCAACTAATAGTCTCTGATGCAAACTAGATCTAAGCCAGTGACATGAAACCAGGAAGTGGGGTGTTTTTGTTTTTTGGTTTTTTTTCGGCTTTTATCGGTTTGTTTGCTTATTTATTATTTTCCCTTAAGGAAAGCATTAAGACAGAACTGCTGAAGAATTCTGGCCTCTTTTCCAGGAGACACTGCAAGCTCAATGTTTGTAGCATCCTTTGTTGAATTTTCACTGTGTGCCACTTGCGTTTCTTCACCAAACTATGTTCCTTGAACGCTGAGATTAAGGGAAGGGAAGAATTTGCTCCAAACTACACGGTACCATTTACAAAGAAGGAAATCCCAGGGCTTTCTCCAGTTCTCACCAATTATGTCATCTCCTTTTTAGTCGTATTTACTTATTTATTTATTTATTTATTTATTTATTTATTTATTTATTTATTTATGCATTTTCTGTTCACCCTGAGATTAGGTCCATAAAACATGTCTGTCTTTATCCATGCTTAACACATGAACAAGATTTGAATCTCTGAAGAAATCATAATAGCTGCCTCAGTTCTCGTTTTGGGACTGGAAACAATTTTGTTGAAGTTCATGATTGTCTTTCTGCGTATGTAATGGAAAATAAAATGACACCTCACCATCGGTCATTTGAGATTATAAGCATTCCTTTAAGCAAAGCTATTTACAATATGTGAATATGAGGGGGAAATACTGATTTTTAACTGAACTGTAGCCTAATATGGTGATATAACTTTGTAATCCAATAGAATGAACATCTAAGGACATGTATTCCTGAAAGCCAAAATGAATTGTTTAGATAATTAATACTAGACACTCTAGAAAAGCACAACTGTTATATTTTAGAGAATAAGGGTTATGGTAAGAAGAAGACAAAATGGAGGAATACATACTTTCAGGATTTAAATGGTTGACTGAAAAAAAAATATTTTCCATGGAAACTAATACTGCAAATATACAACAGGTATTAAAATTGGTGAATTTATATATTGTCTTCTAACAACTGCAATGTGGTCATTTTTATTCCATCTCATGTAAAAAAGCTAAGTTTCAGTGCAATTAAATGGCTTTTTCAATTCACAGAGCTATGAGGTCTTGGACCTGGAATTCAAATGTCAAACACAAAAACTATAATAATAAGAATTGAACCTTGGGACTTAGACAACTGAAGCTGTGACTGAAGTCCTAATAAATAGCAAGAAGATACAGTAAATCCCTAAACAATGGCAGTGAAAATGGGGAAGCAGAGAAATGTATGTTATATGCGCCACTCAAAGTAGAGAACCTTAACCCCCCACCAAACTATTTTTTCCTCAGAAATCTGTTTCAGCATAGAGAACCACCATCTGTTTGGTCCAATCCAAATAGAAAATTAAACACATACACAAACGACAAAATTCTAAAAAGTCTTTGTTGAATCTTCTCATTGATAACTCTTCATGTAATCTGTCAGAAAGCTTTTCACAATCTATTTTTAATATATAGGATTCTTTCATTACATGAATCAGAAATATCCTTGAAAAAGAGTTAAATAGTTAAATTTTGGACCATGAGGGCTTATGTTCCATTCCGTCATTTTATTTTATTTTTTTAAGATTTATTATGTATTTGAGAGAGAGAGAATGGGCGTGCAGTGGGAAGGGAAGAGGGAACTCGAGCAGACTTGTGCTAAGTGCAGAGCCCCACTCTGGCTGTATCTCACACCCCTGCGATCATGAACTGAGCTGAAATGAAGACTCCAAGACTTAACCATCTGACCCGTCCCCCCAATTTTTTTTTATTTTAAAGAAGGAAAATAATAATGCTATATGAATCTATCCAAAGACCCCAAATGATCTGGCTAGCAAAAAACACCCTAAAATATCCATATAACCATTATTCTATAATAAATACCTAATAATTTTCTTTATTTTTCACATAGGAAAACACCTACTGGTAAGTTGGGTCCCATGTATTCCCAGCTTTAGATTTTTAGGTTTAAATTGTTCCAATGCAATTTATCCTGTTGAACTTATTCCTGATGTATGAACCTTTCTATGGTTCTTAGGCTTGCTTTCTTCATTGACTCTTATAACTGCTGAGAAGTTATTTTTATATTTTATTAGTGTGAAAAAGGTTATAGCTACAATGAATAAGAATATTTTAAGAACTAAGCATGTGGGCAGCCCGGGTGGCTCAGCCAAGGCCTGATCCTGGAGACCTGGGATCGAGTCCCACATTGGGCTCCCTGCATGGAGCCTGCTTCTCCCTCTGCCTGTGTCTCTGCCTCTCTCTCTCTCTCTCTCTCTCTCTGTGTGTGTCTCCCATGAATAAATAAATAAAATCTTAAAAAAAAAGAACTAAGCATGAGATTGATTCCAACAGGGAGTAGAATGACGCTATGTGTGCAGAAGAGTCTACATACTGCCTCCCAAACATGTGCACAACTAGGTGTTTTGGTGAACATAAACTGGGTGGCCTCCACAACAGAAATTTACCTTCTCACAGTTTCTAGAGACTGGAAATCTGAGATCAGGGTGCCACAGGGGTTGGTTTCTGGTGAGAGCCTTCATCCTGGCTTGTAGATGATCACCTTCTCACTGTGTCCTCGGATGACGTCTCTGCCCTGTGCACAGGAAAGGGAGTAAGCCCTGCTCTCTCTTCCTCCCCTTCTTCTTCTGCTTCTGCTTCTTTTTAGATTTCATTTATTTATTTGAGATAAAGCATGTGAGAGACAGAGCATGAGTCAGGAGACAGGCAGAGGGAGAAGGAGAAGCAGACTCTTCACTGAGTGGAGAACCTGATGCAGGGCTAGAGCCCAGGACCCTGGGATCATGACCTGAGCCAAAGGCAGACACCTAGCTGACTAGTCACCCAGGAGCCCCTCTTCCTCTTTTTAGAAAGTCTCCAATCCTGTTGGATGATGACTCTACCCTTATTATGACCTCATTTAAACTTACTATCTCTACAAAGACCCTATCTTCAAATACAGTCACCTCGTGGGTTAGGGCTTCAGCATCTGAACCTTGCAAGACGCATTTGGTCCATGACATTTTTCCCCTGGCTCACCAGAATCCATATCCTCACATGCAAAATACATTTATTTCATCCCAGCAGCCCTAAAATTCTTAACTCATTCCAGCATCAACTCTAAATTTTAAAACTCTGAAGTCTCATCCAAAAAAATGTCATCTTAATCAGATATGTGAGAGACTCAAGGTATGATTTACCTGTTTGAAAATTCCTCTACAGCTGTTGAACCTGCGATACCAGCAAAGTTATGAGCTTCTATAATAAAATGGTGGGACTAGAAGAAGACAGACATGCCCATTCCAAAGGAAGAAATTGGAAAGAAGGCAGTTTGTCTCTGTTGCCTGGGCAGGATCTTCCTCAGTCACTGAAACAGGACAGGTGGTCCCACTTCTGGAAATTGAGGAGGAAACAGCATTGGCCCTGGGTCTGTGGTGGAAGTGGCAGTTCTGAAGATTCCTGAGTTGACTTTAGGGTTGGGACCCCAATATATAAATTTTGGGGGAAAACAAACACTCAGTTCATAAAACCTACAAATTCAAATTCACTATGGCATGTTTTCAATAGCAGTTGTGCATAGGGGGCAAGCATTATTTCAAATTTGTTACAGGAGAGATTCAGAGGGTCAGAGTTCACTTAGCCAGGGATACCAATATATTGATATACCCTTATATTTTTCACTTCCTTCCATGTCCATCTCTCGTTTGAACTTATGCAACATCCTCCTAACTGGTCTCTGCAATACTTAAATGTATCAGTGGCTTTCCACTTAACTTATAAAGATATTGTGACTTCTTTTTTTAAGATTTTATTCATTTATTCATAAGAGACACAAATTGAGAGAGGCAGAGACACAGGCAGAGGGAGAAGCAGGCTCCATGCAGGGGGCCTGATGCGGAACTCGATCCTAGGACCCTGGGATCAAGACCTGAGCCAAAGGCAGGCGCTCAACCGCTGAGCCCCCCAGGTGTCCCAGATATTATGACATCCTTAACATTTAACAACCTCAACATGATCTAGGTTCTTATCTGCTTCTTTCTGCAGCCCCACTTTCTGCTTCATCAAATGAAGAGACCAGTCTTCATTTGATGTATTCATTCAATCACAAAGTGATTCTGTAAAGTCCTCTCACCCTGTTCTCTTCACCCCCCCACCCCGGAAGTCCTATTTCCTTTACTCTACGTGGTTGGTTCTCCCTCAGCACTGAGTTCTTAGAATGTCTATTCCAGACCACATATCAGGATTGACACCCTCCTACTCACTCACACAACAATATTCTCTGCTTTTTACCTGCCTCTTTCTGTCTTTCGAATTTTATGAGATTATTTTTTTCTCCCATAGTAAAGTGAGTATACCTACCACCTCTATTTTACTAAGTGCTTTATTTCCAGTGCTTATCACAGAAAAGGTCGGTACATAATACATATTCAATAAATATTTAATAAATAAATTTAAGAAGTCACAAAATGATTAAATATTTAGCAGGCAGGTTCTCATAGTACTTGGTTGTTAATATATGTAGTGGGAAGTAAGCCGTTTTAAAAACAGAAAAAGACAAAAAAAAATAGCATCCAAATGAATGTGCCCTTTAGGGTTAATGGTGAAACTTAATAGGTTAACATTTAAGATTCTCATTGCAAATCTTTAGAAGACGGATTTGGATAGAGCAGTGTAAGTTCTGACAGTGTTTCTTCCTTTTTATTTTTTCTTTTTTGTAATGCAAATAATTGTGTTAAGTTTTCAAAGATGGCTATCTGAATAAACACTTTGCCCACAGCTGCTTTGATAAAAGGTCAGGCCACCCCCCACCACTGAGTCTTTTGTTAGAGATCTCGTTAATTTCAATAGCTGACTCTGCAGGCCCTTTGGGCCCCTTGTTTTTTCTCCTCCCTTGCTTTAAGTTCCTGTAGGCCCCTAACCTCAAACCCCATAAAAGCAGAACTCCAGGCCCCTACACCTTTAGTCTCCATTTACCTGTGACCTCCTGATGCAACATCCTTACAAGTCCTGGAGATTACCATTATTAAATTACCAAATCATAAATTACCATGACCAGGGTCACCTGGCTGGCTCAGTTAGTAGATCATGGGACTCTTGATCTTGGGATAGTGAGTAAGGGCTCGACATTGGGTGTAGGGATTGCTTTTAAAAAACCAAGATGGCCTAGTCAGTTAAGCGTCTGATTTAATCTCAGGGTCCTGGGATTAAGCCCCGCGGTGGGCTCCCTGCTCAGTGGGAAGCTTGTTTCTCCCTCTCCTGTTTCCTCTGCTCCAGCTCTTGCTCTCTCTTTCTCTCTCAAATGAATAAATAAAATATTAAATAAATAAAAATAAAAGAACATCTAATTCTCAATAGCTTAGAGTTATGTTTAAGGGGAAAAAAAAAAAAAGAACCACAAGGGTGGTTCCAGATTAATGTTAATTATCAATAAGCTGAGAAGATTGTAAAACAGATAAGGTGGGACTAGAGGATTTTGAAACATGTATGAGAAGATTTATCAACATTATCAGCTTTAAAGAATATTATTTATTAATTCTATGCATTCATTGCCTATCCGGAACAGAGTTAAATAGTTTAAATGTATGATGCTGTCTCATATTGATAGTCCTATGATTGGTTTTAGAGTTCTAAGGATAAGACAATCGAAAGTCACAGAGGTAAAGTAATTTTATTAGGTTCTAGATCCGGAAACATTAAAGCTTCCTGAATGTCAGGTTCCTCTGAGGACAAAACTTAAAGCCTTTATTTAGCTCTATGCTCTAACCGGTGGGTGTAAGGGATTAAGTAATGAAATACAATCATGCTGGAAGCATTTCTTTGAAATATTTAAAAAGTAACAATAAAAGTTCAGAATTTAAAAAGTGCTGTCAAATTATCTGAGGTGATCTTTATAGCAGTCTTTTTGGGTATATGGGAATTGTGACAATGAGAAAGACTTAATTTGGATTTTGACATTTGATTGCAATTCTCCCACCTACCACCACTGACAATTCCAAGGGATGACATATTTTTAATGAAATTGGACTGTATTGGGATTTGGAGATCTGTAATTCCCTGTTCACCTGAAATGGATCAATATAAAAAATATGAGTATTCATTCAGTGGGAAAAATGGTGCTAGAAGCTTAGTGCACATCACAGTCACCATGGGAACATAAAAAAATATGGAGATCCACGATCCCTACCCTAAGCAATTCTGTAAGAAATTTTGAAATATGGTACAACTCAGAACACAAAAAAATAAATGAGAACTTCCTGCTTCATCCAATCTTTAAGAACTAATGACAAATTTGTGACAAACTTGCTTTACTTATTCTGTCAAAAACTTGACATTTGGCATTCTACTTAAGAACAAAAAGGATCGGGGATCCCTGGGTGGCGCAGTGGTTTAGCACCTGCCTTTGGCCCAGGGCGCGATCCTGGAGACCCGGGATCGAATCCCACGTCGGGCTCCCGGTGCATGGAGCCTGCTTCTCCCTCTGCCTGTGTCTCTGCCTCTCTCTCTCTCTCTCTCTCTCTGTGTGTGTGACTATCATAAATAAATAAATTAAAAAAAAAGAACAAAAAGGATCATAAAAAAACACAATGAAAAATTGGTATGTATGCATTTATTTATTTATTTTTTTTTATTTTTTTTTTTGCATTTATTTATTTATAAATGATTTTCTTTATTTGGAGAGAGAGAGAGAGGAAGAGAGACAGCACAATTTGTTAGGTACACTTGGAGCAAAATCACAGACTAGAATCTGTAGTGGGGGATGGTGTTCAAGGCAGAGAAATCACGAGCTTAAATATAAAAGTCATACAACTAATAATTGGTAGATGTTAGTAACAAGGCCCATGGATTTACATCCAGGATCTCCTATTCATTAATTTATTTTAATGGGTAAAGGAGTTTGTCACAGTGGCGCACGTGAGAAAGCGAGGAAAAAGTAGTTGAGGTGACAAAGGAGAAAGAAATCCTCAAAGAACATTTTACACATAAAAGAGACAGACTTTGTGATACAAAGGAAGATGACAAAGAGGGAAAAGAAAAAAATGAATCTGAAAAATCAAGCCAGATAAATGAGGGAAATCTCTTTTCACATCTGAACTTGGGTAGGGGATTGGGTATTGGGGAGAGACAGTTTCTTCAATGCCATCACTTAAGAAATGCATATATATGTTCAGAGTAGATTGCAAAAATTCAACCGAAGGAGTCTTATTTCAGTTTTTATCACTGACACAATCTATTCTTGCTACTGACAAGGCACCCATAGGAACATGCTGGGGGTGCCTGGGTGGCTCAGTGGGTTGAGCATTGGACTCTTGATTTTGACTCAGGTCATGATCTCAGGGACCAGGGATTAAGCCCTGCCTGGCCTTCACATGGAGTCTGCTTGAGATGCTCTATCTCCTTCTCCCTCTGTTCCCTCCCTTGTGTGAGAGACACTCTCCCTGTCTCTCTCTAATCAAATAAAATCTTAAAAAACAAAACAAAGCAAAACAAAAAAAAAATCACTGTTTTTTTACTCAGGTTCTAAATTAATTGATAGACCAAAAAAAAAAAAAAAAAAAGGAGGAGTAAATGATGGTCAAAATTCCAACTGTAAATAGAGCAGTATGTGAGTGGAGGATGAGAGCCTAAGAGTACTTCCTGACCCTGAACTCCAGGGCAAGATGGATTCACCCACCCAATGGCAGGATGGATAGACCATCCTCCTTATGTGGCATCTTCTTCTGAAGAGCGAAAATATGGAACTGAATTGATCATTTGTAGTTATTTTTTTTCCAAAGTATATGAATTAGATAAATCACTGCCCCATCTCAGAAGCAGAGAGAAGCCAGGGGTAGAATCAGTGAAAATTCTCTGTAAGCCAGAGACTATGTCCCATATTTCTATGATATCTCTGACTTTTTTTAAAAAAAAAGATTTTATTTATTTATTCATGAGAAACACAGACAGAGAGGCAGAGACACAGACAGAGGATCATGCCTGGGCTGAAGGTAGGCGCTAAACCACTGAGCCACCCAGGGATCCCTCTGACTTTTTGTTTATTATTTTTGTCTACAAGGAATAAAATGCTCACCTAAAATATGATAATCATTAAAGTTGTTAATTATCCCACCAAATACAAGTTATGGAGGAAGGTAGTTTCAAGAGTATTTAATTCAACAGCTCAACAATGGAAGAATTTAAATTCCTGAAGTTTTCTTGGGTTAACTCTCTTGGGTTCACATCATTGTTCGAGTAGAGCTGCCACTGCTCCGAGTCTTCATACGACAGCATCCCTTAGCCCAAAGCAATTAAGTGGTCTTCTTTTTATGTTTATCTACGTTTGCTTTAATTAAGTTAGTATAATGTTTCCCAGAAGCCCCACATAAGGTATCTTTTGATGTCTCAGTAGCTAGAATTTGGTTGTCTTCTCAACCCTAAACTAATAACAGCCCAAAAGGAGTGGAATTAAACTCCGAAAACCATTAGAGTTTATTCTCTGGAGTTGTTGGAGGAAATCATCATTCCTGAACTCATTGCTGCTCCCTGCGTTCGTGGAAAGGGGAAACAAAATCAGAGATATTTTGGCAGGAAGTTAAGAGATCAAAGAGTGTTTATCCACTCATCTTTTTCTCTCTACCCCTCATTTATTTGTCTTCTTAAAATGCAGATTTGGGCTTTTGGAATAAATGTAGTATTATTAATGCATGAATATGAAATGCTGAGGTCTGCAAATATTGCTTCATGGAAATGCAAAGCATTAATAGAATTCAACTTTAGGTTCTGTTAAATTATTCCAACATAAATGAAAACTGAAACATTATCAAAATCAATTTAACCAACTAATCAAATAGAATCTCTTAGAAAAGTAACATTGCCCAAACAATTGGATTCTTGGGTCGTTTTATCCTTTGTGAGCAAAACATTTCTTTCTTTTTCTTCAGGCAGTCATATAAAACAAACATCTAATAAAGAGTAAAATTGTCCTTGTAATAAGCCAAAATCAAGATCGATATCTGGAATTCTGTATTTTCTACATAAGCAACCAGAGGCCATTTCCACACACATTATTATACAATGTGGCACAACTAAGTGATTAATTAGGTAACAAGGCATCACATTATGACTGACTAAAATATTTGAGCAAGGAACAATAGAGTGGCTGCCTTCATCCTTCAAATATAAGTTTAAAAAAAGAAATCACCTTTTGATAAAAAAAAAAGCTTTTGCAGAATGTATTTAATTTAATTGGTATGCTTTAAACAGGATGTTGCAAATGTTCAGAATACCATGTGGTTAGGTGATTACCACAGTTCTGTGATTCTTAATTACCCATATGAAGGCCAAATGAATCAGTAGTCAAATGGGGGCAATTATCACATTTACAGAAGAACATGACTCTCTGGTTGGAGTTTTCTGCAAGCCTCATTTGCCGTTACAAAGTCAGTAGTAGATCATTTCAATACAAATGAGAATTGGATGATGCCATATAAACTAAATGTCATCAGTTTGGGGGATGGAGACAATATGGTAGAAAGTCACAATTTCCCCCCAAGTTTATTTTGGCAAATTTCTGGGTACAGAAAATGTGGAACTTGAAATCAAAATAAAAACAATTTCCTTCCGAAAGGCTTGGTTATGGGAACTGCAGCTCCTGGGGCCGTCCCGTCCACTAAGATATATCATTTCATTAAAGCACAAGGAAGAGGAGTTAGTTCAGAAGGGCTGCCAATGGTAAATTGTCATCTTTGTTGTCTGGCTATGTTGAAAATATAGATATTGAGAAGATTTTTTTCTGTCTGGAACAGCTGTAAAATGCAGCCCACAAGTCCCAAATGTCCAGCCCAATAAACTCTCTGTGGCAATTGGCATATGTGCATGCCGTTAAAAATCAAAGAGAAATATAGTTTTTTTTTGCTAATAATTATGCTTTGCTATTAATCAAGAGTAATGACTCTCAGCAGCGCTGCCTTAGTAGAGTTATAAAGATTAGAAATATAATTGACTCACTGATGCCTTGGATGTCCAAAAACTTCTCATGAGTCAGTATATTAAGTGTGTAATTAGAGGCAATGATCATTCTTTTTCAGAGACATGTCCCGGCAATGGTTTGGATTGGAGAAGCCAAATAAAAGGACCAGGAATAACTGCATGATTCATGTTTTAAAATGAATGCCTCTTTTTCGATGTAGCAGATGAACTTTCCTAAATAGTCACGAGTACCAAATGTTGTTTGGTTAAACTTATGCTATTGGAAGATCACAAATAATTTACATGTCAGTAACTCTCAAGGGAATGAATACTTCCCTTTGCAATACCCCCCAGAGAAAAGTCCAAATGCAAACACACAAACACACACACGCATGCACGCACGCACGCATACACCCACTACCAACACCACCAACACCACCAATACCACCTCCACAAAGAACATACATATATACACACAAGATATATACATTCACGCACATACACACCTGTCAATGAACACACACATGTTTGAGAAAGCAGGAGACAAGAAAATAAGATTGAAAAAGCACTGGGATCCCAAGAACAGTAAAGTCATTTGTATATCATGTTCTCTAGGGTCTGAATTTTTGTCAAACCACCTAAATTTATACTCTCTCTCTCCTCTTCCCCTCTTTATCTATCCTTCTTCCTTTCTTTTAAATTAAGCCAAAAATAGGATTATAGAATCAACATTTCATTGTAATGACCACTTTCTCGGTACAGATGTAGCCATGTTAGGATTGACGGGTTCTATCTTCATTGCCACACGATTTATGATTCCGGTTGTTGCATAGCTCACCCAACCTTACAAGATTTCCACAAGAAAAGTAAAGTAGAAATATAGTGAAACATTCAGAATGAAGTATACTTATTGATTTGAATACTCTGTATAGGAGTAAAACTCAAAAGAAGCGTTTATTGTTTCATGCGTGCGTCTCTTACAACATCAATGATGGATCACGAACACAAATAATGGGCTCATTGAATGAAATGGATGCAATCGCGTGTGAATTTAATAACCAATGTTATTATTTCTGTCTTGCCAATTTGTTCTTTTTTCACTTCTGTGTGAAGTAAATTAAAAAAAAAAAAGAGCCCCTTAGCTTTGTCAGTTATTTGCAATGATCACATAAACGTTCTATTTGTTTTGGTTTTAAACCAGTCAATAGTGGTCTGAAATAAGTCCAATTTAGTCCGGTGTAAATATTGAATATTTTAAACTCTCATCCAACTTAGTCCTGAACCAGTTTTGTGAGCTGGCTGGGGAGGTGGGGGAGAAGGAGGAACAGAAAAGAGGTGGGTTCAGTTTAATGTGACTGGTTTTCTTATAATCAAAGCAGCTAGCATTGGTGCTTAAACAGATGATATAAGCAAGGACATTTATCAGTTATTTTGGTTCTAGCCGTGCTTTTGGCTAGTACATTGTCATGGTCCTTTAGTCCCCTTGGACAGTAGGGGACACACGCTACCTTCAGGCTATCTCCTGGGACAGAGTCCATCCTCTCCCCGTTTATTCATCTTTCTCTTGGTGTACACTAGGTGTCCAAAGGAACAACTATTTGCCCATCCATTCGTGGAAGCACAGCGCACTCCTAGGGAGGCCTACACTTCACTTGCCCCCAGCGTGAAGCCTCTTTCCTTAGACTTACTGGATTCGACATCAGGGATGGCCTCCCCACATCCATCCCAAATCCCCAGGACACCCATGTCCACTTCTCCAAATAGTTTCTTTGGGATCCTCTTCCCTGACTTAATGTGCAATATTGGGAACCACCACTCTTGTCTTTCCTGACTCCAAGGGCTGGAGAGAACTGTAAACACACTGAAATCTCTGCAATAAAATCTTCTACAATTCCCCATCTTCAACCACAAGTCTTGTATGGCTCGTGTAGCTGATAAACAAATGCTGGCCAGACCAACTCAACAAAGCCCAACACATCCTGATCACTGGCCATAGTTTCTACTCAATTGTTCTCCTTGGGCCCACAGCCCAACATGTTGACATCTTTTCATGTTAAGGTGGTTTAAATTTGTTGGCCTGTTACACATAATAGGAATTCTGCTGGGTTCTTTACATACGCTGGCAGAGAATCCATATGCTGCCATTATGATTCTTTGTTGGTGATATAAACAAAGATCAGAGATTTTATAAATCATTCAAGATCAACCACTTATAAATGGCAGAGCCAAGATTTGACTCTTTGTTCCCAAATCTTAGGGGAAAATGTTGAAGAGATTTGATGTCTTCTGAACGCTTGCTATGCATCAGGCATCGTTGGAGTCTTTTACATTTGGTTACCTCGTTTTCACAACAACTAAGAAAAAAAAATATATATGTAAATATATTTATATATATTTTATATTAATATATACTATATATATATATATATATATATATTATCGTCCTTTAGAGGGAAACTAGAGAGTGATTATATTCATTTTCCAAGGTCCTAAAGTACATGAGTATACAACCAAAGTTATATGTTTCTTAAAGAAAGCATAAAGCCTATGCACAGTTACATGATTTTGCTTCTGACAATTATATCTTGTTTACTTCACTGCAAAGCCTGCCTACTGCCTTAAGCTTTTCTGCAATTGATTACTTTTATTAAAGTGGGGAGGCAGAGATTTTCTATGACATGATTCATGCAAAGGCAGCAGCATTCATTAGTTTACTCATAGTACCAAGAACTAATTTAAAACTCAATCAGGCACCATGGAAACAGGTAAACCATCATAAATAAGATATTATATTGGTCTTGATTAGCTCACACTTCCCTAGGAGAGATACTGAAATAATTATAATATCCTGCTGAAAAGATGCAGTAAAACTTGGAACGATTATGACTATGGGAGCACTGGACAGAGAGCAATTTGCAATGTAGGTATTTGAGATGAGATTAAGGAATGAGAAAGCACACAGCCCAGACAAGGGGAAGGACTGAGATAGGAATGCAGGAAAAACGGGATGCCTGGGTGGCTTAGTGGTTGAGCATCTGCCTTTGACTCAGGGCATGATCCCAAAGTTTTAGGATCGAGTCCCACATCGGGCTCCTTGCATGGACCCTGCTTCTCCCTCTGCCTATGTCTCTGCCTCTCTCTGTCTCTCATGAATAAATAAATTAAATATTAAAAAAAAAGAATGTTGGGAAAGTAATAAGGATGAGAATAAGAAACAGTAAGTAATTTGATTGTGGCATTGAATACATGGGAAGAAAACAAGACAGTGGTGGACACAAAGGGAAGGAAGAGTCAATTGTTTTAATATGTGATGATTTTTCATTTATTTAATTGGTTGTTGATTCTTTCAATCATCTCTTTGGCTTATATTTTTTGAGTTCTTGCCCGCCACCGGGGACAAAATGGAAGCATGAAGTACATGGCACTCCTCTCTTGGAATTGTCATGAATACTATGGGGATTTAGAAGGTGGAGTCAGAGGGAGAGTTTCTACATGTACTGCACTTCACAGAATTGCCTCTTTTAAAGCCTTCAAAGCCTTGAGAGGAACCCTAGGGGTTCCTAGGGGAATATTCCATGGTGATTAAAAAAAAAAGAAGAAGAAAAAAGGAATAGGCTACTTTTTAGAGCAGTTATAGGTTTATAGAAAATTTCAGACAGTACAGAGTCCCCAGATGCCCCTTCTGAAACGCCCTCCCCACCTAAATACAGTTAACCTAGTATCTTGCATTAGTCGTACATTTGTAGGAATTGATGAACCAATATTAATGGATTATAACTAACTGTATTCCATAGTTTACACTAGGGATTCCTCTTTGTCATATAGCTCTACAGGTTTTGAGAAATGCATCTGATGTATCCACATGATAGCATTGGTCAGAATTATTCCATAACCCTAAAAATCCCCGGGCTGCACACATTCATCCTTCTCCCTGCCCTTTCTGACTCCCTAGCAACCAACCACTGACCTGTCCCTATACTTCTACCTTGTCAAGAACATTATACAGTTGGAATCATACTATGTCACATTTGAAGACCAGTTTCTTAGCGATATGCCTTTAATATCCCCTCACATTTCTGTGGCTTGGTAGTTTATTTGTTTGTTTTTTATTTATTTATTTATTTATTTATTTATTTATTTATTTATTTATTTATTTATTATCACTGAATGATATTCCATTATTTGGATGTGCCACAGACGAACCATTCCCTTATTGAAAGATATCTAGGCTGCTTCCAGTTTTTCAGCAATTACAAAGTAAGCTGCTACAGACATTCCTGTGTAGGTTTCTCTATGGACATAAATTTTCACACCATCTGGGCAACCATATAGGAGTATGATGGCTGGAAAACATGGTAGGAGTACATTTGGCTTTGTATGAAATTTCTTCCCAAAGGGCTCTATCATTTTTCATTCCCATTAACAATGAATGAGAGCTCCTCTTGCTCTGCATCTTCACTAGAATTTGAGGTTATTAGTTTTGTGTGTGTGTGTGTGTGTGTGTGTGTGTATTTTAGGCATTCTGTTTCATGCAAGTGGTAGCTCGTTTTTGTTTTAATTTGCAATTTTTAATGACATATAATGTTGAGCATATCTCCATATGTTTACATACCATCTGTATATTTAGTTTTGGTGCAATATCTATTCATACTGTTTGTCCATTTTGGGGGTTAAGTTATTTCCTTATTGTTGAATTATAAATTTTTTAATATATTTTAGATACCAATCCTTTATCAGATGTGTGTTTTCCAAATATTTTCAGTCAGTAGGTGGCTTCTCTTTTCATTTCATTAATAGTATCTTTTGTCAGAGGATAGAAAATTTTAATTTTAATGAGTTCTAAATTATGTCTTTTTTTTTTTCTTTTGTAGATTGTGCTTTTGGTTATGCTTGAAAACTCATCATCAAATACAAAGTCATCTAGATTTTCTTCTGTGCTAGCTTCCAAAAGTTTTATAGATTTGCATTTTACATTTAGGTCTATGATCCAATTTGAATTATATTTTGTAAACAGTATAAAGTTGGCATCCAGATTCATTCTTTTAAAATGTAGATGTCTGATAGTTCCAGCATGATATTTTGAAAATATTATCCTTTTTCTATATGATTGGCCCTGCTTCTTTGTTAAAATTCACCTGACAATATTTGTATGAGTCTGTCTTAGGGTACTCTGTTCAGTTCCATTGATCTATTTGTCTCTTGTTTTGCCAGTACCACAATGTCTTGATTAAACAAAGTCTTGAAGTCATGTGGTGTCAGTCTTCCAGCTTTGTTTTTAGTATTGTACTGGCTATTCTTTTTTTTTTTTTTTTTTTTTTTTTTAGATTTTTATTTATTTACTCATGAGAGTCAGAGAGAGAGAGGGAGAGAGAGAGAGAGAGAGGCAGAGGGAGAAGCAGGAAGCAGGCTACCTGCAGGGAGCCTGACATGGGACTTGATCCCAGGTCTGCAGGATCAGGCCCTGGGCTGAAGGCGGCGCTAAACGGGTGAGCCACCCGGCTGCCCCTGTACTGGCTATTCTGAGTCTTTCACCAATCCCACATAAATTTTAGTATCAGTTGTCTATGTCCATATAATAACTTTCTGGGACTTTGATTAGGATTGTGCGAAATTTCTAAAACAAATTGGAATGAATTGACATTTGAATTAACTTCTCCTATCTTCAAATGTGGAATTAAAAAAAAATTATTTAGATTTTATTTAATGTCTTTCATCAGAGTTTTGTAGTTTTCCACAATAAAGATTTTATACATAACTTGTTAGACATATATCTAAGAATTTGATTTTATTTTTGTTGTTAATGTAAATGGTGATTTTTTTCTACTTTCAAAGTCCAGTTGTTCATTGTTGGCATATAAAAAAGCAATTGACTTTTGTATACAAATTTTGGATTTCCCAGCCTTTTCGGTAATAATTTTTTTGTTCCCGGAGGTTTTTTTTTTTTTTTTAATTTTCTACATGACATTATGACAATAAATGACATCTGTGAATAAAGACAAAATTTTTAAAGATTTTATTTATTTATTCATGAGAGACACAGAGAGAAAGAGGCAGAGACACAGGCACAGAGAGAAGCAGGCTCCATGCAGGGAGCCCGATGTGGGACTCAATCTCAGGACTCCAGGGTCACACCCTGAGCTGAAGGCAGATGCTCAACCACTGAGCTACCCCGGCATCCCAATAAAGACAATTTTAATTCTTCTCCCCCAATCTATGTACTTTTTAATTATTTGCTTTTCCTACTCCATTTGCTCGGTCTTTCAGTGTATAGTGAATAGAAGCGGAAAGAGAGACATTTTTACCTTATTCCCAATGCTAGGGGGAAACCATCTAGTTTTTCACTATTAAAAATGGTGTTAGTTGTACATTTTTTAATGATATTTTTTTTATCAACTTGAGGAAGTTCTTCTCCATGTGTAGATTTCTGAGAGCTTTTATCCTAAATAGGTTAGTTTTTGTGAAATGTTTTTTCTTTATTTACTGATGTGATTATACATATTTTTCTTCTTTAGACTGTTGCACAAATATATTGCTCAAGTATATTGCACAAATATATTGCACAAATTAATTTTTGCATTTTAATCTGCCTTTTATAGCCTTCCTGGAGAGTTAAATCTTTCTCCACTGAAATATTTTTACCTATAATAATAGTTTCTGCTTTTGAGCCTCCTTTGACCAATAGTAGTTATAATTACCCCAGCTTTATTTTATTTTTCTGTTGTATGCTTTAAATATTTCTATCTTTTAAAAAAAAATAAATATTTCAGTATAGGTATTTTTAGATGTGTCTGTTAAAAGTGCATATCATTGGCCACACTTTTCCTTTTGTATTTTCAAATTCCATGTTGTACATAGTCATTTAGTCCATTTGATTTAATGTTTAGGGTTTAGATGCTGTCAATTTTCTAACTTGTGCTACATTGCTTTCCTCTCCCCTATTTTCTGCTTTCCTGCCTTCTTTTGGATTGTTTAAATCTTACCTTCCATGGTGCCACTAACTTATATTAATTTGGTTTATAATATCCCTCTTTATTCTTTCACCAATTAGTTATGTGTTAGTCGTCAAATGTGTCTGCAGATTATTTAATAATCTTGTCTTCAAGAAATATGGGCTACATGTACCCCCCCCCCTTAAATCTGTACTGGAATTAGTAACTTGCTTATAATTAATCGAATGCAGCCAAGATGACCCCATGTGATTTTGAGGCTACGTAACAGGCCATGCAGCTTCCTCTTAGTTATTTTGTGGTGATTTTTCTTGGGGAAGTCAGCCACAAGTACCATAAGATCACCATGCTGGAGAAGCAACTGGCCAACAACTCTAGCTAGGCTTCCATCCAACAGGTAGCCACCATCAGATGCCAGTCCAGTCAAACCATCAGGTGACTGCAGCCCCAGCCAACGTATAAATGCAACTGACATAAATTTCCTGTTTCTGAAATTTCCCTTTTATCATTCCATTTGCTAGACTTCTTGTGTCTGAAGAAACTTTATAAGCTCATTTGGTGGAAGCCAACCAAACCTCACATTTGCGGGTGACTCATATGTTAGGAAGACCAAGGTAAAATATCTCAATCTTATATAAAGAGTATGAAAAATAAATGAACTAAATGACTTAAAATTATTCTGAAAGATGTAAAAGGCTAAATACAAGTGCTTGTGGTTATACGACCATAGCCTGCTCTCATTATAATTATAGGTGTTTTCTGTATATTAAACACCTTAATTATAAGATGTATCTAATGTAATTTTCATACTAAAAGATAAATGATTCCTTAATCTCATTTTAAAAATCAAAAACTTTACTCAAAATCCAGTTACTAACTGGATTACTCAAAATCCAGTTAGTAATTCCTTTCGTATAGTCATCCCTAACTTGAATTACTAGTACCCCAATAGAAACAAATATATCTGAGTTGTTTATGGCTAATTTTGGAAACTGATATATGTGTATATACACATATATGACATAGATGATAGATAGAAGATAGATGGAAATATGAGATGCACATTTAGTGAATTGTCAATGATCTAGTTTATACTGTAATCATTCAAAACCAAGAGAAAATGTGTCATGTTTTCTATTTATAGCAAACAAAAATATCACATATACAACACACTACCATTTTCTTTACACTAATGAAGTTATTTAAAGGAACTGTTGTTCATTGAAAATATAAAGAAATAAAAGTATGTTTCCAGGTGAAGATATTTAAAGTGCCTAATACTATAACATGGTTGTTTCTAAGTTGATATATGACAAAAAGATGTCAAGGAAACAGCTCCTTTTTAGCTTCCATATTATAAAAATATGTATGATTTTATTTTTGCATCTTTATTTCTTATGAAATATATGATGCAATCTAATGTAGTAAAGATGTAGAATCTGGATTTAGCTAAATCTGCATGTAAATCTTGTCTATAAAATTACTAGTCTTGTGATATGGGGGAAAATGTTATAGACCTTCTGTGCTTTTATTTCCTTATCAGTAAAATGGCATATTATTTCCTATTTGTGTGTATTTTTAAATATTTAAGAATGGGGTGTTTGTGAGAATTCAGTGAGTAAGTACTGAGTACACAGTAAAGTATATTAATATATACTGCCAATATTGTTGTTATAAAAAAAGGATTTCATTGTGTTTTCAAAAAATAAAATATCTTCCCATTGTACAAATGCAATTATTTTATGCGTTATGAAGTAATATTTGTGTTGCATCTTCTGTTATATTAAGCCAAATTCAGTATGTGCTGCATTAAGGGATAAAAAAGAGATCTACCAAAATACACTCCTCATATACGTAGACACAAAGCTACTTAACAAAATATGAACCATGAAAACTGAAATTCAGGATCTCATTTACATTCATATCAAAAATATAGAAATGTAGGCACATTCTGAACAAACTATCTGTAAGACATGTGTATTAGATTAGATTCAAACACTTCAAATCTTAGTAACTATAAAGTACTGTGATAATTTGTTTATTCATGTGTTACATGATTGACTAATTGGTGTAGGTGTAAGACGCCCTACGTCCTCCACTCGTGAGCTTCTCTATTATTGCAATGGCATGGTAGCTACCTCCCTCTACAATGAGTGATCCAAGAGATTGGGACGTACACAGGGCTATTCTCTTTCTGACCTCAGATGTCACACAACATCCCTTTAGCCACAGTCTATTTATTTACATAAGTCTCAAAGTCTAATACACATTCAAGGAGAAGAGAATTATGTTTCCTCTTTTGAAGGGAATAGTATCAGGTCAGTATCAGGTGATGTAAAAACCACCACAATCTGTGTATTGGAAAATACAAAACATTTTGAAATAAATGAAAGAAAATCCTCCCCCCCAAAAAATGAAGAGATAAAATATGCTTATATTGAGAAATATTATAAACATATCAATTCTCCTCAATCTATATATACTCTAAACACAATCCTAATAAAAATCCAGCAGGGTTGTGAGTATATGTATGGGTGAGAAGAATTTGACCAAATGATTCTGAAATGTATATCTAATACCAGCCCTCATTGAGAAGTTGCAGAAATGAAGATATTGTGCTGATAAATGTATAGATAAATGAAACTTGAATAAGGAGTCCAAAAATATGTCAACACATGTGTGCTATTATGAGTTCAATTGTATGTCCCCCGAAGATATTGAAGTTCTAACCCCCAGTGCCTGAGAATGTGATCTTATTTTGGAATAGACTCTTTACAGATAACCATGTTAAGATGATGTGTCTTAATCCCATATGATTGTGGAAAAAAGAGATACTACAGACCCAGGCATGGACATACACAGAGGGGAGGCGATGTAAGGACAGAGCGAGTGTACCTGAGGCTACCAGAAGCTACCGGAAACTTGGAACAGATTCTCTCTCACAGCACTTAGAAAGAACCAATGGCTCCAACACTCTGATTTCAGACTTATTTCCTCCAGAACTGAGAGACAATATTTCCATGGTTTAAGCTATCCAGTTTGTCCACCACAGGACACTAATACAATGGCGAATTGATTTATCAAGGGAAATCAGTGGTGAAAGATAGTTATTTCAACACATGGTGCTGGATATATATATAAATTGTCATGCCTACCTCATAAGCAATAAATAAAATTTTTCAAATGGATCATGAACCTAAACATTAAAGAATATGTAACAAAAGTTCTAGAAGTAATACCATGTAGTCTTTGTTTACTTTGAAGTAAGCAAAGGTTTTTTTTTTTTGTTTTTTGTTTTTTTTTAATAGGATAGAAAAAGCAAACATTATTAAAGAAAAAAACAAAAGTTCACTTCATTGAAATTTAAAACTTCTGCTCTTTGGAGGATACAGTTCAGGAAAATGATAAAATAAGATACCAAATTTGGGAAATATTCCAAATCCATAGGCTTTATAAATGATTTGTATCCAGACTGTACACATGACTATCTTTACTCCATAAGAAGGCAAGCAGCATGATTAAAACACAGCTTCCAGCTACTGCCCAGAATATGGAAATCTAGAAAGAGCAAAGATTCCACACTAATAAAAACTAAAAAGTAGCCAATCTATAAAATTATAATTTTCCTTGCACCCAGAAGAGAGCTGAGTTCCAGTTCCCAATCCACCTGAAATTCAACTGAAAAGGCAATTTCAAGGAAAGACTCTTTTCAGTCTGAAAGGAAGGTGGCCAACCCTAGGGCGAGGTAAAGGTTTCAGCTTGGATGCAACTTTGTACATGATTGCTAAGTGCTGAGTGCAGAGTGGTGGTGATATATAAGCCCTGGGCACGTCAGGCACAGAAACAGACTGCAGCCGCTTTCAGGCTCATCACAGCAGACTTCCAATGGGCCTGAGAAAGATTCAAAGCAAAGAAAGCCTTGGCCAGTGGCCCAGGTGTAGAGAGTTATAGCCAGAGCTTCATCCAGGGATCCTTCTCCTTTACTGGGGAAGAGAAGAGAAAGAAGAGAAAAGAGAGAAGAGAGGAGAGGAGAGGTAGAGGAGAAGAGAGGAGAGGGGAGGGGAGAGGGGAGGGGAGGGGAGGGGAGAGGGGAGGGGAGAGGGGAGGGGAGAGGGGAGGGGGGAGGGGAGGGGAGGGGGGAGAGGAGGAAGAAAGTAAAACAAAGAATGTTTTAAGCTTCTGGGTGAAGACCAGTAAACTCTGTATTCCCAAATACTGGGGAAGACCTAGTAGATCAGAAGTCTGGAAAATAAAATAAATATGCAAATAAACTCCACCACTAGGAGAGGGTCAGGAAACTTTTCCCAGACCAGACCCACAGAGATCACCTGCTGCTCTTTGACCTCCCCCTGTCTTCACAGTGACCCTTCTGCATCAGGCATTTAATAAAGATATTATAGATGTAATTATTTAAATTTGCTTGGAAATTGCCGAGATGGCCTTATAATCTCTTTCAGTCATATGAGCTACAACTTAGAACATTTCTGATGGGTGTATTACCACAAGAAATTAAATACATGCCAGATGGTTTTTAGGTGCTTTACAAACACTTAGGATATGAAATACAATTTCATTAAAATATATTAAGTGTTCATATTTAGTAAAACATGTACTCCTAGGAAAGACAAATTACAGTGTAAACTCTGTACTAATGATCTTAATTATTTTTTGTTACCAATTAAATTCTGGTTTGGACAGCCTCAAATGACTCTTCAGTGTATCCAATAATGCTACATTCAAAAACATATTTTAACACTTACTCTAGAAACATTCTTTAGAAGAAATTAGTACTTACATAGGATTCCGCATGAATATCAGTATAGAAGGATGAGTTCAAATGATTCCTCAGTGTAACACTTATAGCAAATTGTACACAGAAGTTAAGAGAATGTTCTAGAGAAAGGAATATAAGCTGAAACAACCAATATAATGTAAGAACTAAAATCATATCCTAGTTTGGGATAAAATCAACAAAGCCTCATACTCATTTTTATACTACCGAGAAAAATGTGAATTTATGCTCAATAATAGATTATATTTTAGGCTATGTTATTTTTATTATATATGATATTATCTTTGTAATATATACAGATATGCTTTTTCTCAGGACATGTAGATAAAATATGTAAATATAACAATATTTTAAAAATTGAATTTATATGGTGGGTAATAACTACACCATTCCATATTTTTATATGCTTGAAAAGATTTGGTGAAAACTTTTATTAGGAAGAATTTTTTGAATCTGTGTACCAGATTCATTGAAACTATATCAGTAGTTTCTAAGAAATGAGACCAACACATTCTCCTATGTCTGTGCTAAACTGTTCTAGGTCTAGGCAAAAAAAAAAGAAGAAGGAAAAAAAAAAAAACAGCTTAACTGTATGCTCTAGTTATAAAAGCTCTTGGAAGATAGGAATATGAACCAATTAAAACAGCTTACTTCTCAGGACTAGCAATTTGCTCACCAAGGCTCACTCTAAGACCTTCATCACCTTTTTCTGGTACCTAACCATTCCAGAAAAAATGCAAATCACCTTTAACCTGTTGGAATGGTTACTATTAACAAAGATAAGAAATAACACGTGTTGGTGAGGATGTGGAGAAAAAATACTTGGGCGCTGTTGGTGGAGCCACTAAGTTGGTGCAGCCACTATGGAAACAATATAAAGATATGTCAAAATATTAAAAATAGAACTACCATAGAATTCAGCAATTCTACTTCTAGGTATTTAGCTGGAGAAAAGAAAAAAGACTAGTTTGAAAAGACAGTCATCTCTGTTCACTCATTGCAGCATTATTCATAATAGCCCAAATCTGGAAACAACCTAAATATCTATCAACAGATGAATGGATAAAGATGTTCCCTACACACACACACACGCACACACACACTCACACACACACACATCTATGAAGGAACATTATTCATCATAAAAAAGAATGAAATCTTGCCATTTGTGACAATATGTTTGGACCTAGAGGATATTATTTTAAGTGAAATAAGTCAGTCAGAAGAGACAAATACCATATGACTTTACTTATATCTGGAATATAAAACAGCAAAACAAAATAAAACAAATGAACAAATAAAACAGAAACAGTCTCACAGACACAGGGAATAAACTGACGGTTGCCAGAGGGAACGCGGGCAGGGAGACAGGTGAAATAGGTGAAAGAGATTAAGAGGTAGACTCAGGGGATCCCTGGGTGGCGCAGCGGTTTGGCGCCTGCCTTTGGCCCAGGGCGCGGTCCTGGAGATCCGGGATCGAATCCCACATCGGGCTCCCGGTGCATGGAGCCTGCTTCTCCCTCTGCCTGTGTCTCTGCGCCTCTCTCTCTCTCTGTGACTATCATAAATAAATAAAAATTAAAAAAAAAAAAAAGAGGTAGACTCAGTTATAAAATAAGACGTGGGGATGCAATGGACAGCATAGGGAAGATAGTCAACAATTTGCCAACAGTTTTGTATGGTGACATGTGGTAACTAGACTTATTGTGGTGACCATTTTGTGACTTATATAAATATTGTATAACTATATTGCATACCTGAAACTCATAAGATACTATACGTCAATTATTCTTCAATAAAAAGAAAAGCATTCATGTCATAAACTGAGAACTCCCATCCAACTTCTTGATTTTTCAATGAGGTCCTGAAAATCCAAATATCCTCCCTTAATTTTATCTTTTTAAAACAATACCAAAATCTATCGAGGTGGTTTACTATCACAATAAACCTAATAAACTATCTTTGCTCCAAGTGGGTTTTCAGATATTGGCAGTTGACCCTTCTCATAGCCAGCTTATTAAATTAGGACACAATCACTAAATATAATGTGGAGGTCTCAACTAGATCTTAAGGCAGAGAAAAATAAAATAGTTTAAGAGAATTTCGTGGGTACTGGGAAAATTTAAGTATTAAATGGATATTATTATTATTTTGTTAAATGGATATTAAATGACACTACAAAATTTTTACTTTAGAGGTGTGATATATAATTCAGACATTATGTAGATGACTGTTTTATTTAGGATGTGCTAAATATTTTTTGGGAAAATATAAAATTACATATTTGGGGAAAATTTAATTTTAACAGGGGTTGTGTACAGTTTCTTTATTATAATTTATTTTTTTTGAAACCAGTTGACATATGGTGTTACATTAGTTTCAGGTATATAACATGACGATTCAACAACTTTATACATTCCGCTATGCTCACCACAGATGTAGCTACCAACTGTCACCATTAAATGCTATGATGATACCATTGACTGTGTTCTCTATGCTGCGCCTTTTATTTCCATGACTTATTTATTCCATAACTGGAAGCCTACATCCCTCCCTCCCTTTTACCCATTTGGCCATCACTCCCCCATCCCCTCTACCAAACTATTCTTTATTTTCAGATGATATAGCAAAACAAATGATCATATAGGTTAATAAGAAATAATTAAGTGTATGCAGAAAATTGTTAAACTTTTTTAATATGGCTGGAGGATAAGATGTAGGCTAACTGTGTTAGTTTTCAACCCTTGAAAATGCCATTAACATTTTCATAAATCTTTTCCACCAAAGCTGTGCAGAAACACATGCCAGATTTATTGCCTTCTGATTGTTGATAGAATCCCTAAGATGGTTATTTTGAGAATGCTCAAGTTCACTGAAAATCTTGCATTTTGATATCTCAGGTCAAATATATAACATATATTTGCAATAACCCACCAATGATTTTTTCTAATTTGTTCAAATTCTCACAACCATAATCTGGAAAAAATGCTTTCATACACACACGTACACACACATATTTACAATTAAGCATTACTTCCTTTTAATATTTTGAACCCTAGAGGAGGATGGGCCAAATCATACATATGCCTATTTTAGCCTTTAGTGGGGAGAAAATTATTTTAGAAGCTTGAAAATGACAGAGCTCTTCACTGAAACACTCCATGGAACTCATGAATTACAGCCTCTGTGCTTCCATAGAGTTATTAAAATTTGAAAAGGAGAGAAGGAAAAGAAAAATAAAAAATAGTTTCCATCCTAGTCTACAAAAAAAGGATTAAACATCATGGCATTGACATCTGGACTTTGAAGCAGGTGAATAGAAGGCCTACTCAGGATTGACAGCCCACTGACTTATATTTAATTCAAAATTACTATTCACGTCATCTCAAATTCCAGAGAAAGCAGCAATCTGGTGTCACAAATGCTGAATGTGAGCAAGATTGTCACACAAAGGCTAGTACCATATGTCAGACTTAAAATAGAAACATAATTTTCTTTTTGGGCATGGATGACAAAATGTCCAGTAATGGTGACTTCTGTTGGCATTTGCGATGCTAAATAATTTTAAGAAAATAATCATGCCTATAGTTTTCATTTTAATATAGCATAATTTTAGCATGCATCTTCATGAATATATAATTTTATCTAGTAGGATTATATATAAACACACAGATATAAATATGCATATATATAAATAGGTATGTCTGTATGTATAAAATATATATACACAGATTCATGTTTGTGTAGGTATAAATGTGTTAACTACTATGTTATCCACATATATATATATAGCTGTGTATTATATATTATATGCATTATATATAAGTTTGCTGTGTATTATATCTATGTACATATATGTGTGTGTATTTCCTTGTTGTTGGAGGACAGCCCCCGAAACCAAAGAAATTTCTGGCTCAAATGTCAGTAGTGCCTTTTCTATACATTTAAAAATTTGAGGACCTCATTACTCATTAAACATTTAAGAAGACTGTCTTTTTGTAAGAATTATGTGCTTAGGGTGAAGAAATATTTGGATTACTATTGTTTTCTGTTTTAAAGATTTATATGCCTGTAATTCTAAAAGGACTACAGCAGAGAGGACAGAATAGGGTTAGGGAGGTTTATGTATACACAACCAACACGAAATCAAGGACATGAGTGAAATTTGTCAGAGCAGAGGTAAGAAAATTTGTTCAGAAATATATTGGTTATTTATTACTGCATGACACATCCCGGAAAACTTAGTGGCTAAAAACAACACAATTTATTATCTCACAGTTTCTGTGTGTTGGTGGGGGGCAACACAGCTTACCTGGTCCATGCTTCAGGGTCTCTCATAAAGGTAAAATCATAGGTTTTGGCCAGGGTTCTTATCTGAAGCTTAACTTGAAAAGAATCTGCTTCTAAGCTCATACTGTTGTTGGCCAAATTCAGGTGGGTTTTTTTTTTTTGTGTGTGTGTGGGGGGGGGGGGCGGGGTTTGGATTGATGGCTTCAGGTTCTTGTGGGCTGTCAGCTGGAGGCCACTCGTGATGCCAAACCACCTGTTGGGAGGAAGTTGCCGTCAGTTTCTTGCCCTGTGATTCTTGCAACTTGGCTGCTTGCTTCATGAAAGACCATAAGCCAAGAAGGCGATAGAAATATTCTGCTAAACAAGTTGTCATTTTTACAACATAACATAAATAAAGAGTGGCATCCCATCACATTTGACATGCATTTTTGGTGGAAACAAGCCAAAGGTCTCACCCATGCTCAAAAAGGGGATTCCACAGGGCATGAATTATTAGGATGCAGCAATCATTAGGGTCATCTAAGAGTCCACTCACCACAAGAAGTAAAAGAAGCGATCGATGCAGAGAATCTCCTAAGCTTTCATTTACTAGAATCTGAACATCACAGACAGAAGGTAGAAAATAAAGAATATCCATCTTAGATGAAATCTCCAGAACTGCATACAGTGAGTTAATTGTAAAGTAGCGGAAACTGTATTAGCCAAGGATTATATATCACCTGGTATGTTGAAGAGAGGCTCTAAAGCAACACTGAGAGTCAATGATTTCATAAACAAAGCAAAGATTAGATCAATAAGAAGTCTAAATGTGTTAACATAAGTGTTTAAAAATTAGCTGTTATATTAGAACATATGTTACCATTTACTTGTACTAAATACATTTTTAATCACTTTAAGTCCATTATATCAGATATTTCAGGAGTCAGAAAAAATGCTCAAATATAATTGTTTATGAAATACTGTCTCCTTTTCCCTCTAGGACTGATGAAATACATCTGGAGCTAGGGTACGAAAGAAACATATTGACTAAACTGGCTATATATGTTTAAATTATTAATATATATCACAGGTGCCTGGGTGGTTCATGTGGTAAGCGTCTGACTCGTGATTTTAGCTCAGGTCGTGATGGGGTTATAAGATCCAGCCCTGTGACAGCTTCCATGCCTGTCTATTGTGATGCCTGTGTTGTGACATTAATATATCACAATATTAATATAATGTTCTGAAAAGTCAAAAAAACAAAGGCAAAAAGATGAGAGAAAATGCCAAGGGTAATGGGAGGAGCCGATAAGAAAATTTCTACTCTGTAAAAATCATAATGTAAAACTTGATAATCAGAAAATTACACTTTACTTATATTTGAATAAGAATGAATTATGACAAAGCTTTAGGAAATATGTAGTATTGCTTCCACCAAGCCATTTTTCTATTCTCTTCTATGTCTCATTGGGATCTTACTAGTTTCTGTTATCTAAGAATATCGTGTATTTATGACTAATAATGAGTAAGTGTGCATCCTTAATGGGACTTATGATCTTCCTTTATGTCTCCTTATAGTCTTCGCATTTAATTATTCATATCTAATCATATCTAATCATTCTCTAGCCTCTTGTTTTGCCATTTAACATCTGTATGATGCAGGAAAAAATAGAGGTAATAAATCCCAAATATATATTTTCAACCCTGATTCCACATTTAAGGAGTTTTATCTTCATTTTTACTCTATCTTTTGGAAGTCTTACCTATTCATAGTAAGCCCAAGTTTTTGTTATCAGATCAGGAGCCATTCCCCTGTCCCTCTAGTATCTATTTCAATAAATAGTACCAAAATCCATCCAATTTCCAAGCCAGAGATGTTGAGGTCCTCTTGCCTTGTCCATCTCCTATCCTTTTTATACCCAGTCACATTATTATTATTATTATTATTATTATTATTATTATTAATTTTTTTTTATCTAGTCTCTTCCTATCCTTACAGATGCTTCCATATTTGTATCACCAACCTATGGCCTCTTGGTTGAAAATTGAACATCTAACTGTATTTTCTATAATATCTGCTTAGGTATATAATCAGCAAATCAAACTTAAAATACCCAATCAGAATTTAGAATCATCCTCCACAAACCCATCTATCTTACCAGTCTTCTATTAAATAAATAGCTTCCCCTTATGCTCAGTTGCTCAAACTACAAATTGAAAAGTAATATGTTGATTTGGGTTACTTGCTTGCTTTTATGTTTTTTATATCTAACCTCCAGTCCTTCAATACATCTTCCAGGCACATCTACATTATGTTCCAGGTCAGAGGACATGTCCTCATCTCTACTGGTAAAATCTCTCCTGAACCACAGTAAACTTGTGTCTGGATATGGCAACAAATTCCTAACTTATGTTTTTGTAACCAGGCTGGTATTTTATAGTTCAGATTGAGTTTTCCAAGTAACACATGTGACTCTGTCTCTTTTTGATTAACATCTACTGACATCATTAATCCACTAGTAGTTTGCAATTGATATCACAATACAATGCAAATCTCTTACCCTGACTTAACAAAATAATTGGATGCAATCACTATGTATTAGACCTCAGTTTCCAGTCTTTTTCTTTCTGTCCCTCTGTCTCAAGAACCCTTGCTGTGATAATGTGAGTGATGGCCTCTAAATTCCATGTGTATGTCCTAATTCCCATAACCTGTGGATGTTACCTTACATGGAAAACAGAACTCTGTGGCTGTAATTAAGTTAAGGTCCTTCAGATAAAGTGATTATTCTGGATTACCTCAATGAGCCATAAGGGCAATCACACATGTCTTTATAAAGAGGAGGCAGATGCAGATTAGATCACAGGACAGAGGAAGGTCATATAACCTTGGAGACAATCTGGAGTGCTAGGGCTACACACTAAGGCATGATGGCAAGCATGACTGGAAGACCCAAGGCCAAGGCCAAGGAATGTATTCTCACTTGGAGCCTCTGGAGATAGTGCAGCCCAGCTGACTCCTTGATTTTAACCCTGCGACTTCGGACTTTTAGCTTCCAGAACTGGGGAAGAATCCTGTTCTGTGGTTTTGTAGTCATTTGTCGTAGCATCCGTAGGAATCTAATACCCTACCTTCTAGGTCTTTATCAATCCGTTTACATTTATTACTTTGATTTTGAATGTTTTCATAGATGGTTCTTTCTCATCAATGAAGACACTGCTCAAAAGTTTCCTTTCAAAAAAGCTTTTGCTAGTCCTCCTGGATACATCACATCTCTCTCCCAAATATTTTGAATCACAGGCATCACTAAGCTTTCCCTTTCCTTTCTTAGGAGTGTGTCATTCACTCAGACAGTGTCTTATCTGCCATGCATTCAAAGTTTGTCTTCTCCCACAAGAATGTAAGATCTTTGTGACCTACAGTTTTAACATATTAAATTGTCTTAAGAGAAGTTAATTTTACTTTCTGAAATACTGTCCTCAGAAGAGCTTATTGAATAATAAGTAAAAACAGGTTCACAGAGACCATGTCTATTTCCTGTTTTTCCCCTAAAGATTGGCTTTGTTCAATCATATTCATTACAGAAATATTACTAAGACTATTTTATGACTTTTTATTTCTTATTCCACTTAAGTCTTCCAATTATTGCCACTGTCTAAGGATTGATTTAAGAAAAAATAAATAAGCAGCAATTATATGCACTGCCTTCTGCAGCATTAATGAAATTTTAAATTTCTTCTGTGAAAAATAACATAATTATGCATTTCTTTAATTACAGTCTTGTATTATTTGTTTTTTTTTAGGGGGGGAGGTTCATATAAATAACCAGTGATATTGTTGTTCAAGTAATGAAGACTCTCCTAACTCCCTCCTATCAATTTTTTATTATTTCAATGTAATTTATTGAGTGATGCATTTTGTTTTTCTTTCTCCCTATTATTTCCCTTCTTCTAGCCCAAGCAGGTTCCAGACTTTTCATAATCTTCACTCCGGGGATATACAAAGCAAATGAACTTGATTAGATTAGTGGTTGCTACATTAAAAAAAAATCCAAATATAACAAATAGTATGTATTAGACATGGAGTGATGGGAGAGTGTTAAGGGCCTTTAAGACAATATGAAGTGAGGTTTGTTCTTTCCTGACTTGGAAGGGGATAGAAATCTCTGTGTCTTTCTACCAGACAGCAACATAAACAATTGGACCTCAGGTGTTTCCTAGCATCATCAAGTTTCCCTTGTTCCATGAATTACACTAAAATAGAAGATTCCCAGAACATGATGGGAACTTCCAAATGGACCAATACATTTCCCGGTGGTAGTCAGCATGGATTGATCACTGTGATCAAAAATGCATCAAGGTACTTTGGAGATAAGTGTAAGAGTCTAGTATTTTTGTACAGTCCTTAAACAGTCTCAGTCATAACTGGGATTGAATTTCCTATCAGCTCATTTCAATGTAGTTTTTGAATTAAAGAAACTGTATTTTTTTTTTTTTTTGGAAATGTAAAAGTGAATGAATCATTTATGAGAGCAGAGTCTGAATTAACATCAAATAGTAAGTCAAAGCTCAAATTATATGCATCATCTGAAGTTCCAGAAAACATCTGACATTTGAAGGTCATATAAGAAAGAATCTTCAAAAAATAGAGACTGCTTTACATATATTTACACAAGATTGAAAGAACTGCATATTTCCCTATAGAGGTTGAAAGTTTAGAGGATAGTGGAGATTGTGTATTCAACTGCTTCTTATTATTTGTGACCATTTCTTGCTTCATTACCTTTCTTTAGAAAGAAGTAATAAATGCAAAATCTTCTGTCAAAACTCAGTCTTCGTTCTTACATTACTCATACCTGATTTCAGCATAAATGTCATGCACTATGTAATGCGCATTTTTCAATAGAGCTGAACACGGGCTTTTTTTTTTTTAATTGAAAGAAAACATACTTACTTGCACTCTTCCCTCCCAAAGCCACCCAATCCTCTGTTTTTCAGATGTGAACATTATGCATTGTATAAAATACATTTCACGTATGTATGATAAAATACAAAGGCACTATGAGAAAATAGTGGGAAGCTTTTAAATATGTCATACCAAAACATGCTACCCAGAAATACAACTTTTATTTAGAAACTCTCACATAGAAGCTATGGCAGCAACTTGCTCGATAGACTTTCTTGTCTGATCCAAAAGTGCTTGTACCCACCTTGTGAATTCAATAATGGACTATAATGAATTCTTCCCAGACAACCATTGTGTAACTGTTTGTGCATCTTTATGAGAAATTCGTCTTTAAGGAGGAAATTGGAATTCAATATTTAAGACATTTGAAAGGAGAAAGTCAATAAAGTGATAAAGATGAGATGGATGGTAAGACGAAAGTAGTGACCCTGAGTCTTCATAGGTTGAGTTTGTGCGATGTTGCATAGCAGGTTATTGAGAAGAGCTTTTAAAAGGTTATTATTCTTTTCTACTGAAAGTATTGAGAAACCATTTTTTTTAACTGAAAGTTTTTGACTCTCAAATTTTTTACCTGTATGGTGGTTTCTTCAATTTCTCAACACTGATATAGTACACTGTGACATGTTTGCTCTTGCTCAGCCGTTCTGTGACTAGGATATGATTTACTTGAAACATACCCAAGGGCTTTTTTCACTGGGGAGCAGTGAGTGACCCTTCCCCCTCCTAATATCCAGCTGCAGTGTTTCTGGGAGAGGATCTTGCACCATTTTCATATGGGTGCAAGATCCTGGCAAGTCTGGGTAAAATTCATTTCCTTACAGGAGGTGGAGAAGAGCAGGAAGTCCCAAATGGCAGCTAAGATTATTCAACCCAATAGACATATGATTGCAAGATGTTTGTAAATAAAAAGAAACTTTGATCCACTGGATATGTGAAAATTACCCCACCCAAAATCACATATGTTGATAAATTGACTTATTTCACCAATCCTGATGTATTTCACCAATCTTGTCTTGTAGCTAGCATCTGCAATCTACTCCATACAAATTCCCTGTTGTCCCCATTCTTGCTCTAACACCCCAGTATGCAACTTTGCCCTTTCCACCTCTGGGACACCTCCCCTTCCCTCTATGACCTATGACCTACAGCATCCCATCCACTAAGTCAATCTTCCATTTAGAAGTCCTCCTCCCTTACCATGTCCTCTAAACTCCCACAAGGCCGCTAGAGATCTTCACTATACCCCTTCATGCAGGTATCTGCCTACCTTTCCCAACTGCAAATAGTAGTTTTTGGATCAAATTATTTCAGAAGGGAAGGAAAGGAAACAATAGATAGGAATAGATAAATAAATAAAATAAAATTGCTTTTTCTGCTTTAAAATGATCCTGAGTTTTTAGATGACTACGTTTTAGATGACTAAGAAGTAGCAATAGCTAGACGTAAAAATAAAGCAGTTACAATGGTTGGAAGGAAGCCTAGGCTGACGTATGTAAATATGAGCTAGTCATTCTTCATTTACATTTAGTTGATTGTATATGTGTTGATTTTTTTGGTTGTTTTCTGCTTAATGATTTATTTTATTGATGACTATTTCCTTGATTAATTATATGTGCTATTTATGTCAATGGGAATTCTTGGCATCCAGGATGGAGGGTAAAATATTTGATCCATTAGTGGAATAGACATGTAAATGTAAGTCAACAATATTAATCAGAGTAGCAAGATTGAGAAAAGTAATACAATTTAGTAGTAGAATGAAGGAAAAAAAGATCAGACCAAAAAAAGAATAATGTGGTCAAATATATATTGGCAAATAATAAGGATATCCTATGGAAGTACTTATATATAGGACCAAGACTCATGAGATTATTGGGTGGGAGGGAGAGAGAGGACTATGAGGAAAGGAGACAGTGGAAGAACGAGTGACAGACTCATGATTTATGATCTTTTATCTCAGTTCAGTTTAAGAATTCCTGGATGTCAATATTTGCCAGGATAGAAAAGTACTGCTATTTACATTTTTTTAGATATCTCATAAATTCCACCAATCATTTTGATCTCACGAACCATGTCAATGGAGAAGTCATGTTCCATCTTCATATTTAAAAATCATTAGTGATTTTTAACTCTGCATTTTTCTGCTGAACTGAGTTGCCATAGGGGTAGATATTATCACAAAGGTATTCTAAAATCATTAGCACTTTTTGTTTGCATGTCCATTTACTCATGAGATGCATTGTTTTCACTTTTTTTGATTGTTTCCAAAGTTCATTTCAATATTATAAATTTCTGCAATATATTCATGGCTTATTAAATCATTATATCACTTAAAATTAAATAAAATTTAAATTATATTCTTGAGAGAGGAGGATGTTTGTCTGATTGGTTAATATTATGTCCTTTCTTATTTTTCAGAATAAGCAAGCTATATCTACTCTCTCAAAGTTGTCTTGTTCTATAACTAAAATTTTAATTTAAATTTTCAACATAAAGAAGAGATAGAGATTTATTGGACTGATCTTTTGTTTAATTGGCATGACACTCACGGAGTGGTTTAATATTTGTATCATCATTTATTAAAACCAACATCATATTAAAATAACACTAAGCTTCAACTAATTATAGCTCCATAAGATGTGACTTAATATAAGGAAAAATAATTGAATGACACTGGGTTTTCTTTTAAGAAAAAGTATAATATATTAAAATAAGTACTTGGATAAAAGTCAGATAATATGTATGGTGAGGTCAGGCATGACATTAAATAGCAATAATTAGAACAAATAACTCTGGTTATTAATTTCCATCTGTGAGAAATTAAAAAGTTGAAATGAATTTTCTCCAAGACTCCTTCAGCCTCAGAATTCTTTGAGTCCTTTCCTGCTCATTTATTTTGTCTTCCTCCATCTACTTTCATTAACTGAAGTCTCTTTTATCCATAGCGTAAGAGACTACACTATTTTTCTCTTTTCTTTTAGATCTATCTCTAGCTTTCTAAATACTATTTATCAAGATTACTTTTCACTATTATTGTTTTTGTGCATGTGTAAAAATAGAAACAGAATACACTTCCCATTACTTAATGTTTTAGTTTTTGCCATAATAACACTGCATAATGAACCATTTCTCAAATTCACTCGCTTCCCTTTGGTGGCCAGATGACTCAGCTCTCCTGCCACAACTAGTGCATAGAGTCATTCAATCAGATTTATTTCTCAATGTGGGCACTTTCAGGGATGACATAAAGTCCCAGACTTCCAGTTTCTGTTTCAGCATGTAAAGAGCTTGGAAGTCACCACTCTGTCCTAACAACACATAAAAAACTGAACAGACTGAAAAATCATCAATTCTTCTTTGCTCTGTAAAAGAAATTAGGTCTCAAGGCAAACTGCTGCCCCCCAACTCAGAGAGACCAACAGGGGGATACAGAGAATTATACGTTACTAAAACAGAAACCCACTATCAGTAACCTCCATGGGAACCACTGCCAAGGTAGGATAACCCAAATCATAATTGATTAACTGCTGGAGTGTCTGTGTGAAGTCTGAGAGATAAAACTTCAGGAAAAACAACATGTAGATACACATCCAGTCATGGGGAGGGGACACACTTTGATGAGTTTTTACCTTGTGGAACTCAACTGGGTCTCACACCCAATATCAGAGAAAAATCTGCTCATGCTTCTGGCAGAGGGAGGAGAAAGAAACTATTTTGCGATAAGCCACAGCATTCTATTCTCCTAAACAAGGTCTGCTCTCAGGAGAAACTATTTCACCAGGGCTTAGCCTGTTGACATTGCATTAGAGCTGAACTGACTCAGGGGAAGGGAAATACCCAACCTAGGCATTTTTTTCCCCCTAGGTTCTCATGTGACAGAAGGGAAATAAATGACTCCAGCCCACCATTGTCCCAGCTGAGTTGTGTGTGGGTAGGTAATACTGAGATGCATTAATGAAGTGCACAGTCCAGAGACAGAAGCTCACTAGAATGTTGAGACCTAATAATAGCAGTAAAGAATGCTCCCCCACTCCCCACAGCTTACTACTACATTGCTAAAGGACTATTTATGTAGCTCCTTGACCTAATACATCATGTCAGACTATCAAGAGAAAATTACAAGATACAGTAAAGGCAAAAAGCACAGGGCAAGCATCAGAATGAGACTCAGATATGACAGGGATTTTTGGATTAATCAGACCAGGAATTTAAAATAACCATGATTAACATGCTAAGGTCTTTAACATATAAAGTAAACAGCATGAAAGAACTGATGAACAACGTAAGCAGAGATACAGACATTCTAAGAACCAAAAGAAATGCTGGAAATCAAAAACACTATAATAGAAATGAATAGTTTTGATGTTAATATTTTAGACTGGATACAATTGAACAAAGAATCTCTGAGCCTCTCTCTCTTGAGCAGAGAAAAAAATAGTAAAAAAAAAAAAAAGGAACAGAATATGTAAGAATTACGAGACCATTATAAAAGGTGTAACATACATGTAATGGGAATATTAGAATGAGAAGAAAGGAACAGAAGATGTATTTGAAATAATGTGGCTTAGAATTCCCCCAAATTGATGTCAGACACCAAACCACAGATCCAGTAAGCTCAGAGAACACCAAGTAGGATAAGTGTAAACCAACCGACAACCAAATAACATTACACCGTGACCTATATTTTCAAGTTACAATGTTCAAGAAAAATCTTGAAAGATCTCAGAGGGGGAAAAAAAAAACAAAAACAAAAAAACAAAAAAACCAAAAAAACCTCAACTGTTTCAATGTTCCAAAATGCATTTCCTACAAAATATATTATCTATTCTACCCATATTTCCCTATTTAATGTCATTCAATACTTCCAAAAACTATACCAGTTCCTGAATATTATGTGCAGGTTTTATTTTCATCATTCATGATTTTCACGACTTTACTTTTTCATATAAATACCAATTTCAAGTTCTGTATATACACTTTCTCTTTCCCTTTGGGGAAAGTACATTAACATTACAACAACCACTTAACAGGTATCACTTATTTAATTGTCCCTTACTTGAATTTTCTATAGAGTTAGAAACTCTTTTCAAACCATAAGTGACTCTTAATTTTTAAGAACAAACTGAGGATTGATGGAGGGATGTGAGCGGGGGATGAGCTAAATGGGTGGTGGGTATTAAGGAGGGCACTCGTGATGAGCACTGGAAGTTATATATAAGTGACGAATCACTAAACTCTACACCTGAAACCAATTTTGGCATATACATTAACTAACTAGAATCTAAAAATAATGGAAAAAAAGAAACTTTATTCCCTTCTTCCTAATTCTATACCTTGTAAATGTTTATATTATGTGTGGAAAACCTAAGCATTGCTCTTTTCTTTCTTTCTTCTTCTTTTTTTAAATTACAAGTCTACCTCTCAAACCAAAAAAAGAAAGAAAGAAAGAAAGAAAGAAAGAAAGAAAGAAAGAAAGAAAGAAAGAAAACTAGTGACCTTTTTGTACATTATTAGTGTTTCTATTTCTAGAAGATGTTCTTGTTAAATAGTGGATACTCATTAAATGATTTATTTTTGTGGAAATTGAAGTACATGCTATGTCTTTACAAAAACTAAAAAAGGAAAAGGATTTCACTCTTTTGTAATGTAATATTTAAAAATGCAATGTCTGAATCAAGGTTACAATATTCACTGCCTAATATTGTTGACAAATATCACTTTCCCTTCATTTTATATAAATAAATAAAATGCATATATTGAGTTCAATATATCCTCAGACCCTGATTTTCCAGTGAGACTAAATTCTTCAATAGCAAACTTTTTCTAGGAATTTCAAGGATATGTTACATTGGAAAAGCGTAAGTGAAACTATTGCATTTCTTTAACATATTGACTTCATACATATAGAAACCAAAGCTTAATTACCATTTATTTTGATAGTGCTGTGTATAGTAGCTGTGATGGCAGTAACAGAGATTTTCTTTTTTTTTTTTTTTTTAAAGATTTTATTTATTTATTCATCATAGATACAAAGAGAGAGAGGCAGAGACACAGGAAGAGGGAGAAGTAGGCTCCCTGCAAGGAGCCCCATGTGGGACTTGATCCCAGGACCCGGGGATCACTCCCTGAGTTGAAGGCAGACACTCAACCGTTAACCAGGCATCCCAGTAAAAGAGATTTTCAAAGTAAGCAATAGAAATCCATCTGAACACATGTAATAACCTTTGCTTTCTTGTTTATTAGATTTGCCCTTGTTAGACACTTAGCACTGTTTCCATTTGTATGTTCTTTATTTTCTGTCAAAATATTAATTAAATCATTTTGATACCATAGATGGAATATTAAAACCATTCCTCAATGTCCATTTTATGGATTGAATAATACATCAGTAACACAAAATTCTGTGTGTTTTCAATTATGTTTTATTTAAGGAATGTGCCTTTGATTACAAGGGTGGTTATGGCTATTTGTTGCCATGATGGAAGGGAGGGAATTTGACCTAGCTTTAGTCTCTACTTTCTCAAGTATTGATATAGGGAAACCTTGTTAAAGAAAACTTTCCAACTATTTCCCAGCCCATGACACCCATTTTGGATCTTTCCAAGACACTTAGAAAAGTATTGCTCTGTTCATATTGTCCCATAGTCTATCGTGTAGAATCATGAGCTCCAACTCAAATCATTTTTATTAGGAAAAAGGAGACACAAAACACTTCTCTTTGTTTGTTTGGTTGATTTTTATGTTACTTTTGATCTATTGTATACTTGGATTGCATGTTATGCTTTTTTTGTGTGTGAGGATGACTTACAAAGTACTTATTTTTTCTTAAAATTATAAATTCTCTAGCCTGAAAAAAGAAAAACTTTGAATTTTTGGTAAATCTATACACCATTCCCCTATTTGTGAATTGTTTCTGCAATGCTTCCTGAATGTTCTGAACATTAAGCCATGTTTCACATTTTGTCCTGGTAACCCATTACCATGTTTCAAGTGTTCTCAAAATACAAGCCACTGAAATAATTTCTCTGAGGCTGCAATATAATCATTGTAAGTACTCATTATGGCCATAGTTTGGAATGGACATCCAGGTTTATTAAGTTATTTTCACATATTTCTGTTTTTGCTATGACTTTCCAATTTTTGCTTTGTTTTTATATATGTATGGTACAAAGCAGTTGGTTATGTTAAATAAATTGAATGGCTACTAACTTGTATGTTTTAAATTATATATCCATCTATATATATAATTATATATTTTATTATATATATATAGATAAATCTTTAAAACTCCTGTATTTTTATATGGTCACTCCCCCACTCCCTTCTCTACATGGACAGTGAATATAAAACTGTGAGAGTAGAATATTATCTAGTGAATGCATTTTGTTTGTTTTATCCCTCTTTTAAAAATGTGTGACAATATTATTAAAATTTTGGGACACTTGGGTGGCTCAGCAGTTGAGCATCTCCCTTTGGCTCAGGGCGTGATCCTAGGGTCCTGGGATCAAGTCCTACATCAAAGTCCCTGCAAGGAGCCTGCTTCTCCCTCGTCTGTGTCTCTGCCTCTCTCTCTCTCTCTCTCTGTGTCTCTAATGAATAAATAAATAAATCTTTAAACAAAACAAAACAAAAAAAGAAACACATAAAGTGACTTAAATATTGGCCTGTTGACTCCATGTTTTAACAGTCATATTTCTCATAACCTAAGTAAAACTCTTTTTTTTAAATAAACTTTTTTAAATAAAACTTCTGAAATGTAATCAAACGAATAACCAAAGATGTTAAATTGTCATTGAATATTTCCCGACAACATCATACTTGATATTATTTCTAATGACATAGTTTGCTAGAATCGCTCAGGCTAGGCTTGCATTATTTTTGCTTTGGAATCCATTCTGAATGTTTATGTATTTTAACACAGTGCATATTATTCTGTGTATTATCTTCTGAATTCTCCTCCTGTTCAGCCATTTTCTCCTAATATTGTATAGAGCAAAATTGAACAATTGAACATATAATGGCAATGAATCCATCCATTAATGATAACTTCACAATCATCTAAAGTGTGCTAGCTTTCCTGTTGTGCAAAAAAAAAAAAAAAAAAAAAAAAAGAGAGAGAGACATAGATGTGGAAGTATGTCTAATGAACATGTAGCCTGTACCCTAAAAGAACAAAGAAAGGTTTTATAAAATCACATTATGGTAAGGGAGCATAAAAATATATGCCCAGAGCACCTGGGTAGCCCTGTCTGTTAAGCATCTGACTTGGTTTTGGTTCAGGTCATGATCTCAGGGTCCTGAGACAGAGCTCTGCATCCGGCTCGAAGCTCAGCTAGAGTCTGCTTGAGATTCCCTCTCTCTCTGCCCCTCCCCAGCTTTCCAGGTCACTCATGCATGTGAGTGTGTGCGCTTTCTCTCTCTCCAATAAATAAGTAAAAATCTTTTTAAAAATGTGCTCAGAGAGTAACACTTGTTTTAAAGCATTATAGCTGGATGAATACAAAACCACTAAAACCTATTTTCTCAGTGAATGATACGATAAAGTGAAAAGGATATTTGGGTTCAGAAAAGTTCTTTATGGGCACAAGTTTTATTTCACAAGTACATGTCTCATTTTCTGATTTATTTCCATATATTTACTATAAATATTAATGTGCATGTGTAGTTATTTGATACAGTTGATGAATGTGAGAATTTGATTTTATTATTTCAAAAGTGATCAAAATACAAATTAATTGTAATGGTAGATTGCTGATTTTAATGTGGGCTATATAATTTAACATGGTACATGTAAGAATGTTGACAGGTTTTTTAACTGATTATTTATGTCATATCTATGGTAAAATAAAGACACAGAACTGTTAGAATTGTGGATGCTTTCTTAATTGTCTTTTTTAAGTAAATGCATGTGACTCGCATTGACATAATTTCTGTTTCCCTCCCCCCAAAATAAATCAAATAAACACAAAACCTAAGAGTGTCAAATCTTACCAAATAACTGAAGTGCAACCGAAAGGTAGTTAATTTAAAAGTAAAAGAAATAGAGATGTAAGACAAAAATGGTAACACCATCAATATTTGTATCACAAATAAAATATCTTTTGTCATTAATATTTTTACTATTTAACATATTTGAGAAAATATTAATTTGCTATATGTAAATGAGAATTATTACTTCCTTTCTAAATTATCAAAGAATGGCTCAAAATGACACAATGAACAAGACCAGTTTATTTAATTATATGATGAGTTGCCTATTAAAACTTTTCTTTTAAAACATTGCATACATTTTAAGGATTTGGAAAAATCAAGGTTATGACTAATGACCGTATAGGAACAGGAGAGCAGTTTGTTGGAACTAATTACCTTTAGGAATTGTTCGTGCAAAAATTGAGATTTGATTACTTTCATTTCTCTTTTTTCATTACTTTATTGCTACGACCTCTGTGATTTTTAACCACTTGTCTGAAATTTAGGTAGACAGAATGGATTAAAGTGGAATTAGAAGATGATGTATCTGATTCTTTGCTTTTCAAATATGCCTGAATCATATATTTCATTACATTTATTCAGAATCTCCTTTATGAGAATTTTATGATCAAATGGATGGAAAACTTAACTGTAGTTCAAGCTTGTAGAAAATGAAAGAAGTGATTTTGTTTAATTTAGAGGTTTACATAAACATTTATGAAAACTGAAAGTTAAGTAGATGTATGCACTTTTGAATAAAATGCATCATTTCACATTTTAATTTTAACCTGATTTTAATAATTTCTGCCAGTTCCAAATGCTATCTGCTTGTGTCAGATGGCACATCATGACTGCTTCCTACAGTTTCTTGAACTATGTATATGTTCTTTTTTCCTCTTAAAGTCTTAATTAGATATCATGTCAGCTATCATTTGTAGATTCATGTTTCCCAAATTAAAAATTTCAGCTCTCCCTATATCCTACTTCACTTGGATTATCAGCTAACAAATTAAATATAAAAATCACATATTTAAAAATATATATCTTATTGTAATGAACTTACCACTTTGATGGTCAGACTAGGGTTGGCAGGGAAAGCCTCTATTCTCATCTAGAAAACAATCCCTTACATTTTTTTTTTTTACTGTTTCTGACTACATCCTTATTTTATTTTATCTTTTCTATAAATTTGACAATTGATAGTTTCCTTTCAGCCTGTGTTCCCTTGCTCCCGTGGAGTAGCTTTTTCAACTCTCCTCAGCATTGTCTCTGCTCATCTCTCAAGCCACAAGAGATGCTGTATCTTCCTTGAAGCCATGTCTGAAATTTGAAGTCAATCAATGTTATCACATTGTGCTTCACTAGTTCCACTTGCATATCTTTCTCACAGAATTCAGTGTCTGTCATCACAACTTAGGAGCTTTTCAGCGACCAACAAAGAATTAAGTGTTCAATAAAATTGGATTGGCCAAACTAAATTAGACAATGAACATTCTGCAGCTCTATGTACAGCCTGTTATTATTCCACTCAAGAACAGAACCACTTTAAATGTAAAATATTCACTTTATTCTTTTCCCTAGGCCTCCAAGGCAGTCTTTATTTTTTTTCCCCAGAAACAATGTTTATTTTGTAAGCATAATTTCAATTAATCATTTCTTATTTGGGACAATTGTGCTATCAATTGCTCTGTCAACAAAACCATTACTTACCATGCTGTCCTTTGGGAAAGTTCATTCTTATACATAAATCATTTGTTCTCACATCTGAGAATTTATATATTGCCATGGACAGATAATGAACTATATGCCCTCACGCATTCCCTTTTCAGACTATTCAAAAGATAATTCATGGGTCACCTTCAATGAGTGAAGAGGTCTCTGGCACCCTTGTTGCTAGCATACTAAGTTAGAATCATGTGATTTTGGGTGATCACATAATTGTATAGATACTTTTAAATTTGGGAAATAATATTTCATCAAAATTTTTATGAGAAAATAAGTAATGCAAGTTTTTAAAAAATTTGGTGAATTCTATCTTGGGGAAAAACTAAATCTAACCAAAACAAAACAATAAACTCATTCCCTAAGGAGATAGACACCTACCTTACTTGAATTAACTTTAAATTGCTTTGTTTCCTCAGGCTGGAGTAAGTTCCCAAACTAGATATTAAATTGGTTCTAAAGCTCTTTTTTTTTTTTTTTCTTAAATAAAATCATCAAACTCACTCTGAAATGGAATTGGAAGCCCAAGGAAGAAAAAAACAAAATGAAACAGAATTTATGTCTGCATATTTTCTTTAATTTACCTCTTAACTTCCTATGAAATCTCTAATAATGAGAATCAATATTGTTTTGTTTAACGTTTGTTTTTCCTCAAGTGGTGGCATACACGGAAGTAAACTCCTCTTAATATAAGGCAGTTTTCACTGTTAAAATTTACTTTCAATTCAAAGACCATGGGAATGCAATTTAAATATAAATAAGAATTCTAAACATATTTAGCAATTGATTTCTGAGTTATGGGGTTAAACAGATTAAATATTAATTACATTTTAGCATTTATTTTTTTCTGTTGCTTTCCCTTGTCAAATGTGAATTATTCATAGCACAAAGTAAGTTATCATTGAAATTAAAAGGGGACATGAGGTTTTGAAGATTGTGTCTCCTTTTTATACTATTAACAATGACTACATATGCCTTTCTTAAGAAATAAATGTGTTATTAAAACCAGAAAAACAGGGATTATTCTTTTAGGATACATGTATTGTGGAATGTTCCTCTTAATTATATTTGATATAAAATTTTGCCATATACTGTTCTGATCCGTTCTTCTCTCACCACTGCCAATAGACTTACTGGCCCCATCCTTAATTTCCTGACCTTTTATTATTTCATATGCTTGGTGATTAGCTGCATTTTATATTTGTCTTAGAAAATTGAGGGTACCCATCATGTTACCAAATTTTAAGGCTTTAATTATAGTATTTATTCAATACTATAATTTGGTTGTTATAACTTGGAGAAAGAGATTCTATTGTCCTCTCATGAATAGAGCCCAAAGCTACTGCTGAATATTCTGTAACGTACTGGATAACGGACAATTATCCAACCAAAAATCTTAATCATGCAATGGCTGAGAAACCCTGCACTAAATTGAGAACCTCGTCACTCACACCGGATCTTGGACCAACGACATTGGGCTCACCTGGGAACTCACTAGAAGTATGGAGTCTCAGGCCCTGCCCCAGACCCACTGCAATCAGGCTTCCTTTACCAAGATCCCCAGGGGATGAGCATGTCCACTAATGTTTGAAAAGCACTGGTTGCAAGTAATGCTATTTTTTAAAATAAACTTTAAGAATGGTTTCAGTTTTACTTAAAAAAGTGAAGACAATATAGAGTCCCCATGCACTTTGTACCGAGCTTCCCCATTACAAAAAAAAAAAAAAAAAATCAACATAGATATAGACGTGTAATGTGATACATTTATCACATTATTTGCAATGATTATGTTTTATAAAGCCACTATAAACATGAAATTAGCCAACACTAAACTATTGCTTTGTGGAAATATAGGATTCGGTTCCTATGAGCTTCTTTATCCATTCTTCTATGGATGGACACTTGGGTTGTTTCCAGATCTTGGGTATTGTAAATAATGCTGCAATAAACATAGAAGTGCAGATATCTTTTCAAATCAATGTTTTCATATTCCTTGGGTACATATCCAGTAATGAAATTACTGAATCCCATGGTTAAGCTCAGCATAAGCTTTAGGGACATTTCCTCTTATAATTCACATACTCTTTCAATCCATTGATTTCTCTCTAGTTTTTAATACTATGCAAGTTTAGGACAATATTTGCTAGAATAAGAATAAACGTCAGCATCCTGCTGAAGTATGTACAATAATTCCCCTATCTTTTTAGAATTTCAATAGGAGAAAACTTATAGATTGGTTTCCCCCAATGTAGAATATGTGCTGTGGCAATCCAAAGGCTGGACCTTCAAAGATGTTCATGTTTTTATGTTCAGAATGTGTGAATAAGTGAGGTTACATGGCACACAGAAGCTAAGGGTGACTATAGAATTGTTTGCTAACCAGCTGACCTTAAAATGGGAGATTATTCTGCATTAACCTGTATGGTCCCAGTATAATCACAACACTCCTAAAAAAAATAGAAGGGGTAGGTGTAAGGTGAGAGGAAAAGAAATGTGATGACAGAAGTAATTTCAGACTGATGTGATGTCAGAAGGACTTAGCCCTCTATTGCTGGCTTTGAAAATGGAGGAGGGGATCCAGAGCTCTATAAATGCTCTCTCAAAATGCTAGAAATGTCAAGGAAAAGGATTTTCCCCCACAGAATCCAAAAGGGATATAGTTTTGCTGCTTTTAGTTCAGTGAGGTTTCAGATCTCCAGAACTATAAGATAATTAAATAATTTCTATTGTTTTAAGTCACTAAGTTTGTAGTAATTAGTTAAAGCAGCAACAGAAAACAAATATATTCTTTCCCCTCTGTCTCTGTACACGCACACACGCGCGCGCGCGCACACACACACACACACACACACACAGTATACATGTGAGTAAGGGACAGGTGAGAGTAGGTAGGGAGAGATAGGTAGGGGGCCTGGGAGTCAGGTTCACAAAAAATCCCCAAAATGCTGAGGTATAAGGAAACCAAAGATAAAGGAACAGGCCAGACTACCCTGCCCTAGGTGTAGGAGGGTGTCTTTTTTAAGATAGTCATCTGTGACCTATGAAGAATAACCAGACCCCAAAGAAGAAGTAAGCCATTAAAGATGTTATCACTAGTCCTTACTCAATGGTGATATCAATGGAGAGGTTAAAAGGATTTAGGTTCCCTGACTGGCTTTCAATAAAAGACCAACCCTACAAGCCCCCAGTGGCAACCCTGTTGGGATCCCTCTCTGGAGAGCTTTCTCTGGATCTTTGCTTAATAAACTTCTATCCCTTTACTCACTCTCCTTTGTCCGTGAGATTCATTCTTTGACTCTGTGAGACAAGAACTACCCTCTCCTGTATCACATATATATGTAAATATACGCATATAACATATATTATACAGATATTTCAGCCGTCTGTGGTTTGTATTACGTATCAACATGTCTAAATATACTCATTTTCATCATTCCAAATATTATCTCCAGTGATGTATTTTTATATAAACACTGGCTTGCTTTCAGTCTGTTTTTCTATAATTGTATGTTTTGAGGAGAAATGCTTTGCTTGGTTTTATGAAAACAGGAACAACTGTGAACATTGGGTCCATGTGATGAGTTCAGGAAGTTTCACATTTTGGCTTTTTTTCTGTAGCAAACCTTCTCCCCATACTGACGTTTGAGTGTTATGTGTCCTGACAGGCCTCACGTATTACAGAGAAGTTAATGTAACTTGTGTAAGGTAGGCTGATGGGTGTATTATCACTCTCACAGCTAACATCAGAATTATTCTCAGGAAAGAAACTGTGGAACATATTTTGATAGGCCATTTAGAACAAGTAAGGCACTGAAGGTGGGAGAAGAGAACAGGAGCCCTAACAATATAGACATATGGAATGATACCCTAAATTAGAAAATATGAATAACGATAGAGAGATGCCAAGCAACACCACTAGCAATTTTGTTACAGATATTTCATCCCCAGTGGGCAACTGCTGGTGAGATTGTTTTGCTTCCATGGAATAGTCTCAATTTCTGAAGGATGTGTTGCTAAGGGGAGAGGAGAGGAAGCTGATGTAATCGGCCTCTCCCTCCTGAATTACATCTCCCAGTCTTCCCTATGCACTTCCTACTAACTCACAAGGCTGAAGGGACTTTATTAGTGTAACAAAAAATTGTAGAACAATTTTGGTTCTAAAGAAGGAATTTTTACGCACTTTGCTCCTCTCTCAACTACTACCCTCCCCCATGAAGTTTGGTATTGTTGTAAACACTGCAAGTCAAGAAATTATATTGATTGAAAGTGAATTACATTGGGAAGCCTTCGTGTTTGGGGATTTTTAAAAATGTTGTTATTTTTTGTGCTCTTCTTTTTTATATTCAATAAGTGTGTATGTTTTGCAAACATGTCTGAGAATATGGTTTTGTCTTCTTTAAAGTCAAGTATTGGGTCAACAGGAGGATTCTGTGTTTAGGCCTACAGATATATCTGAGGTGCTTACTAATGAAGAAGTACAGACTTATAAGTCATTTTGCTGCCCCTGTGAATAAGGATTTCCCTTGAAATTAGTCTTTCCAGTGAAATCTTCTTATCAATAAGTTTTGCATGAGTCTTTTTTTTAAGATTTTATTTATTTATTCATGAGAGACACAGAGAGAGACAGAGACATGGGCAGAGGGAGAAGCAGGCTCCACACAGGGAGCCCGGCATGGGACTTGATCCCAGGACTCTGGGATCACACCCTGAGTCAAAGTCAGATGCTCAAACACTGATATGAGCTAACCAAGCATCCCTACATGTGTAGATAATTCAAATTATTGAATTATGTTGGAAACAAGTCTGGAGGGAAAAGCAGTGAGGCATTTACAACTTGCAAATGTGGCAATGGCTCCAGTAAAAAGAAAAAAAAAAAAAAAGCACTAAACTATAGAATAGCACATCTTACAGAATAGCACAAATTCTCTTTTTTCCTGACAAATTAATTTCTTTGCAGAGAGATGCTATCGCCAAAGCCTTTGGAGTTTAAATTTAAAAAATTATGAATGATGTTACAAAAAGGCTCACATTTATTAAATTAAAAAAAAAACTAGTTGATCTGAGTATGTTTTAAAAAATACCTGAAAACCTACTTTTAAGATGCAAAATCTCTTCTGATAAGATCTGATAGGTTATCAAGACGTGAGTTTCCACTTGGGTGTTGAGCTAGCCCATTTAGGAGACATTCGTCATCACATGATCCAGTTGAGCTAGCCTCTGCAAGGCCATGGAGAAAATATTCGTTTCTGATGTAAGAGTTTTGGAATTTCAAGAAAATGGAATATAAAAATCATACCGCAAGAGGAAACCTTGAATCGTTCCTATTAGTACCTAGGATACAGAGAGTAGGTGAGTATCAGCAAGCCATAGGCTTATAGTAAGCCATTGGGCGATCTGACCACGTTTATGTAATATTTTTCCTTCCTTTCAACACGAACATAGTAGTGTGAACGGTTTCTTTCTCAGACTCTTCTGCTCAGCCTCAAAACTTGATTTTGAGAAAAGAGGAAGATTTTATAAGATGAATAATCAAAATAGTTGTTTTGGATTCCTTATCTTCTAATGTCAACATCTATCTATATTATCTAGATTTTTGACCTTTCTGATTATTTTTTTCCTCTTGAGAATTGATAATACTGTCCTATTTCTTGATATATTTAGTAATTTTGAATTGGATCCTGGACGTTTTGAATGCTATGAGGTAGAAAATCTGAGTTCTGGTATAGTCTTCCTAAAAATGATAATATTTCCTGCTTTAGTGAGCGATTAAATTGACAATTTAATTAAAAAACTCTTCTTGGTAGCTCAAATTTTCATCTTATTTTTTTTTAGCTTTAGCTGGCCTTTTGAACTCAATCCTGTGTTTCTCTGATTCAGAGGTCAGCCATATACTTGGAGATAATATATACACAGAATTCGGAACTTCCCTTCCTCAGCTTTTTATTTTCTGAGATTTCTCCCTTTGCTTTTCAATATCTATGATTCCTATGAACTCTGTCTTCTGCTTTGTCAAAAAATGAGGCTATAAGTTTTTCTACTGAAGGTTTAGCTGCCCTGTCATATTTAACTCTGAACTTGTCTCAGGCTAAAAGCTAAATACAAAATAAATGAGACACTCACCTTTCACCTTGTGTTTTTCCTTGTTTCCAAATGTTAACTTCCCTTTAGGATCTGGATTTTTTAAATATATTTTTTTTCCCAGAAAATGCATATATCTTCTTTTCTTCATCTAACTTAACTCACTGAAAGACATTAGTTAAAAATAATATTTTACATATTATATGCTAAAAAAAATCCCTCACTAGAATATTATATAGTAGTAATTTGTTATAAGATATTTAGTCCTATTTGGGTAAAAGAAAACTACCCAGTAGGACTTATTTTTGTTTTGTTTTTATGAAAGAAATCAAGGATCCCAAAATTTCTTTTTCCTATATTGAGAAATCACATGGAAGTTAATGTTTTTGTGGGAAGAGAGACTAAATATAAAAATAGGATTTAAAAATTGTACTAAATAAACAGACCTGGAAAAACATCTAAATTAAAGGGCACTGAAAATTACTTTAGGTTGTTATATCCACATTTACTTATTTATTTATTCTTATGTATGGTGAGATATATAAATACCTAGAAATATAGAGAGATTCTCTGAGATTTGGTCAGTTTCTAAAAGATCCCTCCAGGGTAAATCTTCATCATCATCATCATCATCATCATCATAATTTTCAATTAATTAGCTTTTAAAAGTTAAAAATCACTTGCGGTTTAAAAGGACCCATAGTGGGCAGTCCAGGTGACTCAGCAGTTTAGTGCCGCCCTCAGCCCAGGGTGTGATCCTGGAGTCCCAGGATGGAGTCCCATGTCAGGCTCCCCGCATGGAGCCTGCTTCTCCCTCTGCCTGTGTCTCTGCCTCTCTCTCTCTCTCTCTCTTTCTGTGTCTCATGAATAAATAAATAAAATATTTCTAAAAATAAAAAATAAAGAAAAATAAAAGGACCCATGGTGTTTTATTAATAGGACTGTGAGTTGACAACATTTAAGTTTTAAGTATGTAGAACTTAATAGCCATTCAAGAAATTAAATGATTTAAATTTCTCAAATTTACACAATGAAAAAAATTAATTGAAAACAAATAAAAATTTAATTGAAATGTATCATTTTGGCACGACTGCACATATTATGTTTAGAATGGGAAATTTTAATTGGCATATCATGTGAATTTTAGTTTCTTCATACAATTATTAGACTTAATCTTTTTTTACATTTTCAAAAGATTAAGTATCTTTTTACAGTCATATTTTGACAGTAAACTTGAATTGTCTATGTCTCAAGCATATAGTACAGTATGCCACTGAAAGATTTCAGAAAGAATGACACAAACCTATAGACAAAGAGGAATTGTCCCAGGGGTACGAGACGTAGGTGTATTTGTCTATTCATATCGATAACAATTTACTATGATGATAATCCTTACTGACTTTAATTGAATTGAAAATATTTTGAAAAAGAATCATGTAAAGGCTGAATCATTTAAGACTAACAGCAATATTTCTTAGATACCTGTTGGTATTGAAATGCAAAATACCATGAAACATCACTTAGGTTATTGGCATGATTTCCTTTTTCTATGCTGTGGGTTGATACCTCTTCCAATCAAGTGCTGCAGATTACATTCTGAAAGCATGTAGTTGATTTTCAAACCCTTTTTATCCTGATTACAATGTTTAAATAGTCATATGAGTCACATCTCCTGAGATCAGATAGTCTGCTTTTCATTTTACATGGGCAATACTTTAAAGGATAGGATGACATTTAAAGAAATAAATATTCAAGCATGAGGTAAATTTGAAACTCATTATATTAAAGGTTTACCATAACATATCATCATTAAGTGCTGAGACAAATATTGTATCACATTTATTTGACATTAATCTGGCTAACATGAAGAATGAAAGCATTGATTTGATTTTGACCCAAATAATGATGCAATTATAATCTCTGTAAGAATGAGTTAAAGCATATTCTAACCTTTTCATCATTTCATATTTTCACTCTCAGAAGACCATTACTCAAAAGGGAAAGGAATGATTTTGCAGTGGGCTTGTTGCTCAGAGTTATGTTTCAATTCCTCGTTTTAATGAAATGCAAAGGACAGGGAAAGGAAGGTGAGAGGGTATCAAGTCACTACGTGCAATTTTTTGTATGTAATATTCAGTAAGGTTTGAGACACAACCAACAGACCAACACCTACCGTTTCCATAGCAAATCTGTTGATACGTTGATGGAGCAGATGCATAATATATGTTCTTTGAATATTGCAGCATGTAACTTTTATTTGCAAAATACAAGGAAGATTTTAAGGGCAAAATGTTACAATATAAATGTGTAATTAAAAGATACTGAGTGAACAAAAATTACGAATGCCTGTGAACATTAAACTAGATGAAACTGGGAAGCCGTTAATATGAAAAATTAACTATTATCTCTTGATTTGTTGAACATAGTAATGCTTATTGAAATGAGTCAAATGACGTTTTTTTTCCTTATGAAGGTCTTTCCAATATATGGTATTTGAAACTTACTTCATTGTTCATCATCATTAATGCTTAATTTCAATGATCATTTAATATATACTTCGTAAAGAAGTCTGGCTCTAGACTCTTAGATTTACTTGCTTGAGTGATTTGGTGAACTTAAAGAAAGGCACTGTTTCATCAGAATTCAGACAACACATGGGACTTAAATTGTCCAAAGGTGAATCCTCAATTCTATACAATTTGCTTATGAAAGCAAAATAGAAAGAAAGAAAGAAAGAAAGAAAGAAAGAAAGAAAGAAAGAAAGAAAATGAAAGAAAGAAAGAAAGAAAGAAAGAAAGAAAGAAAGAAAGAAAGAAGAAGAAAGAAAGAAAGAAAGAAAGAAAGAAAGAAAGAAAGAAAGAAAGAAAGAAAGAAAGAAAAAAGAAAGAAAGAACGAACGATTGTCTAACTTTTGTCCTATTGTTTCCAAGGGCAACTGAGAGTTTAATATCACCATTTATATTTAGGTGAAAGGATGCTATGTTTTCCTCTCTTTTAATCTAATTCAACTTAAAAATAAACATTGATGTTTTACAATGATCCATATCCTATTTTCCAAAATACTTCAGTGAATCAAAGGCAGCTGCCTTCTGGAGGTGATGGGGAAACATAGTGATAAGTATAAACATATAAATGATATTTTATATTAAAAGATGATGTCTTTATGGACTTAAAGGTAAAGTAGGACAAGAAAGGATGTGTGATTAAATGTGGGGGCTGGGAGTGGGTTGCATTTTTATTTAGGCTGAAATAAAAAGGCCTCCTTTTGGTGATATTTGACCAAAGATTTGAAGGGTTAAGGGATTTCGCCATGAAGACAATTGAGAAAATTGGCCCAGTTAGAGTCAGAGCAAAATCCTAAAGGTGGAATTTGCCTGGTTCACTGGGAGGGAGCTCCGAGGCTGTTGTGGAGGGAGAGAGAGTGAACAGGGGGATGGTCATTTCAGATGTCTGAACACTAAAGAGGGTGAATCACGTACGGTGTGAAGTCATTGTAAAGAGTTTGGATTATACTCAGAGTGAAATGCGGACCTAATTTAAAGTTTTGAGCAAAAGTGAAAGACTGAACTTCTGTTATTTGGTGATAATCTGGCTGCTGTGTAGAGAAGTCATGGGAGATGGACAAGAGTCAAATCGGGTCAGCTAATTACGAAGCTACTGTTGTAATTCAGACATGGGATGATAGAAAATACTGAGACTACAAATAAGTACACCTATTTGGGGAAATACCCCGAAGCGTCTTTGAATTGGAGACTATCTCGTTTACACACTGGTCACATCCAATATTCAAAGGATTTTAAAAGTTCATTACTGTAAGTTATAAGTTTGACAGCACGCATTCACTCCTCTTCTGCAGAGAATGGCTTTGGGCAAGATATTTTTAATACAATAACCACATTTCAGTGTGAATTATCTGGTATGCGGAGTCTATGAAATACTTTGAAATATGCTATCCCAGGACACAGTAGAATTAAAGAGAAGAACTGAGGCAGAGCTTAGTCATAAGCAAACTTCTTTTCCTCATGTCCTTCCAAAAGATCTTTCTCCAAGTCAGGCCCAATAGGCTGAGAAACAAGCAATGGTCAGGTAGAGCTCACAGATGATTCCAGAGTTGATTGTTTTCTCAAATGAGATTCGAAAAATACCACACCTTTTTTTATGTCACTTGGGGGCATGTGATGTTTAAAAAGGACTGCCTTTTAGATCCCTTTAGAAAAATTTAGTATTTAGATAACTAGCCATTCTCCCCTAATCCGTCTAGCAATGGTCCCAGTCAGTACCATTACCATATCGAACCATTATTCAACATCTAAACTAGTATATGTTTATAAGTAGAACAAGTCTGGAAAGCCTGGTATTTTCATACAGATTCCCAGATCCACAATTCAGGAAAATTGCAAACATTAAAATGGTTCTTTTCCCCAAAAGTCCAGGATATATTTGCTAAAAAAACAAAAAACAAACAAAACAAAACAAAACAAAACAAAACAAAAAAAAACAAAAAACAACAACAAAAAAAGAGATCACCATTCAAACCCCTGGTAATATTTTTTACAAGATTACAAAATAATCTAATTGAAAATAGATAGTAGATAATATGAAATAATCTAATTAGTGTTTTATTAACTAATCAATGAGATATTTCATAAAACGTAAATAAATGTTTATAAAATATATACGGATGTTGCATTAGTTAATAATTACCCATCATTAGTGGATAATTAATCATTAATACTTAACCAATCAGAGGACTGCTGCTCTGACACGAGTTTTGAAGAAGAAAAACAAAACAACACCTAACATTCCTGGAATGCAGAGCCTTCTCAGTGTCACCGCTAACACTACCCATCCTGAAGTGCCTCTTGCATTTCCTTCACTGTCAGCATCCTTTGCTAGAAGCACCTTTTCTCTGTTGCACATGTTAAAAAAAACAAAGCCCAGGGACACCCGGGTGGCTCAGGGGTTGAGTGTCTCCTTCGGCCCAGGGCGTGACCCCGGGTCCTGGGCTCAAGTCCCGCATCGGGCTCCCCACAGGGAGCCTGCTTCTCCCTCTGCCTGTGTCTCTGCCTCTCTCTCTGTGTCTCTCATAAATAAATAAATAAAATATCTAGAAAAACTAAACCAAACCCCAAAACTAAACACAACAAAACAAAAAGCCCAATTGTAATTGTTCACTGTAATAACAGTTAAAAAGTAATATTCAAGTAAACTTGTCATCAGGAAGGGGGATTATTTGCCAAATATTTACCTGTGAATCTTGTCTTCTTAGTACGAAAGCTACAGAGGGACACAGAAAGAATAACTCAGCTACAAAATATAATCAGCACTCCTATTCTGAATGTCTGCTCCTTGAAAAAAAAAAGTCTCATTAAGTCCTACCCTCAATTTTGAGGACGTTACGAGGTATTGGGATGAGAGCTGTGAATAGATCTGCACGACACTAACTCGAACACAAGACACCGAGAGAGAAGAGCTCCAAGTTAGTACCTCGATGCCCCAGGCTATAATAGACATTTATTAAATTGTTACCAGAGGATATCTATTTCACTTTACTAAATGGCTGTCTCTAAACCTAGGCAAATAAATGGTCTGCTTGATATTGTGGAGAGGATAGAACTAAGAGATTTCGTAATGTGGGTTCAAACTCTCGGCCTGCCTCCCACAGCTTATAGGCTAGACTCTTGGAGGCTTAACAGCTGCCCTGTGATGATGTTCAAAGCGAAGCAGTTCTAAATTTCCTATAATTCTGCGCCCTCGAATGTCCAGCCAGGAGCTGTTGAAAGGACAGAAAGTGTAAAGCATCGCCCTGCTGAATAGCAACCGCTACCTCTGCAATGCCCGTAGCACCTGGGCCTTGGTGCAAAGCATTGCAACAGACTACTTGAAACTAATATATTTTCAAGAAACGTAAATAGTTTGAAGCTATTGCATCTGAAAACCTAATTACCCTGAGTGCAGTTCAGCATGATTCTCTTTTATAAAAACATTTTACATTAAAAGCCAGGCTGTTCCTTAATTCCAGACAAACGATTGCCCCCTTTGTGACAGGTTAACTTTTAATTTGATTTAATTAATCTGTTACTGATCCTTGTTAACAAAGTTAAAGTCAGAATAGAGCGTGGGGCCTTTTATGTTCAAAAATTGAGATATATCTAGAACTAAAAAGGAAACGGGGAGGGTAAGTGTTCCTGCGGTTTTTCACAGTCTGGCTCCTTCTATTCTAAACACAGGGACAGCTCCCCAGAAGGACTACCCGGTGAATCAGGCTAAGAATATCAATTAGGCTCAGACACTTCCTCTTTCCCACCCTCCAGCTAAAGACTACTTTGCATCCAACCTTAATGAGCTGTCAGTGGTCATAGTCGCCGAGTTGACAAATTAATTTACATTAAGGCATAGAAACTGGTAATATCAGTGCTATTTTCTCCGAGAATGTTTGCATTTCGGTAGGGACTCCATGTTACCCCAAAGCAAGAACAATTAGTAGTGAAGATGCAGTCAGTTTTGTCAAGACATTCAAAGGTCTTTTCTTGAAGACCTCTTGGAGGGTATGGAATATCACCATGCTGCTTCATCCCCAAATACAGAATTTCTCTGATCAGAAATACACACCCAAATGGGGTGGTAATGAGATATATTTTTACGTATATCCGCTCCTACAATTTCCAGCAGATACTGGTTTTCTGTGTTCTTGCTTAAAGGATATTTGTTGCAAGAAAGCAGAAAGAAGCTGCTTAAAGCCAAAGACTCTTTTAATATTTTATAAAATCCTGAACCGAGTAAAGAAACAGATGTTTCAGATTAGAAACAAAGGGGATTACAACTCCGCGCAAGGCAAGTCAACAAGTGGTTGGTTTCCCCAAGGCTGAAAATAAGTCGGAAGGACAGGGAGACCTAGGACGGCCTCCACCAGTTTGCTGGGGTGTCAGGGGAGGGTGGGCTTGGGCTTGATGGGAAAGGATTGGATTGGACAGGTGGAGGCTGGATCCGTGCACAAGAGCAGAGATAGCTGGACTTCCCAGCACGGCCCCAAAGAAACAGAACTGCTGGGGGTCTGTCCTCCTGACACGGCGATGCCATGGAAGCATGTAAACCCTGCCTTGTGCCGGAGCCCGAGTGTGAGGCCCAGTCATGACTGGGCTTAAGTCATACTTCTCCATTCTTAGTATTTTCATATCCACCTTCCAATCTCCCATCTCTTTATCCTTCCAGCTCTCTCCGTTGGGACCCTACAGCACATCCTAACCTTTGTCCTTCACTGCTCCTTCTCCCCAACCTCTGTTCTCCCTTCCTTTCTTTGCAAACTGTAACCCATGGTTCGTAATAATCACTCTTCTGTGCACCTCCTCAAACTCTTTGCTCTTATCGCGTATCTCTCCATACTGATTACCTGAAGGTCCTCAACCCTGATTAATCCCCACACTTCCACAAACTATTCTAACATCTGAAGCTAGTTGGGGGGGGGTGCGGGGGGTTGAGATTTATAAATTACTCTGATCTATAAACATTTTTAATTTTTACGTATTTATTTTTTAAATTTATGTATTTATTTATGAGAGACACAGAGAAAGGCAGAGACATAGAGGGAGAAGCAGGCCTCATGCAGGGAGCCCAAAGTGGGGCTTGATCCCGGGTTTCAGGATCACTCCCTGGGCCAAAGGCAGATGCTCAACCGCTGAGCCACCCAGGCGTCCCTATAAACATTTTCTTTATTGGTTTCTGGGATTCCACTTTGGCCATCTCTAAGACTAAGTAGTACTCATTTCGACTCAGTTTCCCCTTGCCGTCCCCCTGAGTTTTCTGCTTTCTTAAGACTGTGGTGCTCTAGAAATCAAGGCTTGTAAATGAATGTCTCATACGGTGTCCCTGTCACAGATTTCCCCACCTCGGTAAATGGTAACTCCATTCTTCCAGTAGCTCTGGTCAAAGTTCTTGGAATTATAATCCACGTCCGATTCATCCACAAATCTTGCCAGCTCTACGTTGAACATATATCTAGGATTTAAGCCCTCATCAACACATAGGCGATCCCCAATATTGCCCTGAGCTTTCGTAGAGCTCTCCGTGGTAGCCTCCGAACTGAGCATCCTGCTTCCTCAGCCCCTTTGATATATGATGACATTGGAACCATCCTTCATAAATGGTCATCCCCAGCGCTTTCCTATTCCTCCCAGAGTAAAATTCAGACATAATTATGGCCTGCAAGCCCAAGAGACCCACCCCATGTCACAGAATCTCCTACCCCTTCCACGATTATACACCTCCTCACTCATGAGCTGACATCTCAAGCGTGCTACTCAACCTAGGGTGCACGGCTTCCTTAAGGTCTCTGCCTGGACCTACGGTGTCGGAGAGGCTTCCCCTGATCTCTCTGTGCAGAACAAGACCTTCCCTCCCTCACACTATTTCTTGTCAACTCCCTGCTCCTCATATTATGATATAGATTCAGTGACTCTAACTTAACATTGAATTATTTATTTTAGCCTCTATCTTTGCAAATGTAAGGACTCATGAGGTTAATTACTTTTATTAAGTTTACTTGATTATATTTATTTATTTATTTATTTATTTATTTATTTATTTATTTTTAATGCTCAGACTCTTCCATGGTGGTGGTCGCTGGATCCCAGGGGAGATTCCCAGCGTGCTCACATACTATGGAATCCTCTACCATTGCTCTGGGCAGGACTTGATTTGCTTCCAGCCAATAGGTGAGACATGAAGAGATTTTGCAAATGTCATTAAGCTTACGAATCAACTGCTTTTGAGTGAATCAAAAAGGTGATCATCTTAGGTGGGCCTGGCATATCAGGTTAAGTTCCTAAGAGAGAGACGGGGCCTTCTCGAAGGTGCCAAATCTCCTTGGTGTCTTAATGAAGTAAGCGGCCGTATTGTAAAAAACCTAAGTGATAAGGAGTTACAAGTGACCTCTAGGAAGGGAATTTTTGTGGACAATGTCCAACCAGAAAAAAATTCAGGACCTTCATCAGTAAATAAATGCTGCCAATAATCTGAATGAGTTTAGAATTATATTGTCCCCATTCAGCTGTGAATGCAGCCTGGCCCATACTTGGGTTGCAAGTTTGTGAGGCTGACAGAAAAAGAATCAGCTAAACCATGCCCCGAGTTACAGAAAATTATGAGATAATATGTTTGTATTTTTAAGCTACCGAGATTGTGGAAATTTGTTACACACCAATTTTTTATGCAAAACGCTAACATAGCATTCTTAAATAAATTTTCTTGCCCTTGGGGCACCGAGGTGGCTCAGTGGTTGAGCATCTGCCTTCCATGACCCGAGGGTCCTGGGATCGAGTCCCACTTTGGGCCCCCTGCAGGGAGCCTGCTTCTCCTTCTGCCTGTGTCTCTAGCTGTCTCTGTGTCTTTCATGAATAAATAAATTAGATCTTAAAAAAAAATGTTTCTTGCCCTTTCCTCTCTTAAATAGCATATTTAAGTACGCTATTTTTTTTCTCTACCCCATGACCAATTATTAACATTTTGAAACATTTAACTTGATCATTGAATGAATGCACATGTGCATTTATAAAGGAGTCCTTTTTTTTTTTTTTAATATTTCTACCACACGAAATATTTAGGAAAGTAGGGTGCACAGAGAGAAGGGACCAGCACAACAATCTGCTTCTCGTGCTTGACTGGATGACTTAGAGCCGGTAGACAGTGATAATGTTTGTTTGTTACTTGTGATCCAAAAAATATTTTAAAATATTTTAGGATATCGCCAAAGCCTTATAACTATGCATATTTCACCCATTATAATTTGAATTTCAGAGCATGTGAGTGACTAACACAAGGGCACATAATTAGGGAACACTACACGGATTTATTTTGAACCCAAGATCATAAGCACTATTTGCTACATCACTTCGTCTATTATCATGGGATTAATTATATTAGGTAATATGGAGAACATGAACAAAATATCTATTTGGCTAAGGCCAACATTCATGAACTAGAAGGATAGGTTTAATTTATGGGTATCAAAACAAGATTCATCTTTGATACAAAAACAAGATACTTATATGAAATTTAGAAACTGAAGAGCACTTGTGACTCTCATCACGAACACAGTGTCCTCTGGCCCCAAACTTGCCCTTTTGTCAACATGAGTAATTAGTGCTCCTACTACATTTAATAATGATCTATTTTTTTTTAGAAACACTAATTAACTCACACAATGTTATCTCATCTACATTTTACAAGTTGAAGAAACTAAAGCAGGAAAAATAAAGATTAAGAATCTAGCCCAGGGTCACAACACATGAATAACACAGTAAAGGTTATTATTTTTGACCTCGGAATATCTTCTGCTAAAATGGACCCGAAGCCATATTGTTACTGTAAACACTTTGCAATGTGTATTTCCTATAGTTTTGTCCAGAGTTTCTGTTCATTCCCATTGAAAAGACCGGTGGCCTTGGACTCTTCACATCGTATCTCGTGTTCAGCTATCCACCAAGCCCCCGCTAGAGCACCACGCCAGGCCTTCATTCCCAGCAGTGAGCTGTGGGTCAGCCCCTCATTGGAGGCGAGTAATAGTGCTTGAGTGTCCTAAATAGCCCATTGCTCTAAGAATTCTCCTGTCTCTAGAGGATGTGGATTTCTTGCAACATTCATAGTGGAAGCATTTTTTTTTCAAACCCATCTCCAAATAATTTAGTGCTACACACTGGGTCGAATGTTCCTCTTGTTCTCTCTTGTAGCTTTCAAACACTTTGTCTTCCTTCCTACTTCCTAGGTCCTATTGTCTATGAAGCAAATGCCATCAACCTAAATTTTCTACCAACCTCCTTGTTATCTCCATCTTTAGTCATACTTTTAGCTCCACATTCCAACCACCAAACACCTGCTACATCCTTAGTAGCTTCAGCATTCATTTTTTTTTTTTTTTAAATTTTTTTTTTTTAATTTTTATTTATTTGTGACAGTCACAGAGAGAGAGAGAGAATGAGGCAGAGACACAGGCAGAGGGAGAAGCAGGCTCCATGCACCGGGAGCCTGACGTGGGATTCGATCCCGGGTCTCCAGGATCGCGCCCTGGGCCAAAGGCAGGCGCCAAACCGCTGCGCCACCCAGGGATCCCAGCTTCAGCATTCATATTGATAATCCGACCAATATCTCTTACCCAAATATTTCAGCCACATCCTGGAAAAATGTTCATCTCTTTATATTCCAAATCTTCTCTGGAGGTAAAACTTCGGAGTCTCACTGCCTCTGAAATCTCCTTTTCCTACCTCTCATTCTCCAAGCATTACTTCCCACTTTCCCAGCTTATATACTTTAGTGTGACAACTTAATTGATTCTCTACCCCAGCAATCTTTCTCATTCCCTGTCCTTAACACTCCACTTTTTGCCTCCATGCTCTCTTGCTTTGGCCTCCATTAAAGGAGACATTGAGACAAGGGCTTGCGTTTATGTGGATCATTTGGGAAGCGATCCCAGGAAGCACAATTAAAGATGCTGGGAATAGGGACACCACCTGCATGGCTCAGTCAGTCACTTGAGCGGCCGACTCTCACTTTCAGCTCAGGTCATGTTCTCAGGGTCATGAGATTGAGTCCTGCAATGGGCTCTGTGTTCAGCATAGAGTTTACTTGGGTTTCTCTTTCCTTCTCCCTCTGTCCTTCCCCCTCTCCTGCTCTCTCTCTTTCTCTTTCTGAATAAATAAATAAATCTTTAAAAAAAAATAAAGATGTTGGGAATGTCAACCAAGGAAGGGAGAAGAGCCAATAGACTATGCAGCAATGAGCTGCTTACAATTTTATGAGGGACCATGTGTGAAACTGCATAAGGCACACTTCAGAAGATTTTCATAGAGAGATGTAGAAGTTGGTGAATTTACCCATTGACTCCATATATTCACTGGTTAAGTTTTGCACTGGGTGGCTCAATTCTTGTTACTTGATGTCAGACAGTACTGAAGATAAACTGAGAAAACTTCTTCTTCAGTATTAGAGAAGGCTTGAGGTGAATGAGCTGCAAACAAATGGCATATGTATACAATGGAACATTCCTCAGGCATTAGAAACGACAAATACCCACCATTTGCTTCAATGTGGATGGAACTGGAGGGTATTATGCTGAGTGAAATAAGTCAATCGGAGAAGGATAAACATTATATGGTCTCATTCATTTGGGGAATATAAAAAATAGTGAAAGGGAATAAAGGGGAAAGGAGAAAAAAATGAGTGGGAAATATTATAAAGGAGACAGAACATGAGAGACTCCTAACTCTGGGAAACAAACTATGGGTGGTGGAAGGGGAAGTGGGCGGGGGTGAGGGTGACTGAGTGACGGGCACTGAGGGGGGCACTTGATGGGATGAGCACTGGATGTTATTCTATAAGTTGGCAAATTGGACACCAATAAAAAATAAATTTATAAAAAAATGGTATTTGGAGAAGGAAACCATCAATAAGCATGTGATGTGCTTACTGCGCCTGTGGGTTACATTAGAATTGAGATATGAGATGGAGCCTCAACACCCGTACATTTTGACCTTCTTACTTGGTTTAGGTTGCATGGAACAGCCCTCTAAACACTGATTTTATTTGCTTTTTATTCCTCTCAGTTTCTTCTTTTATCTGTTATTTTTCTCTGGCAAAACATGGCCCTCGGGTAAACCCAACTATCCATTTTATGAACTTATATCCAAGTAGGTGATTATTGCCAGGGACTCTGTGATGACTGGACTCATTTTGAATTTATGACAACGTTCCTAAATCTGAATTCCATAAACCCAGATGACTCCTTGACAATTCCAGCTATGTTTATACACACACATCTATGATGAATTTTATTTTTTTTTTTAAAGATTTTATTTATTTATTCATGATAGTCACAGAGAGAGAGAGAGAGAGAGGCAGAGACACAGGCAGAGGGAGAAGCAGGCTCCATGCACCGGGAGCCCGACGTGGGATTCGATCCCGGGTCTCCAGGATCACACCCCGGGCCAAAGGCAGGCGCCAAACCGCTGCGCCACCCAGGGATCCCTATGATGAATTTTAATCTACAAATTTGGCACAGGGAAAAATGGACAAAAATAACTAATAATAAAATAAAATACTTATAACAATACAACATAGTGAAAGTTAGGTGGATGTGGTCTCCCCCTCCTTCTATCCCTCAGAATATCTGGTTGCCCTGTGCTCTTCCTCTTATGAAGATGTAAGATGATAAAATGCCTCTGGATGAGACGAAGCGAGGTGGTGTATGATACAGCGTTAGGCTACCACTGACCTCTTGACCAGGTCTCAGGAGGAGGATCATCCGTTTCCTCACTGCAATGACTGTGAATAACTGACTCTTTGGAAGGTGAAAGCACAGATGAAGAGAGACTACTGTACATGCAGCGAGTCTACAAGGACCCGAATCTACATACTTGCCGCATCTGCTATTACTTGGGAAAAGTAGCCACCCCCATTTAGCCCAGCCACCCAACTGGTGCATTGGGACTCATTCCTTCTTCCCTTTATGGACCCTGCTTTTGCAGTCATTGCCTCCTTTAGTCATCATCATGTATACATATGTAACATCCCCCATCCTAAATAGCAAAATAAAAATTAACTGCAGTCTCTTGAATGTATACAAATCCCTAGCTTCTGCCTCGTTTTCCAGCTAATCTCCACAACAAAACTCAGAGTAAAAACTATAAATGTCCTGTCTCTGTACCTAGCCATACCCCCTACTCTTTGTCCCAACAAATTTGGCTCCACCAAGCATTGAAATAATTTTTATCCAACTCACATATAATTAGCATTTTGCTACCACCAGTAACTATTACTCTGTCACTTTTATTCTTGACTTCGTGGTAACATTTGACATAGCCGATCAGTCCATTTTTCTTGGAACTTTTTCCCCCAGTTTTCACTGATATTTACCTATGTTTTCTGTTTTTGTTTTTTTTGGTAGTTCTTCTTAGCATTGTTGTTACTGTGGTTTCTGTTTGCTTGCCCCTCGTACCCCACTACAACACTCGATATGTTTTCACAGTGTCCTTCGATGTCCTTAGCTGTGGGTACCACAGGGCTCTGTCCTATGCTCCCACCTCTTCCCCCTCCTCTATATGTTCTCCCCAGAAAAATATCATCTAAACTCTGAGGTCTCAGAAAGTGTCTTCTGAGGACTCTCATGCCTTTCTTTAACTCCACTTCCTTCCCTAAATATCAGTCTTTAAAAAACAAAATCTAACCAATTGTTCTTTTCCACTTAATATTTAACAGACATATTCACCTTACTCCAGCCTCTGCCAGCCTTCTCTCCTTCTTAACCCTTCTCCAGTGTATTAAAAACTCAGTGTTTGGAACAAAAATGTGTAAATGACAAAGCATGAGGATTATGCATGTAAGTAGAAAAAAAAGAAAGGAATAACAATAAAATCTTAATTGGGAGAAACAATTATTATTTTTAAAGATTTTTATTTATTTATTCATGAGAGACACAGAGAGAGGCTGAGACATAGACAGAGGGAGAAGCAGGATCCCTGGACCAGGGATCACGCCCCGAGCTGAAGACAGATGCGTAACTGCTGAGACACCCAGGCGTCCCTGGGAGAAATAATTAAATAAATACTAGGAATTTTATTGTAGAGAAAAGGAAGAGAGAGAGACTAATGTATTAATGTTACTTTGAAAAAAAGTTAAAAGTTGACAAGTCTTTTTTGACCACAGAGCAAGACTTTGTGGTAAGTACTGCACAAACAAATTTTGCTATAATAAGCATGAGAGAGTATATGAAGCATAAAAATAAATAGGAAAGGTTGAGCACCTTTTCTTTGTGTATATGTGTATATATATGTGTGTGTGTATATGTATGAAAACACATGTATGTATATATTATACACATATATATAAATTTTCAGAAAAGGCAGACTGAACTTAAATTCATTCTCTCCTCATAGTATCATGTCTTAACACCATAATCACAGAGCAAGAAAACTGAAAGGAACATGAAATGTTGGAGAGAGAAATCTCATTTTTGGATGATGAAATGGCGCAGAGGGGCCAGTCTTATGAAATGGCTGGGGCAGCTTGCTGCAAGGCACAACACTCTGACTCCATTTTGTTAGCCTCGTTAGCATTTGGGACACTTTATTTTCACTGTGTGGGATGCTTCTTCCATGGTGATTTCATACCTTAGTTCAATTAGAGAAACATGGACCCCTGCCGGGGTATTTCCAGTTGTCTCCACCATCCACAAGTACATATTCTTGCATCACAATAGCCAAGGACTCCAGGCTTCCCTGCACTCAGGACCTAGATCAGGCCTGGGAAGAGGCTTGGTTTGGCTGAGTTACCCACCAAACCTACCTTGGTGATGCTAGCACGGGGCAAAGGCTGCCATCACCATATCCTACCCCAGATGTGGACACACACAGGGAGTGGAGGAGGGCAGAGACCACAGGGTGAGGGCAGGGAGGCTGAACCCTGTGGGGTGCAGAACCCCAGGTCATGAAGAAATAAGTGGTGGGACCCTGAGAATTGAGTCTTCAAGATCCCAACATATGTTCCATTATTGTATCAGGATTCACTTACAAAAGACAAATTCAAAAATAACATTCCTAAGAATTTCAAGGCCGTGACCGCAGAGTATTAACCTTCAAGTGTCAGCTGCTCTGAGAGTGGGCCCCACACACTTACTCTGTGGCTCCCCCATCATTCTAGACCTGGTTATGGCTAGCAGAAATTTCAAGAATGACTTGAGATAAATCCATTATACGCACTGTTTGTTGAAGCTGCAGACTGAGAACTGGCTGATTCCAATAGCACGATGAATATTTCTTGCACTTGTAGTTATAAAACAAGATTCATACCAAATACAAGCAGACATACTCAGTTCTTTTCCAGTAAACTTTATTATTAAAGACTTTTGCAATGTGGTTTACTGATAGCATTCTCTAGCTCATGAATATCAAAAACATCAGATTTCTGTTCAAATTGTGTATCATATGTTAGACTTGCTTAGTTTACACTAGTCTTCCGAGGCTTAGTTATTTCATTTTTGAACCACACATAATAGTTGGACCTAATGTACTAGGTTGTTGATAAGTTTAATTAAGGTAGGGTATAAGCAAGGGTCAACCATATAAGAACTCAATACATTTTAATAACTTATTATTACAATCATATTTCTAGTTTATATTTACTGTAGGTAGCACTGCAATAAATTTTCTTTGTAACAAATATATTTTAATAATGTCTTACCTAAATAAAAAAAAAAAAAATGTCTTACCTAAACAGATTTCAGAAGAGGAAAGGAATGATTGATTTAATGGTTTTGTTTAAGTCCCTTGACAAGTCAACATATGTACTTCAAATGATTTTCAAAATACATATTTAATATATTATATCCCCACTTGCTTTGCAATATTATATTGCATTGCCTATAATAGGTTATACTCCCGGGATCCCTGGGTGGCGCAGTGGTTTGGCGCCTGCCTTTGGCCCAGGGTGCGATCCTGGAGACCCGGGATCGAATCCCACATCAGGCTCCTGGTGCATGGAGCCTGCTTCTCCCTCTGCCTGTATCTCTGCCTCTCTCCCTCTCTCTGTGACTATCATAAATAAATAAAAAAACTTAAAAAAAAAATAGGTTATACTCCCACTTGTAAAATGGGCCATTTTACAGATGGCTCTAATTTAATACTTTAACATTTCAATACTTTGAGAAATGTGTGTATTATTATTTCTCTCTCTCTGTTTGGCAGGAGTGAGATTTTTAGAAACTTAGCTTCAAAATCTATAAAAGATGGTTCTAAAGGAGATGCATCTGTTTTTATCAAGTGACTTTGGAATAACAAAGAATACCATACTGGAAATATGACCTGGATGTAAAATTATCAGAGGCCATTTTGAAGCAACTAAAACAATCCAAGTGTTCTTATAACTTGTAAAATCCATACAAATTTTTGACAGAGTGCTTAGTCACCTTCCAAATTTGCATCTTGTGGCCACTAGCTTGTAAAGCGCCATACTCTTTGATGTTTTCAATATGAGTATATCTATTTCAGGCCATCAGACAGAGCTTCAGTCTAATGATATCATGATAGCAATTCCTGTTTGCTACTGTTCCAAAACATAGCCAAGATGACTTTATGATCACCTTCTGGAATTCCAAAAGCTCCCAATAAATATGGAATTTATGAGTAAATAATGCCTGCTAATGACATATGGCTCATTTGAATGTCACTGGCAGATTCTCAACTGGACACTCTTTTTATTTACTGTGTAAGCCAAGAGCAAATATTGGAAACCACACACACGGGGGGGGGGGGTATTTGTTACCATAAAAAGATGGGATGGAAAATATGGTGTAATATAATAAGGAATCGAACTAAGGCAAATATTCTACTGTAATAAAAGTTGGTATTATGTGAGCAGACCAGCTATCTGAGATAAAATATGTCCAGTGCACAGTCCAAAAATTTGGGGCAAAAAATACTACTTCATATTGAGGACATCATTTCTATAAAAATAGGTTTTTGTAATAACTTTGACTTTGAGATATTATCTTGGTTCATTATAAGTCTATAATTGATTTTAATAAGAGGTAACTTTAAGGTTTTTACTTTGACTTTTTTTAAAGATTTTATTTATTTATTCATGAAAGACAGAGAGAGGCAGAAGAAGAAACAGGCTCCATGCAGGGAACCCGACGTGGGACTTGATCCTGGGTCTCCAGGATCACATCCTGGGCTAAAGGCAGCACTAAACCACTGAGCCACCCAGGGATCCCTTTACTTTGACTTTTACTTACATGTCATCTAACAAATATATCAGATTTCTTAATTGAGAAAGATGATGTGGCTCTGCCTTGTTGATCGTTAAAACATGATTTTTTTGTGCATGTAAGAAAAATATATCAAAACATGATCCACGTCATAAAAACCACATAATAGAATGGAGGATGCAGTTGTGTCTTGGAGTGGATTTACATTGTTTGCTGTTACTCAATTTTCTCAAAATAATGAAATATTAATTACAACAAAATATGTTGGCTAGTGAGTAAACTAAACAAAGCCAAATGACACAAAAGATAATAAAAAAACAAGGGGGAACATGTAGACTACAATGCAAAATACTGTCAAATAAATTCCCTACTCCAACTATTTGCAGGAACTCAGGAACAATGACAAACCAAATACTAGCAAAGATACATAATTATTAAATAATCAATGACAGACCATAGGTAGCAGTGAATATTATATTTAAAATTGTGTCTTCCTAATTTTCTTTCTGTTGAGGATTATAATGAGAGCATTTAGAGTTATACACAATGGACTTTTTTTAAAGATTTTATTTATTTATTAATGAAAGACACTGACAGAGATACAGGCAGAGGAAGAAGGAGGCTCCTCATGGGGAGCCTGGTGTGGAACTCGAACCCAGGACTCTGGGATCATGCCCTGAGCCAAAGGCAGACACTTAACCACTGAGCTACCCAGGTGCCCCCCAATGGACATTATTATATAGGAAATATTTTCTTAGTTTAAGAAGTGTTAAACAATTGACAGGTGTTGTTTTGGCTCTTTTGAAATATTTTCTGAAGTCCCTTGATAATGCAATGAATTATTTCTATCTCAGAATGTTAAGATATATACCTCTCTCCAAAGTAGGATGTTGAACCATACAGATCCATAATAGTACAATTGCAAACTGATTTCTTCCAAGAGACAGCAAGCAAATCATAGTTGAAGGATGTTCTTTATATATCTGAGTACATATAGATATATTAAATAACAAAATGAGTTAGCCATCATTACATATTTGAGAATTTATGGAAATATAACTTTGACAAAATAGTTTGTAAAAATGCTAGGATTATTTTCGCTATAGACATATATTCAATAAGAACACAAACTTTGAAGTAAACATTTAAGGCCTTTCACACTGTATTTGACTTTTTGTATATTTTACTGTTGCACTTTTGTGTTTTACAATTTGATAATATATATAACTTTCTATATTTACTCTTCTCACAGCCCAATATTCTCAGAAATTTCCCATACAATGTGCAGTACCCCAAACCTGAGTGGCCCAGCTGGTTTAAATATCATGTGCATGATTTCCTGAGTAGAAAACTATGTTGTCTGACCTTTAGTTTAAATCCAGAAAAATAAACAAATTTTCATTCTTTAATTTAATGTGCTAGAGACACAATTTGCTTAAAAACAATCCTTAAGTCTCAAAAAAAAAGTATTTTTAGGGGTTTACTTAACTGAAAAAAGTTCAACTACTCAAGTCACAGAAAATTTTGAATATTTCTATCTATAAAATTTCATCCTTAGTGTCAACAGTAGAACTGTTAGACATTTGCTTACATCACAGAAAGATCGGTAAAACCAATGTTATTATATTCAATTAATATAATTTATTTGTAACCAAATAGATAGTTATATAAAAAATCCGATTACTTAGTTTTTCTTACAATAAAATTCCTGTCATGAAGAGGGACACAAATCTATAGTAAGAATAAGCAGAAGAGTTTTGTTGTTGTTATTGCTGTATTTTTTTTTCTGCCTAAAGAATTATTTGGCATGCCAGTTTCTCTCCCTCCATTTTTATCTCTCTTATATATAACTTTACTTGCAAAGAAGGAAGGCAGAGAGTTTTTAGTTGAGTGTAACTCAAGTTGATAACATATCTGTTGAACAATGTCTTAATGTATCAGAGGTGCAATCCAGAGGATTTCAGACTTGAACATTCAGTTATAGAACACTGCGGTGTAACACAAATAACTTGTATTTTGAAATGAGTGCTTTTAGGTATAAATATATACTTTGCACTTAGTGTGATTTGACGTTGGGCCAATAAGTTAAGCCTTTCAGAAACCCACCCTGTAAATGGAGTAGCGCATATGTCCAGACAATCGCAAGAAAAAAAATAAGAGTGGTCTGGATGGTGGTTAAGGCACTAGCCAGTGTGTGGATGAAAGTAGTCAATGTCACATCTGCAAAAATCAGAATCAAGCACTGTGGCAGAAAGTGGTTCCAGAAGAAAGTTATTTGCATCTCGTCTTGTAGATCCTAGTGGTGCTTTAAAATTCATTAAGCAAGACATGGATAAAGTAATGGAACATTAATTTTGTAGAGATATACAAAGTAATTTGAAACTGAATATATTAAAAAAAAACAATAAAAGACATCTGGAAAAGACAGTTGGATTGAACATATGTGTTTACCTCCATTACCCCTTAAGAGTCACTATAATAACAATAAAGTTATAAAATCTTAAAAAATAAATAAACCAACAAAAAATTAGAAAAACAAACAAAGTAACAGCAACAGAAGGAGTAAGTCTGGAAAGGGAATAGACAAGTTATAACTGATTTAGAAAATTCATGAACATTTATAATTATTCCTGGAATGATCTGGGAAGAATTCTGACTTGTGTAAGTGAACTCCAGAAAGATTAATAAATTTGGGGTAGCAGTCATCAAAGGGCATGGAGGTGAGAGTGAGGCAGAAACCAAGGATCATTTAGAAGTCTGCCTAAGAGGTTGCCGAAAACTTTTATCAACATGGAAAAAAATATAACTGCCTCTCTAAACTGAGGGAGGAATCAAGGCCTTGTTTTTTGAGTAAGTGAAAATAAGAAACACACACACACACAAAAAAACATGCCCAGATGTGGATGTGGTATTTACACAAATAGGCAGGCTCAACTGATGGTGAAAACTTCTCCAGATCCCAGTTCAATTTCTCACTGGGCTCAAAAATATTTAAACAGTCTCATTCGGAAATTAAAATATTCCTCTGTTGGAGGAAATGAAATTTGGTGTTGTGATTCAGAAATTTATTAGCAAATATACATCCAAGAATACTGTTCAAGAACTAATGTTAAGGAGATAAGCAGCTTTGCTATATAACACAGGAATTTTCTTAATATATGTAAATTTAATTATTGAGAAAGAAACTACGTCTATCTTATGTTTTAAACTATAAGGAATGATAGCCAGAGGTATTACTTATTTTGCTTTTAGAATTAATGTATTCAATTGTTAGTAACACAATCTCATTGTCATCTAGATTTTCTGTTAAATAATTCACTTCTTAACGTCTCACTTTCACAAAGCATCAATAGCACTATAATGGTCTTGGATTTCAATGGGTCAGAAAAATTCCTGTTAACTAAATGAATTTTCATGTTAAATGGTGTGGATTAATTTTACATACTTGACAAGAGACATTTAGACCATTTAAAATTATTTAAAAAAAACTCCTTTCTCTCAGGCTTGAAGGTTATTTACAAAGAGCCAGATTACATCAAATTGATTGAATTTACCTGCTTTATAGCAGTACTTTGCAGAATAATTAAAGGCATCTTTCTACAAAATCGTTACCAATGATACTAGTCTCTGATCAATTCAATCCAATTAAAAGAAACTAGAGATCTTTGATGTACACATTTTAGTGAGTAAAATTTAACTTAATTCAATATAAACAGCTCTTTCACATTGTGATTTGATTCTGAATTTGTCACTTTGATTTTTAGCTTCTTTTTCTATTGTCTTGCATCCATTTTTCTGCATGTAGATTTCAATATCTATATCTAAAGCTATTACTAGAATTATACAATTTCACACACACATGTTATTATTTATACTCTGGTGATCAATGAAGACTTGGAATTTAACATCAATATTGATATAAATGTTTAGGAAATTTGATTATTTATTCCCTTTATGATTAAATGGATATTTGAGGGAACATTAGGAAATTCTAATATGGAAAAAAATATTTGAAATCTGAACATTTCACTATAAAATAATCTTATTAATTAGATAAATGAGTAGAGAGAGATATGCATATGTACATTGTATCTGTATCTATAGCCCCATACTAGTAGTTGACATTATGGATAGTTCTAGCATGTGACTTTTTTTAAACCTCTCTCGGATAAAGTTTGAGATAAACTCATAGAACATCTTTCCTGCCATGTAGCTACTAAATGGAGACATCAAGGACTACTAAGGAAAACAAACATGTTGATGTATTAGTATATTGAACATACTAAAAGGACAAATTGACCCTTCCACATGTCAATCTTTGGGGATTAAGCAGAGACATAAAATTTTCATGCTACTCAAATTTCAAACAAACGAATGAACAAACAAGCAAACACTTTAGCACTTCTAGATAACAAGATTTCCACAAAACCTCTGGTAGTAATACCAGTAAGTCTAAAACATCGGGCACTGTGGCTAAAGGGCCCCTATGATGCACTCAAGAACCTCACTTAGCCAGAGTGAATGGCTATGAAGAGCAACCTTCCTGTGACACCAGTAAAGAGTGTGTAACAGATACTGCCTCGTAGCATGGAGCAGTGGTGATAAGCGGAGGATGCTTAAGGAATGAGCTCTCAACATTGGTATCACTTAGTGGCACAGAGCACGAGTCACAAGAACAATAGGAAAAGACAGGGCCCCTGGGTGGCTCAGCGGTTGAACAACTGTCTTTGGCTCAGGTTGTGATTCTGGGGTCCTGGGATCTAGTCCTGCATCTGTCCTGATCTCCCTTTGCCTATGTCACTGCCTCTCTCTCTGTGTCTCTCATGAATAAATAAATAAAATCTTTAAAAAAAAAAAAAAGAAAAAAAAAGCTATCGGAAAAGAAGTAACTTTAGAGGAAAGAATGGCTCTCTCCAGAATAAGAGTTGGAAGACTGGTAGTCTCTTTCAAAGGTTCTTACTTGATTTAAACACAGAAAAGCAGGCTCAGAGACAAGATAATTCATTATTATCAATGTTTCAAGAGGGCCATAAACTGAGTGTGATTATATTTGAAAAAAATTATTAAATGATACTTGACCTCCATGTGTTAGAGTACAATCTGCCATTTTAAGTTTGGAAAAAATCTGTAATTTGTTATATTTACAATGAAAAATGATGTGATCTGTGATTGCCATGAGTTGGGGAGGAGAGAGGAAAGGGATGAATAGTTGCAGGAGAGGAAATTTTTAGGACAGTGAAACTATTCTTCATAATATGGTAATGATGGATGCATAATATTATGCATCTGGAAAGCCCATAGAATCACAAAGAAAATGAACCCATAAAGTACAGACTTTGGTTTTAACAATATGTCAGTGTAAGTTCATCAATTCCAACAAATATATCATGCCAAGGCAAAATGTTAGTAATAGGGAAAACTGAAGGAGTAGGTACAGAGAATATATGTGAACTCTGAATACTGCTTAATTTCTCTGTAAACTTAAAAGTGCCTTATACATAAAGTCTAGTAGCTAAAAAAGTAAACAGAAGGAGAAAGATATATCAAGATAGCATCAATCAAAAGAATATTAATTTTGACCAAGTCAAATTCAGAATAAAGAAAATTACCAAGAAAAAAAAAATGGGGGGAACTACATACTAATAAATGTGTCAATTTTCCAAAAAGACATTGTAGTCCTAAACGTGTAAAATCTAACTCTAGAATGTCAACATACATGAATCCAAAACTGATTGATTCAGCACACATAAAAACAAACAAACAAAAAAAACCAAAAGGACATTGTTGACCTGAACAACAATATCAATCTAATATAACCAACATTTGTAGAATATTTCATCTAATAGCACAAGCCCACATGGATCTTTCACTAGTAAAACCACATCCTTGGTCACAAAACATACTTATCAAATTTAAAAGAAAAATAACCCAAACTATGTTCTCATATTACGATGGAACTCAACTAGAAATAAATAACAAAAGATAGCTGGAAAATTGTCCAAATATTAGGAGATCAAACAGCCCTGTATAATTCTTGGTTCAAAGAAGAGTCTCAAGAGGGCCTTAAAAAATAAATTATGTAAAATTTAAAAATAAACATCAAAATGTGTAGATGCAGAGAAACAGTGTTGAGAAAAATTTGTAATGGTAAGTGCGTATATTAGGAAAGAAGAAAGATCTGTAATCAATAGTCTAAACTCCACTTCAGGAAACTAAAGAGTGAAATGGAATTTGAGATTACTTTAAACAGAAATAAAAGAAACAATGAAAATGTGAAGTTATTGAAATTGAAAACAGAAAAGCAATAGAGAAAAATCAGTGAAAGTAAAAAATTGTGTTCTGAAAAGACGGGCAAAATTGATAAATCTTTAGCCAGGCTAACAAATAAATAAAAAAAAAAAGAAGAAGAAGAAGAAAGGAAAGGGAAGGGAAGGGAAGGGAAGGGAAGGGAAGGGAAGGGAAGGGAAGGGAAGGGAAGGGAAGGGAAGGGAAGGGAAAGAAAACAAAAGAAAAGATGAATTACCAATATCAAAAATGAAGGAGAGCTCATCATTACCTATCCCATGGGATGTTAAAAGGGTCATAAAAAACACCGAGAACAACTTTATGATGACTTAGATGAAATGGAACATCCCTTGACTGACACAGATGGTTAAAACTCACATACGGAGAAATCGATAATCTGACTAGGACCATGTCAATTAAAGAAATTGAACCAATAATTGACAACCTTTCAAAAAGGAAACTTCCAAACCAAATAATTTTACTGGTGAATTTCACCAAATATTTGAAGAAGAAATGATACTACTGATCACCATCTCTTCCAGAAAATAGCAAGAGAGGGAACTCACTTTGCGATGTTAGCATTACCATGATGTCAAAATCAGATAATAGCATCACAAGGAAATTATTTATGTTCAATATTGAGTTATTGTATGTTTTTCCACTAAATACAAAATAAAAGAAAAATATCCTTCGTTCCATTCTCCTTTATAATTGGGTTTTTAGCTAGTGTATTAAAATTGTTAAATTTCTTTTGCCTTCGTGGATGTATCTTGCAAGAAATTACTGTGGCTGAGTTCAAAAAGGGTGTTGCCTGTGTTCTTCTCTAGGATTTTGATGGAATCTTGTCTCACATTTAGATCTTTCATCCATTTTGAGTTTATCTTTGTGTAAGGTGCAAGAGAGTGGTCTAGTTTCATTCTTCTGCATGTGGATGTCCAATTTTCCCAGCACCATTTATTGAAGAGACTGTCTTTCTTCCAGTGGATAGTCTTTCCTCCTTTATCGAATATTAGTTGACCATAAAGTTCAGGGTCCACTTCTGGATTCTCTATTCTGTTCCACTGATCTATGTGTCTGTTTTTGTGCCAGGACCACACTGTCTTGATGATCACAGCTTTGAAGTACAACCTGAAATCTGGCATTGTGATGCCCCCAGATATGGTTTTCTTTTTTAAAATTCCCCTGGCTATTCGGAGTCTTTTCTGATTCCACACAAATCTTAAAATAATTTGTTCTAACTCTCTGAAGAAAGTCCATGGTATTTTGATAGGGATTGCATTAAACGTGTATATTGCCCTGGGTAACACTGACACAGTAACTTCTTGCAAGATACATCCACGAAGGCAAAAGAAACAAAAGCAAACATGAACTATTGGGACTTCATCAAGATAAGAAGCTTTTGCACAGCAAAGGATACAGTCAACAAAACTAAAAGACAACCTACAGAATGGGAGAAGATATTTGCAAATGACGTATCAGATAAAGGGCTAGTTTCCAAGATCTATAAAGACCTTATTAAACTCAACACCAAAGAAACAAACAATCCAATCATGAAATGGGCAAAGACATGAACAGAAATCTCACAGAGGAAGACACAGACATGGTCAACATGCACATGAGAAAATGCTCTGCATCACTTGCCATCAGGGAAATACAAATCAAAACCACAATGAGATACCACCTCACACCGGTGAGAATGGGGAAAATTAACAAGGCAGGAAACCACAAATGTTGGAGAGGATGTGGAGAAAGGGGAACCCTCTTACACTGTTGGTGGGAATGTGAACTGGTGCAGCCACTCTGGAAAACTGTGTGGAGGTTCCTCAAAGAGTTAAAAATAGACCTGCCCTACGACCCAGCAATTGCACTGTTGGGGATTTACCCCAAAGATACAAATGCAGTGAAACGCTGGGACACCTGCACCCCGATGTTCTAGCAGCAATGTCCACAATAGCCAAACTGTGGAGGGAGCCTCGGTGTCCAACGAAAGATGAATGGATAAAGAAGATGTGGTTTATGTATACAATGGAATATTCTTCAACGAAAGATGAATGGATAAAGAAGATGTGGTTTATGTATACAATGGAATATTCTTCAGCCATTAGGAACGACAAATACCCACCATTTGCTTCAACGTGGATGGAACTGGAGGGTATTATGCTGAGTGAAGTAAGTCAGTCGGAGAAGGACAAACATCATATGGTCTCATTCATTTGGGGAATATAAATAATAGTGAAAGGGAATATAAGGGAAGGGAGAAGAAATGTGTGGGAAATATCAGAAAGGGAGACAGAACGTAAAGACTGCTAACTCTGGGAAACGAACTAGGGGTGGTGGAAGGAGAGGAGGGTGGGGGGTGGGAGTGAATGGGTGACGGGCACTGGGGGTTATTCTGTATGTTGGTAAATTGAACACCAATAAAAAATAAATTAAAAAAAAAGTTAAATTGTTTATGAATTGAAAGGATAAATAAAGCTGTCTTTGTTCACATGCAAGATTGCCTATGTAGAAAACCAAAACCAAAACCAAAAAAAAAAAAAAAGAAAAAGAAAAAGAAAAAACCAAAAACAATTTTAGAAAACCCTAGAAATAAAAAAAGACGATAACACAATCACAGCTATACAGGTTAGCATATATATTTTGTATAATATACTCTTGTATCTCACTTTCTTCTTTCTCTCAGAGAGAGAAATGTCTGAATATATATATATATATATATATTATATATATAAAATTATATTTGAAATAAAATATCACTAACTTGGTGCCATAAAAATTAAGTACTTAAGTATAAATCTAATAACATATGTATAGGATTCATATGTAGAAATTATAAAATACTAGTAAAATAAATAAAAAATAAATACATCGGGGTAATTCTGTTTATGGTTTGAAAGAATCAATATCATTAATATGTCTACTCTTTTTAATTGGATCTATATATTTCATGCAATCCCAATCAAAATTCCAGCAAGCTGTTTTCCAGATTTTGACCAGCTAATATAAAGCTACTGTGGAAAGGAGAAAGACCTAGAAAAGCCAAAACAATGATGGAAGATTAAAAACGAAGTTGTAGTATTCCTAGCTTAGGACCTTAAGACTGACTATATAGCTACAGTAATCCAAAAAGGCTGCTATTGGCCTAAGAATACACATGTAGATCAGAGGAAGTCTCAAGAAATCACAAAGGATTGTGTGTTCTGTGACCATAATACAAATCAAACAACTTGAAAAACAAAGAATAATGAGAAAATCTTTGTGTATTTAAGAATTAGCAGTATGTATCTAAAGAAGAACACTTGTTAAAATAAAATGCAATAGGGATTAAAAATATACTGGAACAGGATGGAAATAGAAATGTATTATATCCAAATTTATATAATTCAGGCAAGTCTTTGGGTAAAATTTATAATTCATCATAAAATTTCACAAATAAATAAATTACATCTGTATCTCAAGATTCTGAAAAGGGAAAAGGAAATTAAACCCAGAGGAAGAAGGATGGACATTTTAATGATGAGAGATCAAAGATATAGAGAAAAAGAGAAAAATAACCAAGTCACAAGTATTAATCTTCCAAAGTTTAATAAAATTGATCAGCTCTGTAGTAGCTGAAAAATATTTCTGCTCAAGATGTACATATGCAAATTTCCAGAACTTGTGAATATATTACCTTATGGGGCAAAAGAGACATTGTAGTAGTGATTACGTTCAGAATTTTGAGATAAAATATCTGGATTACCCCAGTGAGTCCAGCATAATCATGGGGTTCCTTGCTGAGAGAACAGAGAGGGAGGCAGAAAGGTCAGCCAGAAAGAGATGTGACAATGGAAGCAAAGTCAGAATGATTTTATTTCCAGCTTTGATCGTGAAAGGGGGACATTAGCCAAGGGTTGGTGAACCTCTGGAAGCTGCGAAAGACAAGAAAATGGATTTTTTTTTTTCCCCCAGAATGTGCAGAACGCATGTGGCCCTACAAACATTTTAACTTTAGTCAACTGCACCCATTTTGAACTTTTGACCTCCAGGACTGTAAAATAATAAATTTGTGATGTTCTAAGCCACCAAGATTGTGCTAATTTGTTACAGCAGCAATGGGAAACTAAGAGAAACTCTCAGCAAGACTGACAAAAAATATATAGAAAACACCAATTAACAATAAATGAAAAAAAAAAGTTGTACCAATTCGCACACTTTCGACTCAGAAAGGAGAATAAAATGATAGTGTATTTCTTTCCTGATTTTCCAAATTGTATTTGTATTTAGTAGAAGTACAACTTTATTAGCTTAAGAAATGTGAGGTCAACAATGAAGAGCAATAATAATAATTCACTTCCTTTTTTAAAAGCTTTCAAAAAAATAAAAAAATAAAAGCTTTCAGATAATTTTTTTAAAAACAGAGAGATGTTTAGATCCCAATATCAATAATGATTTTCTTTTTTTTTTTTGTTTTTTTAGTTAGGAGAATAAGTGGCACCATTAAAATATATTCATTGCTTTATACATTTCTTAGCAATTAATATAAATAAATTTCATTACAAATTGCATAGTACATTTGGCCAGTTTGTGAACTATCCATCTTATTTTTATCTGTATTTTGAAGTATGAATTATAGAAAACCAGTTTTAATGGGAGCTCAGTTAATCTAAGGGATGATGTCTAAATATCTCTCAGTGCAAAAGGCCTTGAAACAGATGATTTTCCAACCTGATGCTAGTGTTGTCTAATGATCTGATGAACAAAATTTATGTCAAATTTTTACTGGAAACATCCATTCATAACAAAGAAAATCATAGGCAATAATTTGCATAATGTTGAGAATAGTCAACTATTGTCACAACAACAAAATTACTTAGACTCAAATGTAATTATGCATTTAATTGTTTGCTTTTTGGTTTTAAAAGACCTTTGTGTTATTAAATTTCATATGACTTTACCCATCTCAATCCACATGAAAACATTTACCCGTCAATGATATTTGTATTTAGTTTAAAATAAGACTGAAGCAACAATTACTTCAGTATTTTATATTGCTTAGGTCATTTTCACTAACTTTGTGTTATTTAAAGTTTACAGACCTTATATTTAGTTTAATGATCTTCGCCATAGATTTGCTGCATACATGGTGGATTTCACTAAATATTATATGAAATCTTGACCACTCTCATCATAGTACTGCCATTCAAATCAATCAAAATTTATTCATGGTTTAAACAACAATTACTTAAGTTTGAAAATTTATGAGAATGAGTAAGGTGCTTTAACTCACTTTGGAGACAAATATCCATTGTTGCCTTTGCATATTCCAGCTGAAATAACATAGATTTGCTTTTGAATATTACTTATCTTCCATCTGGTTCCCTATTATTTGATAAAGCTCATGCCTTTCTGAGTGAGACACATAAATTTGAAATAATATCCTATTGTCACATTTATTATTTGCTTAAATTTTATATTACTATCTGTCATTATTAAGTAAAATGCCCCAGCCCTGAAGAAGAGATATGAGCCTACCTGAAAATATTCATGAAGCATAACGGCAAAGAATGTATCTAGGTCATGGATGACCTGTGCAAAATGGAGCAGGCGTTTAAAATCCTCTACATTTAAAAATTTCTAAGGCAGAAGATGTTTCTTAAACTACATAAAATAACTTATGTTTATCTCTTAAGAGTTATCTAATTATTTATTATTGTTTCCTGTTTTCTTTCATAAAAATGCATGATAACGCTATCATGGAAATCCAATTTACTTAGACCATACTAAGTAGTAAAATTAATACTTATGGCAACAACAACAACAATAATAATAATAGAAGAAATCTGATACTAATAATTTCTATTTTAAAAGTGTTTTATGTCCCAAGATTTTGGCTATGTGCTGAATGTGAATTAAATTATTAAATCATCCTACTAGGATTGTGGGTAAGTGCTGCACTAGATACAGTTCTTTTGCCTGGAAAAAAAAAATAAGATATTTCAATTGTATAAGGAAAATTTATTATCTCATAAAGCAATGACTCTAGAGGTCAGGCACCCCCAGGGTTGTTTAATTCAGTGACTGAATGATGTCATTAAAACCCCAGATTTTTTTTATTTTCTGCACTTCTCAGCAGCTTTGTTCTCAGGCTTCCTCCCCTCATGAGAGTAAAATGGTCATGACTGTGTAAACATGAGGACACGTAGTGGAGGATAGGTAACTCTTCTTGCGTGAATTTCCTTTCTTCGTGCCCAGAAACCTTCCTTCAGAGTTCTCAAAATATGAAAAAATAAGAATATCAATAGGATGACTAATATATATTCTTATCTTCATTCAGGATCAAGGTCTCATAATCTTTCCTACATCTATTACTGGCAGGGAGAATGAGATTTTAGTCATGGGCGTATACTTAAGCAGGATTTAACAGTGAGTCAGATGAGAGAGAATTAAAATCATGACAAAACTGATGACCTAATAAGGAAATTAAAAGTTGGGTAGACAACCACTCTGTCTACTACAGCTATTATCCTTACTTTGTATAAAATCAAATTAAAGGTTTAAAAGAATCGCTGTATCAGCATTTTAGGATGGGAGTTGGCAGAATGTAAATCCAGTGAGGAATTGTAGGGTGTTGGGTAGGAGAGATTTAATAGCCATTAATAAGAAGATAATCCCTACTAATTGCCTGGGGGCAGGGAGAAAGGAAGGAAGGAAGAAAAGAAAGAAAGAGGGAGAAGAGAGGAGGGAAGAAGGAAAGAAAAAAGAAATACATTTCCCTACATTTTAGAGGGTTATATCTGTGTCAAAATGCGTATCAGGTTATCTTCTAGACCACAGGCTTTTAGATAGAGCCCTAGCTAATCCTTTGAATGTCCTCCTTCTCCCTTACCCTCTCTTTTTATTTTCTATTTAAGGTGAGGAATTCCGAAGCACTTTAGAATGTTGATGTCATGATCTAATACACAGCAAGAGAACAATGAAACAGAAAAAAAGAACAAGCAACCAAAGGAGCCATTTCTTCCACAGGGGTCACTAATGGAGAATAACAAGAGCACTTCCAGACTTTTTTTTTTTTTTTTTTTTTTTTTTACGGAAATCCCTTCTAATGCTTGGGATGAATGAGAAACTATGCATACACCCAAGGAAGTTGAAAAATTATTCAGAGGATGAGCAAGCCTCAATATTTTAGATCACAATCTTAATTAGGATCTTTTATTGTTTTATTCACCACTTTATCCCTCACATGTTTCTTGTCAGATGTCAACTATCCATTTTTAAGTTCTCTATAATAATTAAAATACTGTTTTGATAAAAAAAAATGTTGCTAGAAATCATTATACACTTACACAGACTGGAGAACTTAAGAACATCACAATGAGAATGTGGACTAAAGCAAATATTTAGTATTTGAGTGGCATCCAAATTTCAGTCTGTTAAACTGTGTAAAAAGATTACTCTCTCCTATCTAAAAATATAAAGGTTTATATTAAGAAGTCAGAGTGCCATTGTACTTTAATCATGTACTCATCTAAATGGAAATGAGCAGTACTAATTCCTTAGAATTTAGATGCTGAGCTGAACCAAACCTATTATAAAATAACTGGTGAATCTAACAGAGGTAAGGTAAGTAACTATCCTGTAAAATTCATCTCTATCACAATAAACTGATTAAATACAAGGATGACACATTTGTTGCTGTCCTTGTATATAGATTCAAATATTAAAAAAAAAAGAGCAAAAAGCAAAAAAAAAAATGCCAAAAATTTTAAAAAGATTTTTGATTTTATAACTGTGTTTATTTATAAAATGTAAATTGTGATCAGAATTTTTGTACCATTATTAATAATATTTTATTTTATTTTATTTTTTGACATGAATTGGAAAAGTGAGGCCACTTCACTATTTGTTATATTCATGGGAGGTATTATAAGGGAAAGGAGGGGAACTGAGTGGGAAAAATTAGAGATGGAGCCAAGCCATGAGAGACTCCTGACTCTGGGGAACAAACAAAGGGTTGTGGAAGGAGAGGTGGGGGGGTATTGGGGTAACTGGGTAACAGGCACTGAGGAGGGCACACGTCGGGATGAGCACTGAGTGATAACACTACATGTTGGTAAATTGAATTTAAATTTAAAAAATGTAAACAAAAAAACGAAAAAGGAAATGTAAGGCCAGTTTACCATTCTCCCAAAGATTACATTAATGTCCAAATAGATCCACTCTAATCAATTGTTCAGAAAACCTAAACGCACAGATTTACTCATGTATAATTATTTTTCAAAAATAACACATTCAAAATCCAGGCATAGGGAAAATATTTACAGGACATTATAATGTTTGAAAAACCCAAGTTACAATTGTAAACAGACCACTGAGCAAATCACTTTTGGAAGGTATTTGGAAGGTATTGACAAGTATTTGGAAGGTAGCGCCAAAAAAAAAAAAAAAAAGTCAGATCTCTCCCAAATGAATTATTTATTTTTTTTTTAATTTATTTATGATAGTCACAGAGAGAGAGAGAGAGAGAGAGAGAGGCAGAGACACAGGCAGAGGGAGAAGCAGGCTCCATGCACCGGGAGCCTGATGTGGGATTCGATCCTGGGTCTCCAGGATCGCGCCCTGGGCCAAAGGCAGGCGCCAAACCGCTGCGCCACCCAGGGATCCCCCAAATGAATTATTAACATATATGTGCCTATCTATTAAAAGTAATCTCTCTCTCTTTTTTTAAGATTTTATGTATTTATTCATAAGAGATAGAGACACAGAGGCAGAGACATAGGCAGAGGGAGAAGTAGGCTCCCTGCAGGGAGGCGGATGTGGGACTCAATCCTGGACCCTGGGATCATGACCTGAGCTGGAGGCAGATCCTTGTGGAGGCATCTGGGGATGCCCAGGAGTCCCATATTAAAAGTAATCTTAAAGTGCTTTTTCTCACCCAAAGGATAGTGTATATCTCCATCTCAGTTGGATCTTACCTTCTTAAAACACTCAGAAATGCTTGTGATTTCTATGACGTGCTGTTTCTAGCTACATATAATGTTAACATCTTGTCTTCCTGGTCTCCATTAAATATCATATTTCTAAGATATATAATCAAGTTTATCATTCTGCTTAATTTAAGAGATACATTTTGTCATATTTTTATAAAATATTGAATATGCAATTACAGCAAAAAAAAGTTTTATAAGTTCTTTTATCATTAAGTACTTGAGTGCATATTTCCCACTGTCAAAATTAAGAAGTAATCATTTTGGGAAAAATTAAGCAAAGATGCTGAGAATATTGATTTATATTAAAGAAAACATGTTACATGCATTTCTTTAAGTCACTGACTCTTTTTTTTAAAGTCACTCTTATAGAGAATTTATATCATGGCAAGTTTTAATTCATTTTAAAATTCAAAGAAGAAGCCATTGATTTCAGCAGTCTCAGTAGTTTTATTCAATGTTTTTAAAGATTTTCTTTTTTTTTACTTTTTATTTTATTGTTTTGAGAGAGACAGAGTGAGAATGAGAAGGGGAGGGGGAGAGGGACAAGCAGACTCCCTGCTGAGCAAGAGCAAGGAGCCAGGGTCAGGGCTTGATCCCAAGACTCTGGGATTATGACCTGAGCCCAAGGTAGATGATTAACTAGCTGAACCACCGTACCCCAAACAATTTGGTTTCATTTTGAAAACAAGTTTAAGCAAAAGGGTGATGTTATTACAATTAATAAAAGAGCAGAGAGTGTGATAAAAATTCAATTTCTGTGGCATAAAATGTGCAAAGCAAAGTTTTATTTTATTTTATTTTATTTTATTTTATTTTATTTATTTTATTTTATTTTTTTTGCACAGCAAAGTTACAAATGACCTTAAGTATTAGCTACATGTGTAGATATGTATGTGTGTGTTTGTGAGTGGATAGCTATTTTGAAAAATCAAACGTTTGTGGGGATTTTTTTTTGTTGTTGTTTAGTTAAATATATTTTAAATGTGCTTTGATTTGAATCAATTATTGGGCAATAATTTTGAATTTTCTCACCCCTTTAGATTAAAAAAATATATATATGTAATTTTTTGAATATTTAATCAGGACCCCTCTCAGCTTTAGCAGCAAGAAAATAACATTTGTTTTCTAGAAACCATTTTCCTTTAGCATTTTAACCATGTAACCCTGACTTTGGACTCAAGTACTTAAAAATAAGTTCAAAAATAATCACTCTTACGCTATAGAATGATGCCTGTTTGGTGTGTTTCCCTTTTTCCACATGGACCTTATTCTACCAATGGTTCTGCTGTCTTCAGGGCCAGTGGAAGTCAGCCAGCCGAAATGAAAAGGCTTTGAAAAAAAGCCACATGGGATGTTGTTAATGCCCAACCTGGATTAAAAAACATGGCAGATGCACCTCTTTTTATTTGAGAGAATTTGGCCACGAGGCCACACTGAACATCAACACGAACGTGGCTGGCAAATGGAGTCTCTCTGTGTTCTCAAAAATGAGAAGGGATTTAGTGATTTGGTGGTTTCTACAATAACCTCCAAACAAATTTTCAGGAACTGAGCTGAGAAGACAGGCCAAAGGAACCATTTCTGGCTTGCAAATTCCTGGCAGAGATCTATCCGATAAATGGGAAAAATTTTCTAGTATCTGATTCTACATGAGATATAACCTACCACTGTTAAAAATAAAGGTTAACAGTGAACAAAACGAAACACAAACGAATAAAACCCAAAAGCCACGTACCTATTAGTTATGCCAGACTGGTTAAGTCCCCAGGAAGCCCAGAATCCCAAGGGTCACCTCCAGATGGAGGCTGTCTCCCTTTCCCAGAAGCTCCAGATTACAAAATTGTCAGCCACACCTTTCCTTGACTGCTGGGAGACTTGGGCATTGTAGATTAGACCACAGAGCTCCAAATAAACCTTAACTGAAAAAAAAAAAAAAAGTCTAACTGTAGTGATTCTTGTTTTGTTTTGACGATCCTTCTGGTCAGCCCGATTATTAGAGAGATGCTCTAGGTTCCCTTTAAGGCCCATGCTTATTGCCCCAGGTTAGAACGCTTATGCACACTCACATCTAGGTGCTATGCTGCACTATCCTGTCCCTGGGCCTGGCTGGCTGGTCCTGCAAGGACCCCAACACTTAACCACATTCAAATAGTCTACATAAACCTACAGATCCTGAAGATATTTTTGGATCTTAAATCAAAACGTCCCCTTTCTTACTTGTGAGTGCCTGTCTGAGGTCCTTGGAACCTTTAATGTGAATGAACTTCTAATTCCATGAGAAAAGTTCTCATCATGTTTCTCCTCCAAAGAAAAGATATCTGGGTGCTGATCTGTGATACCTGCCCTCCCCCAAAAGAAGCGTCTTCCACCCAGTGCAATACTCTCTATTTATGTCATCGCAACCCTTTCATTGGACAAAGGGTCTCTGAAAGAGTAGACTTTGTTCATCTACAAGTCTGTTGTATCTTTCCTTAGTGCTAAAAAAAAAAGCCTAATCCTCCATAAGCCACCGAGAAGGGGCCAGACTATGAAAAAGCCTGAAAAAGAAATGTTATTCAAAAGGCCCTTTGCATCTCCCCCTGTACACTCAAATACCAGTGACTTCTTTTCCAGTAATACATGAGTATTTTTTTCCCTATCTTCCAAATATTCCATTATACCAGAATAAATCAAGCTCCTGACTCTTAAGGGACCCAGGTCATAGCACACCTTCTACAATCACTGGTTGTACAATTTTATTTCTAACCCTTTCCACAGTCTATAAGCTCGAAGAGAAAGTAGGAAGGATACCTTGCATTTCCCATAGTAATCACAGTGTCTAGTACGGTGCCTGGTATGATGGACACATACGATAAAAAGTCATTGATTAAATTAATATATCAACGTTTGCCCAGTGGTGAATTATGCCAATTAAGTTTGACTTTTTTTCAAAATGCATAAAGCAGAAATTAGCCCTCTCCAGAACACTGCTACATATTTAGATAACAAGAAAAATAAATAAAAAGAATCATAGATTAATGTTTTTTTTTTTTCATAAGAAACAGTTCTCAGGATGTGAAACCCTATGATGAAAAGCACAGCTTGCTTTGGTGACATTACCTCTATCTCCCACAGATCATCTTGAAAAATAGACTGTGAATTGTATCTTATCACATTAATTGAGTATTAATTTTAGCTCTGAGTAAATGGTCAAACACAGTTGACATTTAACATAGATCACAGAAGTAAAGATTGTTGTCTTTTAAATAAGTTTTAGACTTATCAGACAAAGCATTTTTCTTGCATATTGCTGTCATGAAAGCTAAGATTAAGGCTCTTTTTTCTTTTTTATCATTGTTGCCAGTAAAAACTGAAGTCGTAAGTGAATTGGGAGGTAAATTAGGAATTAGCAAGTGAGAAATACAAAATCAAATGTTCACGTCACACAAAACCTCTGTATCATGATTAATGGCTCTGGTTTACAGCAATCATGATTTCTCAGTTTTCTCTGATTTTTATTAATTATTAAAAGAATACAGTTGGGGAGCACCTGGGTGCCTCAGTGGTTGAGCATCTGCCTTTGGTTCAGGTTGTGATCCCAGGGGTCCTGGGATCGAGTCCCACATGGGGCTCCCCGCAGGGAATCTCCCTCTGCCTGTGTCTCTGCCTCTCTCTCTGTGTCTCTCATGAATAAATAAATAAATAAATAAATAAATAAATAAATAAATAAATAAAAAAAAAAGAAGAGGAATGCAGTTGTTTAGTGTTTGCATGTAGCTCTCCTGGTTTTTGCCTCTTAATTTCCTTTCCAAAGGTATAGCGATATTAAGGGAAAAGAGAAAGAGGAGGAGAAAGATGAGAAAAGGAAGGAGAAAATGAAGAAAATGTTACATGAGGTGATTATTAATTTTATGTGTCAACTTGGCTAGGCCATGGTAACCAGATATTTGGTTGGATAATATTCTAGATGTTTCCTGTGAAGGTATTTTTTAGATGAGATCAACATTTAAATCACTAGGCTGTGGAAAGCAGATTATTCTCTGTAAATGGGTGGGCCACACCCAATGAGTCAAAGGCCTTCATGGCACACTACTGATCTCCCAGAAGGAAAAGGGAGTTCCTATCCCACTAGGAAATGGACAACAGATCTGAACATTGGCCAAGTTCTAGGGAACCGAGCGAGGCGTCACGACTCCTTATTGAGATGAGCACCCTCATCATCCTGCTCTTCCATTCTTGCCATTTCCTTAAAGATTTTATTTATTTATTTGAGAGAGAGAAAGAGTGAGAGTGAGCATAAGCGGGAGGGAGTGGGGCACAAAGGGAGAGAGAGAAGGAGCCCAATATGGGGCTTGATTCCAGGACCCTGAGATCATAACCTGAACCGAAGGCAGACATTTAACCAATGAGCCACCCAGGTGCCTCCATTCTTGCCATTTTCTCATGGTAGATATTGAACAGTACCTTCCTTGTCTGCCTGTCACCTTTGCCTGTAGGAATACTACCCTCAGCGGTCTCTACCACTACTTTCAGACCATTCACAGGAGCTGTCTTTCTGACGTGGGTGCTCATTCCCATTATTTTGAGTTGCCTCCATCACATAGACGTTAGCTATGCCAGCTTTGCTCCTGCATTTCCTGCCATCAACCAGCCTCATGGAGGACAGCCTCCACTTAACTTTGTGTGTTGCTGGTGTCCCTCATCGATGCATTGCTGATGGCCTTGCTGAATGGTGTACACTGTGGCTCCTCTGGTGGAAGCATTCTTTCTTCCTGAAGCATTTTTTTTTTTTTTGTTAAAGATTTTATTTTACTTATTTATTCACGAGAGACACACAGAGAGAGGCAGAGACACAGGCAGAGGAAGGAGAAGTAAGCTCCATGCAGGGACCCTGATGTGGGACTCGATCCTGGGACTCCAGGATCACGCCCTAAGCCGAAGGCAGATGCTTAACCACTGAGCCACTGAGGCATCCCTTCCTGAAGCTTCTTTACCCTGTCATAGCCACTCAGCTTTGTCTGACTTCCTCAACATGGGACATTAATTTCTTCATTCTTCCAGAGCAGTGAGATTGCCTGGGATCCTTGTCCTAGTGTCAATTCCCTACACCCTCAGAAGATATTTTTCCTTATCCAGTCTTATATTCTAACCTATTATCAAGTACCTCCCAAGTGCAATTCCTAGGTTGTTCCCTGGACGACTCCTGCCAGTAGACTAGTTAACTAATTTTTACAATTATTTTAGTTGATGCTCGCTTCCTGTTCAGCTATTAGGCTCAATGCCTTCCAGTTGAACTCTGTTGTAATATAATGCTAATTATCAGCCTGTGACCTAAGGGAGAAGAAATGGAATTCTGGAGGGATGGTAGTCACCTGTTGCCCTTGTGGGAAAGGACACTAAGGTGTCTTCTAGCATGGATAATATGCTAGCTTCCACTGGCGAGGGGAGGTGAATTACCTCTATGAACTCTGAGGATTCAGAGAAACCAGCAGAGACAACTTCAGAAGCATCTATTTAGATCATCTCTCTAGATGTTCTCATCCCATCTATCAGAGTCCCAGAGTTTACCAACAATGACCCAAGTTTCTTATCATCTCTCTGCAGGGCATCAATCCAGCTCATCAAGGACCAGTTAACACTTCACTCCTTGAAGGCATTGATTCCCCTCAAATCTTTCAAAATCCTGGATCATTGCAACTGCAATGGTAGTCCCCTTCACCAGACCATTTTCTCTGTCAACATAAGGAGATCATGAGCAATTGGGACCCCATCTTGTGCTAGCGACAATTCATATCCCAGTTACCACTGAGGATGGGATGACATCTCCTTTACGTGATGAGCAGTAAGTATATTTATCCCCAAATACCACGTACTACCTTATTATCTTCTTGAGCCACTCCTTTCACCTGAGTGAGTTCTGTTCCCTCCTAGGGAGCTGGGTGTGAGGGTCTTATTCAGGGAAAGATGAAGGAGGCACAGCAGGAATAGGCAAGGAGAGGCTTCAGACTACAATTTTTCATCGTATGCAGGGATGAAATGAGACAGAAATGAGACAGAATAATGAGGACCATTGAACAGGAAATGACTCAGACTCTGTTTGGATCCGAGGACACTTTGGCCAAGCCTATGGCAATCTCAAGCCATGCCTTTAAAGTCAGGAGACTTGGCTTTGCTCTAACATCTTCAGTCATTGGTTGTAAGCAGTCTGGGAAGGATGCCATTGCCATGGGTATAGTGATGCTACCAGAAGCTCGGACCCACAACAAGAGATCTGAGTAGAGCATTTTCATAGCCTCCTTACTGTTCAAACAGTGACAGATGCCCTTCAAAAGTATTACTTAAAATGTAAAATATAAGGCTTTTTTTCTTTAAAATACTATTTCAAATTCTTTCAATAAAATTGTGAGCACGTCCTAAAATTAATATACAACAGTGACATAAGGGAAAATAGTGAAATCTCCAGCAATGTCACTAAACCTTAGTTTTGGGGTTTGAAATTTGGTTGCTTGTACATTAACACTTTAATTCTGGATTTTCTGCTGCACTTAATATCACTGTTGAGAAAACAAATATTTGCTCTGAAGAAAAAATTATAGATCATAACATTAAAAAATAAGAGCATTCCTACTAGGAATTAATTTATAATCATGTAATCTATGACTTGAATTTAGTAATTGGTCATACAAGTGAATTTCTTTTTTTTTTTTTTTTTTTTACAAGTGAATTTCTATATAGATACAATGTGTAGCTCTACTGGCATATTAGTTTAACAAAGAGGTACTAACAATACCATCTGGATGTTGTTTTCTGAATTTACTCTATTCATATTTGCAGAATATTGAAACAATTTACTATTAGATATCCCACTGTCATGTTTATATTGTACACAATGAAAGCTGATGACTCTACTGATCTCCCACGACAGAATCTTGAAAGAAAAAAGACATAAAATATGAGCTACAAATTTCAATATTTGGGGATGACAGCTGTCGGCTCTCTCCACGGGAAAGCTGTGGAATCCTAACAATCCCAACCTTAGGAGATAAAATTAAAGATAAGTAAGATTTTTTTCAGTCCACTTTTATGTCCCAGTCATCTTACATTAGTTTAAATTTTTCACTCCTGTAAGATCTACATTCTGTAAGTGTTCAAACCACACACTTCTCAACATAATTCAGGGAAGAGAATTTAGACAATTATTTCAGGTCCTAATGAAAACCTCTTTTTTTTTTTTTTTTTTTTTGAGGGGCTAGGAGTGGAGTTTGAATGACATACTTATCTTTTGAATTAAATAAATAGTGTTTAAAAAATAAAAATATTACTGTTCAACTCTAGGGCTACACCTGTTGTTTGTTTGTTTTCCCCACTTTTATTGACATACAACTAACAAAGGGTACAAACTTTCAGATATAAAATGAATAATTTCTGAGGAATCTAATTAATGCAAAGCATGGCAACTCTGGGTAATAATACTATACTGCATACTTAAAATTTGCTGAGAGAAGATGTTTCATATTCTTACCACACATACACAAAAGTAAGCTGTATCTGTTCTTCTAAAAGTACAAACTTGATTCTATTCTTTGTTTTCTTCCTTTTTTCTCTCAATACAGTGTTGATTTTTCCCACTTATCATGTGCCACCTATTGTGAAGCAGGATTATACTCCCTTATCTATTGACATATGAGGATTTGTTCTTTGGAGGAGGAGCTTAGACAGGAACTTACTTTGACCAACGAGCTTTGAGCAGGAATCACACGTGACCATTCTGAACAAACTATTTAACCCATTGCATATTTTTGCTAACGTTCATGCATGTTTTCTCTGCCAAAAGTATGACACATCTCAAATATGGGTGCACTTTAACTCACACCCTAGAACGTTGAGAAAGAATGTTATATAAATGTTTCTTGTAAGACATGGGAGCTTTAGCAAATGCTTGTCCTGTAGAAGCATTCACTAATAGACACTTTACACTTATTATTATTATTTTTTTATGAGAATTGTGGCCACTTTTTCTATTTTCTTTCTGAATTGTAAGGTTAATAATTATTAGACTCACCTACTTTGCCCATGTCTGCCACTAAATATTTCATATTTTGTTGAGTAATTAAATTTCAAACAATTAAAAATGAAAGAGAATTGCAAAGTTGCATTTTTTTTTTTTTTTTTTTGCCTAATTCAGTGCTAGATACCATGAGGTAATTCCAAATTTGTAAAGAAAGGAATCTTTTCTTTTGACAAATTTATAACCTAATCTGAGTATCCAAGCATACTCTTTAAGAATAGTTAATATGCATGTTAGGAGAACAAAACTTACAAAGAAATATGAACTAGCACATGTTTTTGAAAGAGTATACATTAAAAATTAAATGGTGGTTTACAATCAGATTATATGGGTTATAGCAAAGTTCAAAATATTTCATTAGAGTATATTTGAATTTAATGACTCTAAAAAGTAAGTGGTGTTTCATTTTATAGGAAAAATATTTTACAACATCAGAAATGATTTAGCTTTAAAAACATACATAAGTATTACATATAATATACATATCATATATATCGCATAATTATCTCCTGATTTTATCTCATATTGTCTAACATATTTTATTTGCTAATAGGCAGTTGGCCACATAAGAAAGATAATTAAATGGGTCTTTGCTATAGCAACTTAATGGGAAAACAATGAATACCAGTCTTTAATCACATCATAAAACAAACAAAACTCAAAATGAATCATATTTCTGAATATAGGAGACAAACATATAAAATCCCCAGGGGGATAAATAGGAGAAAATCTTTGTGATGCTGCTTTGGGCAAGGTTTTTTATAATATTCCTTGTAATTATCATTGACTGCATAATCTTCAAGCCCCACAGTTACTGCAAATATCAACATATCACTTGCCAGATATACCTGATTCCAGTTAATAATAGGTGAGAAAGATAATCATCATGATGCCATTGTATGCCAGGGGTTAACTAAAATGAATTGATTGTCTTCAGGATACTGAGTATCTACTTCTAAAATGCTATTCTGGGAGTCTGGTTTCAGGAATACTTCTGGAACCAACTATCATGAGCTATGTTCCCCCAAAAGCAGATATCCAGTCAAGAGACTGTATATGTACTACCATTCTATAATGAACTATAATCCCAGGGATGGAGTGAAGGAAAAAAAAGAAAGAAAGAAAGAAAAGAAAAGCAATGTCAAAAAGGGAGGTGAGAGAGGGAACACATAGTGCATCACTGAGCTTTCCAGGATTTTGTAACAGGTTTGTAAAATCATTTTACAATAGGGCTTATGAACGATTGCTTCCCAGGACAGTCTTTCAGAGGAAAAAAATGGGAATAATTAATTTACTTGTCTCAAATTCCCATTTGTCAAGTGTTCATCCTTTGGGAAATTATCTCTTCTGTAATTTTGGTTGTGCCTATATGAATGGATCCCAAGATATCTCATATCTCAAGTCTATGGAGAAGCCCCAAGTCATGTGTATATAAATATAAATACACATACATTTATAAATACATATATATATCTAAAAAATAAGAAAAGTAGATACATATATTTTTATATATTTGGTATTTGGTTCCTCTACTATATAGTTCGTTGGTTCCTTTGGAGTCTACTTGAATTTCTGAGACCACAATTCTGAACTCCCAAAACTGATTATTGCTATCAATACAGTAGGTAAAGAGTAGCTTTTAAAAAAGTCCCAGAATATTCAGCGAGTACTGTATTGAAGGTTTGGAGATTTTATGAATATTGTGAATTTCAGACTCTTTCTATTTTTCCATATTTTTTAATTTTAATTAATAAGCATGTATTACTATCATAATTTACAGAGTACTGTATAAGAAAAAATATTGCAATAAATAAATTGATTCAATTTTACTAAATTCAGAGGTAAAAAACAAGACATATTGCAGTGGAATTATATTTTATTATTAACAATCAACCTAATATTTCAGAAATGAAAATGTAAATTTCATTGACAGCTTCAAGTTTTTTATAGTTATATAAAACAAGAAATGACAAAGATGTTAAAGTCCATAATGCTGGTATTTTTTACCATTCTATGATGATTCTTCTATGTACAAATTTTATTAATATTTTGTTTCCATTCTTGATATGTTAGCCTTCTCAATATTACACTAATATACTTAGTTCATGCTTCACAATATGCACTCAATTTCATAATAACATTCTTTATGTGAAACTATCTGTATATTTTAAATAGCTAGATGTCTGTTGAAACCAAAAGATGTATCTGGAATCATCCAATTTGAATATAATACTTTGAAATTTCAAATGTATTTTAAAATGAAAAACATGCTTTATAAATATTCATAATGGAAAACAAACTGTTTAAACAAAAAGTTGTGGATGTTGGCAGTTAATTCATGTAGCTCCTCCTCAAATAAAATGTTATAATAAATTGTGCATGCCTATTTCCTATGTTTTCCTAACATATTGAAATATTCTCCAAACTTTTAGGTTTTTTTCCTACTTGGATAACTGTCATGAAAATATCTTTCATAGCTTTCAAAAATATAAAGAGATTTCCTCTCTTCTTCCGCCATTTCCTTCATTATTTGTAAAAGTTTTAACTTAGTAATGTATCTGAATTAAAAAAAGAAAAAAAGATCAGACATAAATCACCAAGATTTGCTTCTAAAATATGCACCTCTTCCTTGACATTCAAGACAAATATCTCCTAGCTTTTGAATATTTTATAGAAGCTGTTACTTAAAGTTCTAGTTCTGGACCTAAATATATGACTTTGGTTCAAAACTAAGATTATCATTTTCCTTTTGAAGTGTGATACTATCTGGAAATATTTACCTTAAATATGATTGATTAAATGGCTCTTAATAGTTTTCTCTTGATTCTACAAAAATATTTCAAATAAAATTATAAATGATTAATGCTAAAAACTAGGTTGTATTATAAAAAGATAATTTAGGCTTCAAATGTGCTTATGCAAAATACTTGGCTGCTTTCTTTGTTATTCAGCTTTCTCAAGATATGGGAAATAACAATCTCATATAGTTATCTTAATATTTGTTGAGTGCTTCCTCTATGGAGGGGATAAAGCACTAAATTATTTATCTTCTGTGTAATGACTACTTCCAAACTTAGTGAATCAAAACAATATTTAGTATCTCTCACTTCCTGAGGGTCAAGAAATCTAGGCTGACTTAGCTAGGTCCTCTGCTTCAGTGTCTGTCACTGGCTACATTTGAAATAATAGTCAGACTTTGGTCTTCTCTGGAGACACGACTGGAAAAGGTTCCAATTGTAAACTCACGAATGGGATTCAGGACTCAATTCCTCAATAGTTGTTAGACTAAAGCCCTCAGTTCTTTACTAGTGATTATCCAGAGTCTATTCTGTCTATTATCAATATTTGTCACATGGGCCTCTCCATCTGGCTTCATCAGAACAAGGACCCAAGGATCTGAAAGAGAGGGAGAAAGAGAGAGAGAGAGAGAGGAGAGAAAGACCAGCAATATGGAAGTCATGATGATTTCTAACCTGATCTTGGACATAACATCCTATCACTTTTGTCATATGCTATTCATTAAAAACAAGTCACTAGGTCCAATTTACACTAAAGGAAAGGGAACTGCACAAAGCCAGGAAAACACAAAGATGGAAATCAATGGGAGCCACTTTAGAGATCTCCCTACCATAAGCACTGAATTAGACAAAATGTCTATTCTCATGGAGTTCACGTTCTAGTATTGGAAGAGATATCAAAGGAATATACATCTACACGTACTCACAAACAACGTGCATATTCATGGTGATCATGTGGCCAATGTAAGGAATAGAGATCAAAGGATATACAGGATATTGAGGAAAAAGGGGAAAAGCAAGCCAAACAGATTTCCAGAGGGAGAATATTCCAGTAAAGAAAATAGCAAGCATGAAGTCCCTGAAATAGTGCAAGTTTCATGGTTGAGGGAGAGGACCTCTTGGCTGGGGCAGGGTAAGTGAGAGGAAAATAAGGAAAAACAGTTGGCTGTATCTTGAAGGCTTTTAGCCTGTGTTATGACTTTAGAAGCTCTTCTGAGCAAGATATGAAGATACTTAGAGTGTTGTGCAGGAATGGCATGACCTAACCTACACCTTTAAAGGATCATTCTGAATGTTGTATGGAAAATAGAGTGACAGTAAAATTTCTAAAATACAAAAAGACACTATAAGAAACTATCCTGGCAATTAAGCAAAGTTCTTATGACTTGGGTCAAAGCTAGCAGTAGATATAGTGAGATATGAAGAGCTTCCGGATGCATTTAAACAGAAACAGCACCATTTCTTGACAGATGTGCTCTTAAGTGCAAGAGAAAAAGAGGTTAAAGTTGACTCCAAATATTTTTGCCTGAACACTTGGAATGTTAGAAATGCTACTCAGTAAAACTATAGAAAGATTCAGTTGCATCAAGTCTGTTGCATTTGAAATAAACATGAACTATAATCCTACTCACGTTAAGGGGAACTTTCTCTAGGAGACTGAAATATAAAAGAAAGGAGGGTTGGAGAAATACATCTCTGGGTCATTGGAGTAGAGATTGTGTTTAAAACCAGGAGGTCAAATGAGATCAGCTGCAGAGCAAGCAAAAAGAAGGAAGAGAAGAAGTCTGAGAACTGAAAGTGGGACTATCTCAGTTATGTAGCATTCGGAACAAGGGAGGTGAAGTAGTAATGGATTCTGTGAGGTCACCGGTGTTGGAGGAGGAAGAGTGTTGTGACAAGCGAAGAAAATAAATGGTCAAGAGAAATGACAATCGGTCACTGCATCTGGCAAAATGAAAGCCACTAGTGACTTCCACAAAACCATGATCTGAAACGGTGGGGCCAAAGCCTCTGTGGAATGAGTCAAATAGAAAACGAGAGAAGAGGGGCACCGGGGTGGCTCAGCTGGTGAAGCGTCCACCTCTTGATTTCAGCTCAGGTCATGATCTTGGGGTTGTGAGACTGAGCCCCTCCCCTGGAAACAGGCTGGGTGTGGAGCCTGCTTAGGATTCTCTCTCTCCCTCTCTTATTGCCCCCCCCCATCTCTCTGTCTCTATCTCTCAAAACAAACAAAACTAGAGAAGAAATGGAGATGAGGTGGTTAATCCTTTTTTTTTCCATTTCAATGAAGAATTGTATGACGATGGCAGAGTGAGAACATGGAGTCAGGACAGCAGCTTCACCATTCCGGGGTTAGTATTTTGTTATAGGAAACAGAAAGAACACACACCTCTTCTAAGACTAAATGGATTCAACAGCAATAACTAGATAGGAAAACATCAAGAGCCAGCAGAAACCGCGTCCCTCCAACAGGCCAACTCTGGCCCAGCAGGCTTCCCTCCAGTTAGAGCTCTCTCTGGCCTCCAGTATCGTTATGTGCTTTGCTGCCTCAGCCCTAGGGATGGTATCCCCAGCTGGGTGCCTCAACATCCCTTCTGTGATCTCTCCCCCCTGTCCACACCTCTGTTGGCAATCCATTGAAGATTGCCTACTTGAGGTATTTGAGGTGGACATCCTACCCGGCTGCCTCCCTAATCGATAGGGGGAATCCACAAATCCTTCACTGGCACCACTGACCTAGAAATTGCCGAAATCTAATGGCGAGAAAGCAACCACTACCTCATCAGTCATTACCTAACAGCCTCTGAGCTTATCTCCAGACTCAGGAAGGCGAGGTCCAGCCGCAAGGCTACCCTTCCATTTGCTTCTGTATCAATGCACTAAGACAACGGCAGAGGAGCCCTGGGGTCAGAGCCACCGAGGTTCCTGTGACTCTGCTTGCCTGACAGCAGTAGCTAAAAATGCCAGAAGACACACTCTTTTCCCAGTGCTGCCTCCAAATCTCAAATGACGCAGCTAGTTGGGGTCTGAGGCCTTCATCACAAGGGGATCTTGGGTATGAGCTGTTTAGCCTTCAGGCCTCTTCACTTCGGAAATTCCCTAAGAGACAGAGGGAGGGATTGATTCCGAGGGTTGCCTCATCATTGGGTACGGGCACCAGGACTTCGTGGTGTTTCTGTCATGACTAGGAAATGAGGAAGAGGGATGCCCGGGTGGCTCAGCGGTTGAGCATCTGCCTTGGGCCCAGGGTGTGACCCCGGGGTCCTGGGATCGAGTCCCGCATCGGGCTTCCTACGTGGAGCCTGCTTCTCCTTCTGCCTGTGTCTCTGCGTCTCTCTGTGTCTCTCATGAATAAATAAATAAAATCTTAAAAAAAAATTAAAAGTTGAATGAATGTTTGAATATATCTATAAATACCTTTGTAAATTAAGACGATTTGCTTTAAATTTTATTTTCTAGTAATAAAATTGTTCTCTTCCTTTCCCTCCAGTCATATTTATCTGCTGTGTCATTTGCCAGTTCTCTTAAACTTGTCACCCTTCTTTGTTTCCACAAGTGAGCATTAAACACTTTGTTGGATCATGTTTCGGGGTGTTGAAAAGTATTTTTTTTTTGTTTTTATTTATATTTGTCAATTATAGATCTTGTGCCTTTGTGTGTGTGTGTGTGTGTTTGTGTCAACGAAGCACATTTATTACTGTGTTCAGTATTGTGATTAGAGGGTATGTCTGTTATTTTGTTTCATATTTTCTGTTTATTTTTAAAATATTACTTATCTTTCTTATTTTCTGGCCTTCACTAGATAACATTGGTATTTTGATGTGTGTGTGTGTGTGTGTGTGTGTGTGATGTGTGCACGCGTGTGCGCATGATAAAAACAGCTTAAAATGAAAAACAATATCCTGGAATGTAGTATACACAGAGTAGTAAAAGTGAAGTAAATAAAACAGTAGCTCAGTGACAATATCAGGCCAGACACCTTCCATGTTTCAACGATGCTGTCCTTCTGGATACATCTTAGTTCAGTAATCCTTGCTCCATATGCTCATTATGACTTGTGATAACTCTCTTGATTTGTCCACCCTTCAGGTGAAAGTAGAAATTGAATAAGACAGGGGTTACCATGTCAGAGAAATAAAGATTATCCGAATAATCCTTACCTCTCATCTCAGTGGGTAGGCATGCTTTCCAGGTTACCCCCAGACAGGGAAGTCTGCATAGCTGAGTAGCTTCAGTTATCTGTATTTTATGTCAGGGTTCTTTTTTTTTTTTTTTAATTGTATTTATTTATTCATGAGAGACACAGAGACACAGGCAGAGGGAGAAGCAGGCTCCATGCAGGGAGCCCGACGTGGGACTCGATCCCAGGTCTCCAGGATCAGGGCCTGGGCTGAAGGCAGGCGCTAAACTGCTGAGGCACCCAGGCTGCCCTCAGGATTCTTTTAATAAGGGGGAGGTGAGGCTAGATTTGTGAAGATTTATTCTTTAAATGTCTTAATTTATCTCTCTCTGTAAAAATTCTTTTTATTTAAATTTCCTTTTATGAACTGACTTACTTATTTACTTTCCCCATAACTACATTCTTGTAATTGCATTTTCTTTAGGACTGATATTCTCCAAATTTTTCGTTTTGTTTTAAGGAGGTCCCGTGCGCCACATGGAGCCCAATGTGGGGCCTTGAACTCACCACCCCGAGATCAAGACCTGAACTGAGATCAGGAGTTTGACGTTTAACCCATTGAGCCATTCAGGTGCCCCTTCCAGCTTTTTGTAAGAGAGGATTTTGTGTGACTTAGGACATTTTTATATTATTTTCAGATTCAATAATTATTTAGCTTGTTATAAAATTGAAGTTATTTTCCTTCATTACTTTTGAGAAGAATAATCCATTGCCCTATCCTTCATTGCTGTTGATTAATCTTATTTCAGTCTGATTCTATTTACTTTGGATAACCTGATTTTTGTTCAGAAGCTTAATGACTTTTCTCCCAGTTTTTTTTTCTTTTTATTATTATAATTCTAACTGTAGTATGGCTTAGTGATGTTTTCATTATTATGACTGGAAATGCATTAGCTCTTCCATTTTGAGGGCTAATATATTTTCTCTAAGTATGGGCAATTTCTGGTCATTTCTTCAATTATTTCCTCTCTGCCATTAATATTTTGCAAAGTCTTTTTGGCCTTTTATTATATAGATATTAAATCTACACTCCGTGTCACCACGTATTCTTAGGCACATTACATCTCTTTTCTCTCCCTTATCCTTGGCTTATTCCTTTTACTTCCCTCATTCATCCTTTGTGTCAATTCCGATATTAAACCTATTACCTGGTTTCACTAGTCTCTGATTTCACCATTATATTTTCTCACCCTGTACTTTCTCCTGCTTCATTTTTTGGATTTCTGATTCTGTTTTATAATTTATGTAAATGCTATGAGGATATATAAAATTTTATTTTGATTTTTCACTTCTCCCAGATATATGATTCTGCGTTGTTTGCTCTAGGTTGTTGAGTTTCTGGTGTTTCTTTTAGGTCAATTGAGTTGCTGTATATTTTTTTAAGTTTTTACTTAAATTCCAGTTAGTTAATATACAGTATTAGCTTCAGGTGTACAATTTAGTGATTCAACACTTCCAAACATCAACTGATGCTCATCACAAGTGCGCCCCTTAATGCGCATCACCTATTTCACCCATCCCTTACTCACTTCTCTGGTAACCATCAGTTTGTTCTCTAGAGCTAGGAGTCTTCTTCTTGGTTTGCCTCACTCTTCCCCCTGCCCCATACTCATTTGTTTTTGTTGCTTAAATTCCACCTATGAGTGAAATCATATGGTTGTTTGGTATCTTTATCCATTAAATTCCTATTTCTCTGGTGCTATATATACTCTCTCAGTTGTTTCTTTAGAAGGACTAGAGCTCAGGTCCCAGTTGGTGCACCTTCTCACAGCTCAGAGAATGTTTTCATGAAGGGTGTCACCCTAGGTTTAGGTGCTCTGATGTTATAGTCTGGCTCGATTCACACCTGTGAATACCAGAATACACTCTCCTTGCACACTGGAAAGGAACTGATCTTTCTAAAACTTTTTTTTTTTTTGAACTGAAATATCCTAGAGGTCAGGAGAAAATGCATGTGAACTGATCAGTGGGTCTCCCATGCATGCCAGGCTCTGCTGTTGGCTCAAAGTGACTGTTCCACTCTTTTAGACACTGTTGCTGCCGCCTTTCTGCCTTTCAATAGTAATGGGGCACAAGCACAATGTAGGAAAAAAAAAATATATATATAACTATAATATATGCCTTTATCCCTTATTCCTGCAATTATCTTTTTTGGCACTGTAAGGGACAAATCACAAAATCATATAATAGGATCTGACACTTTCTCTCAGCTTCCTTCTTCCTTTCTAACATTTTTCTTTCTAAAATTAGGCTCCCATTTTAGTTGTCCTGTGGTTTCTGTGGCATCTCCAAACTTGAGATGGTGAAACAGAGAAAAGAGCAATACAGATTTGCTGTCTTTTTAAGATGCAGAAATGTGACCACCAGATAGACTTTTTATACCAATTTTTAAAACTGTTTGGTACAATAATATGCGAAAAATGTTTTATTTATTTATTTATTTATTTATTTTTTAATTTTTATTTATGATAGTCACACAGAGAGGCAGAGACACAGGCCGAGGGAGAAGCAGGCTCCATGCACTGGGAGCCCGACGTGGGATTCGATCCCGGGTCTCCAGGATCGCGCCCTGGGCCAAAGGCAGGCGCTGAACCGCTGCGCCACCCAGGGATCCCCCGAAAAATGTTTTAAACTTAAGAAGAAAATATCTAAAAAAAAAGAAGAAAATATCTGAATTATAGGTTTTTAAAATGTATTCATAAAAAATATGGTGCATCTCAAGTATCCTTTTAATATATTGAATATGTATATACTCAATAAACACTAAAACACTAATATTGTTGTAAGTGTGAACATCTGTTAGAGTCTTGTTCTTTATAGATATTGTATAAAAATTCACGATGTCTCCAATTTTTCCTTAAATCTCCCACCCACTTCAACTGAACCTAGAACTAATCAACAAGTGATTGGATAAAAAATATTTTGTATCGATTTCTATCACTCAGTGTGCCCACTTGAAATGCTCACACCCTGCTCTCTCTATATAATTTTTATTATTCTCCCAAGCTTCCCTATATCAAAGATAATCTACAATCTTCTCCATTCTAAGAGCCAAAAAAGTAATATTTGGACTCAGTTATCATCATTTTGATGAATGCAATCCCAGCTCATGCAACCTTATTTCAGGAATCCTGTTTATTTGCTAGCCACATTAATATTATAGAATAAAGTCATAACCAGCTGCTCACTGAAGACTTTTATATCATTTGTAAGAGTTGCAAGCTTCAGTCTCAATGGTTTATTTCCTTCTATAATGCAAGCAGAACCCAGAAAAAAAATTTGATTTCCTAATGATGAAATAATTATATCTTATTAAAACAAGTTAAATATAAAACCATATATTCTAGCTTGATCCTTTTCATTATCTCTATATAAAATTATGATTTGCTTTAATTTTTGAGCCAGAACACACTATCTGTTCACAAGACCTAATTTGTTTGTTTAGGGGAGATGAGTTTTTGAAGGTGGAAATGTGGGGCCATCTGAATGTTTTAATACAAATTCTACAATCTATATGCTTCACATTTTTATCTTATTTTTTTAAAAGATTTTATTTATTTATTCATGAAAGAGAGAGAGAGAGGCAGAGACACAGGCAGAGGGAGAAGCAGGCTCCATGCAGGGAGCCCAATGTGGGACTTGATTCCGGGACTCCAGGGTCACGCCCTGGGCTGAAGGCGGCACTAAATCACTGAGCCACCTGCATTGCCCACATTTTAATCTTAAAATGTAAAAAAATATAGTATAAAATAGCTTATTAATTGTTGGCTAATATTATCTGCTTATTATTAACATATTAGAATTGTATATATTCAATTATTAAACTCACTTATTATAAATCTGAGATATCGGGATGCCTGGGTGGCTCAGGGGTTGAGCATCTGCCTTTGGCTCAGGGCCTGATCCCAGCCCGGGGATGGAGCCCTGCCTCGGGCTCCCTGTGAGGACCCTGCTTCTCTCTCTGCCTGTGTCTCTGCCTCTCTCTTTGTGTCTCTCATGAATAAATGAGTAAAATCTTTAAAAAAAATGTGAAATAAATTAGTGTTCTCCTGGTGCTATTTTATCTCTTTTATATGAGACAGGACATTGGAGAGAAAGAGAAGAGTGAGAAAATATTTCCAAAAGAAGGAAGACTTTAACATTGGGTAAATGTAAAGAAAAGTCAGAAAGTAAAAGTGCCGCTTACAGAGAAAATGACAGGGGGAGAACATTGAGGCATTTCCTATGATAGGAGCAGTTGGTGAAGATACAGTTGTGTAGCGTTTGGGGATTGATAACAGTGAAGGGCAACACTTGTAGAATGAATCCAGGAACGCTGAATTACATTCAGGAGAACTTAACATCCCTTTAGGAAAGCATGTTAACAACTGAGAAGTTATTCCGACTTCGAAACATCAGTTTCCAGAGATTTGAAAATGGGTCGCATAGTCAAAAGATCTAAGGCAAAGTCAGGAATTCATGGTAGTTTCAGTAAGAAGTGGTAATTTTTTTCCAGTTCATACCTGAAATATTAATTAACTTCTCACAAGACATCAAATGTGAAAAAAGTTTATAGTTAGATGGAGAATGATGTTAATTTTTGGCAGGCTGAATTGTTGTGCTTATAAGATGTCCCAAATGAGATGTATTTAGGCAATTAGATGTGATTTTAGAATCAGAAAAATAAAAGAATCGATTAGAAATACAGGTGTATTTTATCAGCTCAGAGGAAGCATTGAAACAAAACGAGGGCAGATGGGATCAGTCTGGGATGACATCGCAGCTGAAAAGATAAGGGGACCTCAGGTGACTGAGGTCTGTGGAACACTAATATTTGTGATGGGTAGAGATACTGGCCTGCAGGAGAGAAAACCACATTCACTCAGTATCTAAATCTGATTAAAACAAAACTGAAATTCACCTACGTATGCAATGAGGAGAGTTGAAGAACGATGCAAATTATGTCTGAAATATACAATGAGCAGAGGTGGGGGAAGTATGTGAAATATGTCTGGAAGTAAAAAAAAAAAAAAGTCTGGAACTATTATCTTATCCCAAGACAAAAAACAAAACAAAACAAACCATATAAACCATCTGTTAATAAAATGAGCATTAGAAATGTAAGCATATATTTTGCCAGAGGTTTCCTGAAAGTAAATACTCTTTCTTTTTTTTTTTTAGAAAAGATTTTATTTATTTATTCATGAGAGACACAGAGAGAGAGGCAGAGACACAGGCAGAGGGAGAAGCTGGCTCCCCATGGGAAGCCCAATGTGGGACTTGATCCCAGGACCCCAGGGTCACAACCTGAGTGATACTCAACCACCAAGCCACCCAGGGGCCCTGTAATTACTTACTTTAAAAATGATCTACTGAAGTTTCCAAGATAAGATAACAAATATATATATATATTTGTATATATATATATATATATATATATATATAGTCTATTAAGTCTATTAAGTCTATATATATATATATATATATATATATATAGTCTATTAAGTAAAGTTTACTCTAAAAAGTAGCAGAGGAAAAAAAAAATAAAATAAAAAGTAGCAGAGGGGCCTATACCTAGAATAAATCTAGAATAAGGAGACAATAAATGGGGAAATGGGTAATAATATATGGACCAAAAGTAAATTCAAAATCCATTTGATACTTTTTAATAAAGGAAACATTTTGGATTGTTATTTTCAGTAGCCTTTACGACTTAAAAAATTTTAGGTTCACAACAAAATCGAGAGTAAAATATAGAGACTCTGTATATACCCATGGTAGGGAGGCATGCACTGTGTACCGCCTTATCAATGTAACACCACTCTGGGGTGATGAGTCATCAAGTAGTACTGATTCTTTATTGGAACCACAAAAGGAAGCATCCAGGGCCCCAGCCCTGACCCCCCAGGAGCACAAGAGGGATCCTGTAGCCACCGCTGCAGAGAGATGGGACAGGAGGTTCACTTCTCACCCTGTTCAAGGGCAGCTCTACAGGCTGAGTGCTGAGCAGGGATGAACTGCAGGTCCTGCTTTGTCCAAGCTTGAAGCTGTTATAGAAGATGATGTGTGTGGGGGTGTCCGAGTGGCTCAGTTGGTTAAGCCTCTGGCTTTGGGCTTAGGTCATGATCCCAGGTTCGTGGAATCGAGTCCACATTGTTCAGCAGGGAGTCTGCTTCTCCCTCTTCCTCTCCCCCTTCCCGCTCATGCTCTCTCTCTCATGTGTGCTTTCTCTCTCTCAAATAAATAAAACAAATCTAAAAAAAGAAAAAAAAAAGTAAGAAGAAGATTAGTGGTCTGAAAGAAGTGCCATCATCCACATAATGTGTTACAACTGATGGAACCCCCCCCTTGACACATCGCTATCACCCCCAGTGCTTCCTTCTTAGGGGATATTCTCTGGGCCTCCAAACTAATCATAAATTATCTCATCAAATTCATATGTAAATAAAGATAGAAGTCAACCACAGATTGTGCATATACACGCACATATATATTTAGAAATTCTGATGAAAATAACTTCAAATTAATTAACATCTGAATGTGAAAATTATGAAGAGAAGTAATGATTATTTCTACATATGAATGTGGCTCCGGAATTGTTCACAAGGAAATCTAAGTTCTATGGTTTCAAATCGTGTTTAATCTTTTCCTCATCATGAGAATTTAAGCTCGATCACATTTACCAATGTGTGTATCTGTGCTGTTGCTGACACAGTAGATCGAGTTGAGGAGTGATTTACAGGGTTTTATTAAGCTGTTCAAGGCTCTCCTTATAATATATTTATTCATGATGACTTGGATTCTGCACTGTCAGCTGGATGTATTATAATCTATCATTTTGGATCAGCAGTGTTTCCCGATTCATTTTGATTTTGTGTAGTCTCTCTTTTGAGTTGCCATAAATTAATTTTAAATTTATCTCCTGAGAAAGACTTATGCACATTCCTGTACTGATTGAATGCCCTCGAATATTTGAGATATTTTCACTTGAAACCCATGCATAACAAAAAAAGAATTTAAATCTTGATCGATGGGGATTTCAGTTCTAGTATTTAAGCAACAATCCTAAATTATAAAATCATTAACGATGTTGTTTTTAAACATTCTTATGGTGTGTGAAATTAAATTCACTTATTTTTGTTTAATATCCTTTTTTATCAATACCATTTTGAATCAACCATAGGTATTTTTTATTTGTCTGTACCATCACATATTTGTTTTATTTCATATAGATAATTCTGTAATAAGCTAAAAGTAATTTTTATGTGCTAAAGCTTATGCTGTAATTGATATTTATATTCACAATGTTAAAATTAAAAAAACAATGTCTTTATACCTGGATCCAGTAAACATTCTGGATGTAAACATTCTAGTAGCACTTTTAATAACTTTTATGAATCAAACCATCTCACAAGTATCAGTCCCTGGCTTGAAATACAGTTAAGTGGCTTTATTTTAATTGATTTTCATATGATTTATATAGGTCCTTCCTCCCTCATAAGAAAAGGGTCCACTCCTTTTTTTTTTTTTTTTTTTTTTTGAGAGTGAGGTAGAAGGGCAGAGGGAGAGGGAGAGAGAGAATATTAAACAGATTCCGTGCCTAGGGCAAAGCCCTCCATGGGGCTTGATCTCAGGAGTCTGAGATCATGACCTAAGCAGAAATCAAGAGTCAGATGCTTAACCAACTGAGCCACTCATGTTTCCCAAGGATCAACCCTTTTTGTAAGCTACCAGGGCTGCCAACAATTGTGAGTTTATTTTGTAGATTTAGTGTGTTATTTGTTGTTGAATATAGGTCTAAGATCCATTTCATGAACCCATCAAAACTTATGGGTTTTTAGTCAATTAAATTTTTTTCCCAAAAATAGTCCTTAAAAAAAAAAAAAACCACTGAAATCTCATTTCTGTTACATTTTATTGTATCTTTAAAATATCTGAGATGTGGAATGCCTGGGTGGCTCAGTAGTTGAGAATTTGCCTTCAGCTCAGGACATGATCCTGAGGTCCTGGGATCGAGTCCCATATATTCCCCACAGGGAGCCTGCTTCTTCCTCTGCCTGTGTCTCTGCCTCTCTCTGTGTCTCTCATAAATAAATAAATAGAATCTTCAAAAAAAAATGTGAGATGTTGCATATCACATGTCATCATGGAAATGTAAATTAGAAGAACAATAAGATAGCGCCACACACCTATTAGAATGACCTAAGTCCAGAACACCAATGGTGCCAAGTTCAGTTGAGGATAGGAAACAACAGGAACTCTCATTATGGCCACTGGGAATTCAAAATGGTGGGAATTCAAGATGGAAATCAGCCACTTTGTTGGGCATTTTTATAGTTTCTTACAAAACTAAAATAGTCTTACCATGCAATCTAGCAATCATTCTCCTTAGTATTTATCTAAAGGGGTTGAAAACTAATGTCCATGGGAAAAAAAAAATACTGCACTTGAATGTTTGTAGCACTTTTATCTGTAATTGTCATAGTTTAGAAGCAGCCAAAATGTCCTTCAATAGATGAATGGATAAATAAATTGTGGTACATCCATGTTGGAATATTACTCGGTACTGTAGATGCATTGCATTAGAAACCAATATATTATATTGTGTCTCCAATAGCTATTATACATGGTTTCTCAGAACCAAACCATGTAAGATGGATCCGCTTACACTGTCAAACCCAGTTATCCATTTGTGGCATTTGGGCTTCCCATTCTTAAAAAAAACTTGGGATCTGCAGGGACACAAAAACTGTTCATGGCAGGTAGAGGCCACTTCATAAGAAGACACAGTAAGTGATTCATTAATCTGGAAGACAAGCAACATTCATTTGGCTATTTTGGGTTCCATGTGATAGTGAACTAAAGCAGGCAAAGAAAAAAACATAGTTTACTGGCTACAGTACTCGGTCTTCATCGTCATGGAGAACCAAGGTTACTATCATGTCACAAGAGCAAGAAGGATTACTCTGGAACCTGGAGAATTAGGTCTTTCAGTGTTTCCTAGTCAAGTAACACAGTGTCACTGGGTATTATAAAGAAAAGTCTAAGACAATGGTAGGGATTAAAGAGTTTAGACCCTTTGGAGATTGAAAGCCACAGTGTCTCCACCAAACAACGAACTAAACCAGCCAAAGTATTGGTAACAGGTGAGGGAGATTTAGAATCATTTGGTGGAGGAAGGATGAGGAATATCCTTTATAACCTTAGGCCTCAATGAGCAGGAGAGACTGCCTCTTGCTTCCCATTGACCCTTAAATTTTCCAGGGGATCATGAATTACAATCACCTCGAAAGAGATTCTGTGATCAATTGAATGCATATCTATCCTCTCTGGAAAGACTGAGTATATTTTGTACCTAAAAAAAAAGAAAAAAAAATAATGACCTTATGTTTTCCTGTGGGAGCTAGTTATAATGTAGACCAACAGTAGGGACCCGAGTGGGGCAAGTAGTATGTATTATCAACAATTTTTAATGTGCCTCTTCAGATTCACAGTTCCTCCCTTAAACCTTTGGCTTCATGCTCTGCCTTAGCTGATTTCATAGTTGATGGACTCTGGTTGGCCACTTGCATTGACCTCTGCGTCTTACCTTCAGCCCAGGATAGCCAGCAAGTGCCTCGGAGTTTCTGTTTTCTGAAGGAAATGCTAAAGGAGGCAGAGCTGACATGGCTTGTTGCACAAAGGGATTAAATAATGACTTCAAATGGCAGGAAAATTACTCTGGTGGAGGATGAGTCTGTGCCCATGGGAATCAGGAGAGAGGAAATGTCCCCCGTTGATAAACCCCTTCTTTTTTCCACCACTTGTGGACTTATTTGAAGTATAGCTGATGAGGATAAATGGAAGAAGACGTCTTACCACGCTGAACAGCCTAGAGTGTGGGGCTCTTCATGACTCCACACAGGGAGAGTCTCCCCCAGAGTTGCAGTGATCTCTTTCCTTCTCTTTCTCTCTCCACCCTTTCTCTCTTTTCTCCTCATTCTCAGTGTCCTGGGTGCATCTTTGCCAAACGAGAATCAGCGTTTCATTGTTGCTTCAAGAATTATTTTGTGAAAATCCCAAATTGGAAAGTCAGTCATTTGACAAAATAGGAATTATTTTTTCTTCCGTGGAAATGGAATCATTTGTATTGTCAACAATAATTGGCTATTTCTTTACAACCTCATCACAATAGACAGTTTTGAAATGTACAGGTTTTGCCACCCAGTACATTGTGAAAAGATACCTCACGGTAGTTGTGGTTGATAGTTCCAGTTTTATAAGATTTCGCATATAAAAATGTGATCATATATATTTGTCTGTGAGCTATTGTGCATATATGAGCCCATATACTTCCGGGCTGTTGGTCCTTCATATTCATTTTAAATTTATAGTATACCAAATAGCACCACACTGAAATTTGACCTGCATCATATGTGGTAAAATTATATTACAAAAATTGAATTTCAATAATTTAGGTGCATTTTGTTGAAAGGCATGCACTCTGTAGATGATGATCATATCTTAACTCTTTCTTGTTCTTTCTTGCTTCTCAGAAAGGAGCACCATTGGAATCTTTAGAATGCTTTGCAATTTTTACACTTTTCCCTAGCCCTTGGGGATTTGTGTTTTTTTTTTTTTTCCACATGTTCTTTGGTATTGTATAAATTGATGTAGTGATTGTATCATACATTCATGATAAAAATAACTTTTATTTTAGCATTTGTAACTCAATCATATTGTTGTGCATAGAAACTCCAAATTTTACTAGTTCTCTGAAAAGCAATCCAAATACTTTTCAAATTTTGGTGTTTTGAAGCATAGTCACATTTTAATACATTAGCCTTTAAAATCTGAGACATCATTTAGGGCTTTATCCTAACTATTCTAATAGTCATGTACTTTGATACCTGTTTTCCATATGATTTATTTAATTAAATTAATACTTCAGCAAGTATGACATCTGTAGTAAGTCTAGTATTTTAAACCTCTAGCCAGAAAAGTCATTTATTTTGGGGGGATTTTTTTTTTATATATAATTTACTTCAGTTTGCTACTTTGAAATTGTTGTGTTTTGTTTCCGAAACAGGCAATTAGATACTAGAAATGATTTAGTTTCATTCAACCATTGCTTTTCTCCCTTAATATAGATACATTTCCATTTTGAAAATTGTGCATGTGTGTAGCAATTTTAAAAAATATTTGACTATATATTTAAAATATTTAGTACATTAACATGCATTAGATCAAAGTTTTGTAAACATTCTGATTTTGGATTGGAAATGTGTTTGTTCTCTACACCGTTTACTTAGATGATTCTTACAAAATTATTGAAAAATTATATAACAAAATATTTTTATACTGAAGTTGTATTTTCCTTTTTTCAAAGTTTGCAATGCAACCACGTTATTTTGATTAAAGCATACATCAAAATTATTTTACTAATACCTACTTGAAAATGGATTTTATTATTTCAGTGAGAAAGATTTCAGTTTGAAAAAATAATTTAACATACAGCAATTTACAATTTTGGAAATAACTTGTTTATACAAGTTGGAACCTTCATGCTTAGGAAAATGTGCTCTATTATTTTATTTAAAATTAGTAAGGGAAACACAAAAGAATAAAAGAAATCTATCACCTGAAAAAAAAATTAACACTCAAACCCAGGAAGCAACAAATACTGATGAGGCTTTTTTTTTTTTTTTTTTTTTTTTTTTACCGGAAAGTGATAAATTATTAGAATGAAATACTATTAACTTCAAGTTCACACAGAGCAATTAAATGCCATGAACCTCTTTCTGGTGCCTTGCTCAAGCTAAAAAGAAAAAAAAAAAAAGCAATTGCTATTTCTTTACTCAGTCTGAGAGGTTAGTTCTGATTTTTAATTAACACGAAGCCAAGAATTTTCCTTTAAGACACTACTCCCAGGAGTGTGCTCTTCCAATTTCTAATAAAAAAATAAACACTAGGTCTTCTAAGCCTGGTGCTAGGTTTAATTGGGACTCATTTAATTTTTCTTTCCACAAACTCCTGGATCAAATATGTGATTTCATGTCTACCATCGAGGGTTTTCTGAGTTGTTCTTCCTCACTTATGTTAACCCAGTGTTATATTTACTCTATCAATCCCGCCTTATTTTTCCAATTTCATTTAAAAAGCAAGAGAGGAAGGAGTAATGAAAAGAGGTTACAAATTACAGGGATAAATCTACTAGTAGATTAATCAGATAATTTTTCATTCATGCCTATGGAAAAGAAAACAAGTTACGGCGGTGCATATCTCTAATGGTGAAGATGGAAACAACAGATAAGTAAATAAAACTTGATTAGACATTGTCAATGAAAGGCATGGTAGCGGGGAAGGATATCTTTTAGTCTTGAAAAACCTCTAAAAGTTAAAGTAGCCCATGACCTCTTAATGAAAAGCAGCTAGTTTTTTTTTTTTTTTACATTTCTGGTTTTTAAAAAATACGTTTATGTATTTTGATTGATATCTGATCTCACAAGTAACTATTTCCCAAAGTGGGGGACAAGGGGAAGGAGCTGCTTGTCTCTCAGTAGGTAGCTAGGTAACTGGCTAGAAATATAGATAGTTTCCTACTAAGTTCTTCTAAAGTTTGGTTAACTTAAAATGGTCTCCAACATGAGCAATGTGAAACATAATCCTTTGCATTTCGAATCTATATTGTGTAAAATTGGTGCTGTAGATACGTATAGAAGATCAAGCATTGGAAGGATCACTCTTCCTTATAAACAATCTAATTCTAATAGTAGGTAGAAAGATAACACATGCCATTTCAGTTTTATAGTATTTTACTAGGAAAAATTTCAACGATACAGATAAAAGGATATACCCATGTACCCAGATTGTAGGTTCCAGATTCTGGATTCTAGAATTAACAGATCACTTTTTCCAATGCGTATCTATCTATCTTGTCATACTTTTATTCCTTTGCCAATCTATTTTTCCTCATGCATTTCAAAATACATTGCAGACATGAATCTATTTCACCCTTCAGAGTGAAGAGTTCAGCAAATATGTTGGCAGCTAGAGTTCAATATTGATTTACATGATTTTTTTTCCAGTAAAGCTTATATGCAGTGATATGTGCAAATCATGGATGCACCATTCATGAGACTTTTGAGTAACACATCTATTTTATAACAGAAACTTCTACTAAAGGTAAATCATTACCATCTCCCCAGAAAGCTCCACCAAGCCCTGTCATAGTAACTTTGTGGTCCTACTTCCCCAAAGGCAACTTTTTTTTTTTTTTTTTTAACCACAGGTGAGTCCTATTCCAGAAAGTCATAAAAATGAAAACATATAATTCTTCATATTCTGTGAATTGTTTATAGATGATTTTTGTTACCGATTTTACACAACACTAATTCAAAATGAAAAATACAGAAAATAAAGTCCAGAATTATCTGTGTTATAAAATATGCCTGTAACACTATCTGGGTTAAGTGTGTTGATTTAACGGAACTTACTATTGTTAATTACATTTTTTTTTAAGATTTTTTATTTATTTGAGAGAGAGACAAACAGAGGGAGGGGCAAAGGGAGAGGGAGAGAGAATCTCAAGCAGACTCCCCACTGAGTCCAGAGCCCAATGTGGGGTTCCATCCCAGGACCCTGAGATCGTGACCTGAGCCAAATCACTTGTCGCCACTTAAACTACTGAGCCACCCAGGCACCTCTGCTAATTACATTTTTAAAATATTTCCTAGGAATACTCAAGTTTAACTGATGTTAGTAGGTCAAAATTAATGTGATATTTTTCTAGAAATTTATCTAAATTGATTATTTCAAATACATTTTCAAATCTATAAGATTATAATTAATTCATAATTTTCTCTCATATGTTAATTGCTGACATAAATGTCTTTTTGATTTTCTTTACATTTTTTTAAGATTTTATTCATTTATTCATGATAAATAGAGAGAGAGAGAGGCAGAGACACAGGCAGAGGGAGAAGCAGGCTCCATGCCAGGAGACCAACATGGGACTCGATTCCAGGGCTCCAGGATCACACCCTAGGCCAAAGGCAGGCACTAAACCACTGAGCCACCCAGGGATTCCCTTTTCTTTACATTTTTAAGAGTTGTTTACACTTTTTGTATTTTTTTTCTTTACGAGATTTGTTAATTATTTCACACAAAGCAATTTACAACAGGCTTAACTTCACAATTTTAAAAGGTCTTTCTCTTATTTACTGATTGATATTTCAACTCTATATCTTCCCTTTTAAGTAAATTTAGCTATAATCTGCTTTTTTCCTAAGTTATAAATTTGATATTAAACTTGTTTTCATTACACTAAGGCAGAAATGTAAGATTGAATATAAATGAATGTACTTGACTTAATTCTACAGAATTTTTATGCCTAGAGTTTCACTATTGCTTAGTTCCATAGATTTTCAAATCTTCATTATGATTCAATTGTCTCCTCCATTATCAAAATATTTTTATTAATTTCCAAATTTGCAGTATTCTTCAATTTTTAAAGTTTTTTTTTTTTAAGTTTGTTTTGTTTTATTGATTTTTCACTTTGCTGTTTTGTAATAAAAAAATATGGTCTGGGACACCTAAATGGCTCAGTGGTTGCGCATCTACCTTCAGCCCAGGGCGTGATCCCGGGGTCATCCTGGGATCGAGTCCTGCATCAGGTTTCTCTCAGGGAGCCTGCTTCTCCCTCTGCCTATGTCTCTGCCTCTCTCTCTCTGGGTCTCTCGTGAATAAATAAAATCTTAGAAAAAAATAACATAGTCTGATGATAGCAATTATTAGGAAGATGTTATCAATCCCAAAGACTCCCATCTTAAACCAACTGAGTGAGAGAGATGGGATTCAGAACATGTAATTAATACCCTGAGTGTATCTTCCACATGGTTCAGGTGGTTTCTCCCTTAGACTTACTCACTCTTACTTTAAGGTTAGCCACTCACTGCTTTGGGACTTCACACATAATCCCAGGCTCTGGCCAATTGAAATTACACTCACTCTCTCCAAATATTGCATGGTAAAATGTTGCTTTGTAATTACTATTATATATATGCATTTATATGTATTTATGTATACATCTATGTATGTATGTGTACATGTATGTAGCCAATGTCAGCATCTATTATAAATTGGGTCTGATCTAGTTTATTTATTTATTTATTCATGAGACACAGAGAGAGAGAGGCAGAGACACAGGCAGAGGGAGAAGCAGGCTCCATGCAGGGAGCCTGATGTGGGACTCAATCCCGGGTCCCCAGGATCACGCCCTGGGCCAAAGGCAGATGCTCAGGGGCTGCGCCACCCAGGCTTCCCATGGTCTGATCTAGTTTAGACAAACATGTAGAGCCTGATCAATTTATAACCTCAATTGCTCTTACTTCTTGATGTTTACAAACAGAACTTTCTGTTTCTCCGTCTTCTCACTTCACTCCATTTCCAGTAGTGTTTGTTTTCTCATGTGCTTCATCTTATTTAGGGTTACTTTCCATAACAATTTTTTCCTTCTTTTTTTATATATTTATTGGGGTTTGTCAGCAAAGGAACCAGACCCCATACTCCTAACAAAACTGTCTACGCAGTTCGTCTACTATAAACCCCACCCCTCCCCCAGGGTATCAAGAGGCTTACTAAATCCACAGGAGTTACTCTTACTTCAGAAACATTTCCCTATAATTCCATGGTCTGATCACATCCTTTTGTTTAAGTGCAAAGACACAATGGCCTGAAATGCACTTGAGAGGAAGCTAAAAGGAAGATTAAAATCAATGCTTCTAATATTTGTATAGTTTTCTTCAAGGAAATCTAGCATGTGCTTTATTCAGTATTCTATACCCAGCTTCCTCTGTTGTGACTACCTTACATTAATATGGTACATTTCTGACAAATGATAAACCAATACCCGCACATCGTTATTACTGGCTGGAATCCTTACTTTTTTTGTATGTCATTAATTTTTTGCTAATAACCTCTTTTTTTTTTTTATTTTTCTGTTCCAAGATGACCTCTACTTACACATTGCATTTCATTATCATATCTTAGGTTCCTCCAGCCTGTGAACTTTCTCAGCAGAAGGTGCCTTTTGAGTAGTAATATTGGCTACATATAATACAAGAAAATGTCACTCTAGAAGTAATATCCCCAAAAGCTTTACGATTTCTTTATCTAAATTACACCAAAGAATTTCTCACATTGGCACTCAATATAGTATGTGGAGCTATCTAGGTCACCTCCTAGGCAATTAGCCTAAGAACTAATTAAAACCATTCACAGCTGTTAGACCTCTGCACTATATCTTGATGTCTACACATATTAAATAAGTTCTTTCACATATAGTCTTTTTTTTTTTTTTTTTTTTTTTTTTTAGTGAAACACCCCTGGACTCTGTTAATAGAGTCTAACACCACACATTTTTCAGATCTCTACTATCAGTATTATTTATTTAATTACTTTCATTCTTTTTGGTGGGAAAGCTTTGTGCTTTGAGGCTTTTTTTGTTTTTGTTTTTGTTTTTTTTTTTTTAATTCACTCAGTGAATCCCCCTTACACCCATAAATCTTGAATTTCCACTGTCCTTCAGGTGAAAGTGAAAAATATATCTGCAAAAACTTGCTTTTATAGGCTTGCCTGGTATAGCATTTCAAATGAATTCAAGTAATAATACAAATATTTCCTTTGGCATTGTTTATTGTGGGCTCCTGGAGTCCGATACCTAAATATGAACTAGATATTCACTGCTGTCAGATTCAATTAATCCAGTTAAACAAGGACAGATTTCTCTCAAAAGGCACAACAAAGAATTGTGTGGTCATGTGCCTATGCCTTAGCTCCATGTATGCGGCTTTTCAGTTACCTGTTATTGTGCTCTTTATTTCCCTGGAAATCTGCCTAGTGGTTTAATTAAGACTATGATTACATTTTTTTCTTATAATTCTATGGTTTGACTGGGGCCCAGCTGGGTGTCCTTATGCTCTTCACTATTGAGTCTCCTAGGTACCTGCCCTCAGATGGTTGTTTCAAAATGGCTTCACTGATGTATCTGAGACTCTGTTGGGGAGCTGGTTGATGGGGCTCAGCAAAACACTGAAGGCCTGGGTCTGTCTCAAGCCTGGTCCCTGTGTTCATATGGCCTCTTCATGAGTTCTTTCTCTGTGTTCTCACTGGAAATCTGCTGTAATTTTTGCTTAATAGCTCAGACTCTCTGAGAGTGCAAAAGTAGAAACTCTTATGGCTTCATATGCCATATCATAGGACAGGCACAGCAATGCCTTGGCCACATTTGGTTAAAATCAATCTCAGAGCCTGCCCTAATTCAGTATGTGAGGACACCATAACAAGATGTATATATTTGGAGATGTGATTTTTCATGGCTGTTGTTGAAAACTAGATACTACAATTGAAAGAAAGACTTCCTCCTTTTAGATTTCACCAAGACCTGAAACATGGAGGACATGCTAAAAAAGGGAGAGAGTTCTGGTTTTGAATAAATACAGCAAATGTCAACTATATTATGCAACCCTGCTCCTAAGAAGTTCAGGTGCTCCTTTTGTATAGTTTTTTTTTTTCTTTTTTGCATAGTTTTTGTATAATGCTCTAAAAGTAAGAACATATTATTTCAAATATAGTTCATCACTTTTTGATACCCAGTTTCTTATCTAGATACAATAATTACATACATTTTCCTATTCATTTCTGTGACATAATGATAACTTCTAATTATTAGGGAAGATATTTTAGCAATTCTAGAGCCAGTTATCTCCAAATGATATGTGAATCCCCAAATTCCTATCCTGTTACATAGTCATTTTTCTGCGTTGACCTTCAAGTATATGTGTGTACAAATATATGATTGTGTTTCAAAATGAATTTGATAAGAAATACAGAAATTAGAAAAACTGATGGTTACCAGAGGGGATGGGGGATGGGAATGAGTTAAATAGGTGATGGAGATTAAGGAGAATACTTGTTGTGATGAGCACACGGTGATGTATGGAAGTGTTGAAACACTATGTTGTACACCTGAAACCAATATCACACTATATGTTAGGTAACTGGGAATTAAAATAAAAACTTAAAGAAATTTTTCCTGGAGCATAACCTGTCCTTCTGTAAGATGCTTGAAGGCACAATAAATGTTTAATTATTATCTGAAAGGCATCTATTATGTGTCTTTCTTCAGGTATCAATGTTAAGCTTTGTAAAGGTTTCAGTCAAGACCCCGTCTTCCTTCTTAAGTTCCTATTCTCTCCAATCTTTATTGATCAACTAAACACAAATGAAGAGACTCCAAGTACATAACATCGTAAGGGAAAAAAAAAAGGAAGTAAAATATGAGAAAAATAGAAAGAAGTAAACAAAATATCAATTTGCCATAAAGCCCAGGAATGAGCTTATATTTTATATCTATCTGCTTGAAAAAGCATAAAGAAGACGAAGGAACAAAAGAAAACTCTTGACCTTTCAACATAGAGAATTGAGCCATAAGAAATGTGATCAAAGCAAGACTGGGAACCTGCTCATTAAGTGGTCCTTGCCTCTTTCTGGATGGCAGGTGTAATGAAAAGACAAGGAAAAGAGCCACAGAGAGATATCTGTTGGACCAAAGTTTTTAATATCACAATCAGCTATGCAGAGGTCGTTTAGCTTTTTTAAATCCACTGTTCATCTCTTTTTCCTACTTACTCTTGACCAACATAGTAACGAGAAATATAATTAATATGAGATCCAATCAGGTAAATAACCTAAACCAATAAAAAGTGTTTTTAGAAAAATACTGTAAGTTAAATCCTCTATTTTTCATAACTTTTGGAATTATTTATATATAAACAATTATTTATAGTAAAATCCATTTTTAAAAAGATGGAAAGGATCATCCATAAATGGAAATTACACTCCTGAATTTCCATGGTTTTTCCATCCTTATGTTAATCTGTTCTAAGATGTGCTTTACAGTTTCCATCTCTCACCTCTCTTACATTTAAACTCCCACTTGGATGTGTCTCTCACAAATATTCCAACTGAGACGTTTATCTTGCAGAATGAATGACAGTGAATCTGAGGAGTATTATAAAACCAAAATCAAACTTGATTACAGATTTCAAAATGTCTATATAACAAACAACGTGAAAATGTTCTGAACCAAAACCACTTTATATCTAGATGGGAAATTTGTTTTACAAATGCACAGTTTTTAACATGCTCGTTAAATATGATTGCAAAGTGAACATTTGAAAGGTAAAATCTAACAATGGAGGACTGAATGTGACTGTCAATGAGAAAAATGGTAATGTATTGAGATAGATGTGTACACAATTAATGACAATATTTAAACGAAACCAAAGTATAATACCTGTCTATCTGTACCCAAAGAATCAAGAAAATGGAAGCTATCAAAATTTGAATTAGGCTACAAATATAAAAGCATTTAATGAAGACAGGATGATTTAAAGTATTTTAATCATTTTGAAGTAGGATATCAGACAAAAATTGCAGAGCATTTCTCAGTTATTTCCTGATCCCTTGGTGCCAGTTTTGACAGTGTGTTTGGATTCTGTGGTTTTGTTTGTGCCTTCCTGTTCCCAGTCTTCCAGATGGTAGCAGAGGCAATAATATCCCCAGAGAATCCGTTGCGTGGTGCTTTGGAAGTCATTTTTGGAATAACAACCTACAGCTGGTGTGTCCTACCTGTTACAGGCTGAATTGCCTCCCCTCCAAATTTATATGTTAAAGTCCTGTCCCCCAGTACTCCGTGTGACTGTATTTGCAGATAGAGTTTTTAAAGGGATAATGAATTTAAAATGAGAACATTAGCTTGGGCCCCAAAGCAATCTAACTGATGTCCCCATAGGAAGAGGAGATTATTACATAATGGGATGCACCAGGGGTACACGTGCCCAGGGGGACAGCCATGTGAAAAGGCAGAAGCAGGGTTGCCATTGATAAGCCAAGGAGAGAGGCCTCAGAGGGAACCAATCCTGCCAGAACTTTGATCTTTGACTTCTAGCCTGGGGAACTATGAGAAAATAAATCTCTGTTGTTTAAGCCCCTGCATCTCTGTATTGTGGCATCTCTAGCAAACTAATATACAGCCATTGCTAAGACTGTTAACCTAAATTCTTCTATTTTCTGATAAGAATATTTAGACTGGTTCATTTTCCCTGGATTGAAGACTGATTAACAAAATATTTCACAGTAAAGTTAGGTAACAGGTCCTTGGAACTGGAAATCTGAGATTGCTTATCTGAACTTTGTAGTTTGTAAACAAAGATGATTCCAACCCTTTTGGATAGGGAATTTGTAGTGCATAACACACGACAGCAGACAGTTAGCTGAATTATCACTGAAGTAGGAGACAAGACTGGCAGAGTGAGTGGCCACAGGTTTGACTAGTAGAGTTTGAATGAGGAGTTCAAGTCAAGTGAGAAAATGCTGGTATCTTAGAGTTGAAAGTGGAAAAATGACCACCTCATGATTTAAACTGTTATTTGAAAGAATGATAAAAACTTAAATAGGTAAATGTCAAAGGTGGGTATTTGGATATAAGATAAAAAGTTGCTGAGCATCGTTGTTCATTAGGTAAATGTATTTTAAGCATATTTATAAATAAAATGAAATAAAATGTCTAACTCCAGTAAAGATGAAGTAAATGGTACCAGACTAGCCCTACCACCATAAATAATATAAAACTGAATAATACACATTAAGTAACAGTTTCTTGTCAGTGAGTGACAGGTACCACAAGACTATAATGCCTGAGAGAAGCAAAATTCATGAAGAGATACCCAGGGCTCATGGCTTATGACAGGTTTTCCACTAAGGAGCCAGGAGCTGAGATTCATATAGAGCAGGGGAGCCTCACTAGCCTAAGACTTTCTATTTCTTCTTATTCTGATGGTTGCTTTTGTATCTAATAACCTTTTATGTGTTTCCAGAGAATCCTTTATCTGTCCTTTTATAACACTGCTGACAATTGGTATTCCCTATGTGACATTGATCTTTCCTTCTAGTCGAGTTTGGGCATCTTTTCATCATTTACATTGAGAGATATCAGTGCATCTACCTTGGCTCAAAAAAAAAAAAATGTTGGTTAAAAAGCAATACTAAAGCAGTCACAAACTTTCATCCAATCTCGGCACCCTCACCCTCCACACACAAATTAGTACTCATCCCATAAATATTCATTGTTTCTCGATTATTATGAAAGACACATATACAAATATTTTGAGAAAAAATAAATCTGGTGTTTTCACTTCAAGGTTTTAAATTGAAAAATACATGCAGCAATATTTTAAATTTAATGAAAAAATTCATCATGAAAGATATTTGTTGACTGATTTAAATGGAAGAGCAAATATTTTGAGTTCATTTATTCATGCTATAAATACTTTTATAAAACCATATCACATCAACTTTCATCATAATTTTATATTCCAAAAATGATCAAATACCCTTCCACTTCTGGGAGATGTAAATGTTCTAGAAAGCCTGATTTAATTTCATCCTGTATGTGTAGCTACGACTTAAACATCTTGAAGTTGTGTACAGAGTACTAATAAAACCCACACATGTAAGGCATATTTTAACTATTTTCCACACAGTGGAAATAGTTTGGTATAAATATATATTCATGACTTTAAAGAAATAATAAAATGATCTGTTTATGCTAAAAAGAATTTCAAGCTTAGTATTGCCAAGCAAGCATACAATGAATTACCCAAGATTTGATTAATCCTAAAAAAATAAATAAAGTCGGTTTGATTATTCTCTGTGACAATTCTGGTGGTTTTTCACTTGTCCTCATTACTTCTCAGCAGCATCCAAGCTAGAAAATTTAAAAGTACAGAATTGAAAATATCCAGATAGGATAATTTGGAATGGTTATAGATTCATTAACACACTAAAGTTGTGTAAGAAGATGAATGGGAAATTTTAAAGACTCCAAGGACAATCACAGAGAGGATGCTGGTTTCTCTCTCAGGTTCTATGAGAATTTTACATAATTAATGCATTAAGAATTTATATATGCTAAATGAATTTCTATTGTTCAGTGGTAAATTAGTTCATTTTGTGTCCTTGCATTTAATTCAATTTAATGCAATTAAATTTAGCAAACACTTATTTTTTTTCCATTCCATTCTTTACTAAGTGCCAGCCTATTAGATGGAGAGAAGAGTAAGTCACTATCCTTGTCCTCAAGAACTCACTGTCAAGAGAAATAGTAAGACATAAATAACAATAGCAACAACAACAAACTATGTGAATTTCGCCATCTATATTTGATTCCATTTCCTAGACATTATAGACTACATTTTGCCCACTCCACCTCACCAACTCATATGATGAAATCCTAACACTGAGTATCTCAGAATGTGACTGTATTTGGAATTCGGTGATAAAGCCTTTAAAAGGTGATCAATTAATTATTTTTTCTTTATTTTTTAAATATTTAAATTCATTTAATTAACATAGAATGTATTATTGGTTTCAGAGGTAGAGGTCAGTGATTCATCAGTCATATAATACCCAGTGCTCATTACGTCAAGTGCCCTCCTTAATGTCTAATACTGAGTTACCCAATCCCTCCATCTGCTTTCCCTCCAGTGACCTTCAGTTTATTTCCTGAAATAATAAATAATAAATAATTTCCTATTTATTTCAGGATCAAGAGTCTCTTATGGTTTGTCTCCCTCTCTGATTTTGTCTTGTTTTATTGTTTCTCCTCTTCCCTTATGATCCTGTTTTGTTTCTTAAATTCCACATATGAGTTAGATCATATGATAATTCCCTTTTTCTGATGAAATTATTTCACTTAGCATAGTAACCTCCAGTTCCCTCCACATCTTTGCAAATGGCAAGATTTCATTTTTTTGGTAGCTGAGTAGTATTCCATTGTGTATACACCACCTCTTTATCCATTCATCTGTCGATGGACATCTGGGTTCTTTCCATAGTTTGGCTATTGTGGATATTGCTGCTGTGAACTTTGGGGTGTGGATGCCTGTACAGATCACTATAGTTGTAAATACTGAGGAGTACAATTTCTGGGTCATAGAGTAGCTCTATTTTCAACTTTTTGAGGAACCTCCGCACTGTTTTCTAGAGTGGCTGCACCAGCTTGCATTCCTACCAACAGTGTAAGAGAGCCCTTGCCAACATCTGTCATTTCCTGACTTCTTGATTTTAGCCGTTCTGACTGGTGTGAGGTGGTATGTCAATGCAGTTTTGACTCGTATTTCCCTGTTGCTGAGTGATATTGAGCATTTTTTTTTCATGTGTCTGTTAGCCATTTGCACATCTTCTAGGGAGAAGTTTAAATTAAGGCTGCTCAGATGGGCCCAAATCCAGTCTGATTGGTGTCCTGATAAGAAGAGGAAATTTACGGGGGAGGGAGACAGGAGAGGAAATGCGGATATAAAAGGGACACTAGAGATGCACATGCAGAGGACAAAACAAGAAGGCACCTACCTGCAAGCCAAGAATGGCTTTAAGAGAAAACAAACCTTCTAACACCCTGATCTTGGGCCTACAGTCTCTAAAATTGTGAGTAAAAGGATTTTTGTTGTTTACAGCACCCAGTCTGTGGAATTTTTTTTTTTTAAGATTTTATTTATTTATTCATGAGACAGAGAGAGAGGCAGAGACACAGGCAGACGGAGAAGCAGGCTCCATGCTGGGAGCCTGATGTGGGACTCGACCCCGGGTCTCTGGGATCATGCCCTGGGCCGAAGGGGCTAAACCGCTGAGCCACCAGGGCTGCCCCAGTCTGTGGAATTTTATCGTGGAAGTCCTAGCAAACTAATACACCAGATGAAAAAAATAATAAAGCTATTATTAAAAATAATAATTTATAAATTTATTTAACATACTTTTGAAGACTTACTGTTCACCAAATTTTTTATAATATAAAAGCAATGAACAAGAAGGACATCATGTCTGAATGATAAATTTTAATACCTACCCAGGGCAAAAAGACAAATATTGAATAAATAATAACAGTTTTGATCAGTGTGAAAAATTTGTGTACAGTCTATCATAAGAATAGACAATAGGATACCTAAATAAAGTTTATCATGAAACTTTCCCCTAGGGAGGTGTTTAAAATCTATTCTTAAAACCTAGAAGTCCTGTTTAAGGTAGCTCAGGAAGGTGGCAGAGGAGGGGGAAAGTATTCTTGTAAAAGGAATCTAAAAAGGGAAAAAAACATTGAATTCTGATTAAATTGAAGCCTAATTGGAAAAGTTCTACAGACCAATTGAGAAGAAAATGGCTGAGGGACAAAGCTGAGAGAAAGATGGAGTTGGAAATAAGGAGGGTTGTGGACACCATGTTTCTCCTCCAGATGTTCAAATGTCAGAAAAACATTTTTCAACAGAACAGAGTTGCCTTTTTTTATTGTGTTTGTTGTTCTTCTGGAGAATGTGAAGGGGCTCTCAGCAAGCCAAACATAGATATTGGCGGGTAAAGTATAAAATGATACTGCAGTGGAAGATACCAGGGCTACCCTGAAATAACAACATGGAAAATGAGAAATAAAATAGCCCCTAGAGTGGCATCCCTTCCTCAGAAACATATGATCAGAGGAGTGTGAGGTGTACAGGGCTTTGCTATTTACTGCCTATGGTTGGATCTTGGGTAAGTGTGTGCTTGGCCCAGTTTTAATTGGTTATGTAAGGTGAGGACACTTAAAATTTCCCAAACTCCACTGCATTGGAATATTAAGTAGCACCACAGTTTGCAAAGATAAGAAATCTCACCTTTAGTATGTGGCTAGAAGAAACTCATACATGTTATCTTCCACACTATCAGACATGATGAAAGCTGTTCAGGAAATCCCAGAGATCTGGTGAATGTCCCCTATTTCATTTTAACATTGAGAGCAAACAAAGCAAAATCCACGTTGTTATAGAGAATGTTGTAATATACATCACCATCACCATTCTGGTAAGTAAGATATCTGGATTTTCAAGAACATTGAATCCAGAAGCCAAATTTCAATTTAGTCACTATCAAAATAAAACCAATTCATTATAGTGAAGATATTGTGATGTATTTCTTCTCAGAGAAATAAGTCAAGAGAGATTAAAATTATAAAGGCACATATTAGTAGATGAAGATGGTTCATTAATATGGCAGAAACACAGGCCCCAAGGTCCAATGGCTGAATAGGAATCTAAGTCTTGAGACACTTAATGGTGAGAAACTGGAGCATCATCCTGTTAAATTTTCACAAATGATTCTGGGACAATCTATTAGATTATAAGCTACTAGTGTTACATTCAGATCAATGAAATTGGCAAAGTACAAGAGTCCACTATGAAGCTTGGACAGAAAGTCTTTTGGGTTCTAGAAAAGCTCCTACTGACCCATGGGACATCTCTTCCTGATCCAAGCTATTTTTGCTCCTCTCGGCAGACATTGTCAGACTGTAAATCAGATCACATCCGATCTGAGGCCAAACCAGACACTTCAAATTCAATCCTTATCCTTCAGGGACCTTAGTGAATGAGATGGCCTACCTATCATGGGCTCGAATGAATGAAATATTAAGGAGCTGTAAATAATTGATTAACCTGTCTGAGGCACATTTTGATCAAAATTATCCCAAACAGTCTGACAATAGGTATCTTCATTCAGAGAACTTTTTTTTTCTTTTTTTCTTTTTTAGATTTTATTTAAATTTGAGAGAGAGAGAATGAGAGAGTGAGAGAATGCATGAGCAGAAGGTTGGAGTAGAGGGACAAGGAGAAGCAGACTCCCCACAGAATGGAGAGCCCTGTGTAGGATTCAATCCCAGAATCCTAAGATCATGACCTGAGTAAAAGGCAGACACTTAACTGACTGCACCACCCATGTGCCCTAGAGAACTTCTTATACTGGATCTTGTCTAATGCACTTTCTCCACTCTGACCCAGTACCGTTTTAGTAAAGACAATTCCAAGAAATGAAACCCATAGAGCAATACTTATCGGAGAAACAGACCAAAAATATACTAACAAAATATTAAAAAATAGAATGCAACAATCTATTGAAAAAATATGCATCTTGGCAAAGCATGGTTTTATTTTAGGTATGGAGAGATGGCTCAATGTTTAAAAATCACCCACTATCATCAACTATATTAACAGATAAAGAATAAAAATAAAATGATTATATATATCAACGCAGAAAAATCTTAAAACAAAATCCAACATTCATTCATGATAAAAATTCTCAGCAAAATAGGAATAGAGAGGAACTGCCATAACTGGATAAAAAAAGATATGTATATACATCTGTAAACACTTACAGCTAACATTATACTTAATGGTGTGAAATTAGATGATAATTATCCAAGATTTTCAACAAATGGTATTTGAACAACTATACATCCAAAGCAGATTAACTTATATTGAGATCTTACAAGTTATACAGATTTTAACTCAAAATAGATCAAAGAAATAGATGTAAAAGGCAAAATCATAAACTTTTATAAGAAGAGATGGAGTGTTACATACCATTAAGCTTTCTGATGAATCTTTGGTTATACAATATCAAAAGCAAGGTATATGAAAATTTTGTTTACTTGGAATGAACTAAATTAAAAACTTCTGCTTCACAACAGACCCTATTAAAGAATGAATAAACAGGCCATAGACTAGGATAAAATATTTTTGAAATCCATATTTTACAACAATTTGTCTCCAAAATATACAAAGATCTGTAAAATTCAATAATAAGGAAGCAAACATTCCAGTTAATGCTAGAGGAAATTCTGAACAGATATTTCATCAAAGAAAATATAGTGATGGTAGTTAAGCATATGAAAATATGCTCATTACTTGTGATGAAATGCAAATTAAAATGACGATGAGATAATACTATACCCTACTAGAATGCATAAAACCCTAAAACTGACAATAAACATTTATGGTAAGAATGTAGAACAAGAGGCATACTCATTAATTACTGGTGGAAATGCAAAATGAGTTTGGACATTTTAACAAAACAAAATATGGTCTTGCTGGATTATCTGGAAATTGTGCTCCTAGGTATATACTAACTAATTTGAAAACTTATGTCCACATAAAAACCTGTATGCAAATGATTATAGCAACTTTATTCATAGTTGACAAAAACTCGAAGCAACAAAGATGTCCTTCAATAGATGAATGAATAAACTATGGTGGAACCATAAAATGGAATATTATTCAGCAATAAAAATAAATGAGCTATCAAGCCATAAAAAGACACGGATGAATTCTAAATGCGTATTGCTAAGAAAATGAACCAGTCTGAAAGTCTACATACTGTAGGATTCTGTTTATATGACATTTAGGAAAAAGGAAAATCAATAAAGACAAGAAATAAATGACACTTGACAGGATTTGAGGAGGGATATGTAGGAGAAGAGAATGCATGGGGGATTATTTAAGGCTGTGAAACTATTCTGTATAATATTGTGATGGTGGAAACATATGATGCATTTGTCAAAGCGCATCAAAATTTACAACATAGAGAAAAATACACAAAATAGTTAAAATCATTCAGGAGGCCAGGTGATCACACGATCAAATCTAAAATACGACCAAAGAACTTAACTAAATGACAAATCTACAAAGCGACTTTACTGAAAGTGGTAGAGGACAAAATTGTTGACCTAAGTAATTTTGGAAAACAGTGAAATATGTGTTGCTAAAACCAAAAGGAACTACATGAGAGAGTTATTCTCTAGTTAATAGAGTTATTCTCCATGGAGATGAGGTGTTCAGAGCAGCAAGAATAGAAGTCTACAGGAATCAAAACGAAAACTTAAAATTAAAAAAAAAAGAATAGAAGGCTATAATAATCCATGTAGCGATAAAGTTGACATCATATGAATTTATGTTTATATTAATTAGATTTATGCCTGGATTTGTCTCCATATATCTAGATATCTATATCTGTATTTTTGTTATGTATCCGAATGTCTAATATATATATGTACATGTACATATGTATACACACATATATTTCGACATACAAATTCATAGACATAATATGTATGTACATGGATTAGTACATATACATGTCTTCCCTCCCCCTAGTGACCAAGAAAACCTTGAAGTAGGGATACCCCAGGTTTAAGGAACACATGGAGAAACAGATATTGGTTTCTAGGACCATTCTCCAATAAAATAAATCAGAAAGTGCCTTTGGAGAAATGGCTAATTCTAGGGTTTGGGCAGGAGATAAATAAGATGAGCTTGGAGCACTTTGAATTGCCCAAGTAAGGAACTGCTATTGGGGTAAAAGGCACAATGATGGCAGTCTGTCCAACAGACACAGAGCCAATAGAAACTAGAACATCTTAACAAGATAAAATTGTATTGTATTGTAATCCTTAATATAAAATATATATCCTGAAGTCCATAGTGTCATCATTAAATGATTCAATAAATAAATACATGGTGTAAAATAGACGAATTTTACATGTAGAAAATTTCCAAGTAAGTTATGTATATTATTTACCCTTTAGGAGTTGAAGCATAGCTCCCCATTCCTTAGGTGGGCTGTCCATAATGATTCTGTTCCATAGCATATAGAATGGAAAGGGGATGCGTGCAAAAAGATTAATATGACAGTAGAGAAACATGACAAAAACACTAGGTTATCAGGGTTAAGTCAGCAGCATTAAGCCAGGTTTCTTTTCTTTTAAGCCATATTTCTAATATGTACTCTTGACATAATATAATAACAATGGCATTTTATTTCTATAGTTTCCTTCCCCAAACCCCAAACTCTAATCTATCTATGAGAAGAAAAAAATATCAGAAAAATGCCAGCAGAGGGCCATTCTACCAAATTCCTGACCAGTTTTCTTGAAACCATCAAGGTCAATGAAAACAAAAATGTCTCTATCACCATCATAGCTGAAAGGATCCCAGGGAGAGCTATTAAATTCAATAGGGTATCCAGGGCTAGCTCTTAGAATTGAAAAAGTTCACTAAGTAAAAACTAAGTAAATCTGAGTAAAATATGAATTTCAGTAATAATAATTCATCAATAGTGGTCAATTAATGGTGACAAGTGTACTATTCTAACGTAAGACAGTAATTGGAGAATCTGGCTGTGGGGTGTATGGGAACGCTGTACTGTATTTGGGTTTCTTTATCTCCTCGTCTGTCTCCATCTCTCTTTCTCCTCCCCCTCCTTCATAACTCTAAAAGAAAACACATCCAGTACAACACATCTTTAAAATAAAAAATGTTGATAATTTTTTTTTTAATTCTGAAATCCATTATGTTTTAAAACTTTTTCCTCCCCCTGGAAATATCCAGAATGGCAGATATGCTAAGGTTGTCCCCAGGAGTTTTCAGTATCATCATCAGGAATATGGAATCTGACTTAACATACAGTACATTGGGGCGGGGCAGTGGGCTGAGCAGGTGCACACAGATGGTTAAGAAACCCAGAAATGGAGATGATCATCCTTTATCTTAATTTCACAAAGCAAGATAATGGTTTTCTTGGCCATTTCTTTTAGATGACGTGGTACTGAGTCATGTTCAAAGGTGAGCGAGGTCCCAGGTTTCTTTTTCATTGAAAAGGAGTAACTACCTGAAGCTAAATCACAAGATTTACCCCAAACCACTTACATCATATGGAGAAAAGACATCAACCAGGATTTCTTAGGGATTCTTCTGATTAACAGCAGGTGAATTGACCATTTCTGTCACATATTTTGGGGGAATGTGTTTATTAGGTTATTTTATAAGCTTAAAAGGAATACTATTTTAGAGTTAGCCTGTGTGGTTTACGACTGTCAGTGAGCAGCGGTCACGCTCTATGGCTATGAGCCAGGATGACATCTCTTTTAGACAACTGCATGGAAACAAGGACAAATGCATCGTCCCTGCCTCTTCCAGATTGTTCTTAGACTACCTGTGAGTATAGATGGACCCTTACACCAGTGGCTGTTGGAGGAATCAGGATAATGTCCCCAAAGATGAATATTGATGTGATGCAATGGCTACAGATCAGTGATGATTTGCTTCTGGAACTTCAGAAAAGACAATTAGGGGAAGTCGTTTTTTTGCATATTGACTGAAATGCATCCTGAGACCTATTTCTGAATGTGACCTGTTAACGATTGCTCACGTGACACACCACTGTGATGAAATTTCACCATCAGCAGACACGCTTGGCATTTTTGACAAGCCAGCTATCACCGGTGCCAATGTAGGATGTTCTTGGGGCTTTGGGAGCTGGGTTTAGTATTGAATGGAAGTGGAAAGGGTTTTTCTGGAGGTTCACCTTGGGAATGATAAGGACTTGTTAACTTAGATAAGAACACAAGAGGGAGCTATATTCAAGGAAACTGGCCAAGCTCCTGCAGTGCCCCTTGGCAGAGGAAGAAAGTCTGATCAAGTTGAGAGTGATCCAGTGAGCTGCTGGCTCAGGTATTGCGTGTGGGGGCACCTTGACCAGCTGCAAATTGGCGAGCCATCGCTGATAAGTGTGAGCAAATGTGCAACCTCATTTATCACCATCACATGTCTCACTGTTAAGTCAGAGAGTTGAAATTTGTACGTGGGAGTCTCAAAATTGTGTTATGCTGTTGCTTTGAATGCTACGTCGTTTACTGAAATAAATTCTTTCTTCATACAGAGTCAAGTTAAAGCAGGGAGATGCCTGTTTTGTGTTGGGGGTTTGCTTGTGAATCCGACACCTGACCTCTACAGCCCCTTGAGCGGAATGGAAAATAGGGCTCCATGAATGGAAATACAGCATGATCAATGGATCCACTAGTGTCAGACCAAATATAATCATTTACTCCATAATTTATATTGCAGTCTTCCTTTTCATTTTAAACAAAGGCTTTAGAGAACAGTAATAGGTAATAGGTGTGCTGAAATGTGTGCAGATCATAAGGAGGTGTATATATGGATGGATTTTCATAAATAAAAATTTCCTGTGCAGTCAACATCCACATCAAGAAATGTAATATTTTTAGCATACCAGAAGCTTTCCAATCATTATCTCCCTCCAAGATAACCCTTCTTCTGACTGCTAATTACTTTATTTGGTCTGATGTTGCTCAAAATTTCTAAATCCGGATAATTCAAATCATAACCTTCTGTTCTTTTAGGATTTCTGTCACAATCACACTGTTGTGTGGAACAATCTGTTTTTCGCTCGTGGATATATAATATTCCATCATGTGACTAACCATGATTTGTCTCTACATTTGGAGAGTCATTCTTTTAATTTTTCATCTCCGGTTTTCTCAGGAAATAGGGTCATTGACTTTTCCTCCCACATTAAAAAAATAGAGAAAAACGATTTTTATTCCTGAAGTCTTTCTCTGAAAACATGATTTTTTTTGTAGCTTTCCCTCTTATTTAGAATGTTTTTCTTACAAATGACCTTTATGTCTCAATTTCAATGGCTGGTCCCCCTTAGAGTGGCTCACAGCCAAATTTTCATCCCTCGGCATACTCGGTAACACTCATCACACGCCTAGGATGGATATTTGGATCATGTGATGAAGCCTCATGCTACATTTTTCTAACCCATCTGTTTTTGTCTCTTAGTTATTTTTGTTGCTTTTCTTTTGCCTTTGGGAATTTTCTTTCATTTCCTGTGAGCTTACAAAACATTTACAAATAAAGGTAATGATACTTTATATAACATACTCTTCTTAGCAGTGTGAAGTCTCTTCAAACTCTCTAGCCAACTGAATTGTCAGAAAGAAATATCCCCAGAAATTTTTTAAGGTTGACCGTTTTCACATAGAAATTGTATAAAGAAATGCATGGCAAGTTTTATCCCAGGCATAGGATGCTGTAAGTCAGTAATTTTAAAAATATATACATGTTTGTTTTTTTCATTTTTTTATTTGCTTAGCTTTTTATGACAACATGAATACTTTCATATTAAGTATTTTAACAATAACCTTATGTTGATTTTTAAAATTGAAAATCCCATCTACTGTCATAATCATTGTATATATTTTCCATGTAGCTCTCAAGATGGTTTTTCTTGCTCTAGAAATATTATGAGAATCCTATGAGGTCTTGCTGCATATGATGCATAACATGCAAGTAGATTACTTTATTCTCATTTCAAACTGAAGACATTGAAATACACACACACACACACACACACACACAGTCCAGCAAAATGGAAATGCTTAATGTTCCTCAAGGAAAACATCTTTGTATTGCTTTTTATATAAAATATGTTTTAATATTTATTTACTTTTATTTTTAATTAAAGAGACTCTCAACACTACACATGTGAAAATGTAGTAAAAACGATCAAAATTATGCCCATTGAATGCAGATATACTGCTTTCAAATATTGTGCTTCTATTTCTTTAATATCTCTGAATGGTTCTTGATTAAAAAAAACACATATCGTTAACTCCATTTCATAATAACTTTTCATCGTCTAATCAATATTAGATGAATGTGTCACAAGTATTCATAGTCACATGACTAAAATAGCTGGTGACAGAAATTATTGGCTAACTACCACTTTTTGACCTCCAGGGGTAAATGACCAAAATCTTAAAGAAAACAGTGCTATCTCGGTAGCGTTCCATATAAAATTCTCATTTGTCTTCAAGATTAGACAAGATCAGGCGCATTCAGGGTGGTATGGCCATAGACTGTTTTCAAGATTAGCAAAACACCTAATCCTATAAGGATTTGCCGAAATGACTCACAAATGTATAATATTTTTGCATTTTCTATAATATCATCCTTGTTTGAATGAGAATACAGACTATAAAGAGGTATGTCATCAGGAATTCAAATTACATAATAAACACTTCCTTGAACTCTTTAAAATAAATTATTTATAACACATTTATTATATTCAAGCAGCAAATGAAAATATATATATTTCATATGAAAACCAAAAAACATTAATAGGAGATTTCTTCCTATTTTGAAAAGTTGAAACTTGCTAATTCTAATTAATATGTGTCTAATGTTCACCATAGCATTATTTTGAACGTAAAATAGATGACCATTTGAATTTGAAACATATTGGAAACTTTTTGGGAAAAATAATTTAGAGGAAGCAAATAATTAGAATAGTGTGTGTGTATGTGTCTGTGTCTGTGTGTCGGTGTGTCTGTGTGTGGTTGCAAACAATGGTTATCGGGGATGAAATGAGTGAAGCAATTTTTGATAAAGCCTAAAGTAGACAATTTTAGGTAATTTATTTGTTGTAAGATGCCAAGTACATATACAACATTTACCAGCCAATGCTACAGAGGTATAATTCAAAACAGATATTGACACAATCATCTTATACCAGCAACTTAAAAATCTAGACACGTATTTTCTATGGGCCAATGGATTATTGTCTTCTTTCTTAGGGCAATGCAAAATGAAATATAAGTAATTAAATGAACTCATTTACATATTTTATATATATTTTTCCTATAAGTGTATAATTTATATGCTATATATAAATGAATAAATATATCCATTTGAATCACATATACTTTCCTCATTAGATTGATTTTATAATATTAATGTATTTCTGAGTTTGGGGAAATGACCCATGATTCGTTCTTTCTGTACTTGTTTAGGTACATCTATAGATAATGTCAAGAATCAAAACTTCAAAGTAAATTAAGAATATAATTCATTAATGTGATTTCACGGTGAAATACATTTTTGGGGATGGCTGTTATGAATTTCCACGTTATATCAGTTAAAAAATCAAGATGGTGGAGAGAGAGAAAGGCAGAGATAAGTACACATGCAGAAACATAGAGATAATTTAATGTTTACTCTTTTGACCAATTTACAACTTCTTTTTAGTCACACTTATTCTAATTGAATAGGGTGATTTTATTTTTTTTTCAACAACATATCTGAATCTGTTTTCAAATGACAATTTTCACTTTTCCCTTTCAAATGCCTTCTTGAAATGAGTTTACTTGAGTTCATAGAGGCTTCTCTGTCTCTCGAGGGTTTCAAAGGAAATCTTGGAATTGTGAGGTGCAAAATCTTGGGTTCTCCTAGATACACAAGAAGCTCTACAATTCATGTAAGGACCAAGGAGAGGTAGCTTCTTCCTTCCTTTTCTTTCTTTCTTTTTTTTTTTTTTTTCACCTTGCATACACATCTCAAGCCAGAGATCGTCATTATTTTCCCAAAATATTGTCTGATATTTTTATAACACCAAACTTTTACCACCTTATGGTTAATCTTATAGGTATTTTTCTAGGGTTAATAAGATCCTTGAGGCCAGGAATTTAAGCATAATAATTGGGCCCTTTTGCATCACAAGCTGCACAATTAATAAAAATGGCACGACATAATATCTTACAAAAAATATATTATTCTCTGTGAGATTTTCAATGTGGATGTTGGAGGATAGACTTCTTTCTACACATCACCAGAACTCCCAAGCAAGGATGAAGAGCTCTGGTTACAAGAAGTTGTTAAGAGTCTGCCTTCAGCTCACATCATGATCTCAGGGTCCTGGGTTAGACCCCAGTGTCCAGCTCCCTGCTTCTCTCCCTGCTTGTGCTCTCCCTCTCAAATAAATAATAAAAATCTTAAAAATATACATTCTCATGGTATAATATGGTATATATTCTTGTATATTTTGTATTATTCTTATGTATTCTCATATAATTCATACTTTTCAAAGATTTTATCTATTTGACAGAGAGAGAGAGAGAGAGCACAAGTGGGGTTGAGGGAAAAGCAGACTCCCCACGGAGCAGGGAGGCCGATGGGGGCTCCATCTCAGGATCCTCAGATCATGACCAGAGCTGAAGACAGGATCTTAACCAACTGAGCCATCCAGTGGCCTAATTCATTTCTTCTTATATGATTTTACAGCATTTGGACTTACAGATCCTATAGTATGACTAAATTCTATACATACCTCTCTACTATTTCAAGACCTTAATACGCAAGTATAAATCAGAGAATGAATGATGTATTTAAGATGAAGAATGAAGGGACGCCTGGGTGGCTCAGCGGTTGAGTGTCTGCCTTCGGCTCAGATCGTGACCCCGGGATCCTGGGTTTGAGTCTCACATCAGGTTCCCCACAGGGAGTCTGCTTCTCCCTCTGCCTGTGTCTCTGCCTCTCTCTCTGTGTCTCTCATGAATAAAAAAATAAAATCTTTAAGAAAAGTTGAAGAAAGAAATATAATCCAATACTCTTAGTCTACTATTCATGCTACTGAAACTCTACTATTGAGTATATCATAGGAATTTAACTTTCATAATGCATTGTTTTCTTAAAAAAATCTAAGTTTTCAGAATAATGTAGGAAAGAAGATATCTTTATGAGAGAATAAATAATACATAGTACATTTGATGATAAAAGTATTTAGGAAAATATTTTATTTTTATGTTATCAGTTAACAAAATTCAGGGTATTAGTATTCTTTTTTTTATGTTTGCCATGTGAAGTACATATTGTTGAGTGTTGCATTAAATATTGAGCAAACATTATATAAATGTTTATTTTTACTTTATATAAATTACTTTAAATTATTAATTCATATAAAATAATTAAATATCTAAAGTCTGTCTGCAATCCTTTATCCAAGTTATTTGAAATCAGATGTTTTACAGAATTCAGATTTTTTAATCAAACAATTTTAGACAGTTCATTTTTCATGTATTACCGATGGCTCAAGTGAGGTCTAGAGCAATATTCAGCTTCAAACACATTAATATTTACAATTAATGTGATTTTTAAAAGACTATTAATAGTATTAAAGTTCATTTAACCTCTATTTGTAGAGTAGTAAATGCATCTTTTTAATTATAGGATAGTTTTAGACCATAATTATAATAGGGAGAAACAGCATGTCTGACTCCCTGTTGCTTCTCCTGCTATGACCTATAGCTTACAGACTTCCTCTTATCCCTATTAGAGGCATATTACAGCTAAGATTTGCAAAAGCTGCTCTTGGCCTGAAATCTTACCTCACTCGAGAAGATAAGGGAGTGTGTACAGAAATAACTACGCTGTGTTTAAGATTTAGAGGAACAACATGACCGGATTCCCACAGGCAAAGATCAATCGACCAAGGACAAAGAAGTGACACCACCTTCATGGATGTCCACAAACCTCAGTCACCTTTTGACTCTTACCCCTTTTCACTTCTCCCATGTGCTAACATAAAATAAGTTTGGATTTCATGCCGAGACGAGATGATTCTTTGATACAACAGGCTATCCCCCAGCTGCGGGCCCTGCTTGGAGCAGCCTCCTGAGGGGAGCAGCACAAGGCCCGAGGCTTTGCTCAGCTGCTACTTGGAGGAAGAAGGTATGGGTGGGGGGGGGGGGCATGGGAGATGAGCAGGGCCCAGAGCCAGGACAGGACAAGATCCAGGTCAGGGAAGACCAGATTTGCCAGGACGTCCACCACCCTATGTCCTTGGGGCCAGACAGCAGCTCTCAGGCTGGGCTGTGACCCAAATCTTTCAGGACGTAGGAAGCACCCGCTGCCCAGTGCAGGTGGACCTGTGGGCCTCATGCTTCTGGACAAGATACCTGCATCTGAAGAGAGCCTGGTGAGCCAGTTTGTCACCACAGTAGCTGACTACTGTGGGCAAGGCCCTCCGTCAGAAGTGTGGGGGCAAGGAGGCCCCAAAATGCAGAATAAAAAAATGCTCAAGGCCAAAAACAAACACACAAACACTCCATCTCTGAGGTATACTGGTCTCCCAATGAGGCCACCTTCATTGCCCCTACACCTTGCCTGTTGACTCATTGGCCTGCTGTGCAGCAGAAAGAACGAGCTGGAATCTGGTTACAAACCTGGCAAGGCTGCCAGTCCCTGGTTCCATGATCAGGATGGGCTATGCTATTTCTGAGAACAGTATGGAGAAAGTCATCTACTAAGATAAAGACCTGACACATGGAATAAGTGTCAATTACTCTGGGCATTTGAAGATCTATGAGAAAAATGTAAATCGCTGTAGTCATCACAATCATGTCAGAGTTGAACATTTGATGATGGCAAAGATACAAGGTCCTTAATCACTGATGCGATGTAGGGTATCCGGTCTTTATAAAGACCTCTTCCAACGCCATCTTCCTCGTTAACATACATTTCTGTCCAGGCAGCCTGAGACCAAACGCTGCATGGGCACTTATTTTTGTCATGGCAAGAGATATTTCTTTTCGAATAGTTCACGTTGTTATGCTCATCATCACTGCTTTCCTCATATTTTTTCCATGTTAAACCCCATTTCAACAATTTTGGTTTCTCTCCAGAAATGCATAAGCAGTGCCTCCCTGTCAATGCGCACCGTGTCTTGGATGTCAGCTCTCTCTAACTTATTTTATACCTTCAGTTGATAAATGTTGACATATAGAGCAGAGTTGGGAGTGAATTTCTCATTAGCAACACAAATCCTTTTAAAGTCTTCATGTTAAAGATCACTTCCAAACACCATTGTGTGCCAGAGTCTTATCAGACTGTTATTAGCAAGCGGGTAAAAAGCATTCTTAACAAGACTTTCACAAAGTCTTGAGTCTGAGAAATCTGTTAATTGTAACCAGCACACAGTAAAGCGATCGATCAATCAATCAATGATTATATGTGTTATTCATGGAGGATAAGAATCCTTGCTCCCAATATTGTGTAATAGACTTACATTGGATGGATGGGGAGTAACTGCTGAAAAGATCACATTTTGCAGTACCTGAAGGTATTGTGTGGGGCAGCTTTTCTGGGAAAAATAAAATTTTATACTTTGAGTCCCACCCATCTTGTCCGCAAATAGTTTGTGCTCCTGATGCAAAGTAATTACTGAAGAGGTCAGAAAATATTTCACTTGTCACCTGTGCTTTCGTGTTTAGTGTTTTTATTTTTATTTTTTAGATTTTATTTATTTATTCACGAGACACACACACACACACACACACACACACACACACAGAGGTAGAGACACAGGCAGAGGGAGAAACAGGCTCCATGCAGGGAGCCCAACGTAGGACTTGATCCCAGGTCTCCAGGATCATGCCCTGAGTTGAAGGCAGTGCTAAACGCTGAGCCACCCGGGCTGCCCTATTTGTTTTTCAATAAAATTACCTATTTAAATTGCATGCATCTTTCAAATATATCAGGTGTTGGCTTTTCCTACATGAACTACAACTTTTTAATTTATGTGCTTGCAGCAAAAAACAATTATAGTGTTTTAGTGCCCTTCAATATTTTGTGATATTTGTTCAGAAGTAATTATATTTTTTGAAGAATGCAACCATAGGCCAGAGTGATGTCACTAGTGTTATAAGTTCTTTTTTCCAGGACTAAGTTTTTAATGATATATTTAATGAAGATTGTTTAATAACATTTGATGGTAAATTTTTCAGTGTAATTTTCAGCTGCTTCATGCTCAGAAGTTTTTCACATTCAATTTTGTTTTTATACACTTTGATTATATGTAAGTTTCTGTATTCTGACTCCAGAATACTCAAAGTGTGAGCCATCATGGTTTAACATTCCATTTCATGACAAACTGTCTACTGAAGTGACATGTTTCACTTCTCCATTGAAAAGCGTCAGGATTTTCATTTGCTGCCTCATTGAACGTTGCTTTATTTTTCCTTTGTTCTTGGTCATTGCTATCAACATAAAACTTCAGTAACTTTGCTCTGATTCCTCAAGCTGTACTTGGTGATGTCTACATCTCGCATAATCCAATGTGATACCTTAGAAATGCTCAACAGCACAAACTGTTTACCTATTTCTTCTTTTGAGAGATAAATAAAGAGAGAACGAGTGAGAGAGAGGGACGGAGGGAGAAGCATGAGCAGCGAGCCTGACTTCGGGCTCCATCCCAGGACCCCAGGATCAGGACCTGAGCCAAAGGCAGACACTTAACCGACTGAGCCACCAGGCACCCCTGTTCACCTATTTCTTATATAAGGATGTTGACAACTACCATTTTGTCATCTGCCTTTACACATGCAGGTGTTTTTATACTTTTTTTAAAGTTTTTTGAATTTTTAGATTTTCACAGAATAATTAGGCAAAATAAAAACAATAAACTAAGTGTCAATAATTAGCACAGGCATTTGCTCTTGGCAGGAATGTTAAGACTAAACAACCCCTCATGCCACTTCAAATAGTTTGGGGCACCAAACATACGGAGAGATAAAAACAATAACAACAACAAAGCAAAACAAACAAAAAAACCAAAAAAAAAAACAACTTTCTATTCCCAAGGCTTTTCCAATGTAATGATTTTGGATCAAAATTCTGAGCCTTGTAAGTATAAACCATACAAGATATTCAGTGCCCTGTTTCCCAAGTATGATGTTTGCAGAAGTAACAACAGTATCTGTTATATAAAATAAAATAAAATAAAACATATCCATTCTATTTGAAAAATTAATGTAATTCTATTGGTGAAGCTAAGAATTACAGAGTTTAAAGTCCATCTTCTAATGTTACTTCTTCACTAAACTACATTAAACACTGAACTTGATAAATATAATAACACAGTTACATACTAAATTATATATATATAATGATAATAACTGATATTCTCTCATCTGATCCCCAGAAAAATCCTGTGAAGTAAAATAGATAAATATTATTATCATGCTCCTATGGGTAAAGGCACAGCTTTTGAAGGACTGGATAAAGAGGCAAAATGTGAAGAAAGGATAGTTATTTGATTTATACCTTTTTAAAATGTGATATTGTATCACAGACTCTGCATCAGTTACTGGATTTGCCTTATAAAATTGATTTTATAATTAAATACAAATGAATGTGACTTACACAAAGCATAATAGAAGACTCTGGGTGGCTGAGTTGGATAAGCGTCTGACGCTTGATTTTGGGTCAGGTCATGATATCAGGGTTGGGAGATCAAGCTCCATGTTAGACACAGAGTCTGCTTGAGATTCCCTGCCTCTCATCCTATTCTCTCTCTCTCTCTCTCTTTTTCTCTATAATAAATAAATAAATAAAATATTTTTTAAAATGCATAGAATATGACCTGCTTGGAAATTGCCAACAACCTACCATGAATTTGTTGAGATTTTCCATTTATATGCAGATATAAAATTCATTCATATTTTTATTGTAATACAAAATACATGTTAGACTACCCATAGGTTGCATCAAGAGTACCCATGATGACAGTCTTTTATCTTAATCACTCATTGATTTGTAGATTGTTCAATTAATTCTAGTAAGTCTTTCTGTTGTAAGGCAAATACATTTGGGGGATCTCATGTAGAGCATGATCATTACAGTTAACGATACTGTGTTATAAACTTGCAAGTAGCTAAAAGAATAGATCTTAAATGTTCTAAACACATGCAAAAAAATGAAATGGTAATAATGAGAAGTGAATGGAGGTGTTAGCTAATTCTACAGTGGTAATCATATTGCAATATTTAGATGTATTTAATCAACAGGTTGTACACCTTAAACATACACAGTGTTACATGTCAATTATATCTTAATAAAACTGGGGGGAAAGTCATTGAATAAATGGTATGTATGGGCTGAACCTCTGCTCTGGATTAAGAAATAAACATGTTGTATGCAGACATGGTCTCTACCATTAAGGGTTCACATAATTTTATGGAAGATAGACATACAGATTACCATTGAATAATATAATTTGTCCTTAAAATGATAAAACAAAATGTTCAAAATTGAATAATCGTTAAATGGCAGAAGTGTGATTCTACAAACCCATGGTAATCTGGGTTCTCTATAACTATACCATTTTTCCCCCATAATATCTAGACCATCACAACTTATTCTGAACAACTAAAATATTTATAATCTAGTTATGCCATATTCTATGATATGTATGTGTATTGAAATACTATGCAATTACTAAAAGAATGTTTTCAATGTTTGAAAGTATGCAAAAATACAATAAATATAATACTGAATAATACAATTGGGTATAAATTATTTTCTCAAAATGAGTGAAATTTCATGTGATTAATTTCATGCCCACACAAACACATTAACTCTCAGAAATAGGGACTGGAAAGAAAAACATCAAACTGATATTTTCATAATGATGTTGCATAATGGAAATACTAACAACATTTATTTATCTTAATTTGTACTTTCCAAATTCTCAGTAATGGCTTAATAAAGACCTCATTGAATGAAACAAAATATATAAATATGGAATTTTACATGAAGTGTTGAATCCATTTTTTTTACTGCACTAAAATTTTAATGAGTAACACATAAAATTAGGTCAATCCAGGAGATGCATTATTTTTAAGATTCATTTTAATATAGCAGGAATAAATTAGTTAAATTTTGCAGTTTGCTATTAAAAGAGAAGTGGTGATTGATGAAATATTGGAACTAACGCTATTGACCTTTAACTTATTAAAACTTAATTACTTTGGGATATATATATATTATATATATATATATATATATATATATATATATATATATACATATGCATATATGAGATGGGCTCTCAATAAATGTATTCCCATGATTTTTTTCATGTATAATGTCTCATGCTTTCTGCACATGAGATTAAAATAGGAAAAAATTTAAATAAAGTCACTGAGCTGTTAATAATGCAAAGTGGGTGCCTTATAAGACTGCATGCTCAATGCTTTTAATTTAAAATGAAAGAAACATCTCAGAAGCGCTTATTTATAAACTGGAAAAGATGAATGCAATTAAAATAAATTGGCTAGTATGGGTTAATTATCTTTTTCTTACACTACTAGATGAATCTTTTCTTTAAGCAAAGATTAGAATTTAAGTCAATATAATTTCCTATAGAAGTATCTATATGAAAACTAAATTTTGACTAGACATTATTTACTCGTGTCATTTTCAGACTGTTGGACCACTTTTCACAAATCATTAATACAGTTCTCCATTATGCTCTTCAAAATCCTAATTTAAATAATCCTATTTCTGTCTGGTAGACATTGAATCATGAATATGGAATGACTTCACCTGACTTCACTTGAAATTCACTTAATTTTCAACTCTGTTAGCTGTGAGGTGAGTAGAAAATAATTTAGTTCAAAATTGCAGTACAAGGTATGCTTCTGGCCTAAGGAGAAGCTCTCTACTCAGTGTCTTAAATTGAGTTGTGATTTAGTTCATAGCTTTATTTAAGAATGATTATATCCAAATCATCTCACTTTTTTTCTCTTTGTATTCGTGTCATTGTTTACTCATTTCATGATTATTTGTGACAGCAAAGATTGGACAAGTTCCTGTACCTTGACTCAAATCAGGTGAAGTTCAAGACATAGACCTGTGCCTTCCCCTCCCCGCTCCCCACTCCTATGTCTCTTCTGAATCTGAACCATGTATAACTAGCTTGGTCCTTATCATTCTATTCTTGTGACAGTAGATACAATAAGTGAGTTCCCCATCTTTCAATATATACATTAGTTTTTAATATATACACCGGACACACTATTGATGTGCTGATAGTTTTATTATTAATATACTTAATATATTAGTATGCTTATTAAGTATATGCTTTTATTCCTATTTGACCACATAATTTTGCTGTCAGGAATTTACCCTGTAATAGTGCCCACACATATGTGCAGAGGTATACATAAGACTAACCAGTTCAATTTTATTTATAAAACTGATAATTTGAATATTCTCAGCAGTAGGAAAATGGCTGAGTAGATGATTTTACATTCATATTTTAGCTAAGTCAAAAAAGAGATAAAATATAGAATATATCTATAATCCCTTCCTTACTGAACAAAAGCAATTTTCTAAAAGCATGTTTATATTTAGATTTCAATGATTGTATTGAATTAATGTATATATGGCAAAAGAGTGAGTTTTGGATGGGTTTGTGTGACTGTGTCTGTTGCTTAAATTATACAGAAACTGACATTGCCGCTGCAGAAATAATTCTTCCTCCGTGTTCATGTTCTATATTACATTTTTAAGCTACAAATGCAATATTCCTATAGTCAAGATTCTTAAAAACATTTTAATGAACTATGCAATATTGTCAACAAATAGATATTAGCATGGTAATAACTGCTCTTCCCATTAACATATTTGCTTATGTTGCTTTTTCATTCCAAAGGTTTAACTATTAATAAAATTCTTCCACTTATATAATTTGCCCTTTTACTCCTGATATCAATTTTCCCGTTAGTATTTAAGCATTTTAAGTACTTTTCAATTGAAAACAAGAAAAATAAACTTGAAATATTTCTTCCTCTATTTCCTTGGTACATAGCTCCATTTCTCATCTTACCCTTGTAGACCCTCCTTAGTGCCCTTTTTTGGGGATAGCATATTCCCTAAACTATCAGTGTTTTCCGGGCCTCAACATCTGTTGTTTTCTTCTCTGACTTCACTTTGGGTGGATTCTTTTCTTCCGTACGGCTGATAGCTCTTCTGTATCCCCCCAACCAAGTGTTTGCCTTGTATTCTAAATAATTTATACAATGTCTCACTAGATATTATAATAGCACTCCACTGCCAATAACTACAAAATATACGATATTTCGTTACATTTCGTGAAACATTCTGCCTGATATACCAAAAGAAATGAGCCATCACAAAAAAATCCCCAAAATCCCAACACAAAATCTCAAAACCGCTTTCTCCCTCATCATTGCACTTAATCAATAATGAAACATTCTGCACCTGTCAAGCCTATCTTCTTAAATATCTCCTAGAGAGTCATGTCTGGATCTCTCAAGAAATACCTCCATCCGGATAATTAATGCTTTTCACTAGAATTATAAGGGATTATCTATAACTCTCTCTGTTTCATTTTTACCTCAGTTCGTCTCTCACAACTATCCATTCTCCGAGTTAAAGCTCAAGGGGTGTTTTGCACAGCAGAGCTTGGATGAAGCACTCCTCTGCTTCTGCGCCTCTAGGAGGCCTTGTCTACTCAGAAATACTACATAGACTTCTTTAAAATTGCTACGAATTGTGACTTTGTGGTTTGACATCTTTTATCTCTCTAGTTTCAGATAGGTATCTGCATCCCCCTGGGTCCTAGCGTGTTTCTGTCTTTCTGAATCAGTTCAGAATTAAGTATGTTATAAACGTTTCATCTTCTATTTTAGTTGCTCCAGCCCCTTTAATTTGGAAAACTGTTAATTGAGCCAGTCTCCATTGAAAAGTCTTTTTTAAAGAAACAAGCCAGAAAAAAGAAAGAAAGAAACAAACAAACAAACAAACAAGCCGGGTTAGATATCATTTCTGAGGCCTTAAAATTCTGTGTCCTTGTCTTTTATAATAAACATCACATAATATTGCAAATGCCATTGGCTCCATAGTTTCCCTATCATAGGCTGTCAGACAAGTATAGTGTTTTGTTCATTATAGGATGTATTTCACTGCCCAGCAAAATCCCTGTTATAAAGTAGGTGCTCATGAAATACTCTTTTAATAAATGAACAGGTAAATGGAATATGATAAAAACATTTTGCCTTCCTTGAAAAGAAATCTAAAAGCTATCATATTTAAAATGTCTACTTGTAAAGATAATCATCCTAAAAGATATCATATTCAACATTGGTCAAAATTTGCATGTACTTAAAATACCAGGAAAGGTTTAGTAGAGCAAAAATTATTCATCAGAAGTCAGTTAAATCGTTAATTCCATCCTGCTTTAATTATAAATATGGTGAGTTCAGGTCACTCATTAACATTTCTCTCATTGAATTGTAAGGTCAATTTTTTCTTCCCTTGAGTGTTGAGTGGTCTGTGACCGTTCTGACGGACAGAAAATTACAGAAGTGGCTTGAAGCCCATTCTAGGCCTAGGATTCCCTGAATGCAGAGGACTTAAAGCAGTTGCCCTGTGATCCATCCACTCCCAGTGCTGGGAGGACAATGCACAGTTTTGAAAAGAAGGTATTTGATACGAGGACAATTGCTGCATGTAGAAGACTCTTGGACGGATAATCCAGGTTATTTATAGCAGATAAATTCAGGATCTAGGGATTTATGAGACCCAGATCCCTAGAGAATGTCGAGGAAAAGAATGGAATCCTCCAGATAGGAATTAGAATGCTACAGTACTGAACTGCTCCTTCTGGAGTGTGAGGTAATCAAGCAAGTACCTGGAAGCAGATCTATTCTGACTAGAACGTGCATGTCCACAGTGGGACTGAGACACCAGGAAAACAGTCCTTGATGCCCTGTGTTTCTCTTTGCTCTTTCTTCATTTCTGAATTATTAGTAAAGGTAATAATCCCAAACTCAAATTAGCCCCTAGATTTGAGTCTTATTTGATTATCTGATCTTTTTGTGTGAGATCATTGATGCACACAAGTGTAGGATGTAAAAAAAAAAAAAAGTAATTTTAATAGTTTTTGTAGTTGTTGTTACACAGTAACAGGTAACCAGTAAAATGAAGAGAATGGTATTAATTTAAATTGAAATATACTTGAAGAAAAAAAATCACGACTAAGAATTTAATTTGGATCTGAAAGCAGAAGATGTGAATTTAGGTAAAAAAAAAAACAAAAAAAAAAAAACAAAAATCACTTACAGCAAGATATTTTCACACCATGACAGCACCTGTTTGAGTAATTTTCAAAAAAAAAAATTGAAAATCCAGTCCTGTGTTCTGCAAAATATACTCCCTGATACTAATGAAGTCGTCCACCTTTATTAAGACACATATAATTATTGATGGCAGCACTAAAGGTGGGCAAATTAAGGTGCCTGGCACGTTCTGCAGCCCCAGGGCTTCCAAAAAGAAAACAAATACAACGTTTTAACAGGGTCCTGCCAGCTGTGCTCAGAATATCCATGCTCTGGCAGTAATCTTGGTCTAGCACACACCCCGAGGTGCTTCACCTACGTCCCACTGACGGTGCTGCTGAGCTTGCAGACGCACTTGACATCCTGCATAAGTGGCATCTGATTTCAATAGAGACTAGGAGATGATGGGCTTCTGCTATTATTCTCTGTCCAAATGAGCACCTAGCAGGAAAAAGTCCAAATCAATACATCTAGTTTTAGTAACAAAGTCTTAATCCTTGACCACAATCCAATTGCTCATGACAATGAACATCAAGTATCGATAGAGAAAAAGTGACCTTAGGAATATGTCCTAGTCCTCTGTCAGAAACACAGGAGTAATTTGAGACTGTGCTGCTAGGCACGTACAGTTCTTGGAGAATTGGCTCCTTTGTCTTTATGGAATTGCCTTCTTTAGTTCTGAGAACTCGTGTTGCTAAATGTCCAAAAATAATACAGCTCCTCCTGCTTCCCTTTGATTACCGCCGGCATCAAATAGATTTTTTTTCATTCATCAAATATATTTCTTCATTTCATCGAATCTGTATGTGTCCTTATATTTAAATTGGGTTTTCTATAGACAAAATGAAGTTAGGTCTTCCTGTTTGATCCACTCAGACAATATATCTCTTAATTGGTACTTTTTAAAAAAAAAAATGTGCATTTAGCCTATTGACATTCACGGTGGTTGTTGATACAGCTGGATTCGGGTCTTCCAGATTCCTCGCTGTTTTCTATCTGTTGTCCTTTGTTTCTGTTTTCGTCTTCTGTTGTTTCTCTGCCTTTCTGGTGTTTACTTAATATTTTCTAAAATTACATTTTCTCTCCTTTTTTAGCATATAGGATACTTTTTTCTTCACTTTTTTTTTGTAGTAGTTATCTTAGAGTTTGCAATATACATTTACAGCTAATCCAAGTCATCTTCCAAATAATTTTATACCACATCACAGATAGTGTATCTTGTATTAAAAAAATAATCTGAATTCTTCCCTCCTCTCCTTTATATTAGTTAGGGCTCCATTCCCTTAACTTATATCTAAGCAGACATAAGCATCGTATGCATATGATATATAGATAAATATACATAATTGATGTACTGTTGGTATAATTTTGAACAAATTGTTACCTGTTAGGTCACTTAGGGTGAAAATACAATTTTTATTTGACTTTTACTTATTCCTTCCTTGATACTCCATATAACTGGTTTCTTGCCCATGATATTTTCCCTCTCTCTACAAAAAAACTTCTTTTAACAATTTTTACAAGGCAGATCTACTGACAACAAATCCCTCAATTTTTATTTGTCTCAAAGTATCCTTACTTCACCCTCATTTCTGAAGCATGTTTTCGCTGGGCACAGGTTTCTAGGTTGGTGGTTATGTTCTTTGAGCATTTAAATATTTTACCCCCCTCTATTTTGGCTTGTGTTGTTTCTGAGGAGATTCAGATGTAATTCTTACCTTTGTTTCTCTACAGGTAACATGTTTTGTTTGTTTTGTTTTATTTTCCCCTCTAGCTTCTTCTTTATTTTGAAGATGATATGCTGTGGTGTGTGTGTGTGTGTGTGTGTGTGTGTTGCCTTTATTATGCTTGGTGTTCTCTGAGCCCACTGTATCTGTGGTTTGATGCCTGACATTAATTTGGGGGAAATTCTCAGTCTTTATTATTTTTTGTATTTGTTTTGCTTCTTCCTCTCTTCTCCCATGGGTGTTCCCATTACACATGCTCCAGTTTTCTCATAGCCCTTGGATATTCTGTTTTCTCTTCTTCAGCTTGTTCTCTGTTTTTCACTTGTTGAGGATTCTACTGCTACCTTGTCTAGTGCAGAGTTTTTCAGGTCGACTGTGTCCAGATTACCAATAAGACCATAAAAGACATTCTTTATGTCTGTTATAGTGCTTTTGATTTCTAGCATTTCCTTTTGTTCTTTTAAATTACCATCTCTCCGCTTCCATTGCCCTTGCATGCGGCCTACTTGTTCCGTTAGAACCCTCTGCTGTTTTAAATTTCTGGACCAGGAATTACAATTATTCGGGCCACCGTGTCTGATTGTGATGCTTCCTCTATCTCATCGAATCACATCTTTTGCCTTTTGGTATACTTTGTAATTTTTTCTTGATGGGAAGACACGACACATGGGGTAAGGACATTGTCTGACATAGGTCTTGAGTAATACGCTATGAGGTGTGGGGAGCAAGAAAGGACTCTCGTTCTCTAACCTGTAAGTCTCAGGCATTTCATGAGCCTAGTCCTCTGGACGGTGAACTGCACAAGTGTCTCCCTTTATTTTCTCTCTGCTTAAATGGGAGAGGATGGCTAGAGAAGGCTGAAATACATGCTTTCTTTCCCCAGGTGGGGTAAGCTCTGATAATACCTCAGCAGGTGAGGCCCTGGTTATTTAATTTCACCCGAGGGTAAGGCTTATTGAGAAGAATAGAACTGATTTCAAAATGGTTGATTTGTCCCCTTCCCCCGCCAAAGTCTGCAGGGATTTTTCTCCAATTACTGTGAAACCTGGTTGTGCTCCTGGAGGTAAATCTCATAATACTCTGGGGACCCTATGGATGCTGCCCCTGGGCCCTCCTCCCCACTGGAAGGTTTGAACTCTCAGACCTGTCCACACCTGAGCATCCTGCCATTTGTGGATTCCGGTTCAGATTTTCACGTCCCTCACTGGTTCCTGAGGTGGTTTCTGGTTTCCCGTTGTGATTTCTGCTCTGGTACATTGACATTCCTTGTATTTGCCGTCTTTGTCTCCAATCTCATGGGCAGAAGTGTGTCCTGTGTCTTTCACTCTATTTTGGATTCAAGAAGAGTTGTTGACTTTTGCACCTGGTCAGCTTTTTTGTTGTTATGATGGACTGAAGACTTCCAGAGTCCTTATATGTGAAATGGAAAATGTTAAAAGTTCAGAAATAGCAGATGTGATACCAACAAATCACCGACATTTAATAATGAATTAGTAAAGGTATGTTTTGCACACACCAAATAAGGTTCATGAACCAGCAGCACTCAAACTAACAAGCAAACAAAAAAATAGAATGAGGCTCAGAGACCGATTTCTATAAAGAAATTTATATGATGGAGAGACTAATTTTCACAGTGATTGATTATAATATTAGAATTTTATTAAATGACAGGGAATTGGTCAATGGTCACCTCATATCAATTTTGGAAAACAGTCTAAGTTTTGCTTATGGTTTCTAGAGGCATAAGTAAGAAATGACCCAGGTCAAGTTAGTCTTGCAAAATAAGCTAAATTAAGTTTTCTGTGTATGCCTAAACTGGTTTGGGATACTCAGGGGATTTTCAAGGCTAATCTCCATTTGTTTCTTAACAGAAACTGGAAGCCTCGTAGACATATTTTAAATGAGGTTTAAAAGTCATACATATTTATATATTATAAATTGCTGTTTAGTAAAATACCACTTTGTTTTATACATTCCCTGTGGTTTAGATAATTAATTTTGACAAAGTTTATATTCATCATAATACTTTTGGAAAATACAGCATTTTACAACTAAACATTATTAAAAGTATATATATATATATATATATATATATATATAGCACTTACTCTTGGTAGGGAAATAAATAAAAGAAAATTTTTGACATCTTCGTTTTTAAATTCGAAATTTTTCTTAATAGACATGTCTCAGACTCATCCTGAATAGGATTAAAGATAGAATTTTTATTGCCAAAAATTAAGCTGTATACATTGTTTTAGGGATGAAAATCATTATAAAATAAAAATTTGTTTGAAAAACAAGAAATTCCAACAGCAAAAATTGATCGTATGTAGCATTCACTTAATTACAACTTTCATAATCTTTAGGTGCTTAGTTATAAAGTTGGCTGGTAGTATTTTGTACAAAGTAACTCTTCTATTAAAGATATATAAAGACAGGTCAACTTCTCTCAAGGCACATATGAGAAAATTTGACCACTTTCTTAAGTTAGAGATGAAAGGACCCAATTATGTTTGATGTCAGTCTTCAGTGGAATCCTGAGGCAGTAGAAGGATCCTTTTCCTGGGATGCTACATTTGCAGCTCATTCTGAGGCTTGCAAAAGGATAGGTTTCAAGACCCACGACTATGAATAAATAGGATGTCTGGAAGGCCATTCTTCATTTAAATGCATTTTAAATTACATGGAACTCCAATATATGAGCAGCTACGTGACTCTTATGTTTATATTCTTTATTTCTCTTCCTCTCTCTGCATTTCTCACTCTTATTACTCATGTATGATGATTTTAAAAAGTTGAATTTGGGATCCCTGGGTGGCGCAGCGGTTTGGCGCCTGCCTTTGGCCCAGGGCGTGATCCTGGAGACCCGGGATCGAATCCCACGTCGGGCTCCCGGTGCATGAAGCCTGCTTCTCCCTCTGCCTGTGTCTCTGCCTCTCTCTCTCTCTCTGTGACTATCATAAATAAATAAAAGTTAAAAAAAAAATTTAAAAAAAAAAAAAAAAAAAAAAAAAGTTGAATTTCAGAATTTGTATTCTGTAGGATAAACAGTTATATGTTAAGATATCATTGCATTAATTTTTAATGCAACATGTCTATCTTCATTGCATGAACCTTTTAAGAACAATCATGTATTTGTATAAATGTGTGCAATATGATAAAAATTTCTTAATTCATCCCTATGTAGTAAGCCACATGAGAAAAAGTAACTTTGTAGAATAAAATTTTGTAAAATATGAATAACAGATGGCAATTTCAATAATTATACATTTCAGTATTTTCTTTAAAAATGTTAAATGTGTAATACAAGTCTCATGTATCATACAACTGAATCTAAAACACCAAAGTCAACTCATCAGAATATGCTAAATATTTAATATCATTATCTGAATTTTCTGTTGCCCACATGTTTCATTTGCTATCAGTACCAAAGGTAACTTAAGGAAAATGTTATTCCTTATATGTTTTGCATAAAAATTAGCTGAGTTCCTCCTTGTACTTTGGAAAACTACACACTCTCCCTAGCCTTTCTTTCACCAATTTGCTTCATTAAAAAAAGGAAAAAAAAGTAATAAAACCCAATAAAGGCAAACATCAATTTTAATAAATACACTCAAAACTTGTGGAAGCGCATAATGTATTTCCCAGTTGTCCTCCCTTTTCTTTCTTTCTTTTTTTTCTATTCTGAATTCCATCAAATGTTTGATTGAACTCTTTTTTTTCTTTTACTCCTTTATCTCTGCCTTGAAGACATCCCAATGCAATTAAATCGAGGGTCACATCTGAACCAGATTCCTTTTATTTAAAATAATTTCCACTCCTTTTACACATTTTCGAGTGTAGATTAGATGAAGATTATATACATAAATATATATATATATAAAATCATATATATATTTGGTTTTATCTTTGACAGATTAAAATTGGTAGCTTTTTACAAATTTGTTCAAATTTGAACAAATTTAAAACTTTCAATTTTCTTTCTTGCTCATCTTTTGACTTGCTAACTCTTCTTTCAATTTTTTTTTTTCAACTCTATACTCTTCAGGCCTAAATTGGGTCATTACCTTCTAATGCTGTTCTATTCCTTTAATATCATGGGGGTTTCCTGCACTCAACTTTTACCCTGTTTACATGGGGGTGGGTATTTTTCCCGAGCTTGGTCAGATTTGGATGAGCCTTTCACAGATCTTACGTGGTTCAACGATGTGTAACTGTGTTCCTTTCTAAAGGGGAGACATTGGAATTTATCTGTAGCTTGGAAAGAATAATGAGTACCCAGTCTTTGTCTTCCTATGCCTTTCCCACGTTCAGCATGAGCTTTCATTCATCCTTGTGGCTCAGAGCCTCACATACTGAGAATAAATAGTCAAAGGTAAATCTCTGCTCATTTAATTCATATTTCCAACTCCACATCCTTCCTGGGAAAGACGCTTGTTTCTAGCAAGTCTATTTTTAGCGTCAGAACTCTTCACACTTCTGGCACTCTTACCTATTTTTGATCCTCTTGATTAGAGTTGAATTATCCTCCAAAGAGTTTGACAAAAAAATCTGGCATGCTCTTCATTACTGAAATAGAAATGTGGGCATATTCTAGGAGTCCTATTTTTTTTTTAAATTAATCTCATTACTACTGCTCTAAGTTGGATGATCATTGACTTATTATAATCACATAGAATCCCATGTGTTAAAATTGTCTTCAAACTGGTAACGAATTAGTAGATTTATTCTGACAAGACAATTTATCTCTTTTGGGAAAGATCATCAGGGTTTTATTTTTTTGAAGCAGATATGTCACCATATAATATTATTACAATATTATTGACCGTATTCCCTATGCTGCACTTTTCATTGCTGATTTATTTATCATTATGAACATCATTCAATACATAAAATTGTCTAATTCCTATGCTGTACAACTGAAACTAATATAAAATTGTATGTTAACTACAATTAGAAAAAAAAGCAAATATGGTGCTATAAGGTTATTTGTCACTGAGGGCGTTCTGTATTTGTGTCTTTTTTTTATCTCTCAAGTAGGTTACCTATTTTATACAAGTTATTGAATTTACTGATGTAAATTGTTCCCATTTCCTTACTAAACTTTTTAAAAATATCTGTAGAATTAGTAGGAAAGTAACCTGTAATTCCTGATACTGGTAAATTTTTTTTTTTTTCCTGATTAATGTGGCTAGAGATTTATCAGTTTTATTGATTTACTTTAAAAAGTCATTTTTTGTTTCATTGATTTTCTTTATTGGTTTTCTCTTTCATTGATTTATGCTCTGATATTTCCTTTATTTTACTTATTTGGGACTTAATTCTTTCTTTGTTTCTTAAGGTGAAAACGGAGTTGATTTATTGAATCCCTTCTCTGTATAAAGTATGACCATGCAGTGCTACAAATTTCACTCTACCATTTACATTGCACTCATCATATTTGATATGCTATTTTTGTTTTAATTAAGGTCAAAATAATTTATATTGCTATGACTTCAGATCACTTTTTGAAATTTCAGCAAAATCTTCCACTTTAATCTTCAAGTGTGTCTCCATTAGTCTTGTCAATTTAAATTTCCATATTTATTTTGAATAAGGGTTTCAAGTTCTACTTTCAAAAAACTCCCCTTAGTAATGTGATTGACGTTGTAGTACATCTAAACTTCAGATTCAAAGATAATTGAAATTCTTTACATAACGTTTCAATCCACACCCTTCAATAAAGTTGTTTCTGGTACTTGTAATAAATATTCTTTTATCATAGTCTGCAAGACACACTGGGAATCTCTGGGCTTTAGAAGTGATCTCGCCTGATGGTATTAAGGTTCGCTCTTTGTAATATCAAACTTGGAAACTTGGTGTTGACCATATAGTATCATATATGGACAAGTATAGAATCATACAGATAGTTTCATTGCCTTAAAAATTCTCTGTTCTTTGGCTACTAATTGTCCCTCTCATTTGCCAAAACCCTGACAGCCACTAGATTTGGTAGTGGTCTTTTATAATTTTGCCTTTTTCAGAACGTCCTATGGTTGGAATTATGCAGTATCCGGCCTTCGGGGACGGACTTAATTCACCTAGCAATATGCATTTAAGATGGCTTCATAAATCATTTCTTTGTCACTAAATAACATTCCATTGTTTGGATGCACCACAGTTTGCCTCTTTACCTATTGCATGATATTCTGGTTGCTTCCAGTTTGTGCCAGTTTTGAAGAAAGCTGTTATAAATATTTACATGCCGGTTTTTGTGTGGACACAAGTTTTCAAAACAGTTGAGTGGATACCTAGAACCGTGATTGTTGGGTTGCATGCTATGCTATGTTCAGTTTATAAGGAACTGCCTAATAGTCTTCGGAAGTGGCTGTGCCACTGGGCATCTCCACAAGCAATAAATGAGAATTCCAATGACATCACATCCTCACTCATGTTTGATAATATCCTCTTAATGTTTGTTTTATTCTGTTTGTTTTAGTGACTCTAATAGGTGGTTAGTGGTATCTTCTTGCTTTAATTTTTAGTTGAGAAAAATATTCTTAATTGAATTGTCTTTGCTTTTTTTTTTGGTCAAACATCAGTTGACAATATTTGTGTGTCTCTAATCCGGACTCTTTATTATGTCTCTTGATGTATATGTTTATTCTTTCTCAAATAGCGTGCTGCCTTGAATATTGTAGCTTCGCAATAATTCTTAAAATTGAGCGGTGTGAATCTTGAAATTCTTTTCCTCTTCTTCAGTTTTGTGTCAACCATTCTAGGTGCTTTATTTTATATATATATATATTTTTTTCAAGTCAGTTCTTTTTGATCCCTAAAAAAAAATAGCTTATAGGAGTTGAGCTTGGATCATACTGAATCTCTAGATCATATTGGAAACTTTGTCAATAGTTTTTTCTTTTTTTTCTCTCTTTAATAATTTTTAAAATAATTTTTAATGTAACATTCTATGTAAGATTGTAAGGCCCAATGCTATTAAGATGTTACAATCTACAGACACAGAATCTCTTTAACATCTATGGTTTTATTCATAATTTTGTAGTATTCTGCATAGAATCTATACATATTTGGAAATCCTATATTCAAATTTATACCAAAGTATTTCAGCTTTTTGTCACTGTGACAAAGAGTAATGTTTTTTTTTAATTTAATTTCAAATTCTAATTGTTCATCCTAATTATATTCACCTTGTATCCTATAACTTGTGTATTCCAGAAAATATGTGTGTTTACGATTTGGAATTTTCTACATAGATAATCATGTCATCTGTGAACGAAGACAATTTCATTTCTTCCTTCAAAATTTATATACCTTCCATTTGCTTTTCTTGTAGTATTGTCCTTCCTATGGGACAGGACAATTTCAATGATGTTAAATAGGAATGGTGAAAGAGTATGATATTACTATAGGATTTTACTGCCTGTTATTTTCCAACTTGAGATAATTCCACTCTATTCCTAGTTTTCTGACATTTATCACAATAAACAGGTGTTGGATTTTGTTCAAGCCTATTTGTTTTCTATCACTTTACATGTTTTTTTTTTTGCCTATTGATATTGTGAATACACTGTTTAATTTTCAAAAATCAAACTGGTGTTGTACATCTAGAATAAATGTAACTTGATTGTGTTAGTTTTTAAACATTGTTGAATTTGATTTGTTCATGTTTTTTGAAAATTTTTACATTTATTTTCGTGAGAGATATTGGCCTGTAATACTCCTTTCTTGTAATATCTTTATCTGTGATATTAGAGTGAAACAGATAATTCAGGAAGTGCTCCTGCTTTTTTGTATTTTCTATTATGTGAGAATTGGTATCAATTATGCTTCAATTACTTGGTGGAATTCACCTATGAAACCAACCAGGACTGATTTCCTTCTGAATAAATTTATTAATTATTCATGGGTTTGTTTGTTTATTTGTTTTTTCCAAAAGATACAGGCCCTCCAGATTATCTTTCTCCTCCTCTGAATTGTGGTGGTTTGTATCTAAGGGATTGTTCCATTCTTTTCTCATCATCATTGTTGTACGTCCAAACATCTCTTTATTATCCTTTTAATATTCGTGAGACTGATTCACGACATTTGTATGAGGATTCCTTTCAGTTTTCATGTTAGTATTTTATGTATTTTTTTAAATTTGCTTAGAGGTTTATCAATTGTATTGATCTTATTGAAGAACCATCTTCTAGTTCCATTGATTTTTTTTCTCTATTGTTTCATTTGGTCCTACTACTATGTTTATTATTGCTTTTTCCTTTTTTTTTTTTTAAGATTTTATTTATTTATTCATGAGAGACACAGAGAGAGAGGCAGAGACACAGGCAGAGGGAGAAGCAGGCTCCATGCAGGGAGCCCGATGTGGGACTCGATCATGGGTCTCCAGGATCAGGCCCTGGGCCAAAGACAGGTGCTAAACCACTGAGTCCCCCAGGGATCCCCTATTGCTGTTTTTCTATTACTTAAGGCTTAAAGTTTATCATCTATGTCCGAATGTGAAAGTTTAGATTATGGACTTTAGATCTTTTTTTTTTTTTTTTTTTTTTTAACTGTGTACTTAATACCTAATAATTTCCCTCTAAGTACTGCTTTCACTCTGTCCCAACAATTTAGATAATTGCATTTTCAGTTTCATTTAGTTAAAAACGTTTTTAATTTATCTTTAGATTTCATCTTTGGCACAGATGATATTTTGCAATATATTATTTAATCTCTGAATAGATGGGCATTTTTCAATACCCAAGATTTTGATTTCAATTAAAATCCTTATTGATTTCTCTTTGGGTCCCATTAGGATCCATTAAAAATCAATATGATGGAATCCCTGGGTGGCTCAGTGGTTGAGCGCCTGCCTTCGGCCCAGGGCGTGGGATCGAGTCCCACATTGGTCTCCCTGCATGGAGCCTGCTACTCCCTGTGCCTGTGTCTCCGCCTTTTTCTCTCTGTGTGTCTCATGGATAAATAAATAAGATCTTTAAAAAAAATCAATATGATCTGTACTTTTTAAAGTTTGTTAGGTTTTTTTTGTTGTTGTTGTTGTTTTTGTTTTTGTTTTTGTTTTTTTCCCAGAAAGTGGTCTGTCTTGATGACATTTCATTTTGGTTTAGGAAAACTGTGCATTCTGTCGTTGAATGGATAATTCTGTAAATGTCAACTAGAATAATTTGGTTAACTACATCTGTAGTGCTTTTCTGCCTGCATCTACCAATTACTAAAAAGGGGGAGGTGAATATTAAAACTTAATATCAGATTGTCTATTTTGTCTCAAAGTTCTTTTTTTTTTTTCTTTTATTTTGCTTCAGTATGGGAAGTTTCTATTGATACCTTGATATCTATTTACATACCTTCTAGTTAACTAACTCTTTCGTTGGCTATGACTGATCTACTGATGAAACCATCAAAAGTATGCTTCATGTCTTACAGCGTTTCTTGACCTTTATTGTCTTGTTTCTCTTCTATTAGAGTTCTTAGCATATTATTCATAGAGATTTAAATTCCTGTCTGATAATCCCAAACTCTCTTTCATATCTAGATCTAGTTCTGTTGCATGTTTTTTTTTTTTTTTCTTTAAAGGCAGGTAATTTTGTTTTAGTTTATAGTTGAAAGCTAAATATTATGCTTTGGGTAATTGGAACTATAGTGAATAGGGCTTTAGTGGGAGGTTTTATGCTAATCTAGCTAGAGTTGGTCTGTGTTTGACCAACCGTGTAGAAGCCAGTGGTGTCAACTTCCTCTAGTATCATAGATTCTGACTCCCTTATTTCTTTGGGAGTCTAAAACTTCTTAGATTGGGTATCTAAAAACTTCTTAGATTCCATGACTTGCCATTTTTCCCCAAAATCCACTGTTGCTATACTGGATCCCTGTTGGTATAGTGATAAAGCATGTGGGAGTAGAAATACCCTCTAGCCATATAATCAATTTCTAGTCTACCATTACTGGAACTGAGAATTAATTTTTCTTACTAGTAAATAAGAAATGAAGAAACAATATTAATATAAATGCACTTTGTATGTGTGTGTATGTAGGTCTATATATGTACTTCTAGACCCAAAACCATGTAGAACACTTCTTTTGGTTGTTAAAAATAAAGGAAATGGTGAGGATGCTATGAGTAGTGAAACCACTTACAAGCAAAAGTTGAACAAGAATCAAGATGGTTGCAATAATGCTTAATTGAAGCTTGATTTTATTTTATTTTTATTAAGATTTAATTTATTTATTTAAGAGAGAGCACAGGTAAGGGGACGAGGGGGGTGCAGAGGGGGAGGGAGAAGCAGGCTCCCTTCTGAGCAAGGAGCCCTACAGGAGGCTCAGTCCCAGGACCCTGGGATCAGGATCTGAGCTGAAGGCAGATGCTTAACCCACTGAGCCACCCAGGCACCCCTAAGGCTTGATCTTAAAGTAACCTTTTTGTTCTTTCCCACAAACCTCCCATCCTCCCTTCACAGCCTATTAGGAACCTGGTACCTCCCTGAAGACATGACAGAGGAGACTAGTTGCACATGCACAATTCCTGCCAATACCAGCCAGATCCTTTATTTCCCTATAAAACACTCCAGCCCCTTCCTCTTGGAGGGCTTACAGTTTTTTGTTTGTTTGTTTTTTTTTTTATATATGATAGTCACAGAGAGAGAGAGGCACAGAGACACAGGCAGAGGGAGAAGCAGGCTCCATGCACCGGGAGCCCGATGTGGGATTCGATCCCCGGTCTCCAGGATCGCGCCCTGGGCCAAAGGCAGGCGCCAAACCGCTGCGCCACCCAGGGATCCCAACAGTTTTTGAAGGCTTTAGCTTACTGCAGCCTCCTTTCCCTGTCAACGCAATAAAGCTATTGTTCCTCTTTATCCCAAACTGCGTCTTTGCATTACATTTTGGCTCCAAAGCATGAAAGTTGTTTTTTGATGAGAGTAGTAAGGTTGAGCATCAGCAAGTGAAAATAAAGCAGAGTGATACTTTGTTTCATCACCCTTAGGATTTAGTAACTCCAACAGTCTTAAATACATATGGTGGGAAAAAAAAGACACTGCTAATATGATCAAAATATAATAGCGCTTTTTTTTTTTGTTTGTTTGTTTTTTTTTTTTTACATTTTGACAAATACCTCATTGAAGATAAACCTGATTCAACATATTTGAAAATGATACTATGGGATAGATATCAAAATTATTTCCATTTAATATATGGAGAAATACATTTTGAAAGTTAATGCAGGTTTTTCAATGTTCTACAACTAATTGATATTGGAGCTGCCTTAAGAATATAAAAAAATCAATGACCATTATATGTGGCCTTTGTAAGTTGTAAAGACAAAGGAGATAATTTTAATGGACCCAAAAACATTCCAAGTGATTCTACTACAACACAATACTTATAAAATTCTATCACACAAGGGTTGAGGGTTCTTTTTCCATGATGTCCTTTTTGGCTAAAGTTCAATTAAATTCAAGTTTATTGTACCTCTATTCCTAACAACAATAATGTATTATGTGGAACAGTATTTAATACCCAAAACTGATGAAATTAGAATGAGAAAAATACTTTGAACATTGAAATAATTAGAACAAATAGTGAAAGCTGATAATCATAGACTATCTATTAGCATGAATATTTTTTTTCTCTTTTTTTTTATTTTTTTTTTTATTGGTGTTCAATTTACTAACATACAGAATAACACCCAGTGCCCGTCACCCATTCACTCCCACCCCCCGCCCTCCTCCCCTTCTACCACCCCTAGTTCGTTTCCCAGAGAGATCCCCCCCTAAAATCAATAAAAACCGTTCAACACCTCGACATTTAATTGTGAAGCTTGCAAATTCCAAAGATAAAGAGAAGATCCTTAAAGCAGCAAGGGACAAGAAATCCCTGACTTTTATGGGAAGGAGTATTAGGGTAACAGCAGACCTCTCCACAGAGACCTGGCAGGCCAGAAAGGGCTGGCAGGATATATTCAGGGTCCTAAATGAGAAGAACATGCAACCAAGAATACTTTATCCATCAAGGCTCTCATTCAAAATGGAAGGAGAGATAAAGAGCTTCCAAGACAGGCAGCAACTAAAAGAATATGTGACCTCCAAACCAGCTCTGCAAGAAATTTTAAGGGAGCATGAATATTTTTATTTTAAATCAAGTAATAGGAAATATCAAACTTTTCACTGAAGATAATGATGCATATCCTTTTGGTGGCATTAGACCAATTTCAGCAAACATGCCACAGATTATTGTCCATTTTCTTTATGGCTTCCAAAGGAAAATGTAAACAGGTTTTGAGGGACGTTTTCATCTAGAATTCAAACCCAAAGCACCTTGACTTAGTGTTTTTCAGATCTAATGCTGCCATAACCCCTTCTCTCATCTACCATCCAAGACAACTTTCTCTCTCTTATTATATTCTCTCTATTGCTCATCATGAACTGGAAATTTCCACAGCCAAGAGCCATGATCTCTTGGTCATCCCAGAATTAGCCTGAATTTTATTATTTACTAGGAGAGGAAAAAAAAAATGTGTAATCATAGCAACACAAGGTAGATATGTTTTAATGCAGCCATGTCATTAAAAACTACAGAACATTCATGACTCTTTTTTAAAATTTCAACCCACTTTAAAAAAATAAATAGAAAATATATAGAAGATAATTAGGACAGATAATTTTAATGGTTGGAATGGTATGACTTTCATGTCACATCCATGAAAATGTTTTTGACCATGATTGTCTTCTGCAGATAGAAGCACTAACTCTGTTCTTGAAAATATTGAATAAAGCTGACAAGTGTACAAGTAGGATCATAGTTTTAAAATATAACATAACTACATTATTGAGTAATATTGAGTTGAAAAAGTAAAATGATTCTTGTCATTGAACTCTAAAATTTGGATGATTTGTAACATTCCATAAATGTATGATGCTGTTTGTTCTATTTATAAAATGTACGATCTGATTGACTTTCTTCACGGCATTTATATCTCCTATGGCCACAATTTTATAAGGCAATTTTTATGAAAGCTGTGAAAAGGTCTTTAACTTTTTTTTCTATCATAAACTTAAAGATGGCAACAAATATATGGATTTTTAAAGAGGATCCACAGTGAATATAATTCTCTCTTATTCAATATGTCATACTAAATCCCAAGAAAAACATGTATTCAATTTTAAAAACAAGTTCATTTCATTTTTAAGCTTTTTAATGTCATATAAACACACTGTTTTGGGAAATAAAACTGACAAAATGCTTTTCTGTATTAGTGAATGTCATCTTATGTAATAAATTTATAATTTTGTTTTCCTTGGGTTCCCTTAAAACTCAGCCCTGATAAAGGAAGTTAAAGTTCAAGAAAAACAAGATGTAATAAGTATTGTGCAGTTGTCTATCCATCCCTTGTTTGTACACAGCATAATCCTTTTTTTTTATACAAAAGGGGGAGATTCTTAACTTTTTTTTTTTTACAAATATTGCAGTTAGAATAAAGAAAAAAAAGTATCCTTCTAAAAAATCCTTCCACTTCTATAAAACAATAGCATACAGAAAAATTTGGCTAGGAACCTTTAAAAATGTAAGTAGTTCATTCTCATTTTGGATTTTTTATTATAATAGATGCCTACAGTTCCCCTGTGGATGGAGGAGCCTGACTGAAAAGACAGTTAATGAGAAAACCAAACAAATGAAAAGTTTAGGAAAACACATGTGGAAGGTTTTCTTTTAATTTATTCTCCATCAAGAACATGTGTCATACATCTTGGGAGAAAAGGAGGATCTGAGTTACGCTCTATACTTTTTTCCAGTTATTCTCAGATTATGATGAAAAACAGGTTATTTCATCCTTTCAACCAATTATGTAAATAAATCTGGAATAACAAAATCTGGTTTTGTTGGATAGCAAAGAGTTTAAGAGAAGATATTGTCAAGTCTCAAATTGATGGCTCCATTTTCCTTCACTCAAATGTGAGTCTATATATAGTTGTTGTCTTTAGGCATTTTATGCAAGTTTTCTTTTAAGTTATGAAGAGAAGATAGTTAAAAGCTTTGGAGAAATTAGGAAGACATTTTGGAAAAATGCAGCCATGAAAGTGTTTTCCTAAGATGTAATTTCTGATGCATAAGGTATGAAAAACACCCATTAGAAACTGAGAGAGTGTTTGGGTTTCTTTTATGTTTAAATAATAAGTGATTATATTTGAAGTCACTTGCTATTTGTGAAAAAATGCAACCCTTTAGGCAATAAACACATGTAAGAAGTGTCTAGAAGATCAAGGAAATGTAGTCAAGGTCTTCCTCCCAGAATGACAGTAAAAATTGAAAACCCAACCAACATCCACTCTTACTGTCTGTAACTATAGTGATGTTTCCTCTACTGAGGATGCAACTTTCCCCAATTTATTATACATACTGTTTAAGAATCCTTTCTCTGTTCTGGGAGTAAAACTATATAGTCAGGGTTTAAATATATAAATATATATATTTAAAAGAAATATATATATAATATATATTTAAAAATACATATAAAATAAATATAATATATATATATATTTTTTTTCAAAGAAAACTGACACATGAATACTTCAACAGTAAACAATAAAACTATAGTATCAGAGAGGATATAGTACCATATCACCCAAAACATTTTAAATATATTCTTTAAATATGAGTTAAGCTTTTACTATATAATGCTCTCAAAGTATTTGGGAGAAGCTGCACAACTGACTAGGGAAGAAAATGTAACATAATCGTCTCAATGGAAAATGTAATTATTCATTTTTAAATTTCCAAATATTTCTTTCCTGATTGCTATATGTTCCAGTTTTAGTCATAGTTCATTGAAATTTTAGTGACGACTGCTCTTATTTAAAATAAGCAAATTTTGGATAGTTACAAAGAATATTAAAGCTTTATTTCTAGGGCAGCCCAGGTGGCTCAGCAGTTTAGTGCTGCCTTCAACCCAGGGCCTGATCCTGGAGACCCGGGATTGAGTCCCACGTTGGGCTCCCTGCATGGGGTCTGCTTCTCCCTCTGCCTGTGTCTATGTCTCTGTCGCTCTGTGTGTGTGTGTTTCTTTCTGTGTCTCTCATGAATAAATAAATGAATAATCTTTAAAAGAAAAAAATGCTTTATTTCAAACACATTGCAAAAGAGAACTCTAGAGGCCAATTATAAGATCCATTCTTCATAAGAATATCTACAAAAAACCTTTAGATAATGACTTAGATTAGAAACAAAGAAAACACAGATGGTTGACATTACTTGGGTTTACTATGGCAATAAATTCTCCCCAATCTGTTTCATCCCATTAAATTTTTTGGGGGGGGTGCCTATTTATTTATTTATTTATTTGAGAGAAAGAGAGAGATAAACTCCTGTGCAGTTGAGGGTGGGTGTCAAGAAGGAGAAAAAGTCCTAAGTAGATGTCATGTGGAGGGTAGAGCCTGACACACGTCTTGATCTCATGACCCTGAGCCAAAACCAAGAGTTGGACATTTCATGGGCTGTGCCACCCAGTCATCCCATTAAATTTATCAGAAAGTTGCCTAAGCATTTTATCAGGAATGTAAAATTCTTCATCAAAAGAGATTGTGAACATTGTCCGACATAGTGTGTCCCAGAGCAGTTTTCTAACAATTTTTTGTTTGCAGCCCTCTAAACTGAGATTTGTAAAATGGCAGGACACCATTAAGGAATTGTACACTTTTTTTTTAAAGATTTTATTTACTCATGAGAGGCAGAGAGAGAGAGAGAGGCAGATACATAGGCAGAGGGAGAAGCAGGCTCCATGCAGGGAGCTCGATGCGGAACCTGATCCCAGGACCCTGGGATCACTACCTGAGCCAAAGGCAGATGCTCAAGGTGGAGCCACACAGGCGTCCCAAATTGTAGACTTTTAAGCTATGATTAAAATTCATTCAATGTGAACACACCTTACCCCATAATGAATGGCCCTGGAACACTATGAATCCTAGCATTCTAGTTAATAGCTACAAATAGAGAATCTACTAGAGTAGGATTGGTATTGTCATCATCACCATTCTATTCAAATATCATTGATAAACTGTAAAAGTTTCTTTGCATTTTTAATAATTACCCTTCTAGATGTGTTGGAATCACATAATAGTTTTATTATTTGGGAATATGATATATGCTGCCCACTTAAGAAAAAAATCCAATTTCAAATTCCAGGAAACACAGGCTGCACTTTAATGATACAAATACATATTTCTATTTGTATATCAGTTTTTGTGTCAAATGCTTCTTTAATATTCGTATTTATTTATTTATTTATTTATTTATTTTAAAGATTGTATTTATTTATTCATGAGAGACACAAAGAGAGAGGCAGAGACACAGGCAGAAGAAGCAGGCTCCATGCAGGGAGCCCGATGTGGGACTTGATCCCGGGACCCTCGGATCACAACCTGAGCAGAAGGCAGGCGTTAAACTGCTGAGCCACCCATGCACCTAATATTCTAATTTAGTTATTTCATTGGTTTTCTGATTCAGTGTTATAGTATTCCACTTAAATATATTTAGAAGTTAATTTGTGTTTCTAGAATGGCACAGAAAACTGAAGAAAAGGAATAGTCTTTGCCATTCCATTATGCTGATTACTGAGACTGCATTGTTGACTTGTGAGTGGTATGTTGGAAGATTGGCAGCTTCACCTGTTCAGTGAAAATATACATAGATAGATAGATAGATAGATAATATATATATTTATGTATATATGCAAATAGAAGTTTATATATTTCTGTAAAAGAGTGATTGCATTCCTTTGAAAATTTTCCCTATATACATATATATGGAAATTGACCACAAAAAGAATAGAAATAGTTAAAATCATTTTTTTTAAATTTTTGTGCTCAATGTTGACACAGTGTAATACTTGGATTTTTTTTTTAAGTACACCATTCTTCTAATGACTGCCCAAATGATAAAATTTGGATCATAGTATGAAATAATAGTATTAAAGTCAACAATGCCTTATGATTTCTATTAACTTATGATTTTCTGAACCTCCTTAATAAAATAAAAAGCAAAACTATATCCCATTGTATTACCTAATATAGGCCATTTGAGATGTCATTTAATAGTGATATTTCTTAAAAAATGCTTTCTTACTGTTTCTGTGCCACTTTTAAGTTTTATTTTAAGCTATTAGAAAAAAATCATAGCTAAAATACACACTTTTCTTAGTTCAACTATCTTCCTAACAATATTCCCAACATTTCCCCTTTAATTTAAGCTAATTAGAAAGTAAGAATAGAGGAGCACTTCAATATTTATAAATATTTAAATATTAAAATATTGATATACCTGACTTTCTAATTATTTAGAAATAAAATGAGCCAAATATATGCAATTATAATAAATTTGGGAAGATTAATCATAGTTTTATGGGGCTTTCCTGCTGTAGTTGAATGGAACATCATTAACATATCTATCATGTTAAGTATTTTCTTCAGCACTAAAAATAAATGAGTTAGCAAAACATGGAAAGACATAGAGGAATCTTAAGTGTATATTACTAAGTGAAAGAAACCAATATGAAAAGGTTGTACATTATATGGTTCTAACTGTAGGATATTTCAAAAAAGGTAAAACTATGAAGACATCACAGAAAATTCCAAAAGAAAAACTAGAAGTTACATGTTTTAATTTGGCTAATAAAATCCTAAGACAGGAAAGTGGAAATGTTTAGAAATATAATTCAAAAATTATATGGATGAAAGATCTACCAGAGAGCTGTGATGGCCAATCTGTAGAGTCTCCATTTTGCTCTAAAGTCCATGGGAAATTACTTGAAGATTTGGGGCAAGAGTGATATGGTAGTTCTTGGCTTCCAGAATATTAATTTCCTGAGAAGACATAAGGACCCTTGATTGAGGAAGTTATTTTAGCCTGATCTATTTCATTGCTGTGTTATCAATGAATTACATAATTTTATTTTTGTTCACAACCCTCTGTTCTTATTTCTTTTCTGGATTTTGAAAGTTAAGCTAGAAGCTAAGCACCATCATTTTGTTTGTTCAGGAATCTCAAGTAGTTTGTCTTCCCGTTGCAGTGATTTGACAGTCAACCTTACCTCTCCACTGAGACCATCCTCCTACAGACATCAGCAATCTCTGTTGCACTCACTTCAAGGAAACCCTCTAGAAGGGTCATTTGCATTGGCTATTAAAAAAATACATAAACACGCATATTGACATTATATATTACATTATCCTTCCTAACGCACTTTTTTTTTCTATTGTGACTTCCTTCTTAGGTAGTAATTACTCATTTTTAATATTTTTTGTGATCTTTGATTTATGTGGATGATAAACATTCACATTTCTTGTTTCTCAAATTTGGCTGTTTTGTTCTCAGTTTTTATGCCATTGTGCTATGTGATCTTACTTTCTTTGATGTTTCAATTATAAGGAACATTTGATATCATGCAAATGCTCAAAATAGATCCTATAGATCCCGCACCTCTATGTCCATGGCATTTGTGGACAATTTAGATTTCCCACTGACCCCAAAACGCTGCTCTCACACTTTTTATTCTTCCTCTATTCCTTTTGTAATCCTATCCACACCCTTCACTTACTAGGTTATAAAACTGCTTTTCCTGTATTAGTAAAGCAGCTTCCTTTGTTGGTAATCCAATCTAATTGGATCCCCACTCTATAGTCAGGTCTTTCTAAAGTATAAATCTGATAATATTACTTCTGATTATCTCTTTAGTACTTTTGTCAAATTTAGCTCAGGTTCTGCTAGAATCACATCACTTACAATAATGATATTTATGGCGTGTAATAACTGAAATGACATGTCAAAATAATAGTTATGCCACTGGCTATGATGCTAAATTAAATAGACGCCCCCCCCAAACCAAACCAAGCAAACAAATAAACAAACAATGGTTGAAAAGGTTAGAAGCGTATTTCACTTTGGCTCTCTTCCTGTCCTTTATTTCAGGGAACTTGGTCCTCATTCATCATTCTGTTTAAATGTTTCTCGAAAGGTTCCCTTATCAGCCTAATTCAAGCAAGTTCCCAAGAGATGTTCCTACTCCAGATTGTGAAAAACAAAGCAAAGGAATTCTAGGGCCAACAACTCTGTGTTTAAGGATATCACCTGAAATTGCTCATCATGCCTCTCATATCTCATGTCCCCAAACGTAGTGTCCAACCTATAGCTAAATGGAATGAAAGCAAGGGGAAAAAGTTGTAAACGAAAGATCTAGCTAACAATTGGGAAATTGTGTATCTATAAGGAAATGGCATTGGCAGACAGTCTCTAGTGCACCATCAACTCAGGTCACCCTTCTTTTCTTCATAGTTTGTGTTTCAGCCATGGTGATTCATATTGATATCCCCAAATTATCTTTATGTTGTTGATTTTTCAGGTCAGCTTTGCTGCTCTCTCCCTCAGAACCGTTCTGTTTACTCTCAGCTTCTGTAACTCGCATCTAGGAAACATGAAATCGCAACATTTCAGAAGCAAACATGGAGGATGTTTTAATTTATGATTTGCTTATATTTGTTGGTAATTTTATTAAAAACATTATTTTGTAACATTTTTCCCTTTCAATATCTGTAGGATTTTTCATAATCAATACTTTTACAAATTATTATCAGAGTGAATGAGTGTTATTTTTTCCACAAAGGCAATGAGTCTGTATTTTTCAGTCTTGGATAAGGGGCTGTAAAGTTTTACCCAAATTCTTTAATAACCTGTGTCCCAGTTATCCTGGTGTCTTCTGGAAAGCACAATTTGAAGGTTAGATTTCTATTTTTTTCTTTTTCATAGGTATTTCAGTATTTATCCTTTTATCTCTATCACTGCCATTTGATTTTGTCAGATTTTCCTATTTCTCATATTCAGTTTATGAAATTCTCTTCCTGAATTGTAAGATTTGAACTTTTTTTTCTGAAAAATTAGCCTTCTTAGTTTTTTAGTAAAGTATTTCCAGAGTTATGCTCTTACTCTGATAATTCAAAATAACAGTTGTTTTTTTCTTTTGGTCAGTAGGATTTTGTTGCATAAGCCAAAAATCAGAATTTCTTGTCTACTTAAATTGAGTTGAGGCAAAGTTTGTACCACCCCAGTTTTTCCCAATAGATGGGGGTGGGGTTACCATGGGAATCTATCAACTTGATGTTCAAATTGCCTTAAATTCTTAAATGTAAGGGAATTACCAGTATGATGTCCATAAATTGCATCTCAATACTTAGTGTCTAGAAAACATTGGCTGTTAGAACTTTCTTCTACCTATCCCTTCTCCTATAGTCTACCTCCTGCCAACAAGAAGAAATAGATTTTCTAAAACATTAAAATTCAGAGTCTTCACTTTTGTATACAATTCCCTTCTATTCCCTAGAATTAAACACAATCTTGTGTGTGTGTGTGTGTGTGTGTGTGTAATATCCCTCCTGTGCACAAAATGGTAATATCTGCTCTTACTCTTCTAAGCTACTCATCTAGCCACATGCTTGCACATACACTTGTTTTTACTCTCTTAATTTCAAACCCTTATGTATGCACTTACATCCATACAAACTTTCCCTGGGTGTCACAGTTCCTCCTGGATATTTGAAAAAAAAAAAAACAGTCACAAACCAGAACAAGTATTTAATGCATACTATGTGCTAGCCACTGTTGAAGGTGATTTTAATAAAACATTGAAGATTTTAATCAAAGAAACTTCACGTGATGCATTTTGAATTTTAGAGGAATAGAAAATAATATATAGAATATAAACATATATGGAAAAATAAATATATAAAAAATAAACATAGTAAGGAAAATATAAAGTATGTTAGAATATAATACACATGACAGAAACTGTAGACTAGGGTATCAGAATTATGAGGCTTGATAATTTTAAAGAAGTTGGTCTCATATATTTCGAGAAAGCCTGAGCACAAAATGGAAAGATTCGAGAGTGGTCTGCTGGCAGATATCTTCTTTCCAGATGGAAAGGAAAGCCGATGCTAAGACTTGGTGTATGTGACAAACAGCAAGTAGGTCGGTGGGACTCAGTGAGCTGAAGTAAATAGAGGAAGAGAATAGAAGAGATGATGTCAGATAGGAAATGAGAGATTAAAATGCTCAGGGCCTTGGGGGTACTGTAAAGACTTTGACTTCTGGATTCAGAGCTTTGTGCAGTGGAGAGATAAGGTCTGATTTGTGATTTCCCAAGATCCCTCTTGTATGAAGGATAAGCAACAAAGGACAAGGTTGAGAGGGGTGGAATTATTTAGCAGACCACTGTAAAATAATCCACACCAGAGGTGATAAAACTTGACACTCATACGAGGATGGAGTGAAAGAGGTAAACACTGGTGGGGGTCTTAGTATGATTTTGAAGGTAGACATAATATGATTTCCTAAAATATTGATTGAGATGTTATGAGCGAAGAAGAGGAGTGAAGAATGCCTCTAAGATTTTGAGACTAAATGACCAGAGGTTCAAAGGAGCTCTTGTCAGCTGAAATGGGGAAGGTTGTGTGCAGAAAATATTTTGGAGGAAACATCAGGAGAACACACTGGAGCATACTGAACTCAGAATCTTCATGACAGACATTGTAGGTAAATAGCTGGATATGTGAATACAGAGTTCATGAGTGTCTCGGCCTAGACTACTATAACAAAATACCACACACTAGGAGGCTTACACAACAGACATGCATTTCTTACCCTTCTGGAGGCTAGAAGTCCAAGACCGAGGTACTGACCAATCAGTTCTTGATGAAGGCCCTCTTCCTGTCTTCTAGGTCGCTGCTCTCTCGTTCTGTGCGCACATGGCAGAGAGAGACTTTTCTCTCCTGTTTCTGCTTAGAGTCTGATCAAGAGGGCTCCAGCTTCCTAACCTAATTTACCTCCCAAATTCCCTATTTCCAAATGCCATCACATTGGGGGTAAGGACTTTTGAGGCGATCTTTTATTTCTTTAACAATGACTAAGACAAGGACATTTGAAGTTTGTGGTAGATAATGCCTATTTTATGAGCCATACCTCCTTGTATTTATGTTCCTGGATAGTCTCACCTTTTTGAATCTGGGCTGGTTTTGTGATTCATTTGTATCCAATACAATGTGGCCACCGTGATGGTGCTTGACTTTCAAGCCTAGATGGAAAGTCTTATAGTTTCCACTTAGATTTTTCATAGCAATTGCTGTGGAGGAAGCCAATTGCCATCTAAGAAGTTTGGCTAACTTAAGACTGTTATGTCTTATGTAATGTTGCCACATGGAAGGAAGGGGATATTTGCAGAGTCCCCAGATGTTCCATCCATACCATCCCAGATTTCTAATATATAAATGGAAAAGACATTTGCATGGAAAACTTAATCCTTCAGGTGATACCAGCCAGTCCTATTGACAGCTAACTGGAACTACATGAAAGACCTCAAATGACAACGTAGCTGAGTCCCGTCAGCAAGTCTGAGTTGAGAGATATTAACACATTTTTTTTGCCACAACATTTTGAAGTGATTTGTTATATCCTAAAGTCATCAGCATAGAGATAATGCATAAATCCACATATTGTGAAGCACACTCCAAGAAAATGAATACAGGAAGAGATAATAAGTGAGCTAGGTACAGAACTCCAAGTGATTTATCTTTACATTATGGAAGAAGACAATTGGTAATAAATTAGGAAGCCATGTTTCAAAAAAATATTGAATTATTATCTGGGGATTGAAAAATTGGTAGTCTTGAAAAGAATGGCAAAAGACTTAATTTAGTTGATCTAAGGGACAATAAGATAAATCATTCAAAGGAAAAATCAAAAACTAGTTTTATAGACAAAGGATAAAATTGAAGACATATTAATGAGGGTTCTATTAGCATAATCATAATCAGACTTCAGGGAGCAAAGAGGAATCCTGGGATATTCAGAGATCAAGAATGGTGAAGTGCTATTAGTACCTCCATGGCTGAAAGAGCAAAAGGAAGAAAGAGTATGCCTTAGCTTTAGAGTCAGTTAGGTGAAATCATTGAGGAGTCTCCTGAAAAACCAGTGCCAGTACATGGAGAAGAAGCGGGAGAAAAATACTCAAATTTTCCCTCCTATCTTCTGATATCTCCTTCTATTATTTGTCCCATTGCAAGTAGCCTGGGAGATGCTGTCAGTAGGGGCCAGGCTATCAGATACAGAGCAGGCCAGGAGAGGTCGGTGCATGGAGTGCCATAGGGAGCAGATGGAAGAAAAACAACCACTTTAATAGCAGATGCAAAAATAATAATAATAATAAGGGAAGTAAGACATGAGAATTAAAAACAAAAAAGATTCATACACTTTTCAAAGAGGATAATTGATGCTGACTCTATATTACATCTAATTTGTTTTCAAAGCTCTAAGTTGCTTTTTTTTTTTTTTTAAAGATTTTATTTATATATTCATGAGAGACACAGAGAGGAGCAGAGACACAGGCAGAGGGAGAAGCTCCCTGCAGGGAGCCCAATATGGGACTCGATCCTGAGACCCCAGGATCACATCCTGAGTCAAAGGCAGATGCTCAACCACTGAGCCACCCAGGGATCCCACACTCTAAGCTTTTAATGTCTATCCTACAAGTGTGGGGAGACACAGTTCTCAAACACCATTGTCCAGCATTCTTTACCTTCCCTCCTTAAAATGAACGTCAGACATAAGAGTACGTGTTGCCACTCTGACAATTAAAAACACTATGACTGAGTGCAAATATAAAGTGACTGTTCAGTTTTTTAATTCCAAAATAGCAAATTGCCTAAGGGGAGCAGGAAATTGTGTTTTTGCTATAATAATGTATTAGAATAGAAGGCAAGGCATAAATGTACCCAGGGAATCTGGAATTTGGGTTATGGGCCAAGTAGATGGTGAGAAGGAAAAGGACTATGGATCAGTTACTCCAGGGAGGTGTTTTAGGGCTGTTTCTACATGTTGGTGTTGCAGGCACAACACCACCTTCCGTAGAAAGCAGCCCATCAGCTGAACAGGGGAGGCATGTTTGCTGAGGTTTTGCATTCATAGATTTAAGTCATGGTCAGGACTACTCAGCAGAAGGATGAACAGTGCCCAAGAACTTGGTGAGCCTTATCGAACAGTTTTAGTAGATCCAAACTTTTGTATTGTACCTGCTGGTTTATAAACACTCAGCCAAACACAGAGCAGGGATCTTCACAAGGTTGACCAATTCCATCCCTGCCAATGAACTCCGTGTGCTTGACTCTCATGCATAAAGTGGGCTTCTCTTTGGTTTTGTCCTTTTTTTTTTTCTTTTAAAAAAAAAAAAAAATATATATATATATATATATATATTTTATTTTGAGAGAGAGAGACAAAGAGAAAGCATGGGTAGGGTGGGTGGCAGAAGGAGAGGGAGAAGCAGACTCTCCCTGAGCAGGGAGCCTGTGGGGGTTAGATCCTAGGACTCTGGATCATTGCCTGAGCCCAAGGCAGATATTTAACCCACTGAGCCACACAGCCAACCTCATTTTGTTTTTCAATAGCAGAGGCTAGGTACGCAACTTAAAATAATGATTTCTGAGTTGGAATTAACTGATATGTCCCTCCAAATAAAAAATAATATTTATTTGACTTATAAGAGAGAAGAAAACTTTCTTTTCCACCTACACACTTTATAGACATTTTACGGAATTGGGAGAGTCTAAGTGGACAAAGCTGAAGTTAATGAGAACAAAAGTATTAATTGCATGTGTGCCATATATTTTGTAGCTTATTTTAAATTGGGAACTGATTGCATATTTTCACAGTTCACATAAGCCAAAGATTTTTAAAAAATAGGCTTGTTTTAAAGGGACTACCATTATGGGCAAGTTTCCTTGAATTTATGAATTCTAAAATGTAAAATATAATGACACACCGCTTCTTTAATGGTTTCCTAAACTCCTCAGAGTTAAGAACATTATATATATATATTTTTAAGAACATTATAAACATTAAATCACTTTGCTTGAATTCAGGCCTTTACTAGTGTAATATTCAAACATTTGTGATTAGGTATGAGAACAACTATTTTTTTTTTTTGAGAACAACTATTTTTACTTAAGAGTGCATATTTTGTATTCTGAGAAAGAAAAACACTTCAAAAAATGGAAGCTCAAGGATTGATTTTGTTCATGGGAAAACAATATCAGCTTTGCCAATGTTTCATTTTCTAACATGAATCTCAATGCTCACCTCTAAATGTATTATCTTAAAAGGCAAGAAAATATTAATAGATGATTTTCTTAATGTAAACTTTTACTTTGAAAAATCCTTAGATATAATTATATTGAGATGTTATATGATGACTGACTTGTTTAAAATAATTGTTGTCAGGAAGCTTAGCACTGGAACCTAATACCATATCTAATCCTATTACCCATTGTAGTAAAAAAACTAATAATAAAATAATGCATTAAATATATAAATAAAAGTGAACTAAAGAATAATAAACACATCTTGTTCTCCCTTATCTGAAAATATTTTTATTTATAAAAAGCATATTCTTTAAAGAAAGCAGTTTTTATACAAAATGCCAATACAGCTGATGGAGATACTGAAATTGTAATTTTGCCTCTTGTGAATAGAAAACAGAAATGTTAGAAGATCAAGAAATATTATTATGCTAAATAGAAAAAAAAGGAAAAAAATGATTGAGCTCATGCCTGGGTTCTTATTGCAACTACAATAACATAAAATTAATTATTAGAACTGAAATAGGTTTTAGTCTAGTTTGAAGGTTATTTAATGAGGGTGAATTGTTAAGGTTTTCATTTTTAGCTAGAAATCTTCTTACCTGTACCTGAACTAGAGTTGGCTGGCTATACTGAAAAATAGAGTGGGAGAGAAAGAGAGAGAGAGAGAAGTGAAGCATATCAAAAATCACAGGTAATCATTGTTTTCAAAGAAGGAGACTTTAGTTATTATATTCAGACATCATTTTTTTTCTTTTTTTTCCCTAAAACTAGTTATTTCAGGACTGTCAGTAATCTCTCAAAAGTCACTTAAACAAAATCTGTCAAATAACAATGGTAGTGTACATTTTACTTGACAGGCCCAAATTTATTGTAGGCTTTAAAAAAACCCCAACTATTTACTGTTATATTCCACACACAAGTGTATTTGAATGCATTGATTGAGAAACAGTTATTCAAAAGTTTAAATAATTATACTGTTTATGTGTCTAGAGTTTTGGCATAATGTGTTACTTGAAATATGCAAATATTTTAACATAATGAAATGTTCATGAGGGATTCATCTTATCTTTATAATTTCCTCCTATTTTTTGAGGAAGTATAAATTTCCCTTTTTATTCTCTGCAGATGATAGTTCTTTAACATCAGTGCATACATTATAGCAGATAAAATTGTTTAGATTATTGCTTTTTCTACCATGAGGTTAATCAGTTCTTGCAAATTGCTAAACACAATATTTGATTTAACCATTTTGTTTAATTAATGCCATTATTTTAATTGTTTCCTCAAAGCAATTAGTGGATTTTTTTAATTTCCAGTTTTTTCATTTACTTAATAATTTTCTGAATATAAATATTTACCCAGTAATTCTAGGTTACAAATATAATGGGAAAATACTATTTTGACATGTATGGTCAAACAACATTTTCACCAGAAGGATCATTAGTCTGTTAAAACTTATGGAAAAAAAAAATCTTGGAGTGGAGGGGCCCCTCAGTAGGGCAATTGGTTGAGCGTACAACTCTTGGTTTCCTGTCAGGTCCTGATTTCAAGGTCATGAGATGGATCTCCGTCTTGGACTCAGCACTCAGCAGAGTCTGCTTGAGACTCTCTCTCCTTCTCACTCATGTTCTCTCTCTCTCAAATAAATAAAAAAGTAAATAAATAAATACATCTTTAAAAAAATGTTTGGAGTGGAAGGATAACATTTAAAATATATATCATGAAGAGGTAAATATCCACTAAATCAGGGAGAAATAGTAGAAAAGATCGCATGGCACACAAATACCTTTGAAAAGCCTATACACTCATTCATAATGTTCAAAATAAACACAACTAGTAAGGATTCCATTGTAGGAAATTTAATCTGTTTTGTTTTACTGGGGTAACAAAAGCAAACAGCCTTAAATTTGATGGCAAGGACATAGCATATGTGATACTAGAATGGAGCGGAAGGAATCGAAGTATATGTCATGACAGTGTGTCCTATTGAGACATCCATGGGAAGGGTACTTAGGAAATGATAGAGGGTACCAAGGTGAGAATAAGACATAGACAGGGAAATAAACCAGAAAATTGAGAAATGGTTCTTTCATTTAATCAAGATTGAATTAAATAATTGCTGATGTCTTAACCCCGGCTACTTTTATAACAAAATGGCCATTGCAGAAATACAATGGAAAGTTTAAGTTCTAAAGAAGCATATGCATGCCGACTAAAACCCATTATGCTGATTTGAAATAAACAAACCTGACATATAGGCGAGGTCTATTTGTGAGGAATGTGTACTTTTCTCGATTAGAATCTCAAGGGAATAAGAATAAGTGGACCATGTTGATGATGATAATAATAATAGTGCACAAATGTAACTGGCTGCAGAGTGCTGTTTTTATAGGCAAGTGGTTACTAAGCAAAAACACTTCCAAAATATTATTTTCAACAGTATGTTTTTAAACTGGCTTTAATACCTTAAAGCCACAGGCTTCCTTGTATTTTCTGTTTTTGTAATCATGTTGTTCCCAGAACTACGTTTGATTATCATGATTGAGATTTCTCTACAGAATGATCTTCCCATTTCAGAATATAGTCTTTCATTTGTTTTTTTTTATTGTTTTTCTTGTGGAAATTGTTAATTAAAACTCATTCTTCTATGGATTTTAGGAAATATCTTACTAGGCCATGCCATGAAACATACTTAAGAATTAGCCCATAAAATAGAAAAATTTTGTAGTAATTCAACCTTATAAGAATATTCTAGGAAGGATGCTTGATTCATTCTACTTACCCTCACAGTTCTGAGTGCCCAGGGAAGAAAAGAGCCAGCCAAACTGATGGATCTACTGAATTAATGTGAACTTTTAGGCTGATCTATTTTATTTATTTTTCTGATGCCTTCCTTTCTGGTAACACCTGCAAATTACAGTTGTCTCTGAAATTAGTTGTGTCTTTCCCTCCGGTGTCCCCCACAATCGAGATAGAAGTCTGAGAAGTAAATACCGTATTTGCTTTGGGAATACATCATCCTAAATTATCAAGCTTAATAGCTTACCAATAATAGTTTACCAGATACTATTCATTGCTCTTCATTGACTACTTGTGTCAATTTCTCAATTTGGAAGGAAGGAAGGTAAATAACTTTCAATCTCAGAATAGCAACAACAATAAGCACTTCTGTCTACATGTGCATATGCACACACACACATACACACCAGGGGAGAAATGTCTTAAGTGCCTTCTGTGCCAATAAACAATATTTCGTGTGGCTCAGACTTAGGACAAACATGAATAAGTCTGGAGAAATTCTAGAGAAAGTCTAAGAAAGTAAGGTGATGGCATAAAGGAAAAGGAGAAGAGTAATCTGGATCCCAGCTGGAATTGTAATCCAAGAATTCAAGTGCCCTAGTTGGCTCATCTCTCATTGGAACGATAACCCAGGTTAGTTAGAATGTGTTTCATTGGATGTATGATTATTTTTAATGTCATTTCAAGGAGATAGGGCAAACATTATTCTTTTTGCAAGATTCAAATCTATTTAACATGGGAGTCATGGGACTCTTTGAACGTAAAGACATTTCTGCCTGTTAGACCCAGTAAAGCTCTTTTATCTTCTAAAGTAATGGAGTTAAAATATATAGCTGTATCTTGGGTTTTCTTCCCTCTAAGAGTAGTCAGGGTTAAAAAGTCATTTCAAACCTAGAGAAAGTGTGAACCATACAGCAAGTTCATTTTAATAAACTTCCTTTTCTACTTTTCATTGAACCAAAGTGTATTTAATTTGGAATGCTGTTGAGCTGGTGAGGGAGAAGTCGGGTAAAGGGGCACAAGCGTTATGTGTGCAGTGCTCACCCTTAATCACCAGAGGAAAGAAAAGGTTAAAATGGTCACAGAGGAACACAGAGCATGGATGGATTTCGGAAGCTATTTTTTTCTGAAAACTCTATTTTTGGGAAAGAACTATTAGAGGAAGGTGGAGCAGGAGATTTTCTTCACTTAGAGTCAAGGCTGACACATGCCCCAGTCATTCAGTTGTGTCAATTTCCCGACGTTGGTACGATTGTGTTACCAGTCTTCTCTGCTTTGGATTGAGGGGTAAATGGAAACATATAAGAGGGAAGTTGTGGTTGTTATTGATGTCTAATTTGCTGTTTTTTAGGTATGGTCGTAGGCTAACTCTGATGGCAGTGGTCTTCCACATTAAAGAAAGGAGGCAAATACCTTCTCCTAAATATGTTGGTAAATCTAGATTTGATTCACTTTTAAAAATCACTTTAGGTATTCATAGGTGTCCTACCTTCAGTCAGCTTTTAATTAGCAGTGATGCAAATTAGGGTCATTAGCCAATTAATTGAATAAATTACAATAAAAAAGAGAAATGTGCACATAGTGGGATGATTCCTTGAGAGCTAAGGATTCTTATCTTTTACTGGGTTTGAGTGATTAGGCATTGAAATCAATCACGTAAATAATCTGTGATAACTATAAAAGAGAACCCCCCCCCCAGGAATTTTATTTTATAACCTCCTAGAAAATTAGAGGAACAGTAGGGTCATATTTGTATGATCACATGCTTCTGATTTAATCATGGAATGATCTTAATCTTTGAGGAAAAAACAAGTCATGAAAGTTCCCCCTTCCCCCCTTTTTAGAATGCAACACAAAACCTTTCAATATAGAAGTACTTATAAGGATTCTCTCCTTGACTCAACTCTGGTCACGCTCCCCTGCCTCATCTTGAGTGAGTCTCAGCTTGGGTTATGTAGACTTAAACATTTGTGTGGTTTCTGACAGCTCAAGTAGGTAGCCCTGAAATGACTCCAGCCTTTCTGAGAAAACTGGAGCCTGCCAAAAATATGCACTGTATGTCCGGGCCAACAGCGGATGACAATGACCTCGGTCTCACATTTGTGAATGAATGGGAACTAATTTCAGAAACTGCCAGTTAGCAAACCCAAGTACGTTTGCCATGGACCAACCTCTCCTTCTCTGTCCTGGGAAATAGCCCCTTCCCTGACGCTATCAAAGCTCCCCTGTCCCCTGTCTCCACTGACTCCTTCTCTATTTGTTTGTTCTACAATTGTCATGTGACATTGTGTAAATTTAGATAGTACCGCCTGTTGATTTGACATACATCTGTATGGCAATTGTGATAACCATGCCAGCTTTAGTTTTAAGATCTAGTCTCTTGGAAATTTTGAATTATATGATCCAATACTGTTGACTTTAACACCGAGCTGTACCTTAGATCCCCAGTACATATTAATCTTCTAGTTCCAACTTTGTACCTTTTAAAAACATCTCCCCAATCCCTCTACCCTCCAGGCCCTGGTAAATACTATTCTACTGTTTCATTGATTTTTTTTTTTAACAAATCCCAATCTTCTACACACAAATCAAAATAGAGCTCAGTTCTTTCTCCTTTTGTCAGTAGTTACTGAATAAAGTCTGCTTTTGTCACTTTAGCTAATGTCCTGCTGTATTTACCATTAGCAGTATCCACTATCCAGAACCCTTCATAATACACAGAAAATAAAAGAATCAGCAGTACAATAGACACAGTAAATAGATCCTCACCACCTTCCTGATTCAGATGCCATCGATCAGAAAGTGTTGATGTCATTATCTCCAAGTGGTGTGGCTTACGGCTCACTTACCTTGTGCCTTTAATGTCGACTTGTTATATCCTACAACTATGTTATTAATTCAGCATTTTAAAACTGGCTTGGAATAATTTTTAAAGTATTGAATGGAGTGAATACAATTTTACAACCCTGTTTCCATAGAGTGCAAACTCCTTTAAAAACCAGTTGTATTAGAGTGTTCTGCTATTAAAAGTATTTGATGCTATTGCAAAACAGCTAACTTTCTCGTGTTAAAGAGTTAAAAGAGAGTTTCTTACTTTTATTTTATTTATTTTATTAATATTTTATTTTTATTTATTCATGAGAGACACACAGAGAGGGACAGAGACACAGGCAGAGGGAGAAGCAGGCTTCACGCAGGGAGCCCGATGTGGGACTCAATCCTGGGACTCCAGAATCTTGCTCTGGGCCAAAGGCAGATGCTCAACTGCTGCACCACTCAGGCATCCCCAGTTTCTTACTTTTAAATTATATATGCTAAGCTAAGAGAATAATAATAAAAAAAAAAAAACATTCCATGCCAAACTTCTATTAAAGTGAATATTGGTGAAATGACAGATTGTGTTAGTATATGGAAATCACACTTAAAGGCTAGTAATAGCTAGACCGAGTGCTTGTGGAAAATCTACACAAGTTTAAGATCCAGGTTAGTGTAAAATAATTAAGGCAATATTAGGTATTGTCAAGGGGATAGAGTTACTGCAGTTGTCAACACTAATAGGTTGCTTGGGCTCTGAGTGACACTGGAGAAATTATGTAAATAAGCCCCTTCAGTAGGTAAAAATAGATGAAAGATACTAAAGGAGGTTCAGGCAAGATAATTAAATATTACATGTAGGCCTGGTAGGATCGATGGAAAAACATTATATCGGTGCAATCATTAACAGAGAAAACGGTAGGCAAGATTTGTTAAAATAATGGATGCTTCGGGGAGTGGCATGAAGATTTGATTTCATGCCTCTTTGACGAGACGTACTAAAGTATCAAAGGTACAAGAGAATTCTAGAAAAATAAATGCCTGGATCAGATAGAAAAGGTGAAAAGGAAGTCCTTTAATTTCCACAACGCCTGGGACATCTGAGACTCAAGCTCCAGAAATGTCTGTTACAGCTTCAGCTCAGAAATCTATTGAGGACAGCTCTACAATTATAGTAGAAATAAGTGTGAGGATAAGGAAGAAACACACCTTGGTTTTGTAGAAGTAGCAATTCTCTAGCAATAGCCAGTGGGAACATCACTGGGGGCACAAGAATCAAATATGTTATGTCAAGAGATGGTGGGGGAGCCATCTCCAATTGGAACCAGCATGCAGCAGACTGGTGCCCCAGAAACATAGGCTATCAGAGAAAATAGAAATTGTGAGGTTTGGGTAATGTAACGTAGGAAAGAGTTCCTCAAGAGGGAACTGGTGACAATACTAATTTTAAAAATTTGCTAGATGGCACATGTCTCTGACTCAACTCTGAGATAGTGGTTCACTTAGATGGCACCATTACATTTTTGCGTGTACTATTTCCTTCAGTATCTATCTTCTATCATCCATCCGCACATAGTTTTTATTTCTTAGAGATAAGCCCACAATATGCAACCCTATCATTACCAGAATCAGAATTCACTGGATGTAATCATTGGCATTACCAAGAATCTGACATGGATGAGAACAGGAATACTGAATATTTGAGGTTTCAGTAAATTCTAATTCCATTTCTGGGTAGGATATATCTGATTGGGAAAAAACAACAGGAAAGACTCTTAGAGACTGGAAGGTGACCTTTTAAAATTTAAGAGGTAAGAAATACCTCTTGATTTTTTTTTTTACATTGTAAGAATATTGTAAGGAGATTCCTTCCTTTCTTCCAAAATGTTAAGAAATGTTCAAATCTCGACATGGGGAAAAACCAAACATCAACAAAAAGCCTAAATACCTAGTCAGATAGTAAATGTAATGGAAGTTGTAATTTGACAACTCAACCAATTCCAACTTTCCACTCAATTTCACTGTTGTAACCCAACTGCTCCATATAATATAAATAGTGCTTTTGTACAGCTCTAAATGCACCTAGGTTTCAACCATCACCTTGAGGAATATATTTAGGAAATTTACTTTTATTTTTGTAAACTGTCCAACACTACTGGAACAATACCTTCACCCCACAGTCCTTAAATATTTAATGTCCCGCAGACTGGTCTGTGAGAGTGGTCAGTTAGTCTCTTAAATCTTTGCTTCATTACACCTTCTCCAGGTGATCACGGATTATAATTCTTTTTTTTCTACTGCAGACCAGGACGCTTGAAAATCACCCAAGAAGACTAGCAGAATTTAAAATACCTTCACCGTTTTTCCTTTTACTATAAAAATTGAGGCTTAATTGGCATATAACACTATGTTAGTTTCAGATACACAGCAAAGTGGTTTGATGTTCATGTACATTGTGATGTGATCACGACAGTAAGTCCAGTTAACATTCATCTTACAGAATTTTTTTTTCACTTGTGATTAGAACTTTTAAGACTTCTCTTTGCGACTTTGAACTATGTCACAAAGTATTATTTACTATATTTGCCATGGTGCCATATCTTTAGGACTTATAACTGGAATTTTTTTTTTTTTTGCCCCTCATCGCCCATTTCAAGACCCTTCCCCTTCCCCCCTCCCACCTGCAACCACCAGTCTGTTTTCTGTATTTAACATGGCCAATCAATAATGGATTGTTCCTGTTTCCCTAAATGATTGCTCACAGTTCCTTCCATTGGCAATATCTGAAGTCATTGGCATGTACTTGAAAAGCACAGGAAAGGACTAGGTGATGTAAGCACCGAGCTGTTGATTAGCTCACAGGAATTCATAGGAGGCCTAGTATAGAAGAACACAAGCTACCTGGAAGCAGGAGCTGCAGAGACTCTGCTTGTAAAAACAAGCAGCAAACAGCTTTCCCTGTTGCTTCCTTTGGCAACATCAAGGTGTAGATGCTTTTTCCCCGGGAAAATGCACATTGCTAACTCACCTGGCTCTGCCAACAGAGCGTGTTTTCCACTTATTCTACATCTTTGTCATTAGTTCCTCCTTCATTGGAAACACCCATGAAGTTTTTCCGGTGGTTTGGGGTTATGTGACAGGTCCATACCCTAAGGGAGACAAAGTGTGTTGGACACTTTCCTTCAGATGACGCTGCAATGACAAATATGTATCCCCAGTTTAATAAGATGGTATATATCTTATTTCACACACCTGTTTTATATTATCTGAGTTTCCATTCATCTCTTTTCCTTTTAGGACGTAGGCTGAAGAGCGGAACAGTGTGACATCTATGAAATCTTATGCTCTGACATGGCATATAATCACTTCTTCTAACATTTCCCTGATAGAAGGAAGCTGTATGGCCAAGTATGACGTAAGGGGAATAGGAAATTAAGCTCTTGCCTTAAAGAAGCATTGCTTTTAAATAACTTGGTAAAAGGCAAAGATGTAAAATCCTTTCGTAGTGAAGGCAGTAGATAATTGGAAGGGCTAATAAAACCTACTAAATTATGATATTTTTCTTCTACAGTGTGAAGTGAGCCTCATCAGTCTTTTTTTTTTTTTTTTTTTTTGGTAGAAATTCACCAAACAGGAAAAGAAAAGATTTCAGATGATTGGCAAGTAATTATGACAATTATTCACTATAATTTTGTGACACATTCCTTTAATGATGGATGCATAATGTTTTAACTTGTTTGGCCTCTTTTTAATACCTCTAGGATTATTAGTTACAAAGGAAGCATCTCCAGAGGACAGCAGACTTATCATTTCTACCTATTCAGATGATACATTAATAGGCATGATGAGAAAAAAAAAAAGGCATGAAGAGGGTTATATACTAGGGACCCTATCCTATTCCCCTTAGAAATATTTCATTTTTAGAATTTTTATGGAAGAACCTCTATGGGTTTGACAAATAGTTCTCTGCTACTACAAGAGTGTCTAATTAGAAGTAGATTAGATATGATCTGATTAAGAAATATATGGCCTAAATATAGCCCATCCTTGTGACTGAAATTAAGATAACATACTGTTTGAAAAACTGACAGCATTTCTCAAATAGGCTATCAAAATAACTGTGATCAGACCACTACTGTTAATAGTTTGAAGAATAATTATCTATTTTGTTGAAATTCGGCAATACACTCCAAGAAGAAAAAAATGTCCAAGAACCTAAATGAGTACTCTACAGAGGAAACTCAATCAAATTCCATCAAAGTTGGTTCTACCCAAGGAAAGGGTTTATCCCTACAGGGATGACATGGATTAACTCTCATATCTCCCCACGGATGTGTATAGAAGAGAGTTTAATATGCCCAGACAAATTACCATCCAGGATAACTTTTGTCTAGATTAGGAAACTGGGAGATGAGTAAGACAGGCAATTTTTAGCACTATTCTTTTTTTTTTTTTTTTAATTTTGTTGAAGTTCTAAAACTCTATTTTGTGATTTCCCCTTGCAATTCAATAACAAGAACATAAAACTCTATGTAATTCTAAGGAAAAAAAACATAGATGAAGTTTATTCTAAAACAAATTTCTGGGGTGCCTGGGTCGCTCAGTCAGTTAAGTGTCTGCCTTTGGCTCAGGTCGTGATCCTGGGGTCCTGGGTTGGAACCCACAGTCTGGCTGGCTCCCTGCGCAGCAGGGAGTCTGCTTCTCCCTCTCTTTCTCTGACCATCCCCCTTTTTGTGCTTTCTCTCTCATATAAATAAAATCCTTAAAAATTTTAAAAAATAAATGTAAAGGAGGGAGACATTGATAATTATGAAAAAAATTAAAAGATAATAAAATAATTACCCTGAAAAAAATCTTGAGATCTTCAGTGGAAGACCAGATAAGATAGGATGACTTGTTTTAAAGAACATGAACATATGAAGTAAAGAAAAGATAATTAAAACCATGTTGAAGTTGTGCACAAAGAGACAAATTAGCAAATGAAATGCAAGCCAAGAGATAAGTGGAAAGAAAAGTGTCTTTACAATGTAGTGGAAAAACACTTGAACATTCAATAATAGTAGCTGAAAACTGTGTTGACTACTTGGGGAAACATTTCAAATAGGAAAATGTATTTAGAAGGTCAGAAGGAAAATAACACAAAAGAAATCTGATCAGCTGGCATCCTTCTGAGGGTTAGAAACCACATGAGAATAGGAAACTTTTATATTTATATATATGTTTAAAATATTTATATAGATGTAAATGTTTGACAGAGAACTTTATGGAATATAGAAGTTGGAATTTCAGAAGGTAATTGCTATTTCTAAGGTGATGGAGAGTGAAGAAGGATAGGATGTGAAATTCAAGGTGGGGGAACCAACTCAACACTCAGCCATCTGAGAAGGGCAAGCCCCAGCTGGTCTAGGAGGGAAGCTCACTGCCTCATGATGGACATAAGCTGTAGGCTGTGAAACACGGCGGGTTTGAGGAGCTGCCAACCGCCCCCCCCCAGCTGGTGGAGAACCTTGCTTGTGGGCACCGGCCACAGTTACCTGCAAAAAACAGCCACCCAGGTCCCCATCTATCCTGGCCGAGTTTCTGGTTGCTGTAGGCAAACAGCCCATTTCAAGAAGGAAAGAAAAAAAAAAAAAAAAAGTGTTAGCTTCCTCTCTGGTCTTACAGTGTCCTTCCTGCACCAGGCACCCTCTGTTGGCAAAGCCATACGTCAAGACAGCTAAAGCAGAAAATGTCTACAGGTCCATTTTTAATGTTTCTATATTTTTCTTACAAGTTTGTAGGCTTGAAATTATTTGAAAAGTAAACAGGATTACTTTTCATAATTTTCCATGAATATGTGAATATTCATCACTTTAGTCAGAAAAAGGAAAGTCCAAGTTATTATTTATGATTGTCATTTAAAAAAATTATATTCTAGAATTCATTGTGACCCCAAGGGAAAATAAGATGGACAATATAGCTCTTTAGAATTAAAATGGCAAAAAAAAAAAAAAAAAAAAAAAAAGAATTAAAATGGCACCGAGATTTGAGAAGAAAGTTGAAAGTATAGCTGTTACTCCAACCTGCCATTCTACATTTAGGAATATATTCTACAGAAATTACACGTGTGCAAAAAAATAGGAACAGAAATTTCCAGGAGAAATTCCTTGTAATATCTAGAAGTATGAAACAACCTAAATATGTGTCAAGTAGGAATTAAGTAGAATATGACATATATATGATCTGGAATACAATGAATATAGTCATTGAAGTCAATGTATTAACCAGCAAGGAAAGAAGTCAACGAAAAGACATGAAAATGACCAGTTGAATAAAAAATCACAGAGTTACAGTAAAAAGTATGGCTGTATGATTGTTGAGTGAGGTTTAAAGGAATCCATCCTGTCCTGTTAAAATGCTTAAATACAGAGATCAACTGGAACCAATGTCTTTTTACTTTACAACTGGCTATTTTGTGATTATCATTATTATTCAAATATTAAAAAGCTATAATTTAATAAAACACATATATACTTAAGAAACACACATATATAATATCAAGAAGTAAAACTACTGTTACGAAGCTATAAAGTTGAAACGCTGTATCACATTAAATATGTATTAAATATTTATTTTAGATAAAGTCACAATTGAGTACTTTTTATACTGTTTACAGTGATTATAAAATATAGTCAGAATCATATCAATAAATCAACAATGATCCAAAAATTAAGAGTTTAATACATGTGTTTAACATGGGCAGAAAGTACAGCTTATGTTTCATATTTAGCTGTAAGAATAATAGTTTAAAAAATGCTGTAGAAACCCGTGGGAGTTATTATTGACCTGATTACAAGACTGGGGCATAAAAAGTGACTGACATATAATCAGTGTGCCTATGAATCACCTTGTAAAATTTGATATAGAACCTTTAATATAATGCAAAAAAAAAAAAACACTAGAAAAAAACAAAACACTACAGTCTAGCAGAAGTAAACTTAATAATATATTTAGATTGTGAATTATAAAATCCAGTAGAATTTCACTTTGCATAACATTTTTTAATGAAATCTCTTCCCAAAATGCATTAGAAAACAAAATTAACCTCATTACCCATTTTATTAGGAAAGAGTGAGCATGTAAACTTGATTAGCGGCAAATGAAAATAAACAGGAAAGGATCTGCTCTTTGGTAATGAATTGATTTTTTAATCATTTCCTCAGCCTTCCATGTACGAGTGGTATTAGGCTCTCCATTCCTCCTGTACATATTCCTACTTCTAGTCACTAATTTCCACTGGGTTTTGTCTTCAAACTATCCTTCCAACTGTACTTTTTTTTTTTTTTTCTTAACATTTATTTGTTTGAGAGAGAGAGAGATAAAAGCTAGGGAGCAAGCATGCATGGGAGGGGCTCTTAGGCCGACTCTGTGCTGAGAGGAAGCCTCACAGAGGCCTTGATCGCCACTTCACATCCCTGAGATCACCACCTGAGCTGAAACCATGCAGCCTTCACGGCCTGTTTAACCTTGGTTACTACCCTCTGTCCCCCAACCAGTTTCATTAGTTTAATTTTTCCCACATTTTAGACCTGCTCTGTCCTACACAATAGCCAGGAGCCAAAAGGGGTGGCATTTACATTTAAGGGAAATAACTGCTCACATCTCAAATTTCAATTCCACACGTGGCTTCTGGCTACCATATAGGAAAGTCTAGACTTATGAACATTTCCATCACTGCAGAAAAGTCTCCTCGGCAGTCCTTGGTGTATATCTCTATTGGCATTATTTTCGCTAAATATATATTTTCCCTTTGCTTAGGAATCTGTAATGGCTTCCTATTGTTTTGTCTTACATTTTGATTACAGGAAGCAATATGCGGGAAAGGAGTAAAGGCTAGGGAAGAGAAAACACTAACTTTGGGTTTATACTGAATATGTACATTGCAGGGGAGGGGAATTTATTTTATTTTTAGAGAAAGCAAGTGAGTATATGTGAGGAGGAGGGGAGGGGCAGGGGGAGAGAGAGAGAGAGACAGAGACAGAGAGAGAGTGAGAGAGAATCCCAGCAGGCAACACACCAAGCACAGAGCCTGAGTCCGGCCTCAGTCTCATGACCTCGAGATCATGACCTGAGTGAAAATCAAGAGTTGGTTGCTTAATCAACTAAACCACTCAGGCATCCTAGGAGTTTATTTTTCAATGCAATTGTGATACTTGAAATATGCTATAGAATGTGCTAGAATTTCTTGTGTCCTTTTTTTTTTTTTAAGCTTTTATTTATTAGAGAGAGAGAGAGAGAAAAAAAAAAAAAAACACAACCAGGGGAAGGGCAGAGGAGAAGGAGAAGCAGACTCCCCAATGAGTAGGGAGCCTGATGCTGGGCTCCATCCCATGGCTGGGATCATGACCTGAGCCAAAGGTAGACACTTAACCATCCGAGACACCTAAGGTCCTCTTTTTTGTTCCTTTTCTACACTTGTCATTCGAGTCCATGTAAAACCTTTGAAATGGTAAACATATGTGGTATCCTGAAAAAAAAAAAAAAAAGGACAGATTCCTGAAACTCACTCACTTGCAATATCAATGACTCTTCCTTTTTTTTCAAAATAGGGACACCATTAAGTGTGACCATAAAATGATATTTATTGTGTATAATACATGGTGGAGTTATTATGCATCAAATCAGCAAATCTTTTATGAGGATAGTTAATCAAAAGAATACTTTTGCCACAATTTTAAGTAAAAACGTTGACGTACAATGACAGATTGTTGTGTGTTGACATTGATTATAACAACAACAAAAAAAAGCATTGAAAAATAAAGTCTACCATGAGACTCTTAACTCAGAAAACAAACTGAGAGTTCTTGGAGGGGAGGCAGTGAGGAGGGTAACTGGGAGATGGGCGTTAAGGAGAGTACGTGATATAATGAGCACTGGGTGTTATATGCAACTGATGAATTCTTGAACTCTCTGAAACTAATAATACACTATATGTTAATTAATTGAATTTAAATAAAATCCAATTGAAAAAAAAAAGTCCAAGGGAAATAAGCTGTTGGCATTGTATGTTTTCTTTCTTTAGTTCATTCATGCTATTCCACTCTTTTCAAATGTTTCTCGTATGAACATGTTGCTTTCATCCTAAACAGTATGACAAGTGAAGGCCAAAGCCTTTTTCTGACTCAATGTTATATAAATAAAAACAATTGCATAAAAATGATTACAATATCCAAAAACTTGGAATTTGTAGGGATCTAAACCTTTTTTCAATGATATAAACCTGTATTCTCTTGATTGCAATGTCCTAGCTCCATAGCCTTGATCAAAAAGCTACTTCAGGCTCTTTAATCACTTATCAACTCTAAAATTGTAATATTTACTCTATCAAGCCATTCCATTGGTTATGTATGCGCCTAACATTCGGAACAAAAGAGCCGTGTTATAGATACTAACTAACAGCCACTTTACAGTCTCTTTTGTGTAGCTTCATAATCAGATTGTCGTAATGTATGAGCTTAGCTTTCCTATAATGTTTTGTGTATCGTTGGTACTCAACACATATTAATAATAAATAAAAATCTCTTAAAAGCACAACTGACCCGGTAAAGTTCAATTGATTTATTCTAATTTCAAGATGGCTATTAGAGCATCTCAAATTTCAGTGGGCATTTGACATTACCATATCAGTTGCATCTCTGAAGTTACTTTTACATTGATTATAAATAAACATTTAAATAAGTGCTCCTCTACAAATCAAATATTTGAGTTATCACTGGATTTTAGATCTAATGAACACTACGGAAGGGCAGTGCTACCAAAAGTAAATTTCTGCCTTTGATAATCTAGAAACCCCTCCTTCATAAGGAGACCAACAGGAGAGCTAGGCTGATGAAGTTTGGAGAGCCATGAATCATACATTATGTAGGAATGTGGAAATGAAATAATTTTCTTCTTAATTGCCCCATATGAGCATTCCTTCCGTATCCAGTAATGTGTTCACATTTGGACAAAGTTGAACCAAGTGCTTACGGTAGACACATAGAAAAAAATCAATTCTTGCTCATTAGTATCTAATGATCTCCTTAGAGTATGTATTTATGAGTTTTTAATATATGTAATATATATATATTCACGAATATATGTGAAAAACTATAAAACAAGCAATGGAGGATAAGAATGATCAGTTGTGCTTAAATTTAGAAGTTTTTGAAGTTCAGAGGATGAATGTGGCAACTTCTATTTCGAATACATGTGATTTAATAGGAAGGGTAGGATTATAAAAATTAATCCCACAACAGGGCATTAATATAACTTTCTAGAGCAATTTTGTATCTTCTTGTGCCCTGCATTTTACTATCTAGTCCCTCTAAGAGTAACTTTGACTACTAATGAATCACTATTGCAAGCTATTTTCATCCTCTTCCAAACAAAAACTTGTTTAATGTGTTTGGGAGTCTGAAGAATGAATACAACCCCCGAAATGAGGCATGCACCAGGTTTGTGCTTGGAGAGGGTTGGGGGCAGTGAAGAAGTTTTAGGAAATATGAAGGATTTGGGAGATTTCCTGATATTCTTGAATAAGTAAAATTTCACAAGTATTTGAAAACTCACACCTTAAAAGGTCAGTTTCTATTGCTTACTCCTCAGTAGAACTTGGAAAACATACCCGTCAGTCTTAGAATCCATATAAGACATGAGAACTAGCTAAACAGGAATTTTTTCTTCTACTTTTAAAATCTAACATATGATCATCTCTCATACTATCACTCCTTAGACTTTTAAATGAGTAACAGTAGTAGTAACAAAGATTAGTAGTACACATGTTCTGTGTACCTGGCGTGTGGCTAACTGCTTTCTCTGAATTTTACAGAAAATAAGCATGTGAAGTACGTACTACTGTTATCCATCTTTTGCTAAGTTATGTGCAATTATGCAGCATCTTAGTGGCTTTACCAAACAGCGAGTTTTCTATTTTGTTCATGCTGTGTACTGTCTATGACTCTATCACAGTTTCTTAATTCTGAGACACAGACGTAAGGGTCAGTTTCTATCGAGATGTGTCCTTATGCAAGAATGGGGTAGTTGAAGACAAAATTTCATGATCTTCATAGACTTCTGCTACGGAGTGGTAGTACATGCCACTCCATTCACATTTTATTGGCTAAAGATAGTTGACCCTATCGATCCTGATGTCAATGGTGTAAAGATTTGTATTCCTTCCCTGTAGAGGGGTGCTGCAAGCACTGTGACAGTAGGGGGCACTCTATTTGTCTCTTGTGGCAAAGAGGAAATAATTTGAAGGAATTAATACAGTTGACCACTGGAACTTTTCCTGTTTCACTGAAAGAAGGTAAATAATTTGATCAAGGTCATACAGCTAGTCAGGGGCATAGATGGAGTTCACCTCAAGCAATGTTGTTCGACGTCTGCCTTATTATGTCCTACTCTATCTTGTGCTATGACACCTCTTAATTCAGATGTACATAATCTTATATCCTGAGACAAGATCCTAATTACTCACTACATTTGCATTTAACTAATGAGCGAGCAGAAAGGAACTTGCTTTCGGCTGGTTCAGATTTCCTAAGTGATTCGTACTGAATGTTCAATTATGATAAGCAGAGAGTTTGGCCAGGCCGATCCGTAAGAAGGCATACGCATTTCAAAATACATACCGCTGTTTTCTATTTCTGGAAGTATCATTCCAAAAATCAAATTACAACAGTTTCACTCCCTAGGAGCAAATAATGGAGACTCATTTGGTCCTTCGGAGAAACGAAGAAATGTGTAGTCTAATGAACTGAAATACAAGGGACTGGCAATTCCTACAGTATAGTATATCTATAATTGCAACATTTTTGTGTTATTTATTGCTTCAAGTCAGCAGGTTGTCTTGCAACAACCTGCTACTTAACAGAAAATATTAAATATACTCATTGATGTTCTAGCTGAGGCTTTTACCAGAGGGTAATGAAGTGCCATGTGTTTAAAATATAAATAGAATGTTTCATTTTATAATTTAATAATCTAGGTCTTAAGTGATAATCACATGATAAACCATTTATGGAAAGCCTGGAAATAGAATGAAAATAAGTCTAATAGTTGGCCCAATGAGAAAGCACCATTATTCTACAGGAAGTCTACATAGTTCATACAAATAGAAATATTAGACAATAATATCATTCATGCTTTAATAATCCCATAAATGATAGTTGAAAATTATGAAAAACGGAATGTTCTTTATTTTCAGAATTAAGATAAGACCATACTTTAATAGGAAGGGAAACTTTTGAAATCTGCAGGGTAGGAATAGCAAATTTTTTATGAAATTAAATACAATTAAACATCTTTTTGGAAAGCCATAGTATGTAGACGTGTAGGAGAGTGTATAATGTCCCTCGAGGACATCATGTCCTAATGTCTAGGACCTGTAAGTGTCTATTTAGGGAAAAAAAAAAAAAAACTTTTTTTTTTTTTTTTTGCACATGTGGTTAAGGTTCTCGAGTGGTAGGTCTTGAATACAATCACATTTGTCCTTATAAGAGGGAAGCAGAAGGAGATTTGAAATATACACAGAAAAAAAATAAAAAATAAAAAAATAAAAATAAAAAAATAAAAAAAAATAAAAAAAGAAATATACACAGAGAAAAAGAAATTAAGATAAAAGTGAGAGACTGGAATAACGTGGCACAAGCCACGGAATGCTGTCGGCCACTAGAACCTGGAAGAGGCAAGCAACAGCTTTTCCCCTGGAGCCTTTGAAGGGATTAAAGCCCAGCCAATACCTTAATTTTGGCTTAGTAACACTGATTTTGGACTTCTGGCCTCCAGAACTATGAGACAATAAATTTGTGTTATTCTAAGCCACCAAATTAGTAGTGGTTTGTTGTACAAGCCACGGGAAACTAATATAGATTTTGATATAGGGATATGAGATGTTATGCAATAAATGGATGAAAATGTGGAAGGGCTTTGGAATTGAATAATGAATAAAGGAAGGAAGAATTTTGAAGCACAAGATAGAAAATACCTACATTTTCAGGAGCACCTGAGTGGCTTATTTGGTTTAGTGTCTCACTCTTGGTTTCAGCTCAGGTTATGATCTCCGGTCATGAGATCAAGCCCCGCACTGGGCTCCTTGCTGGATGTGGAGCTTGCTTGAGATTCTCTCTCTCCCTCTCCCTTTTCCCTTCCCCCATTCCCACTTTTTCTAAATACATAAATATTTAGATTTACATAAACACATTGTTGGTGGAAATGTAAATTAAAGGCACTTCAGCAAGGACTCACAAGGAAATAAGGAATATGTCACTGGAAACTAAAAAAAAAAAAAAAAAAAAAAAGACATACAGATGACTAACAGACATATGAAAAGATGCTCCACATCTCTCATCATCAGGGAAACACAAATCAAAACCATGACGAGATCCCACCTCACACCTGTCAGAAGGACTAAAATGAACAACGCAGAAAACAACAGATATTGGTGAGTATGTGGAGAAAAGGGAAGCCTCTCACACTGTTGGTGGGAATGCAAGCTGGTGCAGCCACTCTGGTTCCTCAAAAAGTTAAAAATAGAGCTACCCTATGACCCAGCAATTGCACTAATGGGTATTTACCCAAAGGATGCAAAAATCTGATTCGAAAGGACACATGCACACCAATGTTTATAGCAGCAATATCAACAGTAGCCGAGTTATGGGAAGAGCCCAGATGTTTACTGACTGATGAATGACTAGAGAAGTGGTAATATATACAATGGGATCTTACTCAGCCATAAAGAAGAATGAAATCTTACCATTTGCAATGACATGGATGGAACTAGATTATATTACGCTGAGAGAAATAAGTCAGAGAAAGACAAATACCATATGTGGAATTTAGGAAACAAAACAGATGAACCTCGGGAATGGAAACAAAAGAGCGAGAAAGAGGCAAACCATAAGAAGCTCTTAACTCTAGGAAACAAACTGAGTGGTTTTGGAGGGGAGGTGGGTGCGGGGTTGGGCTAAATGGGTGATGGGCACTAGCTGTGATGAGTACTGGGTGTTATATGAAAATGAGCAATCACTCAGTTCTGCTCCTGAAACCAACATCACACTACATGTTAACTAACTAGAATTTAAATAAAAACTAAATAATAATAATAATAATAATAATAATAATAATAATAATAATAACCAAAAACAGACTGGAGGAAGGCCATTCTTGTTATATAGCAGCAGAAAACTTTTCTAAATTGTGTCTAACAGCTGGTTGGAGAAGCAGAAGTTGCAAACAAGGGATTTGGGTAGTTAGCTGAGGCTATTTCCTAGGGAAGCATTGAAGATGCAGCCTGCTTGTAACAAAATGCAACCAGGCAGAGATGAATTAGGGAAGAAACTGTGACATGAAAAGGATCCAGCACTTGATAATTTGAGAAACTCAGCCTATTCAGATGATGACAAAATATGATACAGTTAGGGTAAATGTTAGGAAGCTTGCTTTAGAGAGAAGGCCAAGCGTGTGGCCAGGCACCCTGTTAATAGAGCTGAAGAGATGCCCTCCACTATCTCAGGAGAAGCCTGGAATAGAGACGGGTTATCCAGAAAAGATCTGTAGCAGGTGCTTCATCCAGAGGTATGGAAACTTGCGATATTCCTGGGCAATCCACAAGGCTTTAGGGAGTACTGTGCGTCATAAGTACTACCGGCTTGGACAGGAATGGATAGACCGAGGACAAAATGAAGAGAGGCCTTGAACTACAATATCTCTACAGACAGGAAATAGTATGATAAACCCACTAAGTAGAACACATATGTTACCCCTCAAGTTAAAGGCAGGGTGATTCTGAGGCCAGGGACGTGGGCCTAGGGGCCATAGCAATGGGCTCAGAAGAAGGGGTGCAAGCCATGAGCACAGCAACAGAAGTCCGGGCTCTGTTGACATGCTGGAGTCTTGAGCCACAAGGCATTATTCCCACACCTTAAAACCTATGGAATCTATTCCAATTGATCTCAAAATTTCTTGAATTTATGATCCTTTCTTCCTTCCATTTCTCCCTTCTGAAATGGGAATGCCTATAAATATGCTATGCCTGTCCCACGATTGTATATCGGGAACAAATATCTTTCTAGGTTTCAAAGGTATGTCGACGGGAGGAAAATTCGCCTCAGAACGGATCATACTCAGGGTCTTATACACGCTTGATTTAAATGTCTGAGATGATGAGATTTGGGATTTTTGAGCTGATGGTATTTGCATGACCTTTTAGACTTGTGTCGATGACTGAACATGTGGAGACTTTTGGGGATGTTGGGATGGAGTAAATATATTTTGCGGGTGTCATGGACATGAATCTTTGGAAGCCCGAGATCTAATCCCTTGAACATATACCATGATCTGCACGTTACCATATTTGAGAAACAAAGGCCTTTGTAAGGTCTTTACAGAACTAATATAAACATGTTGTCATAAGATAATTACCCAGGATTGACTGGATGATGCCCAAAGGCAGTCATACACAGCCCTCTAAAAAGGAGCAGAGGACTAGACACAGACACGATGTGACCATGGGGACATGGGGTGGCACAAGCCAAGGGGTGCTAGGAGCATTGGAGGCTGGAAGAGGCAAGGGACAGGCGCTGCTCCGAGATTTCAGGAGGACCGTGACCCTGCCGACACACTCTGATTTTAGCCCTGATACTGATGTCGACCGTTGGGTCTCCTCACCTATGAAAGAGTCATTGTTTATTGTTTCGAGCCACCAAGTGTGCGGTAATTTGTTACAGCAATCATAGGAAGGCCCTATAACATGAAAGATTCTCTCTGAACTATATTTGAATTATATTAATTTTTTAAAAATCAATTTAATATAATAAATTGCCCACATTTAATCTAATGGTGGGCATATCTCATTTTTATAATTACTTGTACCTATTTCATTGGTAAAATCAAACCCTTATCTGAACAAAAGGCTGTGGAGTAAAAAATGGGCTCCATTATCAAATTTTAAAGGTGTAAAGAAGGAAAAAAAATAGAGTAGGTAAAGGATTTCAATGGAGTTTTATAATTTGGTGCACAATGCATTTTTTTTTTTTTTTTACATGAGATCCAGTTTCTTATCAAGTCGCTTTTCCCCTGTCTACCTTGGGGTGGTTATGGGGACCAAATGTACCTTGCACTCTCTATAGCAAACAGATATTAAAGTGGGTTCAGTTCTGAAGTGACATGTAAATGCGGAAGGGTGATTATTTATTTCTCTCCATTCTATTAGTTTACTAGAGTCTAGTGGACTACCCTGTCACCTGCAGACCTGCATCTCTCACCCAATGTTCCTTATTTTTCCATTCCTCTAGATTTCACTGAGAGTTGTCCAGAACTCTATTTTCACCCATTTTTCAAACTGAACACAACTGCAAATACCATCTAATGGTTCTTTCTTATGGGGTAAAGTGAGAGTGTCTTAAAGGAAGATATGCCCAGAATTTATATTTTCTTCCCTGATAATTATGTTGCAGGATGATTATGTGGATGATGATGACTGTGATGTGAGTGTGTGCGCAGGCAATGTGTGCATGTCTATGGAGGGTGTGCAGCGTAGTGCAGTATGGCTTATAGCCCCGGGGTAGGGTGACTACATAAATTCAACTGATTCATTAGGCTGGTATGATGCAAAAATGCAATATAAAATACTATTTATATTGTATATATATTTATATATAAATATTATATAAATATTTATGTATATTTTGTTGTTTATATTGCCCCACAGTTATTTAACTAAAGACCAGCCCATATCTAATGAATTCACTCTTGCCTTACTCGTACTGTAAATAAATCAGTATTTTTCCATATTAAATCTCCTTAGTGGGCATTCAAAGCTCCCGACTCCATAATGTCTTTGTGGCTTCATTTCCCACTCAAGTCACATAGAATATGCCATTTCCTGAAGTAATTGGTCTTTACAGCTCCATGCTTTAGAAGGTTTGCTCTCTATTTCTGAAATAAATTTACTCTTTGTATAAACCTTCACATACTTCAAGTTGAAAAATTAACATTCTATATATAATTTCCCATCCCACCAGGAAAATTTAGCTGTACTGCATGCTGTTTGTCCACCACCTTTTATATATCTTCATTATAGAATTTGCTATGTAATAGTGCCATAAATTCTGGGACCTGCTTTGGTAGACAAAGACTGCTCATGGAAAGTATCTTTGATAAAATTATTGTGTTGCTAAAGTTTTATAATTAAATATCTTTTGAATAATATAATTTATACGATTATATGTATACATTTCAAAAAAGATGGGATAAGGTGAAAGATAATGTATTTTGCAGAGGAAAAAAAAAGTCATTTTAGTCAAAAAGATGCAAACATAGACCCGTAAATTAAAATTTGATTTTTAAAATTTCTTAGAGGTTTCTTTTTTCCTTCAAACAAATCCAATAAGACCGTCTATTTTTATCCATAGATATAATTTTAACTTGAATAACTCCAAGTGAGATTTTCTAATTCAACTCCAACACAAATTATTTTCATAAAATTAAAACATTCTCTAGTTAAGACATGTTTTTTTTACTTGAAGCGAAATAATATTTAATAAAACCTAGTAGTATTTATTTTTAGAAGCCAAGGAAGTAACCAAAAGTTCTTATGATAATTAACTTGACAATACTAAGTACTTTTTATTAATAGTTTATTTTATTCCAATGAGCAATGCTAGAATAACACCTCCTATATATTTATAGTATCATTAACTTGCATTGTTTTAATTTTAATTTTTAATTTTAATTTTTAAATTTTTAAAAAGGTATTAAAATTCCAATTAGTTAACATACAGTGTAATATTAGTTTCAGGAAGTAGTATTTTTAAAAGAATATTAGAAAATCATCAAATCCTCTATAGAGAGGAAAAGTGAGATATAGTAGAATTGTTAATGTATGTACACAGATTAATGAGGATAAAATAATAAAGAAATGGACACTGTGTAATCTCTCCTGTGTTTTACTCCTTAGTACAATTTGGTTGGCATCAAACTTACTTCCAATCGATTTGACATGCTTTACAAACATTTTCTTAATATTGTTTAAAACATCTCTAATAGATTTTGTCTGAAAAAAAAAAATTGGCTGAGAAGTGTTACTCTATTGTAGAAAACTGGCGTGGGATAGTCTTCTATTTCAAGTTTCCTTTTTGACGATGGTGCCCTAAAGTTTATCAGTAATCATTATGTGAAAGGCTTTAAATAACACTGTGGATATGAATTCAATATTTGGGGATTATTTTGTGAACTATAAAGCTATAGTCCATGTTTTCTTGATAGATGGTGAGATTTGAAATATGATTTTCGACATGGAATTTAAGACTTATTTTTTAAGCCCACATACAAAAGCAGAAATGTCAAGGTTTCTGAAGTCAGTGAGAAGAGAATGATGGCATTTGCTTCTGGTAATACATGGCATCCTAGAACAAATTGGAAGTCCTGTATGTTTCTTACTTGGCAAAGCAACCCCAGGCCTAGAGGTTCTGGTCAATGTTCTTTTAACTACCTCTCAAGGGAAATACCAGAAAGGTCACAGTGGAAAGAAATGTTTCTTTCTCAATGTTTCTCAATATCCACATTACATCCAACAGCCTGACTGATCCAGAAATTGGAGAATACATAGCGATAAAGATCACAGGACACATACAAAACTACCTTCTGACGCTACCTCGGAAGGTGAAACTGTCAGGAAACCGAGTAGTTGAAAAATGTTGTAGCCTTGAAATAAGATATGCTCATCTGATACCGTTTCCTATTTTAAATGAAAGTAAGTGGAAAGCTTGCACATCTTATAAAAGTCTAATTTGTGAGCAAGCATGCTCATAATGCACTCTAGGAACAAATGATCCTCTTTTTTTCTCTAATCTGTATTGGGATGTACACTAAAGCCACAGAAATAATGCTAAAATTCAGAATTTTTGAAAGCATGGTGAGGTGGCCCATGTTTCAAATCTAATTGAAATGATCACCATATATTTGATTTTTCAACCAGGTGAAGATGAACAATTCGTACCTAACTAAATTTTATTTGGATTAAAGACTAATACCTAGTGGGCAGCAACCGAGAAACATTCTCTCCATCTCAGGTCTCAAGTAGAAATTTCGGCCGGCGAGAATTTTCCTGAGCCTCGTTTCAGTTCTAGGGGGTGAATATCTTACCCTTGACTGTTAACTACACGACGCACAGCAAAATTTTGGGTATCGGCCCCGTATTTAAAATTAAGTTTACTTACTGTAAACTTACTGTCCTTCTAGTAAGCCAGGAATGAATTAAAAACAATGAAGTTTGCTATAAGCAAAATATCAGAGACAGGGAAGCTACAAACCCAAGAATCTGATGACATTTTGTGAACTCCTAAAAAAGCACAATCATATGACACGAGGGAAGCTTCACAATTTATTGATAATTCAAAATAAGGAAAACAAAGTTTTATGTGCATAATGCCTTCAAGTTCACTTTAGTATACACAGGTATTTTTTTCTATATTATCTGTTGTCTCAGCCCATAGACAAAATATTAAATAAATTAAAATATTATAGATGGCCTCTTAATATTTTCTTTACTTTCCACCTCCATAGTCCCCAGGGTGGAGCTGCAAGTTTTTGTTCTTGCCCCATCCTTCTCTTTCTAATCTTGGGAACTTTTGAGGGCTTTATATTGCTCTTCCGAAGCGGAGCTCCACTCCTGGGCTTGCCTGTGCCTGACCTGGAGTTTCTGAGGTAGCGGCACTGGTTCTGAACCTGGATGCTCTTGTTCCATGAAAATTGTTTCCTGTGCATTTCTCCATTCCCTGCCCTGCTGTGCTCATTATAAGGGGGCACAGCTCTGGGCTTTCAGTCGCGCCAACCCACAGATGAATCCGCTGCTGTTATTTCTGAGCAGTCTACAAGGAATATAATAAAACATTTAATGACAGGAAAAGAGAACATTGCTCCACGATGAAAAATACCAATGACTAAGGTAAAAGACAGGACAGTTTAGGCTCTTTTCCCCTTTCTTCTTTCTAGGGGATTTTAGGTCGCATATGGCAGCAATTCTGGATTCTGGATTCATTTTTATTACATGTTTGTAATTTCCCTGAACTTATTCTATGAGAAATCTCCCCTCCTCTGTGAGCTAATGATATCTCTGCTCCATTTTTAATTAATTCATTTTTATTATGTCTTTTTAGCCTTTCTTCCAAGGCTCATGTATCTACTTAGGTTAGTGGTCAGCCAATGGGCCAATGTTGTGTGTGAACACGGCAAGTGTGTAAGGCTGTGACCGCTGCCAGTAGAGCTGAGTGTGGGTTTTATAGAACATTCAAGGGGGATCTAACTTGTGTTTCAAATTTAGATTTCCTCTGCTCACTCGGTTTTCCCTGTGTGTGCCTGTGATTCTCCAGGTGGTCAGAGATGCGTAGAGAGCCTTCTTAAAATTTTCCTCTTTCTTTTCATTTCCAGGATTTCCCATTAAATTTCTGGTTGGTCTGCTCTCCCGACCAGAACGCTAAACTGAGGCTTTTAAGTTTTTTTTTTTTTTTTTTTTTTAAGATTTTATTTATTTATTCATGATAGTCACAGAGAGAGAGAGAGATGCAGAGACACAGGCAGAGGGAGAAGCAGGCTCCATGCACCGGGAGCCCGATGTGGGTGGGATTCGATCCCGGGTCTCCAGGATCACGCCCTGGGCCAAAGGCAGGCGCCAAACCGCTGCGCCACCCAGGGATCCCGCTTTTAAGGTTTTGATTTTTCTCCCTTAAATTCCAACTAAGTTTGTTGCTTTTACCAGCAGTGCCACTGGGCATGGGTGAGATTTCTTTTCTTTTCTTTTTTCTTTTCTTTTCTTTTCTTTTCTTTTCTTTTCTTTTCTTTTCTTTTCTTTTCCTTTCTTTTCTTCTCTTCTCTTTTCTTTCCTTTTTTTTCTTTTCTTTTCTTTCTTTTCTTTTTTCTTTTCTTTTTTTCTTTTCTTCTTTTCTTTTTTCTTTCTTTTTTTCTTTTTTCTTTCTTTTCTTTTCTTTCCTTTTCTTTTCTTTCCTTTTCTTTCTTTTCTTTTCTTTTCTTCTTTTCTTTCTTTTCTTTTCTTTTTTCTTTTCGTTTCTTTTCTTTTCATTTTTTTTCTTTTCCTTTCTTTTTCCTCTTTCTTTCTTTCTTTCTTTCTTTCTTCTTTCTTTCTTTCTTTCTTTCTTTCTTTCTTTCTTTCTTTCCTTCTTTCTTTTTCTTCTTTCTTTCTTTTTTTCTTCTTTCTTTCTTTTCTTTCTTTCTTTCTTTCTTTCTTTCTTTCTTTCTTTTCTTTCTTTCTTTCTTTCTTTCTTTCTTTCTTTCTTTCTTCTTTCTTTCTTTCTTTCTTCTCCCTTTCTTGTTTTCTCTTTCTTTCTCTCTTTTTTCTGTCTTTTTGAAATATTTTATTTATTTATTCCAGAGAGAGGTAGAGAGAGAGAGAGAGAATGTTGTGGAGGAGCAGAGGGAGAAGGATAGGAGGCCCACTACTCAGTGTTCAATCCTATGACCCTGAGATCATAACCCAAACTGAAACCAAGTGTTGGATGCTCAGCAGACTGATGCACCCAGGCGCCCCATCCTTCTTTGTGAAATAAGTCTACCCTCTATGGAAGCAGAACTGCTTCACTGACAACCCTGACCTAGGAAGTCAACTAACTACTAATGGTCAGAAAAGTAACTGTGAGGCATTTGTAAAACTTTGAAGTATGTGCTACTATGACCATACCACATCAAAATTAATGTCATGCAGCCAAAGCTATGCTAAGAGAAAGTGTATAGTTCTTAATGCTTATTTTGAAAAGGAGAACCCTTAAAATTTATAATATATATTTCTGTTTTAGAAAACTAGACATTGAAAAAAAAAAAAAACAAAAACTAGACATTGGGATCCCTGGGTGGCTCAGTGGTTGAGCATCAGCCTTTGCCTCAGGGCATCCTCCCAAGATCAGTCCCACATCAGGCTCCCCATGGGGAAACTGCTTCTCCCTCTCCCTGTGTCTCTGCCTCTCTCCATGCCTCTCATGAATTAATATATAAAATCTTAAAAAAAAAATTCAACATGAGCAATTTAAAAACAAGCACAAAGAAGGAAATATATATTCAATAAAACCACAATGTTGAATTAGATACTGAATATAAATACCAAAAAAATTAAGAGTCAAAGTTATATTGTTGATATATTAGTGAATGTGATAGTCCTCTAAAGTGATTACTGATTTCATAATATCATTAAGTCATGCAAAAATGAAGACAAGGAAGTAACTGGGTTTTTTTTTTTTTTTTTTCATGGCTAATCGTGGATTAGAAGTTGAGGATTAAGTGTAGAACTGAAGCCAAATATCTGGAATAATCTATTTCTACTTTCTAGAATAATTGGAAAAAAGTAACTAATGCAGTTAAAATGTAGATAGTAGATCATAGAATGACTCCTTGATTAGTGCCCATCAAAAGGTTTTAGTATAAATGTTTCATCTTATTTGCTGTGAATTTCATGATGAGTTTAGTTCGTTGGACTCAAAAACGAAGGAGGCCAAGAAATGAGTGAAAGCTAACTAGTTTAGCAGAAGGGGAAATAATTGGAATTCAATGAAGCCAAATATCCCTGCATATAAAGTTATGCCTTAAACGTAAATTAAACTAATTAGCTAGAAAGAGTTAATGCAGCTTCCAAAGACGCTGTTCTTAATAGCGAAGAATAGTTTATGAACTGAGTGAATCTGGGTCATAAAGCCTAAGAGCCTTAATATAGTCTATCCCACACTCCTTTTTTTTACAGCTTCGGATCTTGAGGCATGGAACATTTGTAAGAGTTCCCAAAGTTTATGCCAATAGTTAGTACCATAATTCACCCAACTCAGTGTCCATTCTACTATAGCATGACATTTTAAAGCCAGTTTAATAACATTTTTTTTATTTCAAATGCAAACATATTTAATATATACTTTAATATGTAATTTTTCCAAAGGGCACCTGGGTGGCTCAGTCAGTCAAGCATCCAGATCTCGGTTTCTGCCCAAGTCATGATCTCATGGGTATGAGATGGAGCCCCACATCGGGCTTTGGGCTCAGTGGGGAGTCTGCTTGAAGATTCTCTCCCTCTTTCACATGCACTCTTTCTCTCTAATAAATAAATAAATCTATAAAAAATTATAATTTTCCGATGTTAAAAACAGATTAGCTTTTACAGTTACTTATGCTCCATTTATTTATACCATGTTGCTTTCTTATCTTTGATATCAGGGAGAAAAGTACATGTTTCTATTGATGTTTATAATATTTACCTTTATATGAGGAAATAAGAGGAGAATCGAAATCCACTTTTTCCCGAACCCTACATGGAAATCATTAATAAGTAATATCATATATCTTGTAATCTTTTATGTAATTGGTTGGTTTGTTTTAAAACAGGTGCTTTTAAACAGCGAAATAGAATTTTACTATTTTCTCACACTGAAAGCATGGCTAAATCTAAAATTCAAGTATAAATATGACTGTCATACTATAGACACTGTCTAATCATGGTTACCATGTATTCTTAGAAATTATTTTCTGAATGTGAGTCTCTATAAATAAAATTACTATTGCATAAAGGCTGCTGCTCTACCTGTGTTCTAATTTTCCATTAATGTGTAAATTAAAGTCAATCTTTTACCTATAGTTTTACCACTCTTTTGTTAATTTTATCATGTATTTATGATATGTCTAAATTTGTTTGATTTATGCTAGGCCCTGAAGATATGAAGGCAAATATAGCTTCCTCACTCAAAGGTTTATATTCTAGTGGGAATTATTTTATTTTTCTGAATTCCTACATAAGCTATTTATTTGACATATGCTACCCTTTTATTCAGTTGCTCTTGTCATACATCTCCCAATAGATTGTATGCGTTCTCAGCAGAGTAATGATGGGTGTGGCCTTTATTATATTGAGGTACATTCCATGTGTACAGACTTTGTTGAGAGCCTTTAATCATAAATAGATACTAAATTTCTGAAATGTTTTTTCTCTATCAGTTGAGATGATCATTTGGTTTTTATCCTTCATTTTGTTTATGTGATGTATCACAGTGATTGATTTGCAAGTGTTGAACTGTCCTTTCATCCTTGGAATAAATCCCACTTGATCATGGTGAATGAATCTTTTTGTGGAATTCAGTATGTTAATATTTTGTGGAGGATTTTTGTATCTATGTTTATAAGGGATATTAACCCGTAATTTTCTTTTCATGGCACCTCTTCAAAAATATTTTATTTATTTATTTATTTATTTATTTAATTTATTTATCTATTTATTGGCATCTTTTTTTTTTTTAAGATTTAATTTATTTATTCATGAGAGACAGAGAGAGGCAGAGACAAAGACAGAGGGAGAAGCAGGTTCCCTGTGGGAAGCCCGATGTGAGACTCAATCCCAGGATCCTGGGATTACAACCTGAGCCAAGGCAAATGCTTGACCACTGAGCCATCCAGGTGTCCCTTTTTTTGTTGGCATCTTAATGTGGTTTTGGTATCAGGGTAATGCAAGTCTCATGAAATGGGTTTGGGGAGCATTCTGATTTCTTTTTCAATTTTTTGGAAGAATTTGAGGGGGATAGGTATTAAAGCTTTGAATGTTTGCTAGAATTCACCTGGGAAGCTCTCTGGTTCTGGAGTTTTGTTAATTGGGGATTTTTAATTACTGATGTAATCTCCTTGCTAGAAATCTGTCTAATATATATATATTATTTCTTCATGATTCACTCTTGGAAGATTGTATGTTTCTAGAAATTTATCAATTTCTTCCAGGTTCTCCAACTTGTTGGCTTGTAGCTGATTGTAGTAATCTTTTTATGATTATTTGTGTGTCTTTGATATCAGATATAATTTATTTTTCATTTCTGATTTTATTTATTTAAGCCTTCTCTCTCTCTCTCTCTTTTTCTTAGTCTAAGGGTTTGTCAATTTTGTTTACTTTTTCAAAGAAGCAGTTCTAAGTTTTATTGATCTTTTCTATTGCTATTTTAGTTTGTTTTATTTATTTCTGTTCTGACCTTTATTATTTCCTTCCTTTTACTAACTTTGGACCTCATTTGTTCCTCTTTTTTTCTAGTCATTGTAAGTGTAAAGTTAGATTATTTATTTGAAAATTTTCTTGTTTCTTGAGGTAGATTTGCATTGCTATAAATTTCCCTCTTAGAATTGCTTTTGCTGCACACCATTGATTTGGGTCTGTTGTATTTCCACTTTCATTTGTCTCAAGATATATTTCAATTTCTCCTTTGATTTCTTCATTGACCCATCATTCAATAGCATGCTGCTTAATTTCCTGTATATTTGTTATTTTTCTAGTTCTTGTAATTGATTTCTGGTCTCACAGCATTTTGGTCATAAAAGGTCTTTAAAATGATTTCAATCTTTTAAAATTTATTGAGATTTCTTTTGTGACCTAACATATGCTCTATCCTAGAGAATGTTCTACGTCTACTTGAGGAAAATGCACAATCTGCTGCCTGTGGATAGACTGTTTTGTGTATATCCATTAAGTCCATCTAGTCTAATATACCATTTAAGACCAATGTTTCCCTATTGATTTTCAGTCTGAATGATATAGTGCTTTCAGTAAGTGGGGTTTTCCTTACTATTACTGTATTGTTATCAGTTTCTTCCTGTAGGTCTGTTAATAGTTGCTTTATATATTTTGGTGCTCTTATGTTGAGTACATAAATACTTAACAGTGCTTTATTGGATTGGCCCCATTATTATGTAACACTCATCTTTGTCTTTTGTACCATTTGTGTTTTGTCTGATATAACTATTTCAACTTTCTTTTGGTTTCCATTTACATAAAACATCTTTTCCATCTCTTTATTTTTAGTCTGTGTGTGTAATGAGTCTCTTATAGGCATCCAATTGATGAGTTATTATAATTTTTTTATCCATTCACTTATTCTATATTTTTGATTGGAGAATTTAGTTCATTTATGCATAAAGTAATTATTGATATGTATGTACTTATTGCTACCTGGTTGTTTTGAAATTTCTCTGTGTTCTTTTCACTTTTCTCTGGCTTTTTTCTCTTGTTATTTGATGATTTTCTATAGTGTTATGTTTAGCTATCTTTCTTACTATCTTTTGCGTATCTACATAAGCGTTTTGCTGTTATTGTTTTTCTTTTCTTTTCTTTTTTTTTTTTTTTGCTTTTGTTTTTGTTGTTTTGGTATGTGGTTACTACGAGGCTCACATATAATGCCCTATATGTAGAATAGTCCATGTCAGTTGATAGCAAATTATATATAAAACTCTATGTAAATTACTTGAAGATATAAATTCCCAGGGTAGAACATATGAACCACAAAACACTTGATTTTTTTTTTTTTTTTTTTTTTTTTTTTTAGTACATAAAAGGTTCATTACACTTTGTTCAGAAAATATGATGGGGGAATATTGGTACTTGTTTTAAGGGGTAATGTTTAGAGAAGCTGATTAATTTTAGTATATTAATCCTTAAAAAGATATGTTTTATTTTAGTTATGGAATAATTTAAAGTGTATATATTTGCTTAGAGACATTACATGCATTATCTGTTTCTTTTTTTCCTCCTTCCGTTATTTTATTTTAGTGTTCTGATATAGCCACTTACTGAGATTTGTATTCATTCTTTTCCTTTTATTTGAACATTTAAATTTTTTGTATGCATTTTGCTCTTATTACAATTATTTAGTATATAAACATCACATTCAGTTATATCCGCATAAAATCAATTAGATAGCATTTACAAATTTGAATGTTTTATATTAAAATGTTGTCTCCTTAAGTAAACATTACTTGAAATTAATAACCCAGCTCTCTATACTGATACTTGAATTTTCCTGGTTTACTTTTACTTATCCCTCTACTTTCTTCTACATGCACTTATGGAATATCTAAATACCAAATTGCTTTTTAATTCTACAAAATGGATATATCTCATTAAAATTATTTAAGACATGTATTTGATAATGCCATTGTGTTGTTTTATTCTTCTTTTCTTGGAATGTTATTTTTGATACATCCTTTATATCCTACCTTTGGTAGAATATTCATATTCTTTGAGCATGCTGTTCTTCCTGTCTTTCTTATCTCACATTCCACTCATTATGGTTCACTGTATCTCTTCCCATCAGTCCTTCGTTTTTCAGGAGAGTTACCTGTGTCTGTTTTTCTACTTTTCTGTGTTCTGATAGCTTTGGAAAGTAGGCTCAGCTGGGCAGTTGGTAGTATAAATTGTTGGATTTGCTCTCTACATTTTTCCAGTTATTGAATTGAAAGTACTGTGCAAGGATTTATTCTATTCTATAAAAGAGTGCTGGATAATCCCTCAATTCAGGGTGGACTTCTGAGCCTTTGCCAATGCTAGAGGCAATTTGATATTTATATCCTCCTGTCGCCAACATGTAACCAGAAGCTGCTCTTCTCTTCTCACTCACTAAAGCAGACACAGATAGGAAAAAAATACTATTTTTGGTTTCGGTGACAACAGAAGACAATTGCATGGATCCTTGGGGGCCGTATTTGTTTTAATGCTATATTCTCATTAGGATTTACCGCTATTTTTGTTTGTTTAGTATTGTTTTGTTTTTTGTGTCATCAATATATTTTATAATTTCACTAGAGAAGATAGAATAGGCTATATCATAACAGACGTGCTTTCAAATGTCAGTGGATTAGCACACAAAGTATTATTTCCTATTCATACAACAGTGGAGGCAGGGCAGCCCTTTCCTCCTTGATGATTTGGGAACCAGGGCCTTCCATTCTGTAGCTGTAGATCTGGAACACCCAGACTCCAAAGTCCCTGCTGAAGGGCAAATAGAGACAGGGAAATAGTGTGCAAGGGACCAGTGCTTACGGGCCAAACCTAGAAGTGTTTTATATCATATATGCCTACTTTCTACTAGTCAGAATTCAATCAAATGGTCTCCAGCCTAATTGCAAGAAAGATTTGGTAGGTCAGATTTCTGTGTGTCCAAAAAAGATAGTAGTTTAAATCCATCTTATTCGCTTTGACAGGACATTGAGTTACCAAAGCATTTTATTCTACTTTCACACATAGAGCATTCTCAACCTTCCCTTGGAGAGACCTATAAAGTCCCATCTGGTCACTGATTATTGCTCAGAGTCTATGTCTCTAGGTGCAGTCAGATCCAGATGTGACTCCCTTTAGTCTATAGACCTACAAATTTAAAAGGCAAATTATCTTTCCCCCTCCAGCACAACACCCAACACGCGGAGATGGAATAGGCACAGTACACACGCAATAATTGCTCCCATCTGGTGGAAAGGCAAAGAATAGGAGACCTACAGTATCAACTGGAAAGCAACAATTTAAATCTCACTGGGAAGAGATTTTAATAAAGTTTCCTGGCATACACACTGGGGGTGAAGGAGTCACCTTGATAAAACTCTGATTCTGCGCTGAAAGGAACCTGTTGTCCACTGTATTCGGTGAACTCTGTCGCTGACCTCTAAAAACTCCTTGTTCGTTATTCTTCTTGGTCATATCTGATCTGGGGAATGGAGATCCATGGACACTTTGAAGAGTATATAATGAGCCTTTCGTCCCCTAAAAGAATGTTGAGACCCAGTGCTTTAAAAAAAAAAAATCTTGAAGATTTATCTTCTGGATGAGTTATGGGTTTTTTTTTAATTGTTTTATTTATTTATTTATTTATTTATTTATTTATTTATTTATTTATTTACTTATTTATTTAGGAAAACCTGCAAAAACTTAATAAACTTCTGATTTCTTCCTGATGTCTAAAAGTTCTTCCTTGCCACAGATATCAAGCATATTTGCTTTCCTGTGCTCTGGCCCCTTGACCTTTTCATTCCCTGCCTAGCCTCTGGAAAAACACTAGCAGCTATTTGGAGGGAACAAAATGGGAGAGGGCATCTTTAATTTGATTTTTTTTCTGGGCCATGTTTTTAAATCAAAATTCTTTTGCTGGTCTCTTTCCATAAAACTCATAAAATTCTATTTCAGAAACATTCTATCCCACTCTTGGAAAGCCTTGAAATTCTAGGGTATCTCTTCTCCATCTTCTCAGATCTTTAAAAAAAAAAAAAACTTTCCAATGGCTACAAGCACATCTGTCTTCGTTAATTCTCTAAGTCTTGTTAAGTATAAAGTCTACCTTCAAATTTACAGCAGGTGGCTTTTAGATTTTAAGACTCTCACATGTGTTTTATTGTACTTATTACCTTGCTGTCTGATCATGAGAAATAATGCTTTGAGATGTATTTTAAGTTTTTAGTTGTGTGACACCCTGCCTATGTATAATTTTTTTAATTTTTTTAATTTTCCTATGTATAAATTTATATAGATCAGAATTTTTACTGATAGACTTTCCCACCCTGCCAAATCCCAGTGTCTTACTTCATTCAAGTTTTATTTATTGACCACCTCATTTTTTTACACAACTTCTTTCTGTTAAATGAATATTTCCAATGGTGTGCCACCTAACCCAGTGCTTCAAGGAAATGTGGAAGGGGAAAAGGGAGCAGGAGCAGCACACAGGATATTTTCTAAAGGCCCACCAGGAAGTGGCCGGCTTGATATTTTTCATATTCCATTTCCCAAAACTTAGTTACATGGCCTGCAAACTGACTTCGAAAGAGGCTTGGGAATGTGATTTTTCTGTGTTCTCAAGAGAACACTGTGATGACTTCTCTGCCACACGTGTGCATTATTATAGTCAATGATCATTGGATGATCACAAAAATTTTCATCACCTTTTTTGCTTCAACCTAAGTCAATGAAAACAAAATCCTGTGCATTTTTTAAAGCAGGCTCTATGGTGGTCTTTACTCATCCAGATATGAGGAGTAAATTGAAGTAAATTACATATCTGTATTCCCAGATCAACCACCAACATGTTCTACTCCGTATTCCCTTAAATATGTGTTTTCATAATTTCCTTTCCTTTCTTTCTCTCCTTTAGTTATTTGTTCACATCCCTGTTTTTTTTTTTTTTCCTTAATTTTTCTAACCTCACATTGCCTTTGGAAGAGTAGGCAGGATCAGTACATAGATTCCATATTAGGGAGAATACATAAAGCTATACCTTTGCAAATCTTAAATAATCATTGATCTGTTTTAGAGAATATATATGTAAAATAAAACAAAACATGAAAACACAAATTATATCACTTATGTCCCTAATCAAATATCACTCATTTTTCCCCTTGTGACAATTTCCAAGTATAACTGTATTATTCTGCTATTCATCCATGATAAAACCTGCAGGATTTATCCAATTTTACGTTTATCAGTTAATTTCTTAAACTGTCCTCAAAAACATTGTTGTGGCTGATAAGGACCTAATTCGATGATCTTCTTTCTTTAAAATTTGACCCAACTGGTTTAAAAATATGTTTCCCTAACTAATTAAGCCTGGCCAGTTCAGAAGTGTGGTCACTTTAATTAGGTATCTGAGATAATGACCTCTTCTCATTGTTAGCTGCGAGATACTCCACGGCTTGCATGACTTGCCAGCTAATTTAAAAATCTTCTATATCTGCAAGAAGTGTCACTGTTCTTCTTGTCTTTAAGATTCTTTCTGAAGATATTCACACAATAAAGGACAGGGAGTAAGATTCTTTGAAGGTAAATGCATATTTTCCCTAAATCTTTAGTCTACCAAAAAAATCTTATCACTTCTCTAATAATCTTATCACATAAGGTAACAAAACCATTAAACTTTGAAACAGGGTTGGTTATTGTCATATACTTAATGGTGGCATCCTTAGATAAACTTTTACTATTTGTTGGGTGTTAAGGTGAGAGAAAAAGATCATCTTTCTTTTTGAATCTAGAATAGAAGTCTCTTACTTAGATAACTACACATATTTTTAGTCAGAACATGAGAAAATTGTTTATCTTTTGGCTAAAATATAAGAACAATACCAAGATATTAGCTCTCTGGGCAATGAAGCCTTGGCACGCAAAGAATACTTTTTGTATTGTCACCCTAACTAAGATGATAAGGGCCACATCTATTAATGTGATATAATCATAAGATGGTAAACACAGGTTGCTTATTCATCTTATTTTTCATTATTGACATATATGGACAGACTTATCTGAATGCTATTCAAATATTCCAGATTCAATTTGTAACTTAGATATGTTTTCCCAATGCAAGTGACATGTTGGAATCTCATTTGGAGAGGGTATTAATAAAATATAATTTAATTGGGCTTTTTTTTTCCCTTTTAGGCATAGAAATTTTTTTAAAGCAATACCTCTTGTGCTTTCTAGGCAACCCTAGGGAAGTTCTGTGCTTAGCTATTTTGTAATTGCATTATAAAATCAACTGATTTTTAGTTTGCTGAAACTTCTCTCAATTAGAAGTATATTATTTTGAATGTGTACAATTTCTTTCAAGTTTTAAAAATGTGACTACATGGTAATTCAGGCTAAGTATTGTAATTTGTAAGGCCCTGTGTAAAATGAAAACTTGAAGCTCCTTCAAAAAGTAGGAAAACATCAAGAAAAAAATGGCATTAAAGGTACAAAAATATATTTCTTACATAGTCTCTCAGTGCTAATGGAGATTTTTTATTTGCAAGTTAATGCCATCATAAGTAAAGAAAACAGTGTTTAAATTTGTTAGCAAGGATTTTGCCATTCATCTTTTATAGGGCAATATATTTTTTTAAATAGAATGAACTCCACAAACAGTAAAACAAACAAACAAACAAACAAAACAAAACAAAACAAAACAAAAAAACACTACACTTAGCTATCTCGATTGTTTTTATTTCCCTTCTTTCACTTCCTGGGAGATCACCATTTTCCAGAATATTCGGCACTGGATTGATGAGTTGGGAAAGAATGAAGGGAAAAGGAACCAACACAGGGTGCTTCTGAGTGTCTTTGATGCCACTGTATGCATGTCCCTGAACGTGGAAATTAAAACGCCAATTGTGACAAATGATTTACATGGTAGTGTGAACAAATGTGCTCTTTAATTTCCAATACAAAGAATCTCCTAGGAGAGTGAGCCGTGATAGCTAATAGTACTGAGCATAAGCACTGACTTCCTCTAAGAGTTTAGAAAACAAAAGGAGGGGAGGAAAAGACTCATAAATATTTCCTAAGGCTAATCTTGTCAAACACTTCATGTCTGAAGAATATTTCTAAAGCAGAAAGCTGACTTAAAAATCTAATGGTTTCATGAATATGTGCCTCTAATTTTTAACTAACAGTGTAGAGGGCATGGATCTTCTCCAATATACTTGGTCTGCAGAAATGGATTGTGTATCCAAACTTAAACTCAATTCCAGAGACCATTTACCACATCCTGAGCCATTTGATATGAATTAGTTTAGTGTCTCATCATGTATCTTTGGTTTTCTGTAGGAGTTCTGGAGACCAAATGGTTCTCAAATACAGAAACAATCTAATCTGTCTTCATGACATTTATTTTTCTTCTCATACCTGCTTCTTCTGCACTCATGGTTATTCACTTGTCCATGCGGGGCGCTGCTGATATTCTCTCTTCTTCTTACACCTGTGGTCTCTGTGCCTTATCTCTGCTCGTCTAATTACATTAAAAGTATTCTAAAGGGCCTTTCTCTTTGGGGCTACTGGAAAATATCTCAGGCATCTCTGGCCAGGCAAATCATGTAGACATTCAATCTGTTGTGCCGCTACAAGGAACTCGGATATTCCCCAGATTTACTCAAGAGTTCAGGCAACACATACTCTGTTCTTGAGATGTCTACTTACCTAGTTCTGTCACAGGATATTGTCTGCAAATCCACCAATACTATAGCTTCTTGCCTCTTCCCTGCATATTTTTCTAGTTGCATCTGGACTTGGGCAGAAAATAACTTACGTAAACATGCTTTTTCTGTATCTTTTACCTTTGAGTGAAAAATTTAAGATTATAAAAGTCAGAAGCCCCAAACTAACTATTCCTATGGACTTTCTTGTGTTGATCCTCATTATCTCCTTTCCTAGGGCCATCAATGTGGTATTCAGAGAGAAAAATGCTTAGACTACAAAGTATAGTGTATACAAAGGAAGAAAATAGTTGCTATCTAGAAATATTTATAGACATGTAATTGCTTTTGGGCATAGCTCTCAGAAATCAATGGAATGGAAAAAAAAATCCTTTCTTTTCTTTCATTTTTGTAAAACAATCAGATAGAAGTGAGAGAAATTCAGCCAATAAAAGTGACCAAATCCTCTTTTCTGTGTGAAAAAAAGCAATGTACAAAAGTTCTTCAGAGATAATACCATTTCCCTAAATTCAGAAAGCAAATATGACATAGCCCACTATGTGAAAACCTAAGTTATGGAAAATAATGGACACAATAAAAGCATATTTTTAAAGACACAGATTTCTGTCACCTAAATGTAGAATTTTTTTTTTAATTTTTATTTATTTATGATAGTCACAGAGAGAGAGAGAGAGAGGCAGAGACACAGGCAGAGGGAGAAGCAGGCTCCATGCACCGGAAGCCCGATGTGGGATTCGATCCCGGGTCTCCAGGATCGCGCCCTGGGCCAAAGGCAGGCGCCAAACCGCTGCGCCACTCAGGGATCCCTAGAATTTTTTTCAAATTTATTATATCTATTATAGAATTTTTCAAATCAATGCACAATTCTAACATAAAATTACCTGTAATAGTGTTGCCATTAATACATACACCATATATACCTTCAAGTTGGGATAAAACGATCTCTCTCTCTGCCCAGTGGCTTGTCTGGGCACTAAATAGTCAACTATTTAGAGAGCACAGGGATGTTGGGCATCTCAGCAACATACCAGTGTGCCTTGTGGTTATTCTAATGATTTGCTCCCTATACCTTCTTCTTCCAATGTGTAGACTGAATCTTTTAAATTCAATGTTTCCTTTGTGTCCCTAAAAGTGTTTGGATAGGCCATTCTGTTCATGTTTTTGAACTACAGACATCAAATTTAAGTGATTTCATTGTTGCTATTCTTTTTTCTCAACAATCTGTCTTTATTCTAGTGACTAGGCGATCTTCCAAGAACTCTTCATTCCTCAAGGTAGCAAAATATTGGCGCCTCCTTGTTGCTTACTGAATATACTACATAAAACGGAGACCTCATGGAACGGAATTACTTTGGGAGAATCGATCCTGGGTCTATAAAAATGATGGGGTTTCTTAACTGATTCATCTTCGATCTGTGAAAAGAGGAGTACATGAAAGACAGAATAAGGTGCCGACGTGGTGGTGTTAGGCTTTGGTGTGGAAATGTGGAGTGTTCGCTGTGGTCTCTACCCCCTGTCCTACTGGTACTGGGACATGGGGCTGCAGCCTATGGATCCATATGGTTGTACACAGCATCCGGGGGAGAGATTCCAAAGCTGAAATTGTTGGATTGCCCCATGGTTAGTTTTGTGTAGGTTCACATAGTAAAATAATAAGGAGCGTTATGGAGAAATGTGAAAGTTATTTCGAGGCAGGACTTGAAGCTATAGTTACACTCTTAAAATTGGAAACAGACATTTACATGGGAGAGACAAGTAACATGTATTTGAAGGAATGATGTTCACTTTACAGCATGATTGGAAACATGACTTTTCTCTCCAATAAAAACCCCAAATCTCTATCCCTATCTCCTGGCATGAACTTTTTCTATGGAACGTACAATAAACAAAAAACAAGCAAGCAAACAAGCAGAAACACCGGCTTATGTAAGAAATGTGTTTCTTCTTTGGGAAGAACAAAAAATAATTGGTTTATGATATATAGGAGATTTTTATATAAAATCCACCATCACATAGCCACTGTGAATTTTATGTGATTATAAATATAATCCATGTACTATTTTCACCTAATATATCTAATTTATTTTTACTTTATTTATCGGTTCCTTACTGAATCATAGAACTTTTCTGAAGATACATTCAATTTGCTTGCAGTTTACCTCCCTGGAAATTACACATTCAACCATATGTCATGCTCAACGTGGCTATGAAACAGCTGTGACTATTTATCACTCTTGCTTTCAGAATGTTACTATTTCAGCCTTCTCTTTGTTTGTTTTTGTTTTTCCTCCTTTTGAAAATAAAGCCCTTTTTAATTTAATTTAATTTAATTTAATAATTAATTTTAATTTATTTTGGTAATTCTTGACCCTGGTTAAACATTATTTTGGTTTCCTTATTGTTCCATCCAAACCTCTTTTTTTTTTTTCCACTCCAAATATTTCAATAGTCCTGAGAGATTTCAACCTCAACTGAAACGAGGCATTTCCAAAATTAGGTGGATTAATTTCAGTTCTTCTTCACTTGAACAGTTTTCATCCATACTCCCTTTTTAGTTATATTTACAATAATCCCCCAAAAGATCTTCTAATCACCCAAAGTTCTTCTACCTCAAACATATTGGTTTTAAAACTCTACTCTCTCAACCCAGATGCTGTATTTCATGGAGTCTCACATTCTCAATAACAATATCACTTGCCTAATTGTCTTCTGAGGTTTTAGTTATTTATGAATTTCTTTGGGAAGTCAAACCTGGGCATTTTTCTCCAACTATATTATCCACCAATTGGAAGAGTGGATCTTTGTCAATCCTTATGAAAGTTTATAATTTTTAAGTTGCCTTCAAGGGAATTTTCACAGTGACATAGGATCATTGCAATATTCTAGGTATTTTGAACTGATTTGATGCCTGAATTTGTTCATTATTTAAGGAAGATGATGCCTTAAATATCCCTTGACTTAACAGAAGTAATGGTTTTATGTGATTACCTGAGAATGGGCGTTTCCTTGTTTCTCTGAGCTTTATCCTTCCCTAACTGCAGGAAGCCACTGATATATTAAAAAAAATATCATTACCAAGTGGGTTGCAGTTCCTAGAATTTTATAAAAATGGAATAATACAGTGTGTACTGTTTTGTGTATAGTTTCTCTCAGCATAATGATTCTAAAAATCTTCCATGCTGTCATGTGTTGGTGGTTTTATTTTATTTTTAATTGCTGAATGTGTGTGTATGTGTGTGACTCATTTAAAGGTTTTGTCTGTTGTAATCAAGTTGCTACAAATATTTATCTATAAATCTTTGCATGACTGTATTTTTTCATCTGTCGTTAGCTGAATAATTTGGAGTAGGATGTCAAAATTTGAAGGTAGATTAATCTTTATATATTGAGATTTAAGGGGCAGCCTGGATGGCTCAGCAGTTTAGTGCCGCCTTCAGCCCAGGGTGTGATCCTGGAGACCTGGGATTGAGTTCCATGTCAGGCTCCCTGCGTGGAGCCTGCTTCTCCGTCCACCTCTGTCTTTGTCTCTCTCTCTCTGTGTCCCTCATGAATAAATAAATAAAATCTTAAAAAAATAAATATTAAGATTTAAATATTTAAATAAATTTCCAAAGAGGCAGTGCTTACATCCCTACCCCACCTACACAGTTATGAAAGTTACAGTTGTTCTTCAGCATCGTTAACACATAATATTGTCAATTAATTTGATACATATGAAGTTATTAAATATGATCTTATCGTTTTAATTTTTATTTTTATAAGTAATATTTTCATGTGTGTTTATCCATTCATGTATCTCATTTTGTGAAATATGTGTTCAGATGTCTCCTCTGTTTGGTGGGGAAGTGGGGTGGCTATTTGTTATTTTCTTTTTAAGTCATAATAGTTCCTGCCATATTCTGGATCTAAAACTTTGCCAGACATAAGTGTTGCAGGTGTTTTTACTGACTATGGATTACCTTTTTATTTTCATAACTATGTATTATAAAATAATATGAAAGTATAATTTATCAATTTTTGTATTGATATTTATAAAATCATGATATATCTGATCATGAAAACCATTTAATCATATATTTTCTTCTTGGAGATTTACATTTTTAAATTTCACCTTCAGGCATATTTCAAGTTAAATTTTCTATATAGTGCAAGCATTTTTTAATTTTGTTTTTGTTTATAAGACTATACAGTTGTTCCTGCACCGTTTGTTGAAAACACTTTTTGTCCTTATTGAATTGACTCAATAAATTTGTGTCCATCTGTTTTGGACCACTTTTTAAAATTTTATTGATCAAAATGTTAAACCTCATGACCACAACTATTGTCTTGATAACTAAGTCAACCTTGAAATCAGACACTGTATTTTCACAAAAAAACCTGTGAGGTTGTTAAAATTGGTTTGGGTTATTCTAAGTCATCTGTATTTTCACATAAAATGTATAATCAATTTATAAAGGAAAATTGCTATTTTAACTATACATCATTATTTCCAATCCTTGGAAATCTCCATTCATTTAAGTATCCTTTAATAACAATAAGCATTTTTATAATGTTCAGTAATAAGTCTACATGACTTTTGATAAGTTATTTCTAAGAATTTTATATTTTATCAGTATTATAAGTGGAAACAAATTTTCAAATGGTTTCTTGCTAATACATATATATGCATATTATATATATATAATATATGCTTATTAACTTTGGGCTTCTGCAATCTTGCAAAATTCAGATATTTTTAAAAATATTTTGGGAAGAATGATTATGTTTTTCTACAGATAGACACATGATCTACAAATAGACCCATTTTTCTTATCTTTCTGAAATCTATTTCTGCAACATATTTTTACTTTAATTACTACTATCTGTAGCATAATTTTAAATATAAATGGTGACAGAAAGCATTCTTGATTTGTTCCTACTTTCAAAGTGCCAACATTCAATAATTCCATGTTAAGTATCATTTCTCCAATGTATTTCATATACTATAAGGGAAACTTAGTCTTAAACGTTAATTTTGTATCATACTATTTTTCAAAATGTGTTCATTGTTTTTAGAAGTTTTCTACTGATTATTTGAGTTTGTCAAACATGTGACCTCTATAATAGAAATATTTTTTTATCTATTTTGTGTATTTTATTATAATCACTTATTCATGTAAAACTGCATTGGCTAATAATGTGACCCAAATATTGCAAAGTGGTTAAAATATTTTGTATGCTTGTAATGACCTTAAATTCCTTATTTAATAAGTTGCTGCTTTCTGTGATGATGTACACACATGCATATTATTATAATACATGTATTTAAAAATATCTAGCAATTCATTTGTAAGGAACTTTTAAAATTTATTTTCTTTTTAAAAATATTTTCTGTATTTATTCATGAGAGACACAAAGAGAGGCAGAGACACAGGCAGAAAGAGAAGCAGGCTCCCTGCAGGGAGCCTAATGTGAGACTGGATCCTGGACCCTGGGGTCATGCCCTGAGCTGAAGGCAGAAAATCAACCTCTGAGCCACCCAGGTGCGCCTGTAAGGAACTTTTTAAAATGTATAATGGGTATTGAATTTTCTCAAGTTCCCTCATGACTCCAATACTTATTTCTATCAATACTATGATGTCTATGTGGATTTTCATATATTACACATGTATTTCTTTCTTTTTTTACGTGCATTTCTAACAAAATCTATATTGGCAATTTTAAATCATTATTTATATGTAAAATTGATCTGTAATATTGTGTTTTTTGTCACAATATTTTTTAGGTTTTAGGAATCCATATTTAATGTGCTTCATGAAATAATTTTGTAAGTTTTCATTATACTCTGAAAGAGTTTAAGTTGTACTGAAATCATCGTATCTTTTAAGATTCTATTTATTTATTCACAAGAGACAGAGAGAGAGAGGCAGAGACACAGGCAGAGGGAGAAGCAGCCTCCATGCAGGGAGCCCAATGTGGGACTTGATGGGTCTACAGGATCAGGCCCTGAGCTGAAGGTTGGGCGCTAAACCACTGAGCAACCTGGGCTGCCCTGTTGTATCTTTTTTTTTTTTTTTTTTAAGATTTATTTATTGATTTGAGAAAGAGAGAGTGTGTGCATGTGGTGGTGAGGGGCAGAGAGAGAGGGAGAGAAAGTTTTAAACAGACTCCACCCTGGGCATGCAGCCTGATACAGGGTTCAAGCCCATGACCCCAGCATCATGCTCTGTGCCAAACTCAAGTGTTGGGTGCTCAACAGACTGCACCACCCAGGTACCTCCGTCATATCTTTGAAGTTTTGATATAATTCCTTTTGTGAAGCCATCTGGAAGAAAGTATTTTGTGGGAGCTCTTTAATAATGTAGTTAATGGGGCAGCCCTGGTGGCGTAGCGGTTTAGCACCGCCTTCAGCCCAGGGCGTGATCTGGAGACTCTGGATCTAGTCCATGTCAGGCTCCCTGCATGGAGCCTGCTTCTCCCTCTGCCTGTGTCTCTGCCTCTCTGTGTCTCTCATGAATAAATAAATAAAGTCTTAAAAAAAATTATGTAGTTAATGAATTTTAAGTAGTTTGTGTAGTCTTTGTCTTCTGAAGTCAATATAGTAACAGTTTTTAAGTTTTCCAAAAATAATTAAAATCTAATTAACTAAGTTATACAAGTTTATTTGAAAAACAATTGTATAAACTTTTTAAAATTTCATGCAACTGTCTTCTTTAATTCTGGATTAGATTATATTTTACTTGGAGCTTTATCTGATGTTGCAAATAACTAGCAGTTTAAATGTATTTTTATTAATTACATATTACGGACAGGACCCCCGCATGGACAGAAGCGGCCCCAGGCCTCGTTTGCAGCCTGCTGTGCCCCGCACCCTGCTTGGAGGAAGCCCGGACCTCCTAAATTGATTAATTTTTGCTTGTATGTTCTTTCTGCTGTCTTTGTGTTGACATTAATTTTCTCATATATTTTTTAGATGTGTTCTAATTTATTTTTTAGCATTTTATATTTCTATTTATTTAGTGATATCTTATTCCCATTTTAACTGCTCTAATAGATTGACCATACGCCACAATTTTAAAGAAATCCTGAAGTTTTGTTTTTCCCATTGTTGAAAATGTATCCTATAAGTGTAACAATAATATATTACCATATTAGACATAAATTGCATCTTTTTTTTTTTAATTTGGAGAACAGCTTTATATTGAGATATTTTAGAGTTATTTAGGGCCATTGAAGAATATAGTTTTTGAGGTCTGCAGTAGTTTCCTTGAGGCAAATTCTTCCTTAACTCTACCATCATACCTCCACTTCAACGAATACCTATATGTATTTTGGAATATAGTCTTTCCCTAGAAGGGGAAAATTACCATTGTTTATAAATAATTATATAAAATATAAAAAAGAAAATCTGCTCTCTCATAAATGATCATATTAGACGTCATCTCCATGTGAGTGAACTCTGAATCATAGAAGATATTGTTTACATAATCTCATGTGGAAGGACTAGGTTCATAAACTGAAAACTTTATCAATAAATTTATAATACCACAGTTGTTAAATAAGAAACACGTGATTTATTTTAAACAAAGAGCGATAACAGATATGCTATCATCTTTCACAGGTTTTTTTTTTCTTTTGCACATTACTTTCCCACAAAATTATTTTTATTTTTAATTAGGTAAAAAAGTAACAAACCATAAATAAATGCATTCATACATAGCATGTGGCCAGTTTCTTATTAAGAAATTGAAAACTAAAATTACCTGAGATGGCACTTTATACACATTTCATGGCTAAAATTAAATGCCTAGTTATATCCTGTGTTGGCAAGTATGAGAGACAACTAAATTTCTCATAAATTCCTGGTGAAATGTTAAATAGTACAATCACTTTTGCAAAATTCTTCAGCAGTTTCCTAAGATGTTAACTGTACATCTATCATATAACCTAGCATTTTCCTACCTAAGTATTTAGCCAAGAGAAATAAGAATGTATGTCCACAAACAAACATGCCTACAAATATTCACAATGACTTTATTCATAATAGAAAAGAGTTGAAAACAACTTAAGTACCCATCCAGGGGCAAAAGGTTAAGCAAATAAATGATGGTCATGTAAATGGGATAGTTGATAAAAGAAACAATGAACTAGTCACGCGTACAGTGACATGGCTGGATCTTAAAATCATTTTACTTAGTGAAAGAAATTAGAGAAAAAATATAACAATTTGTGTCAGAAACAAAAATAGCAGTATAAGTGGAAACCACTGTCTGGTGACATCAGTGGTTACTTGGGCAAGAATTGGAAGGAGGAAGGGATGCACTACAAAGGGGCATGAGAAAACCTCAGGGGTGTGAGTGTTCTATGTCTTGCTGTAGAACTACCTACAATATACAAAGTCCAACTTCTCTTCACTATTTCTCTCACTTAATATGACTTTTCTAATTATAATGAGCCATTACTTATTAAGAAGGATTCTCGATTTATGTTGAGTGGGTGTTAGATGTGCTGAGGAGCCACAACTAAAGGTTTCAAGATGACTATTTTCACCGCACTATAGTGTAAAAGAACTATACCCTTCTCTCTGTAACCTCACTAACTAGGTAACTTTTCAGCCAAACGCTTACCAACCTCCCATGAGAGCACTCAGGTCTAAGAGTACACATTCATTTCAAATATATTCTTGGTATTATGATTCAACAGCTTCCATTATAATTGGAGCAATTCCTACAAACTCAGCTCTAGTCAAGATCATATGGGTGTTAATTATTATAATGTTTAAGCTCATACTTCCCAAGCCAATTAAACATGAACATATTTAGGGTCATAGAAAAATAAATGCATGATGATTGATCACAGTGACAATTGTGAACTATTTTCTTATGGATCCTTTTGATACGAGCAGTGGAAATTCTTTCTTTTTTCTTTTTTTGGAAATTCTTTCATTTTTAGATGTAGCTTACCCACAATAGATCATATAGAAGCCTCTGATCTCTGAGTCTAGGGTCATGGAATCATATTAAGGCACATTGTGTGGGGCCTTTGGCTCATTAATGGTATTGCCTGCATGACGTGGATATTGATGAGGCAGCTGGATGGGTGAGTTTTCTGGAGGATTATTTGGTGATCCCAGCTGTGGAAAACCTGGGAAAACAGAAACAGAGATAAGAAAGCTGAATTCTATTGTGAAAGTTCAGGAAATCCACAGCAGCCTTTGGTATCAGATGCAGGCGTATAGACTGTGAGTGTCTCCGCTTTATCCTGGCTTATTTTCACATATGAGGAATGATCAGTAGAAGTTACTATATGAATGAACTGAATGAAACATAATAGAGAACTGTATGGCCTGTAGTGAATCAGAGAACTGATGCTTTTTTAATGAAATTCATATTATTGTTTCTATCAAAAGTGCATAGATCGGATTCAGTCCACAGTGTGTCAGGTTGCAAACTCTGTTACACTGCTGTAGTGGAAAAAAAAAAAAAAAAAAAAAAAAAAGAAGAAGAAGTCTAATTCTGTCACAAATATACCATGCATTAGGTGAACAGTGCCTTCTCCTATGGCCCCACAAGTAATTGCTGTGAGCTGTGGGCTCTCTCTGGTCGGATTCTGTTCCCAGTCTAAATCAGAACAAAGATTTATTGTTATTAAATTAGTATATTCATGTCTTAATTTTAAATTTCAATCATTTGTTATCTGTCAAAAAATAACTTTGATTTGATAGAAGACTAAAGGAAATGGTAATAGTTTCTTTTTTAATTGTGGTAGGAACATGAGACCTGCCAACCTCTGCATCACCCTCTTTCATCCCTCCTTCTCCCTTTTCTCCTTCCCTGAGGACCTCCACCCATTTCTTTCAGTCCAGTCATTAATCCAGAGGCAAGGATGGATTGGCTATTGATCCTTTGGCCACTTTTTTTTTTTTTTGAAAATTACATGTTGTACTGTGGTTCTTCTAACCCTTCTCTGACCTCCGTGTTTTGTGTCTTGAAATGTTGAGGTTACCAGAAACCTGGTGCTATTCCATGTCTCATTTTAGAGGATAAAAGAGGGACTAGGTGCAGGTGAAGACCTAAGTTGTTAGTGTAGAAATGGAGCAACTGTGTGTACATTCCTTACGTGGGTCGTGATTGAGCTTCCGATGTCATTACTGCTAAATTTCACAATTAATCTTGGTTCTGAAAGTGCAAATGAAATTAACAACCACCACAACAGCAAAAACAAATTTAAAAAAAAGAACACAGAAGCAGGATCATTTTTAAATAAGCAATACAGTGTGTTTATCTATAGGCACAATGTTGTATGCAGATCTCTAGAACTTATTATCTATTATGAAACATTATACTCATCGAATAATAACTCCCTATTTCCCCCTACCCTAGCCCCCCGTCAACACCATTGTAGTGTCTGGTTCTGTGACTTTGACTATGGAGGCAAATCATGAGTTTGTCCCTCCGTGACTATTTCATTTCACTTAGCATAAGGTCATCAGGTTAATCCATGCTGCATATGGTGGATTTTCCTTATTTTATGGCAATAAAATTAATAATAAAAATACAATAATATTCCATTGTATTATATACCAAATGTTCTTTATCCATCCATGGGAATTGAGGTTGTTTCCATACTTTTGCTATTTGAATAAAGCTTCAATGAACACAAGAGTATAAATACCCCATAAAGCTTCTAATTTCAACATTTTGGATATATACCCATAAGTGGAATTGCTAGAACATGTAATGGTTTCACCTTTAATTTCTGAGGATTCTCAACGCTGCTTTCCATAATGGCTGCACCAATTCCTAGCAACGGTGTAAAAGGCTTACCTTTCCTTCCTTCACATTCTTGTCAAATCTTGTCACCTTATGTTTTCTTGGAAATGGCCATGCTGACAGGTGTGAGATATCTTTTTTTTTTTTTTTTTGACTTGGATTTATACTTCCCTGGTGATGAATGCTGCAGGACATCTTTTCTTATATCTATTGGCCATTTGTGTGTCTTCTTTGGAAAAATGTCTATTCAAGTCCTTTACCTATTTTTAAATAAGTTTCTTTGTATTTTTGCTATTGCGTTGAGGGGGTTCCTTGTATATTATGGGTTTTAACCCCTTTTGTCAGATATGTTTGGTTTGCAAATATTTTCTCCCTTTCTGTAGTTTGCCTTCCAATTCCCTTTTTGTGGAGAAGGATTTTTAATTTGATATAGTCCCACTTTTTTTCTGATGTATTTTTTCTCTTTATATTTATTTTTTTAAATGTAGTTCCACCTTTTTTTTTTCTTTTATTGTCTGTGATTTTGATGTCCTAACCAAGAAATTATTGCCAAAATCAATGTCAGAATTTTTTCCCCTGATTCTTTTATGAGTTTCTGGTCTTACATTCATAAATCTTTAACTCATTTTAAGTTGATTTTTTATGAATGGTGTGTGATAAGCGTCCACTTTTATTCTTCAGCATATGGATATGTAGTTTCCCCAAAACCATTTGTTGAACAGACTATCCTTTCCCAAACGTGTGTGTGTGTGTGTGTGTGTGTGTGTGTGTGTTTATGGTTATTTCTGGGCTCTCTATTCTGCTCCACTGGTTTAAATACCTGTTTTAATGTCCATTGTTTGGATTATAGTAGCTTTGTGATATATTTTGAAATCAAGAGCATGATGCTTCCCACTTGGTTGTTCTTTCTGAAGTTTGTCTTGCCTATTTTGGGGTCTTCTCTAGTTCTAAATGAATTTAAGGATTAAAAAATTATAAAAACCTCTAGGTAAAGGACTTGAACTAATATTTCTCTGTAGAAGACATACAAAGTCCAACAGGTACATGAAAATATGTTCAAAAACATTATTTATAAGGGAAATGCAGATCTAAACTACAATGAGACACCACCTCACACCGGTGAGGATGGCTATTGTAAAAAAGAAGTGTTGGAGAGGATATGGAGAAATCAGAACACTTGGATACTATTGCTGAGGATATAAAATGGTGCAGAAGCTATGGAAAATATTATGGAGATTACTAAAAAAATTAAAAATGGAACTATGATACAATCCAGCAGTCCCATTTCTGGATATATATCCAAAAGAAATCAGAATCTTGAACAGTTATCGGCACTCCCATGTTCATTGAAGCGTTCTTCACAACAGGCAGGATGGGGAAACAACCCAAGATGAATGAATGAAGAAGAGATGGTAGATAAACACAATGGATTATTTTCTAACCTTGAAAAAAAAAGAAATTTTACCATTTGCGACAACATAGGTGAATGCGGAAGACATATCCTAAGCTGGTCACGGACACATACTGCATGATTCAGTTACATGAAGCATCTTAAATGATAAAATTTACAGAAACAGAGAATACACTTGTATTTGCCAGGGGTGGAGGGAATGAGGAGTTGTGCAATATGTATATAGTTTCTATTATGCGAGAGGAGTAATTTCTATGTCTGCTGTGCAACATAGTGCTTTATTTTAAAATAAAATGTTCACTTCTAAATTTGTTAAGGAGGTAAATTCCATGTTAAATGTTCTTACCACCACAAAAACAAAATCAGAGATGCAAGGGAACTCTGAAGCTCTTGAATATGTCTATTGCCTTGATGCTGGTGATGATAACCTGGGTGTTTGCATATGTCCAAACTCATCAAATTGTACACATCAAATATGTGCAGTTCTTTGTATGTTAATTTTACATGTAAAGCTCTTAAAAATAACCATCTAGGAATTTTACTTACCATATTTTAATACCATATATGTAAACAAAAGAGCTTGATGTAGTCTAGAATATAGAAAATCTTTAATGTACTAAATTACAGTTGTACTTTTATTGTTTATAAATACATGTCGCTTTTGAGAAAATGGAACTTTGAATTGTAATCAGCAGCCTCCAATTACATTTGATTACCACCTTTTAAAAATGACGGAACTTTGTTTTAGGACAAATATATCTCTACTTCTCAGAAGTATGTGGTTATCTTATTTTTAGCTCTAATAAAATGGTTTTGTTTAATTGCTTTGAGTCTTATAAACTTCAAGAAAAATATTGTCATTCATGCTGTGCTCTTTCTCTTAAAATAATTCAAAACTGACTGAGTATTTTGGTAATCTATTCATTATATTGGACAATAAAACACATGGGTTAACATTTTAAAATGTCAGACACTTTTGCTTAATTGAACTGGTTTCTTCCAAGATGTTAGTATGCAATATCAATAAATGGGAAATACAATTTTGACCTTCCAAATGGTCAAATTAACATTTAAAATAAATCTATACATGTTGAGACACAACTTACTTACTGGGAACATTATATTACTTATCAATTCATGGAAGATTAAATAATCATATTGAGAGGACAAAATAAAATAAAACAGATCACTCATTTTGTACCTCAACATTGAAGTACCAACTTCTTTATTTTTATTTATTTTTTATTTATTTAAATACCAACTTCTAAATTACTTTTTACCATAGAGTCATATTCCTTAGCTGCCATAAAAGCATGTTTAATCAATACGTCATTGAAAAATAGTCATTTATTTGTTAATAAACAGTCATACGGCATATATTATTGCCAATCACTGCTCCAAGTACTTTAGCAACACTAATTTATTTTCTGATCTTAGTCCAACTCTTTGAAGGAGTTATTCCTTATAGTCACATTGTAGATATGGAAACTGATGCACGCAAATTTTTAAAATCTTATCTAATACATATAGGTAGAAAATGACACCACTGAGTTTTACCCTTATGTCTAGGCAACATTGAATTGTCACATCTGTATGAGTTTTATCACAATATTATTGAGGATCTTTAACCTCTACCAATAAACTCACAAACACAGCATGTATAGAATCATAGATATATTATGTTTATACACACATACATATATATATAATATGAATCAATTAATTCTTTGTGTATTTCTTGCTTTGACTACTACCAAACTACAAATAGAATTTAATAGTTGTTCACCTGTTGCCTCCCCAGCAACTCTCCTCAATTTCCCAAATATATCACGTGACAAAGAATACAAATGAGGATGTAGTCATTCTCTTTGAACCAATATCTTGTTTAATTCCAAAGCCACTTCTGGATTTGCCAGCCAGGTAAAGATATAAATTCTTTTTTATACGTTAGCACAATTATAATGGCTATTCTGTTATTTATAGCAAATATTTGCTAGTATAGGTATCGTCCTTCTTCATTAATGTAAAGTGTCCATTACTGTGCAAACTATATTGCAAGAATATTCTTATCATCATTTCCTATGACAATTCATAACCAGTTGCAATGCTTATGCATATTTTAGCTAAATAGATACAATTATCAATAGAAGTATGAAAATCTTATTTTATAAAATATCTTTTGATAACTGATAGTAATTAGTAAGCCAAAAAGAATGAAAATTTAATCCTAAAACTTCTAAAATCTCATGTTTTGTTATTTCACACCAGTAACCTAGAGCTGAATAGAGATCAGGTATATTTCTCCATTTTTTTTTTAATTCCAAAAGTGAATTATAGTTATACATTTTAAAATTCTTTGAAATACAATTTACTTTCACTCTTTGGGGATTTGCATGTAGCTTTTGTTGCGGGAAGAGTAGAGAAGAACACTGGCACGTTTATTGTCTGGGTCAGAGAGAAAATGAATATGCCTCACCCTCCAAATGTTCTCTGTGATCTCTTGGATAGAATCTCTTTCTTCTCTCCACTTGAGATGCTGTTTTTTTTTTTTTGTTTGTTTGTTTTGTTTTTTTGTTTTTTTCTTTTTCTGTTGAAAGTGTGTTATCACTTTGTCACTTTTCAATACTGCATTTATCTCGAGCAAATGTGCGCATATTGGATCCAAACATAGGAAGAGTTACAAAGGAGCTATAAATACCTTAGATCTTCTCTCTGTTCAGTAATATAAGCAGCAGATAATCATTGCCTTTAGTTATACAGAAGAATTGTAATTTTAGACAAAGAAATGCATAAATTACTTGTACAGTATTAATCATATAATAGAATTAGTCATTTTAAAAATATCTTTAGTAAGAAACATAAAAAAGATCAAGGATATAGTCCTGCTAAATATAATTCCTTTGATATTATTGAGAAAAATGCATTTATTCATATTTTATTTCATAATTAAATTTGTTATGGAGCAGGGAAAATTTAGACTTATTTGGAAACTGAAGAAAGTCTTGAAAATTATATATTTTATTGATTTGGGTTCATGTCATTTCCTTAAATTATTAATAAGTATTTTTTCTCTATATAGGAATCAAATGCCCTTTAAATACTCCTCAACTAATGTATTACATGTATAACTAAATTTTAATTTTTGCAAAGACATAATTGAATAAATATTTAAAAAGTAGATTTTCAATAAAGACACATTTGGATATAATTTCTGAGATATATAGATCTATTCTCTTAGAAACAGTTCTTATTTTCAAGTGAAATAGGTATGTTAAATCGTTATTTAGTTTTTCCATATCTGAGGTTTGATTCCAAAAATTAACAGAGGTACTGATGACTTCGTAGATCTCTTATTTGAATATTTAATTCCAATAGACTATAGTGTACAAGAACTGGTTACCTAAAAGTACCTATGCATCACAATATATGTTATCTTTTCTGAGCTCCAAACTAGGACACAAATATTGAGAATGGTGCTAGAAAGTCTACTACCGAAGAAATTACAAACAAGAATCTGAAAAATAGTTTCTCATCTTCCATGGAGTGATTTAACGTTTAAGTAGATTTGTATAAGTCATGAAGATGAGATTCCTGAGAGAATTTGTGTCATTTCAAGTGTTCAAAAAATGTAATAGAATCTAATTAACAGTATTCTTCAAAGTATGATGTTCTACATTGCATAATTTATAAGTAAATATTTATATCTTGGTAAATTTGCAAATAATTTGACTTCCCCTTATTGTCTTTAATTCTGCTGGGAAAATAAAATTGTTTGACAAAGCACAGGATTCATCATTAAGAGGCAAGTTTCTGCTGCTTATCTTCCATTCTGTGTGTTTTCCAGACAGATAAGAAAAAGCAATAACTTACCTGGATTGGATGAGTTAGCAAATGTAATTACTTTATAAACATGGTCAGGGTGCTATTTTAGAATGTCAAAAATTGTGTATTTTATAATCCCAGAATTTTAGCTGAAAGCTGAGAACAATGGGAGAAGATTATACTCAGTTTCTAATGACTAACTAGTACCTTTTTATAGATGGCAAATCTATCCATTATTCTTATCCTTTTACTATGTCTACATAACATAATAACAGAAATTTCAAAGATATATTTAGGAAGGAAGGAATTTATAGTGGTAACATGTACCTTCCAAATTGGATAATTTTCTTCTTCTCCATTAAATTAAACAAAGTGGGAAAGAGAACCACTAACAGAAATTGGGATTGACTATATAAGAGGCAAGTGGCATTCTATGGCTCAGATTGATAATTGGTGACTTGAAACAGCTTTGGAATTCCCACATATTAAAATTTCAATGGAAATTCGGATAGTCCTTTTCTGTTAGTTGGTTGATTTTCTTTTGTTTTCTCAACAAAGTTGAGTTGTCTTGACTACCATATTAGACATTACAAAAAGAGGGGAAAACAACAGCAACAAACAATAATGCTTGTTTGGAATGACCATGAAAGGCCGCCTTGTAAAATAATCTGTAAAATTCTCCATCAGAAAGGCTTTTAAGACTAAGCACAAAACCATTTGACTTCTTTGAATTAGATTGCTAAATAAGTACACTCTCTGAGGTTCCATCTTAAACCTGGTTAGGATGGGGAACATTTGAGATTTTCATCCTTGATGGACTGTCCCTTGCTACACTAATTAAGGAGAGCCTAAGTTTAGTGTACTCTTTCTAAGACAAATTAGAGTCCTGCTACACACGCTGTGTATGGAATCCAGTGCTGTATTATCCTACTGAGATAGATTATTGAGTTATATGTAACTGACTAATTCAAGTTATTGAAGCTAATTTGAAATTGACCAAATGCAGTTGTATTAGGGAATGAAAGCAGAAGGAGCCCCCAAATTGATGGCTTCTCAGAGCTGAGACGATCCACCTTTGACCATACACATCTCAGTGCAGAGGCTCATGTCTCCCACCAGGCTGCCATTATGGATGCTTCATCCCCATTTCTAAACTTTTTAGCTAAACAAACTTCATGCTTGGTAAATTGTATTTTGTCTCATGAGTTTGGTCAAGAATTGATGTCCAGTTCACTGCTGCTGATCCACCCAAGTTGATAAAACATCTACTCACTGTACCCTTTGTTTTACCTTGACTGTTTTCTCGGTATTCCCAGTTCAACACTTCAACGGATCCTTTTAAAGTATATTGTCATGCCACTCCTTTGCTCCACATTCTGTTTCCTATCTCCACAAAAATCAAAAAGTAACATTTTCATAATGCCCAGAAAGGCATTAAACCATCCGACCTCCCTTCACTCACCTCTTTCCTTTTTTTTTCCACTCACCTCTTTCCAACTGCTGTTTCACCCCATGTGAGTCATGTGGGCCTCAACACTGTTCCTAGGGCACACCTCACTCATTCCTACTCATTCCTACTCCAGGGACTATGTGCTTGCTTATCCTTTGCCTGGAATATCCCTTGATCCAGAAACTTATGGTTTTCTTCTTCATATCTTTCAAATCTCTGTATGAAAATTACCTTTTAGTGAGGATACCCCTATCCTTCCCATTAAAAATGGAAACCTTCACCAGAGCTTACTTGCCTTTTATTTTATTATTCATAACATTTTCTACCTTAACGTATCATATGTGTTATTATTTTATTATCTGCCTTTATCACTTGCTGATGGTTGACCTCCTTGTGGGCAGGTTATTTTTGGAAAAGCCCGCTGTTACTAAGGAAAAAAAAAAAGGCTGGCAGCAGATATTGATAAATATTATATAAGAATTTCTTTCTATATGCAAAATATTTAAGCTGCATTATTTTTAAAAGATTTATATTTATCCATATTAGAGAGAAAGAGAGTGAGCAAGGAGAGGGGCAGAGGGAGAGAGAATCTTCAACAGACTCCCCACTGAGCGTGGAGCCCACGTGGGTCTCAGTCTCAGTGAGACACTGAAATCATGACCTGAGCCCAAACCAAGAGGTGGAACCTTAGTCAACTGAGCCACCCAGGTATCCCATTTCAGCTGCATTATAGAGTAGTTTGGCCAGATTTATGTTTGATTCTCTTTATTATGTGTGCAAAAATGGCTCATTACAGGAAATTGCTGTAAACTTTCTTTTCTTAAAATATCAGTGAGAAAAATATATTTTACTTGAATGGATGTTGCTTATACTGATGATTGGTTTAAAAATTGAAATTATTGGGGAACCCTGGGTGGCTCAGTGGTTTGGTGCCTGCCTTTGGCCCAGGGCATGATCCTAAAGTCCTGGGATCGAGTCCTGCATCAGGCTCTCTGGATGCAGCCTGCTTCCCCTCTGCCTGTGTCTCTGCCTCTCTCTCTGCATACTCATAAATAAATAAAATTGAATTTAAAAAAAAATTATTGATTGATTCGTGAGAGACACAGTGAGAGGCAGAGACATAGGCAGAGGGAGAAGCAGGCTCCATGCAGAGAGCCGGATGTGGGTCTTGATACTGGAACCCCAGGACCACTTCCTGAGCCGAAGGCAGACACTAAACTGCTGAGTCACCCAGGCATCCCTAAAAATTGAAATTATAAAATCTTAATTCTATTAAGATGGTATCATAGTTAGTTGAGGACAATGAACCAAGAAGGTGAAGACTCTGAGTTGAGAAAAATGACCAGAAAAAGAATGTGAAAATGCCAATAAAATGGAAAAAAAATTCTTCAAATTTTAAATGTATGCTTGGAGATAATTTCAAGCAAGGATTGATCTGGGTTCTGTTGATGACATTCATACCAAGCAGTAGAATCAAAGTGTTCAATGATGTAGAAAAATCTTATAAAGATACACATTTCATCTTCCTTACATTTGTCTCTGAGAATGATTATTGATTTTTTTCTTTTATTTTTCATCTTTATCAAACGATAAGAGTGAAATAGACAGGGACAGAGACAAAGAATTATGCAAATGCTAACAGAAAGACAGCAAGAACACAGCACACAATTTTTTTTTATTTCGAAAGTGAATTGAAGAAACAACTAAACAAAGTACCTACTGATTTTATGCCAGATTTTGCTATGAGTTAGAAACACAAGTCCTCCAAAGAAGATTATATATCTACATATATATTTACATAATTCATAGGGATACATATGTATGAAATTAAATGGTAGAAGTGAAAGAAATGGAAAAATAGCATCTGTATGAAAATACCTGACCTGTTAACAAAACCTTAATCTATTCCAAAGGAAATAAGAAAAAACAAACATATTTCACTTAAACCATTTTCAGTGAACTCGTGCTTGTGCTCGACCTTATTCCTGTTCACATTCTTTCAGTTACGAGCTTGAATTGTAGTGGGTATGTATAAATTCCATCCTACCTGCATAGAGTCCATACACAGTGGTAGAGGAAAAAAGCTACTTGTTTTTATGAAATGTGCAAAACAGGCAAAAATATAGACGTGTAAGTACAGTAGAGGATGCTTACGATAGGGAGACTGGTGGATTAGGGAGTGATCCCTAATAGATATGGCATCTTCTTATGGAAATGATGAAGGTGATCTAAAATTACCATCACAATGGTTGGATGTATAGATACAATAATGGAACTAAGTGGGGGAACCGTACTATCACGTGTGAATGAAATCTGTACCATTATGTGATGTGGCGTGAATTTTATCTCCATAAAAATGTCAGATTTTTCAAGGTCTCCAGTATATCCTGGTTACTTTGAGAAATTAAGCACTTACCTGGCTCTCATTCTTCTTTTCTTCCCTTTTTTTTTTTTTTGTTAAGTAACTTTTGCATATACATGACAAGCTGATCTTATAATTCCTTAATTTTTATAATTCCTTAATTTTATCAAGTACAATGCTTTTAATTTTGTCTGCAATGACGTGGGAAGACAATAAGTTCTTCAGCATTTCTAATGAATGTAGGATTGCAAAATTTGTATCTTCCGGCCTCTTAAAAAATATCCCAATATGTTTTCTCTTTTCACTTAGATTATTTTTCTTTTTTTTTCTTTTCTTTCTTCCTCAAATTTAATATTCTTCATTTGTCAGAAGCAGAATCCTGATGCCTAAGAGTAATACAATAAAGAAACTTTTATTAAGAGGAAGATAGGGAATAGGAATAGGAAGTAGTAAGGGAAGGGAAGAAGGGAGAAGACAGGATGAGGAATAACAGCAATATCCAAAAATTTATGATCCTGGCTTTTTCCTTAAATGAAAACTCCTGGGACACCTGGGTGGCTCAGTCGGCTAAGGGGCATTGGTCTTCAGCTCAGGTCTTTATCCTGGGGTCCTGGGATCAAGTCCCACATCGCTTCTCCCCCTGCCTATGTTTCCGCCTCTCTCTGTGTGTCTCTCATGAATAAATAAATAAAATCGTAAAGGAAAAAACTCCTTTGTTAGGGACCAAGAAATGATAAATATGTTATATATGTTTTTATGGCCTTCCAGTTAATTAGGCTTGTTTCTCTTGTTTATTTCCCAAGAATAAGCTGGAGGTATTGCATATTCGGGAAGGTAGAGACTTTATCAGAATTATATGATAGTGACTGGTACTGAGGGGTAACCAACACAAGTATCTAGTCCAGTTCTTAACAGAGGAGTGATGAGGAAACCACAGTTTTAAGTGTGGAGGCCGAGAAAATTAAGGCCATTCTACCTTAAGTTCAGCATTAGCACAGGTACAGCCATCTCAGGCCCCTGTGAATGAGAGCTGACCTTTACCTTACTTCAGTTACAGGAAAAAACAGCTTAATGCCCTAGAAAACCCCATATTAGAATGAGAACAGAGCTTGAAGAATTCCTGCCCCCCTGCTGGAGGTTCCCTAGACCACCCCATAAAACCCAGCTGGAACCCACCTCAGGGTCCAAGTCCCTGCTCCTCTGTGTCGGGTGTACTTGGACCCCAGCTCAAGCTTGTTAATAAACCCTCGTGCACTTGCCTCGGTGTCGGCTCCTCGGTGGTTTCTCAGATTCGCAATCTTGGGCACAACATTGAGAACCATATGACGGTCTAAGGGGAAGCAAAGAGGTGAAGCAGAGGCCAATAACAAAAGGGAGTCATTACCACATGGAGTTTAAGGATCAAGGAAGAGAAACCTGTGACAAAAGCCAGGAGACAGATGGTAACGTAAAAATGGACCTTCCAACAGGGGCTGTTGCTATAGAGGAGACAGTCACTGTCAAGATCTTGCCTTGACTGGGAGGGAGGGGCCCAGGGTAATAATGTAAATTTCTGTGCTTCCTTTTTTTTTTTATCTTATCTATTTATTCAATTATTTTAAGTAAGCTGTAACCCAGTGGGGACCTCAAACTCACAACCCTGGGGCCAAGGGTCCCATGCTTTACCAATGGAGTCAGCCAGGTTCCCTTAAACTCCCCTGCTTCTTATTGGCTGATCCCAACTTGAAAATGCCTGAAAAAAAAAATGCAGATAATGGAATTTTTAGATGTCACCTACTAGGGAAACAGATCACGGCAGATGAGTAGAGAACCTGGAGAGTGTTAACAAATGATAGATGGAAACTAGTGACCCCAATCACCCTGACAACATGCAAATTAGGTACTTAATGGAGTTGTAGAAATGGTAAACCAGTCAGTTAACTAGAAAAGTCCTGGGGTAAGAATAACAAAAGCACAGTTGGGGATTGCATGCAGGTAGGTGTAGAGGACAGATAGTAGACAAGGGTAGAGACATAAAACAGAAAAAAAAAAAAAAAATGACCAAGCACCAGAGTGCTTCAGTGGGCCTGGATCCTGGACAGTGGAGCACCAAGGAGCGACATCATGACCTAGGACTACTGTGTAGTGACATAAGTTTATCCCCAAATGCTTTCTTAGGGAGATAAATGAGAAGCATTTACCTTAATAGATAATCTGAACTCCGATTGGCAAAGTATTTACCAACCCCCCGCCCCCAACACAAACACAAATGGAGATTGTTTTAGATTAGAAGAATTAGTATTCTCAATATATGTTTTAGGTTTCTCCTGCATTTAGAGGAGCGGAGTCTATTGAGCAAGAGGAAATCAGTCACAAATTAAGAATGTTGTTTTGCCACCCGATTGTCTACATTTCAACAATTCAATGATGACTTTTCCCCCAACGCATGCAGTTGCCAGTCTACTTACCCTTACAGAGATCCCCCTTTTCATTAGCCTTATCACTTTTTCCAATCAGTTGTCCCAGACCTGCTTTCATTTGGACTTGCTGGCAAACCCTAAGTCCTGCACCGCAAGATGCATTGCATTAACACCTACTACCTAGAATGTCTTCCTTTTTTTTTTTCATTTTTTTCTTCCATTTGGTTTTGTTTTTACTATTGGCCTATGCCCTGCCATGCTTTTATTCATCCAAGATCTAACAGTATTAGAGGTGCTAATGAAGAGTAGTCTTTTGTCAGATAATTTCTGGTTTTCAATTGGCCCATAAGCCTTGCCTTTCAGTAATATCACTCTCTTTATCCTGAAACTATCTCTTCAAATGCTGTGTGTTAAGTATAAAGTCAGTGCACCACCTAAGTACAGGTTTCTCTACTGAGAGTTAAGTTCCATAGAGGCTCCAGTTTAGGGGACTTGCTCACACTCATAATTTAGTAGGTGGCAAAGCAAGAAATGCCATCTGGCTGTATGTCTGAGCATGTCCAGTGCCTTTTCCAGTAGGCAACCCTGATTTTTTTTTACAAAAGAACATGATGCATAACACATATGCATTTTAATGTAATTACTCTCTTTTTAAAATTTTTATTTATTTACCTTAAATGAACAATAAATATATTGATTATGCTATTTATATATTAGGCTTGTTTATATATATATATATATATATATACATATGATCAAATATATAATATATTTATTATATTATTTATAGAGCAGAGGGGAGAGGCAGAGAGAGGGAGAAGCAGTTTCTCTGCTAAGCAGGAAGCCCAATGTGGGGCTTGATCCCAGGACCCTGGGATTATAACCTGAACCAAGGCAGATGCTTAACAGATTGAGCCACCCAGGCCCTAATTACTTTCTTAAATAATTTTCTGCTTTGGAAATAAAGATGAGAGCTCCCAGTATATTCCACAGTTTTTAATTTTGTGTTTTAATATACACAGATGAAAACATAATTTTTGTGTAAAGATACATTGCCCAAAATTATTTTATTGTCATCAATATCTCAAGTTCCCTTTTAAGTTTTTGATAAAGACATAATTTGATGTTAGGTTTCCAGTATATCTAAGAATGCAATATGTGCTTAAGCGTCTTTCTGTAACATTATATTAGCGTGGTGTATGAAATATCACTTTCTTTCTCAAATAGAATATACTATAGAATTAATTTATTGTTGGAGTTGAATTTCACTCTATAATAAATGGTTTGATTTACTTATTTAAAAAGAAACTGGCAGTATTTCTCAGAATGTACTCAGTGAAAAATTATTAGATTTCTGGGCTCTAACCGGAGATTCTGATTCCATAGTTTTAGATGAGACCAGAGAATGTGCATTTCAAACAAGTTGTCTGGTCTAAGTTATGCTGCAAATTCAGGCTTTATTAACTAGTGCCATGAGGGTAGCCATAAATCACATGATTACTTCTCTAAATAAAAAAGTAAATGTGGTGATTTCCCTTATTGAATTGTCTAAAGAATAATTTCTTATATTGATTCATGTGTTTGTAGGAAAAAAAGTAATCTGAATTGCCCATATTTTATTGTTGAATCAATCTTTTCATAGACGAACCCATCATGAAAAGTCTATAGAAAAAAAAGTCTATAGATATGTAAGTATAATTTTTATGTATATATAGGTATACATGAAGTCACCTATATCCAAAAATTCCTATATATGTGACTCTGTGTGTGTACGTACATCAATTTAAAATGTATTATAGACACTTTCAAGGAATATTTTTCAATACAATGATATAACCTTAGCAAAGCATATGAATTAAAGAAAAATACATGGATATTACAAAAAAAGCATTGGCTTGATTGTGAGCTCCTTGATATCAGGAGCACTGTCATTATTTTCATCTAAAATACTTTTCAAGGGTACAATTCAGCTGTTTTTACTGGAAAAAGTTCACTTTGCTCTTATGGTATCAGCATCTTCTATTTTTCTCTGGAATCATATTATCCCTCAATCATTGGAATAATTAATGACATTTCTATAGTCCCCAGATCAGATGGAAAAGAACTTTTTTTTTTAATCTTTTAGTTGACTTTATTTAGTTATTTTTTTAGAACAGGTTTGTGTTCACAGACAAAATGAGGGGATAGTACAGAGATTTCCCATCTACCCCCTCCTCCCACACATTCTCCATTATCAATGTCCCCTCCCAGGGATACATGTGCTACATATGATGACCCTGTACTGACGCATCATAATCACTCACAACCCATGGTTCACAGAACAGCTCACAGTGTTCATATTCTATGGGTCTGGACAAAGGTGTAATGGCACGTATCTATAATTATGGTGTCACACAGAGTATTTTCACTGCTTTAACAATCGCCTATTTTCTGCCTGTAAATCCTTTCCACCACTGAGCGCCGCCAACCACTGATCCATTTACTGTAACCATAGTTTTATCTTTTCCACAACGTCACATAGATGGAATCATACAGTATGTAGCCTTTTAGAACTGATTTGCTTACTAATATTAATTTAAGGTTCCCCTATGTCATCTCATGGCCCGATAGCTCATTTCTTAGTGCTGAGTAATATTCTGTTACCTGAATGTACTGCAGTTTATTAATCCCTTCATCAACTAAATAATATCCTGGTTGTTCCAAGTTTGGGCAATTATGAATGAAGCTGCTTTCACCATCCATTTACAGGTTTTGTGTTGAGATTGTTTTTTGACTATTTTGGGTGAAATACCTAGGAAAGTGATTGCTGGATTATATGATAAGAGTATGTATTGCTTTGTGAGAAACCTGCCGAAGATCTTCCAGAATGTCTGTGCCATTTTGCATTCCGCCAGCAATGAGTGAGTTTGTACTGTTCCACATCATTGCCAACCATTTGCTCTTGGCAGCGTTCCAAATTTTGGCTGTTTTAATAGGTATGTAGTGGTAAGGTTGTATTTTCATTTATTTATTTTTATTGTGGTATAATGTACACAATATTAAACTTACTATTTTAAACATTTTAAGTGTACGGTACATTCACACTCTCATGTAACCATCACTACTATCCATCTCCAGGACTTTTCCATCATTCCAAACTGAAACTCTGTACCCATCAAACAATAATTCTCTAATTCTCTCTTTCCCAACTACTGGCAGTCCTTACTCTGCTTTCTTTCTGTATACATTTAACTGTTTCAGATATCTCATACTAATGGAAGCATGCGATATTTGTCCTTTTGCATCTCTTATTTCACTTAGCGTTATATCTTCAAGGCTCGCCCACATTGTATCATGTGTCAGGATTTCATTCCTTTGTAAGGCTGGGCAATATTCCATTGTGAGTATATGCTGCTTTTGTTTATCCATTCATCCACTGCTGGACATTTGGGCTATTTCCATCTTTTAGCTACTGTAAATAATGTCACTACAAATATTGCTGAGCAAATATCTATTTAAGTCTCAGTTTTCAATTATTTTGGGTGCATATCTAGAAGTGGGATTTATCTTGTAACCACTCCTTCTTTTCTTTTAAAATTTACTTATTTCAGAGAGAGAGAGTTTGGAGAGTGGGGCAGAGGCAGAGGGAGATGGAGAATCCAAGTAGACTCCCCACTGAGCACAGACCAATTGCATGCAGCCTCCTTCCCAGGACCCTAAGCTCATGACCTGAGATGAAATCAAAAGTTATATGTTTAACCAATTGAGCCACTCAGGCACCCCTAACTTGTACATTTTCCAATTCTAATATGTTCACTTGAAGCCACAAAACTCATGGAGTAAATAATCAGAACAAATTAATCTTGAGTTATCATTTCATTTTGTTTGGTTTGGTTTATTTAGAAATACTGAATAGTACTTCTGAAGCCTATTTTGCTAACAGGTACAAGGAACTATCAAAGAAGAGGTGGAGTTCAATTATATTTTATTTTTCCACCTCAAACTGAATAAGACATTTAGTTAAACTGATTTAAGTATTGAGGTTATTTTTTAAAGACATAAGTGTTAACATATTTTCTTTATTAAAAAATCATGACATTTAATGAACATTTGGACTGCATTTGTCCATGTAAAATAATGATGCCAAAATATTCTAAAACACTAGCTACGTATAATATTAACTTGCATTTTTTCATGCAATGTATTTATTGCACATAAAATATTACATTGGCTATTGTTCAGGACATAAAGTGGTTCAATTATAGCCAAACTTTTGGGAAATTGTAAGAAAAGCAGACTTTCAATAAAAGTTTCCTTTTCAAGTTATTTCTATCAAACTTCTTTTATGTTCTTTGCTCTATTATTGCAATGAGTCAAATGGCAGATTTTTTAAATCTATAAATAATATGTAAGCTTTCTACATCTGGTAATGGTGGATGAGGTCATTGAGACTAAAGGCAATTTTTCTACTAAAGGCGATTAAGAAAACTGGACAATATAGATATTTTAAAAATCTGCTTGTGGATATCAGAGAGCTAACAAAATTGCCAAGAATTTCTGGGCTAACTTCCCAGGGAAGAAGACAAAACATATTCAGAGGTCTGATTCTAGCATTTGGACGTATTTTTTTCCCCGAGTGTTTACTTGCCTTTTATGAAAGAGACAGCAGACAACTTGAGGTGATGTGCTTTTGAGAGGCTTATATGGATATGAGGACAGAACTTGGAGACCAGATTTGCCCATGCAGGGGAGTTCTGCTAACTGGAATCTTTATTTTATTACCCTGAAAGAGCCAGTCATGCATTTTTATTGGCACTTAACCAAAATCTAACTTTGAATCATATTAACCCTTGAAATTAAAATATCAATGTTGGGGCAGCCTTGGTGGCTCAGTAGTTTAGCACCTGCCTTCAGCCCAGGGTGTGATCCTGGAGGCCTGGGATGGAGTCCTACATAGGGCTCCATGCATGGAGCCTGCTTCTCCCTCTGCCTGTGTCTCTGCCTCTATCTCTCTCTGTGTGTCTCTTGTGAATAAGTAAATAAAAACTTAAAAAAAATACAAAATAAAATATCAGTGTTGGTATACTAATGGCCTGAGGCGTCTGGGCAAAAATATTACATCAGAGGGGATATATCCCCTTATTTATAATCAATATTCAGAAACGTGTTTTAAATGTAGTTTCTACACCTGATCAAAGTCAATGAGGCCTGTGAGGAGTAAAGGCAATATAAATAACAACCAGTAAATCAACAGAAGCTAGAAATACAAAGGGGTTCCAGATATTGGACTGATTAAGGACATAAAATATGAGATAAAGATTTTGTAGGTGAGTGAACTGTAAAAGAGCATAGGGATACCTTAAAAGAAGCATTATTTTAATAATAAATATTCTTATGTTGAAATAACAATGTCATAGAAAAAAAATGAGAAAAAAGTTGAGTGGCATCCCAGACCCAGTAGGAATACTAAAGGTGGAAAAATATAAGGAAAGAGAGAAGATCATTGAAACAGTGTAAGGGAAAACACACACACACACAGAATCAAATTAATAGCAATGGAAATGGTAACTATGTCAGTACATTTAAATTAATTGTGACTGCATAAAATCCTGTGGAAATTAAATAAAATATTTAGTCCTGAAATACAGAATGGCAGGAGCATATAATTTAATAGAGTGAAATAGAGATAAAATTAAAAAAATATTTTATTTACTTATTCATGAGAGACACACAGAGAGAGACAGAGACACAGGCAGAGGGAGAAGCAGGCTCCCTGCAGGGAGCCTGATGTGGGACTCGATCCCAGAACCCTGGAATCACGACCTGAGCCAAAGGCAGATGCTCAAAGGCTGAGCCACCCAGGCGTCACTAGACATACTATTTATATGGTCCTTACATTGTCCTGGGAAAAAGTGAATGAGCCAATGAACATTGGGTTTGACAAATTAGACATACATATTTAATAGTAATAAGAAAATAATTCTAAAAATATATGTAATTTACAAGCCAATGGGGGAGACATAACAGGAAATACTAATACCTTACAGTCAGTATAAACTATAGAAACAAGAGACATTTGTTCTATTGCCTTGTATATATTCTTATGCTTAAAATTAAAAAGATATAAAAATTTAGAATTAACACTGTTTTTGCCAGAACAAAGTAATCGAATAGCCAATGAAGCCAACAACTTTTTAAATACCATTTAAACTGCTTTGGAAAAAACAAAGTTATTATCTTTACTAGCTCTAACTTACCCAAAACTAGGTGATTATATTCTAAATTTTCTTCAGACACATATACCTATAGATTAGAGATTATCTAACATGTAGACATATTTCCATATAATAAGGTTTATATGATATGTTATATACATATTTTATATAATCAATATCAATTGCATATAAAAATATCTATATTAATATTCTCTCTTGAGAAAAGCTGGCTTGCCAAAATAATCGCACGACACACAAAATTCAAAACAAATTTCTGTTTCTGTCAATTTTTCTGGGCACCAGAATAAAAAAATATCAAGGAATCAGTATGTTGTTTGATACAATAAAACTCAAAAGTTTTTTTTTTTTTTTTTTAAAACTCAAAAGTTTTTTTCTGTATTTGTACAACATAGAGGTTGACACACTGATTAATATCCTGGCCTTCATCAATTGTTGTGAAGGGGAGCTGAACATGGATCGGTGGAATAATAAAGCAATTGCTAAAAATGATTTCAGGGCAGGGGACACCTGGGGGGCTCAGGGATTGAGCATCTGCCTTCAGCTTAGGGTGTCACCTCAGGGTTCCAGGATCAAGTCCCACATCAGGCTCCTCTCAGGGAGCCTGCTTCTCCTTCTGCCTATATCTCAGCCTCTCTGTGTGTCTTTCATGAAGAAATATGTAAGATCTTAAAAAAAAAAAAAAATTGGGGGCATACTGGAGAATTTTCTCTTCTAGGCTACTGTATCCTAAGCTAGAGTTAATGCCATTGTATCTAGCATTTGAGACTGACATTTTTTTTTTTTTAAATCTTTGCACTATGTAGTTGGTTGAATATTTTATTTAAATTCCAAGCCAAAGTTCGGGACTCCATACATTCCAGTATCATATGTATCCAGAAGTTGAGAGAAACAATGGGATTATATCATCTTGTTTCACTGGAAGCCTAGTGCTTCCACCTCCTGGACTAGATACTCTGATCTTCAGAGGTGTAATTTAACAAAGCATACTAATTCTTATAGCTGCCAGTATAAAGTCCTTAAAACTCAAACAATCCTTGTGTAGAGTCCACCACCATTTCTTTGGGGTATTTGCTTTGGTCAAGGTCAGCAGTGTCCTCTATGCTTTTAATTTTAATGGTACTTTTCAGTTCTCATATTGCTTGAGCTTTCAGCATCAATCAGCAATACGGACAAATTCTACCTCAAAACATTCTCTGTCCTACATCTCTAACATTTTTTTTCCCCTCCAGATGACAAAAAAATATTTCTCTCTAGGTCTATAATTTCTCTAAACCCAATGCTGAGGACAGTATCCAAACATACAATGGTCTGGATATATACATACATACATACATATAGTAGTTTCTGACCAAATGAACAAAGAAACGAACATAAGTAACTCTTTGACATCTACTTTTGGATAAATAGCAGATATCTTCAACATAAGTCCAAAAAATATACAGTAATCATATTTTTAAAACCACGACTCGCCTTTCCTAAGCAATACAAATGCCACAATACAATTTCTTAATAAAAAAATAAATCGTGTCTTATTCCTTTTTGCCCATCACGCCTCCTCACTTACCCTCACATGAAATATTGCATATTCAACTTAATGTTCATTAATTTACAATGTTTATTTGAGTAAATTTACTAAACACTTTTACAGTAAGAATATTTAACATGAAATCTACCATTTTAACAAATATTCTGTTTTATAAAAAGGTATTGTTAACCATGGTCCTCATGTTGTATAACGGGTCTCTAGGATTTGCTCATTTTGGACAACTGACACTTTATATTGGTTGAATAGCAATTCATTTCCCTCTCCTATCCAGCCTTGCCAATCACCATTCCACTCTTCACATCTATAAGTTTGACTATTTTAAATACCTCTTAAAAGTGTAATTATTCTGTATTTGTCCTTGTGTGACTGCCTTTTTTCACTTGCATCATGTCCTCAAGGTGTATTCACATTGATAAACCCCCAGGTTTATTCATATTGCAGGATTTCCTTCTTTTTTAATGGCTTCATGATTTTTTAATGTGTGTACATTTCCTTTACCCATTCATCTGTCCATGGACACTTGGGTTGTTTCTGTATCTTGGCTATCGTGAATAATGCTGCAATGGACATAGGAGTGCGGATAACTCAAGATTCTGGTTTCAGTTATTTTGGGTACTCAGAAGTGGGATTGCTAGATCATACTGTAGCTCCATTTTTAATTTTTTGAGAAAACTCTATACTCTTTCCCATAATGGCTCCACTATATTTTACATTCCTATCAATAACATTCAAGGATTCCAATTTTTCCTTATTCCCTCCCACACTTTCATTTTTATAACGACCATCCTGACAGATGCGATGTATTATCACACTGTGGTTTCAATCTATACCCATTGATGATTGATTAATAATGTTGAGCATTTTTTAATCTGTTGGCAGTTTAGATGTTTTCTTGAAAAAAACATCTAGTCCATAGCTCATCATATATATATATATATTAGATTGTAGGAGTTCTATTTGTATTTTGGATATTAATCCATTATCAAATACATACTGTGCAATCTCCTATTTTGTAGATTGTCTTTTGACTGTTCATTTTTCTCTTTGTCATGCAGAAGCTTTTTAGTTTGATGTAATGCTAGTTGTTTATTTTTTCTTTGCTTGCCTGCCATTACTTAACATGTTTTTTAACATGTATACATTTTGTTTGTTTTACCTACATACTGTATTTGCAAGATCTATGTTCTTTAGAGTAAAAATAATTTGCTTCTTTTTCATTTTCCAGGGAGAATTTCAACTTAGACAATTTTACAGTTTCAAGCAAAAGCTAAAGCAAAGTAGAGATATGAAGAGTAGTGCTTATAATATACTCTTTATTCTATAACTGATCCTCTGTGCCTTGCCTACTTCTAATATGTACACAGACACATTCAACACAATTTTTGTTTTAAACAGGCCATGGTAGGTTCGCTTAGTAATTCATTCAACAGTGCTTATCATGCATCGGATCCTCTTGTCCAACAGTAGGGACTCTGAACTAGAAGAGATGTGATCTCTGTCATTCAGGTACTCCTTTGCTACACTAATTGGCAATAAAATATATAATGAATGACTGCTTACAAGTTTTCGTGAAAAATTCCCATCGGATAAACTTAGCTGTCATGCTCTCTTTAAAACAGACTTGAAATAATGTAGTGCAATAGTGACAGCTCAGATACGGTTCCAATTCACAGTTCCATTACGTGATACAGAGCTACCATTGCTGCCACAGGACTTTGTATGGAACCCCAGAAGCCATTTCTTAAGGACTCAATTATCTCTGCATGATGTGGTCCCAAATAATTAACATGCCCTCTAACTAGAGAATGTTGTTCCTTTTCCATGAAAAAATTATATGCTCTTGGCTCACTGCATGAGCATCTAATATATATATACATATATATATTAGTTTATGGCTAACTTCCACATTGTCAGGCAAGACATCTAGCCAATATTTTCAAGTGAAAAATTCCCTAATCAGCTTCATGTAATGAAGCCAACATTTTCACAACTTTTCTGGAATAATAATGTGTTTGCTCCACGAAAATAGCCCCTTTTAGGAAAACTCTGACTCCTGATGATATGTGAATATCTTAAATACATTAGACAGTTTTTCTCTTGATCATTGTCCTGAACATCCAGTTGGAGACCGAGTGTTCATCTCTATTATATTCATTTAGTCAAGGAAGTTAACAATTTTGAGAAATAGATTAAATGATTTTTAAATCATTATTTTCAGTGTATTAGCACCAGTAAAAAAAGTTATGATTTTTTTTAACATTTGATACAAAGCAAACAATGTCACAAATCATAAGAAAATGTCTTGGCCCTTTCACATCTGGGGAAGTTGGTTACATTGTTGTTTCAACTACTCAACAGTGACACAGCACAATGGCATCTATGTCATTCTTTTTACCCATTCCTCAGAAAAAAAGAACAAACTGGTTTATCTTCACGTTAGTGTATGTAATTATAATAAAAAGGCAGAGTATAAAGCTGACCACACCTTTAAAGCCTTGCCTTGGGAAATATTTTTTCAAAAGATAATAAACATTCTGCAGCTGATTTCTCCTTACAACTAGCACTAAATTATAAGTATGCTTTATACTAAGCACTATAAAAGCGGAGTGAGATTGTTACTATTTTCAACTAATCATGATTTGTCACTTGGGACTCTGGTAGGTCATTATCTTCTCTGAGAGCTAGGTATTTCATGTATTTTTTTTAAATACGTGGAATACCATTGCCTGGTTAAGAAAAAAGGGGAAAGGCAAGTGAGAGTAATGCATACAGAATGGTATTTTCCACAAGCGTAAAGTATAGGACTGGCTGAAGCTTTGGGCATTTCTCTTCCAAGTTAAAGAAATGTAAAAGTGATTATAACTTCCAGAACTACTTAGGATATGATATAACTAAGAGTATAATTTATTTTTTCTGTAAAGAGGTTTGGGGTTTGTATAAATGCTAAAGGTAGAACATAAAGATAGTTGTGGCAATTTTTAACTCGAGATTAGTGAATAATACGGTTTCTCAGTTTGGCAAACTTTTGTTTATGAATTATATATTTTAAAAGTACTAAACCATATGTTTCACATTTGTACCTCCACACAGCTCTAAGGACAAGGTACTGTTTTTAAGGTATAGTATTGTAAGTTTATTTGGATCCACTATAATTTTTGGATCTTACTTACTCTACTTGCCCAAGAATATCCAGTTTGCAATGTTTTTAACTATAGTTATTCACTATTCATTACATTTGTATACTCTTTTCTTTGTGCAAACTATGAGATTTCCCATCAATTAAAAAAATGCCAAATGTTAGAATGCTTACTATTTCCATCACCTGCTTGTTGATGAATCTGATAACTGCCATTTTTTTCTAGTAGATAATAAAGATGATGAATCACCTTTGAAGAAAAACTAAATGAGAATGAATATTTTTATGAAATCTCAACACAATTGCTTATTTTAAAATAACTATGCATTTTCATTGAATATATATCATTGGTTTATGACAGTCTGCTGCCTCTCATATTTTAGTGCACAAAATTAAATTAGATGGTTATTAGAAATATGAAATCTGGGCCACCACTACAGAGTTTATGACTCAGTAGATCTAGGAAGGGAATATGGAATTTGGCCTCTTTAATTAGCCTTTCTATGAAAAACCATTCCAGTCAACTTGTCATCTTGTATTCTTGGTCTACTGCTATATCAAAGTCATATAAGATTTCCTGAAGTCTTTCAAGTTTATCTCCTGTTACTCCTGTTTCTTATTTATCATTCAAAAACAGCACTAATTACTATTATTAGTTACTAAACACTGTTGGTTGTTTCACCAACAAAGCTCATTAGAGATGCGTGTTTGCTGACATATTTTAAGATGCCAGATAATCAAATCAGGACATGCCATTTCATAGGGAGCAAGGCTGGTTACAAGAATGAGTCTAGAACCTCAATTTTAAAAGAAAAATTAAAATTCCAATGGGATTTGTATACACAAGTTTCTTCAATATTTTAAAAAGAGAACAATAGGAAGTTATAACTGGGCTATCTCACCTTCATCCCTGGGTGAGCAGTAGGCACTAACTGAGGGCAGAGGCTTTGGGATCACAGAGGAGCAGAAATAGAATACAGATTAAACCAAAACTGATCACCACCATCACTGCAGTTTTTCAGTTGCATAAGCTAAGCTAGTAAATTCTCTTACTGCTCACCATTTTGAGTTGTACTTTCTATTACATGTGGTTAAAATCATCTTAACTGTTTGGATATCTAGAGGATTGAATGCATTGTACTCTGTGATAGTTTCCACAAGTCCAGTCTTAGATATTTAGCTTATTGTATAATATATACATGCAGAATGGCTCATAGGCACCTCAAAATCAATATATCCCAGGGCATTCTTAATCCCCAAAGTCTGTTTTTCCTTTTATTACCTCATGATGGCACAAGTTTTGTGAATCCACTTAGGAACTAGAGCCAGAAATCTGCAGGGCATTTTCAATACATTTGGATTTTATTCCCTGTACCCTGTGGCATTCTAGTAAATGTTTAACAACTAGTTTTATAGATAAAGGAGAGTTTTGACTTGAATCTTTCTCAAATTTGTATGACATAAACACTCCCAACAGTGGCTGATTTTTTTTATAATAAATTTATTTTTTATTGGTGTTCAATTTACCAACATACAGAATAACACCCAGTGCTCATCCCGTCAAGTGCCCCCCTCAGTGGCTGATTTTATTCTACGAACACCGTCAATGTTCTCCTCTGAGAACTGGAACCAAAACGCTTGAAGAAAGTGTAGGGATTATCCGAGTGTGATCCCTGGATCAACAATATCAGGATCTTCATTTTTAAAAGATTTTTTAAAAATATTTTATTTATTTATTTTTGAGAGAGAGACAGAGATAACAAGAGACAGTATGAGTGAAGAGGAAAGGGAGAAGCGGGGTCCCCACTGTGCATGGAGTGTGTCACAGGGCTCTATCCAGGGAACCTGGAATTCATGACCTCAGCCTAAGGCAGACACTTAATTGACTGAACCACCCAGATGCTCCAACATCAGAATCTTCTGTGAATTCATTATAAATGTAAACTTTTCATCCCACCTCACTGAAAAAAAAAGAAAAGAAAAGAAACAAAGAAACCCCCAAACAAAGAAAACATCTCTGTGGTTGGTATCTGTTAATCTGTACTTTAAGAAGCTCTTCTGATGATTCTTCTTTGTGATCCAATTGCCCATTGAAAGACTAAATTATTACAGTAGTACGTCAGTAAGAGTTTTCCAGAGAAACAACCAGTAAAGAGGGTGTGTGTCTGTGTGTGTATATATCTGTCTGTGAGATATTTTTTCCAGATTTTATTTACTTATTTAGTTATTTGAGAGAGAGTGTGCACACATAGGAGGGGTAGAGGCAGAAAGGAAAGAAGAAGTGGAGGGAGAGAGTCTCAAGAAATTCTGTGCTGAGCATGGAGCCTAATGGGGTGGGTGGGGGGCTCAATCTCATGACCCTGAGACAATGACCTGAACCTAAATCAAGAGTCAGACGCTTAACTGACTGAGCCACCTAGGTGCCCCAAGAGAGATTTATTTAATGAATTGGCTCACATGATTGTGGGACAACTCTATATGGCAAGTCCTAGCCTAGTCCTAATGAATTGGCTCACATGATTGTGGGACAACTCTATATGGCAAGTCTTAGCCATATAGGGCAGGCCTGTAGGCTGGACACTCAGGAAGCATTGCAATGCAGTCTTGAAGCTGAACTTTTTTTCTGGGAAAATTCAGATGTTGCTTATGAAACTTCAACCAGTTGGATGAAGCCCATCCGTATAGGAAGTGTCATCTCTTTTACTCAAAGCCAACTGACTGGAGATGTTGGTCAAACCTACAAAATACCTTCTTGGCAACATGCAGATTTATTTTTGAGTAAATAGCTGGGTCCTATAACCTTGCCAAGTTGGTACCTAAGATTAACCATCTCAAGCAGCTAGCCTTGAGTAATAGAATCATTTTACTCTTGTGTTCCTCACAAGATATAATAGATGGATGGATGGATGGATGGATGGATGGATGGATAGATAGATAGATAATAGATATAGATCTGTATTTTTTAAGATTTTATTTATTTATTGATGAGACACAGAGAGAGAGGCAGAGACACAGGCAGATGGAGAAGCAGGCTCCCTGTAGGGAGCCCGATGTGGGACTCGATCTGGGAACCTGGGGTCACGACCTGAGCCAAAGGCAGATGCTCAACCGCTGAGCCATCCAGGCGTCCCTATACATGTGTATTTTGGTTTCTAGAATGTGTTAAACTCTTTTGTTTGTTAAGCCATTATATATGGTTCACTTGCAATAGTTTCCTTCTTAATTCTTTACCTAATTCCCATTCAACTCCTATTTCTTCTTAAGTGTTATTTGCTCAGAGCAGTTTTCCTAACTCTCCATTTAATTAGACACTTCATTTTATTTTTATTAAGAATACTTTAATTATGTAGTTATATATATGTTTATGTATTTAATGTTTAATTTTACAGCTACTCTGGAGGCTGAATGAGAGCGGGAAATGCATCTCTTTATATGGCTTACATTCATTGTCACTTTTAATTGTTGTACTTAATGGGGAGATATCATCCTCTTTTTTTTTTTCTGAGGGGACTAGCTCTTCTGGGGTTATATAGCGCAGTTAGCTGAGGTGCTTGCTGTGGGAATTGGGAATACACATGGGTAGTGGAAGAAATACCAGGTATAACCTCAAGACCAGTTACAGAAATGAAGACTGTAATTGTCATGAGTATTTCTTATTTTATTATGAATATGTTTGTGTGTATATAGTAAGCAAATACTTTTGTTCTTCCCTCTCTTTTCCCATTATCATGTAACATGTGTGTTGAGTTTATATGATAATCTTTAAGTATGGTTAGTATGATTTGGGCTATACAGGATAGTTGTAGCATGTTAGGTGAAATATGACAAGGATATAACCTTAAGTTTTTATTTAGAGTTTAAATATGGTTGAGGAAGATGCATATGGATAACAACTGGACAAGGGATACACCTACTGGTGGTTAGTTTTATGTGACAACTTTACAAACTTTATAATGCAGAGTTTTGTAAACATTCGAAATTACATATATGATTGGATGTGTAAAAGCTAGGAAGATGGCGATGGTTTCTTCAGTTACTCAAGAGTAGTTTGTGATCTAATGAAGTCTAAGAACCTCAGCAAGTCTATCTATTATGTCAGTAAATCTGGAAGGCAAGTTGCTATGGGATGAACTGATCCAGAATGTACAATCTCCAGTGTATGATTTATTTAATTGAAACAATGGCTATAACTGGGTAGTAATTCTTTAAGACCAATATATAGGCTTCCTTCATTGTGATTTTATTTATTTTTTTTTTTTCACCGTGATTTTAAAAGGACATGAGGCCTGAACATCCTTCAGTCACAGAACACTTTTGACCTCAATTTCCTGAGCGGAAACATTTGGGAAAGAATTGATTCACCGACTCACAGAGTCCCATTGACTTTTCAAGTGTGAAAAAGAATTTTTATGTATGGGACATGTGAAAGCTATACTTATGAAAAAAATCTCTAATTCTGTAAAATGAGCATGTAGGTGCATAGAACACACCTTAAAGTAAGATTATAATATTTATCCATGAAAGATAAGTATGCTGGTAAATCAACAATATTCCTTTTTATAGTTGCAAAAATTCAAAACACAGACTTTGTAGGCGTCCACTAAAGACAAGAAGAAAGGGAGAAATGAAGAGAAACAGGTAAATTTGTACATCTCTAGTAGAACTACTTTATATACCTAGTGCCTAAAAATGACTATGGAAAGTAACTACAGGATCTAAAAAAGGCTCAGACCTCTATCAGTCCGATAGCTAGAAAATGGTTCTGTCAAGTCCACAGAGTTCTTCCAGAATATTTCCCAAGGCGATATCTCAAGGATTCTGCAGACTAAGCTCTGTGCATTGGCTTCTTTCAGTTTAGCTTTATCACGCCCCCTCTTATATTGAACCACTTCACTCCCATCTCATGCCAAAAATAAATTGTAATCTGTGATCTAGTAGAAACAAATGTATGTGGTTTGGCTGTACCTCGGAGACAATTTAGAGTTGACAGACAGAAATGTTATTACCCTTTCTCATGATGAGGTTTGTATGGATTTGGCTCTCAAATTTTATCTTTTGAAGGGCTTCTGAAGTGTGTGTTCTTGTTCTTTCCAAATTGGAAATAATGCATCTACGCAGAGAATGACATCTCCTTCTTGCCTATACAAACCACAAGTTAAATAAATTGTCCCATATTTTGTTCCTTATGTTAAAAATAAACCATTTATTAGAAATTCATTTTTTCCATGTGTATAGAAATAATTCAAATAAAAACACAACTTCACAAGTATCTTCATTTCCCTTGTTCATTCTGACAGGCTATTATTCACCTGCACTTGTAATTTCTATTCCTTTATTTGTCTGCCACAAGGAATCCAAAAGGGGGTGGTGGTGCTTTAATATGATATTGTTTAGTATTTCCTTGAATATAGTCTTTCATAATCAATCAAAGGTTCATATTTCTCCCAGAGTCAAAAGTCTAAATTTATATTAAATTGAAAGAATGGAAGAAAAAGAAGCCAAATATAGGATTGCCAAAATGAACATGGTGATTTATTTAAATGTTTCAAACTTTTGCTCTATGTGTAGACTTTCTGTTGTTCAGTATAAACACCACTTCAATCAGAAATTATTCTTTGAAGGATGCCCGGGGTGGCTCAGTGGCTGAGCATCTGAACTCGGCTCAGGTCATGCTCCTGGGGTCCCGGGATTGAGTTCCACATCAGGTCCCCACAGGGATTCTGCTTCTCTCTCTGCCTGTGTCTCTGCCTCTCTCTGTGTGTCTCTCAGGAATAAATAAATAAATAATCTTTAAAAAAGAAATTATTCTTTGAATATGCTTATTAATCTTTGGCCAATTAAAATATCTATTATGTGTTTCTTTAATCATTTTATTTGGAATATATTTACTTAAGTGGTAGGTAGCCCCAACTAATATGTTCCCTTACTCTTCATTAGGAAACTGTGATGTTATGGTTGAAAATGCGTCTTTCTCTTCTTCACCTTATTTTTATTTATAAACATTTCCCACAGATTCTAAGTAATGATCACATATCTCAGAATAAAATTGACAATTTTTGTTTGATTAATAGACAATTTTTTAGACAATTTTATCTCTAATTTATTTGGATAACAACATGATTATGATATAAATGTTGATTCTAGCAAATATTTCAAAGGGAGAGCTTTTTCATGGTTTACTTTAAATTTCTGAAATGTAACTTTAATGAAAATACATTTGCAATGGAAATTATCAGATGCAAAAGAAACACAAAAAATAACTTAAACTAGTAAATGCAGTATGTAAATCTGATTAAAGGAAATAACTGTGAATTATCAGCTTTCAATCAAAGCAAGTGAATACCAGATGATATAGAAAAAAGATTAATGATTTCCTGGTTCAATGGTCAAAATTTCCTTAAGGTGATGATAATAATCTTGATATTAATTACTATAAATGATACTTATAATACTTTTTTTTATAATATAAAGTTTGGTTAAAGTAAAAAACAAAGGTAAGGTTGTTTAAAATTTTAAAATAACCAATCCAGAAAATACAAAAATAAAAAATAATATATATATATTAAAAACTATATATATTTGAAATATGTACATAATTTAACCTCATATTTTTAAAACTCAACTTTATATATGTATGCATATATATGTGTGTGTGTATATAGGTATGTATATTAACATATATATGCTGAACATGGGTAAGAACAAGATTAGAGTGAGAAGAAATACTTGATACTAGGTTTTAGTTTAAGTCAGAAAAGGGACTTAATTTAAATTAAAGCAGTGAAAAAGAATGGGTAGATAATTATTTTAATCTTCTGAATTGTTCAAAAAACACATTTGACTGCAAGTTGCATACTAGAAACCTCTTTTTAAAGATAACATGTTTCTAAGGTAACATTCAGTTTGTCGTGATGGATAATTATTTTTATATATTGCTAGATTTGATGTGCTCAGGTAACAGTAAGGATTTATGTAGCCATGATTATAAGTGATCTTGTACCCTTTCCTGTAATCTATTTCTTGGGTTTTGATATCAAGGTAACATCTGTATAAAACATTCCGGAGAATACTTCCACTTTCTCTGTTGTCTGACACAGTTGTGTCGATTCGGTATTATTCATTCTTCAGAGTTTGATAAAAATCACCAGTGAAGACCTGGAAGGCCTGGAGATTTTATCGCAAGCAGGTATACAATGATTAGCTGGTTTAATTGATTTCAGGCGATTCAAGTTTTCTGTTTATCCTTGAGTCCATTTTAACTCATTGTCACTTTCATCGCCTTTCGTGACTCTACAGAGGATGGCACCTTGTACAGAAGTTTGCTTCGTCCAGAGCCTGAGAGGATGAGGGGTGGGGGGGATGCAATCAATCTGGCAGGAAGCTGAGCTGGGTTTTGATTTTGTTATTGCTGTCAGAAGTTCAGCACACCCTACCCTCAGGGTTCTCTAGCATTACACTGTGCCCCACCACTGTGTGGGGGGGGCCAGTCAGTGTGTGTGGTTTCCACATTGAGGGTATTTTCTCCATTTTCTTGGTCCATCCTTAGCATCAGGTCTTCCTTGCATTCCCGTAGGTGGGGGATGTCCCCATGCCCTGGTCCTTCCTCAGGCCCTCGTGCTGTCCTGCTCCTAAGTGCAGGCTGGCCTACGGATGGATGGTGGGCAGGATGCTGCTCTCTGCTCTGCTGCGGCCTCAGCCTCGGGTCTCAGGAGGGGGGATTTCTCCACCACTGTCCCCATCTTCAGGTGGTAGGAAATCTCTAAGCGATTTGGCCTCAATGATTTGTCTCTCTTCTTCCAGGACATAACGAGGGATATATATATTATATATTAATATATAATAATATCATTTATTGATATATTAATTATTGATATTGATTATTAATTGACATATATTAAGATATTAATATTATATGTTAATTTAATGTATATATTAAATACATATTATTCTTTTCTTCCTTTCTTCCTTGTACCGGTAGGAAATCTTCAGTGTTGCTCTGGGAAGGGTTCACTGTTTTGTTTTGTTTTCCCTTAGGTTTTAAATATCATTTTGGGGGGGCTTCTGTGGTCATTTCTTTTTTCACATACCCTGTCACAGACAGATATCTGTGTGCCCCATGTGTCTTAGAAGTGATTGAATATCCTTGGATTTCAGGCTTGCTCGTTGCCCTTTAAACCCAACCCTAATCGTTTCAAGTAAAGCCATCGTTTTGTAAATCACCCCAAATTTTCTTGTTGAGAGAATAAGTGTGATGCTTTTCTCAACTTTCTACTTCCTAGGAGGAAGCAGGAGTCTTTATATTTTAAATGCATTTCCTGATAAAGTATACAAACGGGTCTTGATTTTGTTATGCGTTTTATAGCTGTCTTACCTCATAGTTTCTCTTTTTCTGCCCTATTTTGATTATACAAATACTTTAATACACCATTTTAATTCCATTGACTTTTATCATTATTTGCATTAGTTTTATCGTTGATCTAGGGATTGCAGCATGCATCTTTATATTATTATAATCCAACTGATTTTCATGTAGAACTACTTTTGATAAAATATAAGAACTTTGCAGTAACATATTTCAATTAATACCCTCTCTATGCTATTTATGGTACAAATATATTTCATCTATATATGATACAAACGTGTTATAATTCTTGCTTTAAAATTACCATGTCCTTTATATAATTTAACAGGTTAATATATTTATAATAGATGGATTTTTATGTCATATATGGTTCAAAATTATACAATGTGTACGTGTGTGTAATCCACCATATATTTATCATATCTACTGTTTTTCATACATTCCTGTAAAGTTACCATCTGGTGTAATTTCCCTTTGGCTTCAAGCATTTTACCTATTTTTAAAGTGTAGCTTGGTAATAATACATTATGAAAATGTCATAATTTCAATTTCTTTTTTGAAGAATAAGGTTACCGAATATAGAACCCTTTGTTGGAGATAACTTTTGTTTCCGCTTTTTAAATACAGATTTTCTTCTCCTTTGTTTCTGAAGAGAAGTGAACTTTAGATCTGTCCCTGGTTTCCTTGTGTACATAATGTGTCATTTTTGATTCGGTGAGATTCCTCTTTACTTGCTAACTTCTCTGTGGCTCTGAACTCCATCATTTGCCTACTGAAGTTGATAACACTGCTCTTTTTTGCCATCTGAGCTGTGGATTAATAGATGGGAAACAGCAGGGGGAGGTTAAAAGAACTATCAACTTTCAATTCTAACTAGATATAGTAGCACTCTTTTCTGAATAAAATTTTCTCAAGTTTTTGTCTACTTTGGCCTGCTTTTATGTATTTTTCAGATACTGTTTTTAATACTTTTGTCTCTTGTTTAATGTATGTTTTCTGAGAGAGAAATTGCACAATATATCATACCACCATTAGTGCAATGCCCCAAACTTGATTGTATTTTAATTTGGTCTTTTTTTTTTTTTTTCTTTTTTGTCTCCTCAAGGATTAGATAATGATGGTAAACAAAAACCAGAAAAGTTCCCTCAAAAAATAATAGATTCCTATGAATCAAATCAAATCATATCAAAATTTCTGATAAATTATGTTGGAGCAATTAATTTGCATCTATTAGGATTTTCTAGAGAAATAGAACCAACTGATTAGCAAAATATGTTAAAGTATATGATGCATATTGGCTTCCTTGATCACAGAGATAGGCAAGCCCAACTCCACACAGTGGGTAGGCAGGGTCAAGACCCAGGAGAGCCAATCGTGCAGGTGATGACTGAGGCAATATTCTGGAATTCTCTCTTGCTCAGGGAGATGAATCTTTTTGTTTTATTCAGGCCTTCGACTAATTGGATGAGGCCCACTGACATTAAGAAGGACGATCTGCTTACTCAGTTTGTCAGCTTGAATGTTAATTTCATCAAAAAACACCCTCAAGTTAACCCACAAAATTAACCATCATAGCATCCTGATATATGCAATCTATTTATCCAAGATGTGTTACTATAGTTGGGAGAAACAGAAGCAAGAGTTGGCCAATTCTGTTGCACAAAAATTTTACTCTTCCATTCTACTATGGGATGGATACCAATGATTTCACATAGAGCCCATGATCTTTAGCTTACAATTCTGTAAACTTTTGTTACTTCAGAGTGAAAGTATTACTTACGAATTTTCAAAGTGGGGGATCCCTGGGTGGCTCAGCAGTTTAGCGCCTGCCTTTGGTTCTGGGCATGATCCTGGAGTCCCAGGATCGAGTCCTGCGTCAGGCTCCCTGCATGGAGCCTGCTTCTCCCTCTGCCTGTGTCTCTGCCTCTCTTTCTCTGTTTCTCTTTGAGTCTTTCATGAATAAATAAACAAAATCTTAAAAATAAAAGAATTTTCAAAGTGACATTTGAAACTTTGAGTCATATGAGTAGCATGTACCAACTCATCCTTTCAGTAGTAGAAGGAATGACTTGGATAATTAGAAAGGTATGTATCATTTGCCAGTTATTTTATTTTATAAATAAAGAATTCTAAAACAAAGAATTGAAACTGGAACAACCTGATATTTGAATGAAAATGAATGCAAGTCAAGGTTTCTGGATTAGAATCTCAAAAACCTCAAATTAGAACTATTTGCTGTTCAAATTATTTCCAAGGATAGAATGAAGGAGGAATGTCCTAATTTGGGCTCAGAAAAAAATTAAAAATGGAGTAGATAAATAAGTTGTAGACATTTGTAAGAAGTCATATGCACAGAGCAATAAAATCAGAAAGTAATAAATTGACTCAATTTTGAGTTACATTTTCAAAATGTGATATTTTTTTTTCAAAATGTGATATTTTAAAACACATAGAAAGTTTATTTGAGCTATCTAATTCATTAAATTCAAATATTAAATATGTTCTCAGAACATAGAAATTCAAAGTTATGTTGACAGAAAGTTTTATATTTTGTTATTAGTATAGGGTGCTATTATTTAACTTTGTATAAGATGTTGATAAATTGCAGTAAAGATTTGACACATAAAATATTCAACTGTGTCAAGAGTTATCTATTTGAAAATTATTTAAGTCAAGAATTGCAAATTCAATAATTTCTTCTAAATTTGTTTATATTGTTTTAGACTTTTAAAATTATTTTTTGGGTGATAAAGTTTAGCCATAAATAATTTCTAATCTGAAAAAAAATAAATAAAAAATAATAATAATTTCTAATCTGTTGGGAAAAAAATATGTCTAACTGAACTAGGTAGCTTAGACTGAATAGAATAATAAACTCCCGGTTATAATGGTATGTAAAATACATATTGAATATATATAAATTGAAAACATATTCTAGGGGCACCAGGTGGCTCAGTCTGTTAAGCATCTGCCTTCAGCTCAGGTCATAATCTCAGGGTTTTGGGATGGAGCCCCTCATCGGGCTCCCTGCTCAGTGGGGTGTCTGCTTGCTCTGCTCCCCCCACCCCACTCCTGTACTCTCCCTCTTTCCTTCTCTATGTTACATACATAAAATCTTAAAAAAAAATAGAAAACATATCCTATATTAGATATAGCATTAGGAAGAATAGTGAATTGCATGTTTAAGAACTAGCTAAGTGAACACATCCAAACACATTCTAGACATATGTCGCTCTGAGATCATTAGAAATGCCCTCCTTAAATAATAATAATAATAAAAGCCTTTCTTTTTGTTCTAACCTATGGAAGCATATCATTTCATTTGAGCAATGGAATTTGAACATTGGAAATAAAATAGATAACTTTTTTCCCTCGCTCTGAAACTCTTCACACAACATTAAACGTGTAATTGCCATAAATTAGTTTTTCTGCTGCTAAACTTTGTTGGCCCAAGTGTCTATGCAGGCTAAACCACTTCATCTTAAACAATTCTTCCAAACACCTCAGTTTCCTTTACATACCTTCAAGGGAGACCATCTTGCATCTCATCTTTTATGTCCTTATTGGAACAGAGAATATGGAGAGTGATTTCAGGGTCATGATTCCAATGTCTTTGAACATTAATTGAATAAAACCAACAAGAGGTGTTAGATTAGCCATAGCTAACAATGGAGAATGGTGAAAAAAACAAAAAAACAAAAAAACACTTATGATCTCATTTCTGAGGAGGCAAGGGGGAGAGCTGTTAATGGAACCTAAAGAGGAAGGTAGCTGAGGGAGATGGCACCCAGAAAGGAGCTGGGGAAATTCTGCGCATACCAACCTCTATTGGGAGAGAACAAGAAGAACATGGGCCTGTGATGTCTCTCCTACCAAGCCTACTGAGAGAAAGAAGCCAAGGGCTTTTAGAGGATGCAGTTCCCTGACGTCAGCCTCTTTGACTGACTGCAGGGCCAGGAGAAGAAATGCAGCAAAATACACTGGAAAGTCATTAAAATATGTAAGGTTTTGCAAAACATTATTTGATACCATTTTACTATCTCGTTGGGAATGTGTAACTTAGCTCTTCCAAAGGACCAGCAGAACTTTATAGCATCAAGCTAACAAATTGCTACATTTTATGAATCATATTTTTTTTTCAGATAAAAAGGAAGATTATTAATAAGGCCAAGATCCCAAATCCTTTTGACCTGCAAGCACTTAAGAAAGTGATTTTGGGAAGAAAACCCATAATCATTCCAGAGGCATTCTGAGTTCCCCGAAATCTAAAGTAAGTTCATAAAATTATATTATTTCTACTATTTTTCAACAATGTACATGTTGAATTTGGATGCTAGGTAAGAAACAACACATATGCATATATATGCAGCCTCCCACAATTATAAGTTACTTTTTTTGAGGAATTCATAGCCAAACAATACAATATTAATCATAAACTAGAATACAGTTTCAGAGTCTGCAACTTTCCCTTTGAAACCTAAGGTAGGATATTCTAGAGATACAATTATAATATAAAGAATGAGAACATTTGAAGGTAGGCCCAAAGGATTATAGCCAAGAAAGGTCTCATTTGCATAAACAGAGTTGTATTGGGAAATGGATCTAAGAGAATTAGCTGCAATGAACAGGGTTCTAAAGTACTGGGATCAAATGACAACTGAGACAAGTTTACTAAAATGAAGTAATAAAAGTGATTGCGTAAGGTCTAGTTACAGGAAAACAACAGCTATGTCACTTATGGCTCTCGTTTTTTTATTCACACTTTACTCATACTTTTCCAACATCCAGAAATCTTTCTCCCTTTCTTTCCACCTTCTCTTCCTCTCACTGTGTGTGTACCTACACACACATGCATGTGTGCGAGTGGTGGAATGAATGTATCCCCCTAAATGTATATGCTGAACCATCACCCCCCCTTGGATGTTACCAGCAGGTGGGCCCATGAGGGGTAACCAGAGTTAGATGAAGTCCTGACGCTCTGCTTCACCAGTGGGATTCATGTCCTGATAAAAGTCCGCAGAGAACTGCTCTGTTCTCCACCACAGGAGCAGAAAACTGGAGGGCAGTAGTTGTCTGCAACGTGGAAGAGGGCTCTCACCAGAACCCTACCGTGCTGGCCCCCTGACTTTGGACTTCTGGCTTTGAGCACTGTGAGAAACAAGTCCCTGTGGTGTATAAGACCCTCAGGCTATGCTACTTTGTCATAGCAGCCCAGCAGACTGAGAGAGCAGGCGCAGTGCCCTCACAACTCAACCCGGGGTGTAGAAGGGTAGAGAACTGACCAGTATCGGATTATGTTATAGGTCTCTCTTACTTAACCATCTATTTCCAGACCCTTTTTGTCTACCTGGGATAGACCAAGTAATCAAAAGCAAATTTTAGCGAAAAATGACAGCACCATTGGCCGTCTTGCCCCAGCAATTAACTTAAATCAACTGCAGAAAGATACCATTTTTAACTCACTGATTTTGAGAAGAGATTGTATATGTTAAAAAAAAAATGCACCTAGGGGATCCCTGGGTAGCTCAGCAGTTAAGCGCCTGACTTCAGCCCAAGGCATGATCCTGGAGACCTGGGATCGAGTTCCACATCGGGCTCCCTGCATGGAGCCTGCTTCTCTCTCGCCTGTCTCTCTCTCTCTCTCTCTCTCTCTCTCTCTGTGTGTCTCTCATGAATAAATAAATAAAATCTTAAAAAAAATAAAATTAATTTATTTAAAAAAATGCACCTGTGACCAAAAGCAGTGAAAAGATCAGCTCTTTTAAATTAAAAAAAAAAAAAAAAAAAAATCTTGAAAATTTGGGGAAAAATACACAGTAGGAGATAAAATCAAACAAACATGTCATAAAGCAGGGATGGTGAAGATGGGTACCAAACTCCAGTTGTGGGGCGACTGGGTGGCCCAGCCGGGTAAGCATCTGCCCTCAGCTCAGGCCAGGATCCCAGGATCCTGGGATCAAGCCCCATGGGCTCCCTGCTCAGCTGGAGCCTGCTTCCCCTTCTCCCCCTGTCCCTCTCCCTGCTCTTGCACTCATGCATTCTCTCTCTCAAATAAATAAAAACATTAAAAAATGATTTCCATTAAAAACCAAGACCAAACCCCCATTCAGAACATTGAGTGTGGAAAGAGTATCTTCAATTCTAAAGTAGACCCCTACATCCAACCAAACCATAAATGTGAAGGTGGAATAAAGACAAAATACAATTTCACTCTTTTAAGGTAGGCAAACATTAGAAAACACAGATCTCTAAGACTTTGTTTTTGGCAGGTTAATTGAGGTAGTGTCGATCTGAGCTCCTATTAAAAAAAAAATAAATGGCCAGAAATGGGGTGGCTTACCAGTAAGAAGTCTCTCACTGTCCTGGAGCCCAGGCAGGCTGCCCTCAAGACCCTGGCAGGTCTGGGGTCTTAGGGGACTGACGGTCTTTCCTGACAGTAGCCTTCACACCACAACTTTGCATGGTAGACGGGGCCGAGGATGGGCCCAGGGCCTCCTGCTTGAGGACATCGTCCTGTTTGTAAGGCCCCTACCCTCATCACCGTATCACCCCACAGCAGCCCCCCTCCTTGGTAACAGCACCGTGAGGGGTAGGGTTTCAGCATGTACATGCGGGGGACTTGGTCAGTTCATGGGAACATGTAGATCTAAGGGACCAGAAACGTTCAGTCCATCGCAGATGGATCGTAACAGAATGAATTAGGAAATCCAGAAGCAGGAACATGTGAGGCCCAGGAAGAAAGCATGCAAAGGACCTGAGACTTTTATATTCAGGAGTGCAAGTCATCAGTCCATGTAGGGAGAAGTCCCCCAGGGGCCTAGAAGGCCGGGTGAGTGGCCTGGCATTTCCTAACTAGAATGCAGGGACCTTCAGAAAGAGTGCGTTGAACACGAGGCATTCCAGAGGTCACGGCCTGGTAGCTACCAACATTCCAAAGGTTATATTTATTTTTAACTGTCACAGTCAGAAGGCTGGACCGCCAACAGCAGGGCATCCCTCAGAGGGTACAGAGGGGGCCAAGCAGGTGCAGGCCCCGACGGCGCACACACACTTGGGGCGAGCCGAGATGCTCAACACACCAGGAAGGTGTCTTCAGATGCTCACAGAATGTAGCCTGGGTCTAAGGGGTGATGTTTACATGCGGATACATGAGAATTAGTGCTGAGAAGTCAATCTGCATTCACTTGGTGAGGGAGGGAATTTACTCTCCGGACAAGGCCTTATTCTCAACACCCTGAAGAAACGCATCATGGAAGAGAGAAATAGTCTCTAGAAATCCTATTCCAATGCCAACACTGTGAAATATGTGTAAGCAATTTTGTAGTTCATTGCAATCAGCGTTATGCTCGGTGGTGTTCTTCGGAATTATTTATCTGGGAGACACAGAGAGCGAGCGAGCATGTGCACAAGTGGGCGGAGAGAGAGAGAATCTCAAGCAGACTCTGCTGTGTGTGGGGCCTGACCTGGGGCTCCATCCCACAGCCCATGACATCATGAGCTGGGCTGAAATGATGAGTTGGGTGCTTCCTTGAGCCACTCGGGTGCCCCTCTGGGTATTTTTTTTTTTCATTTTTATGTACAGCAATTATGTGTTAGGTACAAGAGCTAAATTTACTTCTACCTTTACATCTGTTGGGACAAGAACGGATGCAGCTTCAGTCTTGCTTCATCCTGTAGCTCCTAGGGAGGGCCTTCCGCTGTGTGATATTAGTCTATGCCACCTCCTCCAGAAAGTTCAATCATCACACTATATTTCTCTTTCTTTTTCTGTAGGGGTCCCCTGATTCTTGTCATCTTGACACAGATTGACTTTTTTTTTTTTTTTTTTAATTAATAGGTCCTGTCTTCTAACACCAGAGCTGCCAAATATGATTGGCAATGTCCATGAAAACATGATTTGTTCATGTTTTCTGACCTCCGCTGGACCTCCGTTGCTACTCCACAGCGCTCCTCTATTCTGGAGCAGTGTTATTCTCTATTTAAATCAGATACTTGCCCCTCGTTCTGTTACGATCCAGGATGACTGAAAAGATATTCCTTACCCTCAACCTTCCTGTGGTCTCTTTCCCACTCCAGAGAAAGACAGAGAATCTTCTTTTCCAATTTAAATCTATAACCTGAGCCAATCCAAAACTCTCTGCTCCGAGAGCCTAGTCTATCAATTATTTTCTGCTTCTTAGAATACCTCTCACTATTTTTGCAACAAGGGTCACAAGTGTACTCAATTGCTATTAAATAAAAGAAAAAAAATAGAGATTCTAATTTTCTCCAACACCATTATAACTTCTATTTTCCTTCCAGTTTTTAATAGCCAAGTGGACTGATTTGCCTAATTTATCCAACGTTCCCAAATCCAATCCCACCCTAAACTTTTTTTTTGGATTTAGGATGAATTTCTTGACACTCCTCTACCGAGACACTGATTCTTCTCTATCTATAATTGCTCATGACTATCATTTTTTTTTTTTCAAATTCAAGGGTCTTATTTTGTGGCTTTTCATTCTTCTCAAACTCTTCCAAATATTTAGTTGCAAGTATCTCCTTCTTGAAACATCTTCTTAAAATACCATTGTTTGCTTATTCACTGTCTTTTTAAACTCAGATTAAAAAAAAAAAAAAAAAACTCTTTACCTCTGGTTTTATCTATATTAATCATCTCTTGTGATTTAGATTTAATATGGTTAACTACTTACTGGACTTCTACTTTTTTAAAAAAATATTTTATTTATTTATTCATGAGAGACACACCCAGAGAGAGGCAGAGACATAGAGGGAGAAACAGGTTCCTCACAGGGAGCCCAATGCGGGACTCGATCCCTAGACTCAGGATTGTGCCCTGAGCTGAAGGCAGACATTCAACCTCTGAGCCATCCAGGCATCCCTGTACTTCTACTTTTTAAAAAGATTTTATTTACTTATTTCAGGGAGAGAGCGCAAGCCAGGGAGAGAGCACAAGCTGGAGTGATACAGCAGAGGGAGAGGGAGAAGCATGCTCTCCACTGATCAGGGGGCCCGATGTGGGGAATCGATCCCAGGACCCTGGGATCATGAGCTGAGCTGAAGGCGTACGTTTTAACCGACTGAGACACCCAGGTGCCCCCGGACTCCTACTTTTGTTCATTAATCTATTTATTGAGCACATACTGTACTTTAGACAGTGGCCTATGCAAAACAATTAAAGAAGTAGACAAGACAAAAACAATCCTTGCCATAGCAGCTTACATTTTAGCTCTGCATTATCCAAGATAATATACCATGTGTGGCTATTTAAATTACAATTAAAATTTAAATATTTTAATTACGATTTAAATTACAATTTAAAGTTAAATAAAATTAAAGCCCATTTTCTCAGTCCTTCTATGGACATTTCATGTTATCAAAATACATACGTGGTAGCAGCTACCAGATTGGAAGGCCCCGATGTAGAGCAACTCCATTATGCAGAAAATCCCATTGGATGGTGCTACTCTAGCCAGAGGGGACAATGAGATAAGAAGATAAAATAGTAAAAACAAACTGCACATGGCACGGTATACCACCATGGGGAAAACCAATCATGCCAACGTTATAGAGAGTATGGACGTGAGGCAGGCTGCTTTTTATTTTTTTTTATTTTTATTTTTTTTATTTTTTATTATTTTTTTTCAGGCTGCTTTTTATAATGGTGTTCAGGGAGAATTAAAAAAAATAAAAATAAATATGTGCAGAGACTTAAGACGAGAGAGCAAGCTTTGTGAATATAAAGGTAAGGCTATTCCAAGAGGAGAGAGAAGCAGGTATAATTCTTCCAAGTATGAGCATGGCTAGTTCATACCAAAAAGAGCGCGGTGGGCGGCAGGTCTGAAGAAGACCAGTGATGGGAGAAGTAAGGAAGGGGTCTGAGAGCAGTAGCGACAGACAGAAGTGCTCAGATAATGAAATGGATGTGAGGTGTGACTCTTGACCTAAGAACAAGAAAAGGGGGGAAAGGGTTTACTTATGAGTTTAAGAAAGAAAGAGTGCAAGATTGGCATGTTCTTACTAAGAGACTCCCATGAGGAAGTGGGTTTGGATCACGTTAATTTTTTTTAAAAAATCTTTTTTTTTTTTTTAATTTTCAAGCAAAAATAGTCTAGTATTAAAAAGATATCTTGTTAGAATTCTGGATTGAGATACTAATAATGCAGGACTCGCTGGTCTGCAGATACTGAATCAAGCCGTTTAATAGAAAATGTCACCCAGGAAGTTAGTAAACTGGAGATATCCAAGAACTGAGCCCTGGATTTCTGCAAAATTTTGCCAAGAAATCACAAAAGGATGACAGTGCCTTTGGACAAATTCAGGAGAGGGTTTCCTAAAGCCAGATGGAGAAAGGATCTCTTAGGAAGTGCTGAGAACTCGTAGTAAATGCTACGAACAGTTCCAAGCAAAATGAAGTTAGAAAACTAACCATCGGGCTCGGCAACGTGGAGGCCATCGATGAACATTGTACGAGCAGATTCGCTGAAGTGAGGGTCATCCTCAACCTGTCTGTGAGGAAACACCTCATCCTCCCTATGAATTATGTCATCATCTACTCTCAGACACCAAGGATTGTATCCTTGCCGTTTGTCTTTATTTCCCACACGTCTCTCTAATTTCCAGGTAAGAACCTCCACCGGTGGCACTAGGTGTTATCTTTTCAAAAACTATTCATCAGTCTCTTTGCCTCTCTATTTCCATCTCTTTGCCATCAACGTACATCCACTCTGAAAGCCCACAGTAAGCTTGAGCGCATCAGCCCTTCTTTTCTTTTGCCTCTTCCCAGGGGCCTTAGCTCCAACTCATCATTTTATTTTGGGTGTATTAGTTTTCTAACAGGAAAATTAATGGTTTAAATCATGTACCAAAAGGATTAGGGTCTCGTTTTCTTCACTTTCCCATTGAATATGCTCAATAGTCCAGTTTTTTTTTCTTTTTTTTTTAAATCCTCCATTTTAGTTATCTGCTTCTCCAATTACAGAGTTGTCACCCCTATGTAAGCCAATCCTTGAAATAGGCACCTAGGAACACTGGCTCCATTTCTGTGTCTGCCTCTTCCTCCTTCACCCAGAACAATCTTCTATCTCTACTGTAAGTTCCCGGAAGTAGCATTTCTTTTTTTTTCTTTTTTTTTCTTTTCTTTTCTTTTCTTTTTTTTCTTTTTTCTTTTCTTTTCTTTCTTTTCTTTTCTTTCTTTTCTTTTCTTTCTTTCTTTCTTTCTTTCTTTCTTCTTTCTTTCTTTCCTTCCTTCTTTTTTTTTTTTTTTTTTTTTTTGAAGTAGCATTTCTACCATCTTCATTGATCTCTCCACCTGGAAAGCTGATGGTCAATATCCTTTTACTTGCTATCTCAGCACTTCTGCTCTTGTAGACTCTTCCTTTTTTTTTTCTTTATTTATTTATTTATTTATTTATTTATTTATTTATTTATTTATTTATTTTTGTGGGCTCTTTCTTGAAACAATATTGTGACATCACACTCTAGGCTTTCTTTTAACACTCACTTATCCTTTTCTGATCTCCTTTCTGCTTTTCCCCACTCTACTTGGTCAGCCTTTTGGGATATATTTTTACATTTTTATTGCTCCCAAGCGGTGCTCACTTACTGCTCCAATACCAATAATTACCTGTGCAATGCTCAAGCATTGACTATTTTTTAAAGACCACACTTATTTATTTGACAAAAAGAGAGAGAGAGACAGAGAGAGTGGGAGTGGCAGTCAGAAGGAGAAGCAGGGTCCCCGCAGAACATAGAGCCCACATAGGGGATCACAGGACACTGGGATCATGACACAAGCTGCAGGTGACACCCAACCCACTGAACCATCCAGACACCCATGCAATGACTTTATATATCCAATCTAGACTCACTCTTTCTGAAATTGCAAATTCTCATCTTTGCCTGGGTGTCTATTTCAAAGGAACCTCATAGATATCTGAAGCTGAGTTTATGGACTTCCTCCTTTAAACCATTTCATTTTTCAGTCTCACCTGGGTTCTCTATCAGAATGTATATAACCATCATTCAACCAAAACATTGTAATCCAGTGCAAAGAATAACTTTAGATAATTCTGTTTCTCTAATTTCTAATTTTCCACAATGTACTTTCCATTTTCATTTTTTCTTTAAAGGTTTCTTTTATTTTTTCATGAGAAACACAGAGAGAGACACAGAGACACAGGCAGAGGGAGAGGCAGGCTCCACACAGGGAGCCCGATGTGGGACTCGATCCCAAGACCCTGGGATCAGGACCTGAGCTGAAGGCAGATGCGCAACCATTGAGCCACCCAGGCATCTCTCCATTTTCCATCTAAATATTTCTTAAATTAGAAAAAAAAAAAAAATAAATATTTCTTAAATTAGGACACATATCTCTCCAAACCACTTCTATGGTACAATCATTCTCTCTCAACTGGTTTACTGTGGTGATATTTTCATTTCCCTTCCCCTAAACCCTTTTTGTCTCTTTCAATTCTTCTTCACTCAGTAGGGAATGCTATGTTTTTAAAATGAAATTCTGGTAATAAAAATGTTCTTCTTCTTATTCTCTTAAATAATTTCTCATTACTTTTAGAATAAAGAACAAATAAAAGACCCTACAGCATCTGGGACTGGCTCATCATTCCCACCTCCCATATCACAGGACAACACTTTCCCATCTGTGATCCATCTGCACTAGCCTTTTATTGTACACATATATTCTCACATGCATGCAAGACTCTATTCTCCTCCTCCGACCTCTATCCTTCTGAACTCAAATCTTTTTCTCTAGATAATTCTCTGGTCCCTCTGATGAAATCAGATATTATATCATATAGCCTCAAGTACTGTGCACCTCTTTGTCACAGCCTGCTGAGAATCATATAATTGTAGTTTAGGTAAATTCTTATAATTATGCCATTTGTTCCTGTTTTCCTACAACACAGTATACTCCTGAGGCCTGGTGTTTCTTGTAATGGGAAGTATGTGTTCTTAATGTGGTATGACCTCTGAAATTCTAGTCCAAAATAAATTATTTATTGAGTTAGTCAATAAAGTTCTGGCAATTAAATTAGTCTACAATATGATTCAAAAATACTTTTCCATTTTTATATACTATTATTCCCCTACATGTGCTCACTCTAGAATGACCTTTCTCACTTGCTCTCTCTGGGCATGTTTCTCACTCTACCCATTTCCCCCATGCTCCCTGCTGTTTCTCTGACTGCAGTGCCCTTTAACCTACTGTCTGTTTCGGTCTTTGTAATTCTACACAAATTTAAAAGTCCATCTTGAATGCTATCTCATCACTATAATATTTACTTCCTTTTAAGATTTTCTCATTTTAAATAATCTCTTCAAAGGCCTTTACAGTCTATGTTGTATCATGATAACTTGCATAATTTTCTTACTTTCATCTACACCCCAAAGGAGTCGTAAGCTCTTTAAGTGCAAGGACAGTGTTTCCTTTGGCTTTCTAGCCCTGTAACATATGACTCAATGCTTTGATGGTTAAGATCATTTTTTTTTATTATCATTAAATCTAAATACTCAAAGTCACAAAGGAAAAACAAGTATCAGAATCCATGTCACCTCCTACCAGTATATGAAGTAGTTAAGTCTTGTGTAAAAATTTGTTGGTGATATAAGGAACAGACCCCGTTACTTAAAACCAAACTTGAAGTGGATATGAAAATAAAAGGAGCATTTTGATTAGAATTTGTTGATTATTAAAATTTATTTTTCAAGTAAATGAAAAAAAGTCTGTATACTGCATCATCTGTTAGGTTTTGATTCAGCTAGTTGCTTAACACTTTTTTATTTTATTTTATTTTATTTTATTTTATTTTATTTTATTTTTAGTATTTTATTTATTTATTCATGAGACACAGAGAGAGGGAGAGGCAGAGACACAGGAGGAGGGAGAAGCAGGCTCCATGCAGGGAGCCTGATGTGGGACTCGATCCCGGGGCCCCAGGCGTCCCTTAACATTTCATATGGTTGTAATCTTGAGACATTACCTAACACAAACTTTAGTTAGCTAAATAATTTTAAGAGATGCTACTATTTAGAACTGAAGTCTCAAAGTACATTGTTAAAATATCAAAGCAGCTCACAAAATGGTAATATTAATGCTTCTCACGGTTTGCTTATAGTTTTTAGTTATAAGTAATAATGCATTTATTGATTTAAATTTTCTATGAATATCAAGATTAATTATTTCTCAAGTTGCCTGGATAAAGATATACATTGTGATCAATAAATTTCCATGTTCATTTTAGAAAGTCAATATCTACTTATAAATTATGTAATTTTCATGATACCTATAACTGAAAAAGCAATTTTTCTTTCAACTGAACATACAGTCTTAAAAAAATCCTTGTCTTTGAGTAAGTTAGCTTGGAAAATATAACTGTAATTTGCTGAAATAAATATAGACTGGTTATTAACTTTTTTTTTTTACTTTAAAATTCTTTTTTTTTTTTTTGAATCGTTAAATTTTTATTGTTGAGGAAACATCTTGGAATGGGTAGAATGAATTCAAACAGAAAAATAAAAATCAGACCTATGGCAGCTCACATACATAAGGCAAAATATCATTAGGAGATTGAAGGGTAGAGAAGAAGCTGCAAGATGATAACATCTAGTACATGGAAGATGTGTTCTTGTGACACTCAGCTCCCCAGCAGGTAGGGAGACACCCCATTTACACATAGAGATATATTTCTCAGAAAGTAAGAAATGATTATCTGAAGCTAAAATAAAACCAAAATGATATGAAATGTGAACAGGAAATTATAGAAATACCATGACTATGTACTGAATTGTGTGCTCCTCAGTTTCATATGCTGAAGCCAAGTAACCCCAGGTGGGATGGTAATTAGAGATGTGATCTTTGAGTGATAATTGGGTTTAGATGAGGTCATGGAGGAGAGGCCCTCAGGATGGGATCAGAGCCCTAAGAAGAAGAGATACCAAGAGAACATGCTCCCTCGCTTTCTCTCCACTGTAGGAAGAAACAGCAAGAAGGTGGCCATCTGCAAGCTAGGAACAGAGGTCTCACCAGACTGACCATGCCGCCAACCTGATCTTTGACTCCCAGACTCCAGAACTGTGAGAAAATACTTTTCTTTGATCTATATTATTTTGTGATGACAGCCCGAAATGACTAATGTAGCTACAAACATCACACACACACACACACACACACACACACACACACACACACACACACAAATCAGACAGTTTTATGCCACCAAGGCAGGTTTAGAATCTGGGTACTGCTCCGATTTGTCATTATGGGATGCTTACGCAGGGATACATAGTTTAAATTGTATAACCAATGATTTCCAAGAAAGGAAAGCACCTTTAAATTCAAAACAAAGCCAGCCTTTCTCAAGCCATTATTTTGGTTGTGAGTTTCTCTTAAAGGTATGCTCCAGAAGTTAAATCATTTTACTTATGGCAATATTAATATTTCTTTGGACCACTGAGATTCATCTTCATGCCCTACTCCATTGGTAGTAGTTTTCAGAGTAAAAATGACCAACAAGGCAGTGAAAATACACTGGGTATATTTCAAAATGTTAACTACTTAGATTGAAGTTCATATCATTGTATAGCTGGAAGAGATTACCCCATTGTCTTCCTTTATATATTACAGATAAGAAAGCAGTGGTTCAAAATCATTTATAAACCAGTTTATTTTTTTATTTTTTAAAGATTTTATTTATTTATTCATGAGAGACACAGAGAGAGAGAGAGAGAGAGAGAGAGAGAGAGGCAGAGTCACAGGCAGGGGGAGAAGCAGGCTCCATGCAGGGAGCCCCACGTGGGACTCGATCCTGGGTCTCCAGGATCACACCCCAGGCCAAGGGCAGGAGCTAAATCGCTGAGCCAACCGGGCTGCCCTAAACCAGTTTATAGATCCAGGGGAGGTACTCTGTAGTCTAACATCCCATAAAGTGTCTTTGTACTATTTGTTCTAAATATGTATTATTTTTTGTATTTTTTAAATATCTAAATCATTGGTAATTTAAAATCAAATATATATATATATATATATGAAAAGCTATGTAGATCTTTGCAAATGAAAACAAAAATTAAGTCTGTTCCTTTGGACATTAGCATGACATTTTTACAAACAAAAGTAAAAGCCTAGTTTTATCAGTACTCTATCAGTTAAACCAGGTACTCTGCCGATTGTCTAACAAATGACAACATATTTTAAGCTACTATTATATTTGCAAATTCAGTTGACACTGTGTAAACATTATACACACAATTAACTACCTAGTGATTTGAATTATATATAATATATAATCTGGCATTTAATAAGACAATCAACACTAATGAAAAACATTGCTTATAAAATTTAGGTCCCTGAAACATTGAAGAAATTGCATATGTCTTGAATTAGTAAGTAAAGCAATAAAAATATTTTCTGCTTTTTGAAAATTATTTTGTATTTAGGAACAAAAATATGAGTCAATGAGACATATTTATCCACATGTTTTAGTAAATGCATAAGTGTAAGCATGTTATTCATTTTAATTTGTTTTATGAATATTAATATTCACTGAAATATTACGTATTTTCAGACATTTGAGATGATTAGTTAATAACTTGAGTCTCTATTCTTTCATGCAAAATATAAGTGTGGAGGTGAGGATATTTAATAGTAAATTCTTAAAAGAAATAGAACTTATGGCATAATTACAACAGAAAAAACATGAGCTAATAAAAGGTTAATATCAACATATATTTGAATTTATAAAAATGTATCAATATTTATTTCTTATTCAGATATATTTTTCTGTAGTCTATATCTTGATATTTTTATTCACAAAATGCTTATCTTTTTATATATGTACTTGACATAAAACAGAAACAAAATATATTCTTGAATTTAATTTTAATATTCTGTAGTGATTATATGCATGTGAGAGTTGGCAAACAGTTCTAGGAAATAAATAAAAATGTTAAAAAATGACATTTATTTCATTGCTACTGTTAAGTACAGAGATTGATTGATTGATTGATTGATTGATTGATTGATTGATGAGAGAGGCAGAGACACAGGCAGAGAGAGAAGCAGACTCCCTGCGGGGAGCCTGATGTGTGACTCTATCCTGGGACCCCGGGATCACGCCCAGAGCCAAAGACAGATACTTAAACACTGAGCCACCCAGGTGCCCCTAAGTCTAGAGCTTTAAAGAGTCAATATGAAATGGTGAATAAAATGATGGATTTCCGAAACAGACTTCCTGGATTTAAATTCTAACTGTTCTACTTATTAGCTTTTTAACATTTTTTTAAAAATTACAAATTACTTCCACTTCCTATATTACTTATTTAAAAACTAGAGATCATCATAAGTCCTTCTGTAACAGCAAAGGTAAACAAATGGATATGGAACTTCAATGCATTGTAGGAGAAGTGATTTGTTAATAGGAAATTAAAGCTTGTGCAATTGTGAAAAGAGACAGGACAATGAATGTCATAATGCAGGTGGGAGGAACTCAGCTGAGTCACACATTGTCAGTCTGAGAAGCACGTAATTCAGCTTTGGAAAGGGGAGTACAAAGAGGGAGCTGTTAGAGGAGGGGTGTGAACCCATGGCCCCTGTGAGTCTATATCCAAAGCCCAGTGGTGGACCAGAATTTATTGTTAGATCGCAGAACCAGAACTCAGAAAGAACTGGAAAATGAGTTGAGTCAGTGGAACACTCTGAAAGCTCCTGGGTGCCTCACAAATGTTATCACATCTAACCACAGCTGCATTCAGCGAATCATGGCCATTTCCAACTTCTTCATCTCATACCTTGGGAAAGTGCCTGATTTGGTTAACCTTAAACCCGCAAATAGAAAATTGGATTTTGAAAAAAAATCTATTCCCAGTTTGACCAAGTTGATAACAGAATAATTTGACACAATTACTTCTGGGACCTGTGAGGACTATAGTGGTTAATACGTGTAAAGGGATTGTACAAATTCCTCCTTCTGCCTATGGAAAATTAACTACTGCCATAATTATGTCTCCCTCCACCGTCACCACATATGCCAGAAAATCCGAACACCAGCATGAGATGTTATCAGACGTGGGGAAACAACAGCACTGGATTTCAATGCCTGATGCAAGAGAGCCCAGAAGAATCCTATGATTTTCCATGCTTATCCTGTGGACAAACTTCAGAACTCAAGGGAAGGAGAGGCTTTCAAAGAAAGCCCGGCATTCTTGCTGATTTGAAGAGACAAAGATCAGATTCTGAAGATGTCGAGCTAGTTAGAATTGGCAGGGTTTAACATCAGATACAATGGAACTGCATAGGGAAACTTTGGGAGATCTTCAAAGGACTCTCCTCAAATCTTTGGATGGATGCTGCTGATCTGTGCATTCTTAGACATTCTAAGAGACAATGGAAAGTGACTAAGAAGTTTCTGGAGCTCACATGGGAATGAAAATAGCTTAGGTTCTCATCAGCCAGACTGAAACTAACTAACTAACTAACTAACTAACTAACTAACTAACTAACCAACTACTAACTAAAAATACATGTGCCTTGAGAGAGAATTCTCAGCAGGGTATCACCTTATTAACAAGGTCAAATTAGCTTTAGGTAAGGATTGCTCTGGACTCATTATAAAAAGGGTTAAAAGTAAATCTCTAAAGGACTAAACTGATTCTAAGTAAATTAAATACATGGTTCCCCCCCCCCAAAAAAAGTGCAGCACTCTTTAAAGAAATAGAATTCAGACCACAAGAATTAAAATCACAACTGTTATCCTATTAAAACAATCAGAATTAACAGATTTAATGGAATTCGAGGACAAAGGCATTACAATGCCTATTATAAATAGCCTCAATATGTTTAATAATGTAGGAGGAAACATGTCCATGAAGAGAACAATAGAAGATATGAAAATGACTTAAATGCAATCACCAGAGGTGAAAAATATAATAGCCATAATGAAAAATACACTGGGTGGGATTGTCAACAAATTAGCAGAAAGATCATTTAACATGAAGCCACAGCAATAGTCATTATTCAAAATGAGGCACTGAAAGGGAAAACAGAAAAATGAGCACAAAAAGCATCACCAAATTAAAGTGGCTTAAAATATATGCTCTTATTGTTAGAATTAAGCATCTTTAAGAATAATGGTCAAATATTTCAAAAATTGATTAAATCCCAATTCATAGTTTCACGAAATTAAGTGAAATACAGTCACAATACATGTAAGGAAATTGATGATAAGGCAAAAATAGAGGTAAAAAGGCAAAATCTTAAAAGAGGCTGGGGGAGAAAGTTACAGTAGTGCAGAAAAACAAAAAAAATAGGTAAAATAATAGATTTCTTATCAGAGACCCATACAAGTCAGACAATGAATATATAATCCTATTATTATATACATAACATAGAATATGGCACAGCCCTAAAATGGATGAGATCATGGCATTTGAGACACAAATGGACTTTCAGGATGTAATGCTAAGTGAAATGAGTCAGACTAAGAAACACATATACCATATGATTCTACTCATTAATGGGATCCTAAAAAAAGTGGGGCGGTAAACAAAAAGTAAATCAGAACTATAAATACTGAGAAGGAACTGATGGCTCCCAGAGGGGAGAGGTGTGGGGATGGCGCAAAATGGGTGAAGGGGAGGAGAGATACCGTCTTCCAGTTGTGGAATGAGTAAGTCACAGGAATAAACAGAGCATAAGGAATACAAACAAAAAGTAGAATATAAAATATTACTGATACGCAAGCAGAGAGAATGTTTAAATGAAAATAGTTTCACACGATTTCACAGTAGCTGATATAGACTGAAATTTTTATGCGTCATGTGCACCACGTGTTACATAAACCAGTCTTCTCGCAGTGCAATCTATATGCAATAAAATTCACCAATTTTAAGTATACGCGTTGGTGAGTTTTGACAAATGTCCACAGTTGTGTAGTCAGCATCTAATTCATGATACAGAGCATTTCGACCAAACTTCCATTACTAGGGTCACTCGCACTCAGTTTTCTCCCCCAAGCCCAGACCCTGGCCACCACCGATCTCATCTCCTTCTCCATATTTTTTTTCCATTTTCTAGAGAGTCAGATAAGTAGTATCATAAAGCATAGAGTATTTTGAGCCTGCCTTCCTTCTCTTACTGTTTTTTTTTTTTTTTTTTTTCCTTCTCTTACTGTTATGATCTTGAGGTTCAAGGTTCATTGCATGCATCAACCTGTTACTATTCCTGTTAAGTAATACTCTATTTTTATGATACGACACCATCAGTGCATTATCCTATCAAAGAATGTTTTGGTTATTTTGTGTTTGAAAACAGGAATTATTATGAGTAAATCTATGTAAAAGCCTTTATGTGGACCCGTAAATTCATTTGTTTGAATAAATACGTAGGTGTGAAATTGGTGCATAACATGGTAATTGAATCTTTAACTATATACGAAACGGTCAAAGAATTTTCCAGAGTGGCTATAACATTTTATATCCCCACTGGCCATAATGGGATTTCCAGTTGCCCCAAGTAGTCTCAAAACGTTGATACCGTCAGTGTTTTTTAAGGGAATCATTTTGTTGAATTTGTAGTGAATTCTCATTATCATTTTAATAACCATTTCCCTGAAGAAAATTAAGTCAAACATCTTTTCATATTTTTTTCATCTCTTAATATTTTTTTTATTCATCTTCCTTGGTGAAGTGTTTCTTACCTATGTTGTCCAATAATTTTATTAGATTATTTGTATGCATGTTTTCAATCTGTAAGAAATTTTCATATAGGATGAATTAAAATCCTTTGTCAGATTTACATTTTATACATATTTTCCCCAGTCAAGGCTACTTATTTTGAAAAAAAAAAAAAAAAACAGTTTGAAATATCTTTCAGTGATCTAGAGTTTTATCTTTTACTTAAAAAGATGTTTCCAAAAATGTTAATTTTCCATTTTTTAAGAATCTATGATTGGCACTGCCATGTTTATTTTCACACATATTTTCCACTAATGTTTATTTTTAAGTTTAGCTTTAATTTTACTTCTACATTTAGGTCTATAGTCCATTTTGAGTATATATATATATATGTATATATATATATGGCTCAAAGAATTTTTAAAATATCTATTAAAATATATATACATATATTTTCAATACTTTTTTAGAGCCACTTAGATTCACAGCAAAATAGAGCAGAAGATGTAGATCTTCCATTGTAAAGGATTTCCAACAGTGCTAGAGTCATTTGCTGAAGATTCACTTTTTGTCTCTTTCAGTTGCTTTATACATCTGCTTTTTTAAGATTTTTTTTTTTTTTTAGATTTTTTTTTTTTTAATTCATTTGAGTAGAGAGAGAAGGCACAAGGGAGAGAGCTAATCAGAGCATAAGCAGGGAGGAGGGTCAGAGGGAGAATCAGACTCCCTGCTGAGCAGGGAACCAATGCCTCTTGATCCTAGGACCCCAGGATCATGACCTGATGCAAAGGCAGATTCTTAACCGTCTGATCCCCTGCCTTACACTTTTTCCAAATGCAATTGATTCCATATATGTACATCTATTTCTATTTCTCTTCTCTTTTATATCTCAATTGGTCTCCATATGTGTTTTTCTGCTCATACTAACCTGTACTGTTTACTATGGCTATATAATAATCCTTGAAAGCAGGTCATTTAAGCCCTCAAACTATTCAACTTGTACAGATTTATGTTGCCTATTCTGAATCGTTTTGTTATGCTTCCTATTGCAACTATTTCATAAAATTTCATTTTTCTCAACTTTTTATGCCAAATGTATAGAAATATTATAAAATTGTGTGTAAAATTATATCCCATTTAACCTACAACTATGCTAAAGATATATATAAATTTAGAGTGTTTTTGTTTCTATTTATTTTCCCTTTTCTCATCTGCTCTTTTCTTTTTTTGTTTCATGCATTCTATAAATTTTTTACATCATATTATCTATTTGATTATTAGCTATTTTGTCCTATTTTTCTTTTTTAGTGATTATTGTATGGTTTGAAATATACATATTTAACATTACAATACATTTGACCTTCAGAGTGTATTAAAGTATTTATAATGTATGAACTGTACAAAGCTGTGCACTTTAGTGTTTCTGTTCTCATTGTTGTCATTTTAGTTGTACATTTTAGTTGTATCTCACAGAACATTGTCATTTCTTCTTTAACAGCAAATTATATTCTAAATATGATTAAAATAATATATAAACCAACATCTTTTATGTCTTTACATGTGTTTGCCATTTTAACACTTTTCATTCATTTTTAATTGATATAAATTTATTCTAATTTTAGGACTTTTATCTTTCATTTGGGCAGGTTCAATGGATTCTATCTTTATTCCCTGAAAAGTCTTTATTTCCCTTTCATTTTTATAATATATTTTCTCTGTTTATAATTCTATAGTACATATATATATATATATATATATATATATAATTCCTATATATGTTATATATATATAACCTTCCTTACCCATTCATCTATTTATGGACACTTAGGTGTCTTCCATATCCTGGCTGTTGTAAAAATAAAAATATTTTAAGTGCTCATGGAGTAGGAATATCATTACTATTGACAAAAATATTTATTAAATAAATAATAGTGGTTGTGTGAGTAGAACATGAATTAATAAAGTTGTGGAAAAGATAAAACTGTCTTTGTATGGGAACAAAATCATTTCTCTACCATGAGGAATATCAATAATACCAAGTTCAAGTCTAAAAATCAAATAATTACCTGTGTTGTTGATTTTAGCCATTTTGGCAGGTGTGAGGTGATATCTCATTGTTTTTATTTGTAGTTCCCTGGTGAAGAGTGATGTTGAGCATCTTTCATGTGTCTGTTGGCCATTTGTATGTCTTCTTTAGGAAAATGTCTATTCATGTCTTCTACCCATTTTTTAATTGGATTGTTTGCTTTGGGAGTATTGAGTTTTATAATTTTTTTATGTATTTTGGATGCTAACTCTTTATCAAATAGGTCATTTACAAATATCTGCTCCTAACCATAAATTGCCTTTTAATTTTGTTGATTGTTTCTTTCACTGTGCAGAAGTTTTATCTTGATAAAGTCCCAGTAGTTTATTTTTGCTTTTGTTTTTCTTGCCTCAGGAAACATATCTAGAGAGAAGTTGATATGGCCAAGCTTGAAGAGGTTACTGCCTGCGTTCTTCTCTAGTATTTTTATAGTTTCTCATTTAGGTCTTTAATCCATTCTGAATTTATTTTTCTGTTTGGTGTAAGAAAGTGACATAGTTTCTTGCTTTTACATGATGCTGTCCGGTTTTCCCAATACTATGTGTTGAAGAGACAGCCCCCTGCCATTGGATATTCTTTCCTGCTTCATCAAAGATTAATTGACCACATAGTTCTGGGTTCATTTCTGGATTTCTATTCTGTTCCATTGATGGAGGTTTCTATTTTTGTACCAGTACCACACTATTTTGATCACCACGGCCTTGAAGTCTGGAATTGTGATGCCCCCAGCTATATGCTTTTCTTTTTCAAGGTCGTTTGGCTCTTTGGGGTATTTTGTGGTTCTGTAGAAATTATAGAATTGTTTGTTTTAGCTCTGTTAAGTACTGCTGTTGGTATTTTGATAGGGATTACATTAAATGTGTAGATTGCTTTGGACATATGGATATTTTAAAAGTATTTGTTCTTCTAAACCATGAGCATGGAATGTCTTTCCATTTCTTTTTGTCATCTTCAATTTCTTTCATTGATATTACATAGTTTTCAGAGCATAGATCTTTCATTTCTTTGGAAATGACAGGTGTTGGTGAAGATGCACAGAAAGGAGAACCCTCATGCACTATTGGGGGGGATGCAAACTAGTGCAGCCACTCTGGAAAATTGTTGAAGGTCCTTCAGAAAGTTAAAAATAGAGCTACCCTATAATCCAGCAATTGAGCTACTAGGTATTTTTCCATAGAGTAAAAACATACTAATTCAAAGGGATACATGTACCCTGATGCTTATAGCAGCATTATCTACATCATCTATGATAGCAAATTATGGATATGGTCCAAGTGTCCATTGACTGGTGAATGGATAAAGAAATTGTTTTGCACATACAATGGGATATTACTCAGCCATAAAAGAGAATTAAATCTACGTAGAACTAGAGAATATTGTGCTAAGCAGAAGAAGTCAGGCAGAGAAAGGCAAATAACATATGACTTTGCTCATATGTGGAATTTTAGAAACAAAATTTAAAAAAAAGGGAAAGAGGGAGAGAAGCAAACAAAAGGACAGACTCTTAACTATAGAGAACAAACTGATGATTAAGAGGGAGAAGGTGCATGGGGGAATGAGTTAGTTGATAGGTAATAAGGTTAAGGAATGCAATTATCATGGCGACCACCAGGTATTGTGTGAAAGTGTTGAATCACTATATTATAAACTCAAAACTGCTAATATTATACTGTATATTAAGTAATAAGACTGTAAATAAAAATTTTGGAAAAAAGAATAAAAAATAATATAAAACTATATAATATTTAATTATTGGTTCCTAAAACTACACAGTCAGTAAACAGAGCAGCCCATTATGAATAATATATATACACATCTAAGAAGTATTGAGAATATTTTTAACACGCTGAATTCTGTGTGCTTCAACTGTGTGTGCAGTAATATGTCCAGCACATGCACTGAATTCTATGTCTAATGTTACGGCAAATTATTAATGCACAGGCTGTAAAATCAGTTAATTACAAACAATGATGTAAAATTATTTTAAGACATCTTCTCAGAAAGCTTTGATATGTTAACTGAGTTTGGTAACATTGTGGTGACTTGAATTGTATTCTCCCCAAAAGATACCTTCAGGTCTATTGCTAGGGAACTATGAATATGATTTTAGTTGGAAATAACATATTTAAAGATGTAAGCATATAAAAATTATGTCATCCTGGATTAATGGGTCCTGTCCAATGACTGATGTCTTTAAGAGGACAGAGAAAGAAGCATCTGGGACAACATAGTGATGATGGAAATAAGGATTGGAGAAGCTACAAGCCAAGGAATGCCAACGATTTTCTGCAACCAAGCTTGGAGAGGCCCAAGGAACAGATTCTCCTTTAGAGTTTCCTGAATCCTGTCACGGGAATGTGACAAAATAAATTTTTGTTATTTCGAGCCACTAGGCTATTTTTTTGGACATTCTAGGAAACTGTTGCATACGTTTATTATGACACTGTTGTTATTGCTCAAAAATAATTTTGAGATTTCCCATAGACATTGCCTCAGGCAGCATTATATTCTCATTAGTGTTCTCTATGCTAGAAAAGTCTTTGTGTTTTCAGGGTGGAATTGATGAACTAGATAATCAAAACTGAATATAGTAACCTACAGTGCTTCAGACTCTTTAAGAAGTTCTGAAAATATTTTTAAAAGATAGTAAAGAAAGCTCACACTTGTTGAGAGTTTGCAATGTGTTGAGAATTCTGAATTGCTTTATGTTCAATATCTCAGTTGATAACAACCCTGTGCTTTATACACTTCATTATTGCCACTTTATAAAAAAATTATAAGAAATTAAGAAGTTAGATAATGTGGTCAAAAGTAAATGTACCTGCTAATTTCATTAAAAGTGTTTGTTGAGTACCTACTCTATGCCAGGTAATCTTTTAAGAAACAGAAGTGAACAGAAAAGAGGAGATAGGAAAACAAACATGGTATTTTAAATATAAAATGGTATATATATATATATATATATATATATATATACACACACACCACTGAGCCACCCAGGCGTCCCTCATATGAAAAATTTTATTACAAAGACAAAACTATTCTGAAATATCCTTAGTTGGAATTTCAGATAAGATTATTCTTCTCAGGGCAGCCCGGGTGCCTCAGTGGTTTAGTGCTGCCTTCAGCTCAGGGTGTGATCCTGGAGACCCTGGATCGAGTCCCACGTCGGGCTCCCTGCCTGGAGGCCTGCTTTTCCCTCTGCCTGTGTCTCTGCCTCTCTCTCTCTCTCTCTCTCTCTGTCATGAATAAATAAATAAAATCTTAAAAAAAAAAACAGGATTATTCTTCTTGAAAGTAAAATAACTACTTTTTGTTTAGATGTGAACTTTTTAAATAAGCAAAAGTATTTCATGTAGATAACCTGAAAAATCAGAGAGAAAGGACTCTAAGATTTACTTAAATCCCCTGGGGTCTTATCACAACTGATATTTAATACTAACTCTCTAAGCTCTAACACAAACAATGTAATATGATCACAAGGGAATTTAAGCAAGAATTTTACTGAGTATCAATATTTAAATAAAATCCCTGTTGTCATTCTAAGTCTACTCGAAAGTAATCTCCAATGATTTTTTAAAAATGTGATTTTAAAAATTATTCTGAAGGAACAAGACATATTAAAGCACAGACAATGATTGGATAGAGAATGCAATATTTTCAGATTAGATACTATCAGATCTTAATTAGTTTCTATACAAGCTTTTAGAAGACGTGTAACTAAAAATAAAAGTAATTATAAGTTGCATTTTAGAGAAAAATAATTTATATGGTAAATAGTTATTAAAATAAAGACGCTTATTTAGTAGAATATGAGAGAATGATTTAAAGAGTCTTCCGGGATCCCTGGGTGGCGCAGCGGTTTAGCGCCTGCCTTTGGCCCAGGGCGCGATCCTGGAAACCCGGGATCGAATCCCACGTCGGGCTCCCGTTGCATGGAGCCTGCTTCTCCCTCTGCCTGTGTCTCTGCGCCTCTCTCTCTCTGTGTGACTATCATAAATAAATAAAAATTAAAAAAAAAATAAGAAGGAGTCTTCCTTACTGCTATAGGGATATTATATAGTTCAATGTCATGTTCTAACCATACCACCCTATTAAGGCATAAGTTAATAAGATAAGGCTCAATCAAATCTTGGAAGGTTCTGTCTAAATACCAGACATTCAATTACTATTAAAGGATTTTAAGTGGGTTATTCTCATGCAGATATTTAAAGGTGAATAGATATATCTTTTTAAAAGACATATCTGTTAATCTTGTATAGGTTGGTTGGGAAGGAGGGTAGATGGAAGCCACATGGAGCAGTTAGTATGGAAATAAAATTGTGGAGACATGACAAAGTAATAAAGGAAGGTAAAAGAAGAAATGAATAACTGAGCTCTATCAGAGGATGCATAGAATGCTATTGTTTAATATAATGGTAGTCAAAGAAAAAAGTAATAATACTACACAGAAATTCTATTAATATAATCATAAGGCCTATCACAGAAGTCTGGGATTGGGTAGGTAAAATTAAAAAAAAAAAAAAAGGAAACATCAATTCTAGAAGCTTTCAAGATATTGACATAGATTTTGAGAAAAGGAGGGTATGAAAGATTGAGTCTAATATCCTTTGAAAATCAAATTGGAAACATGAAGCAAGAATTTATGGTCAAAATGAGAGTGGAGTTTTTTTTTGTGGGAAAACAGTTTTGTTTTGTTTCTTTCTTTTTTTTTTTTTTTTGAAAATAGTTCTTAAATGGGATTTTGCCCTAAGAACATCAAATTAATGTATTGTTATGACATAAGAGGTATTTCAAGGAAATGGCATTAAGATGATCTTTCAGTTTTCAATAGTCTTCAGTGTCTTCCATCTTCTTCAACTCTTACTATTTCTCTATATTAACATAAATGCATAGTAACATAGTAAAGACGTATGTTCTAGGCTAATTAATAAAGTAGATATAAAATATATATCCATTAATATATGTATATATATAATAATGGGTATTTCCAGAATATATAAACAGCATCCATAAAACAATAAAAAGTAAGGTACTCTAAAGCAATTAGCAAAAGATTAAAATAATCTTTTCACAAAAGATAATATTCACATCGACATAAAATATAATGAAAAAGTACTTTATTTCATTATTCACAAGATAGTGAATGCAAGTTAAAACAGGAATGGGATCTCACCAGAAGGATAAGTGAAAAAAATAGACAATTCCATGTATTGAAAGGACATGAAGCATTTGGAATTTTCATATACTGCTGTGAGATAAGTGAATTGATAAAAGTCATTTTACAAAAGTGATTGGTAGTATCTACTACAGCTAACAAACTCATTATTTTGACCAATCCACTTCACTTTGTGTGTATCCCCACCATACCTGTCCAGCCAAGTATGTTAACAAGTCCATTCCAAGTAAGTGATGTTTGTAACAGTTCACATCTGGAAAGGGGCCAAAGGTCAGTCGAACTGTGCAGTTGAACTGATGAATGAATTGTGATACATACATGCAGGGGAATCCTATTTCATAATGAGAATGAGCAAACTATAACCCAATATAATAATACAGGTGAATGCCATATGCAAAATGTTAAGAAAAAATAAGCTAGAAAGAGATAATACATATTGGATGATTCCTTTTATATTAAGTGCAAAAATAGGCCAAAGCAACATATTATTTTAGATGTTGGCATTGTTATTCAGTTTGAGGAATGGATAGTTGTCGTCACCAACAAAAAGAGGATATAAAGGAGGCCTTGGGGTATCTGGTACTATTGTTTCTTCCTGTGAGTGCTGGTCACGTTGGTGTGTTTACTTCATGTAAATGCATCATCACTGCAAAATGATTATGTATTGTTCTGGATTTAAGTTATAAATTTAATAAGAATTTAATTGTAAAAAGGTTACCTGATAAATACACTGAGAAGCTATAAAGCATATAGTGGTAAGTCTAGAACTGCTAAGTGTGGATTGAATATATGCGTGTTTCATTAAAATCCATGAATAACTTGCTATTACCTCTGCATATCTAAGAAATAAAAATGTAATTATTAGTTCTCCTTGAAAGAACACTTACAAATTACTATTATTTGAAATGAGTCTGTAGGTGAAAAGATTGTCATTTTCATTATTACACGTAACATGACTACCCTGGGTTTTTTTAGCAAAACTATTATAAATATTCAAAGTCTGCTTATAGTCTATTTAGTCAAGCATTTTGCCTCTGCAAAGTCAAAAAGGACACTCTCTTCCTCAGTGCCCTAGTACTCTCTCTCTTCCTTAAAACCGGAGTTATTTCTGCTATTTGGTTTGAATGCAAAGTTTAATGATCCACACACTTTCACCATCTAATTTAATTTTAAATAATTTTTGTAGAATTTGAAAGAAACCTGGCAAAAGTCCCTTCATAAAGGCTTGCAATAACCCACTTTGTCATGGGACAAATACCAATGTACTAACAGATTGCCTCTGACCCCAATGCAATGTCTGAGATTAAATAGAACTTTCCAGGGGGAAAATACGTGAAGTCCCAAAAGTGTCTCTCAATGAATGGGAGATGAAAGTAAAGGCAGAAAAATGAAGAATCTCGATGGATATGTGTTTATATCTGTGTACCTGTGTATACACATCTATAAGGAAAGCTTCACCGGATAGTAAACAATTCAGTCTGTTCTTTTTCTCTGTATTGTAGCTCTTTGGAAATAATTATAACCTGATTGACTTAATCAAGAATGGCCACATACTAAACAAGGTGGACTTCTAATTTATCAGTTGCCTTCTGATTTTTTTTAGCATGAAACTGAGTCAACTATCCATAATTTAAATGACTATGAGAAGCAGCAGCAGAAGAAAAATGTGACATTGCCCATTAGTAAGGGTGCAAACCAAGTGAATTTTGCATGCTAACACCTTACATTTTCCTAAAATGATGTTTTAAAATTAAAGAGTATATCTATCATCTATCTATCATCTATCTATCATCTATCTATCATCTATCTATCTATCTATCTATCTATCTATCTATCTATCTATAGCAAAAAACAAAAGACAGCAAAAAAAGCCTTCATGTTAAAAATGAGAACAAGTCTTATCGTCAACAAAACAGTAAGACCACAGAGTTATTGGTGAAAACATGATTCCAGTGGATGACATGCCTTTCTAAGAAGAGATGGTACACATCAAGGGCTTCTTCTAAGATATAACAATGGAAAATAGGGACGCCTCGGTGGCTCAGTGGTTGAGCGTCTGCCTTCGACTCAGGGCGTGATCCTGGAGTCCTGGGATCAAATCCCGCATCAGGATCCCTGCATGAAACCTGTTTCTTCTCCCTCTGCCTGTGTCTCTGCCTCTGTGTGTGTGTGTGTTTCTCTGCTTGTATCTCTGGCTCTTTCTGTGTCTTTCATGAATAAATAAATAAAATCTTAAAAAAAAAAGAATGGGAAATAGACTTAGCTACTATAAAATTAATTTGGATGAAAACAACTTAAATTTTAATGAATGATTACAGGCCAAAATGGCTAGCATGATAATTTAGAATCCTGAAAGCCCCAGCCATTTTAAGAGGAGATTTCTATCCATTTGCTCATCCTTTTCAGCTCAAGTGCTCATAGAGGAAATGAGAGAGCAAGGGTAGAAATACCAGCTGCACAGAATGCATGGCCTGCCGCTGATGATGATGATGATGATGATGATGATGAACATAAACAACCCCCTGATTTGCTGAGTTCTGCATGACTATAAGGTGATGGTTGCCCTGAGCATTGTACTGGAAAACCATAGACATACGCACACACCCTGGGCCTTGGGAGTAGAAATCCTGCACTAAAAAAAGGAGAAAGTTCTGTGCTGCTAGTGGAAGTACAGAATACTTACCTACCAAAGAGTTTTTAACTCCATGGCATTAACTGTCTGCCTATAAAGCCTGAGCAGGATATATAATAATCTCTGACTGCATGGGTACGAGGCAGAGGCTTGCTACCATTGAGAGAATGCCAGGAAAAAAAGTCAGGATCTTGCACTGAATGGGAAGAAGTGATTGTTTGCAAGGAAGGGGTAGGAACGCTGAGCAAGCCTAAGTCACAAGGATCAAGGAAAAAGGACCCTTCTCGGGTTGGATTAGAAGAAGGAAGACTGAAAAATTGCTCCCCTACTATAACCTTTACATTGGGTAGCAAGCATGGCCCTCTACTGAGAGAAGAATAAAAGCATGGGAGAAACCCATCTTTACCCACATCTTCCTGGGCCGCTGAAAGCTAATGGTGGGGTAGGGACACTCAGAAAGAAACCCTCAGAAAGTCCAGCCTCTCACTAAGCAAAACAGAGCAGCAGTTTATCACTAGAGGATGTTCACATGTGTGGTGTACGGAATATAGCTAAATAACCAACAAGTCACAGCCACTCACCTATACAGGAGATCTACACAGCCCCTCACAGGAAGTGTGTCCATTTCAGGATATAAATACATTTAGCTCTGTTTCTGTCTTCTTTTTCACACAATGTCTGACATTCAGTCTAATAGTATGAGACATAGAGAAAAGCAAGGATATGCTAGTGACCGTGAAGTGGTCAAATAGTCAAGAGAAGTAGAGCAGATTCAGAATTCTCAGAGACCTAAATATAATAGAAATTTGAAATTAACTATGGCATACAGGTAAACTTAGAAAACTGAGCAACGTGAACGAACTGTTTGGAGATTTTATTTTATTTTATTTTGCTAGTTTGAAGATTTTAGAAGTGAGCAGAGTCAAATAAAAAGCATAAAAATTAATATATCTCCATCTGTCTATGCAGGTAATAAACGCACACACTCCCCCCTATGATTGCCTTAAGGTCAGAATAGACACAACTGAAGAAAGAGTTAATGAACTTGAAGGTGTCATAATCTCAATTATCCTAACTGAAGCACACAACTATGTGAGAAAAATGGAATAGATCACATGAAACCCACAGGATAATACAAAGCATTCAGATATACAAAGAGACCTTAGAGGAGACAGAGAAAGAGAGATTAGGTCACAACAAATATTTTAAAAGATTAGGGTTGAGAATTTTATAAATGTTGGAAATGAACAAAAAGTTCCACAGATTTTAGAAGCTCAGACAACTTGAAATGTGATATATAGGAAAAAAAAAAAAAAAAAAAAAGCCAGATATATCATAATCAAATTAATGAGAATCAAAGGTAATTTTATTTCTTGCAAAACAGCACTATGAAAAATGCCTAAAATTTTATAAATTGACATAGATATTATGAGCAAAAGAGAGAAAAACATTACTAAATATAGTTTCAAAAAATCCTACTTTTTCTATAAATATATCATTCAATTTTCAAATTAAAAATGAATAGCAAGGGATCCCTGGGTGGCGCAGCGGTTTGGCGCCTGCCTTTGGCCCAGGGCGCGATCCTGGAGACCCGGGATCGAGTCCCACGTCGGGCTTCCGGTGCATGGAGCCTGCTTCTCCCTCTGCCTGTGTCTCTGCCTCTCTCTCTCTCTCACTGTGTGCCTATCATAAATAAATAAAAAAAAATTAAAAAAAAATTAAAAAAAAAAATGAATAGCAAGAGTTGGGGGCCTGGTATAAGAGCTCCAGTAAAGGGGCTCTTGAGTGAGGTTGTGCCAGTTGAAAGTTGTGTCAGGGCCTCATAGCCCCTGAAAATTGGAGGATGAAGCCATGGCACCCAAAATATGGCCAAAAATTTTGAAATATCTTGAAAGTTTTAAATATGAATGAGCTTGAAAAAGGAATGGATGTGTGAAACAGGATCTGAGGACCATTCCTTAGTGATAATCAACAAGTAAATGGTGGATATTTTATTAATAGCCTTTAGAAGAAGCTCGGCAGATTGGGGCTAACTGCTTGTTATCCATAGGAACTAACGGGTAAATGTTGGTATAAAAAATATGAAAAAATAAATTGTAAGCCACTGAAAATTTCACAATTCTCTCTGGTGATACAAGTCAGTAGTTTCTGAACTTCATCAAAATGGGAAATTATCTTTAGAATACAGGAGATTTTTGATAAAGAGGAGGTAAGTATTAAAGTTGAAGATCATAGTAGTGAATGTCAGTGAAGCCTGTGAACACAAGCTAAATCCTAAAGAAGGACTTTATCTTGGGATAAGATCAGAAACTGGAAAAATGACACACCACACATTTATTCTCCCAATTGTCCCACTTAAAAATCTGGCACACATCATTAAAAGACAGGGTAGCCAATTAGAAGAGGATTTCCCATAAATTTTATATTTCACATTTACAGCTATTCATCTCCCTCTAAGAACTACTTGAGATGTATCCTACAAATTTTGATTAAGCCGCATCAAAGATGTCATCAGAAAATACCATGAATCTCAAAGAAATCCTTCCTTCTCCTAGCAGCAGCTCTCCCCCTGCTCAGCCTGGTACATGAAACAGATTGCATGAAAGCACATTTTCACAAAGCTGCAATCATTGAGAAGGTCCAAAAAAAAAAAAAAAAAAAAAGTTGAACAATTTAGAGAACTTTCATAGCATTAAATTTTTATAGACCACGTGGAAAATTTACACAGAAATAATGGTTGTAAGTGAACACGAAGACCAATACAGAGTAAGAAAAATTCAAGTTCATTGGACTTTTGGTCCAAATTCTATTTGACTGTTTCCGATGAGAAGATTTCTAAAACATAGGTACAAGTTACCAAAGTAAAATGTGACTGGATGTGTGTCCCTGGAACTCAATGCACTTTTTCCAAAATGCTGGTCAGAGAGAAAAATATACTTATTTTCAATTGTTATACCCTCTTGAAGGTTTGGTTTTATCCTTATGTAATGCCCATTTTTGTCTCTTATTATGGTCATTGTTTAAAGCCTATTTTGTCTAATATAACTACTCCGATTTTCATTTGGTTTTCAGTTGCTTAGAATACTTGTTTTCAGTCTGTGTGTTCTTATATCTAAAGTGAGTTTCATTTAGGCAGGTCTTGTGTTTTTTGTTTGTTTGTTTGTTTTATTATTCAGAAGCTCTACATCCTTTGGAGAATTTAGTTCATTACATTTAAAGTAAATATTGGTAGATATGTACTTATTGCCATTTTGTAAACTTCTTATTGGCTGTTTTTGTAGCTCCTCCCTGCTACTCTTTTCATTTGTGGCTTGATGACTTTCTTTAGTGGTAGAGTTATGTTTCTTTATCTTTTGTGCATGTATCTTTTGCTTTGTGATTTCCATGAAGCTTACAAAAAGCTTGTATCTCTAAGAGTCCATAAAGTTAGTAACTTAAATTTGATTTTGTCGGAAACCTCAACATTTTTACTCTCCCTCACCATGTTTTATGTTTTTTTTTAAACTTTATTTTTTTAAGATTTTATTTATTTATTCATGAGAGACACAGAGAGAGAGAGAGAGAGGCAGAGACACAGGCAGAGGGAGCAGCAGGCTCCATGCAGGGAACCCGACATGGGACTCAATCCCAGGTCTCCAGGATCAGGCCCTGGGCTGAAGGCGGCACTAAACCTCTGAGCCACCTGGGCTGCCCTGTTTTGTTTTTGATGTCACATTTTATCTTGTTTATCTCTTAACTAATCGTTGTAATCGTAATTATTTCTACTACTTTTGTCTTTTAGCTTTTGTATTAGCTTTATAAGTGATTAGACCACTATCTTTACTATATATTTATCTTTCCAGTAAGACATATTCCTTCATATATGTTCTTATTACTAATTAGCACCCTACTTTTCAGCTTAAAGAAGTCTCTTTAACATTTCTTGTAAGGCCACTTTAGTTGTAATGAATTCCTTTAGCTTTTGATTATTGGATGTACTCTTTATCTCTTCTTCAATTTGAATAATAATTTTGCTGAGTAGAGTGTTTTTGGTTGGAAGTATTTTTCTTTAGCACTTTGAATATATCATGGAACTCCCTTAGGGCCTGAAGTTTCTGCTGAAAAAAAAAAATCTGTTGATGGTTTATAGGAATTCCCAGGTACATAAGAAATTTTGTAGAACAGATATCTTGCTACTTTTAATGGATAGTCCTTGTCTTTAACTTTTGACATTTTAATTATAATGTGTCTTGGTGTGGATCTCTTTGGGTCCATCTGATTGGAACTCTCTAGGCTTCTTGGAAGTGGATGCTTTCTCTGTGTTACAGAAGCTTTCAGTCATTGTTTATCTGAACAAGATTCCTGTCTCTCTTTTCTACATCTGGGCCACTGCAACATGAATGATATTCTTTTTGATGTTTCCTATAAGCATCTTAAGCTATTCTCACTTTTCCCTTTTTTTTTTTTTTTTTTTTTTTTTTTTTTTTTTGGTTTTTCTGGTTTGATTGGGTGAGTTGCACTGGCACTGCTTTGTCTTCAATGTGAACACTTCTTTTTTTTTTTTTTCTTCATCTAGTCTGCTATTGAACTTATCTAGTGTATTTTTTTTTTTTCATTTCAATTACTGTACTCTTCAGCTTTGTGGATTATTTTGGATTGTTTCTTAGAGTTTCCATCTCTTTGTTGAAGCTTTCACTGTGTTCATTCATTATGATCACTACTTTGAACTCTTTATCAGGTAATTTACTCATCTCTGTTTCATTAAAGGGTTTGTTCCTCCCTGAAGTTTCATCTTGTCCTTTCATTTGGGACCCTGCCCCCACTCTTCACTGTCTTTCAAACCTCTCTGCTTATCTAAGCAGTCAGATGATGGCTGACTTTAAACTCTATTACAAAGCTATATTAATTAATACAGTGTGAAATTGGCATAAAAACACACACATAGAGCAATGGAACAGAATAGAGAGCCCAGAAATAAGCCCATACATATCTGGTTAATTGATTTATGGCAAAAGTATTAGAGAATGGGAGAAATAGGTGACATAAGCCAAAAATAAATAAATCAGAAAGTTTAACAAAGAGAAATAATTTTAAAATATAGCAGATTACCCCAAAAAAGATACCATGAGAAATGTTACTATAAATGTGGAATTCTGAAATGAAAGCACTTATAAGAGCAGAGTTAAAAAAAAAAAGAGCAGTGTTACTTTTTATTGATAAAAATTATGATCCATGGCAAGATTGAATAGTAACACAGCTTTATACAATAAAGAATATCAAAGAAGAGAAACACAGTAACTCAGAATATGTTTAACATGATTAATGTTTTTGTTTATTTTCAAAAAAAATTTAAATATTTTATTTATTTACCCATGAGAGACACAGAGAGAGAATGAGAGTCAGAGACAGAGGCAGAGGGTGAAGCAGGCTCCATGCAGGGAATCTGACGTGGGACTTGATCCTGGGACTCTAGGACCATTCCCTGGGCCAGAGGCAGTGCTAAACCGCTGAGCCACCCAGGCTGCCCTATTTTCAAATTTAATGTAAATTCTAATTTGTTAACACAAAGTGTAGCACTGGTTTCAGGAGTAGAATTCAGTGATTCATCACTTACATATAAAACCAAGTGTTTATCATAACAAATGCCCTCCTTAATACTTGTCACTCATCCAGCCCATTCCCCATACACTCCCCCCATTAAACCTCAGTTTGTTCTCTATCATTAGGAGTCTCTTATGGTTTCTTTCCATCTGTCTCTTTCTTTCCTCCTCCTCCTCCTATCTTTATCTGTTTTGTTTCTTAAATTCCACATATAAGTGAAATCATATGGGTATTTATCTTTCTCTAACTGACTTAATTCACTTAGTATAATACATGCTAGCCCTATCCAAGTCATTGTAAATGGCAAGATTTCATTTTTTTTTTGAGGCTGAGTAATATTCCATTACATATATCACATCTTCTTTATATAATGCAAAAAGAAGGGGTGGAAATCAATCACAGAAGAAAAATAAATATAAATCCATAAATAGTCAAGGAATAGGAATAGTATTGAAAACATAACAGAGTGAAAATATCCATAGTTCAAAGAAAAAAATATCAACATCAGATATATATTACTTTCAAATACTAATTCATTAGTATGTTTGTATTATAAGTTACATACCTAAGAATTATTATAAGGTATAAATTAGCAAATATGTTTGCAGCATTATTCATTGAAAGACATAATTCATCACATCTCAAAAGCAGTAATTTATTAAAATGTTAGCTGATTCAGACTTAACAAGTTCAATGAATTTAATTTGTTTCTGTTTTTATTTACATTATAGGTTAAAAGCATCAATGCAATCATTCTTTAAATGAGAAGCAATCAAAAGTCTGCTGGACTCTGTTTTCATTTTAAGTATGCTGAAACTGACTGTATTCCATTTCTGTTTTCTAATGTCAAGATATACACAAATATTAATTTAGCAACTATATCCAAAATATTTTAATTTAAGAATAAAATTTTTAGCTTATTATAATGTCAAAAAATAATTAAGAAACATAGGCGTATCAGTTTGCTGCAGTTGCCATGACAAATATCACAGGCAAAGTGACTTAAACAACATAAATAAGTTTCCTACAATTCTGGAGGCTGGGAATTCAAGATCGGTGCCAGCAGGGATAGTTTCTCCTGAGGCCTTCACTTGTAGAGGGCCATCTTGGCACTGTATTTTCACATGATCATTCCTCTGTGTGTGCACATCCCCAGTGTCTCTTCCTCTTATTATAAGGACACCAGTCATCTAACATGAGGGTCCCAACCTTATGACCTTCATTAACCTTAATCATCTCTTTGAAGGCCTTATCTTAAAATATAGTCACATTGAGGACTAGGGCTTGAACATATGAATTTTAGGAGGACACAATTCAGACTATAACAAGAAGTTTTAAGGCTTATATATACAAGTAAAATACACAAAAACAAAACAGTGTGCAAGGTAATCTTTTGGAAACATTATGATAGAGTACTAAGATTTTTATGAAACATTAAAGTATTTAAACAGAATGTTCCAAGTTAAACATCAATATTGCATTTTTTTTACAGCACATACAAACACAAATGCACAAACACAGAGGAAATAAAAATAAAGACCTCAGAAAAGGTAGTAAGATTGTAAAAAAAAAAAAAAAAAAAATTACCTAGCCACAATTTAAGGAAAGGAGATAGAGAAACAAGGATGAGGCAAGTGAAAATCAAATAGCAATGTATTAGGCCTGAGTTCACATGTATCAATAATTTGCATTACATGTAGAGAAGTTAGATACTCTAATTAAAAAGGAGAAACTGTCAGATGGGATAAAGGAGCATGGTTTAACCATATACTACTTACAAGAAACTGTAAATATGAAGATACAAACAAGTTTAAAATGAAAGGGCGAAAAAAAGAAAGGGCGGACATATATTTGCCATGCATCCATTAATCACAAGAAAGCTGTTGTTTGGTGCCCTTAAGTGGGAAAGATTCACTTTAAGAATATGAAGAAGGCAGGGTGCCTGGTAACTCAGCAGGTTAATCATCTTACTCTTGATTTTGGCTAAGTTCATAATTTCAGGGTTGTGAAATTGAGCCCCATGTTGGGCTCTTTGCTGAGCACAGAGTCTGCTTGCGATTCTCTCCTTCTCCCCTGGCACCACCCTGTTTGCGTGTTCTCTCTCTCTCTCTCTCTTTCTCTCTCTCTCGAATGAATGAAATAATGAATGCATGAATGAATGAATCAAATCTTAACAAAATATAAGGAAGAGAATTCCATAAGATTGGAAGGGTCAGTTAATTAAGACATAATGCTGTGTCTGCATCATATAACAAATGTCCCAAGTACATGATAAAAAGAAACTAGAAAAAGAATATGTAAACTGAAAGCAAAAGGAAAATATGAAATAAAAAAATAAATAACAAAAATGAAAAAAAAATGAATTAATAAACAGTAGCATAAATCAATTAAATAAAAGACAAACAAGAAAAAGAGAATTGATAAGAAGTTGTTTCTTCAGAAATATCAGTAAAATTGATGACCCCTAGCAGAATGATAAAAAAAAAAAGAGGGAAAAAAAACCCACATTGCTAACATCTGAAATGGAGGAGAAGTCACCACTACATGTCTCATAATATTAAAATGATAACCCATGAAGTTTTTTAAGAACTCTACTCCAATAAATTTGACAACTTAAATGGAAAAAGTACCATAAAAGACAACTAACACCACTGAAGAAAAATGGATCACCTAAATATTTCTATGTCTATATACACTTCTAATTCATGAGTAGTTTTCCACAATATCACACCTGTTCTAGATTGCTTCACTGATTAATTCAATCACATACGTAAATAAGCAATAATACAATTTTCAGCCAGTACAGGGGGAGTAAAATCTTTCCCAGTCATTTGATGAAGGCACTGCACCAGTCTTAGCAGACAATATTGCCAGAAAAAGAAACAAAAGAAAATTACAGAACAGTACATCTTATGAAAATAGACCTAAATATATTATCATTAATATATTAGCTAACTCTGAGAAATGAACTAGGGGTGGTGGAAGGGGAGGAGGGTGGGGGGTGGGGGTGACTGGGTGATGGGCACTGAGAGGGGCATTTGACGGGGGATGAGCACTGGGTGTTATTCTGTATGTTGGCAAATTGAACTACAATAAAAATAAATTTATTATTTAAAAATAAATAAATATAACTCCAAAAAATATATTAGCAAATCAAATCCATTATTTTGGGAAAAGGGAAACATCATTATCATGTGAGAGTTATATAAAAATATCTAAGATACATCTATCATTTAAAAACTATGTTTTAGGGGTACATAGGTAGCTCAGTTAATTAAGTGTCTGACTCTTGATTTTGGCTCAGGTTATGATCTCAGGGGTGTGAGATAGAGTCCTGCATTCAGCTTCATGCTGGGCATGGAGCCTGCTTTAGATTCTCTCTCTCCCTCTCTAACAAACAAACAAAACAAAACAAAACTACTGTGATTAAATATAAGCAGCTAAAGCAAGTTACCACTTGATATGTTCAAAAGAGACAATGAAAACATTTGACAAGGTAAAACATCTATTTTTTATTAAATATCTCAGCAAATTATGAATAAAAGGAGGTTTACTCAACTTGATACAGGCATCGATGAAAAACCCACAGCTAAGATTTTAATGTTAAATTGGGAAATTAAATTAAATCCATAGATCAGCTTCAGGAGAATTGCCATCTTCATAATACTAAATCTTAAATCTAATACTAAATCATAATACTAATACTTAAATCTTCTTCAATTTATATAATCAAAGAATTATAGCTTAAAAGGGCACCAGAATAGCTCAGTGATTGATCATCTATCTGCCTTTGGCTCAGGTCGTGATCCTGGGGTCTTGGGATTGAGTCCTACAGTATTTATTTTTTTCTTGATTTATAAGTGGTTTCCCTCTCCTACCTACATGATACTGGTTTTTAGAATGCTAATAAAAACTATCTATTTAATTATATACTTAATGATGCTTTCTAACATCTCACATATGTAGTATAAAGAAGAGAAAAAAAGGTCTAGTCTAAGAAAATCTTTTGTTCTTTCAAACATATATATTTTGATAAAATATGCTCACAAGTCCAGCATGGCCAGCTCATTTTAAGGTCCTGAACTTTTCATGATTCAGTGATATACATAGTTGCTAAAACCAGCCTTACCTGGAGATTGAAATTTATCATTCATACATTAACCACAAGCTCTTGTTTGTTTGTCTGTTTTTAAGCTTAGATTGATAGCATCTTTCATCTTAGATATCTCTGAACATATTTTATTTATTTTGTATCTATAGTTTAGCCTTTCCCAGGTACAGGATAGAAATGCACATACCAACTAGTGAGCATAAATGTTAAGCAATTGGACATAGCATCTTTTTTTCCATAATAAATACATTAATCATATATATATACACACATTAATACATTAATCTTATAGGTATATATATATACATACATATATATAAACATATATTAATCTAATTATACGGAATTGAACATTAAAATTCCACTTGGTATTCCTTCTCACTAATTTATAATTATATTTGACCTTTGTACTTCACTACTGTGTTGACTGATTGGCTAACTTCTCTTCTATTACTTTCTTCCTTCTGACCTTCAAAAACTAGACAGCCTGATTAGTGATAGCTGGAAAGAGGCATTCTCTGCAATTATTTTTTTGTTAATCAAATCATGAGCAACATTCAGTTTCTTCTTATGTTGATATCTGATTCCTTGTCTGAATTGAGTAATTGTCTTATAAGATATATTCTTTTCTAGGCAGAATTAATGCAAATTGTTTGTATTGTGATGATGTAGGAGTTAGAAAATCTGAATTCAAAGGGAATTTAAACTCATGAAATCAACCTATCTGGAAAAATAAAGAGTACATTTAACTTTAATATCATTTCATGTTACGTAAATCCTTCTTTAATTTGATTATTTGAAATAAGACATTTATACCACTTCATAAATTATTTTAAGTTGTAATTAGACAGTAAGCAAGAGTTTTACTTAAAAAAAAAATAGAAAACCTTCCAGGTCAATAAAATGATCACAAAATGATAATCAGTGAGTTGCATAAACATTATAAAAAAGACGAGTATAGTTACAAGAGATTAAAGATGTAAAAGTTAAAAAAAAAAAGATGTAAAAGTTTTAGTAAACGTATCACAGAGAAAAAGCACTTAGGAATTTACATTAAATAGAGTATAATATTATATATAATTAAATTTAAAATAGTTATTGATGTAAAATCATTTTATTAAAAAAAATGGGTTTGTAAGTAACCCCAGTGACCTACAGTGGGCCAACCTACGTAGTACCAGTAGTGTGGAATAATATCCAATGAATTCTATTGCCCATATTTTATCAGTAATACTATTTTCCGTTAAAAATACCGAGACCTTTGAGAGGGCAGCTTCCATGAACTGGGATGCAGAAAACTCAAGATATCTTTTAAACATGTAGAGTACTCACTGAGAAAATGTGATAACGTGTCTATCAAAAAGGGAAATAATTCTAGCAAGTTTTAGAAATTGAGTTTGCATGTATAAAGTCTTGAGAATATTAGTACCAGAAAATTAATATTACTGTAAAATTTACAAAAAAACAGAGTTGGTGGGGAGCCTGGGTGGTTCAGTTGCTTAAGCATTGATTGTAATTTCAGTAGTAAAGAAGATGGCCAAAACAAAAATCATGCAAAGCTTTATTAATTATAATAAATTGTGAAGTGCTGAGATATGTGGATCTTCCTTTTCATCTGCTCTCTGCCTGTGTGTTTTTGAAGCAAGGGATGTGGTTTCCACTATCTATCATAGTGGAGACAGATGGATCCAGAAAATCTTAAGCTAGCCAAGCAGTTAATAGGTTTCACTGGGCACTTATCTTTTGTTTTCAAACCAGAAATTTGAGTGCAAGGCTGGAAGAATTGAGTTTAATTCTTCCAAAATTATTATAAAAAATTAATTAGCTGTATATTTTCCAACTTTCTGTAAAACCACAGAGTTCTAACATTTTCACTGTTGAACTCAGAGTTGGTTTCCGTAGCCAGGTCCACCCAGTATTTCTCTCATCCTCTCTTTAATGCAGTTCTAGGAGTCTCTGAACCCTAGCTTGGAAACAGCAGTTGTAGATATTAGCAAGCTAGCCTTGTGGCCCCAAAGTATTCAACAGAACTGAGTATTTTATTGTTACCAGGACTTATTTTTGCCTCTTGAGTTAGCATTACCGGTTAAAGCCTCATCCATTGCTCTGGGATGGTTCTTAAGGATCTTGGAGAACTAACACTCAGAGATGTCTCTGCTATCACCTGAGTCAATGTGCTTTTCAAAGAATATTGCTCTAAATGGGAAAACCATAGCAGCGACCCAGTGGAAAGTTATTCTCTGAATGGTAATGTTGAAAATAGCAATATTACTTCAAAAAACAACATCACACAAACAAACATCAGACAAGTAGCTTGCAAAATTAAATTCAGCAATAGCCCAGGCCATAAACAAAGTCTTTGACTGACTAGAAACTTTAATAACCAGAACAAAGGTATTGCTTTATAAGGTCTAGTGGCAGCTCTTCAGTAACAACTGTATATCTAATATTCATACAAATAGTACCGTCATTCAAGTACCACGTGGATAGGATTACGAAAATTCTAACAACTATATAGTTAATATCCATATATTTATTGGCCTTTCAACCTATCTTGTAGTTTTCAGAGGCACTATTTCTGACTGTGACCAGATTTATTTTCTTCAACATGTTTTCCATTGCCTGAATATCTATCATGTTAAAACTAAATGTGTTTATTATTTCTGAATAAAATATGGAATCTTGTGCTACTTCAAGCCAAAAATTATTTTTTTTATTTTATTTATTTTACTTTTTTAAGCCAAAAATTTATATCTCTTTCTTCAGCATGGAGGGGCCAAGGTTAGACTGTGGCATAGTGATTATCTAAAATAAAAGTGACAACACACAACCCATGCAAGAAGGACAGTCAGATGCTCCCCTGTTCCCCGAAAGTAGGAAATAAATCTCCCACGTGAAAAGTACCCTCCCTGTACCAAGAGGTAGACATCCTTATCACCAGAGATAGGATATTTAAAGCCAGGAAGGCTGTATAAAAACCCTTCTTATTTTCTACTAATTTACTACCACACACCAAATTATGTGTAAAATTCCGTACTAATTTGTGCTCACAAAGTCAGGTTTTCTTTGTTCTGTCAATTTTTCACAGATTTATTGTCTCTTTGTCTAAAAAGTACAAAAACTGCCTGCCTTGGTCATTCCTTTATTTTCTTTTTGTTTTTAATTTTTTTTATTATTTATTTATTTGTTTGTTTGTTTGTTTGTTTATTTATTTATTTATTTATTTATTTTTGGTCATTCCTTTAGATCTCAGTTTCATCATGGGATCTCCATGCACATGTGCTAAAACTTTTTTTTTTTCTTCCTATTACTCTCCCTTCTGTAAATTTAATTTTTAGTCCAGCCAGAAGACCTTGAAGGATTAAGAAATAATTTTTCATGTCTTAGAAATGTTTACTCTAGGGGATGCCACTTAAAAATCATGCTTTGATAATCCTATTTGTAAGTCAATGGGTTTTTAAAAAATTAAACTGAGTAAATAATAGCTCATAATTTAAATAAAATTAAATGTGCATTATGAAATTAAACTTTTGAAATTCTATTTTGTACCTAATGTTCTGTGAGTTTCTTCCATTTGTGTGAGTGAATGTGTGTGCGGATTATTAAGTATATACCCCAAAAATTTATTGTATGATTCACTGAACTGCAGCAAAACACAATATTCAGATATTTAGAATAAGTAAGTTTTTGTATGATCAAGAAAACAAACAATATTATTAGAAGATAGCTATGTAATTAATCAAGATTGGGGAAATCATCTTTGAATACAAGTCACAGAAGTATTCTTCATTTGCATTTCAGTAGGATTACTTTAATAGTGTACTCAAATTTTATATTTATTATCTATTTTGCAGATAATACTGCTTGGGATGTGGAGAATTTCAATGTTCAAAATTATACTTATGGTGACAGGAGACCAACAATATATAAAAATGGAGAGAATATATTTATAATACTGTTTTTTAAAATTATTTTACATAGAAAATCTTTTATTTTATTTATTATTATTATTATTATTATTATTATTATTATTTTATAGAAAATCTTTATGCAGAGAGTGGCACCCAGGGATGGAAACTTAAATCAGAAAGAAAGAAGAGAGGAAGATCATCAGAGAAGATACTGTGGATCAAAAGAAGATCTCCATGAAACCAACACAGACTTCTCTGGTAGAAGCAATGCAAGAGAGATTGATTGGAACACTGGCCGTAGAGTCAACCTAATGTAAGATTTCTTGTGATTTAGAGCTAGCCGTAGACCAAATGATAATAAACCTGAAAGGAAATAAGTAAATAAGTAAGCAAATAGGTATAAATGGATTAATAGTTTTACATGTGAGTTATCTTTAATGCTTAAGAATTAAAGTTTCTTTAAAGCAAGAAAGAGGAAATAAAAGATGAGGTTCAGAATGGATTTTCCTATTGGAAAAACAACTCTAGGCAACATAGCACAGTGTTTTTCAGCTTTGCATTTCTGTTTTTATTACTGAGGATAGCTCTGTAGTGAATAGCCATCTATAAGACAAATTATTTGTAACTAAAAAATAATATGAATACATATTAATCAAATTCATATTAAAAATACTCAAACAAGAATATCTAACCTAGAAGAATTGAAGGGTCCCCATTCATCTCCCTAGAAGTAAGTAGTTAGGACACTTTTTACTGTGTCCTATGAGGTTTCTCATATACCCCTCATAATTCTAAATATAGGCTTATACTGCAATAATGATTAATCATTTTCAAACACTATTGATTTCCTATTGTGGGAAATAAGGGTTTATCTCTCTAATCATGTCATACCCCTTTCCTTCTTACATCTTCAGTTGTCATTAAACCACCACTGGGCTAAATCAATACAAGGGCTTACGTTATTTTGATTTTAGGAATATATATTTACACTTGGGCTGAGTGATGTACTATCATTAAGTTGTCTTCAGGTACAACTTTTTATTTTCATTTTTTTTGTATAGAGTGTCACTGATCGTTTTGTTGTATTTCCCACCAAACTCTTTCCACAGCCTCCCCAACCTCTCAGTCACATTTCCACACAAACTGGTTAGTCAACTTGTGATCTCAGTTTGTTTTTGGTGACTAAAGCTTTAATATCACAATCTCTCTGCTTACACTAATGGCCTCAGAGTGAGTTGCTGGGATACACATGCCTATCCTAGTATCCTGGGGATTTTCTTACTTTCCACGCTCTGGTAAATATCATCCTTTGAAGATGCTCTATGTTCTCTTCCTTTTATTGCTTCGTTGAATTAGGGTGCCTGAGAGTTTCTTCATTTTTGTTTTGTTTTGCTTTTGCATGTTTCAGTTTGCGTTCTTTTATTTGATTGTTTGTTGGAATATCCCTGCCTACAAAGGTTTTCCAACTGTCTTATCATTTTCTTGAGTATGAGATTCTAGATTAAAAATTATTTTTCTGGGGGCACCTGGGTGGCTCAATGGTTGAGCATCTGCCATGCCTTCCGCTCAGGTCATGATCCCGGGGTCCTGGGATGGAGTCACGCACGGGGCTCCAGGGGTGGGGGGGGCCTGCTTCTCCCTCTGCCCTGTGTCTCTGCCTCTCTCTGTATCTCTTTTGAATGAATAAATAAATTTTAAAAACTTATTTTTCTGATACATTATTATAATCTTATTCCTTTGAAATGAAAACTTATCCCTTCCTCTTGCTACCATATCTTCGTTTCCCTATTGCTCTTTCGTGTTCCACCCAAATGTCATCAACTGATGCATGGGTAAATACAATATAGTATATACAATGAATGGAACATGATTGCTTCACTCTTTCCTTGTCCTTTTACTTTCTTCTTTGACTGATATCTCTGTTAGTTATTTAGATCAGTGGTTGCAGAGTGTTGGTAATTGGCGAGATCAGCACATGTGAATGAGTTATCCAACAAAATTTAAGTGATCATTCATTATAACAGCATTTGCAACTACTTGACATGTGAATAACAGACAATTGTGCCATAGTGCCACTGTTTCACACCTGCTAGCATTACTATAATCAAAAAGACAGATAACAAAACATGGTGGTAAGAATGTGAGAAACTGGAACCCTCTTACTTTGGAAAAGCCTGGCAGTTTCTCAAAAGATTAAACATAGAATTACCATATGACCCCACAATTTTTATCCCAGATATGTACCTGATGAAGAAAAAACATGTGCATACAAAATTCATAGCAGCATTATTTATTTAAAAAATGGAAACAAGCCAAATATCCATCAGTTGGTGAAAAAATAAAACATGATATCTCCACACAATGGAATATGAATTGTCACTAAAAGGAATGGAATATTGAAATATGCAAGGATATGAATGAACCTTGAAAACATGCTAAACGAAAAGAGTCACTCACAAAAGACCGACATATTGTATGATTTTATACATATGAAAGGTCCAAATTGATGAATCTATAGAGATAGAAAGTATTTTGGTGATTGCCTAAGCCTGAGGGTAGGAGTGGAAGGATATGGTTGTGACTACCCATTGGCTTAATTAAATGTGCTAATAACTGTATTCTAAAGTAGTCTGTGGTGATGACTACTTTAGAATCTACTACTATATATCTGTGAATATACTAAAAAGACCCCTTCATTATACACCATAAATAAATGAATTATGTGATATTTGAATTATATTGTAAAACATATGGTAACAAAGTTCAGAGCAGCGTTATTCATAAAAGCCCGAAAATGGAAACAAATGCCCATCCTTGTGTGTGTGTGTGTGTGTGTGTGTGTGTGTATTTATATATTAGGATTTGGATTATGTATCCATGTATCTATCTATCATCTACCTATAATAATTGGGGTATGGTTTAATTCCTGAAATATATCTAAAACCAATTATTATTCATTGAGATATATCCAGACTTACTTGGAAATAGCAGCTTTGTATAATCTTGCATCACTTTTTCTTAATTTATATATTATTTTACCTGGGATAAAAATCAGTAAGTGTATCAGAAATGACCTATTTGTTATATTTGTATATAATAAGCCAAATTAATAAGCTCACTTTTATACTCAAACATAAGCCAGAACTGACCTTTCCTTCTGTGTTGCCAATTTAAGCAAAAAAAATCCTTTCATTACCAGAATTCTGTGCAGTAATTGGAGCAAACTTCTCACCTTGATTCTACCTAGAAATGATCTGTCACTATATCCTCATACTCTGAACACTGTGATGAAAATGACTCTCATGAACCACAATGCAGCAGTTTTTACATTTAAATAACTTATGAAAATGCCAGTGGCCCTCTATTCCAAAATGTAGTTTGTCGGTACCACAATACAGTTAAAATTTGCTGAAGGATAATGAGCAATGGGAGCTTTTGAGAAATTTTTAGATTAGCATAATTAAAAAAAACTTTATTCACAGTCTAGAATCTAAGAACATTGATCTACTAACTTGATTGTGCTATGGTTATGGTGTTTCCACCATTAAATGTAGACTGATATAATTCTGATATTTCATTGTATTAATTGTGAGCTGTATCCTTTCATAAATCCTGTGAGCACCTGTTTCCTCCTTCTATCTAGAAAACAGATTAATTAGTTTGAACCAAGGGAGAAACAGCTATTTCAGTTTCTCATAACCTTAGAAACTGGGTTTGTTTCTGAGAATAAAATTAGGCATCGTGGATTGCTAAGGTCATGACGAATAAATTAGCAATGATACACCATAGTGCAGTGTAAAAGGACTTCTTCACTTTTGAATGTCTTTAATGTGGTATGTAAATAATTCACCTAAAAACTATGTAAGTTTGGGTGAGCAATTTATATATACATAAATTTTAATTCTTTAGTCTAAAATTTGCTGTACGGGTACATGAGCATGACCTTTTATATAATTTCATAATGACTATGAAAATACAAATGGTATGAATTTCTGGTGGGGGCACATTTCCATCCATATGTCTCCCGTCTCTAATAGATATGTATATATTATATATATATACACCAATACCCCAGAACATGATAGTATTTGAAGAATGGTCTTTAAAAAGGTGATTGACTTAAAATGAGGCCATCTGGTAGGCTATAACTTAATAGGACTGGCATCTTTATAAGAAGAAAGTATGAGGACCCACCCAGAGATACCAGGAACACTCACCCCAAGAAAATGTGAGGACCCAGTGAGAAGGTGGCCATGTGAAAACCAAGAAGAGAGACCTTCAAGAAATTGACTTTGTCAACACCTTGATCTTGGATTCATGCCTCCAGATGTGAGGAGAATAACATCTGCTCTTTAAGCCACCTAGCTGTGCTATTTTGTTACGGCTGCCCCAGGGCGCTAAGCTAGGAGATGCTTGCCGACAAGTCACAAGGAAGTTTTGGCAGGTTTCACTATCTCCTTATGAGTGCATTTACCTGTGGGCAAGCAAGGACAGTGCTTGAATTCCTCTACACACCCTCAGGCTCTGCGGTCTTTGTCCAAGATTCTAGCTAATGACCAGCATCTCTCCCCACTCCTCTCTAAGACCACCCTTGCACTGGGGAGCCTGGAAGATCAAAATCTGTGTTTAGAGAACTGCATGCAGCCAGAGGACTCGGTACACACGATTCAGACTCTGTCCTGTGGACACATTTGTGTGAAATTCGGAAGGCAGAAGGACAGGGCGGGCAACATTTCAGGAGCAATGACAACTTACAGGTGATCTTTGGCCGATTAGTCTACACTGGCTTTGGGAAGAGTCTTCTGGCTCAGCCACAACCTTCGTGAGTGTGGTGGCTCTGTTGTCGATAGCGGGGGGACCAGTGATAACGGCAGTGCCTTGGCCCGGATCACAGCAGCAGTGATGCGCTGTTACAGACCACGGGCCTCACTTCCATCCCTCTAGACTCACTAATGATTTGGCAAAGATGTGATCCCCTGGGTTAAAGCAATTTCAGCTTGAAATACCCAGGATTCTTTCTGTTTCCTATGCTGAACTCTGAATGTGTTGGGTGATTTTCTGTTAATGTAAAAGGGGTTTTTACCAGCAAAGAGTGGAAGCAACCCCATGACTATTTTAGCACAATCAGGCTAGATTAGGAGAAGGCAAGGAAATATTTCAGCACCCTCTCTCGGATACATCAAGCCTCCCCTAAACAGATCGATCGCCTCCTGGTTTCCTATGATATTAAACATGCATCCTGTTTTCAAGTCAGTGCCAGGCACAGAGGGAGAAAATGAATGAACAAGGTAAAAATTTAAAAAGAAATAGAAATGGACCATGGATAATGGATTAGACGGTAAAACAAAGTAACAGTGATTACAACAACGTGATTTTGCTGTATTGTTCACCTTGCAAGGGCCAGTTTAGGAAAAGCTAACAGTTGTGTGTATGAAAATTCTCATCCTAACATGTGCTCCTGCTTGTTATTCCTGCCCACCTGGGGTTTCTTTTTTTTTTTTTTTAATTTATTTTTTATTGGTGTTCAATTTACTAACATACAGAATAACCCCCACCTGGGGTTTCATATATGGGGATTCCTGTTCCTGTCACAGTCTCCAAGGTAAAGGATTTATGAAACAAGTACGCAACCACTTTATGAGAGAGCATCCCCTTCAAAATGAAGATATGTATTGCATCCTAGAGCTTCCATAACCAAGAAAGAAGCATGATTCTTGGTGGGACTTTTCGGACTTGGAAACATCATGCTTTACATGGAAACATCCCGGTCTTTACAATATTCTCCCAACCAATTTATCACGTGACACCTGAGACTTCCAGTTTTGCGTGGATGGCAGGATAAGTAAGAAAGGGCTCAATTCCAACTTATAATAAAAGTAGTCCTGCCACTTGGACCTTATGGCCAAACAGCTACTGTGGTTCTAGAGGTTTCTGTCATAAAGACAATGGGTGGATCTTCCAGCAAATCCAGTCAGTGAGATGCAGTAAATACCCCCCATGTTTGGGAATCAGGGAATTCTATCTATAACTGAGCAGTCAACACCAGTCAAAACATAGCTCCTGGAATGGTACTGGATCCTGGCGAAAAGCTAAGCGCTAACCCATGGATCATCAAGAGACCATGTGGCCCAAATTTTCCATCAGGAGCTAATTATTATCAAGCCACCAAAATTGGAAAGTGCCTGTATTAGTGAAAACTAAGAAGTGTCCCCTCAGTGATGAGGGGAGATCCTTCCAGTGGCCAAAATATATCGAGGTGTACTTTTTCATTTACATTGGGTGGAAGAGAAGTTAAATGAGTTAAAAATATGCATGAGTTCACAAGCAGTGGCATATGGCATGCTAGTTGGTCAGGTGCCTGGAGGTAGCAACTCTGGAAATCTGATGAAAAGCAATTCTGGAGAAGAGGCATGTGGGTGGTGTAATAGGAATAGGCACAGAATGTGAGAGTGGCTGCATCATAATACATTACTGCGCATTAGGGACACCTGGGTGGCCGGGTCGGTATAGTGCCTGCCTTCAGCTCTGGTCACTATTCTAGCACTCTGGCATCAAGCCTCACGTTGGGCTCCCTCTCTCTCCTTCTCTCTCTCTCTCTCTCTCTCTCAAATAAATAAAATCTTAAAATATGATGTAGGAAAAAAGAAATCATCATTTGTATAAGAGGACAGGGTGACTCAACCAGTAGATAGATACGTCAGCGTCTGTCGTCAGACACACTATTGCTTCCACAATGCACTACGCAGTCGTGAGAGATAGAGGCTCTACAGGGACCAATGGCATGAATTACCTTTCCATGAGGATTTTCTAGCTACTGCTCCTGCTGAATATATGACCAATCTACAACAGAAGTAGAAGTCGAGCTCCTGATATAGAATCCTCTAAGGATTTCTGTGAGTCATTTAGCCACCATAAACCAAGCCATCCAGAAGACAGATGTTGAGTATCTGGCTTTCTAAATTGAAACTTTGTTGTTATACATCCCAGAGAGCTAGCTTGAAGAGGCAGGAAGTCAAACATGGGAACAAGTCACAGAAAAAAAAATAATAATTCACAAGCAAAATGAACAGTAAGAAAATTTTGCAAACAGCATTAGGAAACTCAATTCCATGAGCAACTAGTAAGTTGGGTAAATATCTGTATTTCATAACTCATATATATATATATATATATAAAATCTCAAAGATATAAAAGGAAGAATTTCATCTTTAGAATAAAAGTAAACATTTATTTACAATAGGAAATGGCTATATAAAGGGCCAATTAAAGGGCTTGTTGTGAAAAATACATAGTTTCTAACTCTTTAGGTCAACAAGAGGAAAAATCTGTTGAAGAGAGAATTCGAAAGAAGTTAACCTAGAATTAAGCTGATAATTCAGGATGGAAACCAAAGCAATAAAGAGGGAAACTAAAAACAAGAGACATTAAGAATAAGCAAAATAACTTGAAAAAACAGCAGTGTTCTGCTTATAAAGAATTTCAGAAGAAACAAATAAAATGAGAAATGCAAACTATTTGATAAGAAAAAGACATTAACTTAGAAGGAAGTAGTCAAAAAGCTACCACAGAGACAAAAAAAAAAAAAAGAGAAAAAAAAATGCTAAGTCTAAATGAATACTGATATCAAAACAAAACAATACAGCCCATTGGAGGACAAAAAAGATGAATAAAGATACATAAGAAATATAGAGAAAATCAGACACATTAACATCCAGTCCTGAAAGTGAAATATTTAATAAAGATCTTGATTGAAAGACAAAATGAACAAGACTACTGAAACTTATAGACACCAGGAGTGCCTGTGTGGCACAGTTGGTTAAACACCGACACTTATTTTGGGCTCAGGTCTTGATCTCGGAGTCAGGAGATCAAGCCCCACATGCGGCTCTACTCATTGTTGAGTCTCCCTCCCTCTCCCTCTGCTCCTCCTCCCTGTGCTGTTCTTTCTCTAAAATTATATATATATATATATATATATATATATATAATTTTACATATATTATATTAACATGAAACTTTATACATACCTAAAATATCATCCTCAAATTATAAAGGAAAGTGATAAAATTACAAGCAAATACACAATTAAGACTGTGTATTTTAACACACCTATCTGAGGAACTTATAATTTAGGCAGTCAAAAAATCAAAATGAGTCCAACTATCATAGGTAACAATATAAATACAAAATTTAAAAATTGACTATGTACTGTGCTACAAGAGGATTCTCAAAATACCACAAAAAGTACATACAATACAGCCTATATTGTTGGAATTCATGAGATTAGAAATTGACAGTAGAAACATAGATACAGGAACACAAATACATGAAACTTCCTTTTTGGAAATGAAACAACTTCTAACCAAAGATGGAAGTAAGAAATTATAAAAATCATGGATGAAGCAGATAACAGCATGCAGAATTTTAAATAGTTGTAATGGCACTTGAAATGATCAACTCAGAATTTAATCATCACTGAAAGGTGACATATGCTGAATATATATATGGCAAGAAAAGAAATTGGGACACCTAGAAAAGAGACAGAGGGATGGCTAATGAAGTCAGAGGAACGGAAAAAAAGCATTAGATGTCAAAAAAGCATATGGTTCCCATTGAGCTCACGTAGGATCTACAGGAGGGTCCTTCCCTACCTTGTAATATCTAAAATTCTGCTTCAGGCACAACTTCAAGTCTTTACTATTCTTTTCTGCTTAGGACTGGGGATTTCTACGAATGATTCACTTTTTTTTTAAGGTACTTAATAACAACGTCAATAGTAGATATCAATAAGGCAATTTGGTCCATTCTGAGAAATATATGTGGATGCCTACCCCATGTTGTAAGCTTTCAGGTGCTGGAAATCATAGCTTGTATTAAAATATAAACTCTTCTTGAATTTTATTTCTTTTGATACTTGTGAATGCCAGCAACAGCCAATAAAATTGGATTCTTAACACTTTCTTGCTTTCTTTATGACTGTTTACATTCACTTCAAATGCCATTTCAAGACATCTCCTTTTCCTGATGTCCTGCCATTTGTATCCGATGTATCTGATGATTTTAAACACAATTCTAAAAACGCTAGAACTTTATACTCTTTGTCAAACACTAACTGTGAATTCTTCCAATTAATACAACTTGATTTAACATAAAATCAATCGATCTTCTTGGTCCTTGGTCCTTCTCACTTGGTTTACTTAACACTCATGAAGATAAATCAGAAAGCTTTCCTTTTTATAAAAAAATGGTGTGATTCTACATGGTTTTTCTGAGGGTATAGTCAACAGATGCACATTTTCATAAAGCTTGAAAGGCTATGCAATGTGCATTTTATAAGTAATAGTATGACTGTGATATGTTTGTTTAATGATTCAAGCAATCTTTTTTAATAGGATGATTTGCATTATAAGAAACGAACTAATAATAATTACAAAAAATACTGTTATAAGATTTGCAATTTATAGAGGACGACACTACACGTGAAAAGGCTGAACTTCTCTTGGCAAGGTAGGTACAATTAAGTTTATCTATGTTGTAAAATAATGATTAATTTCTCAGTTATTTGACCAGCCATGTATATCCACGCAGAGAAAACTTTACCTGATCATATAATTAAGTCAAAGGTAAATTTTGATCACCTGCAAATTTACTCAGTTCACTGTGCCTCCAAGTTAGCAATGCATCAAACATCAGTTGCTTCTACATCAACAAATCTCGTTAACCTTTCCATTGCTTGAAGTTGCCACTCATTACAAAGCTACTTTCTATAGTGCATGCAGTTTGCAATTTATCACAAAACTCAGCCAAACTCCCTCACTGCTTACTTTCCACTTGAGAAAGTTCTGTTTAAAATGCTAGTAAATCTGGTAGTTCCCATTTATCTAAAATTCATTCAGATTTCTGCTCAAATGCCAAATCTTGATAAAGGACTTTAGTGATGACTTTATCTAAAATTGCATTGTTTTGGTAAAAATATTAAACAATCATCTACCTTACTTGGTATACTTTTCAACAAATCACTTGAATGACCTGACATTATATCTTCTGATATATATTTGTTTATTATCTGTGTGCTTCACTAGAAGGGAAGATTATTTATTGAAAAAGGGGTTTTATCTGCATTGTGAACTACTCTATGTTCTGTACACAAAATTGACTCCACAAGTATTTGTTGAATGAACAAATGAAAGAGCCACTGTAGAGAGAGGAAAATCTGTCCACTAACCTCGCATGACCATCTATGATATAAAAATCTTCCCGTATTTTGTTTTGTCATACTTTAAAATGTATAGCTTATCCTTGAGAAAATAAGAAATACTTCCACAAAAGAGAAAGGATAAAATATGTTGAGAAAAAGAGCAAAACTTGACCTTTATGTGAATAAAGTAACAGGAAAAAAAAATAATTCGTGGAATGAGAGGATATAATTCCACAAGCGAATATTTATATACATACAGGTTAGTGAAATAGAATAGGTAGCGTACTCATAATTAGAAATAGAAAATTAGAAATTCTGGGGATCCCTGGGTGGCTCAGTGGTTTAGTGCCACCTTCGGCTCTAAGGGTGACCCTGGGGTCCCGGGATCGAGTCCCACGTCGGGCTTCCTGCATGGAGCCTGCTTCTCCCTCTGCCTGTGTCTCTGCCTCTCTCTCTCTCTCTCTCTCTCTCATAAATAAATAAAATCTTAAAAAAAGAAATAGAAATTCCTCTTATGAAGAATCCATTCAAACATGATTATAAAAATAATAATACAAAAATCAATCAACAATAATCATATTGAAGAAGGTTAAAATAGCGAAGAACCCGAAGTTCCATGAATCAGACACCCTGCATCTTGGCTCTATCAGTGTAGAGGTTGATCAAACCATATAATTTTTTTTTTAAGTTTCATCTCATTTATTCACAGATCAACAGCAAATATTAAAGGGATGTTGAAACAATTAAATGGGGTCACTCATCAAAAGCACTGGTAAAAGAGACTTGTGACAACTATCCAAAATCGGTGATCTCCCCTATAACTGGACATGAATCCAGCCTACCTTACCCATTGTCTTTCACTTGGATGCCCTGTGACAAAGTTCTAGTCGACAAAACTGCCAGGTGGAGTCAGCCCTCAAGATGAACTCCACTTCCAGATACAGTTTGTAACACTTCGCATATACTCTTTTCTTCTGCCATCTTGATAGAGAGAAAAGGAGCTGGGCCCTAGGGTGACATAGGAGGCCATGTATTAAAGATGGCAGGTCCTCTCTCAGCCCGGATCCCTGAATGACCCCATGGAGGAAGGCGGGCCTGCAGATATTTTGACCCAATGATTCCTATAATAAGAGCAAGAAATAAACTTAAAAAAATAATTAATTAATTAATTAATTAATTAAAAAAAGAAATTTAAAATGTGCTAGCTCACTTTATCATTTGGGATTATCTTCCATCAAACAGTAAATATTAACATAAGCCGTAAAATATGATATACATTTAATAAATACTCGTCAGCTGTGTTTTCTTAGCTTCTATTATATGCCAGGATATGTTTCATTTTCCAAATTATCTAAATAATGAGTGAGTCATTACTTATTTCATGGGAAGAGATGACATGAAAATCTTTGGAAATGGCAAAAACAATGTCCGGACACAGTCAACAACTCTTGTATTATAAAATATATCATTATTTCATACAATGTTTATGCTGAAAATCTCCACTGATAGGTGGATATTTAATGCTTCATTAGAATTATGTTTATTTGTTAGTTAAATGATTTATTACTAAACAATGATTACAGGGACACCTGGATTGCTCAGTCAGTTGGACATTTGCCTCAGGTCATGATCCCAGAGTCCTGGAATTGAGCCCCGAGTTTGGCTCCCTGCTCAGTGGAGAGTCTGCTTTTCTCTCTGCCCCTGCCCCCACTCATGCTTGCTCTCTCTCTCTCTGAAGCACTCTCTCAAATAAATAAATAAAATCTTTAAAAAAATAAACAATTTCAGATTTTGTGTCATTCAAGTTCCTAGTAGAGCAAAGTTTCCCTTAATTTATTTAAACCATAATAGAATAGATTTAAAACAAATGATAAAACTAGTTTGATGTAATAAGCACCTCTTATAAATAATACACCACTATACATCTCACTAACTATATGAATGACCTATAAAGTTTTATATTAATTATTAGTTACTTTTATGATAGGAAGAAACTGAGATATGAACTTGGATTGAAGTATTAATTTAATCCCATTTATCCAATTGAACCTCTCAATCATTTATATACTGGTTTTCCTCACATATATTTAGAGCTTGTAAGAAAAAAAAAAACTCTTAAAAAAATCTTAATTTTTTTTATTTTAAAAAATATCAATGAAAGTAGTGTTTAACTGGAATAAAATCTTTAAAAAATTGAACAACTGTAAGGCTTACATAAAAACTTACAGACTTGAAGAATTAGGGTTCAGGCAGCAATTTTGGTTTTCTGAAAATAATCTCTCTTTAATACTTAAGGGCATTGAAACACTATAAGCAATTTATTTTATACTGGAATACTGAATTAATTCAAGGAAAGCCACCCTCCATCTTTTGCAAGACTGTCAGATGGTGTTCTGTCCTTCAAAGAGCTGCAGAAGCTCAAAGTCATGGGTTGATAACAAATTTGTCAATAAGCATTAGCGATAGTAAATACACTTAGAGCAAAATGAAATTGTGGATATTCAATTATAGAGCAATCAACATTGTTGATTTGTTTTAACACTTGAAAGATAGCCCCAACTTTCACAGATTAACAACGCACCATCTGTATCCAAGCTTGACACTAATTGCCAATAAAACAAACATGAAAGCTCATTTTCCAAACCTGCAAATCACAACTTGTAAGCAAATTCAAGATGGTTATTTTCTCAAAAATGTTTTTACATGATCTTATAAGTAAGGTAAACTAGAGACTTCTCATTTTTCTCTTTGAGTTTTCTCCTTTAGCGTTTTGTACTGTAGTAGATAATAAACACTCTATTGCATTATTTTTATTTCAAACCTCAATTATTTGTTTATGCGTATGTAGATACTATAACTCTTCTAAGTTAAATATGGAAAAGTTAATACCTGGTTCTCCAACTAATTCCTAATTGTTTGTCTCCTTATTTCCATAAATGACCTTGAATTTCCACATGACTACTATGATGGCAAAATGAACTATGATTATATTCCAGTTGTGAGGAGTAGAAAAATACATGCTATAATGTGTAATTATTTAGGAAGAACAGTGATATATTTTAAAGATCATATTTAAGTAATGGATGAAGTGACGAACCTAGGATAATAGAACGGATGTGTCTCAACTCCTGAATTTTCAGGTAGGTTTGGGATAATGGAAGCCATCTTTAGTCAGGGCTATTGTTACCTCTGGTAACAGTAATAATCATCTGCTAAGTGCTAAATAACGGCAAAGCATGACTCATATCTTAGAAGAAGAAAGTAATCTTGCAGGGAAAACAAAAAAGAAGGGGGAATGCTAAAATTCTAGGCCCTTGTAATAGACAAATACCAAATTACGGAACTAGAGATTACTGGGAAAGAGAGAAGCCAAGTACTCAAGGTTGAATGGAAAGCTATTGTCATATTACTTTCTAGATTCTTTACTTTCCATTTCCTAGGATTACTGAGGGGTCTTGAATCTTGATTTGGAAGAGCTCCTGGGCAGAAACTAGTTTATAGCATATTCCCTGGACTTTCTCATTTGATGAGAGGACTGATTATAATTAAAGATTCGTATCACTTTCTCAATATCCATTTTTAAAATGCAAATAGAGCATGATAGTTAAAAATGATTCACTTGCTGTGAATTCATTTGATCCACCTAAATTTCTAACAAGGCATAAATTAGAGATACAACGGGTATGACCATTAAGCTTACAATTAAGAGAGTATTGGGAAGGAGAGAAATATAGGTTGGAACTCTAGAAATTGGTAAAGGGGAGAATAAGGCTAAAAGTCACAGCAGAGAAAGTCTGAGGGCAATATGGTTCATAGTCTAGTTTTAGAGGTATCAATTCAGAAGTAGGGTGTGAGTTATATAAATGAAGAAACAACTCAAAATGCATTTATTCTCTTGAAATTTTGCCTAAAATTCTAATTGAAAAGTTTTACACTCACAGAAATTAGGTGTTATCAATTTCTTTCCTTTGAGAAGTATAATGTGAAAGAGAAAGACTGTATCCAGGAGGTTGGAGCCATCTTGGCCCTCAGGAACACTAGCAGTTATCTGAGTGGGAAGGTAATGATCATTTAATGGTTTGCAGCAGTCTTCCTCACAGCCTTCCATTATGAGACTTTAAGTGGTCTTGTATATAATTCGATTTGTAATATAAATTATGCTAAATGTATATTAGGATGGAAGAACCTAGCATGAATCAAAATCGGATCAATGCCTACTATTTACGAGAATTCAGAACAGATCTGTGACCTGACGGAGTGGTATTTGAAATTTCAACGTTGTTGAAAAACTGAAGATTTTATTTAAAAGTCATCCTAAAAATAACTATATAAAGCAAGGTGAGTTGCACAGTAACAATTAGTTTTCGTGTGAACTGAGAGACTTTTTGAATAGGGTACATTGTCTGGCAACTCAGTTTGTCCCTAAATTCCTTCCATTGTCAAAAAAAGAAGAGAAAAAGAAACAGGGAGGGGGAGGATTATAGGTAAAAATAGAGGTTTTTTATTTTTTAATTTTTTTCCATTAGATAGAAATACCGATTGAAGATCTGTGGTAACTCACCAGATGTACAAATGAATCTATATGAAATATCTAAGTATTTCACAGAAATCCTATAAGATTTATATCAGAAATCTTCAGAAGAGGACCCAGAAGCAGATTTCATCATGGGAAGGTCCCAGTGAAGACTTCACCGCCATGGTGGTGCAGGAGACCTCCGCCTCTGTCTCCTACAAAGATCAACAATCCCAAAATCATCCGTGAACAAAAACAGCTCTGAGAAATCTGGTGTCCACTTAAGAAACTTTAGCAACACGAAAGAACAAAATAACACAAGGATAAGCGCCCAAAAAGATGTGCAGGGAGGGAGATAGCTTCAGTTTGTCTACATTGGCCCATGTCCTGAGAGGGAGCTCCCCGGCCAGAAAGAGTTGCCCTCGCTGGGAAAGGAAGATGCCAGTGTAACCTCCATGGCCGACCCCCCCCCCCCCGCCCCGTGCTCATGGGGCCAGCCCCTCCAGCCCTGCACTTGCATGCCACTGCTCTGACGTCTGTCATTGGTCTCCACTGTCATGCCCACACCCCGGGGGGAGAGAGACAGTGTAGCCACCAGAGAACACGCCTGGCAATCGGGGCCCTGCTGCTGCTCCAAGGCCCAGATCAGCTCTATTTGCAGTCACCGGCCTACACCACCTCACTCACCTGTAGCTTGCCCCTCTGGCTGTGCAACTACAGGATCCTAGTCTGACACAACATCACCTGTCTTTACTGTCCTGAAACCATGGCAAGATTCAACAGGCCTGGTACACAACCACAACCAGGGCACCCACAGCTCCAAGTGTGCAGGAGATGGAGCTGGCCCTTGTTGCCTGCCCTGGTCTTCACCACTATGTGTGTGTCCTCAACTAGCATCTGTCACTACTCAGGCACCTGCAGTTGCTCCCCCGGTCGCATGTGTGCACATGACTGGCTCTGGCCATCACCACTGACCACCCTGGTTCCGAGCTGCTGGACACCAAGCTTCTGCTAGGAAGCCCAACAGCTCTTGAAGCCACTAGGGATTCTCCACAGTGTTCAGCAGGGACCACACAGTTGCTGATGCCATGGAATCAGGCATCCTGACCTGGAGACATGATGCCACCTGGGGCCTGGGGCCAGCACATGCCCATGCACATGGTGTCCCAGGGTAATGGCACCCTTCACCATGTCCCCACACACAGATGGATGTCTTTCCATATTAAGTCAGTCCAAAAGGTCTAGAAGAGGTGTCTACTTCTTTAAATGTACAGACACCGATGCTTGGCTCCAGGGATAATGAAGAATTAGGGAAACAGCACTCCGCAAAAGGAATACAGTCAACTTCCAGTTTACTAGGACTTAGAAGAGTAAACTTCCAGTAACTTACCTCCAAAACTGGGAGATCCAGTAATTACCTGACAAAGAATTCAAAATAATTGTTCTAAATATGCTCAGTGACCTCATTTCCATGTATATATGCAAAAGAAATGAAAACGGGATTTTGAAGCGATAACTGCAGCCCCACAATAATTGAGATTATTCACAATATCAAGATAGGGAGCTATACTAACTGTCCTTCAATAGATGAACGAATAAGGAAATTGTGAGGGTGTGTGTGCGCGCGCGCGTACGTGTGCAAGTGCTCACCGTGGATTCAGCCACAAGAAGAAGGAACTTCTATCATTTGCCACAACACGGATGGCCTTGTGGATCTTGAAGGCTTTATGCTAAATGAAATAAGTCAGAGAAAGACAAATATTGTATGATGTCGCTTAACACATGGAGTCTCAAAATGCCAGTCTCATAAAATAAGAGTAGAATAGTGGTCATCAGGGGCTGTGGGAAAGGGGAGACACCGGTCAAAGAGTACACACTTTACACCGGATTTCAAAAAAACAAAAACAAAAACAAAAACAAAACAGGGACTACATCATATCAAAGTCATGAGACTTAATCACATGTCAATCTAAGGGACATTTCTTTATGATGAAATTAGTTATTGATTAGCAAGTGGGCATGGCCTCTCTACTGCATTTTTTGTGCCAACTAAAGTTGAAAAATTTTAGTTTCAATTCCATTTTATTCTATTAATATCTTTATTACCTCTCAGTCACTCTGTGGCTTGTTGCTTTTTTTTTTTAAAGATTTTATTTATTTATTCATGAGAGACACACACAGAGAGAGAGAGGCAGAGACACAGGCAGAGAAAGAAGCAGGCTCCATGCAGGGAGCCCAACATGGGACTCGATCCCCGGACTCCAGGGTCACGCCCTGGCCAAAGGCAGGTGCCAAACCGCTGATCCACCTGGAGATCCTTTTTTATATCAAAAAATTAAATGATTGAAGGAAATAACTTCTAATATCTATTACAGTGTTTTATTATTTGTTCATAATTTTGAACAATAAAACATTGAGATCCATTGTAAAACGGGATTACCTTTTTTGTCTATAATCTATTAATCAGTTGAAATTAATGATGATTTTTCCAGAATTAAAACCTGTATTGGAAGAAAACTCTAATTACTTATGTGGGATGACCAGCACAGAGAAGGTACTTGTATGTCTGGGAATATAAACTGTTGTATATTTTCAAGTGTCTGTCAAATAATACATTTATAAATGGGTTTAACAGCCTCATTGTCTCAAAGACAAAAACAACATGGATGATTAAGCAAGTGAAGTAAGATCATGTGTTTAACTATCTGGAAATTTTATATGAAAGGGACAAAGGGAGATTTAATTTTATCTGAAAAGGAAAAATCACCTTCCATGCACATTTCCCAGACTAAACAGTTTCCCTGACAAGGGATTAATTTATAAACACAAGAGATTCAATTATTCATTTGTATAATATTTTTGGAAAATGCAGCTTGATAAATTAAATTCAATTATTTTTTGACAGTACATTTTATTCTCTAGGTCTCCAAATAGAATTGTCAAAATGGCATACCTTTCCCTAAGCAAAATTCAGGAATAGGGTATATTTTTTCAAATCTCATTTGGATCTATTTTTCAAAGGAAGTACTATTTCACATAAAGCAGCTCATAAATTTCAAAAAAAGATATTTGAAGAATTTATGGATTTTCCTTAACATCAATGAACTATCTATGTATGGTTCAAAAATTCAGTCATATATGGTTTCTATGACCGGGCCTACGAGATTTCATTCATTTATTTGTGCAAAAGATAATATCTAAACTAGGTAGAAAATAGGACTTTGTAATTTTGGACATGGAATTTCAGAGTAGCCAAACCTTCATCAGTCATTTAAAATGTAAAGGACGTCTGGTAGCTACAGAGTTCAAGGACATGCATGGCCATGAAGATAGCACATTTAATAAAACACACTCCGCACTTCATGGTCGGCTGCTCTACCATTCGTGTTGGTAATGGCATCACTAAACTTCTGTGACGACATTTCACCAAAGTTACTACTGGTGATGATGGCTTGCCACCACCTTGACCTGTCAGGATGGTGCTCCCCATGTTGACCTTGACTGGGTAGATCTTGAAAACCATTTAGCAAGTCCAGTCTCATATGGATTTCTTGACCCATGGCAAGAATCGCCGCTGAGTTGCCCTCCCCAGGCTGATCATGGAAGCATCCAATGAAGGAGGGTGGCTGGAGATAACATCATAATGTCTTATTTTAACAGGTCAGTGTCATCACATAGGAATAGTTTCTTGTTTTTGGCTTTGTTTTATTTTTTTAAGTAAGCTCTATGCTCAATGTGGGGCTTGAACTTACGACCCTGACTGTAAGAGTCGCATGCTCTACTCACTGAGCCAGCCAGGCACCCCTATGTAGGAAAATTCTTTATTTAAATTAACTGATGTCCTCTTTTATTTTTCCCTCAAGATTCATGGCTGCCTGTCTCAGTCTTACTTTGGTACTTTTAACAGTGAATAACAAAACAGAAAAACAGTTATTTTTCCTTTTAATGTTTCTCAACTGTAAATGTTTTGCTAGGCAGTTAATTCAAACTCTGAGTTTAAGGAGTGCAGCACCCGACTTCCTTGTTAAATCTCAAGATTTTTACATGTTGAGAAGTAATTCCCTTTTCCTTTTAACAGTACAGCAATTTTGTGAGCCAGACAAAATTCAACTGTGTGACTTCATAACCCAAGGCCTTTATTTGACTATTTGCTGATTTTACAAATAAAATTTTCCAAACAAGAACAATACAATGTAGTCTCATCAATCCTACGATTTATCCAGCATGAACCCCTTTGTAATAAATATCAGCAAGTCTTGCAGTCACTATTTTATTAATGTCAAAACTTGTATTTAGTTATTTTAAAATTCTTAAAAAAGATTATCTGAAAAAGTTCCTTAATTTTTTAATTCTTTAAAAAATCTTTAAAATAACTCTTTAAAAGTCTGAGTATATGAAGATAAGAAAATATAATGATTATTTTGTGGTATCTTTTACAAATAACTCAGAAGTAAATCTGAACTTTGAAAGGCTGACTTGAAATGATGGGGGAAAGATTGCCCCCTGACAGTACACTTTTAGATGAACCCGTAAGGGAGCTGAGAATAGCTGAGCAACCACCTCAAGATCAGAGGCCTCCCAGGCCAGCAGGACTTGACATTAACCTTATTACAACTACTTACACATCTAAAAAAAGTGTTACTCAGAAGGGGGCTCAGCTAAATACAGAAATACAAAATAGAGAGTTTTGTAGAATTAAATATTATATAAATGTATTTAACCTCCTGCCAGAAGAGCAGGTGCCTAGATATTGATCATGGATTATTTTATTATAGATCTCAACTTTAAGGCTTTGCCTAGTGTGAGAATAAATGCATTACAAGACAAAATGGACATGTCTGGTTAATTGGTGTGGTGTGGCATTGATGTCCACTTGGTGACGTGATGAGACCCAACCCATGGAAATGTTTTGAAGTCTACTGCTAATGTCTGAGCTTCTGTAGCACAAATTTTGGTCTTATTTGACTTGTCAAAGGTCCAATGGCCCCTCTTCATCTACCTCCACCTGATGCCCAGTGGTGATGATCTACCTCTCTCCAGGTGGGTTAATCATCTAGCACATCTCACCTAAACAATTCTAGGTCCTGCTTCCTCTTCTTTCAGCTTTGCAAAGCCTCTGGTGGCTTGCCTTCTAGCATCATCTACCTACCACCTCTCCCCCACAGGGCAGAGAAGGAGAGCTGGATTCCTTTTATACACATGTGCTGAGAACGTCCAAGAAGTGCTAACCCCAACTCCCCTCTCTTACTCCAAGTTGTTGCTGAAAATCCTACAAAGTTATGTGCCCCCATAACCCCAAACAGAAACAGAGGCAAATGACCCTTTTCTGTCTGTGTGCATCTGTGCATCTATTATTTTTTTATACTGAACAACACTTGGTCTTCTGATCTCCCCTATTTGTCCACCATTTTCTTCCAAAAATCTTTCAGCCTGGATACAGTGAGTGGCCCACTACCTTTAGAACATTAAATATAATACTAAGGTCTAGGCCATGAAGCTCAGGTCAGGATACACAAAACAGGAGTTATAAGAGTCTAAAAACATATTTCCTCTCTGAAAAAAACATTACATTCTAAATCTTGGCAAATACGAGAAATGACATTTTGTTTTTCTTTTTGTTTCTACTAGAACAGTCCTTATCTACTACCCTCCAGTCAGCAGGGGAGATGATCAGATACAAAACATTTCCGATTTAGAGAACACATTACATATTCAAAAAGTAGTACTGTTTCATTAATGATATTTGATGATTTTTATATGCTATGCACTTGGTGTGTGTACAGGTTATTTTAAAACTCTACTTACGGGCAGCCCGGGTGGCTCAGTGGTTTAGCGCCCGCCTTCAGCCCAGGGTGTGATCCTGGAGACCCGGGATCAAATCCTATGTCAGGCTCCCTGCATGGAGCCTGCTTCTCCCTGCCTGTGTCTCTGCCTCCCTCTCTGTGTGTGTCTCTCATGACTGAATAAATAAATAAAACCTTAAAAAAAAAAAAAACTCTACTTAACATTAAATAACCTGATTAGCAGCTTACTGTGTGCAATTATCTGTGCAAAGTGGAATACTCATTAGTTCAGTTCATCTTTACTATTATGATCCCAGGTTTAGAGACCAGAAGACGGGGACTTCTGTGAATCACCTCACTCTAGATTGCAGAGCTTCTGAGTAGTGTGAGGCTGATATTTAATGCCAATGATTCTGTCTCCAGAGCTCGTGCCGTTAGCCATTATTTTATATATGGCATTTATATTCATATTGATTGAACATGTATCCATTAAGTATTTCGTATGGAAACACATTTTGCTAGATATGTGTGCTGAGATACCTCTAAAGTTAATTTAACAGACCTTCAAGGAGCTGTTAGCGTAAGGAGTGGTGATGAAACACACAAATAACACATTTCCAGGCAGCCTATAAATCCTCCCCAAAGAGCTATGGATACGTCATAAAATATACTTTCTTCCTTCCTTTTCAATTTATATGTTCTCCCTTCTTCCACTTCCTAATATGTTTTATGTACGTGACCTGTGGATAATCCATGATCATTTTCCTCTTCTTTCATCAGCAATGACGGAGCCAGAGCGTGTTGATGCAAATGTGTCCACACAATCGGAGAAGACGAGATATTGTGTGCAGGTATGAATAAGTGACACCACGGACAGCCTTTGGGCCTGTGCTGTCTGGAGAAAATAAAAATCTACTACCCTTTGGTATTCTTTTCCTTTCTGACACTCAACCAGGGAATTTTTCTTAATATTTCTTAAAACTATACTCAAGACTGTCATGAAAGATATAGCAACTACTGCCATGCAGTTTTTTAGTAGGTGAAATAAATTGAGCTTAAATCCAAATATAATTAGGAAAATTGAAAACTTATAGCCAAGAACCAGGGTAGGGTGTTTGGTGGGTAGAAAATTACTGAGAGGAAGCATCAGGGGTAAAGAGGAATTCTGGTTAAATCTATCTAACAGGCAGGCCAGCATGATCAGATATCAACTGAGGATGATGAGGAGCGAGGAAGTTTACTTAGATATTGAGGGTAAATAGATATGGAGAGTGAGAGTGGGGTTCTGGCTACACTAACCTAGCAGGATTCTTGTTAAAATTGGGCTCTTGCGGATATTCCCAAGAATAGAACCCAGCTGAAAAAGAGCTTGGAGGAGCCTGACTAGAATCCAGTCTTTGTCATGATCAAATGGCCAATATGCTGGAGCAAATGGACCATGCTCTGGATCAATCTGGTAAAGTGTAAAAAAAAAAAACAATCTGGTACAGTGAGTAAGAGCACACTGTCTTCCCAGGTTCTAATCCTGATGGCCCCTTAGCAATCTGGGACCATGGGATAGCTACCCAACCTCTCGATACCAGTATCTTGGTATGTGAATGGGGCTAACAGGACTCTCTGACTGGGTCAAAAAAGATAAGGAGCAGCAATTTATATACTGTATGAACCACCTAAAATGCAATTGGCGTATTGGTATTTTGTTGTTATTAGATATAAGCAACTTTTAATAAAATGTTTGAAAAAATATACTGTATAACCAATGAATATTTGATGAATCCTATTATAATTAATTTGTAAATGAACTGAAAACCTATTCCTATTCAGGTAGGGATGCTCATTTAAAATAGATAAATGGGGCAGCCCTGGTGGCTCAGCGGTTTAGTGCAACCCTCAGTCCAGGGCCTGGAGTCCTGGAGACCTGGGATCTAGTCCCACGTCAGGCTCCCTACATGGAGCCTGCTTCCCCCTCTGCCTCTCTTTCTCTGTGTGTCTCTATGAATAAATAAATAAAATCTTTAAAAAAAGATAAAAATAAAAAAAAAATAAATAAACAAAACAAACAAACAAAGAAACCAAAGCTCTGGTTTTGAATCAAGAGTTGCTAAGTGAGCATGAAATTTTGCCATTGTTAACACTGTGAGTGGATCTAGAGAGTGTATTATGTAAACTAAAATAAGTCAGTCAGAGAGAGACAAATATACAATTTCTTTCATATGTGGAATTTAAGAAACAAAATGAGTGCAGAAAGAAAAAAAATAAAGGGAGACCAAAACACCCCAAAAAACAATAGGCTCTTAACTATAGAGAACAAACTGATGATTACCAGAAGGGAGGTGATTAGGGGGCTGGGGGAAACACGTGAGGGTGATGGAAAGTACACTTACAGTGATGAGCACTGTGTAATGTAAAAAATTGTTGAATCACTGTATTTTACAACTGAAACTAATACAACACTGTATGTAATTTATACAAAATAAAAAAATAATAATAAAATAAAATAATAAAATAAAATAAATAAAATAAAATAAAATAAAAAATAAAATAAAAAATAAAATAAAATAAAATAAATAAAATAAAATAAAATAAAATAAAATAAAATAAAATAAAATAAAATAAAATGGAGGCTGGGTGGCTCAGTCAGTTAAGCCTCTGCCTTCGGCTCAGGTCATGATCTCAGGGCTCTGGGATGGAACCCCACAATGGGCTCCCTGCTCAGAGGAGCCTGCTTTTCCCTCTGCCTCTGTTCCTCCCCCACTAGTGTTCTCTCTCTCTCTTTCCTTTTCTTGCTCTCAATAGATAAAATATTTTAAAGATAAAATAAAAAAATTCCCTGAAAAAAAAAAGGATTACTAAATGAAATTTTTTACTCTTCCATACAGCATTGGCTTATTCAATATGGATACATCAGTGCAAATTTCCGTCCACAGAAGTTTTCAAGACGTACCTATGATCTTTTCTTTTGGCAACTATGGTTTGAATCAACAAAGAATAACATATGTGGGTCATTGCCCCAATGTGAGCTATCAAGCAGGTTAAAATTCAATTAGCAAATGTCATTTGTAAATGTCCACAGCGGTCTGAACTAAAGTAGAAGAAAAAATAATAATAAACAGAAGAAAATTGAATGATAAGACATTTTATGAGCCTAAAATGTTCCTAGAGAAGAATAGTTCTAGTATTCATTGTTATTTTTTTAATTAATGAAAGATCTCAATCTAGCTTCTATGATGCTGTGCTATCTTTAATAAGGCAAAAGAATCATAAAGTATTTTAAAAATATTCATGAAGTATGTTTGCATATTAAAACAACACATATTTGTTATCTTACATAATTTCCAATTAATGATAAAAGCATAAGTAGACCAACATGTTAAGGATTGATTATTCAGGAAGAAATTATTTTTGTTGAGTGAGATAAATCATCATGTGACTTCTGCTATGTCCTGGAATTGTTTTTACCCGTGTAAATAGAAATTTGAGTCACTCTGACCTTTTGTAATAAAGGGCAAATTATGCTAGAAACACAACTGTTCCATCTCCTTCCACATTCAGTTTTAATCAGAGCTCCATTTAAATTTTTGTTCTCGGCAATCATGGCATTGCAAAACAAAGAAACAGCAGAAATAAATGAGATGTTGCTTTGCCCTGGCTGATTAAATCATGATTCAAGGTAACATTCAGGTGACATTACAAGTTGTCAGAACAGCAGTGTGCTATACTTTGGGAAGGAAAAAAAAAAATGTGTGAAGGATGTTTATTTCCCTATCCAATATAAGTGACAAGGTTGAAATGAGAATGCTGGTGTGTCTATGAAAATATATCACCATTTAAGGAATCCTATTATTAGGCACAGTGGAAGCTCTATCTGGGAGAAGCTTCCCTTACTGTGGGTAATTATCACAATCCAGCATGCTAATTGCTTTTCGATCTGCAGGCTGTGCTTTCAATGAGTCTTGTTGAGCACCACTGGGCTACACCTAGGCTGCTACTTAATGAGAACGGCCCTTATCAAGGACAGCACAATCTCTGACTTTTCAATCGATAGGAAAGCATTATCCCAGGCTTTCAAGTTTGGAAACATTCTGGTCAATAGACGTTTGCTCAGATACTGTATTTTCCGGGATCCTTCTAGAAACCATCACGTTCATTTCCCTAGGTCTATGAATAATCAGTGCATGGAACACGTGGGAAAGCAATGAGCCAGGATGGGCCAGGAACTTCTTTCTGTTGGAAATTAATGTAAATGCAGTTATATCCAAAATGCTATTTGGAATTTCAATATGTAAATGAGACATTTTCTCATGACACACTGGACATTTCAGACAACTGGGCCTGGATATTCAAATATTTTGAAGTGATTTCTTTATGCATGTAGGCATGTACATATAGATGCATTTCATTTTATTTTGTGTAAAACTGTGTGTTTTGTATTGTGCATAAATCTAATTTAATCTAGAAACCCTATAAATGTGGAATTATTTCATGTTTTTAAAATTATAAAGCTAACATTGAATAAAAATAAAAGAAAAGCAAATTTTCGCAGGTTATCTAATTAGGTGTCAACGCGAAGATTCAGATTCAGGCCTGTATTGTGTCAGTACTCATACTTACTATAAACTTCAAAATTGTTATATGAATACATGCATATGTATATATATAGCTAGAAAGAGAGACAGAGACAGAGAGACAGAGAGAAAGGGAGAGAGAAAAAGGAGAACTAACAGACAATGATATAAGACTAGAGCTCACATTTACCACTTATTGTATCAATTTAATAAAAAACACTAAACAGAGAAAGTAAACTTACAATTAGCTAATCAAAATTAATTCTGCCATTGGCAAATAAGAAACCAAAACATACTATATAGTAATCCTTATTTTAATATGTAAAAATGGAGGTGTGGAAAGGCAGGAGCCATAATGAGACAAACATACACCCCATAGAACGAACATGAGCATAGCAACTTAGACGGGTAACAAATTTGGGTGAAGTTTGGATAAACAAAGTATAATCTTGATTTCTCAAGGCAATTGTTTTCCTAAAATATATGTGTGGTCTTTATGAAAACCACATGTTCATATAAAACACGTTTTGCTCATATGTTCTGAAGAATCAGATTTCAGGATTATATGCTTTTATTGGATTGCTCACCTACACGAATGTACAAGAGGACTCTGATAGTTGTGCAGTGCTGGAAGATTCTTTTTTTTTTTTTTTTTTTTTTTCCGGAACATTCTTCTATGTGAGGGATTGCTCAGCCACCATTGGCCATCGAAAAAACCAAGTCATTAAAGGCCCATGGTAACTTCCCTTCATTAGGACAAGCCAACCTTTTCCACTTCCAAAACATTTCAAAAGTCATAGTGGATTACTTGATTTACATGCGTGGTATATTAGATACTACATAAATGCGTATACAAATTACAGGACAGCCGGAGTCATTATATTTGAATTGCCAAGTGACAACTTTTTCCCCTAAGGCATTTTAAAGAGATTCCCAAAGCTGTAACACTTATAAATCAGCCTCACCACTGCTAACATCTGTGTAGTATCCTATGAAATGTGTTGCGGTAATTAGCAATTCCCCTATTGCCCCCCCATACTATTTCCAACTTTCTGAAATCCGATGGTCTTACTCTTATTTTAGGATTGTGTTTCAGAGTCCCTCTAACTAACTTACTCAGATTATTGCCAAATTAATGCCATACCGGACTTTCTATATTCCAGGCATTTGTAATTGCATCAATAATGGCAGTTAGGGTTTGACTATGGTGCCTAATAGAGGCATTTACTCGACATAATCATTTGTGAAATTACCTATTTTTAGTGGGGATCTTGGGGACAGTTCTCCTTGGATCCCCTGCATTCCTGAAAAGGCCAGTTCTTCCAGCACAGGTGTTTATAGGCAGGTTAGGCAGGTTTGTATTTTGAGAGATTCCATGATAGTAAAGTTTAGCAGGTATCTCCCTGTTTGGAACTGTTCTAGGGTCATAAAGATAAATACGTATCTATGCCCCTCCTTGGGGAAAATCTGCTTATGTTCCAGGCACTCGGCCTCTGTCTCTCTCTGAGGAGTGTGGACACGTCCAACCAGCAGCCCTATATATAAAATCAAAATTTCTTACTCAGTGGTTGCCCACCTGTACTGCACGTCACTCCATGACCAGGTACCATTTGAGCCTCACTGTGTCACCCTACGGAGATGGGGACCTAGGAAACTGACACAGATGTTGCTCTGGTTTCTGCTTCTTCTGAGAGTAATAAAACTGTCTTTTGTCTGACCCAGAGGTCTCATGAATCTGTCAGTGTGTGTGCACATAGCGATGCATGTACACAGTAGGTATGAACATGTATGTGTGTGTGTGTGTGTGTGTGTGTGTGTAATGTGGTGCATGGGTGTGTATATATACCATGACCAGCTAACTTGTTGGCTTGTAAGTATGATAAAATATCAGACTCTTCATTGTTTCTGACCTAGCAGAGGATGGGTCAGGTAATGTTGCAAAAACAATACAATAAAATCAAAACCTTAGTGGCTTATGACAAAATGGGATGTAGCATATGCAAGAAAGAAGCCTTTATTGATATAAGCCAGTAAGATGTATATGTGTGTCTGTGTGTGTTATAGCAACGTAAACTTGTCCCTAGGGTGAGAGAGGCAAACACATAAACAGAGGCAAAATACTGCATTTCATGCATTTCATGCATGAAAAGTGGACTTTCTTGTGACATTGGGTAAGTCAAAGAATTAGCTATGCTCTAGGTTTTACATTTGTAAGACAATAAAAATAACTATATAGACATGGACACTCCCAATGGCCAATACATGTTCTAAAGTTTTATGAAAATATTTACATGCCAGAAAATATTTCTTTCAAAACTGATTACTCACTGGCTATGGTGAAGCAGCTTATTCCATGCTGCTTACGACAAGGTCAGAGGACAAAAGGTATATCGAAATGCAACATATGGTCCTTAAAAGCTTCTGCCCATTTTTGTTGGTCAAATTTAGTCGTCTTACCATGCTTGTTTCCAAAGGCAACGTAAGGATGATTCTACCTCATGACTGCAAGTATGGGAACTAATATTACGAAACCCCATACTACACCCCTAAGCCACAATCTTGGTGTGATTGCATGAATAGCAATCATAGTATTCCAGAAAATGTATGATCTTGACATTTTAACAATATATTCACAAGTAAAAAAAAAAGTTACATGTACAAGGATAATCTGATTAATATCTTGTTTATTACTAAGCCTAAGCAGAAGAGAATGTTTAATAGTGATTCAAAAAAATTAATTTTATCCAATACTATATTCTCACTCAAACAGCCAGAATTACTTTTTTTGTTTTGTTTTGTTTTTGGACAAATTTCCAAATTCAATTCTATAAAAATACTTTTGGAAAGCATGACTAAGCAATGGCTAAACCTTTCAGTAAGAATCCTCCTGTCATTACTTAAAAAATAATCAAATCTCTAGATTTTGATATGAAGCCAATTAAATCATCTGCATGCATTTATATGATATTTTACTTTTTCTTTTAATCCTCTTACTGAAAGCAAAGTTCTATGTGTAATTAGCTCCTAAGATGTTAAGCAAATGATCTTTAGTGAGATAATTGTTGAAGCTTTAAAGCTAAATAGTTTGTGCTAAACGTGAAGCTTATCAAGCAATAGTTTCTTTAATAATTTTCTAGATTTGCTCCATTGAAATAATTGTGGAGCAGATGAGTTAAGCCTTCTCCGTAGTCCATGCTTTTGCTGTTCCCATTTTGTTCAAGTTCCTGAGGAATTTTTTTAAGAGTTTATTTATTTGAGATAGAGAGAGACAGTGAGCGAGAGAGAGAAGGAACAGAGGGAGAAGCAGACTCCTAGCTGAGTGGGGAGCCCAACGTGGGGCTTGATCCCTGGACTCTGGGATCATGGCACGAGCTGAGAGACTGAGCCACCCAGGTGCCCCCTTCCTGAGGAATTCTTAAGGAGGCAAGAAATTCATTCACAGTCTCAGCTCCACCTTCCATGAGCCTACAGTGTCTCCTTCATCTATATTTCATGTTACTCTAATGTAGGTACATTAACGGAAACATAAATAAATCTGTATTATTTATTAAAATCAGTAATATGTTTTAAGCAATTATAGTATTTTAAATAACCTACAATATGTTGTCGCAGCAGTAATATTAAGCTTATATCATTATTTGTATCTTAATTTTTATATGTAATTTATACATATAGGTAAAAATCGTGTGATTACATGTAATAAAATGTGTCATATGCATAATATTCCAAGAGCAACCAATGTGAGGGTTAAAGTGGCTCAGGATTTTTTATATAAATGTAATTTTTGTTTTTGTTTTGTTCTAAAGATTTTATTTATTTATTAATGAGAGACAGAGAGGCAGAGACACAGGCAGTGGCAGAAGCAGGCTCCTCACAGGGAACATGATATGGGGCTTGATCCCAGGATCACAACCTGAGCCAAAGACAGACACTCAACTGCTGCGCCACCCAGGCATCCCTATAAATGTAAGTTTTGTAATTGCTTTTTCCACATTTGACATTAAGACTTACTTTATATATATATATATCTCTCAGAAAATCACATTTTTCTCTAAAACTGGATCTTTACGCTTTTTCCTGATTTATTAGATGTAGCACACCTGGGTGTTAATTACAAGAGCAGGATTGCCTCAGAATTATATCTATGTCAAACCTAATAGTTTGCTTTTATGCTTCTATTGCTTTCTATATACTGTTTGTTCATTCTGGAACACTTTGCAGGTCAACTTTCCTGGAAAATCCACTCTGAGACAGAGATGAAACATCCAAGGAATTTCTTAGGAAGTTCCGACGTCAACACTTGTTGGAGGGGAGAAGCAGGAATAGCTGAGGGAAAAGCTGCGGTGTGATGCAGTCACACTGCAGAGTTGAGGTTAGTAAGTGGGCTGGTGCAAAGTAAAAAAAAAAAAAAAATCTGAGTCTTAATTGAATAAGGAAATTAAATTGCAAACTTATTTACACAAATGAAATATCTAGCAATCCAGATGATGTGAACGTCAGACAATCAAATCTACTTGTTCGGTAGAAATTGCAAAATATTTTCCCGTGGGACCTAGATAAATTGATATAATGAGAACCATTAAGCCCCTTCACCCAGTGTCAGACCTGGTTGATTTTTCATAAACACCAGCATTTCTTATTTCACAGAGTTGATATGACGGTTTTTAACCTCTGTTGATTCTTATTAGTATCACTATTATCCTGACCATCACCATTTTTATATTCTAAATAATATTATCTAACAGTTTAGCTTTTATGAAAATTGTAGGTATCTTAAATTCACTGTAAAACAGACATACTGCCCAACAAGGAGCGAGCTGCAGTGAAGCTGCAGATGTGCAGTGTAGCTATGAATACAGCACAACAATTAGCCATACATACAACTCAACTTACCTACATGATGGCATTAAAAATGAATGTTAACTGAAGTTGATTATTCACTACTTAAGATAATTTTATGATACAGAATTGGAATGGAAAAATGAAACAAAAACACTGCACTTGCAAAAATTGCTTGTAACATCACAAAATGCAATTAAAAGAAATAAAAATTGCCAAATCCTTATGAGCAGATCATACAAATTATGTTGCCTGAATTCCTTCTGTTATTTCATAAGAAACTTCTCCTAGGCAGAAGGAAAGATTTCTAGATCTTTACTATTTTTCTCTTTTTAATATATATTCTTATATGTTATCAAGAAAGATAACATGTCTTTTAAGAAAAATTCCTATTTCTGTCTTTTGACTCACTATTTTCCTTTAAAGCTCTCAGTTCTGCTGTTCAACCATCAATTGCATTCTTCTTAAGTGAGATGGTGACATTTTTAAATTCCAAGAAGTCAGGAGTATTTTTAATAAAGCTAACACTCAAAAAATTCTTTTCATTGTAATTAACTTTTACATTTATTATAATTAACTCATTCATTTAGTACACCGATTCTCTTCACTGACTTTTCTTTTCAGCTCATTGGTTCATTTCCTCTGTTCAACGGTGGCGGATTTTCTGATTTTATTTATTTATTTGTGAAATTATGAAATTTCTGACTTTATTTATTTACGAAATTTTGTTTATCTCCTCCTTTGCTGTTGGTCCGGGAGGAGCAGATCTTGCTTCTCTGAGCGTTGTTCTGGAAGTGTACCTGCAAGCTGCGAGGTTTTCCTGTCCCAGGCACTGATGAGTTTGGAGGAACTCAGCATCTCCTAGGTGGCCCAGCAATGGCCTGCTCTGCTTTGGCTTGTGAGGACCCTGAGTGTCGCAAGCAGGAGAGAGGGATGGGCTGAGCACGGTTGGCCCCTTGCAGTTCAGCAGTTAATCACCCTGAGTCTATGGGAGGGAAGGGGGGCATCTCCCTCCTCCCTTGATCTGTTGCATCAGCCTAGAGCACTTCTGAATGAGTCTGACTTCCATTAACACCTACTTACCTCCCCCTTGGTTGAGATGTGATTCCCTTTGTTTTGACATCGTTTTATCTGTTTTATTTTTCCTTCTACCTGGACCTGGGACTTTTTTTTACCCTATTATGTATATATTCTTCAAACCTTAAGGAACTCTTTCTGACATTTGTCTTCTGTTTTGGAATAATCTTATGGATTTAGATTTTTTTCAAATGTTTGTTACTTCATGAAATTTATGCAAATACGTTTTAGTGTTTCTCAGAAAATAACCACTCAATCTCTCTTTGGTGCACCTAATAGGAAAATCAGATCCTATTATATAAACTGATTTGGAATCTTCTGTTTCTTTTAAGACAACAACGATTTTATTCCATAATGTTATTTTAATATCACAGTGTGCCATTTTATAACATAGTTTATTCATCCAAATTTATAATGTGTTTAGTGTAAATGAACAACAGTTCAATCGACAACTACTTAAAGAGGATTAAGTTTGAAATTATTTGTTATGTATGTAGAGTAAATTTGCTCTATGGGAAGATTATCATTTGATATTTAATATTTAATCCATCTTCCTGACCTTAAGCATTTTATTTTCAAAGCAATAGCTCATTCAATCACAAACACTAAGAATACAGGATGCACAAAAAAGGCACAGTACAGTGGTGATCAATAGCCTAACAATCTAGGACTATTAGCTATTGAGTTTCTTAAGGACAGAAACAAACTATAGTTCTATGGAAATTTAGATTTTTTTCATAAATCACGATCACTACTCAACATTTATTTGCCTTTAAGTCACCTGAGTTGCACATGTCTTTTAGCTACCCTTCGTAAGACAATTCAAGAACAATTTTATAAATAAATTTAACATAACTGTTTGAGAAGGATATTTAATGTAATAAGAGCAATTTTCTAAATAGTTGCATTGTGGCAGGGAAATTATCAAATATATTCAGGTATCACAGGACAAACAGAAAAAAATACATGCAACTCACTCAAATCTTGTTCATAAGCACATTCATCTGTATCTCTAAATACACACTTTGATATGTAATTTATAATATATTGAACAGTTTGTAGAATATTTGTTACAATATATTTAACCCTTTTCAGTGGAAAATTAATTTCCAGATTATGCTCATTAATCATTTTCCCTCATACCCTATGATTTTCAAAATAATTAGCCTATGAAATCATTTAACTCTCCAATAAACTTATCATATTGTGTGTTGTGTGAGTTCTTACTGACCTGGAGGTCAGTATTTTGGTAAAACTGATTCAATTGTCCTAATATAGTGACTACTGGAGACTACAACAAGGTTTAGCTTTTCAGATATGAAAACAGGAATCCAGTAATTTGCTCATGAATTTTATTAGCTTGCTACTGTTTCAAGAGTGTCTTGGGTGTCTGGGTGGCTGAGTCAGAAGAACACACGGCTAACTCTCTGAGTCATGAGTTCAAGACCCCTGTTGGGTGTAGGGATTATGAAATAAATAAATAAACAAACTTAAAAAAAAATACCCCCTCAGGAATGTGGAAGTAAAAATTTAGAAACACTGGGTTCCATTTATTTTATGGCAGCGACTTTCCCCCCTGATTTTTCTAGACCTAGACTTTGTTATTGCTGATGTTTTCACTGGTCCATGAAAACAATGCGTTTAAGTTGCCAATGTGTTGTTTAATAATATTTGTGAGAAATAAATAATGTAGGATATGATATATTCAAGGTTTAGAAATTTTATTTATAATTTCTCTACGATATCCTGGCATGACTAAATTAATCTCTTTCTGTTATACATAAATTTTCTTTGAATTTATAGTTGCACAAGTGTTCATTTCTTAGAAAAAATATAATTTGACACATTAGCAAAATACAATTATATTTTACATACTTCCACCATAGAAATATTTATTTTTATTTGGGTTATTTTGGAAATTTCTAGTATGGCCAGATATAATTACAACCTAGTGTTGGAAATAATGTTTCAATATCCCAACTGCCAAAATGATCTCATTTATCATCTGTCTGTTTTGACCCACATTCCCATAGCTTGTTTATGAATCCAATCACGAAGATCCCTTCTCAGTTTAAATAACTTAACTATAAACCACGGACTAGTTTTCATACAACACATCTCTGTAGACTTTTTCAGCTTGATTTTCCTTGTGTTAATTTTACTTTCCTCGTTTCATAAACTACATTTTGGAAAATATCACCAGTGATATCTTGATTTTTCAAAAGCCAATGGGCACATGTGGTTCTTATCAGTCTTGGTCTTTATGAAATATTGAATACTGTTAATAAAGGAGGAAGCAGTCTGCCAAGGATGCTGAGAATGTCTCCTTTATCAAAAGCAAAGGGCTTTGTAGTTCATCTAAAGGAAAAGTCCCTAAAAGGTTATTATATGTAATTAAGAGGTTTGGATTCTCCTATTTTTCATCTTTGCTTATCACCAATCCTGCTGCAATAGGATGGGGTCATCCAAAAGCAAAATATATTTTAATATACTGATTGATGGCACAAGAACTTCTCTAAATGTTGTGAGTTCTCTCTGCTAGAGAAAACTCAATAAGAGTGATTTTTGATTTCAAAAATGGCCATATCTCTTTTTGGCAAAGCTCCTGATAATACAGCTGTGAGCTCCAGGCTTCATGTGAATTATTTAACACCTAAAATCCCTTTGTGTTTTGTGAAAGATAAACTGAATAGAATGTCTTTTGTACCCATGTGGAGAGTAACAAAACACTAAGAAAAATAATTAAAATAGAACAAGTTTTATGAATGTTTTTGGAACACAGAGAGTAATATAGATGTTAATTTTCTCCTTGTATTTGTGATTTCTGATTGGTTATTTATTTATTTATTTATTTACTCCTACGTTCTGTAGCTTTTGAAATTGTTGTTTCAATAATTACATAGACCATGTCTATATGCATGTTAGATGTTGTATCTAGAGATACTAATGGTGTATTTTTCTTCTTTTGTCTGAAATATTTTAAGGTAAGTAGATAAAAGTGATATAAGGGATTGTGCTGATTGAAGAACAAATGTAATAGTGTATCATAATCTTTCAGTGATAAATGTAAATAATATTTTATTTTCAAGAATCATTCTTGACTGATGTGGAGTAAAAGCTATTTAGAATTCTTAGTAAGATTTCCTTCATGGCAGAGCTAAATGAATTAAAAGGTATTCAGGGCAGTTCCCCAGAAATGAGTAGTGAATAGCAAATTCTTAAACTAGGAGAAGTGTCATTGATGTTATTTTTTTCAGAATTATTAGTAAAAATGTCCTAAGAAGGAAAAATGGAAAGAATTATAGTCACTTATAAGTTAAATCTAAGAGTAGTATGGAGAGATTTTAAGTGGAAGGAGATAAAGAAAAAAAGAGACTCATGTTGCATACTTGTTGATGCTTGTGTAATGGATGGTTTTCCCTCATATGTCAATTATTTGGAGATGCCCAGATAGTCCATTTTAATTATTTATTGTTATTTTACATGTTTATTAATCTTATATTTTCTTCATTGCACATCTGGAAAAAATATTATCTTTTTGCTTATTCATTGTATATCTTGCTATTTGAATGCATAGTCAAAGGTAATAGGGATTTAGACTCATTTATTGCTCTAATCCCCAGCACCTATAATGTGTAGCACCGAAAACACTCAGTGAACACTTACTGAATGGATGAGTAAAGTGAAGTAATGATAGACTGGGATAGAACTTGCAACTTTTTATTGGTCTTAGGAGTTAAACAGGAGTCATATTATTGGTCTTTAAGATAGATCTCAGTAAGTATGGACATTAAAGAAAATTGGTATCTCAACCTAAAGCAAAATATTTTTTAAAAAGATTTTATTTATTTATTCATGAGGGACACAGACAGAGAGAGAGAGGCAGAGACACAGGCAGAGGGAGAAGCAGGCTCCATGCAGGGAGCCCCACGTGGGACTCGATCCCAGGTCTCCAGGATCACGCCCTGGGTTGAAGGTGGCACTAAACCACTGAGCCACCCGGGCCACCCCGTAAAGCAAAATCTTAATTGAGTATACATATAAGTGTGTGTGTGTGTATAAATGTACATATGTATATGTATATATATATATATATGTATATATACACAAGAATATTGAGAGAAGAGTACAAATCACAACTGTATTTGAAAGGTTCATTCTCACAAAAAATAGCAATAATTCCATGACTACTTGAATGAACAGATCCAAGGGGCAGAGGTAAATAGCTATAAATTCAAACTTAGACAAATTTCAGTTGTTTAGGCAATGAGCCTGCTGTGTTGGTGTTTTTTAGATATTCTGTTTCTTATACAGAATACTGCTTGTCTATGCATTAACTCTATGGATACCAAAGTTCAACAAAATCTAGACTAATCACAGAGTAAGAAGGGTTAGTGAGATGATTCAGGAGATATGCTGCACATATAGACAGAGTCCAAAAACCACCTGTTAAGTAAACTTTCTTTCCCTAAGAACAATGAGAAGCCAGTATGAGATTTAACTGAAGAAGTAATAAATCATTATATATATATATATATATATATTAAAATTTATATTAAAATTAGTTTACATTTGAGTACAGGGTAGTAAATAAATTAGAAGTGGGCAGTCACATGGATTATGAGATCACCACAGTCCAGTTTAGGGGTAATAATTGTCTGACATGGAACTGTGATGGTTGGAGTGAATGTAAAATATAGAATCCAACGTCATCTAGGAAGTACAGTTGAATAGAATTGGTAAGTAAGTGGATATTGGAAGACATGAAGATGCATAAGATAGCTGTCAGTGTTATTTAATAAAGTGAAAACCTCCAAATGATAAATAGATTTAGTGAAGAAATGTGATAGATTTTTATTTTGGACCATTGATTTTGACTTGCTTGGATGGTAACTGTTTGCAGCTGGCCCTAGGGAAAGAGGAAGGAAAGAAAGAAGGAAGACAAGTTAACATTTAGGGGGAATACGGAAGATTTTATGACCACTAAATCATCACCTTATTTAGAAGCAAAACTTGAAATAAAAGGGTGATATGGGTTGACAGAGAAGAAAGAACTCTGATCTACTTAAGTTCTGGGTAACACCACCAATACAAAAAGGAAAAAAAAGATGGATGAAACGTGAGGAAATCACTTAGTAGATTGAGATAAAATCTATACTTGAAGGATTTTCATCTTTCTCAGTTTGGAAAATTAACATAACAGGGTTCAAGTGAACCTCATGTCACAAAACTTTTGTGACGATCAAAGGCAAGTTTACTGACAACCGCTTTATTTTTTTAAATATTTTTAAAGGTTTTATTTATTTATTCATGAGAGACAGAGAGAGAGAGGTAGAGACATAGGCAGAGAGAGAACCTGGTTTCCTGTGGGGAGCCTGATGTGGGACTCAATCCCAGGACCCCGGGGTCATGCCGTGAGCTGAAAGCAAACGCTCAACCACTGAGCCACCCAGGTGTCCCAGGTGATTTTATTATCCACACTTTATGGATGAAGGATGTGGAACAAACAGGTAAGTAAACTATTGAATAGATTCTGGATCTTGATTTGAACCCAGGCTGGCACCAGGGCCTGTGCTCTAACTACTCTGCTATGTTCTCCCTATAAAGATGATCCCTTACATGCTAATCTACAATTTGTAAATTATTATTATTTTTTTTTTAGAAAGACTTACTTTCTTCCCTCTGGTCTGTTGCTCAGCTCCCAAATCCAGCCCCTTGTTGTATCTAAATGTTTTCAATTATGCATTTTGAAACAAGCCCATTCTGAACAAGAGGTCTACTCCCTTATTAGGTTCACACTCTAGTGAAATGGAAGATTAACATCTTCAGAAACATCCATCTTCACTCTGCTATTAATTTAGCAGAAAAAAATAATCATAGGCACTTGCCAGAGAAAGGAGGTTTAAGGAAAGTAATATATATCACAGTCCCCATTATTCTGAGTTGAAGGATACCCGTTGGAGTTATTTATGTATATCTTGAATCTGCTGCTAATGAAAAGCAGTTTGGGAATGTAAGGAAGGCCATCATAGCAGGTAGGTATGGAGTTAGGGTTAAAACCAATTTAGGCTTTTAATTAAATGAGTTTCATTGTCTAATTTATAAACCTACACTGTGAGAATTGAAGGAATAACATATATGCAATGGTGTGCACAGAATACAATGCCTTTAATACAGAAACCATGAATAACTTATTTCTAATATTTTTTATTAAAAATAGACGGGACAGAGAAGTTTCATTTCATAGATCATTTCCTCGTGTTTTACTGAACTTAAAATTGCATTAGAACAGTTCACTCTGCTCCAGATTCACCTTGAAGAGCATTCAAAGCCTCACTGGTTATGCAATGCAAGGACACGTCATATGATTTGAGGAGAGCCAGTCATTCAAATGCTTCCCTACTGTTCGCCTTGAGCAGTCTCTGTTAATTTTCACCACTGATACTAATGGGCTTTGGACAAGACTCAACCACAGACAGACCTAAAGGCTGGACCTATTAAAGGATGTTCCTGTAAGACAAACATTTATATCACCCTGTTTCATAATAAATTATCAGAGACGTGCTAAGAATTTTGTTTATTTGTAGTATGGCTGTGACTTTGACCTTCTGAGGGGAGTAGGCACAAAGCCAAAGTCTCCAGAATAATGAGGCGAGGTGTGTAGGGGTAGAAATTCTCATGGTCAATGGAAGGGGGCGTTTCTCTCCGGTGATATCCTCATTCAGGGTGGAGGGGGTCATCCCGAGGTGACAGTATCGAGGAACCAGGGGGCCCGGAGGAATATGTGCTTTGCTACTTCCTTATTAATATAATGTTCTCAATAAGTTTGCGTATCATTTTCTACCAAAGAAAATGGGGTTGTTATCTTTTTGGTGCTACTCCGTTGTCTCATTTTGATAAACACTCATTCTGAAAAACACTGTTTCTATAAGGGAGCATATGCACATATGTCCGGCTATCAAAAATTGAATTGAACATGTTTTGCTTCATTTTATGTCTTCAATGCACATACTCTTTGGAAATTTGTCACATAGAATATTTATTCCAAATAAGTTAACAAAGCCTGTCTGTCTTTCAGATGTGAAGATTGCATGGCAGAAAGAGATCTACAGATTGAGTTGGTTGCTTGCTCTGGAAGGTTCCAAAATTTTAATGCTCTAAAATTAATATTTAAATTGTTTAGTTAAGTACTTTCATCAAATTAGTTTTCTAAAATTAAGGAAAATTAGATTGTTATTAACATATAAAAGTAACAGAGACATCATAATTTTAACAAATGCCCCATTATATTGTGCAAAGTATGCTATTGCATCTATCAACATACCCACAAAACATGAAAAATACTACATCACTAAAGATTTTTTTAAACTATTTTAAGAATGATAGAATAATTTTGTAAATGTTAAAGATAAAATGCAATGACATTTAATTGCTTATTTAACGTTGGTAAATTTTAAATGCCTGTTATTTGAAAATAGTATCACATGATAATTAAAAGCATTAAGAATTGAAGTTGGACTCATTTAGGTGAAGACAGTGACAAAAGTAAGCAGCTCTGTTAATTTTAACAAATGACTTTAAATATTTGTAGTTTATGGTATCCATCACTATAATGGAAATAATATTAGCATAGGCTTAGAACATTGTCAAAATGATAAATCCATACAAGATGTTTAACATGGTGACTAAAATGCTAGTAACATAATTATTAAAACTAGTAAAATTGCAGGAGCACCTAAGTGGCTCAGTAGGTTAAGTGGCTGGCTCTTGATTTCTGCTCAGGTCAGAATCTCAGGGTCCTGGGATGGTGCCCCACTTCAGGTTCCACACTCAGTGGGGAGTGTACTTGAGGATTCTTATTCCCTCTTGGCCCTTCCCCCCACATGCACGTTCTCTCTCTCTCTCTCTCAAATAAATAAATAAATCTTAAAAAAAAAAAAAAACTAATGAAACTTCCTGTTGAACTTCTCCTTCTACTAGAACTAATCCTGTGCTTATTTCCTGTATATTTGGAGACAGATTACTTCCCATAAATAAAGTAACTATTGTTAAGAAACCTCCTGTCACAGGAATCATGAATTCCAAATTTCAGTCTGATCTAGAAAGATATTAGTTTATAGGTGAGCATATATATAATTGAACTGCGGGTGACTCAAATAAATTTCTTCTCAAAATAATGGATATCTCCCTACTTTCTAGCCAATACCACCAACAAGTTGAGGATTTAGGAATAGAGAATGCAAGTATATCAGAGTCTTCTTCAAATTTTTGGAAACATATTTGTTTAGGATCCATCAAAGTTACTTTAGCGCAGAGCATGTAGTAGATCGAATGTAGTCCAAGAATGTTCTTCTTAATCTTTTTCACTGATACTGGATTAAATCCTGTCTCTTCCTTTTTGAAGTAACCAGTTTCTAGATCTTGGCATATTGTCCTCTCTTCTTTATAAATTAAAAGACAAAAGCCACTTTCTATCTTTTTTGTTGTATCTTCATAGATGATTAAAGAAAAAAATTGTAACAGATTTTTCAAACACCAGTTGGATGCCCCAAATAACAAAATACATTTCATATTTTAATAGAATTTGTTTTCATTGAATATTTGCTCTTCTTATCAAATGACATTATATTCATAATGAAAGAAAAATATTTATATTTTAAAAAGTATATCATCCTTTTTACCGAATGAGATTGTGATACAAGTAAACTTTAAACAATGTTAGCTGAAAAGGAGAGGAGGAGGAGGAGGGAGAAGAAGAAAGAAAAGGAGAAAGAGGAGGAGAAGAAAGGAGAAGGGGAGGAGGAGTAAGAAAACAACAACAAAATAAAATATGGGTAAGACTTTTTCCTGAAAACTTCAGAGAAATTGCACTTCCCTAAATTTCCAAGGGGTATATTTGACTTAATTTTCCCCTCCCTATCTCCCTATTATGGTAGCATTTCATTTAAGTAACTTCAATAATATATTAAGAGTTTGTTGCTAAAGACAGCTGGTTCTTATGGATAATTAGGGAAAAAACATCCTCTTATTTAATAATAAAGTATCCTGCTGTAATAAGGGGAAAACCTGTTCTGTAAACTATGGTAATGTGATTAGTGAAAAGTGGTTGTACTTAACTTGGAAAAGTAGATGGACCATAAAGGGCAGATAAAGAAGTAAATTTATAGAATTATAGAAGTAAAATTATAAACCACTTCCTCTCTTTAACAACAGCTTATTTGATGTAAACATGCATAAGAGTCCGAGTTTGTATTAAGAATAGTCAACTGTCTTATCATTTCTTTCCTCTTTTTTTTTAATTTTTTGCTTTTTTTTTCCTTTCCTCTTTTTTTATGTAACTTCTTCCCCTTCTTTAATTTGCTTCTTTTCTAGGCTGATAGTTCTGTATTTCTCCAGCATTCACAATATGCATATTTTTTTAAAAAAGTTAACATTATTGTTGATTTTATCCATAATAAGCACACATAAATACAACTAAAATTGTTTGAAATATCTCCTACAGTATCATATTGAATATAAATTAAAATTAGGGCTGGCCCAGTTACAATTTTCTAATTTAGACCAACTCAACAGAACTTGACAGTTTCAGGTTAATTGTTGCTAGAAAAATATCCCTGCTAGATAATACAAAATAACGTTTACATTAATTCTTGACATTATTGTAGGACTCTGCACAGAATCAAATTTGTTTTATTATAAATAGCTGCAATGTTTTTTACATATTTTGAATGATGAAAACCCTTTACATAATGATCATATTTGAGGGCTAAATATTTCAGCATATTCCTATAATAGGGGTCATTGCTAAAAATAATGAATGTGTATGCGGAGATTTCAAGCTTCCCTGACACTCTAAAAGGAGGTATGCTGGATACACCCGAAAAGAAAAATAAAGTTGTAAAATCTGCCATTGAACTCATAAACTCAATGAATATAAATAACAGTATTTCTAGTTCATAGTGTGCTTTTACTAAGACAAGAGCATTACAATAGAAATGTAATGCTCCGCTTTTGGAAAAGCCTCCCTGTCCCACTTGTAATATATTGTAAATTGAGACAATTTGACTCTCATCTCTTAAGATACAACAGTGTTATACTGCCTACATGGAATGGACACCTGGTCTTTTACCCCTGATTATAACCCCAAAGGTTTGTATTAAGAATAGTCAACTGTCTTATCATTTCTTTCCTCTTTTTTGTGTGTTTAACTGATGTATCAATAATAATAATATTGATAACAACATCAATGTTGTTGACAACTAGCATTTTTTTTCATAATTCTACTAAATCTAAAATCTGATTTAGGATGTGAATAAAAGATAAAATACTGATATCCATAGGTGATAGCAATTAAGAAAAAATATTTGAATATGCTTGAGACTAGTAAGAAAGCATAATGTAAGAAGATAAAGAAAAGATTTATAGGGTTACCTGGGTGGCTGAGTTGGTTAAGTGTCTGCCTTTGGCTAAGGTCATGATCTCCGGGTCCTGGGATTCAACCCTGTGTGGGGCTCCCTATCTGAAGGGGAGTCTGCTTCTTTCTCTCCTTTTGTCCCTTCCCCATTCTCATGTGCACTCCCTCCCCCCACCATCTCGAATAAATAAGTAAAACTTGTCACACCTGGTGGTTCAGCAGTTGAGTGTCTGCCTTTGGTTCGGGGCATGATCCTGGAGTCCTGGGATGGAGTCCCACATCAGGCTCCCTGTACAGAGCCTGTTCTCCCTCTGCCTGTATCTCTGCCTCTGTGTCTCTCATGAATAAATAAATAAAATCTTAAAAAATTAAATCAAAAAATAAATAAGTAAAACGAAAGAAAGAAAGAAAGAAAGAGAGAGAGAGAGAGAGAGAGAAAGAAAGAAAGAAAGAAAGAAAGAAAGAAAGAAAGAAAGAAAGAAAAAGAAAGAAAAGATCTATGTGCTGTATCAAATAAATATTTTAATAAAGGAAGGAATGGAGAATGGACAACTACCTTACCTATGTAAAGTTTGTATCCAGAAGGGATCCCTGGGTGGCGCAGCGGTTTGGCGCCTGCCTTTGGCCCAGGGCGCGATCCTGGAGACCCGGGATCGAATCCCACGTCGAGCTCCCGGTGCATGGAGCCTGCTTCTCTCTCTGCCTGTGTCTCTGCCTCTCTCTGTGTCTCTGTGTGACTATCATAAAAAAAAGTTCGTATCCAGAAGAGCCAACCAAAAAAATATTTATTGAGTCTTTTCAGAAAGAAAATGGACTAAAAGAGCATTAATATAAAAGAACAGTTATGAAGTAAATTTTGTAACCCATTAACCCCCAATAAAATGGCTTCAACATTCCTAAAGAAAATGTATATTCTATGGAGACTAGTTCAAATAATGGATTCCAAAACATTTCTGTGTTTGAATCCCTGAAATTTGTGAATAACTTATATGGCAAAAGGGACTTTTCAGATATTATTCAGTGAGGGATCTGGAGATAGATCATCTTGGATTATTGAGGTGGCCCTGATGTAATCGCAGGATCCTTTAAGATGGGGGCAGGAGATCAAAGGGGGAAAATAAAGAAGTGGCAACAAACAGAACCAGAGGTTGGGTGATATAATTTTGAGTAAGGAATATAGGCAGCCTCTAAAAGATGCAAAAGGCAAGGAAGTGAAATTACAGTCTAAGCCTCCAGAAGGAATCCAACCAATCAACCTCTTGATTTTTGAACTGTAAATGCCAGAATTATAAGAGAATAAATTTGTGTTTATTTAAGCCACTAAGTTTACGGTAATTTATTATAGCAGCAATAGGAGACAAACACAAGGACATAGATCACATCTGACTTGTGATCTACATCTACAGCAGCAAGAATTTATGTGGAATGTAGCAAGGTGTCAACAAATACTTGGTGAATGGATGAATTTGTGAATGAAGAGTTGCTAACTAACCCAATGATCATTTTAAACCATGGGGTATAGATTATGGGCAAAAACTGTTTCCCAAACCTTCGTCAGCAACAGTCAGGCTATGAAACCTTCAGTCTTCCTCTTAACACTCCATTTAATATCTCAAAAGCAAATGGATCCAAAATGATAGACACTTATTTCTTACTCCTAAAATTCAAGGGAAAGGAGATAATCCAAAGTAATAAGCATTTGTGTTCTTCAGAGTCATACAACTTTCAAATTCCTTTCTTTCTTAGTCCAACAATGCCTTGTGAGGGTCTTGAATTATCTGAAATTTTATTCATATGCATAACTGGCAATTAATACAGACTGTCCTCTGAGAACTTGACTAGGACTGTTGAAAAGAGGGGAAAAAAAAGAAAGAAAAGAGTGACGCTTGGGTGGCTCAATGGTTGAGTCTGCCTTTGGCTCAAGGCATTATCCCGGGGTCCTGGGATCAAGTCCTGCATCTGGCTCCCCACAGGGAGCCTGCTTCTCCCTCTGCCTGTGTCTCTGCCTCTCTCTGTGTCTCCCATGAATAAGTAAATAACATCTTAAAAAAAAAAAAAAAAGGACTATTGTAAAGAACAGCAATGCATGATCTTTCCATGTGGTATGAACTTCCTCACACAGAGTAGTTAGGCTGTAAAACTGGAACATCCAGACATAGAACCAAAGCTAAATGGAAGCAATCTCTCTCTCTCTCTCTTTCTCTCTCTGATTTTACTTATTTATTTTTTAGAGACACAGAGACACAAGGCAGAGGAAGAAGCAGGCTCCCCTGCAAGGAATCTGATGCTGCAGGACTTGATCCCAGGCCTCGGAGATCACGACCTGAGCAGAAAGGCAGATGCTCAATCACTGCACCACCCAGCGTCCCCTCTTTCTTCCTTTTTTAAAAAAGAGTTCATATCCTATTACTTCTTTCATACTCCTTCAGTCAGGATAACCATACTTCTCAAATCAGATTCATAAGGAGGGAACAGAGTCTGGCAAGCTTTGGGAAAATTGCTAATCAAACTATAAAAGGAGCCCGAGCAATGGGTCATTTATCCATATATGTGAAAGATCCAATCTAACAGATCCAACAGAAGGGGAAGAGAATGTGATGAGCAAACAACTTCTTTTTTGGAGGGGGGGGAAGATAATTCGCATCTGCACATATCCCTTTAGCTAGAATTTAGTAAAATATTCATACCTAGGTGACACATGCCAGCTAAAACCCTAGGTGAGGGGTAGTTAGCAGGAAAAAGAGGAATAGGTAACAGTCTCTGTCACAACCTGCCACGCAAGTATCCGTGCACATCCTTCACTGAAATGTTAGAAGACATCACACCCTTCATGAGATACTGAGCTTTTCGAGTACAGTCCTCTCATCAAATACCTATCACTCATAACAACTGTATGGCTTACTTGAAGTAAAAAAAATATATATATATACCATTATTATAATAAAATCTTCCATTTGGAAAAGGAAAGAATGGCTAGGCAGTCACTAGTCAGAGCAATAATATTTTGTTAGGTAAGAACTGCAGGGACTCCCTGTCCTATGAGTGGAGTAAATTTCTTTCTCAGAACTCATTTCTGCTTATTGGAAAGAATTTCCTGTGCTCTGTCCTTTGGGGCCCTTGGTTTTTCCTCTGAAAAATGTGTTCTTGTTGTATCTCCTCCCTGGCCACATCTGCATGGATATTAAAGAGATTGCTTTTCTCAGGAGCTCAGTGGTTTTTAGAGCCTGCTTCTGCTCCTACTGATTTGGGCGCTAGAGAATTTTTTTTTTTTTTTTTTTTGAAGACAAAACATGATTTTCTTGGTAAAACAATTCCTTAAAAAGCTCAGTAAGCTTCTGGTCTAATTGCCCCCAGCTATTTCCATGTTCTTGAAACCACATCTAAGGCTATTTTCTGGAAATAAGTATTAAACCTGTTCACGTGAGGGGCTTTCTTGTTCAGCGAGCATCATGCACTCTCATTTTAACGATGGCTCTTTTGAAAACGTGAAACCATATGAAACAATAAGCTCCCTTGGGAAGCAACACCCTTAATCTGATCATGGGCACCGATCATCTATAGATTCATTTGTTGGGCTGAGAATTCTTTATGGGCACCGTTCGGAAAGGCCTTGAGCAGCAGGGCTCTCTCCTACTGTTGGGACACTAAAGCAATTGGCTTTCCCAACCCTATCAGTTCCCACATTTCCGAACTCTTTCTATTCTCTTCATTCTCTGCTTGGAAATTGTCTAGTTCTTGCTTGAGGTCATTAATTCTTGAAATAAACCAGCTAAATGCGGCAATAAACAGCTAACACATGGTAATACTTTGCCTCATTCCAGCAGCTTCTCTGAGAGCCGTAGTCTCTTTAGGCAAGTATTTCGCTCCCCCAGTTACCAGAGGTGACATTCTGAATAAATAGTGTACCTTCACCCTGACAGCGGTGTCAAGTCCACATTTTTTTTTTTTTTTGGTATTTATGTCAGGCAGCAAGCCTCTAGAATATATCAATTCTTTATTGCCTAGAGTAAAGCTTAAGTTGCTACAGCTAATAAGCCTCACAGTTTCTGTGACTACACACAAGACAAGTGCATCCCCCATTCGCATTATGAGTCCAAGGAGTCGGTGTTCCATAAAGTAGTCCAGAAGCCCAACAAACTGGTTCTACCATCTACAACGCAGAGCTATGGATGTTGTGGGGTCATCACCATCTCCGTTTGGGAACAAGGTAAAAGAAAGAGAAAGTCACAGGCAATCGTACTTAAGATGCATTTGATGTTGCTCATGTTGCTTCTACTTATTTCCCTTTACTAAGGACTTAGTCACACGGCACACTTGGCCACAAGGCGGTTGAGAAATAATAGTCTCTATTGGGATGGCCATGAACCTGGACAGAAAAACGTAACCCATTTGGGTGAGAGCTGATAGGTTGCTCCTGGTGTAAATGCAGCACATTTTATCTGATCTTTGCTCTTGAGCTATCTCACATTACCTCTCGGAGAACATTTAATGGGAGGTTCTTGTTAAGGGCACTAAATGGAAGTTATTTCTCCCATTATTTGGACTACAGCGTAGTTGATTTTTCCAACATTGTAAGACCTCAGATTACTGAGAACTCAGGCAATTTAGATAAGAGGGTATAGACTGAGCATTTGTTATCAGAGCTGTATCCCCTTCTGCCTCTCTTTGCATGCTGATTATCCCCCCCCCCCCGTATTATAATTATTTTACATACTTTCACAGAAGGAACTGAAGAATGAGCAGCCAACAGGCACTCCTTGGAAATTTCTTTCCCTTAAGTTACAGGTTTTGTATACCAAACAGTTTATTCATCAAAGGTGTTGTTGTTATTGTTGTTGTTGTTTTTATTTTTTACTTTTGACAGAAAATGATCAATATCTTCCCAGCCTGCGTGATCTCCCGAACTGCTGGGAGTAGCCATATGATACAACTGCTCAGTGAAAAGTAAGTAGAAGTCTCCTGGTTTTGCTTTTCGGATGAAAACAACGTGGCTCACAGAACCATTTTGTCCCATTTACAGCTTTTCCAGCTGGAATAAAGGCTTGATACACGAAGATAAATCAGCCTTACGGCAATCATTAGGTGGCGGGAGTGAAGATGAAAGTCCACTTGCTGAGAATCACCAAATGGAAAGACAAAGAAACTGGGTCCAGGGATTATCACCGAGGCTCTACACCAAGCCTATACTATCTTCCTCTGGCCCTTTCCTGTTACATAAGGTAAACTTTTCATTTAACTATTGTTACTTGACTTTTGCTAGATTGCATTCCTTCTCGACATAATGTGGCAGTGGTGCGTGATGTTTAGGGTTCCCAGTACTGGTGAACAGTAGGGTTTGCCTCTGATTAGATGTTGCCTGCGATTTCCACCTATATGGACCATATGTCCTGATATTTGTGACTCGTTTAGTTCCTCCTGCCTGGATGTGGGCTGACCCCAGGACTTGTATTAACCGATGGAATGAGATAAAAATAATATAGTGCCAGCTCATGGCTTGAGCCATACGAATTCCTGTCAGCTTCTGTTTTTCTGCTTGAGGGAAATCAAACCACCGGTAAGAGGTCCTCCAACTCTGATGAAGAATCCCCATGGAGAAAGCAATCAGAAGACTCACGTGGAAAAGGAGAGGATGCGAGATTGCGCGGCAAGAGAGCCTAATCCCTGTAACTGGCAAGAGCAATGCAGCCACTCCGGTGACCACTGGCAAGACAAGAAGAATAACTGCCCAGGAGCCCTGCCAGTATTACCTAATTGTGAAAAATCATAAAATGGTTGTTATTTTAAGTCACCAAATGTTGGTATGGTGTGCTTCTCTGTAAGAGATCATCACAATAGAAAAATCGGTCCCTGGAAGGGAGATGCTTCTGCAACAGAAACCTGACATTATGTGGCGCTGGTTTTGAAACTGGGCAGCGAGCAGGGGTCTGAAAAGCCTCATGAAAACAGCTAATAAATTCTGAAAAGACAGTGAGAAAATTGCTATTGCAGACCCTAATTAAGTGGACCTGAGCTAAGTGCAGAATAATCAGCAAAACTGGTTCCTGCATTAATGTTGAAGACAGAAAGTCCTCAGATTGAACCAGTGGATGTGACTATACAGTTTCCAGACAGAATGTTGGAAGTACCAACTGGCTTCTTTTCACTACCCAAAATTAAATACTAAAGGAGTGAGATGAGCCCAAGAAGGAAACATTCATTTTTAAGGCATAATTTAGAGGAAACATGAAGAAACCAGGGCCTACTGGGTTCAAAAATAAACTGTTTCTCACCCGCAGTCTGTCTTGACAAAAGAGTCTTGAAGTAAGAAATGCCATTATTGAATCCAGGGCCCTGCCATTGGAGGTAGCTTCAAGTCAAGGCATGGGTCTTTGGGTCTTTATGTCAATCAGAAAATGCCATCTAGATGCTTCATAGACACTCTCAATAAGAAAAAATGACTCACAAAATTCTTAAAGGTGTTCATCGTGGACACACCCTGAGAGATAATAGTTACCTGAGAATCTTGATGGCACTGTACCACAGCACCTTGATTCTCAGGAGGTGCATGACTTGGAAAGAGAAAGGTGTTGCTTTTGTGTAATGCGGTGAATTTATTATTATTTTTAAATATTTTATTTATTTATTCATGAGAGACAGAGAGAGAGGCAGAGACACAGGCAGAGGGAGAAGCAGTTTCCCTGCAGGGAGCCCCATGTGGGACTTGATCCCAGGACCCCGGGGTCACGCCCTTAACCAAAGGTAGATGCTCAGCCGCTGAGCCACCCAGGCATCTCTGGAGTGAATTATTAATTGAGACCTAAACAATACATAATCTTGTAAAGGAATTATGTAAGTTTAAGGGAAAAAATAGAAATAAAAAAAAATCCCAAATTAAAGAGGCTTCAATGTCCCCACATTTCTCAGGCAAGAAACAAGTTGAAAAAGTGGAAGCTTTTTTATGAAAAAAGAGAGATGACTCGGAGTGTTCAAGACACCTGGGGTGGGGTTGGGCCCTAATCAAGCAACTGGCAATGTTGACCGATTGGATTTCAGAATTATAAGCGATAGATCCCTACTCTGTGTCTCTTCTCTCCCTGTGGGGAAGTGTCTTGGTCTTCTTGCCCTAGTGTCAATGTTGCACACTGCATAGGTGCATGGGTGTGAGTTACCTTGTCTCCTTAGTTTAAAGGACTTCAGATGGAGTTCTCCAACAGCTGACGGTCCTTATGGCCAAGTGGACGTGATGAAATCCCAGTTCTCAAACCTGCTCAGGATTGGGTGGTGGAATGGGGCATGTGGTTGTTGGGGGCGGGGAGTGGGGGGATAGAAGAAATAGAAATAGGGGCCAGATGGCATAGACCATGATTACACGTTGAATGATAGCTTCTCACGAACTCTGCTTTCAGGGGTGTTAGATTCTTGCAGAATCTCCTTCTTTGGAATCTGAGATGGGCTTGGAGTTGCTTTTTGGAGTAGAAAGTGCTAGAACTGATAGCAGGCTGAAAGCCTTAGAAGACCTGCGCTTGTGCTCCTGGAAGACCTCAATGACTACATGAAGGTCTCTTCTATCAGGAGGAAGAGATAAAGTGGTTGGATCCCGTGGATGGCAGGGGTGGGGCGGGGAGGGGAGAGAGACAGAGACAGAGACAGAGACAGAGACAGAGACAGAGAAAGAAAGTATCGTCCAGGCAAGCCTCCAGCTGACCCGCCTCCAGTTTTCAAGGACAGCAGATCTTTTCAGTTGAGCTTAACATGGATTGCAGGGTCCTGAGGAATAAGCCATTATTTTTATAATAATTATAATATAGTGGGAATAGTAAATAATTTTTAAGCCTTTACATTTTTGCTAATTCATCACATGCCAGTAGAAAACCACAAAGCCCTGTCCTTCGACCCTGTTGTTACTGGAGCCTGGACGTGACACATGGTGGTACAAGAGCTCGTGGTCACCAGGAGGTGACACTGTGGATACAAGTCCACAGGCTGGGAATGTCGGCAGGGCGGTCAGACCCTCTGCACCTGCCTTTCTCCCTCGTTCTTCTCTTGCTTGGCAAGAAGCCTCCTTGCTGCAGAAGCCATGTGAGGTCAGACTTGCAGGAGCTCACTTTCCCTCCTGATGAAGTGAGCCCGCGCTGTGCTCCAGGTAGTTTCCGCCGCTGGTGAACAGGAGGCTACGCCTTGCTTTTGCCAGTGCGTGTCCCCTCGTGACCTATCCCAAATCAGAGTCCAGGAGCAGGTCATAAAATGGCAATCGTGGCTTTGGATTAATAAGTCTGTCTTCTGAAACCTTCGCCAGGAGAGCAAGAGTATGAACGTGCCTTTGGGTCCCAAGGCAGATTTGGTGGGCAAGCCTATCAAAATGTCACATTGGGCCTGTAAGGACCTACTAGAAGCGTGTGGAACTGTCATTCTTCTTTTCTGTAGCTGGAAATTAAGCCAGAACCATACTGGTTTTCCTTTTGTTTCTTTTTTGTTGGTCAGCCTCCTAGTGTCACTACATTGAACATACTAGCAGTGTACATGCAAGAGAATTTTAAAAGTTAATGAAGAAATACCGAAAAAGTCCCTGCTATATATGGAAAAAAAAAACACATAGAAATATGACCATATTATATAGGGAAAACAAAAAACGAATTCTCAAAATTCTCAAAATAGATCCTCCCCTCCCCCCCCCCGTATTATAGCTCTGCTTAATAGCCAAAGATAAAATACTGTGAGCAAAGTTTCAATTTCAAAAATCTGGGTAATTAGAACATAACCTAGAAAGCACGGGTTTATTATATGGATAATATGGGTCAAGATATTTTGTTTCTTGATTATAAAACATGTAGCTTGTGGGGAGATCTGATAAAGTCTGTGAGGTCCAAAACAGCTTAGTACAATCAGAGCATCGCAATCGCCACGGCAGTTAGCATCCACCAGCATCTGAGGGAAATGCTCTATCGATTCCAGTCACATTCAGAAAAGGGATTTCTGGTGATTGGGCTTCGTGATTTTCAATGGAAATTTTTAGGGCCATTGAAAAATTGTGCACACTTTTTTTTTTTTTTCTGTGTCATTCTCAATTCTTCTGAGAGTAAATAAGGAAAGTGAATGGCTCTGTTAGACATTTCTCAATCATCTTTAAGTGGGTCACGGTTTTAAATAGGATGAGTCAAATTGGAACGATATGAACTGAATTATGCCTTAAGTTTCACTGTACCGTCGGCTTAATGAATTCTTTGCAGGGGGGGTGGGGGTCAGTGAGTCATCAAATACTAATTGCAATTCATCTTCCAAAGAGTCAAAATCAACGTATAACTTTCCCTAAAGTGGAAAACCAGCTTCAAGAAACACTTGACTAAAGCCACAGGTATTCTGTGTCTGCAGCAAACAAAATTAAGTTGGTTCTGATACATAATTTATTGCTAATTCAGGTCCTTTTGGCTTTATTTTCACAAACCCGGGCATAGACCGATGATGCGTGATTCAAATAATCAGGCCATGGAGGCATCGTTGACCTTCCAAACGTTCCATGACTCATGCTGCTACAGGTGCATAAAACCTGCATTTCATACAGTTAGTTACATGATTACAGAGTTGAGCTTCCTTTCTTATCGTGATTAAGTTTTGTCTGGATTTCGATTTTCCATTTTCCTTTTACTCTTTACTAGTATGAAACTGCACGTTCCATTTTAAATGTTCAGTTTCATACTTAAAAGGTTAACATGTACATTTGACTGAACCGACCCCACAAGAAAGAGTCTCTGCTCTCCGTGTGAGAAATATTATTTATATTTCATGTCTTTGGGGCCATCTTTCTTCTAACATGGCATTGTGTCCTGCGTCTTATTTCCATCTTCCCCCCAAACCTCCAGTATCAGATTTATTATTTATTATTGACACTTGTTTAGATTCCCTGCCAATTGTATCCATTTCTGGCCTCATCAATCCTTCTGATGCATCACGGGAGGATCTACACCTACTTCCTGAAAGGGATCATGTAAAAAAAATAAAAATCCTTCGCTAAAGGTCTGTTCGTGTTGGGTTCCCTGCTCTTGTTTATTCAACATTTTTATTTTTCCCTCAAGCTTGGATTCTTAGAGGCTGAGAATGATTTTTCCTCCAACATTTCTTCTAGGAAGTTGTCATTTTGGGCCTGATGCTTTTTCTTTGGATGGGAAGGTGGTCAATAAACTGAAGTCACCTACTATGCGTGTCCAGCCAATTGTGCCCTCATCATTTTGGTGGAAATAGACTCTTTAGTAAAGGGCTGTGAGTGGAGTGGGGGTGGGATGGTGGCAGCGAGGCTGCCCTGCCTCCACCAGGTCACTCGCTGTGTGGTCTCTGGCAGGGCGCCCACTTATTTCCCAAGTCAACTTCTGATAGCCAACATCTTTGGTCGATGTTGTTGTTGCTTTTTAATAATTTAATTAATTATTTTCAATGACTTGGTCGAACTATCTCTGGGAAGTCTATTCCCCTTGCTGAGAGCTGCCTCTGATCTCCCTGTTTAGATTTTTTATTTTTTAATTTTTTTTCTTGTTCTTATCTTTTAAAGGGGCTGCTTGGGGTGTCACCACTGGGTTAGCATACACTCCCTGTTGGTCAAAGCTTTAGTCTGTTAAGATTTTTATTCTTTACCTTTGGTTGGTTGCGTGGCTTAGAGGCCACTACCTCTGTCCAGGGAGTTGATGTTTTTGTTTCATGTTCAGATAGTGACCTCGAGCTTGGACATTTGCTCTCCGATCGCTCCTTTGGTGAAACCCTGAGCGTGCACCATCTCACTGCCAGGGATATGTGCAATTTTAAGTCTGGCTTTCTAAGAGCTATTCTTGGATTAAGAGACATGTATTGTTCAGAGATTGTTTTCTTAGTGGTTCTGCTCAAGGCCTCTGGGGTCTGTGCCCGGGAAGTGCTTTCTGGTCCACCTGCTGTCCTACTCTGCTTGCTGCTTACTGCTTGCTTATGGGGACAGCCTACACCATGCACAGTTTCCCCAAACCCCAGAGGCAGGGGCCCCTTTGATCCCACCCAGCGCTGTTTCCCCTTGCCTGTCCAGGTTCTCTCTGATGGACTTGGCTGCCCTGTCCTCTCACTTGCTGCCCCTACTATTCGGAGGCTACTTCATACTTACTCTTCAGCAAGCTCTCCTGGTTCTCGACAACGTCCGTAGGCACAGCGTTCTTCAGACTGTGCTCCAAAGTCACCTCTGGCCGAGTTGTGATCTCTTCATCCTGCTGACCCACTTCTGGAGAGATACCCGCGCTCAATGTCTAGGCACTATTAGGAGGGTGAAGAGGACCCTCACCTCATCAGACTGCCCTTCCCAGTGTGAGAAGTGCTCCCTACAAGGGAGCTGGGGTAGGGTCGGTCAGCACTCCAGGACTCTCGCCCTTCTGGCTTGGAGTCGGAGCTTCTCCTCTGCTAATACAGCCTGAGTGGGAAAGAGAGCATTTGGATAGATTTTCTACCACAGGGACTGGAGCAGAGCTATGGCCTGAGAGAGGGTAAGAGGGGCCAGCTGTCTGTCACTCGTAGGGTAGCTCTAGTCTCTTGCTGGAAACGAGACTAGAACTTTTTTTTATTTTCTTTTTAAATTTTCCATTTCTATCAGCAATGCATGAGGGTTTGCAGAAAATTTTTAAATGTATTTATTTATTTATTTTTTAAGATTCTATTTATTTATTTATTCATGAGAGACACAGAGGGGGAGAGACACAGGCAGAGGGAGAAGCACACTCCCTGCGGGGAGCCCGATGCAGGACTTGATCCCAGGCCCTTGGGGTCACGCCCTGAGCCGAAGACAGATGCTCAAACACTGAGCCACCCAGGTGCCCCTGAGAGAATTTTTTTTAAATATATTATTTATTTATGAAACAGAGAGAGAGAACAAGTGAGCATGAGCACAGATATGGTGGGAAGAGATAGAGAGAGAACAAGTGAGCATGGCATGAGCACAAGTGCAGGTGGGAAGGCAGAGGGAGAAGCAGATTCTTTGCAGACTGGGGAGCCTGGTGTGGGACTCGATCCTAGGACCCCCAGGATCATGACCTGAGCCGAAGGCAGATTCCCAGCTGACGGAACCACCCAGATTACAGCATGTGGAGTTCAGATTGGATAATATGCACAAGTGGACAGGGACTACGTTGTAGCTGACAGACTTACTGACCAAGACTTAGTAGATTTTTTTAAAAAATAATGTTTCTCCTGAGGTCAATTGCCAGAAAGTTAAATCAGTATATTTTATATAAATAAATAATAAAAATAAATAAATAAATAAATAAATAAATAAATAAATAAATAAATAAGTAAGTAAATAAATAATCAATGTTTTGCTGGGGAGAAGGTCTGCTGGGTTCTTCACTATCAATCTAGAAATCCTGCATCAATATCCTTTAATGTGAAAGTTTTCACCTCGGGGACACCAGGTCCTTCTTGGGGCATATATTTCTGTAGAAGCCTCTGTGAGTGATTTTGAGTTCTGAAGCACGGAAAAGAAGAGACTCCCACTTTTTGGCATCCTCTTTTTTATTAGGCCTCTGTTCTATTTACCTTTGCAATGACATCTCAAGGGTCCCATCTGTATGTGGAACTCTGGCGTTCAGTTTGTCCCACTTGGAATGAACTCAGTGCCTATTTGCCCTTCCCTAGGCAACTGCAAAGATCTTATACTTTGATTTCTGGGAGATCTGTATTTTGCAGATAAAGCATCAAACCTTCGTACAACGTTAGTTTTAGTTTCCTTTGGTCCTGTACTTGCCTGAAATTACAAGCATTGATTCGAGGAGGATATTTGTTGAATTTTACCCATCATCTTACTTTCTGTTGTCTGAGGACTTTCTGATTACCCATTTAGATTCCACAAGCCTTTATTAGGCAGCACAACAAAGAAGTTAAAAATATCGTTAAAATATATAGTAAATGGTACATCCATATGCAAGTATAATCTATTGTTCCTAAAATATGAAAGAAAAATATTTTACTCAGTTTTTCTCTTTTCAAACATGATGACTCTTTGATATTATTTTAGCAAATAACAAAAGCTAAAAATAGAATATTTACTTAATTCATAAATATATTAGAGTGATTATGATTATTTTATATTTTCAACAACATGAACATCTACATTTTATGGTTTTTAAGTTTCATGTATATAAACATGCAATTTTCATTTTCTTTGACCAAATTGATTTCACACCCATGTTTTATAGTAGCCAAAAACTCAGTGTCTCCAGGTCTAACTATATGCAGAATTCTGGCTTAAAATTTATTTGTGTTCAGCAAACCCTCAATGAAATTCATCCTCCCACACCCACACCCACCCACTCACTCCCCTTTCCCTCTTCCTATGGGAAAAGATCCTTGGGCATTATTTTACGGTGGGGTGAGAAGGTCAGCTGGGGGCGGTCACCTCTCTTCTGTCTTCAGTGTTGATAGCTGTGAGAGTGTGCTGGCATATAAGGTCATGGAAAGGCTGGGGCGGGCAATTCGTCCTCCAGCTGCTGCAGGCTCATTATTGATCCTTTCCCTCTGGGGCTCAGCACACCCCTGCATCTGCCTGGGGCTCTCCTACTGGAGAATCAGCTGTGGTTACAGCCACTTCACACTACAATGGCGCCCTTTGGAAATGAAGCAAACACCTCTCCATTCTCAGTATCTTCCTACCTCCAGTGTCATAGGTAGGAACCCATGGACTCGCCCCCTGGTCCCACAGAGGAAGGAAAGGAACATAGTAGAGGTAGGAGAGGCAACAATTTCAAGTTTAATCAGCCTCAGTCTAGATCCGCCTAACACCATTCCCCTCAGGGACAGCTTCATGGGGGTGCGACTTTCATGGGTATGACCGTCCAAAGGGCCCAATGCTCAGAAGAGCCTCATACTTGTTTTAGTGGACTGCTCTGTCTTCAAATTCTTAGTGATTTTTGAACAGAGATTATTATTTTACACCTTAGGTTGTGGTAATTTCTTACAACAGCAAAAACTATTTTGTTTGGAACTAGGCTTTGCACATTATGTAGCCAGTATTGATTCTATCTGCAGCTGGGTTATTTCACTGAAGGTCCACAGTGAGTCTACCTTCTGGAAGATTCCTGAATTCTATGGGTCATGCCTCCTCTCTATCATGAAAGCCATTAATGGCTTGTTAATTTTTTTTTCCAGAGATCAAGACAAAAAATAATGATGAGCTATATGGCCTTGGTCTCCTAAATATTATCCAGGGGTCCTATCACTGTTCCTGTGGGATTTGGCCCAACCAGGGTTGAAATTATCTCCCATACCTGCAGCCTCTTCTATTCTCCTTCTTCACATTCAAGACTCCATCTCTGGAAGTACTTATTCCACCTCTTAGTCACTGGGAAACTGCTTTCCATTCTGTTATTTATTACTTTTAGCAGTAGCCAACCTGCCTGTGTCTCTACTCCCACCCAAAAACACACTTACACATACACAGTCACATAGGCATACAAATATGTCTGTATACAGTCAGTGAACTCCAATAACTCATGTGGAATTTAGGGTTATTGGAACAACAACAGAATCTTAGAAAAGCTGGAAGTGTAAGGTATTATCACTATTATGTTATCTTTAAAGACAAAAAAACAAAAACAAAAAAACAAAACTTGAAATGATATGTCCAGTTTTGAGCTCCTATATTTCGTGCCATCTGGATTATCTGAGAATGTTCTATAAAAATCAACAATCCAAGCTCTTAGAATTTGATCGATATCTTAAGTTCCCTAGTGTTACTCTCCTAAGGGAAAAACTTTAATCTACTTACAGTACTAAAGTGCCACTGATCTTTGATGTTAAAAGCCACTGCATCTTTCTAAGGAAGAGAATGATTCCAATGATTTGGCAAGACGTTCCCATTTTGTCAGACTCTGGGCTGCTTTAAAAATTTTTTATCAGGAAGATGGTGCCACAGAGATTTCTCCATGCCTGTTGTTCTACTCAAGCACAAGCAACTCTCTGAATCATACCGTGCTTGGGGAGATATCTCCATTTGATCAATACTGTATTAATTTTCTATTGCTGCTACAAGAAATCACCGCCATCTGTGGTTTAAAACAACACAAATGTATTCCTTTACATTTCCAGAGGGCAGAGGCCCCACATGAGTCTCACATGGCTAAAACCAAGATGTGCACAGAGCTGCATGTATTTCTGGAGGCTCCACGGTAGCATGCCCTTTCTGACCTTTTCCAGCGTCCAGAGCCAGCTGAATTCTATGGGTCATGGGCTAGTCCCATCATGAAAGCCAACGGTGGTGGCCAGTTAATTCTTTCTCACATTGCATTCTTCCGATACCGACTGTCCTGCCTCCCTCTTCCATCTTTGGAGAACCCTTGTGAACACACTGAACCCATCCGGGTAATCCAGCATAGTCGCCCTACTTTAAAGCTAATTGATTAGCAACCTTAATTTTATCTTCAACCTTAATCCCTTGTGCCATGTAACATAATATAGTCACAGGTTCCAGAGAGTAAGAGGTTCCTATCTTTTGGCAGGGGGTGTGCACTATTCGGCCTACCAAAGTACTATTGACTTTTTTTTAATGTATTTTTCTGAATACAAACATCGGGATTGAATTAAACTTGGGGAATGGATTGATCTTAACCTTACTATCTCAGGGGAAGCTACTATTAAAGAAACTCAGTAATTTTACCATGCACAGGAGGCAACTAAGTGGTGCAACAAATCATCCTGAGGATTTCTCTTTGGCATTCATTTCAAACTACAATACGAAGAAATTCAAAAAATTCTAGTATTGTTTAATATTTCCTGCATTCACATTTATTATTCTAGAAAATGTCAAATTTAGTTGATTTTTTGTTTTGGTTATGACCATCTTATACTCTTTTTTATTTATATTCAATTAGTTAACAGATAATGTATTATTAGTTTCGGAGAGAGGAGTGATTCGTCAGTCTTATGTAATACCCAGTGCTCATTCCATCACATGCCCTGTTTAATACCCATCACCCAGTTACCCCTTCTGCCCATCCACCACCCCTACAGCAACCTACAGTTTGTTTCCTATGGTTAACAGTCTGTTATGGTTTGTTTCCCTCTCTGATTTTGTCTTGTTTTATTTTTCCCTCTCTTCCCCTTTGATCCCCTGTTTTGTTTCTTAAATTCCACATATGAATGAGATCATATGATGATTGTCTTTCTCTGATTGACCTATTTGGCTTAGCATAACAGCCATATATATTCTTATGGAATATCATAAATTACCTTCGTCAAAGTGGAAAACAAAATATAAATATTTGAACATGCTAAAAAAAGATGATGTGGGAATTTGCCGCTGCATGTGTTTAGAAGAGATATGGCATTAAGTCTAATATTCCTTTTTCTCTCAAATATATGTTTTTAGTTTCTGTGATATAGAAAAAAAGAAGGAATAAGCATTTGTTTCCCACCTCTTGCTTTAGAAAAATTTCATTATTCGTTGAATCTCCATATTCACCCAATTTTTGCCAAATCAAGTTATTCTATAAAAGTTTGAAACAATTTCCAGCAGAGATAATTAAAATCAAGAACCTCTTCAATATCTCCTTTAGTGATTATTTGCATTCCGATAAGTGTTACTGCTTTAGGCAGGCTTTAGAGATGCTGTGTGTGTGTGTGTGTGTGTGTGTGTGCGTGCGCGCGTGTATACACATTTTAAGATTGGCAGATTCAAGAGGGGATTTGAAACTTTCATTTCATTTTATATTTTAATATTATATGTTTGAAGGAATAACTGTCAGGCAAGTGCTAGGATTGCAGATTTGTGCTTGCTTTTTTAACAAATAGATTTATATTTGTGAAGATTTGCATTGGCAGCCTAAGGAATATATATATATATATAATATATATAATACATAATTGAAGATATTAAATTGTATAACCAACCTGAAGCACTTAGGATATTACTTGCTATACAGAAATTGCTCAATGACTTTCTTTAGCTATTCTTATGATCACCACAAAAGTTATTATAAAATGCAGATGTACTTTTTAAAGGAATAATAAATTAGATAGCTGTCATCAGTAGAATATATGCATATTAGTCAACTGCATTAGAAAATAAATTTAAAATCTCAGTGTCATAAAACAGCGGACATTTATTTTTCACAACTTGGTCAATGGGGGTAGCTCCTCTTCTTCTAGCTTGACAAATGTTGTTTTATTCTATGTGTAGCTTATCTTCAAAAAATATGTGTGCGTGTGTGTATTCTTTATTTTGTAATGTTTTAAACAATTTATTTTTGTAATTACTGTACAGTGTTATTTTAGGTGTCTTATCCTTTTCCTGTGAACTCAGGCTACTCAGGGTAGACATGCTTCTCTAAGGGCAGTGATACAAGCTGAGGTGGGAATATCCAAATTCATAAGCACATTCCAAAGCTCTACTTGAATCAGATGCTACCCTTTTACTAGCCATAGCAAGTCATATGGATGATACAGAAGGTGAGTAGGAGGGCATTCCCTCAAACCTCTTGATTACTAACACTACTGTGAAGTCTCCTGGCAAAGAACAGGAATAGAGAAATGGGTAAAGAATTGGAATAATTTATTATAATCCAATTTCATGTCTTCTCTTTGATTAAAGAGATAAGGAATTTGGTGGTGATTGAATTATACTGTACAGTTGAAATAAAAATTTGTTTAATTGAAAAATACTTCTCCTGATGACAGCTATCTAATTTATTATTCCTTTAAAAGGCACATCTGCATTTTACAATAACTTTTGTGGTGATCATAAGAATAGCTACAGAAAGCCATTGAGCAATTTCTGTACAGCAAGTAATATTCTAAGTGCTTCAGGTTGGTTATATAATTTAATCTCTTCAATGACCTTGTATTTTCTCCAACAGATGTAGATCCCAAGACTTCTATAATCTATTTATTTGCCCAGTGATACCCATTTATTATGTATTAGTGCTAAAATATAAATCCATGTCTGTATTGATGACTGGATATTTAAGGTAATGCTTTAAAATATTTTACTTAAAATATTTATGTGATTTCTGTATTGTGGGATATCTCCTTCTTATTCTTCTCTGGTGATCAATCTTTTAGCAGTAGAGAGAGGAAGGGAAGGAAATGAAGAGAATAGAATATCTCGTGATAAACCCCCCTCCACTATATTCCTGACAATCAGACCAGTGAGAAATAGACACAGATTATTGCTTAAAAAATTGACTCTTGAAATGTGCTGGCAAGCTTTCTGTTTAATGTGAGAATCCTTTGCCGTGTCTCCTTGTGGAATTTAATAATTCAAAAATACACTTCTCTGCTTGACACTGTGTTGTACCTTAGAAATAGTCAAATATATTTCAGGAAAAACAAACTAAGGTTTTTGTTTTGTTTTGTTTTATCTGCTTGTTCTTTTTTCTATTTTCTGTATCAGACACCCATATTTAATATTAATTGTATAATATACATTTTTATTCCTACATAATAATAAAGAATAATGTTTATTGAGTGCTACTCTTTTTAGAACATTAATATGTTAGCTTTTGTGTTATCTTACTTCACTGCAAATGTGTGGGGTGTTATGGCAAAAACTTAAGCCTATGGATTAAGTAATTTTCTCAAATATACCCCCTGAAAAGTGGGTATAGCATGCTTCCAAATGCAGGTAGTTTAATTCTATGGTCCAAGATATTAACTACTGTGCAGTATAACCTTTCTGGAAAAGAAAACTTTGCAGAAATGACAGGGTATTCAACTCCATCATCTTCTACTAGTTGCCAGGCAAAAACTTGATATTATATAAATTCTTGACACTATTATTTTTTTTTCAGATTGCTTAGTAAAATTATATTCAACATGTCAAAAGTTTGAGTGGATGTTTTCAGGCCTTCTTGCTGATAACTATGGATCTCAAACCTGCATTTCTGAAATGTGAAAAAATCCGTATTATTTAAAACAACAACAAAAGAAAGGGAGATGTTAAAACCCTAGGTAGGAAATAAGTTTGGATGGCCACATAACTGGGTCAGTATTAATTATTATTCTTGCTGAAATTTAAGTAATGCTCAGATATCATATAATATTCCTATCAGCTATGACACAGATTACCCCCTCAGGAGCTGAGGACAAGAGCAGACCTCTCTGAAAAAGGCCAAATATTTTACTACACACACAGGAAAGACTGAAATTAGATCCATTTGTCCTTTTGCCGTACTTTCTCCTTTCCCACTCTGGGTAGTGATCCTCTACTACTACAAACCTGATTATACTACATATTTTATCCTATAGAATATTTAGAAAGTTGCAGTCACAACAATTTTGGCCATTTTTGCCTCTAATGAAAATATTTGAAATTTTGTAAGGATTAAATTATACCATTACTGTAGTCTCTATTTTGTTTTTGTGGTAACCACACAATTACCATGATGGAAAGCAATATGGTATTTTAAGTAAGTTAATCTTACAAAAACACGTTCCACCACCATTCCAAGCAGAAAATTACCATAAAGCAAAATACTAAAGTGTCAGTCTCTGTAACTTGCATTTTTATTTTCTTTTATATTGAGAACGTCAAAATTCCCGAAATCTGCACTTATATATACGTATATACACAAATGTACATACATTCATAGGCATATTCTTTCTATATATGAAAATAATATACACATTTTATTTAATATATAAGGTCTATATTTTAGCTCTTTACATCTCAGCTTAGAAATTGGGACAACAGAAATCATTTAAAAGCTGGTTTTCTATCCTTTCCAATTTTTATTCTCAGAAAAATGTTTGAACTACCCAAACCCTGGTCTATATGCTTGGCAAGTTTTCAATGATTATGTTGTTGTACTGCCAATTTCCAGGACAGTAGAACAGACATGCCTTTTTTTTCCCCTTTTGTTTTAACTGCTAAAAATTAAAATTACTGGTTTAAAACAGTAATCACATTTTGGCTTTGTCAGAATAATGAGCAGCTGAAAACTGATGACACAACTTTAGAATTTTTTCATACTTAACACGTCTCATTCTGCCTACAATTTTACTTTTAAAATAGTTATTTGTGAAAAGAAAAACATTAGGAAAGCAGATATGTGATTATATGTGATTGTGTGTGTTTACATGTTTGTTTGTTTTTTTCCCAAAGGAAGGCTTGTGTCTCAATTAGGTGTTTTTCATTTTGTACTTGAATTATGGAAATAAACTGTCTTGAATCAGAGACCTTTCTGAAACTCTGAAAAGCCCATGTGTTCTTTTTCTTCTTCTTCTTTTTTTTAACCCAAATCACTTTATAATACCTTTGATCATATTATGCTGCTAAAGGTCATGGCATTTTCATAGAAATCTGGGTACTTTAATGTCAAGTCAGAAAGAGGCACTCTCCCACATTAACGGAGTTACTAACACGTAAAATAATCCCCACACAGACATCAAAACAGGGTTCTTAGGCTTAGCTATCCATTAACTAATCAGTTTTTTTCCTTCTGGAGCACCTGGGTGGCTCAGTCGGTTAGGTGTCTGACTCTTGATTTTAGCTCAGGTCAGGATCTTGGGGTCCTGGGATGGAGCCTCTGGTCCCTTCCCAGAGCCTGGAGCCCTGAGACCAGTGTGGAGTCAGCTTGTCCCTCTCCCTCTGCTCCTCCCCTACCTGCTCTTGGCACTTTCTCTCTCTCTCAAACAAATAAATATATAAAAACCTTCTTAAAAGAAATTTTTCCTTTGCACAGAGATGGCCAGAACCCTGGGTAGTTCATGCACTTTTTTAGAATAATTTTCATCCATCCTCGCATCCAACAACATTGTCAGATAAGGGTTTTTCTCTGTTAATTTAAGCAATCTTGGATAGTAGCCCTTTATCTGATATGTCATTTGCAAATATCTTCTCCAATTCTGTAGGTTGTCTTAGTTTTGATGACTGTGTCCTTTGCTGTGCAGAAGCTTCTTATCCTGATTAAGTCCCAGTAGTTCATTTTTGCTTTTGTTTCCCTTGCCTTAATGGATATATCTTGCAAGAAGTTGCTGTGGCCAAGTTCAAAAAGGGTGTTGCTTGTGTTCTCCTCTAGGATTTTGATGGAATCTTGTCGCACATTTAGATCTTTCATCCATTTTGAGTTTATCTTTGTGTATGATGAAAGAGAGTGGCCTACTTTCATTCTTCTGAACGTGGATGTCCAATGTTCCCAGCACCATTTATTGAAGAGACTGTATTTTTTTTTTCTAGTGGATAGTCTTTTCTGCTTTGTTAAATATTAGTAGACCATAAAGTTGAGGGTCCACTTCCGGATTCTCTATTTTGTTCCATTGATCTATGTGTCTGTTTTTGTGCCAGTACCACACTGTCTTGATGACCACAGCTTTGTAGTACAACCTGAAATCTGGCATTGTGAGGCCCCAGCTATTTTTTGTTCTTTTTTTAATATTCCCCTGGCTATTCGGGGTCTTTTCTGATTCCACACAAATCTTAAGATGATTTGTTCCAACTCTCTGAAGAAAGTCCATGGTATTTTGTTAGGGATCTATAAAGAACTTATTAAACTCAACAGCAAAGAAAAAAAACATCCAATCATGAAATGGACAAATACAGGAACAGAAATCTCACAGAGGAAGACATAGACACGGCCAAAAAGCACATGAGAAAATGCTCTGCATCACTTGCCATCAGGGAAATACAAATCAAAACCACAATGAGATGCCACCTCACACCAGTGAGAATGGGGCAAATTAACAAGGCAGGAAACCACAAATGTTGGAGAGGATGTGGAGAAAAGGGAACCCTCTTACACTGTTGGTGGGAATGTGAACTGGTGCAGCCACTCTGGAAAACTGCGTGGAGGTTCCTCAAAGAGTTAAAAATAGACCTGCCCTACGACCCAGCAATCGCACTGCTGGGGACTTACCCCAAAGATACAGATGCAATGAAACGCCGGGACACCTGCACCCCGATGTTTCTAGCAGCAATGTCCACAATAGCCACACTGTGGAAGGAGCCTCGGTGTCCATCGACAGATGAATGGATAAAGAAGATGTGGTTTATGTATACAATGGAATATTCCTCAGCCATTAGAAACGACAAATACCCACCATTTGCTTCAACGTGGATGGAGCTGGAGGGTATTATGCTGAGTGAAATAAGTCAGTCGGAGAAGGACAAACATCATATGTTCTCATTCATTTGGGGAATATAAATAATAGTGAAAGGGAATATAAGGGAAGGGGGAAGAAATGAGTAGGAAATATCAGAAAGGGATACAGAACATGAGAGACTCATAACTCTGAGAAATGAACAAGGTATAGTGGAAGGGGAGGTGGGCAGGGGTTGGGGTGACTGGGTGATGGGCACTGAGGGGGGCACATGATGGGATGAGCACTGGGTGTTATGCTATATGTTGGCAAATTGAACTACAATAAAAATATTTTAAAAAAGAAAAAAATATAAGCGATCTTTGTTTGAAAGACAAAATGCTTTTGCTTTCAGCGATCTGACCTGTTTGAGAAAAGGCATGAGAAATTCTTCAGTGAGTTGTGTGGATTCTTCACTCAACTTCCATCGTGTCATGAGTTTTAACTGCAGGACCATTCTGCTTGCCAGCCAGGGCCAGTTCACCTGTCTCCATCACAAGGCAAGGGTGCGGAGCAGACTCCAAGCTCTCTGTTCCCCTGGCTGTCCTTTCCTGCTCCCAGAGGTGATGGAGAGGGTGAGAGGACGGGCAAGCAGGCAAGCAGGACAAAGGTTCCCTGCCTGTAAGTCATTTTGAAACCCCAGAAGGAGGAACTGAACTATCTCCATCGACAGAATGAGGTGGCCGATAGTTTTGATGTATTTGGGAAGAAGGAGACAGGAGTCAACACCACCAGCTTGACCATCCATTCTCCAGGCCAGGCGATTGTCTGGCTCAAGTTCATGGCATCATTTTCTTAAATATAAACTATTGTTACTCGTCTGTTACCATGGAATGATTTTAACGTAATGCGGATAGGAGTGATTCTAGGAGAATCACTAAGCATCTTTGCCACGAACCATAGCTGTAACCCACAGGACTCCAGCCAGTGCTCCCCAGTAGGACCCGGTGCTCCCTGCTCCTAGTCTGAGGGAGTCTTACAGTCTTCCTCATTTATGTCCCATGTCTTCATCAAAAAAAAATTATCTGAGGTTCCTGTCAAAAGCAAAGGTAAATTCTATTTTTTGTTATTTTATTTTATATTTTTGTTATTTTAAAATAACTAACAGTGTATATGTTTTTCAAGAGATTGAAAAATAATTAACTGAAATATCTATTTCTGTACTCAATTACATTAATTTTAACACTCCGACTTCAACTTCTCTCTCTCTCTCTTTCTCTCTCTCTCTCTCTCTTTCTTGGTGAGATTTTCCTTTCCCAGAACTGTCAGAAATTTTGGACACTCCACCTCTGGGGGGCAGGTGACCCTGGTTTTTGCCCACAACCTTTAATCTCCACATGTATAATTTTCAAGAATCAAAATTCCTGGGCAGTGTTGACATCTTTTTTTTTTTTTTTTAATCTCTTAAGGTGGCTTCTGCCCAAATAATAACATTAAGCAGGGAAGTCTTTAAAATATCTCACAAGGGTGTTCTAAGCATCATGCATTCTGCATATTTGTGATAATTAACATATATCTTTTATGAAAAGTGAGTAATATTTGTGTGACTTTCTTGAGACCAAGAGGAATCCTCAACTTTATTTACTTTTTATTGCAAGTTTCTTTTTCCAGCCAAAAGAGGAAAGATTTACAAAGTGATTAGATTGTCTTAAGAGACTTCTGCCCCATTCATGGTAATTATCTAAGCTTAGTTTCTCTTTATTTTTTTCTAGAAATATTTTACATAGAATTAGGAACATCTTGACAATCACAACATAGAGACTGTTCTTTTATACATGCAAATAATGCTAGGAGGTCATCTCCCTTGCCTGGAAGAAATGTTCTACTCAGGCAGAAACTAGATGTTTGTCTAAAGTATCCCATAATTAAAATAAATAAAATAAAATATCCCATATTTAGACATGGATTGAATATAATATATATTCATATATTGAATATATATTGAATGTATTCATATATTCATATATTGAATATAAAATAGGAAGTTGCATTTCTATAACTTCCATATGAAGCCCCAACATCTACTTCCTTGGTGCAGTGTCAGAGTAACAAGAAGCACACACAGCCATAAGTAACATCTCATTGAGACTTTTATTTCCAGCTATGCAATCAATCTTATTGCAACAAATTTTGCCTGAGAATCTTAATGGCAATACACATATAGTGACCATCTGGTCCAAATATTAAATTACTGCATGCACTAGGTGGAAGAGGTTGTATTTCTTTCATTCAGAATTTTTATACTTGTAAATATATAAATTGTATCTACTCAGATGTCAGTAAATCTGTATTCTTAACTGAAAACTATATAACTGAGCAGTAGAATTATATACGATGAAATAGAAATGCTACCCTGGGTCTTCTGATATCACTCTTTAGCCATATGTTGGCTAAAAAGTTGGTATTAGTGAAATGCCTAATGAAAAGATATTTGGTCAATCAGTACTTTCCTTGGACACACAATTTTCTTGTATTCTATGAGGTACTGTTTTCAATTGAAATATTTTTGGTAAATTTTAGTTATTTCACACGTGTTGTTCTAGATTTATTTTAAAATATCTATTCTTTAGTTACTGGTTTCTATGGAAATTCTAATTTACCTCCAAAAAAGGTCACTGGGAGTTCAAACTCTTACTTTCCTAACTTATTGCTTTCTGACTTCATTTATCCTTTTTTCTGATCTCTGCACTACATTTACTTTTTTTTTTTTTTTTTTCAGAATGGAATTAATTCAGTGTCCTCCCATGAACGGAGAAGGGAGTTTGTAGGCTTAAATACTTTTTACAAGAAGAGTCATTTTTCCCATTGAGTATAAGCTATCACATGACCCCTCTGTTCTCTGATCCGTAGCCCATGATACTTCCAATATAGCTGTAGTAAGTTAAAATCATTCCATGGTAACAAACAAGTAACAATGGTATATATTTAAGAAAGTGATGTCAGGAACTCGAGCCAGAGAATAGCCTGCCCTGGACCCTGGGCTTCAGACAGCCTTCCCCACCCCTGACCACACTCCTACCCATAGGTCAAGGAATTCACAAGTCCAAGGCAATGGGGTTAGTTGGATTTGATAGCATCCACTTTACTCCTACCTTTTAGTACATGTTGCAGTACATAGAGACCCAAAATTCCACCCTCAAAAAGCTCTGAGTGTGCTTCCAGGACTCGCATTTCTCCCTTTCAGCTCTGCCTTTCATATGAGCCACGTATAACTGGTATGGGGGGCATCAGTAATGGGAAGGTGTTTACAGGAGGCGACCCAGTGGTAGACTAAGTCTGGGTAGGTCAATTAAGATGCCCAAATATGTGCAATAAGTCCTCTTGTGGGACAATGGCAGGAGGCCTCCTTATCCCATCCCCATCTTCGGGAGGCCACCGTTCTTTCCCCATAGGCTGGACTTTGAGGATCCAGGAATCCCAAAATTTAAGCCTGGACCTTATAAAGAAGGCATATTTGTCAAAGTGAGGGAATAAAGCAAACTTTCTTTACCAGTTTAATATGATTTATATTATGATTATGTATGATTTTCAATATTGGAACATGTATTATATGGGTCCTGATTACTACTGTTCCCCAAGTCCTAAGAATATTCAAGCCTGATTTAACTATTTCACTAGGAATAAGGAAATAAACACATACACTCACAAAAACAAATACAGGGATCCCTGGGTGGCGCAGCGGTTTGGCGCCCACCTTTGGCCCAGGGCGCGATCCTGGAGACCCGGGATCGAATCCCACGTCGGGCTCCCGGTGCATGGAGCCTGCTTCTCCCTCTGCCTGTGTCTCTGCCTCTCTCACTCTCCTCTCTCTGTGTGACTATCATAAATAAGTAAAAATTTTAAAAAATATATAAAATTAAAAAAGAAATAAAATGAAAAGCAAATACAAACCTCAAATTAGTCTCTGGTTTTTTTTTAGTCTCTAATTTTGATATAATGACACATTCCATTTAAGGTGTTATTTAAGGTGGAGCCCTTGTGACATCTTGGATAATTTAATTATAGTTGATGTTCAACCAGATTCATTTCTTCCCAGAGCAAATGATGTCCCACCCATATTTTTAAAAGTTTAGATTATATTAAAGGCAGATTGTTAATCAAAACTTAATGTTTTGGCTCAACTTGGTTTACAGCTGTTTAGTTATCAACCAATTTATACTTCACACATACACACACACACACACTTACTTCAAACAGAAACTGCAAGAAGTGATTAGATGAATAAATAGTCGAAATGGAATTGAGTGATAACTTGATAATCCCCCTTTGAGTATTAATACTCGTAGAGCTGAACCCAACTTAAAATTCACAAATCCTTTACATGTTTCCTCTGTGTAAACAATTTAAACCTGAGTATGGACAATCAAGCTGGTAGCCTTTCATACATTGACTCCTGTCTCCTTTTTCCAAAATATATCCACAACTGCAGTTCAGACAATCTTACTCATTATTTACCTAGTAAAGACTTTGTTTCTTGGTTTTTGTTTTTTTTTTTTTTTTCATTGTGTTGAAAGCATTTAGTGGAATTTTTAGAGAAAAAGTTTTAGGATGTTACTGATGCACACTCTCCCCGCCGCCACCCGGTCTATGGATCTATAACGGTTATGTTCGGAAATAATCTGGAACACCCGAGGTCCTTCCTTCACAACCTTCCACGAGAGACAGAATCATAATGAGACACATTAATGAAGCCCAGTTATCATCTGATAATACTGTCATTAACACTTATTATCACATAATTAGATTGGACATTGGCCATCTCAGAGCCAATTTAAAAGAAGAAAAAAAATACTGTATCTTAAGGAAATATATGCGAATAAAACACGGTAAGGAATGTCTGAAAAATGATATAGATTCAGAGAGAATGAGATGTCTCATCATCGGGCCTATTAGCAGTTTGAAATGGCCGTAATCAAATCCCCTTTCCCCCCAGTCTTTTACATATTGGTTCCTTGTTAAATCCTCTACTTCCTCAAACTGGAGCAGTTATCTCAGCAATGACATTTTTTAGTGATGGCAGAGAATCATAATAGCTGTTGGTAATTTTTAGGAAGAATCAACACAGCTCTGAACTTTATAGGTCATGGTATCCCTGTAGCTTGTGGGTATAGCTGCAGCTTGAAAGAGATAACTGTGTCTCCTTTCGCATCTTCCTCTTTCCTATTTTTTTTTTCTTGTGTGTAAGTTTACAAAGGTCAGATGCCAATATGATCTAGAATAAGAGCTTTTGTGGCTGACTTTGAAAGGTTACTTTAGAGAAAATCTCATGAAGCAGCAGTACCCCAAAATGCTGCAGGAAATGTAGCTAAAAGCTTATTTCTTCCTAAATAGAGCCTCTAACACGTTACAAGTATTGAGTGCTGGATTCCTGAATGTGTCCGAGGGCTTTGGTCTCTATTTACCCACTAGAAATGAAGAGGCATTCAAGGTCATAGTTACACTTCTAAGGTCATGTCCATGAGACATCCAAACAATGTGATAGTCAATTCTACCATAATAGCAAGGCCTGAAGTACCTCTTTAAAGATTTATTAGAATAATAATTGGAAAGCAACAGATTTGTAACAGTGAAGAAAATGCCACAGCCCTTGTCTCTCTTTAGACGATGATGCCACAGTGTACTGGGCCCTTCCAAAACCCGAACATTTTTTATTAGCTATTTGTCCCAGGGAGGCGGAACTACTCTGGCATGTATTGTCAGGAAAACAGTAAAGTTCAGAATTAAATTAAGGACATCTTTATGATATATTTTTCTTTAACATAGTTGACAGCTGAGCGAGCAGTTGGTGACTAATACAACTATCTCTAAGATTGAATTCCAGATATTTTAGCTGTGAATGATTTAGGAAAATTATAATTAAGGCAATGTGAATGTTCCTCATTTGAATGTGACCTAGTGGTATTCACTATTTTGCACTTAATAAAGGAATACATGTTTAGTGAAGCATGGACTGGTCTTATTTATGAAACATGCTCATATTTTAGGGGTTCAATGCTAGAGACTTGCTGCAATTGTTGGGTTTCTCTCTTCCTTTCTATTCTGTTATTATTATTTTTTTTTAAGGTGAGGATAGGATCTGGCCACAGAATGGATTGGGAGCTGGGCTGTGTACCTAATCGTGTTTTTGCTTTTAGGATATGATGATAATAGAAGATACCTTTATATTTTTTAAAGAAAGAAAGAAAGAAAGAAAGAAAGAAAGAAAGAAAGAAAGAAAGAAAGAAAGAAAGAAAGAAAGAAAGAAAGAAGAAAGAAAGAGAAAGAAAGAAAGAAAGAAAAAAAGAAGAGAAAGAAAAGAAGAAAGAAAGAAAGAAAGAAAGAAAGAAAGAAAGAAAGAAAGAAAGAAAGAAAGAAAGAAAAGAAAGAAAAGAAAGAAAAGAAAGAGCACAACCTGGGGTGGGAGGCAGAGGGAGAATCACAACCAGACTCCCCACTGAGCATGGATCCTGATGTTGGGCTTGATCTCACAGCCTTGAGATCATGACCTGAGCCAAAAATCAAGACTTGGAGACTTAACAGAGTGAGCCATACCCAGGTGTCCCAGGTAACATAAGATACTTTTATATATTAGGTGTTCTGGGTTGGTGGTATGTGAGACAGAGACAGAGACATAAACAGAGACAGAGACATAAAGAATAGAGCCTTTTGGTAGACATACACATGTCCATGTGCATAGCCAGTAGATTCTTTTTTTTAAGATTTTATTTATTTATTCATTTATGATAGAGAGAGAGAGAGAGAGAGAGAGAGAGGGAGAAAGGCAGAGACACAGGCAAAGGGAGAAGCAGGCTCCATGCAGGGAGCTCGAGGTGGGACTCCATCCCAGGACTCCAGGATCACGCCCTGGGCCAAAGGCAGGCGCTAAACCGCTGAGCCACCCAGGGATCCCCTAGCCAGTAGATTCTATAAATAGAAGTACATGCACTGGAGATTCTTTTCTTTTTTATGATTCCTTTGTTTTCATGGGGGGAAACATTAAAAGTACATCTAAAAAAAACATTATTTTTTTAATCATTGTAATGGAAAAACACTTGCAGAAGATCTGTTACACGTTTCGGTGTAGAAGTTGTTTTCCAGATATTGGTCTATCTTCAACTCCAGTGCGCGCGCACACACACACACACACACACACACACACACACACCTTACTGAAGTATCCAGATTACAATAGATTGGAGCCCTAATAATCAATCGATATTATTTAATTTTCTGCAAGTCATGTCTGAGAATTTCTGCATGATATTTGAACTGTCATAACATCTACCCAGGCATTTGCTTGTTTCTTCTGCTAGAAAGTCTTCTTTTCATTGCTGCTTCAACACATTTCAACACATTGGGGGCATATTTTAATAGATTCACAGATTGTGCTGTTTTGCCTCCTACCCGCTTTTCACCAGAATTGGACACAAGTCACTTCTGCCACTGGTCAGAACTTAGCCTATACCTGGCTGCCATTTTTAACAACACTCTTGTGGAGCTTAAGAAATAAGCCAAGTTTAATGCAAAAAAATGACTTCCCCTGGCAACAAAAGCGATTTCTCTCTGAGCTCAAAGACCCAAGACAAATAACAGGATCCCTGGAAGTTTTCTTATGTCCAGAGTCTGCTCGGTAACAATCCATCAGGTGTGTTTTGTTTTTGTTTTTCTTGGTTTATATTAAGTCTGGGGTCTTGGTCCACCAGATTATCCATTTTTGCATCCTGCTTTCAACAATGAAGGAAATCCTTTTAACATATAAGGACTCTCTTTGTCTCTGTGGCAGCTTTTCACATAAAGTCTATTTTGCCTGATGAGAGTATAGCTACCTCTGCTCTCTTATTCCCCATCTTCATGCCTTACCTTCACCTATTGCTTCATTTCTTGCCCATGTGTGTCCTTACATCTCAGATGATCCGATATGTTCCCCTGATTGTGGTAAATGCTTTTACAGGTATATGTGTATCTCCAAACTCATCAAATTGTATAAATAGTTCCAGCTTTTCTTTTTTTTTATCACTTTTACTTCAACATAAACTGACTAAAAAAAAAAAAAAAAAAAAAAAAAAAAACAATGAGGGAGAGTATTCTCTCAAATTCAAAACTTGTTTATGACTAGAAAGGTGGGGGCACAAATATCCATTTATTTCTGTGCCACACTCTCCTAGTATGCTGGGGATTATTAGGACCCCCAGATCTGGGAGAAAATATCATAGCATCGAACAGAATCTGAAATAATTGATCCTAAATAACACCCTATGTGGGCCACTGGCCATCTGGTTTAACTCCATATTAAAGCAACAGAATCATGTTTTCTGACTCTTTGAAAGATTATTTTCTTAAAAGTACACAAAGGTGTTAAGATGCAAGGTGGCTTTATAGATTTTGTTTTTACATAGACGTACACATGGAGGCAGGTGTAGCAAAATTATTTTACATTTTTATAAGTATAGTACCATTCTGCTGATTTTCCATGAAAATAAAATGAAGACTTCATGTTGAATTGATACTTTCTTTGGTAGAAAACAAACAAAAAAACAGTGCATTATGGGATGATTTGTGTTCCCCTTGTCAATCCATCTGTTGAAGCTTTAACCCTGGTATGTGACCATATTTGGAGAAGTAATTAAATTAAAATGGACTCATTAAAGTGGGCCTTAATCTAATACATCTGATGTCTTTATAAATATAGGAGATTCGGACACAGGCATCGGATATATATGTGTACAGAGAAACAACCATATGAGAACCGAAAAGGTGATCATATGCAAGCTAAGGAGAGAGGGCCCAGAAAACAAAACAAAAAACAAACAAAACAAAATCAAAGAAATAAACAAAAACCCGTTGACACCTTAGATTCTGACATCCAGCTTCCAGAACTGTAAGGAATTAAATTTTTGTTGTGTAAACCACCTTGTCTGTAGTATTTTGTCATGGAAGTCCTAGCAAATTCATATGCCATGCTTAATAGATATTAAATTGCAATTCTCTCATGAAATAACAATAATAGTAATATAAACACCATTCTGTTTCCAGCCAGCACCCTGCTACTCTATTATAAACAATGAAATAGGAGGATGTATAAGAGAATTATCCTCCAAATTTGAAAAAAATATTAATATCATTATCATTGACTCATATACTTTAAAATTTGAATGAGTATATATACTGTACTTTTTTTTCTCTAGGTATGATAGAAACTTGAAACAAAGGGAAGTTTGAATATTGGTTTTTGAAATATTTTATAATTTAATTGACATTCTAGAATTCATGCTTTAAATATGGCATAACTAATTTCTCACCTGACTTTTATGATGTTGGCAAGGAGTATTTTAATTTTCCCACTATTTGTATTTTATAAATATATATATATATATATATATATATATACATTAATAGATAAATAAAATTACCAAAGGCAAAAATGAGAAAAATATCTACAAAATCCTATCTTTGAGGTACTCTAGTCAGTTTAATCTTACCTCATAAAATACATATTACATATACACGATACACAATTTTGAAAGAAAACAAACCGTTTTTCAGGATTTGCTGTGTATGAGGTCTCATACAAGTCACTAGATAAACATCATTGTATTTAAACATCACAGCAAAACTTTGCCATGTGTATGTCTCCTCAGTTATAGATGTGGCAAAAAAAAGGTTCAGAAAATTAAATAATTTGCCAAGGATTACATAATGAGTAAGTAACAAAGCCAATATTAGAAGCTGTCAAATTCTAACCCCAGGCTTCCAAATAGTACACAATATTTTTTTAGAAGGATTTGCTGAAGGTGATTGCCAAATGATAAATTTTAGACATATTGCATACATTAACTTATAAATATTTATGTATATACATATTGTGCACACATATAATGTGTAGATAAGGACTATATATATACACATACATACCTGTGTGTATGCATATATGTTCACATATATGAATATTCATGTACTTATATTACATTAATCAGCTTTATGTAAGTGTGATAAGTTTTGGAGACTTGAGACATGTTCAAAGGAAAAAAAATTCTACAAAAGAAAAAAAATAAAAGTCAATTCAATTATTCCACTTACATTTCTTGAAGTACCTTAGAGAATGCTTCATAAAATAATGCAACATTACATAATTCCTTTCTTCCATTCTCAAAATTAATAGAACACTTAAATTATTCTTAAGACCTTCCTAGACAGCCCAAGAAATAATATATTTTACCAATTCAATTAACCAAAAGAAAAAAAATGAATAAAATCCCACGCAGATTTTGGTGTAAAAATTCCTCCATTGAAGAAATAGAACAAAATATTTTTAACTTGATAAATGGCATCCACTACAACCTACACCTGTTAGAAGTGGAATGATAGAAGTATTTCAGTTAAGTTAAATAATACAATAAACTTACCTAATATCTTTATTTCTTTCAGCACTGTTTGAGAGAGGCTAAGCAACAAAAATGAAAAGGAATTAGCAAGGTCTGACAGCCCACTTACATATTAGATGCTGTTGATCCAGGTTATCATAAATAAAGGGGATATGTGAACCTGAGGTACCTTTTTATTTGTGGCAAGAAAAGAGACAAATCACAGAGGTGTCTACATGTGGTAAACTGGATGCCGCAGAGCAAAACTGGGACATAAATCTAGTAGAACAAAATGTCAACATCCATTATTGTGTGTAGTGTCACGTAGGACACTACCAAGGCCCTGCCATTTGATGTTGTTTTTAGTGCACCAGCATGCCCAAAGAATTGAGGGCACACTGTCCCCATAGACGTTATTCCCACAGAAATGTGAGCCAATTGCACTGACCCAGGAGAAAGTTGGGGTTTTGAGGAAAGTTCATTTGGGAAACAGAGAGCTAGATGAAATGGAAAAGGGACTACAAATGTCTCATGGAAGAAAAGAGTAGAATCTTCATTCTAGGATCAGCAGAAAGCATTAGAAATTCATGAATATTGTTTGGCCCAGTAACATGCTTCAAGTCTGAGCAAGGTGTAATACCATTTTTTTTTTATTTTTTTTAATTGTTAAGGACTACTACTCCACCATCTTGAGTGTGAATGATGAAGACGTTGCGTCCTTACACAGCCAAAGACATTCAAAAGCACTAAGATAATATGCCTTCCATTCAAGACTGTAGAGATGTTAATTCTAAATTATTAACTCAGCGATCACATTAAGAGTGGAAGTATTTAAGATGATTGATTATTGATAGATCTTCAGATGGGGAATATGTCAGATTATTAGAGATGATAACATGTAGATGTTTATGTTTGCTGGTCAAAATCTTGTCAAGCACTTGACTTTATGGGTAACTTTATTTGGTGTTCTCATGAATTCCCTATGGAGATTAGAAAGTCTCCATTTTGAGTGGGTGGTAGAAAAGAAAAGAAAATATCATCTATCTGTCGTTCCATCCATCCATCCATCCATCCATCCATCCATCCATCCATCCAGTTGGTTAAAATGACTCAAAGAGTTTCAGTATGTCCCCTGGTTAATACTTATAACTCCATCAGTTATACATCCCTGATTTCCATTTTCAGCTAAGGGATAAAAGAACCTAAAATAATGTGCATCACCTGATGCAGTTCATTTGCTAGGGCAGCCATCACAATGTGCCACAAAGCAAGTGGCTTAAATGGCAAAAATTAATTGTCTCTCACTTCTGGAGACTAGAAGTATAAGATCAAGGTGTTAGCAGGGTGGATTCCTTCTGAATTCCCTAAGGAAGAATTTGTTTCATTCCTTTCCCCTAGCTTCTGGGGATTTGCCGTCAGTCCGGTGTCGCTTGACTTGCAGACATACTGTCTCAGCCTCCATCTTCATGTGGCCTTCTCACTACTCGCATGTCTGTGTCCAATTTTCCCCCTTTTGCAAGGGCATCAGCCATGTTGGAGTAGAGCCAATCCTAAAGACCATATCTTACGTGTTAACTCTATAAAGACTCTATCACCAACTGGCCATATTCTGAGAGGTGCACTGTATCAGGGCTCCAACATATGAATTTTTGGAGAATGCAATTCAACCCATCATACCTGTTATGCTCATAAACTAACAATCAATGTATGTCATCTGGTCACAGTGGATGGGCAAGACCAGCACAAAGAAAGAGAGAAGAAAAACACTGAGTCAGCAGAATGTGGTTTCAGGATAAAAAGATGGGAGATTCAGACACCTTAAAGGATTTGGACAATATGGGGTGGCATTGTGTGGCTGATGCTTGGGCAAGAAACCATATTTGGTTTTTAAAGTGAAACCAGATTAAAGGCCCAGGTTCTGCCTTTTGAGTAGCTGATGCAAAAGGCATCGCTTAGGCTAGAATTCATATTATGATTAAAAAACCAATACCCAAAATAAAGTTCTCAAGTTTTCTTGCTTTTCCCAGTGAGTAATGCAAGAAGATCGTCAGGGGAAGAGGAGGGGTATGAGAACAAAGAATTTTTGTGGAATCTGGCTAGTTAGAATCAGGAAACCCATATTCCAACCTGGAGATAAATAATAATCCAATTTAGAGATCACATTTTGATTTTTTTTTTTTTTGGATAAGGAAAACTGAACATCTTAATCTGAAAAGTCAGTGCTCCCTATACATGTCACTGAAGAGTCTCCCCACATCCATGTTAACATATGATCTGAGCTCCCCTAAAAGGGCCCTCTCTGTGCAGCCAGGTGATGCTCAGCACTGAGTAGTGTCTCTATTTATCCATCAAAAGAATGATAGAGACATCAATATGCATCCACGAAAATGCTTTCAGCCCAGAATTTTTTATACCAGGTAAAATAAAGCCTGTACAGCGCCGTGAGTATTTTAGACTTCTAAAATGTATTATGTTATTGAGAGATATTTGTGTATCTTTAATTTCCTAATGCTCTCTGTCAGCTACATATTTTGTAGGAGTCAAAAGCAGCGATTCTGAAAGTCAAATTCTAGGGAGAAATGATCATTTACAGTCAGATTAAGAAAATATATCATTAAGCCAAAGAGTACTATTATTAAAGACTGACCCCTGGTGCTTTTGAGAGAATGCTTACGTTACATTCCACTAATCCAACCTTTTACCCCCAGTTAGAATAAGCAACAATGAGAATTTTACAAGGTGGTCTGGATTTCTTGAAACAGGGCTTTTTCTGTAAGAATCCTCTGTGTTTTCCTGGAGAAAATAAGTACATGAAGTGCTCTTTTGTTGAACACATAGAGTAGTTATGGATGTTACTGCAAGTTGTGTAATTAGTTCTTGGGCATTTTAAACAGATTTTTCATATGAAATAATACATTTAATCCAATGACACTACTTTAGAAGTATAACTCCTGATACTATAAAACAGATCACGATCTGCCAAGCAAGGATCTTGGTCTTAACTAGAAAAACCGATGGGGACCGTGGGACAATGTACATCGCAGGCTCTAGGGAAGGCTCTCCCTCCACCCCCCCTGGCCAAAGCATGTGGCTCATAAATGTGGGGCCACTGTCAGTGTTTGTGCTCTTCGTGGTTGCTGGTGTATTGTCCTGGTGGTGGTGGTAGTGGCGAGAAGGGGGAGAAGGTGACCAAGGAACCGCAGTCCTGTCACCAGGTCCTGCCCCACTCCACTAACCCTAGAGAGCTCTCCAGGTAAGTCCAGCAAAAGGAGTGGCTTCTCCAGCAACCATCCATTTCCATCAGTTTCGGTACTAACCTGCCTCTCTCTCCGAGCAGCTAATAGAGGCCTAGGTGTTTAATTCCTTCTTCAGAGTATGGCACAGAAGCGTGTGACAGGTTTTTACTAAGAGAATAAGTAAACATATTAAGCTCCTTTGCACTAACGTGTCTCCTCAGCTACGTATGTTGTTTCAAATCTTACTTTTTGTTTTTGATTGAGATGTCCTGGACAGAGAACACTGTCAATCCTCAAAGTAGATAAATAGAATCTTACTTTTAAGATGTGGGAAAAGGTGAAAGGTGTGCATTTTTCCCTTAGGAGTATCAGGAAACGGGGAACGAAGTTAAGAGGTGGAGCAGAACTGAACTCACCAACACTGAAGCACATCTCAATCTTCTATTTTCTCCCCTTCTGAATACCTTTTGAATCCCCTCTCACCCCCTGCCCCAACAGCCTACACCTTCATAGTCACCTGCCAATCTGTCTGAAGGTTCTTACCTGGTCTCTCTGAAAGGACTCTTGGGTGACCAAACCTAATTGTTTTATTTCATGATTTTTGATCCTCTGAATGACACAGGCAGCTGGGTGATACTTCCCCTATTTTAGAGATGGAGACTGAAGTCTTGAAAACGTGTGAAATGTATATGAGCCAACTCATAATTTGCAACAAAGACTTAGAACCCATTTAAATGTCTTAGTTCAGGTTTAAATGCTTTCCACAAATCCCTCTCTATTTCATATAATTTCTATTGTTATTTTTGACATTTCTGATAAGTCTCTCACAGAAATATACACTTTGTAGATTCAACGATTTCACCTATTCATATTGAATTATGAAAATGTCACTTGGTGTAAATAATATAAGGCAGCAATGGTAAGAGTTTTCTCTTAAGTATAGAATTTTTGCCAGTTATTATGAAATTCTTCCTTCCTCTGTTATGAAACAGTAGTTATCATAGGAGATTGAAATTTTGTGATTCTCATTTTTAAACCTGTTTTGGAAATAGAAAGCATAGCAGGTTTTTCCCTTCCTAACTCATCACAACTCATTGAAGGTGGAATGAGTCAGAACAAACGTTTATTTGTTTATTTACTTAAACACTAAAGGTCTTAAAACAGACGTCAGTCCTCTCTCCACGAAGATCATACCCTAGGGGGCCATACTCACTCATTCTTCTTGTGTTCATTGGATTAAATAAATACTCCCTCTTTGTTCTGATCTCAAAATGTTACCTCCATTCACAATGTTAGAGGAAATGCTAGAAATGCTGTTTAAAAAAAAAATCAGTATTCAATTAAATCAATCAGCCACCAGCATTTTGTGGCCACCAGTACTTCACTCTGCCTCGTTATTTGGTCTATGCTCGCCTTGACCACTAGTTCGCAAACTTGGCTTCATAGCTGGTTATCACGTACGGCTGGTAGTGACTGCCTTTATCTACCTAATGCAGATATCGTGAGGAGTATTGGAAGTGCCTGTGAAGTTACAATTAGAACATTTCTTTGAAATTACAACACGTGGCGCAGCTACAACCCTCGAGATAAAAACTAGAGAGGAGAAAATAAAAACAAATTATGGTTTGGTCTTGTAAGTGGCTCTATAATAACAGAGGATTGATTCCCCACGTACACAGTCTAAGGGAACAGGAAATGAGAATGTAAAACAGGTACTCTTTGACCAAGGCAGTTTTTAAGGAATAATACCATCTATCTGCAGGCATCACACTACTTCTAGAGAACAAATAACCTACAAATAATCTTAATCCCAAACCATTTCACCAAGCACCTTTTGACCTTCATATCAGCTCTAAAGTGAATAGCAAATTGGTTTACACGGCTGGGCATGTTTATAGTAGCATTTGATTTTGACCATACAGAGTGCACCTGTTTACTCAGACATGATTTTAATATCAGAGTATCTGTGGAAGGCTTAATACAAATCCTTTTAAGAATTCTATTGACAGAATTTCCCAGTGGAAAAGTTAGTTCAAAAATAACAAGTCAGCAGAGCAGTAACTACATCACTATGCCTGGAATGGAAAAGGGAGAAAAGGAGACTGAATTATTCATAGGAAGATTTAAAAAAATCTCCAAAAAACTTGCCAACCATAGAAAAGGGGTAGATTGTCATCTAATCATCAAATCATTAAGGATGTTACAAATCCTGATTTGGTCTTTTCAGATTGATATAATACAGTAGGCTAAAATATTAAATTATAATAACTTATATAGCTCCTCAGTGGCCATTAAGAAGAGATAAAATTAGAGATGAGTAGACGTATATATTAAACTACTGTTAAATATATGATAATAAAATCAAACAAATTTAAGTTACTCTTTGCCTTTTGACATTGTAAAAAAAACAGCTTTACATTTCTCTAGCATTTGAATTCTTCTACAAGGTTATCGTGACTCTCCATCTGCTTATTGTGATAGCTTTATTACACCATAAGGAATTGGATGTCTTCAAGTCTTACATGATTATAATAGTCCTTCATAATAAATCTGAAGAATAAATTTCAGCATTTATATTGTGATCAATCTTTTAATCACCTTGTACTCCTCAGTGCAGAAAAAAAGGCCGATTAATGCAGTCACAAAACTAATACCATATATTCAATTGATCCTTCTCCCAGTGTAATTATATTATGTGGAAGGACTCTATACAATAAATTTTCAAGACTTATGGAAACCTAAGTACTTTGCTCACACACTTAGCACTGATTGGATTCTAAATATGACTATCAGCTTAATATAAAATGTTCATATTTCCATGTTCCTATAAATGTTATGCTATATAGGAAAGTGCTTGATAATAAATCAAAAACAAAAGGAAAATAGTTATGAAAGTTGATGAAGAAGGAATTGAGAGGACAAAGGCCATTATATTACCTGATCTTTTGGTATCATTTCTTCCTGAACCGTTTGATCACAGTAGTACCATCTCCAGCCTGAGCAACTCAGCTCTTGATGAAGTGGTTAAATGATTGTTTATAGTCATAATTTAGAAAGTGGCAAATTTGGAATGATGCCCCACCCCAGTTTCATTCCTTTTCCAAACCTCCTTCTGCTACAATCCTGTTGTCTTATTTACATAAAAACTTTAAAGTTGGACCATATTAATATAGAATGTTGATGATCACTGGGATGGGTTAGATTTACATAGATAATTATTTCATGTCCAGGAATAGGATTTTTGGCATATTTTACATAGAATTTTTTTTTTTATTTTGGATCATTGAAATATACTCTTAGGAATTTACTGGGGTTGCTCTTGGCAAAAATATGCTTGCTCCCAATGGCTGTTGCTAAGCTTTCTATTTAAGAGTTGCCACAACTGTATAATTGTATGGCTACCACGTTAAAGCAAGCCCCCAATTTTCCTAACAATGATTAAATACTTAATTTTTATGACTTTACTTTTTTAGAAAAAGCAATATTTTAAAATATTATTGAGGAGCACCTGGGTGGCTAAGCTGGTTAGGTGTCTGCCTTCAGCTCAAGTCATGATCCTGGCGTTTTGGGATACAGCCCTATGTAGGACTCCCTGCTCAGCTTGGGGTCTGCTTCTCCCTCCCCCTTTGCCTGACCTCTCATGCTTGCTCTAGCTCACTGTCTCTCCCTTTCTCAAATAAATAAATAAAAATCTTTAAAAATAATATATATATATATATATATATATATATAATTATTGAGAAAGATCTCACTGTGACTCTGTAATTCAAGTTACTAACACTGCACACTCTGCTAGGCAGGATGGTCTGCCAACATTCTGTATCAATATCCCTAGAACCTTTGAATGTTGCCATCATATCCAAAGGGACTCTGCAGATGTAATTAAAAACCTTGAAATGGGAGAATTTCCCTGATCACTCAGGTGGGCAGAGTCTAATCACACATGTTCTTTAAAGCATAGATCTGGTCGTGGTCAGAAAGGCAGATGTGACCATGCAACTTGTTGGCTTTCATGGAGGAAAGGGGGCCAGTGCAAAGGAATGAAGATGATCTCCTGAAGCTAGAAAAGTTTAGGAAATAAATTTTCCTTTATAGACTCCAGAGAGAAGTAGAGCTTTGCCAACACCTTAATTTTAGTTCAGTGAGACCCATGTCAGACTTTTACCCTATAGATCTGCAGAATAATAAATTTGTATTATCATACCTGCTGAGTTTATGGTAATTCATTATTGCAGCACTAAAAAATAATGCATACATCAAAGACTAACTGTTTAAAATTATTTCTAACTACATTCTAATTCAATTTTGTCTTTCAGGATCCAGATTTCCAGTGGACTTGATTATCAGTACAACCTCCATCTCCATTGGTTCTGATGAAACAAGCTATGGGACCTAATCTATTTAAGAATCTACTTAATCTGGACAAAGTCTGTCCAGTCAAGTTCATTTTGAAATATAACATGATTTCTTTTGTTTTTTTTTTTTTTTACAAACATAAATCTTGCCCCTGTGAAATTGGTATCTAATTTAAGAAAGAAAAGTATGTTTTCTGTACAGTTATGTGTCTCATGAGGTGGCCATTTATGTATCAGTTTACATCCTTAAATGTAATAACTGTTGTATAGCTTCCCATAGCCAATACAAGTTCTACGAAATAATTTATTTTGAGATGACAACACACTGAACTACACATGCAGATAGTGAGAAAACACTAAACCTGAATTTCCTGGAATATCTCTCATGAAAACATCAATTTAAATTATCCTAACATATTCAAGAAATAATTGATTTCATCCAGAGATCCTTTGGGTTGTTCTATGTAAAATAAGAAATAATATATGAAATAATTGCAATCCTAGATTTTACCCACAAGCAAGCATGGGTTTGTTATGAATGTTCACCTCTAAACACTATAATATAGAATAAATAAGAGAAGGGAGAGGGAATTAGGAGAAATATATGTATATATATTCATACATATATATGTAATGTATGAACAGTAGTTTATTAATCGTACTTTTACAGACGTTCTTGATAACCCCAGTCAAGTAATTTTGTGTTTTCTGTATCTCTTCACAATTTTTGTTTGTTGCTTTGAATAGCAAAGAACTCTATAGTTTAATTTCAAGTAATCAAATCAATGGCTACTATCTGACCAGTTCTATTTAAGAAATAGAAGCTTTTGAATGGAAAAAAATAATCAATAATAAATGATACTTATTTTTTTAAGATTTTATTTATTTATTCATGAGAGACACCCAGAGAGAGAAAGGCAGGGACACAGGCAGAGGGAGAAGCAGGCTCCATGCAGGAACTCGATCCCAGGACTCCAGGATCTCATCCTGGGTCAAGGGCAGGCGCTAAACTGCTGAGCCACCCAGGGATCCCCAATAATCAATGATATTTAATATTTATTAATGAGTAATATAAAAACAATAATTTTATAATACAAGTATTTGGAGACTTAAACAGAGACATGAAACTCAGTCAAGAAGAATGAGATTCATGTTTCTGAAGCAACTAATAGTAACGTCCTCATTTTTACCAAATTTTACAAATAACAGATTTGTTACATGCAAATAAGTGATTGAAATAACATGACAAAATCATAATGACCTCTAAAAATTATGACAAGCTGCAAACAAGAATACTCATTAAAGAGCTCATACAATTAATTTTGTAAAAATGTTCCAAACACAATTTGGCAGAATAAAGATGTAAGGATTCCAAGGACAATTTATAGTATTCATTTAAATTTGTATTCTTTCCAATTAAAGTCCAGTAGTGAAATTTTGAAAATTTAACTTTTGAATGTCCTTTTTTTTTTTTTCTCTATTTTATTACTTAATTCTGCTCCTCAAAAATAACACTGAGAGATTTGGGAACTTGCCAGCTAATATGCTGTGATAAGTAAAAATATAGGGAGTTGTCTCTGTACTTTTCCATGTAAACCAAACCAAGCCAATGCAGATACATAAAAATATACATAATTAAAATATTAAACATTTAGAGACTTAAATAAAAAAATAACAAAACACAAATATAAGGATAGAAACAGTGCCAGAGTTCTCTAAGAGAAATTGCAAATAACACACTTGGGAATATATTAAGAAGAAACAGGAGATAGTACATAAAGCCTTCCAAACAAAAGACCATTGCTATGGTGAAAAAAGTGTCAGGAGACCAGGCCCTACCTTTGTGTGGAGAAAGCTAACTTATTAAGGGAGGAAAAAGTGGAGAAAGAGTCCAGAGTTCATCAGATAGCTTCCACTCTCAGACTTGTGTTGATCACTTGAACTATAAGGATCAGAACCCACTATCGATGAGAGAAGACCATAGTAAGCAAGGAACCAGAGCAGGGAGACTAAAACAAAGCTTTCTACAGATTTGCAGAGTTGCAGTAACTTGGTAAGTAGATGGAAAGGACAGAATAAGTGTCTAGCAGAACTTTCCATCCCCATTTTTTCTTTTGCTTTTTGTTCAAAATCTTGTAGGGCATTTCTACCATGTCTCTGCAAAGGGGTTGTCCCCAAACCACATACCTGGATGAATTTCGTTGAATTACATAGAAGTCTGAAATACATCCATATATATCATCTCCGTATAGAATTATAATTTGCCAAACTACTCTGTGCTACGATTTGAAATGGAGATTTGATCAGTATCCAAACGGACCATCAGAGAACTGGTAATGTGTCCAGCTGTGCAGCAATACCAGGCCTCCTAAATTATAAGAGGAGGCGATGTCAGGTCGCAGTGGGGAGTTTGGTCACTCTCTAAAGTCAGACAACCCAGATTCAAATCCTAAATCTACCAATTACTAAATCTGTGATCTTAGACAAATACCTCTCTTGTGTCAATTCCGGATACATCTTGTGTTGGAAAAAAAAAAAAAAAAAAGGAGGATAATAGTACGTACCTGCTGAAATCACTGTGAGAATTTAATAAAATACTTTGTGACAGATGATAGACTGACAATAAATGTTAGCTGAGAGACAGGGAGAGAGAGAGGGTGAGACAATGAGAAAGAAAGAGAGAAATACAACAAAATCTGTATACTAGAGAAGAGAAAAACAACACCAGCAACAAGATCCACATCCTTTATAATGAAAACAGAGAAAGGAAGGGGAAAGAATTCAGAAAAAAAAAAAAAAAAGAATAAAAAACGCTGCTTATTTTTCTTAATAAGGGTCTCATAGGTTAAATTCTACCTATGAATTTATCAACCTAGAAGCAGAACTTAAAGCAGGGATTGATTTCATACATTTTATCCGACACAGGCTGTCATTAGACCAGGGCAACTCCTTGGAGGGAGCTGTTAGCACCAGTGCTTAGGCAGCTGACATGGGCTCACTGGCCAGGAAACAAGGCCTCAGCAGGTCCCCACTCAATCCTTTGCACTCTTGGACCCACCTGCTTCGTCCCAGGGTTCATAAAGCTACCCACCTCTGATTCAAGGAGGAAACTGCACTATATTTTACACTTCAGAGTCTAACCTTAATGAGATACATTTTATGTAACAAAATCTTCCACTGAAAGGGTGAAATCAAGAAAAAAAAAAAAGACTAAAAACTATTAGGTTTATGAGGAAGTTTTAAATGCACTAACAGATCACTTAGAGAAGGTTTTAGGGTACAAATAATATTCATAACTTGGAATATTTTTTTCAATGAGTTAAAAATAAAATTTAAAAAGAAAATAATTGGGATCCCTGGGTGGCGCAGCGGTTTGGCGCCTGCCTTTGGCCCAGGGCGCGATCCTGGAGACCCGGGATCGAATCCCACATCGGGCTCCCGGTGCATGGAGCCTGCTTCTCCCTCTATGTCTCTGCCTCTCTCTCTCTCTCTCTCTCTGTGACTATCATAAATAAATAAAAGAATTAAAAAAAAAATAATTTACTAAACTCAGAAAAATATGTATGAGAACAATTACTCTTTCTTCCTCCATTAAATTTAAAGGCATTAAATTCTGGGAAAATTGATTTGCAAAGCCATGGTATGAGTTACACATATTGGGAGCTTTTGAAGACTAGATATACTATAATTATTTATCAATCTGTTGGATATTCTATTCTTCTTCAAGTGGGCCACATAAATTCAGTTTACGAAGACAGTATTCATTTAGGTTTCTATAGGAGCAGTTACTCCATTGATCTTTCACAACTGACCCTTGGCTTAAATAAAAAGAAAAAAAAATTGTATGAGACAATGTGTGAAGAGTTCTAAAAATAATCTGTAGTTACAAAGTGTGAGATGTAATTACTGAGAATATTACTGCATATATGGCTTCCTTGCTTTGCTAGTTAAATATAAAGGCCATAGTCAATGAGTTTTCTCCACCCAAATATGTATTCAATCTCTTTTCTGTACAACTTTTTGAAATTCTCCAGGATTTCCTCCTTAGCCATATATTTGTTTTCATTAATTTGGTTGCTTCTTTTCACCTCTTCATTACAGACAGTCAGTTTAACTTTGGATTGGTTCTCCCTACACTGTCAGCCTAAGGTGGCTTGAGAGATAAACACTGTATTATTATTTTTTCATCTTGCACATTAGACATATAAGAAAACTGTCTTGTCTCAGCTTTGAATGAACAAAAGTGGTAGAAAATTATTTCCATAGTTTAGACTTCAAACACAGAGCATCTTAAATTTCTCTATTGCTTTTACATACATATTCTTTTATATATTTAAAGTAATTTATTTAGACATCAGTGAAAGGCACCAGAAAATTACTTTATTTTGGTTTTATGAGTAGTGAAGTTCAAAGCTTGTAGCAGCTTTTCTGTGGAGGGTAACCCATTGTAAGGTCACCTCTTACTATATCGATAATATGGGACACATTATCGTGCAAATAGTTTTTTTGGCCCCTGTTCTTTCCTTTGGAGTCATTTGGGTTTCTAAGCTGTCTCAATTGAGAAAAATTAACATTTCTCTAACTTTCTCTTCTTTTTCTTTGCAGCTGAAATTTCTGTGTCATGGGTTGGGGGTAGAAAATCAGAGGAAGTATGGTTTTGTGTTATTTTTTTTTTTTTCAACTTAAGATGCTTCTTTGAAACTCCTTTAACTCACTACTGCATAATCAAAATAACAAAATTGTCCCCAATCACTGGTCATCCCTCTGTGTGTCTAGTCATGCAAATTAAAACATAATAATTTCTGTACAAATTTTACTAACATCCCCTTTGTCTTCCATTTGAAGACATGAACATGTGTGCATTTCCATTTTAAATAATTATTTGCAATTTCAGTCCATCACCAGGGAAATAATATAGCTGAAAAAATAAAATAAAAGATAGAAAAAAAAGAGAGAAAACAAAACATTCTGACTCCAAAATTAGAGTCAATGCTTCTTAATTGATGATCTAGAGGAGGCTAATCCTCTATTCTTACTCTATTGTACTTTATTTTTGTTTTTTATTATGATGATTATATATTATGATAATTTTTTAATTTTGTCTTTATTACATATTTAAGTAGACAGAGATACTGTAATGTAGCTTATCCTGCATCCCCAAAGAATAAGGAGATATTATTGAACCAGTATGAAGAATACTTTGGATTCCTGTAATTTGTTTAAAGACAGTTGGTTTTAACTTTAAGACAGAAAAGGTGATAGACAATAGATGTCATAAACCTTTGCACATCAGTATTGGTATGCTCTAAATACATTTCTATATTTTGAAAAGACAATTAAACTTGACTATAAAAAGGGGAAAATTGCTCATTCAATCAAGAGGAATGAATTGATGGTGGGGGGCAGGCAATTGGCCTTGCGTGAATTGACAGACAGTTAAGAAAATTCAGGCAAGGTGGTGGACTGTAGAGGAGGACCTACAGGAGGAGCCTCCAGCACATTGCTGGGAATGAAGTGGTTAGGAGGTGGGCCGAGAATCTGTCAGAAAAACCGTCACTGATATTAAATAGAATCATAGGGGATATTTTCCACCCAAATTTGACAATAGATACTTCCTAACAAAGCAACAGGAATCACACCATCCTTTTCCTCAGCTTTTGGTGGCAACGTCTCAGCAAGAGTTGAAAAAGAACAGTGATTTGGGTTTTGGAGACAGCTTCCCAGAGAAGGAAACAGGCACAATGTTTGCATAGGGTCAACAAGAAGAATCTCTCCAAATTTACAAGGCAGAGATTCTCCAGGTGTCCAAGAGGGCTTCAACTGCAAATCAACATACATGTTGTTAATCATGAACAGTGACTGTGGGTAAGAAATCCTAGAACACTAGGGAAGAACAGAAAACAGATTGGATGGAGACAGAGTATTGTCTTTGGGCCATCGACAAGGCATCCCTATTAATATTTAAAATTAAAAGTAGTCGCAGTCATAATTCCATACATTCATTCTGTGAAGGTCTATGGAGAATTTTCATTTTCTCTGTGTTTTCTCCCTTTTTCAATGTATTTTCATCCCATTGAGACCTGTTCTTGCTTACTACACGGAATGGCCTTTCAGAAGTGGCTAATTTGCCCGCCCTGTCTTCATCCTCAAGCTATCTCCCCAGGTCTTGGGCATTCCTAGTCTCTGCTTCTAGGACGCCAGTCACCACAATCTAACTTTTCCCTCTTCTCCAGAGCCCTGTCTCATCTCATTCAAGCCATCTTTGTACTCAAGTCCTCAACGTACATCCAATTCTGCTTCATGTTTCAAGCTTAATGTATCATCTTAATTCGTCTTTCAGCCTCTGTCCCTCCCACAAACTGCTCCCTCTCTCTTACGCCCGCCTTACCCAGAACTCATTAAGTTGTTCAACAAGCCTGCTCTTTGCCAGGTGGGTTATAAGACAGAAAGATATAGCTCTGAACATAGCAAAGTCTCTACCTTCATTGTATTTGCAATTAGGACTCTAATTAGTTCGCTAAAAACCTGTCATTCCTCTTACACAGAGGTCTCTTGCCAAACCATTCAATACCCAGCCAAGGAGTGAGTGGTCCCTTGGATCAGAGTATACAGGTTTAGCTAATCAACTTTGGGCAGAGTAGCAGGATCTTTCCCGCAGCTTGTCTCCCTGGGGACAATGCACACAAGCGCACACAGAAACACCGTAGCCTATCCCCGAAATAATTGCCTTAATAGTAAATGAAAGCTTCTGGTAAAAATATAACAAAGTGATTTCTTTCTGAAGTAATGGACTATGTGCTATTTTCTCTTAGTTTGATTTCTTAAATTCATCTAATTTGCTGTAGTTTGATTTAACTCAATATCCTCGTTAATTAGATACCAAGTCAAATTCACTTTGCCTATACGGACTGGGACTATGAAATTTCGTAACTGGCACATGCCCAGATATATCCAAATGTCCAGCCTTCCATGTATTTCAAATAAAGACCAAAAAAAAAAAAAACTTCAGAAATATGAGTGTTCTCTCCTCTGTAAGTCTGTTGACACATTGCTGCATTCTCAACAGAGGAAAAAAGTCCATAGAAATCTTTGATATAAATGTGATTTATGTATTAGAATTCTATAAACAGGGATCCCTGGGTGGCGCAGCGGTTTGGCGCCTGCCTTTGGCCCAGGGCGTGATCCTGGAGACCCGGGATCGAATCCCACGTCAGGCTCCCGGTGCATGGAGCCTGCTTCTCCCTCTGCCTATGTCTCTGCCTCTCTCTCTCTCTGTGTGACTATCATAAATAAATAAAAAAAAAAATTAAAAAAAAAAAAAAGAATTCTATAAACAGTGTTTATATTTCCTTTTGAAGGCTTTTAATTTTAATATTCTTTTTTTAAACTTGTTTTAAAGATTTTATTTATAGATTTGAGAGAAAGAGAGGATGAGTGGGGAGGAGAGGGAGAAACAGGCTCTCCTTGAGCAGGGAGCCCGGCATGCGGCTCGATCCCAGGACCTTGGGATCATGACCTGAGCCAAAAGCAGACACTTACGCGGCTGAACCACCCAGGTCCCCTATTTTTTAATATACTGTAAATCCTATTGTAAGCATATTAACTATAAATTTGGATCCATTAGTGATCTGCTAGTGATAATACCATATTTTACGACTTTTCCTCTGAAACTAATAGCAAAGGTAAAGGTGTGATACTTCACCTCTGCTGAGATTACATGTAGGAAGGGTTTATAAGAAAAAACAAAAAACAAACAAACAAAAAAAACACTTTTGCAAGATGAGGGTGGGAAGCTGGAATAGGCAGGGGGTGTCTTCAGCCATCAAACACTTCTGACCCTTGTTGAAGAAAAGAGGAAAGAAGAGGGATGGTATTAGGTGAATTGCAGAGAGCATGATTTGTAACGTGTTGTGGCTAAGATGATGGGAAGTTCTCACACCAAGACACTCTCCCGTATCAGGAAAGAACAAAGTGCCATCTTGCTGCACTGAGGCCTTAGCTGAGGACGTGTGTGGAAAGGTGGCCTCGGAGCATCCGCAGTGGTAGATACAGAGAGAAATCATGTCGGCCTATCAGTCACCCGTGTGCCCCTACCAAGTGAGATCTGCTGGGTACGTTTTTGTGGCAGGTGCAAGCCTCACAATAGAAGTTTATTTCAGGATGAAGACTAGAGGCTCACCTTGTTTTGATGAACCACGCAGGAGAAAATTGATCGACATAATGTTCGAAATATATTTGCTAGGATTAACGGTCTTAGAAGAGAAGTGATAGATTCAAAAGTGTTCTTTGATATCATGTCGAGTGCATTAACCGAAGATGTCAACCACAGGAAGTGTGTTAATGACACAGAGTCATTAGCCGGTGCCTGTGCTTAGGGTGATGGGATGTGTCTCCCTAAATTCACTATATAAGAATTAGATACCATTTTTTTTTAAATACTTGATGCAGTTAAATGATATCACTCAACTGATTGGTTAGATTTTTTGATATCGATGTGCTAATAAACTCATAGCTTTTTAGACTATCTTCTCACTTGTTGTAAGAATCACAGTATTTTTGATATCCTCTTTTCAGCCTCTGTATAATCTGTCCAGTGGGGGGGGAGGGCGAGGTCCCAGGAACTATTTTATTACTAGATATTTGATTGTATAAATGCATGTCATCATATTGAGTTAGATAATGTCTCATTGTTTTTATCTTATTCTTCCCTTCAACTTTTGAAAAACAAAACAAAAGCAAAACAAGTCCATGCTGTTTATTTTTCTTCAACAATATTCCTCTAACTAATGGAAGGTGGGGAACCTTATACTTCTTTCCTCAAATGGAGCACTCCATTTGTTCTGTTTCCTTTATTTAAAATGGTTTCCAGGCACCTCACTCTCCTGAAGAACTTTTCTTTTAAAGATAACGATCTTCCAGGGCTGCCTTCAAGTTTTTAAACTTAGACCTAAACACAAAACTACTTTTAAAGTCATCTTTGCTTGTCTAATTCTGATGCTATGCTGTAGCTTTAGAGTTACAGTCTCAGATTTCCACCAAGAAATGACACACTTCCTCAAGCTGGCTTCTCCAACTGAAATCTTTACAACAAGGTTTTTTATATATATTTTAAATCTTTTTACATCTCAAATGTAGAGCTTTCTGTAAGTCCTCATCAAGTCCATTAAAAAGCTACTATTGTAAAGCCCTGCTCTCAAAGCCTACTTTTATCATTTACTGTATTATCTACCTTTCCTTAGTAAGGTTCTCCATGTACTTCTAAACCAAACATTGTATTCTGTCTTGTGTGTCAGTTAGGATGGACTATATTATACCGTAGTAATAAATTCTCCCAAATATAAAAAATTCAATGACTAATATAGGTCAGCAGGAGAGACTTACAGGCACTTATGGAGATGGCTTATGAAAGCTCCATCACGACTCACGTCAGCATGGGTCGTAAGGGCCTCTTTAGGGAGCTTGCATAAATCTCTTCTACTCAAATGTCATTGTTCAAAACTATTGCCATAGCCTCATCTGGATTTAAGCAGGGCAGGGATATGGTCATCTTATTATTATGATACATGGGGAAAAATGAACTATTTGTTAACAGCCTTAATATTTTCATCATTGATAAAATTCTTATTCAGAATACTGTCAGGTATAGAAACCAGAAATATATTATTTTTTTCTTTTAAAGAAAATAAACTCTTGTAGGTATATTTATTCAGCCAATAGCCAATCAGATACCTAATACTTGTATCTGGTTTGGTTTTTCCTATTTTGTGCATTAGAATGAGACTTTGCCAAGTGTTATGTTAAAATCAAGAAGCTTGAAGCCCATAGCATTTAATTATTTAAAAGAGAGCAGTCTTGAGGCTTAGGGGATATAGTAAATTCTATATTCAAATGACCTCTAGGTCCATTTCAAAGTTTTCAAAATCCTAACTTTGTAGTGGCTTCACTGTTCATTACCGTCATGACCTTGGGCAAATTACTCAGCCTTTCTGTGCCTCAGCCTCCTTAGTTATACAAAATGGGATTGCTAAAAATCATCTGTTACATGACCGACCTGAGGATTAAATTAGGTAATACATGTAAATCACTGAGAAATACTTGAACATGTTATAGGTAATATGCCATGAAAATGGAGTCATATCACTTACATTATTTCACAAACTCCTTTTGCCAAAAGTGTTCAGTAGACAGAGCTTCAGGTTAACACATGCAAACTATTGGAAATTTTTACAGTGATGATTTCCAGATGGAAATTATACTGAAAATGTTTAAATAAAAGAGACATTTCTATGTGTAACAATGAATTATACACTTTGGTTCATCCATATGTCATGTAACAAAATATCATGAAAGAAACACACAAATTTATATATTTATATGTATTAAATTTATATATATATATATATATATATCTTAGAACATATGGTTAGATGCTATCATTTGGTATTTTACAGGATTTGTTTATTGTGAGCAAACATTTTATATACATGTGAGCTACCAAAATACATAATATTTGTTCTACAGAAAAAAGTAAATTAAAATTTTCAGCAGCCTCTTCCCCACTTTTGAGTCTTTTTTCAGTCAACTATTTCCAGATGTCATGATTATAAAAACGTAATTTTTGGCTAAGTACCCAAATAACTCCAAACATTAGAATTTTTTTCCCCCAGCAAGAGAGTAGGTGTACCAGTTGGTCGGCCCCCTATCTACAAAATGGGAGGTGTATCAGAGGAGAGCTCACTCGTGCAACTTGTCTATTAGAATATTAGAAGTTGATTGATGTTGCTGGACCAATACTTGATATTGTTCATTTCCAATTACCCTTAGATGTGATTGAAATGTTAACACAGAAAAAGGCAATTCTGAAATTACCTCAAGGCATATACCAGTGACTGAATCAAGTGAAGTTATTGACAGAATTTAGAACCTGCCGATTATGCTATTTGGATGATTCCTTCATAGGTTTAAGACTTAGTTGGGGGGGGAAAATAGTCTTAGTAAAAATGAGAAGGGCCAAAATAAACTATTGCAGCTGACAAAAAACAAAAACAAAAACAAAAACAGGTTAATCATTAAAAGCAAGTTGGAAGTTTATATCTAGTCCCACATCAGCAAAGTTTGATATTCAAGCAGTGCAGCAATTATAGAGCAACGGCACCGACACCAAAGAAGCCACCTGTTTATATCATGTTGTCATCCCTTGCGCACAGATTCTGCCTCATGATCCAAAAATGTCTGTGTTCCCAGGCTCCTACGTTGCCTCTTAATCCAGGAGAAATTAAGACGGGTATCATAAGAGCACACCAGATGCCTTACAAAGAAATTTCCTGGAAGTTACACATGTCACTTTGATATCTTTACCCTGAACTTAATAACATGACTGACCATGGAAATTCAATCTTCATTCTTAAGCAGACATTTGTTGAGCTACCCATGGTTGGATTTATCACTAAGAAAGGGGTGGAGGTGGGAATAGACATTTGAGGACTTCCAGTAGGTTCTGATAGATATTTAGGGATGTACTCCAGAATAGAATAATGCATTGGGGATTTTTTTTTTTCATCATAAGCAGAGACAATAAAAGGAAAATTAGGAATCTAGAGTAGAGGGAAAATGAATGCCAGTATTCTGTGGCTGGAGACATGAAGTGGGTACTTGAAAATCTTCTGGGGGGGAAATCTCTGAGTGGCTCAGCGGTTTGGTGCCTGCCTTTGGCCTAGGGCATGGTCCTGGGGTTCCGGGATTGAGTCCCACATTGGGCTGCCGCGTGGAGCCTGATTTTCCCTCTGCCTGTGTCTCTGCCTCTCTCTCTCTCTGTGTCTCTCATAAATAAATAAATAAATAAATAAATAAATAAATAAATAAAATCTTTATTTAAAAAAAAAGAAAAGAAAATCTTATGGGAATTAAAATCCTTAATATTTCAAAATCTAACTTGTGGTTCTGCTGATGAGTCCTCACCAGATGTGCAATCTTAGGCACAAAAAAATAAATGGTCTGTAACTGTGTTGTGATATGTGAAATTGGTGTGTCAATTTCTGAAATATTTAAAGGCAGTTTAAATTGTAATAAGTTATTGTCTTTGAGATCAAACAGACCCTTCTTTGAGTCTTTGGTCATACATAAATACTTCATTACAAATGTGAATAAAGTCAAGACATGATGTTGATGTTATAGAGAGACGTAATTGTTCAATATTCCTGATTTCATGTAAAAATGGTATTTTCAACTACTACGTCGTTAGAGTAATGATGTAATGGAAGTCATAGATTATCAAGATTATCTACAAATTTATTTTCTGACATCAAAAGCTCTCCATTATGAAAATCTGATTATTGATCATTGAACTCTAATAGTTAATTATAATGTTTGCTGACACTAAAGGAGTCAAAGTCATGGAAAATACATACAGGGTGTTGGAACCATGAAAGGTAAAGGACCGATGTCACGATAAGAGCAGGGATTAGCCAAAGTCTTTGAAAAGACTTACCTGGGGTGTCTCAATTTTGATATGAACAGAGCACAGTTTCAGGATGATATTGAATATAGAGTGAAAATTTCCTTATGAAGTTAGCTAAGTCAAATCAATTAGTTTGTTCAACTGGGCCTCAATAAATCCTTTGCAATATCACCAGACACATTCTGCTTTAGAGCATCTTGACTAGAAACAAAAGTGCTGCAAATACTCTCAGTATGTTTAAGGTGAAATTGTCTGGATATGTGTTTTATGAACATGACCTTATGAAGAAAATGGACTTTTTCAACACAGTTCTTTTAAAACACATTTTGTACTAAAGGGAATTATTTCCATTTTGTTCCTTCGCATTGGCTATGTGTGCACAATGGAATTTTGGTTATGACATAATCAAAGCTGACCTGATGAGAACATCTATTCCCTGTTTCCATAGAAATCTACTCCACCAAATCCCTGAGAGAGGAAAAAAAAAAAATGAGCCTCCAATATTTAAGAAACCATTGAATTTAAGAGCCAATAGAATATTTTTCCAAATGGATTGTTTTTCAGTGCAAAGTACATTTTAAAGCAGTGTCAGTTCAAGCAATTTCCCTTGATCTGTTAGAAATAGCATTACAGAGACTGTTGGAAAATAAGGAAATTAAACAGAAAAACATTCAAAAGTCTAGAAGCTTTTTATACAAAAGATATTTCTTTCCTTACCCAACCTCAGAAGACATGTAATGAACGACCCCTTAAATAAAGGAAGATCATTTCAGCGTATAATATATTCTATCAAATAATTGTATTCCATTGCTCTTTGCCTCCGTGGGGCAGGTGTGACTTGACAACAGGAGGACAGCCTGCCATCGTATCCTGACCTTCCGCAGTTCCGGGCTTTGTTTACAATCCTATAAAATGTTAACACCACTTACCCCTCACTTTTATAGTCGGATATTTCCTGCATACACTGTAACAAAACCCAACCGACATCACAGCCCGTGTATGTGAAAGGCCAGGGGATCGTATTGGAACAACTGAACCGCCCCAGATATGTGATGAGACAGGCCTGGCAGTATCGTACTCTAATGGGATGCTTTTCTCTATATAACAGAATTACTTGTAGCTTTCTGGCTTCCAAATATGGATATCAAGCAATTATGCTTCTCAAAGCATGTGGCAAATTCTGTTAGCGGTCAGAAACCAACACGAACAGCATCATTGGTGTGTGTGTGTGTGTGTGTGTGTGTGTGTGCGTGTAGTAAGAGTTTGGGTGCATAATCAATTGGTATTACATCTTTAACTGTCTTACTGTAATTGGCTATAAACTGTTGATTATTTAGCTACTATTTATCTGATCTTTTTGTATATATGCACAGATAGAGCCTTTCATGAAAAAAAAATTGGTTTACACGATTATGGAGGCTGGCTCACCTGTAAGAAGTGCCTGGAGTTCTCGCTAAGGGGAAGGAAGTCAGAGCAGCCTGAAACCCCATGGGGATGAGCTGAACTTGTTCCTTCTCTGCCTGCTGAACAGGCAGGATGAGAAGATTCGAGAAAGGGCCAACAGATGCTCTGGTGTCTGTCCCTCGGGGAAGGCCTGAGACTTCTCTCAAAGTCCGTCTGACTTATTCATTCAGGCCAACTCATAAGAAACTCTCTTTTATTTAATGTAAAGTGATTAGAGATTTTATTCATATCTGCAAAACCCTTTCACAGCTACACTTACATATGCATGTGACTATAACTAGAAGGAGATGAATATATTATACGAAATGACCTCCTCTTGGCTTTCCTCCTTCGATTTTCACAAGAGAATGTCACTTATTGCTTGTCTTAGCCAGAAACAAACTAGAAAGGGAATCCTGGGTACTGTAATTCAGCTTTGTAAAATGGATACATCAAAAAGGGACCACAATCATATTGAGGGTGCTCAACAGTAATATAAAATATTGACTACAATTTTTAAAAAATATTTTATTTATTTATTCATGAGAGATAGAGAGAGAGAGAGGCAAAGACACAGGCTCCCATGCAGGGGGCCCGATGGGGGACTCGATCCCGGGTCTCCAGGATCAGGCCCTGGTGCTAAACCGCCAGCCACCTGGGCTGCCCAGACTACATGTTTATAAGAAGCAATGCTTGGAAAATGAACTAAGGACAAATTTTTATTAACAATGGCATGTAAATTATGAAATACATAGAGATAACGAAGTATGTTTACACTGATGATTGAAAACTACAAATCATTGCTGACAAAACTTTTTCAGGCCAAACAATGTCCTTGGATTACAAGATTGGAGACTGTTCAGATGCCACTTCTTTCTAGACTTATCTATACAGTCAAAATATTTATAATCAAAATTCTAAATTCTGGAAATTGAGAAGGTATTTATAAAATATTATTATGAAAAAAAAATAAAAATAAAAAAATAAAATATTATTACGGCAAGGAAAATAACTTAGAATTGCCAAAGGATTTGAGAAAAAGAAGAAGAAAGGTTTACTTGATTTGAAGTCTTAATTCAAAGCTACAATAATCCATTCAATAGTATTGAAGTAGATGTAGACAAATAGATTTTATATTTTCAATACATACACTGGAATAGGGACTTGCTACCCAGAATCCATAGGAACTCTCACAACTCAATGAAGAAAAGGCAAGTAACCCAATAAAACACTCAAAAATGTGTAGACGCGTTTCACAGAAGATAAGACTATTCCCAGTGAACTGGACAAATGCTCAAAATCATTAATTTTCCAGGAAATTCAAAGAAAGATTACAGTGAGCTACCATTGTCTAGTAATTGTTCTGTTTAAAATTTCAAAGCTGAGTATAGAAAATCTTGGTGTGTTAGCTTTCTATCGCTGCAGAATAAGTAATTAAATTTAGCAGCTTAAAACAATAGCCACTTGCTATCTCAGTTTGCATGGGTGGGAATTTTGAGCATGGGTCATCTTGGTCCTCTGCTCTGAATCTTGCACCGTGTCAGGCGTCTTCCAGAACCCAGGGTCACCTTCTAAGCTCCTGTGGCTGCAATGACAGAATTCATTTCTGAGGTCTCCATTTCCACAGTGTCTATACACAGGGCCTGCTCTCAGCTCCTCTAAGCTACTCCATCTTCACCGCCAGCAATGAAGACTCTCCTGTGGGTCAGACCCCTCCCACATCTGCTGGGTCACCTGCTTAGATCATGTCCAGTCAATAGAATTTCCCTTTATTAAAGTCAACTATGTCATCAAACATAGCCGACTCACTGCAAAGAGACCCATTAGGTTCCCAGTCCAGGGGATTATACAGAGTTTGTACACAGTGAGTGGGAATCCTGAGGGAAATCTTGGAATTTTTTTGAACCACTTACTATAAGCTGAACGTTTGTGTCCCCTCAAAATTTGTCACTGAAACTCTAATTCCCATGGTTACAGTATTCGGAGATGGGACCTTTGGGGGATAATTCAGTAATGAGGGGGAAGCCCTCACAATGAGATTAGCATCCTTCAAAAGAGTTTGCTTCCTCTCTTGGGTCTCCACCATGTAAGCTCAGGAGAAGACGCTGTGTGCAAACCCAGACGAAGGCCTCATCCCATGTGGAATCTGCTAGGGCCTTCATGTTGGACTTCTCAGCCACCTGAACTGTGAGCAATCAATGTTTGTTGTTTAAGTCAATGGCCATCTGTTACAGTAGCCTGAGCTAACTGGCAGGCCACGGATGGCAAGGATATGAAGTCACTGCATAATGCTGTTGGTGAGAAAGTACAAAATTATAAAGACTTGGTTAGGTAATTTAACAGTATGTCGTTAAACAGGCATCTAAAGGTATTTGCCCTAAAGAGAGAGGATATGCCCACACAAGGCTTTATAGATACATGTTTATAGAGCTTTATGCACAGATGCCTTCAAATTGGAAACATGATTCTATAAAGAAATGAATGGATAAACAAAATGTTGAATAGCCCTCTAATGGAATACTATTTAGGAATTAAAAAAAAAAATAATGGAGCACTTCTACCCACAGTGCCATGGGTGATCACCCACAGTATTATGTTAAGGAAACAAACCCAGGCAGGAAATCAAGTATTATGTTTTATTTTGTTTTACGTAATATTACAGGATGCAAAGAGTCTATATCAACAGGAAATAAATGATGAGGCAAAGAGATGGGACAGAGTTTCCTCAAAGAGGATGATGAAATTTTGTTGTGAGTGGAAATGTTATTTAACTTTATTGTTTTTGTGGTTCCTAAAGTTTAAACATTCATGAACACTTATGATATTGATAGATTAAATCAGTGCAGTTTATCAGTAAAGTTGATAAAAAACAAATTAGGTGCAATAGAAGCACTTCGTAACAATATAAATCTTTCTAGTGTTCAATTATTTTAATAAGGAGTCTACTTAATTTTGATCAGATATTGATGATGAATGTTCATCTGACATCCTAAACGGATTTAAGGACACAGAAGTTTCCATTTAGAGATTCTAGACTTAATAGATCATGTAAGATACAGACTAGTTGCAAAGTTTAATAAGAAATTATAACCCAAGGGGATAATGGCAAACCACCTGCTCGAGGTACAAATAATATATGTTTAAAGAATGTAGGGATGTGCTGATATTAATCATAAATGGAGAAATATTTTTTTTTAAAAAAAATCTTCAGGAACCAATCAAATTTAAGCACTAGGTAGTAATTTATTTAGTCAAGGCCACAGCAGTAAAACCAACGATGAAAAACAAATTAGACTCAAGAAATGAACAGAGTTATTACATTAGATGAAACCCAAAGTCATGACCCATCTGTTTATAATTTGCATTATATATTCATTCCCTTCCATGTGTATATTCTAAAACACTTTTTTAATTTTTTATATGTCGATTTTTCACCCATTGAAGCCATCGTTCATCTGTAGAATGCCATGTGATATGATTCTGTTTTAAATTATGTTCCAGTTCTGCTTCCCTCTTTTTGCTATTATTTTAAATCACTTTAAAAAAGCATTTACTAGGGGCACCTGGGTAGTTCAGTGGGTTAAGCAGCTGCCTTCCGCGCAGGTCATGATGCCAGGGTCCCGGCTATCAGAGTCACTATCTCTGTCTCTCTCTCAAATAAATGAATAAAATCATATTAAAAAGGTAGAAAAAAACCATTTGCTTATCCATTACAAAAGCATCTTAGGAATCTTCTGTTTCTCTCTACTATCCCTTTGACACACTCTTCCCCATGAGTTCAAGAATTGCTTTCTAAAACAAAAACTTAATAAATCAATTACATTATAATATATTTTGTGATGTTTCTTGGCCTAAGGTCAAACTCTTCCGTGTATCAGAAAGTCTTTATAAATGTAGTTCTTAATGACTTTTCCATTTTTACTTTCCACTGAGAAATCCTTTACCACTCTACATGCCAGCTCCAAAGCACAACTATTTACGCTGTATCAAAACATACATGACTCCTTGATAGTTTATTATCAAGTATAGATACTTAAAAACCTTTATCTTCTCCATACAACATGTTGATTATTTAAATCATAGCTCAATTTTCTTAGAGATAGTTATTTCCTAATCTCCAGATCCAAGCAGACTTAAACAAATGTCCTCTATGCTTACATGGCACCTTGGGTAGGCCGCTTTCAAAATATTGATCATGCTGTGCAGTGATTTTAATTATCTTTGTTTCCCCACAGAAATTTTGAGCTTCCTAAGTTCACGCACTGACCAGTACCTGACAATCTATCTTATACAGAAGGCATTCAATGCTCACTGTATCAGTATTTGACTAATAGTCCATAATACACTTAAGAGCATATTTTATATTAAATATGCATTTATTATGTTAGTCATGACTGTGAATTTTTCAATCAAAATATACTAGTAATATATAAAATCTATTCACCTTGTAAAGCAATTCCATTGAAATCTTACTTAGAGATCAAGAGTATCAATATGATGCTTTTATTAAGCTTAATTTATTTTATAAATGTGTTAAATGCAAAATTTTTAATGGAAATTTTAATTCCACAAGCTGGTAACAATACCTTACGAGTATCTCTGTTTTATTAAATTCTGTATCTCGATAGAAGAGTAGAATCATTTTCTCTCAAGATTTTGTTTTTGTTTTTTAAGCAGTTATTGAGCTCACTGGACTGCAAAATGCAATAAATGTCTTCATTTCACTGCCAAGTTATTCATCTGCACTAGAGTGGGAAGAGTGGTGTGCTAATTTCTTGATAGCCCAACTGCTTTGTCAAAAAGTGGAAAGTACTGCCAAATTTGCATTACAAAATAAAACACGTTAAGCTCTGATCTGTTGCTAGAGAAAAGAATTAGTTCTCACAAATATTTATGCTTTAACCAGTCTTAAAAGGAAAAGTAGGATATTCCCAGGGGGAGAAAAACCCACAAAGTTTATAATATCTCTTTTCCACTTACCTTTTATTTTATCTTAAAAGTGAGTCTTCCTTACTGGCTGTTAGTGCTCTGGAGTTGATCATTTGTTGGTTGAGCTGTCCACACTGGAATTGACCCATGACCCTTGAAAGTGTAGGAGCAATAAGAAATATTGTGTCTTTTAGGGGCACGTGGGTGGCTCAGTTGGTTAAGCATCCAGCTCATGGTTTCAGCTCAGGTCATGATCTCAGGGTCCTGAGAGAGCTGCATCAGGCTCTGTGCTCAATGAGGAGTTGGCTTGAAGGTTCTCTTCCTCTCTCTCATATAAATAGATAAAATCTTTAAAAATATTGTGCATTTTAGGAGCATCTGGGTGGCTCAGTTGGCTAAGCGTCTGCCTTCAGCTGGAGTCATGATTCCAGAGTCCCAGGATCCAGCTCTACATCTGGCCCCCTGCTCAGTGGGGAGTCTGCTTCTCCCTCTGCCCCTCACCCCCCTCGTGCTCTCTCTCTCGGTCTCTTTTTCTCTTGCTCTCAAATAAATATATTAAACTCTCTGTAAAGATACGGTGCATTTTAGAAAATGAAACCTCACAAAATTGGAAAACTTGGCAAACCATTACAAGAGAAATTGATGAAACGAATTAGTCAAGATGAATGAACAACAGGTCATTGAGGAAATAGGAAAGAAACCATGGACAGTAGAATTTGGATTATTGAAACACAGTCTTGAGCAATTTCCTCAATTGTTTTAAGATTGCACAGGTGCCACCCACAGAAGAGACACAACTTGTAACACTGGCAGTGTGAAAATTACAAAGGGTAAAAAACTGGCCTAGACAATTGACAAAATATTAAATATTCACAAGTTTTGGATTTAATAGAACAGGCCTAGGTAATATTTTAAGAACAAAATGACTGAAATAAATCAATTTTTCCTTTTGAAATTAAAATACAAATTACTGTACTGACCAATGTATTTTTCATGGCATAGACATTTTCTGGAAATTTGTCGAATGCTGAAAGTATATTCTTTTATCTCATTGAATGAAGAGTTGAAACCTAACTCATCGTAAGGTATATTTTTTAAAGATTTGAAACATAATTTCTAAATCTGTACAACTATTTCAGCAAGTGTGAAGGCACTTAGTGAATTAGTCATTCATAAGCCTGATTAGCTCATACTATGAATATTTCTAAGAGAGCAACTCCCGTAATTTCTTCAAAAACAGAAAATGTCCAGGAAAACAACTAGAACTTTGTATATAATATCAGATAAATGCTTTAAGAACTTTTCCTCTCCTGCTGAGATGAGTCGACATTTATGATGTACCCATGATACCCTAAGTTGCAAGCTCAGTCTTGTGAGTGTCCTGTAGCCAACAAAGACCTAGACTCATGAACCAGCAGAGTCTGACAGTGATGCTATTGCCGATGCTTCGGAACCTGGCAAGCCTGCTAAGCGTTAATGGGCCCCGGGTTGAAGAAGAAACCACAGTCTTCCTGTAATCTAGTAATCCTCAGTAGAGAGTGCTTAAGAAGCATCTGGAAACACCATCATAAATGCAGACGTACAGGCCACGCCTCCCCTCCGGTTACTCTTACTCTACAGGTAGAATGGAACCCAGGGATCTGCTTATGGGAAAAAGCACCAAGGAGAATTCTACTGGAATCATCTAGATCGGGATCATACCCATATTATGAAAAACTCTATTCCTAATTTTCTATATGCGTTGAATAATGATTTTTAACGTTCACACAGATTTTGAAACCTGTCATTTCCATAAATATGTCTTCTTGGCAGGGGACAGAATATGTCATTTTGTACCCACACCTATTCTGAATTGAATAAGCTACCTGATGCAGGATACTGCCATGTGTTTGGTTTTGAACAGAGCCAGTGCTTGAGCAATGACACATTACAGTTTTGTTTATGATGAAAATTGCATATGTAGAAATAGCTGTGTAAATAAATCAACCCAAAATTTCCTTAAGGTACAATGGTTGATGATGAGATTCCGGACTTCTGCTCACATTCTCAAATATTGCTGTCATTTCATAGTCAATACCCGTCATGATAGTACATGTAATACACCAGTATATCCACAAAATAACTAGGTCCATCTTTCACTAGGAAATGACCATTTTGGAAGTTTTTCAGGGTCTGATGTGTGGGATCTTGAATGCAGAAGAGACATTGGAGTAGGAGGATGATTGCTCACAAAAGAAGAAGAGAGAAGAGAGAGGAGAGGAGAGGAGAGGAGAGGAGAGGAGAGGAGAGGAGAGGAGAGGAGAGGAGAGGAGAAGGGGAGGGGAGGGGAGGGGAGGAGGGGAGGGGAGGGGAGGGGAGGGGAGAGGAGAGGAGAGGAGAGGAGGAGAGAGGAGGAGAGAGGAGGAGAGAGGAGAGAAGAGGAGAGAAGAGGAGAAAAAAGAGAAAAGAGAAAAGAGAAAGAAGAGAAGAGGAGAGGAGAGGAGAGGAGAGGAGAGGAGAGGAGAGGAGAGGAGAGAAGAGAAGAGAAGAGAAGAGAAGAGAAGAGAAGAGAAGAGAAGAGAAGAGAAGAGGAAGAAGAGAAGAGAAGAGAAGAGAAGAGAAGAGAAGAGAAGAGAAGAGAAGAGAAGAGAAGAGAAGAGAAGAGAGAGAAGAGAAAGAAGAGAAGAGAAGAGAAGAGGAGAAGAGGAAAAATAAAAAGAAAATAAACAAAAGAAAAAAAGAAAAGAAAGAAATGAAAACTGCAAGAGTAATAGGAGAGAAATTGGCAGAAGGGAACACAGAGTGGTGAGTCTCATAGTCAGAGAGTCATTATCTGAGCTAGACACCCCTGATATGAATCAGGCTTTATTTTATTCTTTTTTAAATGTTAAGATTATGAACTTTATACTGAGTGTTCTGCTGTGCCCAACAGATGTACATGTAGTGGGAATAGCTCTGGTCTCCCAATAGGGGCACATTCAGTCCTGTGCTCTTTCTACTTTATGAAATGTATTAGGTAGCTCTATATGTTTTTCTGAAAGACAATCTCAAGGGACGTCATGGGCTTGGCCTAACAGCCTCACCCTTTTCTCCAGGTCATTGTCATACACCACGGATCTCTAAGGTACAGGGTATATGACCATCCAGTGACGTATCTGTGAAATGGCCCTCTGTCAATCATTCTGCATGGCCATCCTGTGACGGCCCACTTGGCGAATAGTGGCAGGACACAAGACCCTTATTTCTTACCAACGAACTTTCCTCCCTCAGTCTGATCACCGATCATGCTGACTGTAAATTCGGCTATGACTAACTCACGGAGGAGGTTATCTCTTGTGTATTCATGTAAGCTTATTACATCAATTTCCTTAGCTGGAGATGCAGCAATCCCCTTTATTTTTTCTTGCTATCGGTTTATGAAAGATGTAGAAAATATCTCGATCTCAAGGCCAGGAATTCCTGAAAATTGTGCCAAAATATTTTGATGGATGAATAAATGGATACATGTGAGTCAGTGAGAAAAAAATGAGAAGCATTAGCTTAAGTCAAGATATAAAGTGTGGATAGTGAACATACTCTGATAGAGAAGAGATAGTTTATACTACTATGTGGGGCCAGACGTGTGTAGCTTCGAGTGTGTTTATGACCCAGATATTCCAAAACACTACTTGTGTATATAAGAGTGAGATGTGTGTGTGTGTCTATATCATCTATATCTATCTATATCTATATCTATATCTCTATATCTCTATCATCTATATCTATCATCTAGCATATAGATAGATAGATAGATAGATAGATATAGAGAGATTGATGCTTTGATTAACCACACAGCCATATGGATGAGTATTTTTCAAAATTCTCATTGCCTATTTCTCATCTCCACTTCTGACATTATAGATTACCTAATGGTCTAAATAAGAGTTCCTTAGTCCTTATTTGAGTTTCAGTGCTGAGTTTCAAATATATTTTCCCCAAACCTGAAGCAAAATAAGGAAAATACAATGCTTGTCATATCAATAAATGCATTCAATTAAAAAATCCAGCTGACTGACATTATGACCTTCTAATCTTTTTCTTCCAAAATTCAGGCTGACTTTTAAATAGAGCTTTTCTATTAAAAAAAAATGGAGCTTTTCTGTTCATTTATGTGTTTCCTTTGTGATTTAGTATGTTCTTTCCAGGTAAAAAGTCAAAAGCAGTAATTGCATGTTATATTTTGAAATTTATTTATTTTTAATCATACGGACCTGATAAAGAAAACCTAGCTCCATTCTTCTCTTTAAAGAAACGAAAGTGACTGGCAATCTCTTACTTGTAGTTATTTATTTTTCTTTATTAAACCATTTGTTGCAACTAAGGGGAACAAGCAGATACTTTGGTCTCACTTATCTTTGTGACATTCTGTGTACTAATTTTAATTAACATAGAGTTGATTTGATGTCAAAATGCTCTGGTTCCTATAAAATGTCAAATTTTAAAATGCTGACATTTTCTTGGAAAGAGCAAGGACCTGAATGAGTTAATTAGGAAGGGACTGGTCACTCAGAGATTCCAGGGTAAAACACAGGCCGTTTCTGCAGATAAGAATGTTGGCCCTGAAGGTGACAGTCTTTTTTCAGCTCAATGCCAAAATTACCTTCCATGTGACAACCGATTCCATACTCTGCCCCCCTCCTGCTGGAAAATTCACAGAATTGCTGCTCTTATCTAAATCTATGTTAATAGGGATCCCTGGGTGGCGCAGTGGTTTGGCGCCTGCCTTTGGCCCTGGGCGCGATCCTGGAGACCCAGGATCGAATCCCACGTCGGGCTCCCGGTGCATGGAGCCTGCTTCTCCCTCTGCCTATGTCTCTGCCTCTCTCTCTCTCTCTCTCTCTTTCTCTCTGTGACTATCATAAATAAAAAAAAAAAAAAATCTATGTTAATAATCTGTTAAATTCTTGAGAACAGGGAATTGTCATATTCATTTGTTTGTCCAGCACTTATAAATATGCTGGAAACACACCAGGCCCTGACTAGATATCTTTTGAACTAATGTTGAAGAATGGACTGACAAGGACACATTAACTAATATTTTATCATTATATGAATTAATATAATATCAATTCATATTAATATTGAGGGAGATTTTGATTCAGAGTAATGGTGAATTTTACAGGGAATATTCACTCTTTTTTTATTTACTCTTTTTAAAAATATTTTATTTATTTATTCATGAGAGACACAGAGAGAGAGAGAGAGGCAGAGACACAGGCAGAGGGAGAAGCAGGCTCCATGCAGGGAGCCGGACGTGGGACTTGATCCCGGGTCTCCATGATCATGCCCTGGGCCGAAGATGGTGCTAAACCACTGAGCCACCCGGGCAGCCCAGGAATATTTACTCTTGAATTAAGGCTTGGATTTGACACAACAGACGAGTTGCAAACCTTGTTGCTGTAATTTTGAAGAACAATCCATGTAACAATTAAAATTAAGCATTTGGAGATTTTGAAGTGTGAGAAAGTTGTGTAGAGACCTGGAAAAGAGTCTACAGCAGCTTGTTGATATGAGCAGGATAAAAACAGATTGTGGCCTTCATTAGAGTTAAATAATGGGGTACACATTTTGCTCTCCTAAGTAGAAAACTGCTTTCTTAAATTGTTTTATATGGTTTCTGTGATAGTATATGTTCTTTTATTTTATTTTATTTTATTTTGATAGTATATGTTCTAAAGTGAATTTAAAATAGCGGTTTTAAGAAATAATTCAGTTTAACTTTTTTAATGAATTTGTATAAATTTAGAAAAAAAAAACAGTGGATATGAAATGATACAGTCCTAGCATCCCCCAGCTCCATCTTAATTTTCAATGATTTGGGAAATGCAAACCTAGCTAGCAATTATGCCTATTAGAGAGAGGATGGATGGAATTAATATGCATTTACCCATAACTCCCCAAAAGAGGAGAGGTTGTTCAAATTAAATCAACTTTATTTAGTCCTTTAAATATAACGGGGACTTAATAGCATATAGATGTGTGTATTAATTTTGTCTTTATCTTAAAGTGTGTTTAATTGTGTCACCCTAATTTTCATATGATTTGGAAAGCAGTAGAAAGAAAAAGAGAGGAAAGAGAAGGACGTTCGTCGGGCTATGGCCCTAATCACAAATTTGTAAAATAAATAAAATCATCAAACGCTCATGGTTGTTAACATTTTGTTGAGTCTGGGCTGAAGACGTCAAACCATTAACATACACTGAAGGAGAATTTGTGAGTGATATGGCCAGTGATGGATTTACTCTTCTTTTGTGCTCAGGTTTGGGGATGTGGACCGTGGAAATGTACCCCACCCCCTGATCCCCACCGGGTGACCTGATGAAAGGTAACCCCAGCAAAGCAGTACTACTAACAGTAAGTTTGAGTTAGTTCCAGGATTTCACTATGATCATTAAAATTGGGTACAACTTGTGACCTTACTGTGAATCCTAATTTAAATGTAATCAGAAATGTGTAAAGCTTTGATTTCCAAAGTTGCCAACATGTTAAACTTACTTGATTTCCAGTCACTACATTTTTCAAACCAGCTGGGCTACAGTGAAATTATTTTGTGTCCCTGCTGGGCCATAATGAAATGATTTTTCACCTGGTTTGAAACTCATGCAGATCCAGACGAAATTGAAACTGAAGTGAAATGTACTAGGTGTCAACCATGGGAACCCAGTGCCAATATATATATATATATTTTTTTTTTCTTCCCAAAGTGATTGCTAACTGAAGCAGCAGGCTTCACACTATATAATCTCAGCAGATTTACAGCAGGAATTAATCTCATAGACTATTTGAGGACAAATGGGCACCGTGTTTAAAAAAAAGAAGAAGAGAAGAAGAAGAAGTAGGGCTGATACTAATTGTGTTGAATTAAAAGGATGTCGACTATCGATTTTTTAGGTTACAATTAATGTTGGTGGTAGATGTGGCTAAAATTATCATGAGTCACACTATCACCCTCAGTTTTCTTATTTTTTCTTTTCTGCTTTATAACTTCTATTTGTCAATTTGCATGTCACATGCTTATAAAGTGACAAATTAAGATCCTTGAATTAATATATTAAAGTTACTAGAAATTTTATTAGTTTGCTTGAAATCTGAGACAGACGACCTCAGAGACTGTTTCTATATGTTGAAGAACACTGAGCAACAGAAATGACAACATTTCAGATGTTGTCATTTCTGTTGTAGATGTGTTAATCATTGAGAAAATTATTTAGGGTTAATATTATAAATGTTGTTTAAGAAAAAAAAATAAATGGGGGTGCCTGGTGGTTCACTTGGTTAAGCATCTGCCTTTGTCTCAGGTCATGATGTGGGGAGGGGAGCCTGCTTTTCCCTCTGCCCCTCCCCCTGCTCATGCTTTTCCTCTCTCTCAAATACATAAGTAAAATCTTTAAAAAAAAAGAAAAAAAGAAATGACAGTTCTGAATATATATCATGACTTTAATTTATTGAAATACTTATTCTTGTATATAGTTTCCTTCCCAATTTTAAACAAAATGATCTGATTTATTTAGCTTAACATTCTTCTTCACCAAGCTAGCTGAATAGAAAAGTATAAAGGAGAGTGTTTAATTATTAAAATGTGGCTGACTTCTCCAGCCCAGTAGCCATGAACAATATTGCTTTGCCATATGCTCCTGCCTCACTAGGTCAGGTTCCCTCAGCGTTACCTTAGCAGAAGCATCCACTTTGAGTTAATATCCACCTATAATATCCCTCCTCCTAGCAGCAGTGATAGTTTTGTACAAGTGTATCAACGTTGCTTTCACTGTTCTTTTTCTATGATGACATTCAATACATATTTTGCCATAACAGTTGTCTGGAAAAACAATTTTTACCAATTAATGCATCAGCAATCTGAGCTCTTGCATGCCTGCGTGTGATTTCATCTGTGAGAGACACTAGGTGAGCAAAGAAAACGACTACCAGTGGGACTGAGACATCTACAAAGACACAAAAACCCAAAATGCCCAAAGAAACATGGCTTGTAAGGAGGAGTCATACTCATCCACAGCTGATGTTACTATTACTTATCTGCCTTCAGAGAATCTGCCTTCCACCACTTTGCAACAACTCACAAGCTACAAGTTTTCTGGCAGCCACTCTGGCTCTCAACCCTCCCCTGTCTTTATTTTTCCTTGGTCCTCCCTGACTCTTCTGTATTGTTGGACTCTGTCAATGCCTCTTCACAAGATGTATAGGAATCCAAGGTACTCGTAGAGAATGTCCTCCCCATCATTTTCCTTCCATGGGCAAATAGGAGATTGCCTTTTTCACCAGGCTTTCCCTAGTAGATGGGTGGTGGGAATGTCTCCTAGGGCACATTTGGCTACTCCAGGAAGAGTCTTCAGAGCAGGAGAGGGGATTGAGTGATTGTCTTGACCTCTTCCTCCGAGAGTACATTTATCCTGGTAAATCAACCCTACACTGGGGTAAGCCCTCAGCCACTGATTCAGTTGCTCACTCCTAGTAGTGTCATTGGCTTTCTCAGACGTGAGATTCTACTATGCCAACGAGTCTCAATAGGATACTCTTCCGAAGAATGTCAATTTAATAATTTGCTGGAACGATGATAACTCGGACATACTAGATAGTGTCACCAGCTCAACAGAGCATTTGCCCCCATGCAGATTTTCTATATGTGTCATCTAATTTGATCGCAGATTAGAAACTGAATAGGAATTCAAATAAATAGGACTTGATTTTATCTCTTTTTTTATTGTCATTAATTCTGATATTTTCATAACTTGAGCTGACAAAAGATGTAAACCTATCAAGTACACAGGAGAATCTCCTTAGGTAGATTTGTATTGATACTGCCAAAATTTGGCTCTATAAATTTCCTTGTCTTTTTTACAGTAGTTAAGGAGCTACGTTTTAAATTGAATACACTCTTTTCTTTATGTATGTAAATACATTCAATACAGACCAAATCCAATTGTTTTATGTTTTGCTTTTTTTTTTTCCATTTTAAAGCTATAACTGTTTGGACTATTATCTGATAACCTTTTAGCTCAACATTTGAAAATTATCTTATGTCGCATTTTTGGTATCTTGAGAATTTTACTCTCTCTCCCATCATTCTGGCTGTAATTACTGGTGAAATTGTTCTATTTTTTATGTTAATTTGGCATTTTTATGTATTTATGTTCGTAAAATTAGGTGATTTTTTTCTAATGAGTAATACATTTTTAAAGATTTATGCTTTATATGTATATGTCTATAATATGCATCATATATATATTATATACATGAAACTTCTCTCCTAGAGTATAATTTGCCATTATGTTGATTATGCTTCATATGGTGTAAAATGTATTTTCAATGTTGCTTTCAAATCTGTAGTGTATTTCCTGTCTTGTCTGTTATCTTCTGCTTATTAACCACTTTCGACTCAGAGATCATATAAGCATATATATTTGATTTAATATTTATATTTATCATTTAATTTCAAGAATTTATATTGGAATGTGAGTAAAAAAGTAAAATTCTCAACTGATTTTCCACAAGTATTTTAACTGGAGTTCTACCAAAATTAACTTATTGTTTCTTTCTCTATTACCTTAACACCATATTACAATCAATCAATCAATCAATCAATCAATCAAAACAACTCCAGGAATGCCTGAGTGTCAGTTAAGCATCCTACTCATGATTTCTACTCACGTCATGATCTCAGGGTCATGAGATCTAGCCCTGAGTAGAGCTATGTGTTGGGCATGGAACCTGCTTAGGATTCTCTCTCCCCTTCTACCCTCCCTGCCACGTGCATGCTCACTCTCTCTCTAAAAAAGCAAAAATGAACAAACAATAAACCCTCCATGTCACCTGATAAATCATAATATATGCCATATATGTGAAATAACTTGATAACTTTGAGAAGTGGCTTTAATCCCATATCTTATAATGCAATTTAATTACATTTTATTTGGCCTATGAAAAAATTTCATAATTTATAAGATTCTTCATCTTTTTATTATATTTCTTTAAATCTGTACTTTATCTAATTCTCAGGGAACTATATATCTCAATGTAAAGTAGGCTTCAAATGAAATACCATATAAATATAATAACTTAAGCAAGCTATTGAAAAATTTATTGGAAATCAGAAAATTTTGCTGTACCTTTTTATAAAAAAATTTCTGCTTGCTTCCCCTTCTTCTCTCTCAAATAAATAAATGTTAAAATCTTTTTTATAAATAATCAAAAAGTTCAGACAGAAATGTATGTACTGCTGGGAAATTCATTTAAAATAGATATTGTAACTTCATATCAATAATATATTGATATAACTTCTATATCAATTATAGAAGTATATTCTATATTCTGAAGTATATTCAATAACTTCTATTGATCAAAAAGGCTATATGCTTAAGAAAACTCTCTACTCCTTGGTATGCATTCAAACAAAACAGTTCTAATGTATTAAAATGTTAAAAACAAAACCAAAATAAATAAATAAATAGTATGTAGTATGTGTTAGTGACAACATATCTACTCATGCTCACATCAATGGGAAATTTTCAACTGCCTCTGTACTGTTCCATCTGGCTTACGAAGTGACAGTTTCCTTTTTCTTTAATCAGAATCTCCACACAAATGGTAAAGATTTAATGTAAAAAAAAACGTAATAGTGAATGGATTTTCTGTGGAATTTTATTGATCAGAAATTAAGAGGTTGGCTTTGCAGGATCACTGCATATGATCCAGTCATAGTGACATGATTGGTTATTGGATATCTCATTGCAATGGGTTGGGTATTGACCATTGAGAATTCTTACTTAGTGACCTCTTGGTGCTGAGTCTACTTTTATTCAGCAAGCTGACCATTTTAAAAAATATTTTATTTATTTATTCATGAGAGACACAGAGAGGAAGAGGCAGAGACACAGGCAGAGGGAGAAGCAGGCTTCATGAAGAGAGCCCGACATAGGACTTGATCCTGGGACCCCAGGATCACAGCCTGGGCCAAAGGCAGATGCTCAATCACTGAGCCACCCTGGTGTCCTGCAATCTGACCCTTGAAATGAAAGACACACTATTGACTTACTTCACTCATATGGGGAATATAAGAAATAGTGAAAGGGATTATAGGGGAAATGAGTCGGAAATATCAGAGAGGGAGACAGCACATGAGAGACTCCTAACTCTGGGAAACGAACAAGGGATAGTGGAAGGGGAGATGGGCAAGGGAATGGAGGGAATGGGGTGACTGGGTGATGGGCACTGAGGGGGCACTTGATGAGATCAGCACTGGGTGTTATACTCTATGTTGGCAAATTGAACTTCAATAATACATATATATATATATATAATTGAAGTTCGATATATATATATATATATATATATAGTCAGTTATAGAATCCTAGCCACAAAAAAAAAAAGAAAAAAAAAAAAAAAAAAAAAAAAAAAAAAAGAATCCTAGCCACTCCACTCCTCCTCTCCTTTATCTATAGTTTCAGGCATCTCCTGAATTTTTCCTTTTCAAAATCCATTTCTGTAATTGTTTCAGGAGAGAAAATTCTCTAACATGAAACTTTCTGTATAGCATTTTGAGAATAATATTTTAATAATACTGAAAGTATCATTTTAATTTTCATAGAAGGCTAAGAATAAAATTTTATTCTTAGAGATTTGAAGATATTTCTCCATATACTTTTAATATACTGTGTTAAAAATAAGAAGCACATTTAAGTACATTATGTATTGTGCATTTATTTTAATTTATTTTAATATTTTATTTATTTGACAGAGAGAGAGAGCACACAAGCAGAGGAGTGGCTGGCAGAGGAGAGGGAGAAGCAGGCTCCCCACTGAGTTAGGACCCACCCCCCAACATGAGGCTTGATCTCAGGACCCTAAGATCATGACCTGAGCTGAAAGCAGACACTTAACCAACTGAGCCACTCAGTTGCCTCAGATTGTGCATTGTCATAATTATATTAATGCTTTAAAAACCTAAATTTCTTTTATTCTAAAGTAACAATATAATTTTAAATATATTTTATATATGATTTTATGTATTTTATTTAAGTATTATCTAAATTTCATATACATTTATATATAGTTTTTACACAGAACAATAAACTCCTCGAGAATATATTGCTTTTGTGATTCCTACAGAGTCCATCCTCTAATTTGGGAGTGTGTGTTTTTTTTTTAATCGAGAAATGTTTATAAATATTTTATTTTTATTATAGCCTACATTTTATTCTTTCATTAATCTCCTTCTGAAAGACATTCTAGAATGTAGACCAGTCATAGATTCAGCTTATTCATCTTCCATAGATATGACCTTTTCCATAATATACTTCAGATCTTTGAAACCTCATACTTTGTTCTGTCAGACATTGACTTTGTTTTGTACTTCACTACGTTGATCGTTAGCTGTGCTTTGTTTTGCTATCTATTCTTATAATTGATTATAGCAAAACATCACATACAATGCCCATAAATAACAGTTTTATTTCTACATATTATCAAAGAACTAGTTGATAATCACATTAGGAAATAATATTGCATACAACAGCATCAAAAATACCAAATACTTAGAATAAATTCAACCAAGATCTGTAGGACCCCTAAATGGAAGATACCAAAGTTCTCTGAAGAGAATAAAAGAACTAAATAGAGTAAATGCAGTATTATATACAAAAGAAATCTCAATACAGATAAGATTTTTATTCTTTCCAAATTGATTTATAAATCCAAGACAGAATTTGCCAAGCCGAAGCTTATTTATAGCCTGTGATTCAGCAGTCACACACGTGAATATACGTTTAAGAGAAACTAGTGCAGAATAGTTCACAGACATTGGAAGAGTGTCCATGGCAATGTATTTCATAACAGCCAATTTTGAACCAACCTGAATGTCCATAGTATCCATTAGAATGGGCAATTTCATTGCCACAATATGGATTAATCTGTACATAACAACAAAAATAATCAGAAATAAATGAAGCAAAGCAGTATGTTACATTTATATGCATTTCAAAACAAGCAAACTCAATCTAAGCAAGAAGTTTGAATGGTGGCTAGGCTTACATCGAGGGAAGGAGCAGTAACACTAATAGGAAGACTAAGGAACTGTCTAGAGAATTTCAGAATTTTTTTTATATCTTGGTCCAGTATTGACTATATATGTGCACACATCTATAAAAAATTTTTCGATGTAGAAAGTCAAAATTTTTATTATTTAAGAATATTTAAAAACTCACTCACCAGACTCTTTTACATGCTACTGGGTAAGGTGAATCTTTAAGAGAAGATTTTAAAATGCGGCATTTGCCAAGTATATTAGTTAATGAATTATGGGAAGTGGCTTTCAGGTAATACGATAAGAGAAAAGCAAGTAATTTAACTAGAATAAAGTAAAGGAAGGTGGATTGGTTCTGATATCTAATTTAGGAAGAGATTAGCAGATAATAACCAGGCTTAGGAGGCACTTAAAAATATTTTGTTGGAACTAGGATCTTTGGCAGTGATACAAAGCACAAACAATTTTTCATTAGAGAAATTTCAAGAGAATAAGCATAAAAGTATATTTTCACTTAAGGTCATGAAATCTTGACAATTATGGACATTCTTTTGCTGTACATGTAGAGTTATCCTTTATTTATCTTTCATTGAAATTCAATCATGAATCTGTATATAATAAAATGACCCTTCTGGTTGAACAGGATAATTAGCCTATGGTAGATTTAATTATCTTATTGAAATAAAAAAATATAAGAAAATCTAAAAACTATAGTGAATACTTTAAAGCTTTATGTAGTAGAGGCACTTGAATTCAACACATTTCATGCTGAATCTACACCCAATTAACAGAGAAACTTAGCCAATCAAGGTATCTTTACTCTCTTTCATTCTTCCCAACTCATGTTGTTGATTGGAGCTATTAAATAGAAATAAAATTTCAAATCCCTCTGTTTCTCACTAAGCCAACTGTTTTTGTCTTATTGAACATCCTTAGTCTTCTTTTTTGCCTGGAAAGCTAGCATAGTTTGCATTTATTTATTTATTTATTTATTTATTTATTCATTCATTCATTCATTTATTTATTTATTCATGCTAGCAAAGTTTCTGAATAGATGTTCTTTTGTAGAGTTCCTGGGTTCCAGACATCCCCTTACACTTTCCTTAAGTTAAATTTCTAAAATGCAAATCTGGTCACTCTTATGTTATTTGCTGTTATTTCCTGCTCTGTGTTACAATCATATGATTGTAATTTATTTTATAACAAATGTGAATATTTCAAAGAAAATAATTATTATAAAGACTAAATTACTTTAGAAATTTATTCATCACCCTCCATTACCTTCTAAATATACCTTACCATTAATATATTTCCTTTGTACATATTTATGTAAATAGTGGCATATTTCTTTTTTTTTCTTTTTTTTTTTTTTAATAGTGGCATATTTCTAAATCAACTACCAAGAGCTGCTATAGGTTAGCATCCATAGGTCCATGAGCTAAGTTTCACAGCCACACGATTGGAGGTGCAATTGAAAATGTTCAGTCTTCCAATTCAATGACTTGTATAGCTAACTTCGATAAAGTAATTTTATTATTATATATATAATAGTAACTCATATTATTGCCTCAGTCACCTAATATCCCCTGAGAACTATACATATTCTTTTATTTTTTTAAGGTTTTTATTTATTTATTCAAGAGAGACATGGAGAAAGGCAGAGACAGAGGGAGAAGCAGGCTCCATGCAGGGAGCTGGATGTGGGAGTCGATCCCAGGACCCCAGGATCATGCTCAGCCACTGAACTATCTAGGCATCCCCATTTTCTTCTCCTTTTTTTAAAGGTTGTGTTTATTTATTGAGAATGAGAGAAAGAGAGAGAGAGAGAGAGAGAAAGTGTGTGTGCGTAAGCAGGGAGAGGCGTAGTGCATAAGCAAGGAGAGGGGAGAAGCAGATTCCCACTGAGCACAGAGCTTATGTGGGGCTCAATCCTGGGACTCCAAGATGGTGAGCTGAGTGGAAGACAGACACTTAGCTGACTGGGCCACCCAGGTGTCTCAGGACTATACATTTTAAATGGTATGTAATGCACCAATAAACCTGATTCCATAATATATATATGTCACTATATTAAGATGCTTCCTGTTTTTATTAACTAATAGCTTACTAAAAAAAAGTATTAAAAGTGATATACTGAGCCATACTGTTGAAGATAATCAAATGTCTATAAATAATACATAATGAGATATAAGAACTAAATCAATACTCACAAAGCTGATTCAAATAAAAATTATAAAAATAACATCTTTTCTTTACAACCGAAAACTAGATCATTTATTATAAATATCAATTAGATCAAAGGGGAAAACAAAATTGAAAAAAAAGAGAAATCAATAATCTGTTAAAATTAAGTTCAAACAATTAGCTACTGCAGGTCAGTTTTGAAAAACAAATCATCTTAAAGAAGGAATGTAAGGCAAATAAAATAACTTCAAACAATAAATTGACCACGTTAAAGACTGAGACTCTTGTCCCAAAATCAAAGATTTAAGTTTTCAACTGTTTTTATCTTAATTCAAGGATTTGAAAATACTATTAATCTTGGGATGCCTGGGTGGTTTAGTTGGTGAAGAGACCGACTCTTACTTTCAGCTAAGGTCACTAGCTCAGGGTCTTGGGATCCAGCCCTGTGTTAGGCTTTGTGCTCAGTGCAGTGTCTGCTTGAGATTCTCTTTCTCCCCCTATCCCTCAGTCCCTTCTCCAACTCTCTCTCTCTTTGTAAAATAAATAAATCTTAAAAAAGAAAATACTAAAAAAAAGAAAATACTAATAACTACTGTTAAGTATATGAGATGTAAGATGTTTGTTTAATTATTAATTTTATTTAAAAATAAATTTGATGATATGCATATGTACTAGTCAGTAATTAATTATTAACAATCAATTTTACAATCCTCTCTAATAGTTTTAAAATGAGAAGAAAGTCATTAGACAAATTTTGGTATGGTTATAATATTTGGTATCAGGAGGTAAATATTAATAGAATTTATTTTGTCAATGACTTTGTTATATTTATTTACTTTTGGAATACAATTATATATTTCAAGATGCAACTTCACCAACTTAACTTGATTATTCTGATACCTAAATTGATTTTCAATATATAATGATGCCAAGGAGTTGTTCATTGCTAATTAGACGTATGTTCAATATGATAATTCCCTTTTGAAACTGGTATGTACTCAGCTTCTTCCTATAAATTAAGCTTAACTAAGTACATTCCTTTGCACTATTGAATTGAGACATTCTAAGCATAGAAATATTAATATTAGCATCTGTGTATATTACTTTAAATTTGTAAAGACTTTTAAGCTTCACAATTATGCTTTGAGGTAAAATCATAAGTGGTTATTAATATGTATTCTAAAAAATCTTATAGATTACCCAATGTGCAAGGTATTTTACATCCATTACTTGCCCAAACAAAAAAAAGTCATAATATTTAATAAGAAAACTTCATAGCTTCGACGTGGATGGAACTGGAGGGTATGATGCTGAGTGAAATAAGTCAATCGGAGAAGGACAAACATTATATGGTCTCATTCATTTGGGCAATATAAAGAATAGTGAAAGGGAATAAAGAGGAAATGAGAAAAAAATAAGTGGAAAATATCAGAAAGGGAGACAGAATATGAAAGACTCCTAACTCTGGAAAACGAACTAGGGGTGGTGGAAGGGGAGGTGGGTGGGGGTGGGGGTGACTGGGTGAAGGGCACTGAGGGGGGCACTTGATGGGATGAGCACTGGGTGTTATTCTATATGTTGGCAAATTGAACACCAATAAAAAATAAATTAAAAAAAGAAAACTTCATAAAATGAAGAAAAAAGTATCTTATGGCATTAATATTGTGTACTATAGTCAGCCATATAATCCTTCACCATGTAGAAGATCATTTGCTTGGAGATCAAGTTGAACTTGGTTACTTTCTTTCCATTAAATAAATGATTTGTATTTTTATTTTTGGGTTAAGACAAAATACTTGATTTAGTATTTGCAAAATGCATTAAACACAGCTGCGGAAATGCATTCTGGGAAAATGGTGAAAAGAACATGATTCCCTTCCATTCCACTATCTTCTAAGATCTCTCACCTTCTAAGTCCAATGGTCGTGAGGCATATGGGCGACCGACTGTAAGTGCAGTCCCAGTTCTGAGGATCTCAGATAGTCACATGAGTTTCTGGAATCTAAGAGAGACCAGATGGCAGAAACAGGAAAGGGAAGAGTGTGTGATGGAAGACATTAGTCAGAAGAGACTTGCGTGCTCAAGTAGGTGAGCATATTGGCCCTCTATTCGGATCCTCTCCTACATCTCAAAACACCAAACAAGTGACCAACAACAAAATCATGAACAAGATGTTTTTATTCCTACTGGTCTCTGTCTGAGACCATGAATGGGAGACTTTCCTCCAGGTATATTAACGGTGAGCTGAGAGCCTGCTTTCTTTGGTAGTACTGGTTCTCTTTCAGAAAGATAATTTGCCTTTACTTACTTCTAGAAGTGTGAACACATAGGGAGGTTGTTTTAAACCTTGCTAAATGGTCAAGTCGCCTAGGGGGTTAAAAAAAAAAAAATCTGTTCCTATTTCCTTTTACCTCTACATCCCAGGCCGTGGAGATTCTGATTTAATGGGTATAAGGTAAAGCCAAATACTCCAATTGTTTAAGACTTCTCATCAGTTCATCCTAATATGGAGTAAATTAAAATTCATGGGGGTCATAATTCCAAATTTGGGTCAAATTTGGGTCATATTCCAAATGCCATGCCTAAGACCATTTTAGCTGATTTAGGAACAAATAATAATAACCTCCAAAGTGGGCAAAAATACTCGCACAGCAGGTGATTAATCAATCAGAGCAAATAGCACACATTTTCAGGGACAAGTAGTTCTCAGAGAAGGAAATTACAAATTGAATAGAAATAAAAGAATAAATAAAGGTTATTTAAGAAGTTTCAATTGTTCCAAACAAATTTTTCTGAATATTTTTGCCAGTTAAGTCATTCAATAGACCCTCATGTGACCATTGTAAAAATGATAATCGTTGATAATCAGAAGGAAATGATTTTCCTCATTTTCTGCAATTCACTTTTCGCTAAAGGCACATTAAATAGGTTTTGCTTACTTGAAGGCATTCATTTCCTTAACCACTTCAGGGGAATGAGATGACTGGGAGAGTAAGAGAATAGGTCACAAAAGCACCTTCTGCATAAACATTTCTGCATTCCCAGTATGCAAGAATTGAGATAGACACAAAGAAAACTTAAACACAGGACCTTTGAGCATTTGAACTAGACTAATTGAAGTTTGCTTGTACAAATTTAATGAGATTTTTTTTTCTTTTTAGAAATTTAGCAGTTAAGAGGCACAAAACATGAAATTAGAGAAAATGAGGGTGCTCTTTTGTCAGGGTTGCAAGAGCCATCTTAAGCTGGTTCTGAGGTTGACTTTTGAAGTCTCTTCAGCTTTAAATCTGTATTCAAAGATGGAACCTAAAGGCATAGGGTAAGAAAAGGAACCAAGTTGTCCTTGTGTTTTTGGACAAAAAATTTGGATTACAAACATCAGGACAGAATTGGGTTGTAAGCTGGCATTCATTTACTCTTCAGTTGGTAAAGGGCTTTAGATTTGTGTCTAGGGACTTTATAGATAAAAGTAATTTCTGAGCTTTAATGATCCTCATAATTTCCAAGTTCTGTTGATCTAATCTGATCACAAATCAAGAAGCAATAGACTATTTCTAATTAATGCATACTCGTTGAACATTTTGTGTACTATAAGACGCATTTTCTACTTAGATACTTTATCAAGAAAGAAACAGTAGTGAATTTAAAATTCTTGGAATATGCATTTGGTTTCACTTCTTGGAAACATTAAACAGTAATATTGGAGGTATACATTGTTTATTAAACAGTATAGAAAAAAAATCACTGAACTACAAATTGGCCCTTTCCTAGGGATATTATAATGCAGCTAATTCAATCATTTTGCTATACCGTTCACTTTTTTGCAACACAAATATAATTGGAATGAAAAATATAACATCTGTTCAAATTATTTATTATTCTACTACAAGAGCCCATATGTCCTTTTAAGTAAAATCATGTACACGTCCAGGTAATTCCTTGCAGAAGCATACTAGTTTCTACCTTCTCCTAAGAAAGTATTCCAAATTTAATTCCTTTTACAACTGTAGTATAAACACAGTCCATGTAATTTTAAGATTTTGAAACATAAATATTTTAGACTTAGGCTATAATCAATCTACTTATACACAGATGTTTTTCAGTGAATTTATTTTACTTAGGAAACAGTAATGAAATATTTCTGCCTTAAAAATAGATACTGTAGTCAACAAGATGGTGTGGTACTGGCACAAAAACAGACACACAGGTCAATGGAATGGAATAGAAAACCCAGAAATGGACCCATAACTATATGGTCAACTAATCTCTGAGAAAGCAGGAAAGAACATCCAATGGAAAAAGAGACCGTCTCTTCAATAAGTGATGTTGGGAAAACTTGACTGCAACATGCAGAAGAATGAAACCAGACCATTTTCTTACACCATACACAAAAATAAATTCAAAATGAATGAAAGACATACATGTGAGACAGGAAACCATCAAAATTCTAGAGGCTCACACATTATCTGTAGAATGGCAGTTATATGGAACAGCTTGATATTGCCATTATGACAATTAAATGAGTTAATATTTCCAAAGTAGTTAGAATAGTGCACAGTCCTCAGTAATATACTATGTAAGTCTATAGTAAATATATAATATAGCTACTCTTCAAAGTTTTATTATTCCTTCTTCCACTTGTTTCTGCACATTTTTTGTCTGTTTTTCCATCTTTCTCAATACTATGTTTTTTTTTCTGATTTTTTAAAATATGGTTTGGCCTTATATGGCCATGCCAGCACTCAATAAAGACAGATCAAAATCACATTGGGGATATTGATATTGACTAGTTTAAAATCTAAAGTAATGATATTTCTAAAGGACAGACATCAAAATTCTAATAGTGGTTTCATCAAGTGTGGATGTTACAGATATTCTGCTTCTTTTCTAAAATTATACTGGAGAACATAAAGGACTATCATCAGTTAGAAAGAAACAGAAAAATACACAATAAGCAAGTTTCTAACAAAATGTATTCACTTTATAAAATAAACAATTTACATGCATTTAATTTTATATCTTGAAGTAATACTCTACAATCCATCAATTTTATATAATTGCATTGATAAGTAACATGCTAGTTCTTAAAATAGCATTATTCTAGAGAGCACATAACTAATAAATTGTTATGACACACAAAAAATGAGGGTCATTCACTTGTGAATTGTAATACATAAATGTCTCAAAGCCTAATTACTGGAAAATTACAGTAAAAACGTTCTGTATATACATACACATCACTGTAATGAATTGGCTTGCCAAATAATTCACAACAAATTAGGTCTGTAAAGATGAAATTAATCTAATTGGCATTCATAAATCAAAAGAAAGAATGACAAAAAAAATCAAGATAATAACTCAGTATTGATAATGTCTTGATACTGATAATGAAGACTTTCCCCTAAAATTGAAAATAAACCATAAACAGGTAGTCAGGCACGATAGCAACTTGGCAATGTTGCCAAGTTATATGTCTCAGCCAGCTATATTTCATATTTAGTCATTCTTCATCATTTGTGGTTTCTATATTTGCAAATTTGCCTATTAAACTAAAATTCACATCTAACCCCAAGATCAATACTCAAAGAGCTTGCATAGTCATTTGAGGACATAAGTAGAGAATCAAAAACTTTGAGTCATCCAAAGTCCTCATTCCCAGTGAGGCAACCCTCTGGTCTTGTTTCAGGTCTTATACTATGAACTTAGTGTCCTTCTCATGATCTATCTAATGCCACTTTTCCATACTTTTGGGCTTTTTGCTAGTGGTTTTGCTGTTTAAAATGATTTTCAACTATCATGCTAACGGGTTGTATAGTGTTCCTAAGCACAAGAAGTCTGTAATATGCTTTATGGAGAAAATTTGTGTGTTAGATACAATAATTCAGGAATTTTTTATAGTGCTCTTGAATGTGAGTTCAATGATAATGAATCAACAACATGACACGTCAAGAAAGAAGGAAAGAAAGAAAGAAAGAAAGAAAGAAAGAAAGAAAGAAAGAAAGAAAAAAGAAAAGAAAAGAAGAAAAGAAAAAAAGAAAGAAATGGAAAGAGAAAGAAAAGAAAAGAAAAGAAAAGAAAAGAAAAGAAAAGAAAAGAAAAGAAAAAAGAAAAGATAAGATAAAAAAAGATAAGGAAGGGAAGGAGAAATTTGCTGATCTGTATATGAGGTTGCTCCAGGGAATGCTAAAGTAACATCTACAGTGCATGATGAAGCTGTGGAAAAGATAGATTCTAGAATTTTAAAAACAAAATTTCCAATTTTGTGTTAAATCACTCTTAGAGGAATATATATGGTTCTCTATATTTGTGAATTAACAAGGTGATAACGGGTTTAAAAAGTTTAGTAGACATCATTGTTATCAGGCTAAAATCCAAAGAAATTTTAGGACATGTTACTCAAGGTCAGGAAAATGTTAGGAGAGGAAGACTGATATATTATGATAAAGAAACACTGTGTCCAGTGAATTATTTGTAAGAACTATATATTAAATAAAATATCACTTAACAGAGACACACATAAAACAAGATTATTTATTGATCAGTTAACAAAAATGTTGTGGCCAGAGCTTGCAGGAAATTAACCCTCTATATATTCCAGGAACAGTGGTGAATTATTCTCTAGTTCTATACTCTTGTTATTTCCTTCATCAGGCTACTAGCTACTATTTACCATTTAGAATTATAATTTCATACCTAAATTAAGAGGAACTATTCTTCTCAAAATTTATTGCTTGATACCTGGGATTAAAATAACTGTCTCTTAGTTATCTCTGGCCACTTCCTTTTTATCTGGCCCAGCTAATCAAAAAATAGCAGCTTATTTATTTTTTAAATGCAGTGAGTATAAAAAATATTTTACCCTGGTTACTCTTTCCTTCCAGAACCTCAAATATTTATAAATTATCAGCTTGCAGGATACAGTATCAGCTATTTAAAAATTGTCTTTATTCTATCTCCATCCCATCCAATCTTAGTTCTCACTTGTATACATGTACATGCATTTTCTAATCAAGTGTTATGTTTTCTTTCCTTTTGATAAACTTCATGCCTTTTCGTGTCTTGAGTTCATTCATGTTCAAATCATGAGTGAAACTCAATAACAAGCATCAGGGTAGAGAAGAAAAAAAGAAAAAAAAAAAAAACAGGATGAGAACATCTTCCAGGCGTGGTTCTGTAGCCTAAAGTCAGGACGTCCAATATATACAGCAAAATGAGCATTGCAACCATCACTTCGGTTTTTCAGAAGCTCTATTATCAGTGTAGGTAAACCAAATAGGTAGAGTTTATGAATGATTTATAAATGTATGCTGTTAGTAATATTTTTAGGAAAGCATTCTATACAAAATAGCCAGTTCCTGGGAATATAAGAACAGTCATCAATGATCTAAAGGAAGGAAGAAGTACACTTACTGGAATTTCAATACCAACAGGAGAGACAAATGTGGACTTCTTTACCTATGATGCTTCCTTGACATAAACCACACATAATTCAGGCCAAACATAACTTTGATATATTACCAGAGTATGTGCTTATCTTATGGTAGAACCAACGGAAAAAGAGGGGGTAATGTATACACCAGGTGATAACCTGCATAAATTCACCAGGTGAATCCAGGTGATTCACCAGGTGATAACCTGCATAAATATAATCTATGAAGTTATTTGGTTATTTTCTTATATTTTATGTTAATTACTTTTCCTTTTATAGTTGATTTGTGTTTCTTACCATTTAATAGTATCAACAAAAAGTAAGAAATCAATTGTACTTAAATAATAAATTAAGACATGAGCTTTGTCTTAAATTCAGGAAATCAAATATATATATATATATATATATATGTATATATATATATATAGTTTTGTTGTTGTTGTTGTTGAGAAAGAGTGAGTGCCTAGGAGAGTGGCAGGGGAAGCAGAGAGAAAGGGAGAGAAAGAGAATCTCAGGCAGAGTTTCAACAGGTTCTACTCTGAGACCCTGAGATCATGACTTGAGCCTAAATCAAGAGTTGGACGCTAAACTGACTGAGCCACGTAGCTGCTCCAAGAAGTCAAACATATTAATCTAAGGCTTGTTGAAGAACATTAAAGCTTTATAATTTTAAAAGCATTTTATTTTTGAATTCTAACAAGTTTTTTAAAATATGCATGTTCTATGCTTATGAAATTTTCAAGAGTGGAAACTTTTCTTTTATTATCATTCTTTAAAAAAAAATAAAATCCTTAAAATCCTTCCAGAGTTAAAACCATATCATTCTCTGGCACTCCCACAGAAAACTATAAATTTCTGTGTTTTTCAGTAGATTAGAGAGGATACTACCATATTTGAATACAATAGTGACCATCCCTCTCTTCCTCTTCCTCTTCAGAATTTTGTGACAAATAATAGCGTATTTTGTATTGCTTAGGAATCAGCAAGGCATTCTATTTCATCATTAATTCATTCAGCAAGTATTTATTGAGTTACACTATATGCCAAGCACTGTCCTAGGTTTGGAAGATCCATCATTGAACTAAACAAACAAATATCTCTGCCCTTGTGGAGTTTTAATTCTATGAATACCACCAGAGAGATAAAAAAAGCAAAACTATATAAAGATATAAATAGTTCATATATATATATATATATATATATATATATTAAAAAAAAAAAACAGGACAAGAAGAAAGTGTGGTTTAAAATGTACCCTAGAGATCCTGAATAAATATTTTTTACAATGAGAATTATACTCTTTCCACCCACATATTGGCTTTTATTGGCAGCTCCATGATTTATATATGAATGAGTATAGATTTTGTTTAGATCAGTTCCATTGTGTTACATTTCTGGAAAAGTATAAAATGAAATCCAACCATAGATTATATCAAATTTATGAATAAATCATGAATAAATATTGCCTTCTCTTAAATAAAATACACGCAGACATACAAATATATGTATATAAATTTTGTATATGTGGACATAAATTTGTAAATACATAATGGAAAACATCTAATGCATTAAAACTGCAATTTTCAAAGCACTACTTATAAAACATTATTTTACGCAACTTGCTTTATAAATAAGAAAAATACATAACCTCAATACACTTTAATCAGTCACAAGACTCAAAATGGTTTTTAGAATCTGCTTATTTTCAGTCCTTTCATTTATTCAAGGAATATACTTTAAATAATATGCTATGTAAGAAGAAATTATAATCTGAAAGCTTGTTTTTTGAGTTCACTTTTAAAAGCTTTTCAGCATTGGAAATCATAATTGATAATTAATATACTCAAATCCATTCTTCAGACTCCAGTAGTGGAAATGGTTTTTGCTCGAATGATTATTCATGTACAGTTCACTAAAGTGGATGATGTGAGAAGAGACAGGAAGAGACCAAGTGAGAGTACAAGGAAGGAAACATTTTAATTATGGCAAAATTAAAAAAAAATGAGAGAGAAATGGGCTTACCTAGTCTTTCTTTGGCACTTAGTATAGTTTTCATAAATGTATCTTGGAGACATGATCCATGAAACTACAAGTGCTGGATGTATCAAAGGGTTTCACAGAATGGGGCTTTTGAATGGTACCATATCTGAACCGCTGTTCTGGTGTATGTGCAACTTCTTCTTTTATTCAAAAAGGTACAAGTCTAGAAGGAGTAATTATGGTTTAATTATATAAAAGCATAATGGGCTTTACTCTGTTTATGATTCTGATTATAGTGGCCTCACGGGTCTTTGTTATGACAATAAAATAAAAGTGTAAATGGTTAAAGTCACTTAACCCATTGAGCCCCATGATTCAGGAAATCCAATACAATCTAAAGATCATCCCATGACCAGTTTATACTTGAAATTCAATCCCCAGGAGAATTTTCACGTGTAATTGTACTTTCCATCTCTTCAAGTGTTAATAGTGAGCAAACTCTCGATGAATTAAGATAATTCATATCAAAGATGGTTTGTATTATATATAAAACTAAAACTCAACTTTGTCCATTATTGTGACACAAAATTGTCCATGAAGCCTTCCTTGCTTATTATCTTTAATTCATGATGAATTTGCTGTACAGGAGAGTAAAATATTTATCCCCAATATTAATTATGTGACAATTATATATATTAGCTTGTATAATTTCACATTTTAACTAAACACTCATACTGCTATTTAATTATTGTGTATACATGTTTTGTCTTTACAACTTGAGTGCAAGATCTTAAGTAAAAAACTTTTAGATCCTCACATGGTGGGTCCAGTACCTTACGGGCAGTAGAAAAATAATGATTGTTGCCTGAGTTAACTCTGTGTTTCTCTTCTAAAGCAAGAAGTTCATTTTAGGTGAAACAGTTCTTTTTGTCAAGGAGCACTCTTCTACACCTGTGGGACTTCAAGGAAAATGAAACAGATAATATAGACAGCTTACCCAATGATAAAACCAAATGAATGCTTTCTTTTTTAAAGATTTTATTTATTTATTCATGACAGACACAGAGAGAGGGAGAGAGAGAGAGAGAGAGAGAGAGAGAGAGGCAGAGGAGGGAGAAGCAGGCTCCACACAGGGAGCCAGATACAGGACTCGATCCCGGGTCTCCAGGATCATACCCTGGGCTAAAGGCAGATGCTTAACCACTGAGCCACCCAGGAGTCCCAAAACCAAATGAATACTAACATTTACCACATTTTCATTTTACTATAGAAAATATGCTTTATGTATATTTTATTTAACGTTCCAAATGTTCTTGGTAGATGCTTTGACCATGCTAGTGTACTAGTTGAATAGACCAAGAACAGTTGAAGTGAATTCAAGCCACTTGGCTAGGGTCATCTGATAAGTAGTGAAGATATGATTAAGAACACACAGTCCAGGGGATCCTTGGGTGGCGCAGCGGTTTAGCGCCTGCCTTTGGCCCAGGGTGCAATCCTGGAGACCTGGGATCGAATCCCACGTCGGGCTCCCGGTGCATGGAGCCTGCTTCTCCCTCTGCCTGTGTCTCTGCCTCTCTCTCTCTCACTGTGTGCCTATCATAAATAAATAAAATTAAAAAAAAAAAAAAGAACACACAGTCCAGAGTTTCAAGGACTGCACTTTTGTGCACTGGGTTCTGTTGTCCATCATTAGTGATGGAATCTTAAAAGTGAATCCAAGTCTATCTGACAAACATTTGTGATTTTTCATCGGTTGTCTTAGGTTGATGGGATTTGAAATTTGATTTTAATGCTTTTTAAAAAAATATTTTCACTGAGTATATTAATAAGAAAAGGCAATCCAATAAACAAAACATTTATAGTATAATTACAATGAAAATTATGTCTTTAATTTTGATATTTTTCTTTGACCAATTAATATACCTTGAAATATATTTATGATATTAGGGACATGCTTATCTAAAATGTAATAGTAACTAAATTAATATTAAGGTAAATAGTTAGATGGAAGATGAGAATATCAGTGAAACTGGGCTGCTTTCTTTGTATATAGATTTGCTTCCTTTACTCTCTAGACCCAGGCTATAAATGAGGGTAGCATTTATTGACCAAGTGATATGCGTCATGAACTGCTAAAGGTGTTTTAACCTCATGCCCTTTAAATCCTCTCACAATCCTATATTGTATGTCTTAATACAGCCACTCTATCGATAAAGATAAAGAAGTTCACAGAGGTTTCAGTAATCAGAACTACTTATCAGAAAACAGGATTTAGGGGCCCCTGGGTGGTGCAGTTGGTTAAGTGTCCAACTCTTGGTTTCGGCTCAAGTCGTGATCTCAGGGTTGTGAAACTGAGCCTCCATCAGACTCCATGCTCAACAGGGAGTCTGCTAATTTTTTTTTTCCCTCTCTTTCTCTCTCTGCCCCTCCCCATGCTTGCAATCTCTTGCTCACATGTTGCTTGAGAATGAATAAGTAAATCTTTGAAAAAAAAATAGTATCATGTAGCTTCAAATTCCAGATGTCTTTATATACAAAATTACTTCTCTACAGAACACATCAGAAACTGAATATTTGGGACACCTGGGTGGCTTAATGGTTGATTTATTTATTTAAATAAATAAATTTTTTAAAAATCTTAAAAAAAAACAATATTTGGCTAATCTAGTTTCTTACTGATTACACTAATGATGTGTTAGTGTTCTGATTTCTCTAATTTTTACTGAATATTATTTTGGTGGATTTCTTTTTTTTTAAGATTTTATTTATTCATGAGAGACACAGATAGACACAGGCAGAGGGAGAAGCAGACTCCCTGTGGAGAGCCCAATGTGGGACTGGATCCCAAGACCCTGGAATCACAACCTGAGCCAAAAGCAGATGCTCAACCACTGAGCCACCCAGGTGTCTCTTTTGGTGGATTTCAATCACAGAAACTGTGTTGATTGAAATGGTTTTGGAAGTCATATGAACAATGCTTATTTAGGTGGTTTTGACTAGTATTATAAAGTTACGGCTAGCTGTTCAATCATTCACAGTTGTGTAGAAAGGTCATGTTTATGATGTGGTGTGCATAATTCAATTTAGATGTGATTTAGGACCAATCAAATATTTTAAGTAATTAGCATTTCTTCTCTATTGCAATTAAATAATAAACCATATATTCCTTATTAAAAAATCTGAAAACACGTCGGCATTCTCAGTTGTAACACTTACCAGGCCCATAATCTTTGGTAAGTTATTAGCCTCTCTGTGTCTCGGTCTTCTCAGCTATAAAATAGGCCAAAAATATTCACATCAAAGGGTTATGAATATTAAATGTTTGTACATGTAAAAAAAGGCAAGATAAAGTCATACACATAGTCAGAGACTGATAAGTATTAGTTATAGTTAAAAAGTTACTTCTCACCTAACTCTTGATAAAACACAATGTGAGAGAAACAGTGAATACTCTTTTTAGATTAAACAGTTTAATTTTCTCATTTAAATGCAGGCACTTTATTTTTTAAAATAAGATTGTAGGTATTTATTCTATTGCATGCTTTGTATTAATCATTATTGTAATCATATTATAATTTAAAAATTAACATTAGTTATGTATCTAGTAAATTCCATGCAGCATGGAGGTTTTATGTTGTTTACTTTTCCCACTAAGCTAGAATACTTATTGACTAAGAGATTAGTATACCAATCACAATACACTCATAAATATTATCATTTTTTATTAAATTATAACAATGAAATTTAATTTTGTTGGTTTTTTGAAAGCTTGCTAAAATTGCTTTCTAGGTGCTTTATGGAACTGCTTATTAGCTTCTGGAAAGAATGCATAGAGATGTGTGTTGCTTACATATGATCTTTCCATCATCATTAACTATGGCTGGGTTAGTGGCGATTGTTATTGAATTGATGCAAAAGATATGTAAATATCTTTGTCATCTATTATCGAAACCTTAAATTTAATATCATGATATCAATGAATCCATTATCTTCATTAGGTTTTTGAGGTTAAGTATTGCCATTTTTCCAAAAATAATCAAAATGATAAGTTAGATATTGTTTTAATTTGTATCAACAAATAATCATAAGAGATTCTTGGGGTGCCTGAGTGAGTCACTCAGGATGCCGATTAAGCATCTGCCTTTGGCTCAAGTCGGATCCCAGAGTCCTGGGATCATGCCCTCCTTCTGGCTCCCTCCTCAATGAGGAGTCTGCTTCTCCCTATGGTTCTCTTCCTCTCCCTCTCACTGTTCCTGCTTGTGCTGTTGCTTGCTCCCTTGTCTTATCTCTCCTAAATGAATAAATGAAAAATCTGGAAAAAAAAAAAGAAAAAAGAAAATTCTTCACAACAAATAATCTAAAAAATTCTGATAATCAGAACTAAGAACTAAGCATTCACTGTCTTAACCTGAGTAACAAAATGTCCCCAGAAGTTTGTTTTTATTGATGATGTTCCAATAATATCATGAAGTAACATGATCTACATAAGTGAGAAAGATTTCCCTTGAAATAACAAAAAAATTCAAGTAAAAAATATTGTAAGTTTATTATTTTGAATATTCAATAGTTGGATATTTTGAGGCCCACTGTGATTTTTCATGTTCTGACATAATGCCTTTTGTTAAACATACTTTAGAAAATGAAGTCCCTTTAGTAATCACTTTATTCAATTCTCTTCACATATTCCATTTGGGATATCAACATACTCATGCATAGTGAATAGTGCAGATTCATAAAAATTTTAAATTAAATACCATCTCCCATTATCTTCTACACACACTAAATGTGTATCTCTTATTTCTCTCTAAAATGGGATTAGTCATGAGACGTTTCTACATTTAATCCGTCCAATGGATAAAAGATCCAATGATCATGCATTTTTTATGTAGTTGAATACTGTCATTTGAAATTAATTACCAAAGGCAATGCTGTAAATTTTATAAAATTTAAAAATAATCAGAATTGTGAATTAAGGAGACCTTGCATCACCAGATGTAGCATTAGTACAGTGGCAAAATGGCAATCAATGAATAGTAAAGGATGCTTCTAATATCTAGTCCTAGAATTCCTGAAAACTGTTAAATTTGGAAATCTGTTTCCTAAACATAATTTATTTTTTTAATTAAAGTAAATTAGCCTACTACTTTCAGGTGTACAATATAATGATTCAACCATCTATACATTGGTCATTGCTCATCATGAGAAGTGTACTCCTAATTGCCTTCACCTATTTCACCCATCCCCTAACCCACATCCCCTTTGGCAACCACCAGTTTGTTCTCTATATTTAAGAGTCTTTTGTCTTTTGTGTGTTTGCCTTTTTTTAAAGATTTATTTATTTATTCATTCATTCATTCATTCATTCATTCATTCATGAGAGACACAGAGAGAGAGAGAGAGGCAGAGACACAGGAGGAGGGAGAAGCAGGCTTCATGCAGGGAGTCCAACTTGGGACTTGATCCCGGAACTCCAGGATCAGGCCCTGGGCTGAAGGCAGGTGCTAAACCGCTGAGCCACCCACGGACCCCCATTTTTTTTTTCTTGTTCATTTGTTTTGTTTCTTAAATTTCACGTATGAGTGAAATCATTTGGTATTTGTCTTTCTCTGACTAACTCACTTCACTTAGCGTTATACCTTTTAAGTCCATCCAGGGATCCCTGGGTGGCGCAGCGGTTTGGCGCCTGCCTTTGGCCCAGGGTGCGATCCTGGAGACGCGGGATCGAGTCCCACGTCGGGCTCCCGGTGCATGGAGCCTGCTTCTCCCTCTGCCTGTGTCTCTGCCTCTCTCTCTCTCTCTCTCTGTGACTATCATAAATAAAAAAAAAAAAATTTAAGTCCATCCATATTGTTGCAAATGGCAACATTTCATTCTTTTTTATGTTTGACCAAACACACATATATCTCACATTTTTACTTATTCATTCATCCATGAACACTTGCTTCCATACCTTAGTTTTTGTAGGTAATGTTGCAAAAGGTATGCCAATCTTTTCAAATTAGTGTTTTTGTTTTTCTCAGGCAAAAACCCATAGTGGAAATGCTGGATCACATGGTAATCATATATTTGATTTTTTGAGGAAACTCCATATTGTTTTTTACTTTGTTGCATCAATTTGCATTTCTATGAGTGGTACATGAGGGTTCCTCTTTCTCCACATTCTTGCCAACACGTTTATTTTGGTTTTGATTCTAACCATTCAGACAGATATGAGGTGATACCGCATTGTGGTTTGGGTTTGCATTTCCCTGAGGATTAGTGTTGAGCATGTTTTCATCATATCTGTTGGCCATCTGTATTTCTTCTTTGGAAAAATTCCTATTTAGGCCCTCTGCTAATTTTTATTTTTTTATTTTATTTTTATTTTAATTTTTTAATATTTATTTATTTATTTATGATAGACATAGAGAGAGAGGCAGAGACACAGGAGGAGGGAGAAGCAGGCTCCATGCTGGGAGCCCGACGTGGGACTCGATCCCGGGACTCCAGGATCACGCCCTGGGCCAAAGGCAGGCGCTAAACCGCTGAGCCACCCAGGGATCCCCCTTCTGCCAATTTTTAATTTATTTGGAGGTTTTTTTTGGTGTTGAGTTGCACAATTCCTTTATATATTGTGAATATTAACCCCCTTTTGAATATATCATTTGTAAATATGTTCATCTACTCAGTAGGCATTCTTTTTGTTTTGCTGATGGTTTCCATCACTGTGCAAAAAGATTTTTATCTTGGTATGGTCCCAGTTGTAAATAGGATTGTTTCCTTAATTTTCCTTATGCTACTTCATTATTAGTATGTAGAAATGCAATAGATTTCTGTATATTATTTTTGTATCCTGCAACCTTACTCAATTTATATGTTAGTTCTTGTAGTTTTTAGTGAAGTCATTAGGGTTTTCTGTATATACTATCATGTCATCTCCAAATAAGGAGCATTTTACTTTTTCCTTTCCTACTTGGATGCCTCAACATGATATGAAAAACCCACAGCTAACATCATACTAAATGGTGAAAAACTGAGAGCTTTCCCTCTAAGATCAAGAATAAGACAGGGATGTCCACTCTCACCACTTTTATTCAACATAGTACTGAAATTCTTAGCCACAGCAATCAGATAAGAAAAATTTAAAAAGAAGACATTTTATTTATTGTTAAGTAAGAAGTAAAATTTTCATTATTTGCACATGACATAACACTGAACATAATCTTTTAAGTTATAAGCTAGTCCAAGAGAGGAGCATAAATAGCTAATACCAGCCCTATCTTCTTAATTAGGGAAGGTTTGCAGCAGATTCTTTGGCATATGTAAAGGACTCATGGAGGTAGGCAGCTCTATCTTTTAATTCATACATTTAGACCATTTCTATTTAAAGTAAGTATTGATGTAATTGTGTTAATATTTAACATGTTTATAACTGTTTTCACTCTTAGTTCTTTGTCATTCTTTGCTCATCATCTTGCTCTGACTTCCAGGGTTTTAACTGAGCATTTTTTATGATTTCACTTTATCTGTTTCCTTAGTGTATCAATGATACTTTCAATTTTTTTAAGTTGCCTACAGTTTTCAGTACACATTTTTTATTAATCTATCTTCAAATAACATTATCTTTCTTTACATTAGCAGTTATTTTACCTTGTAACATTTATTTCCAACCCCTTCTTTCTCTTATGAAGTGTTGGCATGTATTTGACATATCTATTTTATAATCATAGAATACAATGCTATTGTTATTGCTTTAAACAATTATAGTCTTAAGAATTAGATGGCCAAAAAAAAGAAAAAAAGAGAATTAGATAGCCCCATCCAGGGTCCGTGTTTAGAGCAAAAAGTCCTAAACTTCTAAGCTTTTATTAGTCAGTACGCATATACTTGAATATATTGATTGATTGCAAGCACATCAGTTTATATGAGTCCACAAATTCATAAGACCATTTCACTTAATATCTCTTCTCTTCTCACAACCCATACATAATTATTCCTTTAGGATTTTAATTTCAAGAACAAAATTTACCACCTTTCATGTGAGTCTATTTTAAATTCATCTTGTTAAAATTCATCTTCTCATCCTAACCTATTCAGATATTTTTGGAAGCCAATTGTATTTTACAGAATATTTATAAACCCTCAATTTCAAAACTTTGCAAATCAAATAAGTAAGTCTCCTATGTCTCCTAATTTATTAGTGAATATATGTGAAGCATAATTTATAATATATGTATTTTCAAAGACTTATGACCCCCATTCCCTTATCAGCTAATTAAGAGTATCCTTTTTGTTTAGTCGATGAGTCAGTCACATGAACTGTTCAGGAATAAAGTACCTGGTTTTACTGCAGATGACAAGAGGAAGAGGCAGCTTGTTCTGGTGGAAAGGAATAGAATGGGTCCATGAGGTGAGAATTTTAGATGTAGCAAACTATTAAAGCAAAGACTTATTTTGTTGAATTGTTTTGATGTATATATCTTCCTTTTTGCATATGACTAAAATCCACTGTAACAGAATAAAATAATTAGTTCATGGTATTGTAATAATGTGTTATACTCATGGGTTGAATTACAATCATTTTAGTCATCAAGATCACGACTAAACTTTGCTACTTCTTATTTTCCAACTCAACCTGTAGACAAATACCAGACAATAAGAAACTAATTTCAAAATATGCTGGTGATTGTGATATTTCTCATGAGCAAAGCCAAGGCCTTTGATAAAGTAGTGCAGAGATTGTTGATTCAGTGAACCTAAGGAAAAGAAAACATTTTTAGTAATAACTTTTTTTTTTTTTTTTTTTTTTTGCCTCAGATAGGTTGTTACGTTTAGAATAGGATGAAAATCGGGGGTTCAATTCTGTTTATCTAAAGTTTATAATGCCAATTAGATATATAGAAATGAAAATGTATAATAACAAATTGAATATATAGCACTCAGATTTAGGGTAGAGATTAAATAAATTATACATCTGTGAATCATTGTGCTACACACTTCATACATAAATACGTGCGTACATATATTGTCTAATTGAGATTCCTCTAATCCTCACAAGACCCCAGTTAGTTCATTATTTTAATGTCTCTTCCTCTAAAAAAATCTGTATCAATTGAGGCTTAGAGATTTTAAAACCTAATAAAAAATATAACTTGCTTCAAAGCTTATATGTTTATTCTTTATGTTTCACTTATATTTTACAAGGTGATTTTATTTTTCTGAAACGACTTAAGAAGATGTAAGGGGTGTGAGTTCAAGGGGCTTCAGGGATGATCAAGGACAAAAATATGACCACAAGAATCAGAAGTAAAAACAAAACAAAACAAAACAAAACTTTTTTTTGGTCAGGGTTGCATGAGAGGAGCAATCACCAACAGTATGAGACTCACTAGAGGCTGGAGAAGGGTGAGGGGCACCCGGAAGGGAAGATGGCAGGGTAATTCTAAGGGACTGGGGAACCACAGAGGGGGCTTACCCATCTAGGTGATGTACCCAGCAGCATATCAGGCAGTCTTGTGGCGAGAGAACTTCAAAAGGCAGTTGAAGGTGAGGGTTTCATAACTACAAGACTCTATCTTACCAACAGCCAGCAGATCCTGGGTGAGATTTCATGGAATATACAAAACAAGCAGTGTCTACATGGCTATAACCCAACTTGTTTGAACGTTTTGGAAATACTTGCACACATTAAATATTATCGTTTGGCACCAGCAGACTTTTGAGCAAAAGAGTCTTAGCCTGTGGTAAAGAAATAAACAACCAATATTGATTGGGACCAATATGTAGAGGCCATCTTTGGTTCTTTAATAGACGGAAGATAATACCACTTTTTAAGTAATTGTAACGATTGAATAATATAAATATTTTAAAGATAGTTCAGCTAAACAATTGGAAGGTAAAGTAGGGAACTGGAGTGTTGACAGTCATTTAGGAAATAGATACCTCAGAAAAGTCCAAGTTCTATTTTATGCGTACCTTTGTAAAATTATTTTCTATGAATATTATTTCATACTCTTATTTATAAAGTCACCGTCTCTTCTCCTAGTACTTCAACTCAAATCCACCATGTAGGTAATGAATAGTGCTCAGAATGCTAATTATATCATGAGCACACATTAATGAACAGGATAGAATTATATCAGGGCCTATTTTTTTCATTTGCTTTCATTCGTAATGAAAAATTACGAATATAAAATTGGGTAATATCTTTAGAACTGCAATGGATGAATAAATCTATTCTAATACAGTAAGACTCACAGTATGTAATTGAAGCAAAAAAGGAAGTATAATATAGTGGTGCATTTTACTAAGTATACTGTGGCTAATAGATTATTGAGTAACACACCATTATTTTTCAAGAGTTGTAAGAACCAAGACAGGTTTGCAATCTATTTTTTTAACAAGTATGAATACCAGCACACCAACAAACAATACACAAGACATTTCAATATTATAAAATGGCAAAAGCAGGAGAGCAGATAAAGACCACTATTTTCAAATTAAATAATTTTAGCTTCATGGAAAACTTGTGATTTTGTCCTCATTTTTCTCCTTTCATGGTAGACTGGTAAGATTTTATTCATGATCTACCTCCATCACATGTCAGGCAGTCAGTAACCGTGAGTAGAAACCATTAGACCACTGAGTTGCCATCAAGTGGATTTAGTGACATGCATTGAAAGTTGTGCTTCAGCAAGAAATAGCTGTAGTTAAGGCTTTTGGACAACAGTGAAAAATGCTGAAATGCTACTGTTCTTTGAGAACAAAATGTACATCTCAAGAGTTAATGTCACTCACAAAAGGTTACCACGATTGAGAATTAAAATATATCTGCTTCTGTTGCCTTCTGGTTCTCATTAAATATATTTTCTTCTCCTGTTTCCCTCCTGCCCTCTCTCCTTTCTTTCTTCTTCCTTCCTTCCTTTCTGGATTTTTGTCTTTCTTTCATTATTTATTGCAGGTACAAGGTATGAAAGATGTGTATTATATAGCAAATCAAAAATGTATAATTCAAATTTACTATAATTACTCAAAATTCCTTAATTTTCTCTGGAGATTTCATTAATAAAGATGATTTTTTTTTCCCACGGGTCCCAATCAGTACGTATGGAACACTGCTGGAAATTAAAAGAAATAATTATAATTCTCCACATCGCCGAGAAAAAAGAGGTTAGCCTTTTACTGAATATTACAGCAGTTACTTACAGTATGGAAGCTAAAATTGTGAACGTAAAAACAACAGCAACAACAAAAACCAAACATAATTTTGTACTGTAGGTTTCTGAAAGTGAGCTTTATTAGTTTGTTATTAGAAAGCACATGCGATATCACCAGGGCATCCATCAGATCCAAAAATAATTCTCTGCTCTTTCTATTTCCATTCATTTATTCACCATGTATCATGTCCTTGTTCAGGGCAATACAACATCCTCATGATACGTCTGTCGTTTCCCTCACACATTCTTGAGGCGGAGAGGGTTATTAATGAACACTGCGAAATTCAGGCATTCCGATCACAGAGTAAAATAATATTGGAGAAAGGGCAGAAATGATCTAGCATGGCCCATAAATTTGACAAATTTAAGAACTGACAAATACAGCAGTCCAGAAATCATAGCAAAGCTGTCTTTTTATTTTTTTAAAAAAAATCAAAATCCATTCAGTCTTTTCAGTATATTGAATTACTAAAAAGCTAAGATGACTATTTTATAAAATTGAGAGGTTTTTATGTTTGTTTTTGATTTTGTTTTTCCTAAAGAGGCATTGAGTTAAGCAGCTTTAATGGTCAGACAATATAGTAACGCTTTCGATCTTAATGACTGAGTAGCATCCATGCAGGTAGGGATCCTATGAATATACGTACCATGTACCTGATAACCTCATTAAGTCTGTAACAGTGAAAAAACCACTTATATGCATGTGTTTAAGTGCAGTAGGTGGAAAGAGAGAATGGAGGGATATGCAGACTGAATTTTGCCCTCTGCATCACAGGATATTAAACATCATCCCTGACTTCAAGAACCTAGATGTCAACAGCACCTTTACCCCCTCCAGTTTGTGAACCAAAAATGTCTCCAGATAAGAGTCTGGGGTAGAGAATTGTCTCCAGTTGAGAACCACTGATACACACCAACTATTTATTGCTAGTGCCTCATTTGTGGAAAGGAGTGTTAAAGAGAAGGAAGAGGAGGATAAATTAGTCTTTTAAACCTCCTATTTCTGTATTAACCACTTTGACTCTTTTACTATAGTTTTAGTAATTTTTAGTATAGTTTTAAGATGGTTTTCATGTATTATATGCATGTATTGTATCATATTTAGAAATGAGCAAAAAATTAATAAGCACCTAAATGTGAAGGTAAACACAACAAAAACGATGTCTATTTTGCCCATAGATTATGAGGTTCTGTGATAACAAGTATATTTTTCCTTGTCTATTGTTGGATTTCTCTTCAAATAATTTACAGAATAAGGGAAGAATTCTTCCTATAATGTACTATGTCACAAATTTATGTGGGATTATGGCATTTTTGTCTTTCACTAGAGTGAATGCCTCTAGAAGAGGTGGTAAAGGCCAAGAACAAAGACACACAAAAATATACTAGCAAGAAAATTGGGCTTTGTATTATATTTGGAGAAAATCTTGTTAACGTTGTCTTCTCAGGATTTTGCCATTACTTTCCTAAATAATGGGAACATGATGGATAGAGTGTGAATTTCTTTTCTCTATACAGGTACAAAGCCAAATGGAAGGAAGAGTAAAAGAAGAGTAAGACTCCCCTTCCCTATTCCTGGTGCTGCCAGGAAATTATCTACAGTACAAAAATTTTAAATCTTTAGATAACTTATAAGTAATAATACATATTAAAATTCCTTTACCAGATGGTTAGGGGTCCTAAATTAATTGATAGTCTAATAGTCTAAATAATTTCTAATATCTGAATTTGTGATATATGTATATATATATATATCCATTTATTATCCATATATAAAAATGGATATATACATCTATTTTAGGAAATTTCTATATTCATTTTATATTTATTTTTGGAATAGTGATTTATGTATAGGTAACAAAAATATATTTTTGTTAGAGATGCTTCCTATCTACAGAATTAGTCTTGACAGTTATAAGAGAATGATTACAATATTTTCAAGATAGAGTGTTTCCGTCTTTGTTGCTTTCCTTTAGCTCGACTTTATGATAATAATGATGAGCCAGGGACGCCTGAGTGGCTCAGCAGTTGAGCTTCTACCTTCAGCTCAGGGTATGACCCTGGAGTCCCGGGATCAAGTCCCACGTCAGACTCCCTGCATGGAGCCTGCTTCTCCCTCTGCCTGTCTCTCTGCCTCTCTCTCTCTCTGTGTGTGTCTCTCATGAATAAATAAATAAAATCTTTAAAAATAATTATAATAATGACCCAAATATCAATAATAAAAATGGATTCAATAACATGTAGCTATTGGTAATACAAAATTGGAATATAAATTTAAAATATTTACAATTGTCATTGAGCTATTGAACATTCTTTATTATTAATGATATTTCATGAAACCAAAGACTTTCAAATTATTGTGGATTTGTTAACATTAGACAAGAGCTAAAAGCAATGACCCTAAATATAAAAATCTATTTTAACTGCTAATATGTAGTAATTTGGTCATCTCAGTTTGGAGAATGATAAGTCAGCAAGTTTGAAGCCCAGAGGAGACTCTGAGCTGAAAACAGAAATATGAGTGCTCTAACTTTTATACATTTACATGAAAAATTAATCATCTTTGGAAATTCTCCATGTATGCTGTTTTGAGTTTTCAGTAGCTTACTCCTTCATTCAAAGGAATTTTTATTCGTTTGGAAATGTAAGTCAGATGATCATATATCAAATAAAGCACATTCCTTAAGTTACTTAAATGTAGGTATCCACTGTGTCCTCTGGAGATACCTGGCGGTGAATTTGTGATCTAAACTGAAATTGTAACATGGGGAAATAGGCTTATGGCAATTTTATTGTTGAACAACAACTGTGACAGCGGAACAATGCACAGCATGAAAGGGTCGCCAACCCAAAGAGGTATCCAGACTGCATTGGGAGCTGGAGATACGGATACAAACTCTGATACTAACACGCTTGGTGTGAACACCGTCTCTATCACTCAGATCTTTGTGACCTTGGGATAAATTACTTTTAGGTCTTATATGAGTTGTGTAAGACTGCAGTGTCAAAACACCACACCCTGAGTGGCTTGAACAACAGAATTTACTTTCTTAGAGTTCTGGAGAAAAGAAGTCCAAGATCAAAGCGTCCACAGATTCGGTTTCTCCTGAGTCCTCTCTCCTTGGCTTGCAGATGTGTGTCTTTTCGCTGTCTCCTCGCCTGGCAGATTTCTCTGTGTGCCTACATCTCTAGTGATTCTTTCTTGTCTTACAAGGAGACAGCAAGGTCCTACTCTCCAAATAATGGTCACATTCTGAGTTGCTGGGTTTGGGATGCTAACATATGGATGTGAGGGGACACAATTCAGCCCATAACATTTCTCTAAACCTTAGTTTTATTATCTGAAAAAATGGGGATAACATTAGTACTTATATGACAGGATTATTTTAAGAAATTAAATGGGATAAAAAATATATATATGTATGTACATATTCATATATATACACATATACATATATAAATATGTGTCACATAGAGTGACAAGCACATATTAAATCTTCACTAAATATAAATTTTAGTTTCATAAGTATTATTAACATCATTATAATTTTATCTGGATTTGTTTATGCCATTTTTCATAAGGATGATTTCCTATGTCATGTAATCCTTATGTTTTTTTTTTTTTTTCCAGCATTTTTTGTGAGCTAATTGCAGAGGCAGCAAGTCCCATTCACTCTGTTATTTGGGACCATAAAGAAACTGACAACATATTTGCCATTGATGATACAAAAAAAAAATGGGTAATATTTTGCTAGGCAAATGTGTAGTTTTTATTTTTTTTTTTAGAACTTGAGTGTCACGGTTAACTTAAACTACTGTTTTCATAGTAAATAACCACATTAATGATGTATTATTTAAATATAGAATGAGTAAATGTTATTATATAAGTTCAGATGAGAGAGATTATTTAATAATAAACAGTCTCTGAATAAAATAGCAACGTCTTAACATGGCAAAAAGTTCTTTCTCTAGCAACAGAACCGTTGTCAATTGGGTGGAAACACTGGCAGATCTTGTCATTGCAGTAATTTGGGGATCTGGGTTTAGATATCCCAAATTATGGTATAAGAAGAGAAAACTCTGATTAATGCAGTAAATGCTTGGTCATATAACTGAGATGTTCTATGCACTTTTAACTTTTAAATCAGAATTAATCACATGGCTTCACCCATTCTCATGGGAATTAGGAAGTGTAATTCTATTGTCTGTTCAGAAGTCAGAGAGCTGACAATATTTGACTAGTTAGTGAGCAGCATTACTTGCTATTACAATTTCACTCTCTCCGCACTTCATAAATCCAATCCGTGTATTTTGATACTGTCTTTACAATTATAGGACGTATATTCATAGTAAATCACAATTCACACACACATATAAATCCAAGATAAAATACATTACTGTATTACTAAAATACATTACTGAATTACTGTATTACTGTATAAAAATAAATAAATATCAAACTTCTCTAAAGAACCTCTATAAACAGGACATATATGTATGATCTATTTTCAAATTGTTTTCAAAACAAGAAGGTGTAAGTTTTACTTGATGATAGTTAACAAAGCGTCACCTTAAGAATTATTTGTTTCCAAAAGGAGTCATTATAATACAAATTTGTAGCTCTCCAACAGACAGGTAAACAATGATGGATGCTGCTAGAAATAAACTAAAATTAACAAATAAGATTATTGACTTAAATGTTATAATTTTAGTAATATAAATAGACTTGGTTTAAATAAATGACTCATGTAAACTTTGTAATGAAACCATACTGTAATTGAAATAGTCATCTTAAATTAAACATTGTCACTGCTTTCGTACAAGAAAAGCATATTTTAATAAATTGTAATATTTCTTTTCTCTGGAGTCAAAGGTTATGATGATTTTTTATTTTTTTTAATTTTTCTTTTTTAATTTATTATTTAGAAATATTTAAATTTATTTTTAAAATAAATTTAAATAAATGTAAATTTTAAATAATTTAAATTTAAAATAATTGTTTTAATTTATTTTAAAATATTTTAATTTATTTTTTCTTTTTTTAGGAGAGAAGAGGCAGGGGAGAGGCAGGGGGAGAGGGAGAGAGAGAATCTCAAGCTTACTCAATGCCCAGCACAGAGCCTGATGTGGGGCTCAGTCTCACAACACTTAGAACATGACCTGAAAAAAAAAAAAAAAAAAGAACATGACCTGAGCCAAAATCAAGAGTTGGATGCTTAACCCACTGACCCACCCAAGTGCCCCAAAGATTATGATGATTATAATCATGATAAATTAAGTTGGATAATCATTCATATAGTGTTTGCCAGGTATACATAGATTTTGTAAGTTCTGTATCATGTGGTAAAGCAGTATCAATAGCAAGGAAGAAAACTGTGAATGAATAAAAGCAAATAAGAATTCCACATATAAAACTTAAAATATAGGTTTGCAAAATACTTTACACTATTAGGAGTACCTAAAGAGAAGTTAAATGTATTTTTCATACTTTGTTCTACTTTTGTTCTCAAATTTCAAAAAGAAATAAAAAAGAAAACATGAGCCTATATATTATAAAGTGTTGAAAGTATGTGAAAGGTTACATGGTTCTTCAGGGCAAACAAGAGCTCATTGCCTTGTAAGATGAAAAATGCTAGATTTTCCACAGGGATAGTCTCAGAAATAAAGGACAATATTTGAATAAATGAACTATTGTATGTTATTAAGTGATAGCTCTTTATAAATATTATTTCTTTCAAAGGACAATTAAAATCATTTGTGTCTCTACATCAAAGAGCTGAATTGTGACAACTTGGAGAAATTTGTTAATGTAGACTTTTTAAAATAGTTTTAATTTTTATTTTTTTTAAGATTTTATTTATTTATTCATGAGAGGTACAGAGAGAGAGGCAGAGACACAGGCAGAGGGAGCAACAGGCTCCATGCAGGGAGCCCAATGTGGGACCCAATCCCGGGACTATGGGATCACACCGTGGGCCGAAGGCAGATGCTCAACCACTGAGCCTCCCAGGGATCCCTAAAACAGTTTTTAAAATTGAATCTGTTATTACTCTTCATGGAGCAAAATTATCAGCTAGTGATCATATTTAAACGGAATAGGTTGGATGTGAGGTAAATGATTGAGATGAGGAAAAGCTTGTGTTCATTTTCTAATATTTATTATACATTAAAATATTTATTATACATTAAAATAGCTTTGCTTACACATGATTAATACTCAGGCACAAAAATGGAAGAGGATATTGATATGCCCTGAAATATTATTCTGTGTTTTTTAAAATTTTGTAAAGAGTTATTTATTTATTCATGAGAGACAGAGAGAGAGAGAGAAAGAGAGAGGCAGAGACACAGGCAGAGGGAGAAGCAGGCTCCATGAAGGAAGCCCGATGTGGGACTCGATCCCGGGTCTCCAGGGTCATGCCTTGGGCCAAAGGTGGTGCTAAACCACTGAGCCACCCGGGCTGCCTGCCCTGAAATATTCTTAAATAAAATCCATTATGTGTGTCCACTTGACAGCAATATTTAGACATTGTCCCGGACTCATATATTGGGTGTCCCCTTCAAATACCTCGATGTCCTCCATTTCTCTGTCATCTATCAGTCTGTGACTGGGCCTGGCATAGTGTCCTTACAACTTCCAGTCCTACATGAAATGTGTCCCACTTCATGCCCTGAGGTTTGGCTTCCTGAGCAGCCTCCACGGGGGCCCTTAATGGAACACAGAAGAGTAAGGAGGTTGGTCACCTATGTAGATAACCCTCTAGCCGAAAACATGAGAAAGAAGGTGCATTTGTTTCATGGGTTTTCTGTAACACACCACCACAAACTGGAAGTCTCATGCGCAAATTTGTTTTCTCACGGTCTGGAGACTACAAAATTCCCAAATGGAAGTACCCACAGTGTTGGTTTCTTCTGAGGCTTGTGAGGGGGGATCTGTTCCATGATGCTCTCCTAGCTTCTGCTAGGGAAATGCACGTAATGACTTCTTGTTTCAGTGGCACTGACTTCTGTGTCATCACTCAGTCACCTGTACAAATTAATATCCCACAGGTGCAACTGAGACACAGTGCTGAGGAAACATGTCCACCAAACGGCCTGCCGGGCTCTTTCAGGCTTTGTGCTGCCTGGCGTCACACCTTTCCAGGCCTCACTTCTCTCTCTTCCATCTCCATCGTCAACCAGGTAGGGAATTTGTATCTCCAAGGCCAAATGTCACTTTTATCTTGTCTTGCTTAAGCTTTGCTACCTGGAAGGCCAGGCTAATATTTATCTGGAGCCAGAAATGCACAAAAAGGAAGAAAGAATGATGAAGTAAGGCTTAAAAACTAAACATTAAAACCTATTTAGAGGTTGCAATTATTACAATATTAAGACATAGAGCCATGGACGAAAAGACAACTCGATAGGAAATCTAAGGTTCAGGAACATATTCAACTCTATGTATGTGTTTAGCAAATAAAAAGCACGATTTCAAAGCAGTAGAATAAGTTACTCAATTGGTATGTCAAGAGCAATTAATTAACCATTAGGAAAAATATACCCAGTGACATAAACACAACTCTGTGATGAATTATGGGACACTGTTTAATCTGGTGAGTACACGATAAACCAAAGAACCAAATAAAGTAGCATTTGTCATTTTTTTTCAACTGAAAACATTAAATAATATTCTCCAGGGGCACCTGGGTGATCTTGGGGTCCTGGGATGGAGCCCCATGTGGAGTCCATGGTCAGCAAGGAGTCTGATTGGGATTCTCTCCCTCTCCTTCTGCACCCCTGCCTCACTCTCTCTGTCTCTCTCAAGTGAATACATCTTTAAAAAAATATTCTCCAAATTGGAAAATGTGTAACAAATGCGAAAGTCCATTCCGGATGTATAGGGTAATACTTACCAAGAACTTTAAAATATGTCAAACATTTTGAATGAGTGATGTATTTTCAAACGGAAATTAAAGTAGACTTAGGCATTTACACAAAGAAGTACGTTCAGAAATATTTATAAGAGAATTTATAAAATGAGATTATGGAAATTATGACCCATTCATGTATTAAACACCCATCAAAATGATGTAAGGAAAAAATAATATTGATAAGTATTAATTTAATGACATATCATTAAATGATAAAAGTAAATTATAACCCTTATGTTAGTAAGCTTCTCATTTGAGGTAGAACAAATATAGAGATAAATTATATTTAAATATAAAAAAGATAAAAATATTCTTTTTTTAAGATACACAATTCTTATTTTTTGGTGTTCTGATTACTAGTGATTTTCCTTCTTCATGCCAATGTAAATTTTCTAAAATGTGTGACCAACATGAATACATTTCCAATGAAAGAATAAAATTACTCTAATATGATTTAGTGGGTACAGTGCCTGTAAATTCCAATAAAATAAATACAGCTCAACTTTCTTAATGCCAGAATTTCAGAAATACTGTCTGTCAAACATTGGCCTAAGAATGAAGATGAGTGTAGAAGTTGGAAGTAAACGAGAAGACATAGATCTGATGGGAAGTATTTATGCAGAGTGTAATATAATTTTGTTTTGTTTTCCAAATGCTGTCAATGTTTAAAATTATTTATTTATTTACTTGAGAGAGAGAGAGAGAGAACAAAAATGGGGAGGGAGAGGGACAACAGACTCCACTCTAAAGCGGGACTTTATCTCACAACTCGGAGGTCCTAAGGTGAGCCACCCAGGCGTCCCTATAAATGGTCTCTCTAAGACTAACAATATAGCCAATTTTCCCTAAATTCTCTAATTATCACCCACTGGACTGGTAGGGCTCACTCAATAATGTGTTTTTGCTGAGTTGAATTCAATAGAACTATGTATATTCCTTAGTCAGAAAATACTTTTGAATTTGGGGATGAAATCACTTTTCTTGAAAGTCCTTCTTAAAATAAAGGTTTGGAGGGAAATTATGAGAGAAATGAGAAGGATCGTTTTCACCCCCATACAACACTACCCATATAGCTGTAGTCTCTGTCCTAATGAGTTTTTTCTCCCCCTGTCCTAATGCTTTTATGTGGCACAGAAACAGTTAAGTACTGAAACACCAAAGACATTTCAACAGAATTTAAGCCTAGAAGCCATAAATTTAGGACTTCTTTCAGGTAATATTTAACTTACAGTTATCTTTTTTCCGTTTAAAATCAGGGAGATTTATACACTATATCCATCAGGGGGGAAAAAAAGCTAAAGAAAATGTCATTTTGGAAGTCTTTAGAAGGATGGATTCATATTTGAAGAAAAGCATGTCTTCGAAATTCTGCATTTTTATAAGTTTATTCAGTACTATAGAGACAAAAAGTGCTAGATCAAGATAAATAGACATGAATCCTTCGTGCTTTGTGGAATGAACATTCATGAAAATGTAGGTGGTGTGAAAACTGCACAATTAAAAAAAAACCTAGGAGATAAGGATTTGATCATCTTACTAATAATATACTGAATTAGCACAATCTCTGAGTGAGCGTGGGAATGCAAATGAGAGTAATGGGTAAAAGATGGCAATGAGAGAGGAGAGCCATACTCTGGCCAACGACTTCCCCAAATGTGTTAGAAGGAACTATAATCTGGTCCCATATTACGGTGCAATGACATATGCATATGTAAATTATATAGTTATATATTTATATTTCACATGCATGTATGTATGTGTAGATTATGTATTTCAACTAATTAGCTATATGTAACTTTTTTTGCCAAGCATGACTAATTTTACTATTTTATTAAATCCAAAGCTGTAATCAAGCCTCTTCTTGAATTGTTAATAGAGGCATATGTACCGAATAGATCCAATGGACACTTGTGGATGTGAAACTGTGACCAAGTAAATAAATGACAGCCTTGATCAGCACGCTTTCTTCATACTGAAGCCAGGTAACGCTAATAATACATCTTACGTCAAGTCCAATATTGGCTTCTATATTCCCAAGTATATTTCTATTTATTAAGATGTACACTTAAAAATGGCATCTTTTTTATGCTGCCTCGTGATTTTCCAAAATCCAAAATGAGAAACAAATACAACATACATAAATAATCAAAGAAATATTACCGTCAGTGCTATTTATAAGTCAGTGTGACATGTATCCTGCTTCCACTCCTCAATATTCCTTGCGAAAACTAAAGATGGCTATTTGAGTGCCTGCGTGACTCTGCACACATGAGTAGGAAATGAACACATGAAAAACATGAGACCACGTCTGCAAATAATGCTGCTGCTCCATTGTAATTGGTCTCTACACACCAAAGCAGTGTGTGACCAGAGGCAGCATTTAGCCCAAGTCTCTGAAGGATGCTTTTGTTATCTGCAGTGAGGCGAGGGGAAAATGAAGCCCATTTATCAGTGGCTGAGATGAGACTCTAACATGTTTGAATTACCATTTCTGGGTCCTTTCCATCATTTGTTTTATAAAGCACAAGCATCCAGTTCATAGAACCTTATGCTGGAATCCTTTAGTTCTGAGTAACAGATGACAGCTTTGGGGGTGACTGGGACCTGGGGTTGGAGGAGCTTGACATTCTGCATGTATTCATTCTTGGAGTGAATAAACACTTGAGAGACTTTGCAGCTTACAAATTTGCAAATAGAAATAACGAACCCTGCTAATCAACAGCTTTTATTTTCAAATTTGTTCTATGAGTCATGGGATTTGGCATATCAGAAAATATCGAAAAAATATACATATGTATTTGTGTATATTTATTAATTTGACACAGCATATTTACAGGAAATATTTGGCTGTTTCCTTATTATTTGTAAAAATAAACAGAAAACTTCCAAAATAAAGCTTAAATACATATTTAAAAAGAAGGGCGCCTGGGTGGCTCAGTCGGTTAAGCATCCCCCTCCGGGTTGTGAGATTGAGACCCGCTTTGGACTCCGTGCTGGGCGTGGAGCTGCTTCCGATTCTCTCTATCCCTCTCCCTCCCCCCACCGTCTCTCCTTCTCCTTCTTTCTCTTTCTCTCCTTAAATAAATAAATAAACACATAAACAAATAAATTTAAAAACAAGAGGAAATATTTCAAAACCTATAATTACTGCATAAAATAAAATAATAATAATATAAAAATAAAGATTTCCTTTCCAAAAGTGTGGAGGTACAGTCTCAAATATTGATTAGGTTGGTTTTTGTGCTTAAAAGATCAGCTGTGCATTTGCAATCAGTAAATTAGTCTGCAATCTCCCTATTGATAACAAGGGGAAAAGTCTTATCTCACAACGTGTCAAACCATAATTATATGAACATTTGCACCCAGTTAATTTTGTTTGTATTCACTTAGAAATACCTGCTGAGCAGGGATTATCATTGCATTCAGAATATGCCTGATTTGCTAAAAGGCCACAAATGTCACCCAGCATACTAAAATCTCTCAGCAACTGAAGTACATTTAGAAAGAATGAAAATGAGGCATCTTGATCATTTCAAGGAAAATATTAGCTGATTTCAAGTACTTTTGATGCATGAATTAATGCATTGTTTTCAGCTCACCTGGTATTTGAGGGGGAGCGCCTAGATGATTCTTTTGATAAAGGAAGGCAAAAAACGTTTAAGATCATTTTCCACTTACCTGTTTGCAAATCTATCAGTATACCCCAGAATTACCACAATTCTAGGTCCTTATTTGAGATTTTTAAGAAAATGACCTAATTATGCCTTCTATCACACATTTAGTTGCAGAAAATACTCTTTCAGGATAATGACCTAAAGACGAGGTGTACCGTATATCCACATCTTAAGAGAATTTGCTTCTGGAAAGGTCTAGACCCTTGTCTTGACCAAACTCTGTAGTGTTATGAAACCAGACTACAGGAGAGGTTGCACATGGAGAAGGAAATGGGTTGTGCATGAGTAATATGAGGAAGAGTGGACGTTATTTCTTAGATTGTCACAACCCCACTCAAGTCACATTTGGAAAGCATTTGTCTGTTGGTTTTGGCAAAATTCCTCTCTGTGGTAGGTGGAACAGCTCCTGAATGATGCCCACTCTCTAATCCCTAAAACTATGAATGCATTATATTACTTGGGAAATAGAGCTTTGCCATCATAATCAAGGTTGAAGGTTGCTTTTAAGACTTTTTTATTTATTCATCCATGAGAGACATAGAGAGAGGCAGAGACACAGGCAGAGGGAGAAGCAGGCTCCATGCAGGGAGCCCGATGTGGGACTCGATCCCAAGACCCCAAGGTCGTGACCTGAGCCAAAGGCAGACACTCGACCATTAGGCCACCTGGGTGCCCCCAGTTGGAAAATCTTCAAATAAGATCTTAAAATAAGCAATGTCCACAATAGCCAAACTGTGGAAGGAGCCATGATATCCTTCAGCAGATGAACGGATAAACAAGATGGGATATATTTACACACAGACACACATGATGGAATATCACTCAGCATTCAGAAAGGATGAACACCTACCATTTATATCGACATGGATAGAACTGGAGGGTATTATGCTGAGTGAAATAAGTCAATCAAAGAAAGACTATTATCATGTGGTTTCTCACTCCTCTGTGAAATATAAGAAACAGTGCAGAGGACAAAAGAGAAGGGAGGAAACAAAATAGGAAGAAATCAGAGAGGGAAACAAACCATGAGATACTCTTAATTCTACGAAACAAACTGTAGGTTGCTGGAGGGGAGGGGAGTGGGGGTGGGGTAACTGGGTGATGGGCGTTAAGCAGGGCACATGGTGTGATGAGCACTGGGTGTTATATGCAACTGATGAGTTATTGAAGACTACATCTGAAGCTAATGATGGACTATATGTTGGCTAATTGAATTTAAATGAAAAAAAGTGCTATTCTAGCCCATTGAATCTATAATCCTACACACAGTTCAGTTAGTCTACATCACTACCATTTCCATCAATAAATATCAGAAATAAAATAATAATTTGCAAATATATATATATATATATATATAAATTAACCTGGAATAAATGCTCAGCCCTAAATTAGCCACAGGGATTCTTAAAATCAGAGAACTATCTCCAGCTGTAGCCAAAGAAATTCAGCGGAAGAGAAGATAGAGGCACTCCAAGCCTGAGACCTTTCCACCCCACTGCTGATCTGGAGAGAGAGGAGGTGAAGTGGTCAGTATTGCAGGTAGTGAGAGGGAGTCTCCTGGACGACAGTCAGCAAGCACCTCGGCCAGCAAGACTGTTAGATTGTGCAAACTACCTGGATGATCTTGGAAGTGAGTTCTCCCTCGGGGCCCGGAGCAAAGAGCCCCGGCCACCCAATGTCTTCACCGGCCTTGTGAGACCTACTTCTATTCAGCCCGCCGGGACTTCTGACCCACATAGCTGTGAGTTAATATACTCGGGTCATTTTAACCAATATGTTTGTGGTCATTTGCTTCGGCAGCAGTAGAAAACTAATACAGTCCCCACAAGAAATAATAGACTTCCTGTTCTGCATGACAAATACAACATCACCCATGATAGTCTCTTTTAGTGGTTGTGAAGATGTAGCTAATTTTAAATTTTATCAAACTAGCAGATCTTTAGCATCATCGTCTTTTTCTTTCTCATATCCTGTATAATTTTTTTTTTATTTTTAGGATAAAAAGTTGTCCTAATTTTCACAATGTAATCATGATTATGATTCGACGATTTTTCAAAAGTTTGTATTAAGCTATGCCTTCTTTAGAAACAAGTAAAATGTAAGTACAAAAAATAGAGTTTTGTTTATTTTTACTTATAGTTTCCTTCATTTACTTTGTAAGTAAATACACGTATAGAAATGTTTAAATAGAGTTTACGGGAATGCACAAAATGAAAGGTAAAATAAATTAGGATTCATTGTGATAGACATTGATTGCATTTCATAACCAATACTCATTTTTTTTACTTTGATAACAACAGCCTGACTTTTTCCTGGGATTTAACCCCCCTGCATTACATTAAATCTTGGTAGCATATTTCTTGTAACTTTAGTGTGGGGGATATCCTCTGAGCTCTCTAGGGGACTGCTGGGAGCTTCTCTCTGTTCTTATATAATTAATTCATTTTAATATGTCCAGCTTGGTGAGTCTCTTGAACATATCCTCAATACTCTGGGCTGTTCTGGAATCTCCACCTAATTTACTTATAGCTATTAATTTTTCTAAGCTCTGTTAAAGCAAAAATGCACTGGGAAAAGCTACATAGGTAAGGAAGGCTTACTCAATGGTACTGCAATAGAGGATAAGACTAAAATGCAGGTGAGCTCAACTCCACTGAAACAAAGGGAGGGAGAGGTTTTCAGAGCTGGGAAGTAGGGAGGAGGATCTTTGGCCACTTGCCATGCTAATTGGCTGTACCAAAGGATACCCTGTGTCTTAGTAACAGGAGGTAGTTTTACATCTTGGAGCAAGTTGCTCACTAAAGGCAAGTGGGTTTCTACCTTCCCCTCCCTAGAGACTGGGAGAAAGGGAGAAAGATCATATCAAAAGGATCAAACTACCAGTTATAAAATAAATAAATTGTGGTATGTAAAGTGCAGCATGACAACTATAGTTAATGATGCTGCATTGCATATCTGAAAAGAAAAATTGCTAAGAGAATAAATCTTAAAGAAGAAAAAAAAGAAAGAAAAAAATAAACAATTCTGTGTGTGTGTTGCGGGGGGGGCATTGTCTTCCTTGATGATTACATTTCAAATACAGGACCTCCAGGTCCCTAAAAAAAGGCAGTTCTGGAATGTAGAAATGGCAAGAAGTTTTCAAAAAGATTTACATCTCAAACAGGCAAAGAAAGAATTTTCAGCTGGTTTTTAAAAGGAAATGCTCTAAGAAAAGCTAGGTCAGGGGCCTACACTCTGGAAAGAGCTTATCTAATGTGAAATTGAGATGAAGAGTTTATTCCTAAGCATTTTATTCTTCTGATGGTTTTGCAAAAAGGAACTGCTTTCTCAATTTCCTTTTTAATTGTGCACCGTTTGTGTGTAGAAACACAACTGATTTTTATGTTGATTTTGTACTCTGCAACTTTAATGAATTTATTAGTTCTAACAGCTTCTGTTTATTTCGTGCTCTGTGCAGTCTTCAGGATTTCCTGTGTACAAGTTCACATTTTCTGTAAAGAGAGATATTTGACTCCTTTTCCAACTAGGATGCCTTTTATTTATTTTTTCTTGACTAATTCCTTTGGCTAAGACTTCCATACAATATTAAATAGGAGTGGTGAGAGTGGGCGTTCTTGCTTTGTGACAGACCTTCAAGGAAAAGATTTCAGTTTCTCATTGTGGAGCATGAGGACAGGTCGTTGCAAGCTTTTTACATCTGGCTTTTAGTGTAGTGAAATAAGTTCCTTCTACACCTAATTTGTTGATTTACTATTTTTTTTGATCATGAAGGGTCATTGAATTTTGTAAAATACTTTCTCTGCATCTGAGTATTCTTACTTCAAATACAAATAATAATAGTAATAATAATATAATAATAAAATAATAATAATAATAAATGGGATGGGGGAAGCTTTTAGAAGTGATGGGTATGTTTACTTTGGGAGACCTAATTGGGTGAAGGGTGACACAGGTAGTGAAATAATTCACCTGAGACAGAACAAAGGAAATTATTGAATCCACGGCAAGGGAGCAGTTAGCAGGACAGCCAAGGAGGCGGTCTGTGACGAGGCGGTGACGTGGAGCGGGAGCTGGGGAGGAGAGTTGAACAGGAATGGGGAACATATGGAATTTTCATTTTTGGTGCTTGTGCCCAGTTGTAAGTAGCCCGCTGGTCAGCTGGGCCTTGTGGGTATTTTGAGGTGGGAAGCCCAAGGAGCCTATTTGCATTCAGCCCGGTTTCCATTCCTCAAGCCTGTTGCCTCAAGAGGCCTCTGCATTTATGTCATAGGTTGTGATGACATTTTCCACAGAAATATATTTACCTCCAAATGGTTCCAGTTGCATATATTAAACATGTGCGGCTTCTGGTAGGTCAATCAGACCTCAGTGAAGTGGTTTAGGAGGAAAAAATAAGAGAGAGTAAGACATAAGGGGGATGTTAAGACTGTCTTGGCAGCTTTAGGAGTAGGGGAGGATCAGCTCAGCGACAGGACGCAGAATCCTGAAGGTGGGCGAAGTCCCTGCTTCAGGTAAAAATCTCCTCCCCTCCACCGACCCAGGAGCCCCAAGATGCATTTGCAGACCTGTTCCCTTGGTGCCTGCAGATGCATAGCCAGGTACGACGACCCCTTTGGTGAATATTCCCCGTCTAGCACAGCAAGGCCAGTGTTTATGGAGCCACGCTGAGACCTGACCCAAGTGATTGCTCTAGGATAGTATGACTCAGAGTGTATGTTCGAATCTGTGGCCTCATGACCTAGGGGCTTGTTAAAATGAACCTTTACAATACACTGTGAGTTAGTAAATCGCCATTTCTGGGGATGCGAACTGAGATATTTAATTTGCAGCATCTGTCCAGGTGCTTTGTGTGCACGCTACAGTCCGGGACAAATACTCGGGGGGAGGGGGAGGCAGACATCATCTAGTGATGCCTGCACTTCCTGTGAGACCACTGCATCCTTTCCAGGTAAAGGGAAGTCTCTAGTCTAGAGCAAGGAGGAGGCACCGCCTCTATTGCCTGGAGAATCAAACAAATTTGCAGGTTCAGGTTTCTGAAAAGCATCCACCTAGTTGTCCCTGCCTCCTCGGATCTCAGGGACTCACCTCTTTCTGTCACAGTGAACACTTGAGTGTGAGATGTTCCCCAGGGCTAAAAATTGATCCACTTTTATAAGTGGCCAATCTGTAAGAGGAAGCTCTCTTAAAATAGGACATCAGGATTCTCTGACTTGAAAGTTGGCCTACTTGAGCCTGTCTTTTTTTTTTTTTTCTTCTTTTAAGGTTTTGATTTTACTTAGGCTCATTCCATGATGTCTTCCCTGTTTTACTTATAATTTTCCAAAATTTCTCAACAACTAGAGTGATCGTACAGCCAAGTAGGAACCCTTCCACCTATACGCTATCCGAATTCCCAATATCTGAGAGTACTTCAAATCCATATTGGGCTGAGTTCTTACTTCCTAACATACTACCATCAATGGCCAGAGCATGATGACCCACTCTAGGATTCACAGAAGAATCTGTAGGCTAGAGATCCACCTCTAATACCCACTACTTCACTATTTTGGTTTAGGTTTTCCCAAAATCATCCTGAGACAGGAATCTGAGTATAAGTAGATTATTAGGAGATAATTTAAGAAATCTTAATATTTGAGGTGCCTGGGTGGCTCAGTTGGTTGGGTGTCTGACCCTTGGTTTCAAGCTCAAGTCATGATCTCAGGGTCCTGGGATCAAATCCTCATCAGGCTCCATGCTCAGTGCAGACTCTGCTTGTTTCTCTCCCTTTGCTCTTTCTCTCTGTCTGTCTGTTTCTCTCAATCTCATGAATAAATAAAAAAAAAAATATTTAAAAAAATCATGATAGTTGTGTGGGAAAATTAGAACATCAACACATTCATTCAACTACCTATGTTACACCAATTGGATTTTGATTTTTTTAAGACTTTATTTATTTATTCATGAGAGACAGAGAGAGAGAGAGAGAGAGAGAGAGAGAATAGGCAGAGGGAGAAGCAGGCTCCTCACAGGAGCCCTGTGCAGGACTCGATCCCGGGACCCCGTGATCACGACCTGAGCCGAAGGCAGATGCTCAACCAGACCCACCCAGGTGTCCCAGTTGGATTTTGATCATCTATCTAATTAGTTATTTCACTCTATATCAGTTATTTTACTCTTCATTTTCAATAAGGGCCAGGGAATAGTTAGGCTTTGCAGGCCAAGCTATCTCTGTCACAACTACTCTTTGTTACTATAGGACAAAAGCAGCCATAATGTGTTGAATGAGCACAGATACGTTCCAATAATATATTATTTACAAAAACAGGTGGTGGGTTGGAGTTGACCCAGAGACCATACTCTACCAACTTCTACTTTGTGTTGTAACTTACTCGAGAGCAACAACAACAACAACAACAACAACAAAAGGCTTTTAAAGGCTTTTTATTGATATAACCTCAGTATCTGGCCAATGTTGTACACATAGATATTTATAGTATAAATGAATACTTTTTACTGTATTTATAGATGATATAGATGATTACCTTGAGTTGATCTTTCCTTACTCAATTCAATGAACTTGAAAATCATGTTGCTTTTTAAAATTTAAACTTGTGGGACCCTGGATGGCTCAGATGTTTAAGTTTCTGCCTTCGGCTCACGCCATGATCTTGCGGTCCTGGGATCGAGCCCTGTGTTGGGCTCTCTGCTCAGTGGGGGATCTGCTTCTCCCTCTCTCCTCTCTCCTGTTCATGTTCTTTCTCTTTCTCTCTATCTCAAATAAATAAATAAAATTATTTAAAAATGAAATAAGACACAAGCTTGAAACTAAAACCCAAGTTTGACTCATGCATAGATTTTTGAGAGCAGAATAGCAGTGCATCACCCAAACATGCTGGGCAGTAACCTAATTTAATCTCTTGGTGCTTTTTTTCTCCCTCCCTTCTCCCTCCCCCCCCCCCACACTTTTTTTCTTTTTATGGCTTACTTTATGACTTTCTTTTACTCTGTTTACTTTGATTAAAAAAAAAAACTTAGTAGGTCAATTGTAAAGATATAAAAAATAGATGATGCAGAGGAGAGAGAGAGAGAAAGGCATATTTTTACTGATTAACAAAATTCTATCTAAAATAGGAAATTGGGGCCTCAAGGATTTAACCTTATTGCCACCATGACAAGCAGAATGATCTTGTGATTCGATCACATCTGTTAGATATTTTGCTTGATTCTTCCTGGATTTGTTGTCCTACCCACTTTTAGTTGGAAAAAAATATATACGTATGTATGTATATATGATATGTATTATGATCCCATTCATAAAGTTTGTAAATTAAGCATTGTACTGACAAAGACACAGCCTGGGACAGTAAAGAAAGGCGATGGGAACTTCTGCATGTAGTGGGTGAGAGAATGGTTGGAAGGAATCTTCCAGGGACAGAAGGCTCAATTATTAAACAGATTGGTATATGCACAGGTTTTCCTTACACTGCACACTTCTGTTACAGATGTTGCTTTCCATAGGATTCCTATATAAGGAGAGAAGTATTTCCCTGATGATTTGTATATCTTACCTCTTGGAAGACTTTCTGAGCAAAGTGAAATCCCATTCACAACTCATCAAATCAACGTGGGGTGTCAGGGCGAAGAGTTACCATGCACGAAGATCGCTCTTAGATCTTGGATAAAAGAGAATTGACTGAAACTTTTTGCCTCAAAATATACAGGATATCCATTCTAGATTTAGATTTAGCTCTTTCTTGAACTGGGCCAGGATGCATTGTGCCTTTTCCTTCCTGACTGAGGTAACCATTTGAACTACGTTATCGCATGTAAATCCAAAGTTAGCACCTGCTCCCAACATCACATATGGAAAAAGAAACACAGAAGATGCAATTAAGAGCATGCACAATTCTAAGTTTGCAACTTCTTGATTTATTTAATATTACAAATTATTTTTGTTACCCTGCTCATTATATAAGCGATATAAAACATCGGCCTCTCATTGGTGAAATGTACTTTATAACGATTTAAAGAATAATTGCATACAGTCATGTGCTATATGTATTCTCTTTTGTAATAAAAAAATGGCATTGAGCATAATTACAAGAATTAATGACCTTGCATTAGTGTAGCCTTAAATCAAGCAAAGCCTGTAAATTATTTTAATTGCAGCATCCAGTTAAAATATTTTGGTCAATGAGCCTTTACAAATTGTATTAAAATGTGCAAAAATAATTTTGCTGTGATATATATCATGCTAATACTCATTTATGATGACCAATTTTAAAAGACAATCTTCCCTTCAATCTTTTCTTCTAGAATCATGCATTTATTTCTCCACTTTAAATTTAAGAAAGCAGCCTCCCTCCCACTCTCTTTGCACTGAAGAAGTCAAAACATTGTATCTTTTTCTTCCTCAAAAGCCTAACAAGTTCTCCTGTTAGGAGGTCAAATTACCCTCTCTGCCTGTACTAGTTTGCTATGGTTGAGTCATAGATTACCACATTTAGCTGCTTTACAAAGATAAATTTATCTCACAGTTGCCATGGATCAGGAGTCTCCCACATTTTAACTAATCCTCCATTCTGTGCCTTATGATGTTCAAATCCAGGTATCAACTGGGTCATCAAACTCAGCTATCAACTGGGTCATCTTTTTTTTTTTTTTTTTTTTTCAAAAGCCTAGGGACCACTTCTAGGCTCACAAGGTTATTGACAGAAAGAATTGAGTTCCCTCTGGCTATAGGATCAAGATCCCCATTTGCTGATTCTGTCCCTGGGGGATGCCCTTGGCTCCTGCAGGCCACCCATAGGCCCTTCCCATGCAGCTCACTTTACAAAGCCAGCAGGAACACCTCTTTCTGTTCAGGCAGCTAAGATGATGCCGTGTATAACCTGCCATCATCACAGGAGTGACTATCCCACATTAGCGGGGCCACCTGACACTCGGGGTAGTCCCTGCACCAGGGGCAGGAGCCTGTGGGCCACCCTAGCATTCTGCTCGCCATCCAGTGCCAGTCCCATCGTTCCACCACCAGCAGAAAACAGTCTCTCTCAGTCCTGAGAAAATTCCTTTTTGCCCCAATCTGCAACCACCAAAGTGGGAAATGGTTAGCATTTACTCCTGAATGAAATTAAGATTGTCACTGCAAGAAGGATCCAACGGTATGAATAATTTTTGACAATTTCTGGCCAAGAAACAATTTCTTTTTTTTTTTTTTTAAGATTTTATTTTGTTTTCATGAGAGAGGCAGAGACACAGGCAGAGGGAGAAGCAGGCTCTATGCAGGGAGCCCGACGTGGGACTTGATCCCAGGACCCTGGGGTCATGCTCTGAGCCAAAGGCAGGTGCTCAACCGCTGAGCCCCTGGGGCGTCCCTAATGAAACAATTTCTGATCTGTCACACCTCTGAGTATCAACCATGGACCATCCCCTGATACCTGCTAGCATGCTCTCTCATAAAGAGCTACACATCACATGAAGATGTCTACACAGTCCCCTCTTATGGATTAATAAACATGTAGCCATGATTTAAAGTAGGTTTTAACTCTTAAAATGATCTTATAGAAACCAAGTTATTAACTATACAGAACGATGTCGCACTTCCTCACTCAATACCAAACTCTCCTTTTTTACATTCACCTAAAGGTGATTAATGTTTGATAAACATGGAGAATTTAAGAAGTGTATTAACGATTTTTGCGATGCAAAATATATCCCCAAAATGAAAGAGGTGGTACAGTAGACCCACAAAATGACAACCAGGACAGCAGGTAGCCAAGGTCAAAAGCAGAGAAATAAGCCCTTCAATCTGCTTGGTTTTTTTTTACATTAATATGTAATTCATTGGATGATGTTACAAATGTAACTAGATCTAGCCAAGGACATTTTTATCAGGTGTGATAAATTGTGTTTGACCTCCTGGTACCACCCACTGAATGCCTAACTTCATGTATTTCAATAACTTTTCTGATAATCAACCACCTGGGCAACATTTGCAGTCTTTCAAGCTGTCACTTTGGGACATGAATTAGTGTTAGCATACACATAAATCATTGCAGCAAGTCAAGAGGAACTGAAGCAGAGAGCTGCTGGCTACAAAGTAGTCCTATCACCCAGTAAATTGTGAAGATACATTAATTGAGTCAAAATAAATAGCTTCTACTTCTAACTTATTAATTTTGAATATTTTAAAAAAATTCTGTCAAAATGGCTGTTCCTAAAATTAAACCATTGTTGTTTGAAGTAAAGGTTTAACATCAGAAACAAACCAGCCTTGTGATAATGACACTAAAGAATCCTCGATAATGAGGAACTAGCATCTTGAAATGCCAAATTATTGAAAAGTAAGAGTGATTATAATTATAGGTTGATGCTGTTATGTCATTCTTCATGTGAGCCTTTGAACCAACGGTCTCAGAGGTATTAGAAGCAGTATGGAAAGGGATGGAATGGCATCTTATTTATTTCAAGGCATTGCAAAAACTTGTCAAAGTGATTTTGAAAGTTTGTGTCCTTTGGGGAGAATTTTTTTGAAACAAGGAATCTGCATAATACCTCTGAATAACAGCCTGTACTGGCTTCCTTGGGGAAGTTTAGGCATAATACAAATATAATCATTAGGTTATTTATCTTCACAGTCCTATTTTTTTCTTGTAATCTATATATCTGTTCCAAAAAATCTACACTCGATTTTAGTTTTCTGATGAAAATCAAAAATATTCATCAATACATAAAGATAAATAAAGAAATAAATCAGCTCTCACTTTATTCTATAATTTTAAAAATATATATTTGTACCTAAAATATTTTTTTCTGTTTGTTTAATAGGGCACATTTAATTTCAGGTGACTTTTTATGAAGATCTATTTTCAAAATTCTTTAGTATTGTTTCTGCAAAGGTTTATATCTAGTTTGATAAAACTCAATAATCAAATATGTCCTTTAACATGAGTTTTGATGAATTAGAAGTAAGGAGCCTCCATAGATAAAGAAATATTTTAAAATTCTGTGTAGGTAAGATGTTGTAAACTAGAAACAGGATAGCAACAATGATATCTACCTTTCAGATATGCTAGATTTCTTAGAGATAAAATAAATAATAGTAAAAATACAATAATAGCTCAATTAAAATTAGGTAGGTTGCACTAAATTCCGAGACGTATTTCTTCTCCTCTTTAAGATGGCATAAAAGTAAACTTGGGGTACAGGTTCACGCAGATAAAAAAATGAAGGGAGGTCTGGAGATGAAAAGGCAGAAAATAAGACAACTATCCTAACAGACACGTCTGCTCTGCATTCAAAATGTGCACAGCTCAAAGTAGAAGAGAAAGATGATTGTCACCTGTACCTGGAAAGGTGACAATGCTGAGGAACCAGACAGTCATAAACAGGAATGAGATGAGCAGTATGTAAGTGCTGAATCTGTGTCAAGAACACGAGCTTCACACTCATAGACAAAGGCCTGTAGAAAAATGACTGGTGAGATTGACAGTTATCAAGGAACATGTTGGTCGATATCAAAGAACCAATGCGATATCTAGAAATAGCCACATCCCAACCCCACCTTCCAGCATGACACTACGGACACTGGAGCGTCCTCTTCCCCAATTTGTATTGTATGACGTCATCAGTGTTAAGTCCCACCCATATAAAAAATACTTCCATTAAATAATGTTACTGCTTCACCCCTAATTCACACATCCAATCATTCAGTGGGTAAATGAATAACTATCAGAGCCCAGTGACTGCTCAGGTGATTGAAATATGTTAGTAAATATGAGTGAAAAAAATCATTTCTCTTATGTGACTTACACTGTAATTGAGGGAGGCTGACAATAAGCGTTAGACATAGACATACAGAAAGTTACCTAAAAATAAGTGCTGGGAATGAAGAAAAAGTGGAGCAGTTTAAGAAGGGTTGGAGTATTGGGGAAAGGAGTTTGTTATAATATTAATTAGGGTGTCCAAGGAAGGTGTCATTGAGATGAAAATCAAGCAGTGGTTTTAATGAGGTAAGGGAATTGCCATGTGGGTATCACAGGGAAAAGAACCCTGGGCAGAGAGAATAGGCAGTGTAAAGGACACCAGGGTGAGTACACTTACTATTTTTAAAAGAAGCAAGGAAGCCACTTGTGGCTAGAGGAAAGTTAGGAAGGAAATAATTGGATATCATAGGGAAAATGGAAACTAGATCCTGTAGACAGCTATCAATAATCAAAATATGAATAGACGGTCAAGGAACAGGCTGTGGAAGGAAAGCTCACCAAATGAAAAAATAAAAAACAAACAAACAAAAAAAAACAAAACAAAAAAAAAAACAAAAGACAACAATGTAAAACACATGCGAAAGGAAACAGAGATCATGAAAGTAGCAGGAGAAATGCACACAAACCAAATCAATAAACAACATTCTCCAACCTATGAACATAAATTACAGCCATAAATCAGGAAGAGGATGCCCTTAAAGGAGTTTAAAATAAAAAGGATTTAAAGTGGAATGTAAGGTTAAAAAAGAAAAAGAAAAAAAAAAAAAGCTCTAGTTAAAAGTTTGGAAGATAATTTCAAGAAAGTTATACGGAAAACAAACCTAAAGACAAAATGTTAAATAAAAATTTAAAAAGACTTAGAGGAATGATCCACAGCATCCCACATGAAATAATATTTATCCCAGAAAGAGATTAAGTGCAGAGCAGAGAAGATATTTAAGGCATACAATAGCATTTCCCAGAAATAAATGTGTGACCCCATGGTACAAGAAGACACAAAAATTGTTTAGTATTTTGAGTCCTAAAACATGCTTATTTTCATATTTCAAAACACTAAAGAAAATCCCAACAGAGCCCAGAGAGTGAAAAGCACTTTTCATGCGGAGGTGTCATATTGAAATGGGAACTGAATTTTTCTGCAACTTGGCATTGCTGAATGATAGAAGACGGAACTGAACTTCCACAAGGCTTATGCATAAGGACGTTTCAGATAGAATATCGTCCCCAGCCACATTACTAATCAAAGATCAAATATAAAAAGGGTAATGGGGAGGGGAAAAAAAAGACTGAAAGGAATTATTTCCATCTGAGTCCTTTCTTTCTTAGCCAAAGAAAAGCTTAACCACAACCAAGAGGTCCCCAAATACAGCTGGACGGTGGTCCTCGATAACAATCAACCCAGCACAGGGCAAGATATTAGACGGTACATGGCGAAGGTGCAATGTGGGGTGGGGATGACAAACAGACCAGGTTATATGTAGGGGAAATATGGGAGCATAAGAAAGAAATCAATATTGAGATAGAAATAATAAATAATCAATATATAGAAAACGTGCAGATGAATACATGATAGCTCAAAGATGACCAATGAAAGAAGGAAAATAGTATTACCAGATTTCACCTTCTATAGAGTGATATTTACGTTGACATGATCAAGTACATACTGAATGTTTAAGTAGCGTACGCGTTTTCCGATAATTAGAGGACAGGGGACAGATGGTGATAAAGTGTGAAGGAACTCAGTCCCTAGGTGTAGGAGTGTCCTATTGCTGCTTGCAACCAACCACAAACTCAGTGACTGTGAAGACAAAACACAACAGAACAGCCCACATAACACACCAAAAAGACCGTGTACTTGCTGTTACCGTTCTGTAGGTCAGACGTCCCCATGGCCCCAGCGGGTCCCCTTACTTAAGACTTTACAAGACTGAAAATGAAGTGTTGGCAGGCCTTCATAACTTTCTAGAAGCTTTGAGGAGGAACTAGCTCCCACGTTTATCCAGGCTGTTGGCCAAATGCAAATCTGTGTGGGGTTGTAAGGCCTTAGGTGTCTGTTTTCTGGATGGCTCTTGGTTGGGGCATTGACCTCAGCTCCTACTGGTCCCTCTCCAGTGGCACGCAGTATTTCTATGACCAGTCTGTCTGTCAGCCTGCAGACTGTGGTATCACTGCCTACATTTGTTTCCTAGTGTCCTGATGGCAAATACTATAAATTTAGCAGTTTACAAAACCCTACCGGCTTATAATCTGATGTCTCTATGGGTTAGAAGCATGGATATCGCTGGGCTAAAATCAAGACGTCAGCTACGATGTAGTGACTCAGAGCAGCTCTAGGACAGAACACGTGGCCTTGCCTTTTCCAGCTTCCAGATGCCTCTGTGCTCCTGGGCTCATGGTCCCCTTAGGCCATTTGTAAAGCCAGCAATAGAAGTAGAAGTAGAGTCCTGCTCACCTCACGCTACCCCTACCCTCTCTCTGAATCCCTCTTTCACTTTTAAAGATTCAGTGATGGCATTGGCCCCACCCCAATCATTCAGAATACCAACGTAATTCCACCTGTAAGCTTAATTTTTCTTACCATGAAATCTTTCATATTCACCAATTATGGAGGATTAGGACACCCATGTCTGTAGGAGACCACATATGCTGCCGACCACGGCCCCCGTGCTGTCCATTCCTCTCTGTTACTGCTTTCATGTCGAGATTAGAGCCCAACCTGTCATAACCCAAGTGCTTCTCAGGTACCACAAGTCACATTCAGGACCTGCATCAATCAACTATCCCTCCACCATGCTGAATTCCCAGGCTTGGCCTCCTCATGTGACCCTACTGGCCCACACCAATTCTACATTGACATCCATCCAACACTCATCTTGAGGGAAGTGTCCTCAATCCTCCATAACCTCCCAGTATTTCTCATTATATGGTCAACATAGGTTAGAATCATCACAGCATAAACAAACCCAGAATTCCAATGGCTTGACACAATAAAAGTTTATTTCTTGCCCATAAAAAGCCCTGAAATTCCTATAATATTCTAGGGCCAAAGTCACCTAAGTGCTAACTCAAAGTTATCTGCGTGATAACTCAATTTTCCAGGTTAATGAAGATCTATGATCTGGTGATTGCGGATTCACATTTTCGAACATGTGGTTTTCCCAGTGAACAGGGGAAGAGAGAGTAGGAGGATTCAAGTGTGCACTAAATGCTTCAGCCGAGATGCGACACATGTCACTCGTGTCCACCAGCCACTGGCTAGAGGGAAGCAACCCCTACTTTTGGTAGAGAGAGTAGAAAATTTCAATCTTACCGGATTCAGGCCAAAAGAGAATGGGAACATGAGTATTAGAATGTTCCACATTCTAATGAGCTACAAGTTCATTTCCAGAGCCGTGCATGGCTTGGCAGAGCACACAATCACCGTTGAAAACTTCCAAGACCCAATTTAGAGGTGAAACATTATTCTTAGAATGTATGTCTTAGTAAATCTAGTATTGTCACCAAACTCTCGTCGTGCTGTCGGTCTCCCGCTGACAGGGCAGTCCTAAGGTCACAGCTGCTGGTTTTATGTCAACTTCACCTCCATGGCCTCATTCTGCTAACCACTGAGGTAACAGAGTAGAGAATTATCCACGACATGACACGAGTTCGCATTCAGTCCAACATCTCTTCAGAGGTTCATCACACAACGTTGTGCTGCTTAAAAATCCCTTCCAACTTCCCTGCCCTAATATGGACCCCGGTTGCTACTTATGAAATCTTGACATACCTCTCTAAATGTGAAAACTGAGACATTTTTCCCATTTTATTGTATATTCAAGTGTCTATGTTGACACCCCCACTGCTATTCTGATTTAAGATCACATTCGTTTAAGCTGAGTATCCACGACCTGATCTAAAGCAAAGCACATGTAGTATTTTAGTTTACTTGGTTCAAGAGTCCAGGCGTGGCCTTGCTTGTCCTCTGATCAGGGCCCCCCGGGGACACACCAACACGTTGACCTGCCTGCCTTCCTGATTTAGAGAACTCGGTGAGGAAGGGTGCACGTGGAAGCACATGCAAGTTGGTGGAAGAATGAACGTCATTGAGGCTCTAGAACCCATGGCAGCTTATTCTTCTAGGTCAGCAGGAAAGGGGTCTCCGAACTCAAGGACGACACACAACCACTTTTAGAGGGATTCCAATTTATGGAGCCAGGAGAGTTCTTATGGCTAATTTAAAGGGGATTGATTTGGGGAAACAACTTAAAGGTTCGACATTCATCACTTTTGCATTCATCATCACATCTTGAAATGTCAAGATTTCATTTCATTTCATATGATGTAACTCCCCTAGGGAGCGGGAATCACGAGGCCATCCTAGAATTTGGCCTTCCACATAGTCCTGTTTTTGTCTTCAACTATGGAAGAGTTTTCAAACTTTTATTTTTTCCGCCGCTCTAAAATTTCAGGAAGCTGCGTTAGTCATCATGAATTGTGTGGTTTATGGCAAACCCTTTCAACCAAAAAACTCTAACAATTTCTTTATATATTTTCTCTGATAACTTCCTTGTCTCTAATCTTTTTCTTTATTTTCTTTTTTGGTTTCTCATATTGTCTCTTTTCCCCCTTAATAACCTAATATACTCATTTATTTTTAGTATCTACTATATGATATTCTGAATTTCCAAAAATGCTTATTTCCATCTGAATATTTCTATTTTCTAGTATCCTTCATCTTATTTAAGGTGAAATACCACTTCACATAATCATTTACTTAGTATTTGTAGTTTTTTTCTCTATTCTACTAAAAATTTGACATCTCTGATTTTTTTCCAGAGGATTTCTTTAAATGCTTGATTTTGCTTAGCAGCAAATTAGTAATCCACAAAAAAACACAAAATAATTGAGAGCTTGATGTTTCAGATGAGCTTGTTGAATATTGGGCCTCACCATAAAATGAAAACCCCATTACCTGCCTTTTTAAATTTATTCATGAGAGACACAGAGAGAGGTAGAGACACAGGCAGAGGGAGAAGCAAGCTCCCTGTAGGGAGCCCGATGCGGGACTTGATCCCAAGACCCTGGGATGAGGACCTGAGCCAAAGGTAGATGCTCAGCCACTGAGCCACCCAAGCACCCTCATTGGATCACTTCCCATTACATGCTTTATCTTAGTTCCATATACTTTAATTTTTAATAATCTCTCTGATTTCACCTCCTGCCTCATCTCTCTTGCTCCTACCAAGAGAGTTCTATGCTTTTAAGGACTCACGCAATTATATCCTGCCCATTCATAATAATCTACCCCTCCCACCACCACCACCTCTTTTAACTTCCATACCTTAATTTAATCTGCAAAGTTTCTTTTGCCTTGTCTGTAACAGGTTTATAAGTTTTAAAGATTCAAGTCAGGGCCTCTTAGGAGGCCACTAGTCTACCTAGCATAGAGTTGTTCAGCATCTCCAGAATCTATCCTTCTTATCTCCTCTCTGTGTTGGGTAAGCTTGGCTCCCAATATTGGTGATTTGTTGAGAAAAAAAGAGCTTCCGGGCAGCCTGGGTGGCTCAGTAGTTTAGTGCCTGCCTTCAGCCTAGGGTGTGATCCTGGAGACCCAGGATCGAGTCCAGCGTCGGGCCCCCTGCATAGAGGCTGCTTCTCCCTCTGCCTGTGTCTCTGCTTCTCTCTCTCTCTCTCTCTCTCTCTCTCTCTCACTCTCACTCTCTGTGTCTCTCATGAATAAATAAATAAAATCTTAAAAAAAAAAGAGCTTCAGAATTTTAATTCCTCTCCTTACTCTTCAGTTGAATCTCTAACTCACATTCAACTTTGCCTGCTATCTCTGAATTCACACAATGCCTGAGCCAATGTTTCTGACGTGTAGCTCTCGGTGTGTCTGCAAAAGAGTGTAGCTGTCGACCTGGCTGTGCAGTATTGGACCCTAGATACCAACGACTAGCTGCTTCCTAGATAAGCTTTCCAAACACTCCTCTGTTGTCAGCCACTTTAGCATCCTACTTGTGGCACATGTGGTGCCTTGAATCCCTGAGACTTTTCAGAATTTGAATTTTACACTCACACATACTCACATATACGCACTCATCCACGCAAAGAACTTTCTATGCTCTGCCAAATTATTTAAACTTCTTTATCTTCCACTCAGTTTCTAAAACATTGTTGTGATCTATTGTTCTCTGTTGTATCTTTTCCTATGTACCTTGTCCTTACCAGTTAATGTAGTTTTGTTTTATATACCTCTTTTTTTAAAAGAAGAGTTAGGAGAAAATAACTATAACTAAATGTGTTTATGTGTTCAGTTTAACTGAAAATGCTCATTTGATTTTAAATTTTCTTGATTTATTTCCATCAAATGAGATAGCTTATCTCACAAATTTGAATTAAGTAATAGCTCTAATTTTTTAATTTCCTTTTTTTAAAAAATATTTTATTTATTTATTCATGAGAGACAGAGAGAGAGCCACCCAGGGATCCCATAATTTCCTTTTTTTTTTTAACTAAATGATTGTTTATAAGCATTTTCATTTATGTTCCCCCTGAAAATGAGAGGTCTGTGAATATACGAACCTATGCATATGTTTGCTCTGTTTTTTCTAATGTTATTATGTGAGGATGGATGAGTAAAGACTGCTGCTTACTCCCTCCTTGAATTGTATTGAGGTCGCCTTTGTAACACTGAGTTTTTTTTACTACGTCTTTGAAGTCGTATTTTATTATCATTGTTATTACTATTTTATGTGTTGATTTCAAAATATACCTCTTTAGCTCCTATCACCCCTCTTTGTTTTCTTATATCAGCTTCACCATGATTCCATCCTACGTTGTTTTGTTCAGGACCTGCTATGATTCTGTTTTCTCACTGGCATCTTATGCTTTGGCAGTTGTTACTCACACGCTCTTACATATTTCATTGCTTTCTCCAGATATCAGTAGATAATATTATGAAGTTGCAAATTTAGTTCAATATTAGGGATCCATTAACACAAGTCATCATACTCAGAAAGAGAAAAATCACCTCGTCTCCACAGAGGGACAGTGCATATTCCATAACATGATAAAATGTGATTTCAGCACTAGAATCCTAATTCTACTCAAAGTAGATTTTGATAGAGAATTTTCTGATGACCTGCATGTAGGTATTTATTCTTAATTCACCCTTGTGGTTAAAAGTAATATTCTATTTATTAAGCTCTCTTGTTCAATAATTTTAACATTTTAAATAACTTCGTACATCCAGGCTTACTGCTATAATGTTGGATACACAACTAACTTTTTTTTCTTTGTGGATGATCAGTTCTTCTCCTGATAAATTTATTTTGTCACTGATGTTCATAATCTTGTAAAATGCCTAGATTCGTGCATTATTATTATTTTTTATCTCATGTACAATGGAACTACCTATTATTCATTGTAGTTTGTGATAATATATTTCTTAAATTCTATAAAAGTCCTTGTTATTATTCTATTACCTTTATTTTTCTTTCATTTGGGGCTATTTTTATAGGAAAAATAATATTTCTACCTATATCCTTTCCATTACTTATTCTTTATATTATTTTTTATCTCTGCCTTTGTTCTTGATGCCCTTTTTTCCTTTCTAGAACAATTAATTGCATTTATGTCTTTGTTTATATTCAGTCTGATTATGTATCATCTCTATTATCTATCTATCTATCTATCTATCTATCTATCTATCTATCTATCATTTATCTAAATATTCCTGGGGTGATACTGAGAATTGGCACCCAATGTGTGCTTCTCTGGATGAGATTATGAAGAAAGAAGTATAACGTCTTCCTGGTAGATACCAAACTACTGTTTTGTTTATTTATTTTTTTTTATTTTTTACCAAGTTATTGTTTAATAAGGTTCTACTGATCATCTCCTAAATCGAACCCTCCCAAATCCAGTGTCCTTTATTTCACTTTTCAGATTTATTTTACTCAGTAGTACTTATTATCATATAATATACATGTTATATTCATGTATTATATTTCATTATGCATGTCTTCCAAATAGACTGTAGGATTCATGAGGACAGGGTATTTGTTTCCCACTATTTTATTCCCAGCCCTTAGATTGTTGTTTGGCATATAGTAGGCACTCAAGAAAAGTGTGTTGGTTTTAATTCTTAGATAAATGGGTTTACTATATGTAAGCAAATTAACCACTTAGTTTTATAGGATAACATTATAATGAATTTCAAGAATATTTACTGTGTAATATTTAAGGCAGCTCATCGTCAGGACTACAGCATTGTTATAACATTTTCTCGCATATGTTTTGTCTTCTTAAATGAAAAGGGACACATTGACTTAGATCAATAGATGTAGTTTTTACCTGCCAAAAGTGGTGTATGGTATGTTTTCAAAATCATATATTAACACTAAAAAATAAACTCTCAAATCCACCCACATATATTTTTTTAAATAAATTTCTTTCTTATCATTGCCATATAACATTTAGATTAGACAATGAATCTACATTCATACTTCATTTTCTCCATCCCAACCATTCCTCTAAATTTGAGGCTTTTCCATAGAATCTTTTTTTGTTTGTTTTATCTTCACTGCATGGCAGGAATTTTATCATGGAATGAGGTGAAGCACAAAAAACCTGAAATGGACATTATGGCTGCTTGGATATAAATGCTTATAAAAAATTAAGTAGTCTAAAATTATGGCTTAAGCATATTCTGAAGTATTTAATTCGTCTGTGGAAGGCATTAAAATGAATAAATTGGCACATGCATGCTTACTGTAGCTTTGAGTATTGATGCTATTCAGGACTTCTTGAACTTATATCATTTAGCTATTTCATTAGTAGAGAAATATTTTAAACAAACAGAAAAATGCATTCTTAGAATAATCTCACAAACATCTCCTATTGCTTAACACATGTTAAAAATTTATCAGACTTACTTCATTTTGTTACTTTTAGCAATAAATCGTGATGGATAGTGTCAAAATCTTTTTGTATTCCTCTGTTGTTCTTTGTCCGCAGAAGATAAGTGATATTTTGAAGTGAGCACAACTTCTCAATGTCCGATGTTTTAAAATAGAATTTATGTAAAACCATTTTCTGTGTTTCAAAAAAGATACCTATGGCACCATATGCATTGTTCTGGAAAAAAAATTTACCCCTTAATATAGGTAATGAGATGTTAATAAGTTTTAGAGTAAACCTCAGTGTGTCTTTCTCTATTTGTAGTACCTTTTGTGATGCATGCAGAAGGAGATTGCCTGGAGTTAATTTATCCTGGGCTTTCCAGGTATCTCTGGATATTTTCCCTTGACAGGCAGGAAGTCCCTAATGTTCAGTTGCCCTTAAGCTTCTAAGTGATGGACAAAAGGGATTCATAAGCAATTCATATGAACAGTGCCCCAAATCTAGACTGTCCTGTCGGTAGCAGTTCATTGCTTCCTTCTTTAAAAGATGCCTCTTGTCCTAAAGTAAGGTGATTGAAAAGTGGGAGGTATTCCATCTCAGAACAAAGTTCCCTGGTCTCCATAAGCCACTTTGGAGATGAAAGAAAGATGGGGAAACCATGATTTTCCTTCTTTTGTTGACTCTGGACTCTTTATTTCCCCCAATAAACCCTGTTCTTTAATTTATGCCATGTGTGATGATATGAAACTCATTCTTAGCTATATTGTATAACAGCTAATTTTTTTTCCAAAAAGTGATTTTCCCAGCATGATTGCTCATAACCAGATGGAGAAAATTCATTCCCAGAATTCTACTTTCAGGATCAATAAGTACATCAGAGGTAGAAGACATTCCCCATGGGAGAAACGATGACCTCCTAGGAGAATTGATGATTAGGGTCAACTGGGGATAAAATGAAAAGAGATAGCAAGGAACATGGGCAGATACTCGGAAGAGCTGGTAACTGGGAAGCCATGATGTTAGTGAGACATCACAGGATTCCTGAGAAGGTGATGTGTTCAATTCTAGGAGCAGCTGCTATAGGTGTAGCTGTACCACAGAACCCCCAGCAGTTGCCCATGACATTGCCTTGTTGCTGTTACTGGAAAGTACCAATTTCTTCCCTGCCCATTGGCTATTGAATTAATTCATTCTTCTCCTAGCCATTCCATGGCATGCTCTTTCACAAACACTGTATTTCATCTCAAATGTCATATCTTTAGAGAAACTTTCTCTGACCCCTTGTCTACAATGGCCTCTCCATTCCTGATCAGTTGATCCTGTTTGCTTATTTCAAATAACTCATTAAAATCTATGATTATTTAAATTACTATGATTAATCAATTCATTCATGTATTATGTTCCCACTGGACTTTCATTCCCTCTTCATTGTTATTATTATTACAATCATGGCAATACCCAAAGTCTACCCAGTCAGCTTTCAATCCTATTCCAGCCTACAATACCTTTTTTGCAGAAAACACTGAGAAAGCTCTTCTAATTATCTTAATATAACATTATGGATAATACAATTTATGGACAACTTTAAAAATTTAATATTTAGTACATAAATTATAATATGAAAATGAAGATAAACACTTATCAATAAATCATACATTATAACATGTAAATACATTACATTTTTCACAATAAACTACACAACAGACATGTAGCATAAGATATAATAAAGTAATGAGATTTCTGCACTCAGTAACAAGTCACCAGGATTGTGATCCAAGTATATTGCATTGAAGGCTTGAATATTATGGTAGCACTATGGTAAATAATTTTTGTTAAAAAAAAAAATCAGATAATAATTAGTCCTTAATTACTTAGGTAATTACAGTTCTGAAGTCTATAGCTTGGTGGAATTTTTTCTGTACCCCTATATCTTCTCCCCCCAGGGGAATATATAAATCTTTTCAATACCGTGGAAGGCTCCTTCATTACTTCATACCACTCTCAATATAACCAGTTTTGATTCTTAGCACTATAGATTAGTCATGCATGTAGCCTTTTTATATAGCTTATTTGTTCAACATAATGTGAATTCTTTCTGTTGTCTTGAGTAGCTGTGTTTTTTTTTCCTGTTTATTGCTATATCATGTTCTACTGAATGAATTTATCACAATATATTCATTCATTGATGGATATTTTGAGTTGTTTCCAGATTTTGGCTCTTAAACATATTGTTGCTATGATTGCTTTTGTATGTCTTTTAGTAGACACCAACAGTCATCTATCTTATTTGAATAAAAAATTTCTGGTTCCTAGAGCATAAATATTTAACTTTAGAAGATACTGCCAAAATGTTTTCCAAAATGTCTGTGCCAATTTATATTCCAAGCAATGTAACAAATTCTGTTTATTCAACATTCTGGTTAATATTGGATATTATCTGATTTTGACTGTAGCCATTCTGCTGAAGTGTACTAGCATCTTACTGGATTTTAATTCACTTTGAAGTACCATTTTCCAACCAAAAGCTTTCCTTTCCCACTTTCTTAATATTATCACTTGATAAATAAAAGTTATTTTGAAAAAAGAAGACTAGTTGCCTATATTTTTAAATGTTAATGGCTTATCCTTTTTCTTGAAAAAAAAATAGAATCATTTGTCTATCCTAAGGTCATGAAGATACTTTCATACATTTTCATATAGAAATATTACTATTTTATATTTCATATTTATGGTTCTATTCCATCATAACTTAATAATTCTGTACTGTGAGATGTAGGGGTCAAATTTCATTTTGTATTTGAGTTTCTAGATATTGATATAAACTCTTTTTTAAAATTAATATATTTGAGAAAGAGAGAGAAATGTGATGGGGGGAGGGGCACAGGGAGAGGGAGAGAGAAAGAATCCTTAGATACTCCCACTGAGTGTGGAGCCCAACATGGGGCGCAATCCCAGGATCCTTAGATCACCATCTAAACTGAAATCCGGAGCTGGCTACTTAACCATATGAGCCATCCAGTCACCCCTGATATAAACTCTTTAATGTAAAGACTTCTTTACTTAAAGTACAGACTCTGCATTCTGTTGTTGGTCTATCCTTGAGCAAATACTATTCTCTCAATTGGATACCTTTTAAGAATATAGAACATGGACACCTGAGTGGCTCAGTTGGTTAAACATGGGACTCTTGGTTTTAGCTCAGGTCATGATCTCCTGGGTCGTGAGATCAAGCCCTGCATCTGGTTCCAAACTCAGCAGAGAGTCTGCTTGAAGATCTGTCCCTCTTCTCCTCCCCCAACTCATGCTCTCTTAATCTCTCTCTCTAAAATAAATAAATAAATCCTTTAAAATTTTCAGAAAAAAAGACATAACTTACATGTGGACAATTCAGAATAAAAATGAATTGTAAAATCGCATTAATCAAAAGAATACAGAAAGAGGATGAAAAATGACAGTTACAGATGGTACATATAGGAAACAAATGTATGGAAATCAACTTAAATTCAACCCCATTAATAATTATGATAATTTTAAGGCAGACATCGCCAGATTAGATAAAGAAGAACAATTCAACTATAAGCTGCCTGCAAGAAACTCATTTTAAAAATTGATGACTATCATAAATAAATAAAATTTAAAAAAAAAAAAATAAAATAAAAATAAAAATTGATGACTTAGGTTAAAAGATAAAGCTAGATGCACTATGCCAATGGCAGTCAAAAGACAGCTGGAATGTTTTATATTGGACAAAGAACTGGACAAGGAAGTTATTTCATAATGATAAAGTCATCAAGAGAACAGAAACGTAGACCATCAAGAAGATGCCAAGCAACAGAGCTTCAAAAAAGCCATCAAATGACGAGTGGCTCAGAAAGATAATTAACATGAATTTTCATTGATGGAGCATTCACAAAATCTAGACACTACATTATTTTTTATAGTTTTAATTTATCCATTTTGAATATCCATTCATCATCCATTTGATGAATTTATTTATCCATCTCTTGGCTAGAAGAGATGAGGAAGGGAGCAGTTATTGGGGACCAGAGAGAATCATGATCAGATTTCATAGAGAGGAGCAGCAGGATTTGGTTGATGAGTTCAACAAGGTCAAGGTGGGTGACAACTCAAAAAGGGAGCCAGGGAATAAAAACCTTACCTTCAGTTTCCATCCTTCCCTCCTTTCCATGGCCTTGTAGTTTCCTCCCAGAGTCTCTCATTCACCAAAACCTACTGGATACCAGAGCACTCAGGAACCTAAATCCGTGTCTCAGGCAGAGGTCAGGGTGAAGGATGAACATAGCCTCTCTTGGGGTAAATGGAATAAGCACAGCCCCAGTGGTCATAAAGTAACAGAAGACTGTTTACAAATTGATTCCAAACCTTGTATTATGGGTTAGATGATCTCTCCTAATTTATATGTTCAAGTCCTAGCCCCACAAATATCTCAGGATATGACCTTATTTGTAAATGGGATAATTGCAGACATAATCCGTTAAGACGAGGTGATAGAGGAGTGAAGGGGGCTAATAATTCTGAGCAACATCCTTCACAGAAAGGACACTTGGGCACAGAGTCATGTAAATAGGGAGAATGGTGTGTAAAAGGTTGGAGTGATGTGGGGCACCTAGATGGCCCAGTGGTTGGGCATGTGCTTTGGCTCAAGTATGATCTTGAGGTCCTGGGATCGAGTCCCACATTGGGCTCCCCACACAGAGCCTTCTTCTCCTCTGCCTGTGTCTCTACCTCTCTGTGGGTCTGTCATGAAGAGATAAATAGATTTTTTTTTTTTTAATATTGAAGTAATGCAGAGAGAAGCCAAGGAACTACCTACGCTATTGGACGTGGAACTGATTCTTCCCAAATCTTAACAAGGAGGAAAGCCCTTCTAGGACTTTGAACTTGAACAAGATTTTAAAATTTCCCATCTTTTCCTCCATCAGTAGTACAACTGGTATAACATAGATACATGTGATACTTGGGATACACAGTGTTGTGCCATCGCATTTGAGAGCCTTTATTGACTAAGCCTGAGCTGGAGGGATATTGAAACATGTGGCTGTTGGGATATGGTGATGATTAGTGTGTGTTGACATGGCTAGGCTGCAGCACACAGTTATTTAATCAAACACTAAGTGTTGCTGCAAAAATATGTCATAACATGTGGTTGACTATTATGATCAATTAATTTCAGATAAGGGAATCAGACTCAGTTGTGTGGGGTCCAGGGTCTCATCCAATCAGTTGAAAGGGTCAAGAGCAAAAACTGAGATTAACTAGTGAGGAAAATTTTCTCAAAACTGCAGTATTAACCTTACTGACTTTCAGCTGGCGTGCCCTGCAGATTTGGGGCTTGCCAGCCCCCCAAATCATTTGAGCCAATTCCAGTATGTAAATAGATTGAAACCTAGATGGAGGTGTAGATAGAGATAGGTACATAGACATAGACATATTTTGACTTTTTTTTCTATTTTTCTGAGAATCCTGACTCATTTAGATGCTTCCCACTCCTTTTGAGAACACAGGCTCATCTCTACTCTTTTTTTTTTCTTGAAACTTAATTTATTTTCATATGAATAAGCTGCTATGACAGTTTACTGATTTTATTTTGCATTCCTTATAATATCAGTGTCTTTTTCTTTTATAATCTTAGCAATCTACTTTTTTGTTTTTTTTTTTTTTTTTACTTTTTTATTTTTATAACCATTGGAATCTCATTCTCCTCTCTGTTTCGGTTTCTCTCTCTCTCTCTCTCTCTCACACACACACACACACACACGCGCACATGCACACACACTTGGCAATTACAAGAGCTCACAACCATCCTGGTCTTCCTCTTTTCCCCTTACTTCTCAGCATCAGCCCTTAACAGTGGGGGCATGAGAAGGGGCAGTAAATGACGTTAGGTCTTTTCTGTAACGCATTCTATTAAAAAGGGTAGGGAAGGGACTCAGAAGTTAAGAAAAGATGATTTCTAATTTTTAAGAAGAACATAGAATTGGGTCACAGTAGTTTCCTCAGCTTTTTCTAAAGGTACTTTTACACGAAATTCAAGATAATCTCACAAGTATTCAGTGTCCAATAATGGATCAGAACCTAGCTTGGGGCTGTAGGTGGGCAGTCATGGAAAGGCACTCTGTGGGGGCATCTGGGTGGCAAAGTCAGTTAAACTCTGACCCTTGATTTTGGCTTGGGTTATGGTCACAGGGTCCAGGGATCCATCGAGTTCCCAGTCAATTCCATGCTTATTGGATAGACTACTTGGGATTTTCTCTCTCTTCTCCTCCACCACTCACACTTTCTGTCTCAAATAAATAAATAAATAAATAAATCTTTGAAAAAATGCTCTATGAAGGAATGCCATTTTAACTGAAGTAGGACAGTAGTAGGATCATATCTTAATACTTATGACAATGGTAAAATTCTTACAATATGCTAGAAGTAACATTGGCAATAAATGTGACTACTCTGACCTCTCCTAGTCACCAGAAGCCCAGATCTCTGACTACCAATTTAAAGACATTTATGACATAAACTCTTGAAACAATCCTTGATTTCTTTTTATCTAACATAAAACAATGTTTATTTCCAATAAATATTTAATATTGATATTTTACTTAATGTTTTAACTAAACTGAATGTAAAAATCTTACTACATTCCAAATTTGAGTACAAATACCTCCATGCATCTATTATTTGGAGTATTACAGATCCTTGGAAAGTAAAATAATCAAAAAGTGGAAAAATTGATGTGAAAAATCCTAATTAAATCTACATACAGGGCAGCCTGGGTGGCTCAGTGGTTTACTGCTGCCTTCAGCCCAGGGTGTGATCCTGGAGACCCGGGATCGAGTCCCACATCGGGCTCCCTGCATGGAGCCTGCTTCTCCCTCTGTCTGTGTCTCTCCCTTTCTCTCTGTCTCTCTCTCTCTCTCATGAATAAATAAATAAAATCTGAAAAAAAAAAAACCTACATATATATCAGCTATGACTCCCCACTCTCTTTTCCAGTTTAGGAGTTATACAAACAAAATGTTTCGACAATTGTGGTTCAAATTTCTAGTGAGCAATTTTATATATCTCTCAATTTCCATTATTCTTCTTAGTAAAAAAAAAAAAAAATGGCCCTCAAGCCTGAGCAATTCTAACTTGTGGGCAGAAAACGTCTTCTGAGAACCATAAACCTCCTAGTGACCCCAATCTCATTTATTTACCGGGTTTCTTATTTCCTTCATATTTCCTTTATATTAAAATTGTTACATTTGTTGAACATGTCCCCAGAGTGTCTGGGAGGATAAGCATTCATCATGATAGATAATCTTAGCCCACAAACTTTAAGTACAAAGTGACAGAAATTTATGGCTTCCTCCAGAATTAATTCACAAACTACTCACTTTTTCCCCCTAAAAATCTCTTCATGGTTTACGTATTGAGTATAGGCAGGTGTATATATCCACTACTCCCTCTTTCTACAATTCGCATGTTTTATCAACTATGTCCGTAGTTTTAAAACTGTTGACAAGGATATTTCTACTTTTTAATTCTCTTCCTGTTTTTCTCTCTTCCAATAAGGTACTTACTTAAAATCATAATTCAGTACATTTCTGCATATATAAATTTCCATATTGATACACACATATATATCTACATATATATTATCTCTATTTATTTATTTATTTATTTATTTATTTATTTATTTATTTATCTCAACTCACAGGAATTCCACATTTTATGTCTGTCCCTTGATCTTGAGGCTACGAGAGACTTGCTGCAACATTGTCTCTGCACATTTTTTTCCTTGGGCCCTTTTCTTAGCAGCCCTAAAATATTTCTTCCCTAAATTCACATCGGACTTCTTATTTTCTTTCTAGTTTGATAGACAGCGTTGCTCATATCGCTGATACTTTCTCTTCCTGTGATAGTATTGATTTTTCTCCGTTTTACTTTTTTTTCACTTACATTTCCCAACCACCAGTTTAAACTTCTAGTCTCACTTTTCCCTTTTTATATCTTGAAAGCTTGCAATTTTTTTCTCCCCATATGTATAATTTAAGGGAAAAAAGAGAATACAGAGTGAACTCTCAAAGGATATTTGAAGAGATTCTTAATAAAATGAATATGATAGCAATGGTACCATTGGCTCTAACTTCTATAAAACTTTGTAACTGTCCATTAGATAGAATCGGCAGCCCCATTATTTATGTCAAAGCTGGATACTTCCTATGGTAGAAAAACCTTCTCACTGCAGAATTACTGTAATCTGCCCCAGAAAGCAAACTAAATTAAGACATCTAAGTAAACATGTCCTTATGGGGAAAGATTATCCACTTTTCTGTACGATAACAATATGACACTCTCTTTTTTTTATATGATGACACAAAGTCAATAAGCATCCCCATAGATATTTAAGAATCTCACTAAAGCCTGTGATGTTTCTAATACCTGTGTCCAATGCTACAAATCAATCTGGTTCAACATCATGATGTTTCTTTTTTTCTTCCCAGAGATAGAAAGGCCAGATCAGGAACAGCAGCATGTGTTTAAGTAATTTGACAAAATGAAAACCCGGACCACAAAAAAGGAAATGATACACGTGAAGATGAGCAATGCACAAAACTCACTGAAAAACATAGAGACCAATCACCAGGTTCTATCCCCTTTATATAACGTTCCTTCCTGGGAATACTCTGGTCTCATTGCACTGTGCTTCTTAACACCAGAGGCAGCCCCGGCCGTATGCAACTTCACCTCCAGCACCAGGTCACATCCATCTGCTACCTCCACTTTGGGGAAAGAGAAACTCTAAGCAGAGTTCAGGACACCATGTGGCTCCTACTCTTCTGCTTTGTGGAACACCCCCTGTCTGATTCCCATTTCCACGTTCACTCTCCATTTAAAGTTAGAAAAGTCAAGAGTGTATATAATCCCAACATAAATAAATTACAAAGCCAAATAAATTACAACAAATTTATTACCAGAGCTCAAAAATGGTTTGGGGAAATTGTCATCATGTCCTCTTTGTTGAAACTTTTAACAAGACTTTTGTGATAATCTACCAATGCTTAGTGTTCTAATCACTTCTACAAGAAGAACCCTGGGAACAGGAAACTCCCTTTTGTTTTACCTTTTAATGTTGATATAGGTGAAAATCTCTTAGACTTTACTAAAAATGGTGTAGCTCTTGCAGAGGCTTTGGTTGTTTTTCTTATTCAGTTGGATCAGATGGCCTTTGACTCTGTGTAGTGGGGGTACTAACTGGGGGAGGTGGGAAGATGTTTATTTTATATTTTATATTTTATAATAATATATAGATTTAAACAGATAAATAAATGACATTTTAATATGACATCAGGATTCTTGGTATTCAGAGCCCTGTACTCATTTCCTATCTCAAAATATACCGTAAGCTAGTAATACTGTGGTTTATTATGACATATTTTATTGATGTTTATTCCTATAGGATTCTTAGTTGCAGATAATAGAACCGGTCTAACCATTCTAGCAGTTAGGAATTTAGTAAGGGTATTATTTTTGTCACAGGCTGGAGAGGTGAACACTGGACTGGGATTCTATATACTCAGACACTACACATTCAGGGAAGGAAATTGAGATAATTTTATGAAAACCCACATACAGATGCTCTTCTAATGGAAATACCACCTTACTTTGCTTGGCATCTAAAACAATAGGGAATAGACCCTGTTAATAGGGAATAGACCCTAATAGAGCTTCTGCTCTTCCCCCAAAACCAGATGCAGTCCCTACCATGCTTGCGAGCAGATACGGTTGATAAACCAGCTCGCCTTGCTCATCTCCACTGTCAAGTCTCATGAAGACATATTTGATTGGCAGATAAAAAGACACATGCCAACAAGTTATCTGAAGGTAAACTTAAAATACGTAGATTTTAACTTTAGTACAGGAAGGGCTATAATACAGATGACCTGGGAAAGAAGTTTGAAAGGGTGGAAAGTGTGACTTCCATAGTAATATGTATCAGCTGTGCTCATCTATACTTTGAGTTTTAAATAAATTTAGTGTGAATCTCCTATCACACAACTCAGAAAAATTCAGTGGTTCCCTAACAATCCAAAAGTTTAAATTCTCTTGGGAAACCTTTATTTTGATATCCTCTTTCCATTAAATGTCTCATCTTCATTTCTACCCACAACCTGAGAATTGGCTCTCCCTGAGCTGACTCAAAATTGAATCAGTCTCAATCACGATGCACACCACACATGTTTGTATTTTAAAGATTCTGCTGGTATTTTGGTACATTGTGCGGGGTGGGGGGGGGGAAGGGGTGGGTTGTGAAATTAATGCCAATTACATTTTACTCTTGGCACTTTCACCGTCGATTCCTTTAACCCAGCTCCTCTTCCCATCTGGTCTCTGATGACATGTTGCTCCACCCAAACCCCTATTTCTTTCCTATTGCTCGCCCAGCCACACTTTCAAATCCTCACTATTTTTTTTTTTTTTTTTTACTTATCACCATTTACCTATCTCCTTGGATAACCATAGAAAATTCAAGATAAACTCAGAAAATCTCAACTTTAAAAAATCTAATTTAAAACTTGACAGCTCTCTTCTTGAAAATAATTATGGATCCACATATTTTTATTTTTTAAAAGATTTATTTATTTATTCCTGAGAGATACAGAGAGACAGGCAGAGACACCGGCAGAGGGAGAAGCAGCTCCCTGCGGGGAACCTCATGTGGGACTAGATCCCAGGGCCCTTGGATCATTCCCTGAGCCAAAGGCAGATGCTCAACCACTAAGTCACCCAGGTGCCCCAATGTATCCATATCTTAAAGTAATGGTATTACCCTTAATACAGAGAGAATATCTCATGATCAAAATAATCTAATACACGTGATAATTTAAAAATCACTTAATGAGTTCTTGCTGTGTGGTCATAATTAAAATGCCTATTGTAGATGATAAAACTATGAGATAATTTCCTTCAAAAATTGCTTATAGTCTTTAGAAAGCTAAAATTTACATGAGTCCACGGAAACTTAAAGGAGTAGATAACAGTAATACACAATGATACAAAAGGTAGAGGTACTCTGTACTACTAAACATAAGTAAAATGAAAATGTTAATATTTAAGTGAAAATGATGGCTTGTCATTACCAAAGGAACCTATTAACTTTGTAACTTGCTCTTCCATTGAATAGACATTTCCTGATAACACATTAATAAGGAAAATCTGTCTTCATAGGTTAATGTTTGAAATCCACAAATCATACTTCAAAAGTAAAAGAAGGCATTTTCAAAAATCAAACTGTTGTATTTGACAAACTTTAGATGCTTTGCGGTTAAAAACATTGTAAACACCTGCAATAAATTCCTCTTGAATGTACAAGTGCATATTATTTAATAAAGCAGAAGCTTGTCAATATTCTCCAGGTTAAACATATTATTATGAAAATTTCAAAAATTCAAATTCAAGGGTTTAAATCCATAGTTCTTTACATTTGATATGATTCCTAATTATTAAAAAATAACTGGTGGCACTTGGGTGGCTCAGGTGGGTTAAGCATCCGACTCTTGATTTCGGCTCAGGTCAGGATCTCAGGGTCATGGGATGAAGCTCCGCCCCCCAGCACAGAGCCTGTTTGAGATTCTCATTCTCTCCTTCTGCTTGAAGCCTCAACAGGGTCCTCAGAGAAGCTGAGCCCAACTGCCTCTTGGTAAGGTCCCCACCGAAACTTAGCTCAGCAGCTATTCCTAATCCACAACAATTCTCCCCCAGCCCTGCTATCCACCCTGAAATACCCCCAATAGTCATCTTTCCTCTCAGCACATGACTTTTGCAGTTTTTGAACATGAGCTTCCTATCTTCATATTCATCCTTTTGATACTCGAGTTTTGATTTCATTTATTTTTTTCCTCCCCAACCTATTCCGATTATATGACCCACAGATCAATATCCAGATTATTATTTTCTATTGTGTTATGTATGGGTTTCCAAAAGTGCAATTTATTGAGATAGAGACTTTGAAATTCATCAGACACTTACTAATTGTTTCCTCGGACAAGGTAATTAACCTCTTCAAGCTTCCCTTTCTTTGGATGTAAAATATGATAATGTGTATTTCACAGAGTGTTAAATGAGGTAAGGTTTGCACACTTATTAGCTCAGAACTTACCAAGGACTCCAAAAATAGAAATTATTTTATTGTCATTCATTGAACAATTTATGTCAGGCCTAGTTCTAAAATATGACGGAAAAAATGTTAGACAAAGCCAATTCTTTTCCTTCGCGGAGCTGACGCTGTTGTAAAAAATTGTATGAAACAAATAAGCAAACACATTAAGAAATTAAGAAAGGATGGTTTCTACAACACAGAGATGGAGAAGAAGTTTGTGTGCCATAATTTGCCTTTTTTTCTTAGTCAGCCATCTTTGTTGAAAAATTAAAGTCTAAGCTGAACGTCTCCTTGGGAGGTCACAAAGTTTGTAGAGACTTTATTTCGGAAGGAATGTCTTTCAATATTAGTTCATTCTGTTCTTTTCCCACCGTGAACACACTGGTTCTCCTTTCATTTTCCTGAAGGAGACATTCGCAATGGTCTCCCTAGTGGTTATTCACGTTCACCAGAGTCCAGTAAAAACTACAAAACTACACATTTTCATTAAATTGAGATGCTCATAGCTCAGTTCACATTTTATCATTTTCTCAGTGATATATAAAAATATATATATAAATGTAAAAATATAAATACATATATTTATACATACATATAAATGTATGTAAATATATATTTATCACTGTATCATGTAAAAATATATAACTATATCATATAGATAGATATCTATATATAGATATAGTATAACTATAACTATAACTATAGTTATATATAACATATATAAATAAATATATTTTATATATATAAATAAAATATATTTTATTATATTATATATATTATATGTTTATTTCTATATAAATGGAATTTATATAGAAATAAATATATAAAGGCTCCCAATTACCTAGTTACCCTCAGCCTGGCATCCAAGATTTTCATTCTTTTTCTCTTTCCGGTCATACCTCACAGGCACCGTGTGTTTGGATGACCCACCCCATTTTGCTCTTCCTACAGTGGCCCTGACACTTCTCCATCCCCTCTTCCTTTGCCTCTATAGTTTTCCTTATGTTTCCCTCTTCCCTTTGTTGAGTTGTTGTTTTCCCCTCTTACTGTAATTTGTTCTTAATTCTCTTTGATAATCATTATAAATGCCATGTTTTTTTTTAAGGAGTCTCCCAATGTCCCAGAGGAAGTATGATCTTTATGATCTTGCTTTTGAGTACTTGTGGCTCCTTGAACAACTGTTTAAAAAGGTAGTAGTCCCCCTCTATGGTATTTTATTGACTTGGGAAGGCCTTACCTCCCTTCTGCTTGTAAGACCCCGAAAGATTGACCACTGAAATACCAAGAGCACAGAAAACACTGCTCCCTCCTTTACTTAATTACTTTTCTATCATTGAGAGTACAAGGTCTGATACAAAGAGTTGCTCAATAAATATTTGCTGAACTGAGTCAATTAAATCAAGGAACTTCGCCTCTAATAAGTGTTACAACGCTCTATAATTTGGACTTTAATTGAGTGTAACTCCGTGATCACGCATACCAGTTGGCCTTTCTGGTCTTCATTTACAGGACACCTTAGCATACATTATTTGTTTTTATTTGTATTTGTAATAATACACATTGTATTTATTTGTATTTATTTTTATTTTTTATTTTTTTTTGTATTTATTTTTATTTGTTTTTATTTTATTTGTATATGATGGTGGAGGCGGGAACTCCCATGACTACTGCCTGGAATTGAATTCCAACCAGGAACTGAGGTGTAGTTAAGCATTCCTCCACAACTTGCATTTAATGAGGGCAGTAATGTATTATCACAAAGAAAAAGTAAGTAAAAGGTTGCTTGACCAGGCAGTGTGAGATTGAGATATGCAATCATCCCCTACTTAGAAATCAAGAGAGACTGCATTTCTAGGATTTGGAGGAGGTCACCTCTCAGATATGACCGCAGGCTAACCCACAAGCTGGACCCCAGCAACCAGAAGCTCCTCACCATCTCCCTGCCCTAAAACACAAGTGCTGCCCACCGTTGATCCCCCCCGGGGGGCATTGATTGAGGGGTGCAGCCTTGAGACAGCAAGGTGTTGAGAGCCTCTGGATGACATGCATAAGGGAACTAGGTCCAAGCCTCATGTAAACTTTTAAGATCCCAGCAGGTGCATTTGGAGGACCATTTGCCTTGTGTGGCTGAAGGCAAGCCTCCTCTATAAGTTCCCCTGCTTAGTTTTTTTAGGTTTTATTTATTTATTTATTAGAGAGAGAGCGCGAGAACCCAAGCAGGGGGAGCAGCAGAGGAAGAAGCAGGCTCCACAAGGAGCAGGGAGCCTGACGCGAGCCTCAATCCCAGGACCCTGGGATCATGCCCTGAGCTGAAGGCAGACACTAGCCTTCAGGTGTCTGAGGCCAAGCCCCCTGAGCCAGCCAGGTGCCCCAGTTCCCTTGCTTATTACACCTGCCAGCTGCCAACCTGGAGCAGGTGGTTGAGTCTTTCGTGGCCCTCTGTGTGCAGGGGCCAGTGTGCAAGCCCACACTAACTTGAACTCAAATGCGCTCCCCCCAGCCCCCACCATCTACCCCCCCTCCCCACCCCAGGAAGCATGTGGGGAATGAAAAACCCATCTGCTCTTCACTGGTTTGTTGGCTTCTTTATTATGGTCAGTTCCAGCCGCTAAGCAGGGAACCTGTCACTTTAAGGATAAAATCCCCTTAACCTTGAAGGGAGGAATCAGGTGTGAAAAGCTCTGTTTGATGCATTCAGAAGGATCCTTTTGTAGGTTTATGCTTTCAAATTGAAGACACATGCACAAGTCTGACTCAGGCTCAAGTTCAAAAATATCTACAAACACCACCCCTCTGATGAGAAACAAACATACAGATCACTTTTTTCCCCCTAAAATAAAATGAATACTTTTTTCACATCCATCAACGTAATGGGGTTTTCTTTAAGGATCCCATCCATACAGGTTAATGAAGGCAGAGTTTCTGGCCAGAAAACAAAACAAAACAAAACAAAAAAATTGTCAGTATATTGCAATTTTTTTTTCTCCCTCTGGGATTTTTTTTTTTTCCTTATGTATCGAACTTGGAAAGATTTTACCAGAGTGCATCTCTGTGGTAATTTGTAAATGAGGGGGACTAGCAGGTGTGTGGTCATGAATTGCTGCAGGCAGGACGAGAAGGGGTACCTTTTAAAGATGCCACAATCTGCGATCACGCTAAACTTGCTGTGAGCCTGTGCCCTCCGAAACCCTACCCCTAAGGGAGAGGGAATAATGCAAAATACTTCCTTAAGCTTCTGGCAAAACTCTTACTGTTTGGAGCACTCTTGGAGAAGGCTCCTGGGACGAGCAGCGGCATCCTTGCTATCGATTGGCTGGTTAAATAGAGGACTATTAGCTCCAGACAGGCTGGATTGATTACACAGCAGCAGCAGCAGCAGCAGCAGCAGCAGCAAGAGCAGGAGCTTAGAGAGAGAGAGAGAGAGAGAGAGAGAGAGAGAGAGGGAGGGAGGGAGGGAGATAGGGAGGGAGGGAGGGACGCAAGGTGGGGAGGAGGCAGTGCACGTTTCAGAGCATCACGATGTGACTGCTGCTGCCCTGAGCTCGCTGCCTCCTTCCTCAGTCAACAACTTACTGAGATGCCTTTTCTTTTACAAGAGGCTGTCAGCTTCCAGCAAGAGAGAAAAGACTTCACCTTGGAATAATAGTTCATCTCACTCCTGCATCCTTAAAGAGGATTTTGAAAAGAAAAAGAAAACAACAACAAAAAAAGCAAGTCCCCTCTCCAGCCCCACTTTGTTCCAGAAACGAACAGAAAACAGTTCACATGCTCCAGGTAAGGAAATTTATTATTATTATTATTATTATTAGTATTAGTATTAGTATTATTATTATTTTAAATCTCTGATTGCTTTTTAGTCATTCACAGTAACATATATCGTAGCTTTGCATGCTTTAAAAACTGAGTTTTTGGGGATGTCTTAGAGTCCATGCCAGGCACAGGCATGTGGATTGAGGAATGTGTTCAGACATGTTTCTATGAATGTATTTGCGATTTTATCTCCGGGTCCAGATAAGTTTTATTTCTAAGATCACTAGATGGTAAGTTTATATAGCAGGTACTCTGGGGAAAAAAAAAAAAAAGAAAGAAAGAGAAAGAAAGAAAGAAAGAAAGAAAGAAAGAAAGAAAGAAAGAAAGAAAGAAAGAAAGAAGAAAGAAAGAAAGAAAGAAAGAAGCAAAGTACACATGAAAAGGAGCATTTTCGGGGGACAGCCTTAAGATATGTTCACTTATATTGTTCTTAGCTGTTCAACAACTTTAGGAAGAAAATAGCAGATCCCCGAAGACGGTGACCGTGTTAACTGTGTACTATCCCATTTCATGCGGACGTAGGAGCTACAGTGCTTTCAGTGACTGTCAGTTGTTTTTTTTTGTTTTTTGTTTTCTGTATCTGTCCTTTACAATCTTAACTCTTGAACATAAGCATGATGTGTCTTAAATGATGTGACCTTAGACTGCCACCTTATTATAGCTGAGTTATTGACGGCCAGCATTGGGTCTTAAAGTACTGGGCTAAGGCTAAGAAATGTGCCTCTGGAGACGTGCAGCTCTTCTAGAGTCCATCGCTAGAGCTGCAGTCAGCTCCATCAATATTTTAAGTGTCAGTGATGGTGTATGCTGGACCAGTGTCTGTGAATATAAAGAAACTTTGCACATATTAAAGCCTCTGCTGGGAACGGGATTTTTTTTTTTTTTTCTCTTTTAAGGGAAGGAAGAGATTGGATGGCACAGACACAGCAGGCTGGGGCAATGCAGTACTGATGTTGCTGCTTGACCTTAGGTTTACAGGTCGGTTGCTAAATGGGCAGCATGGTCATATCAGACACGAATGATGAACTCCATCCCTCCTGGAACGAACATGGTCTATGGCATTTTTGATGTCCACTTATTGGCTTTTGGGTCAATACGGAGAGATATTTTATCCTGAGCTGCTCGGATTGTGGTTTTGAGTGAAGTTCCCTGAGTCACTAATCAAAGATCAAACTGCCAGCTGCGATAGGTCGGCAAAACTTTTTAATATGTTGTTCAGCGTTTCAAATAATAGCAAGATCGCCTGTACCCTGGGGAGCCGGCCTAGCCGAAGTTAGGAATATTACACACCCTGAATGCCTGCATCTGCATCTGTGTTTAACCCTTGCTTGTCTGTTGCATAGAACTACATATGTGAAGAACACGATTTTTCATGACCTCTATTTTGTCTTTTCAGTGTGGGATGAGGTTTGAATGCCTCATAATAGTATAGATATTATAGCTACCCAGATATTCACATTGACACCACCAGATCGGAAGGGGATAATTGTCATAAAATTTTGTAAAGGGCAGTTTGTCTGAAAGCATAGAAATATGTATTAGAGGATATTTCATATTTTTAATCAAATCATTTTGACAAAACAATTATATGCCTCTCTTTTGAGTATTATGTTCGAAAAATTAATACCAAACTATTGACAGAGGAAGGTGACAAGTGCTGAGGACCAAATATATATACATATATTCATATGTAAAGAGAGAGTTTATAAAGAAAGAGTTTATATATATTGCATATATGTGCAAGTATTATATCAAATCCTCACATAGCCTTTGTCATAAGCCTATCATAATGTGGCTTAACTATTGATTTGCATAACAAGAATGATGTTACCTTTTTACCCAATGTATCCAAAATCGTGCTCTTAATCCTTCCATTTTATTGTTTCTACAAACAGTCTGATATATCTGCTCAAAGGAAGGATATAATCAAGATTTACCTAACTCCTCTACTCATGTTTAAATTTAATGCACAGTTATTTAAAATTCCATAGCCTTTGTTGCAATAATCTTAGGTGTCTAACCTAGTTATACAGTCCAGTTACCTTATAGCACTTACCGGTGGGTTATATTGAGGTTTTCACCAAGCAGAAAACTAATTCTTAGTTGCATTGTGTGTTTTTTATGAGACCATTAATATTTTAGCATAGGTGGATGTAAGCATCCATACTTATTTTTTTTCTATGAACGGGCAGGTTTTTCCTTTAGAAAGAGTTTTAAAGTCTTTTCTGAACTGTGTGCCTCTTGCACTTATGCATTCCTCTCAGCTTATCCTAAGTGTTTCTCTCTCTCTCTCTCCTATCTCTCTCTTTTTTTGTTTTATCTTAAAAATTCTGTAATTACTCCTGTGAGAGATTTAGTTCCCCAATCTTCTTAATAGGATGTTGTGCCATGATTGGAAACAAAATAAATTCATTTTTAAATCACATTTTAGACTTGCAGGCACATAATGAACATGTCTCCTGCACCCAGCAAGCAGGATCAAGGCTCACGAGTGCTCTAGCGTCATAGAGGCATCACGTATAGCAGCTTCCTTAATCAATCAATTTTCGGTTTTTACTTTTCTTTGCATTTTGGGGAAGGCTCCACTTGACCCTTTATCCTACCTTCTGTTTACTCCCATAGTATCAGGTATGGTTGTTGATGACTCACTTGAGCCGTAGTGAACCAAAAAGAATCAAGAGAGTATCTTCTGTTTTTATAGGTATCTGAACCATTAGGGGGCTCTTTCTTCCTACATTATACTCAGCAAACCACCGAGAGAGATTACACAGCTTTCTTGAAGCATTTTCCCTGTGTTTAGAATATAAGTGGTGCTAGAAGTAGCTTACTTCTCCTTTCCACAGGCAAGCATTTCAGATTCATAAGAATTTCCTGTTTTCATGGGAAAGCGAATTTATCCTATGCCGTCTCAATTTATCCTCTTTAGAATTACCTTGTATAATAAAATGCTCTATCTTTGGAAATAACAAAGGTTCACAATAGCGAAGTGGCCAGCGTTAGACCCGTTTAAAGATGATGTGTTATGCAGCAAGTATCATGAGAGATGTTAAAGTATGGGAAAGCTGCAGGGAAGAAAGTTCCTTCGCAATCATCTGCAAATATCTGAGAGCATGAGTGACTCTGGGCTCACCTGCAATTTGCTTTCAGTAGAAGAGAACAGCAGGCAGCCAAAAGAATATGACTTGTTTTCTGCAAAAATAGACATGGGCGAATTGGAAATAATAGGATGCTTTCATGAGCCATATGCATGCAGGGCACGTATTTTTAAATTCTGATTTTTTTTTTTCCTTTATCACAGTAAATGAAGTTTTCATGAATATACACAGAGGGTGATGCAGGCAGCCGAGTCGGGTGGGGGGAGAGTGTTTTCCTGCGTCACTTTGAAAGCCAGACTTTCTCACTGAATGGAATCACATCCCTCCCACAGCCACAGCAGCCACAGATGCCCCCTGATGGTATAACTTGTTTGGGGATCAGTCAACACTTAATGTCTCTGTGCAGCAGCACTCTAGTTAGTGGGTCGAGGACTTTTATCAAAGGATGCTATCCCCTTGGAAAGACTGAGAGCTGGCATGGGCTTGTGAGAGACCTTTCTTTTGGGAAGTGAAAGAGGGGGATGTGTTTGGAGCAGTGAATCATGGAATTCCAATCCAGCATTGATCGGCAACCTGATGTATCAGCGTAAAGAATCATTGCTTAAATAAGATGAGGAGCTGAACAGGGCACAGGTATTTCCTTTACTGGTACTTTGGAAGTAAGCATGCAAGCATTTTATTCTTTGAAAGCCTACATACCTTGAAGAGGGTAAATTTTCAATACAACTAGTTGTGTGGGGATCATTCCAAGTCCTTCTGGAACAGGCTGGTATACATCCGAATGCAGTTCTTTCTCACAAAGTTAGCTCTCAGTAATGTGAATGACCTGGTAATAAGACCTGAATGGGGATCTTCCGGCTGCCAGTTTTAGGTAACAAGTATGAAAAATATTTTAAGGGCTTGGTTTCTTCTAATAAGAGGTCATCTTTCTTTTCTCTTAAAGTTAGAATAGCGTTGACAATGGAGAAAAGGGCCGACATTGAAAATAGATAAGTAAATGGGAATGCCTTGGCTGTACATGATTTATGTTGCCGGATTTTACCCAAGAGATAAATATAACGATGCAAGTTAAATATTCATGTTTTCCATTTAACGGTGAAGAAGTGGAAATCATGCCCCTGAAGTGTAGCAGTTCCCTATGTCACGTGGTATGAGAGAAATGTGAAAAGTAGGCAAATGAGTAATAGGTAACGACTGATGTAATGGCCTAACATCAAGTTTCCAAAGGAAGTGAGATAGCTCTGTCCTGTTGAGTTTGACCTAATGGGCTAAGATGGATGATGTTAATAATTAGAAAGCATAGGTTTGTTTATATTTATCATTGTTGCACTTACCAATGAACTGAGTTACACTCTCCAAAAGCCCTCCTAGGACTGTTCATCTTTCTGAAACTATATGTGTGCACAGTTGGGTAGAGTTGTCTGTGTGCATAGGGATGTCATTGCTTTTGTAGCAGTTGAATTATACAAAAATATAGTCAGTTCTACTGTGTGACGTGTTCTGTATTTTCCATTCCGACCTTAATATATTATCCTCACTGTTCACCCCCCCACCATACATTCACACACATATCCAGACCATTTGATTATCTCTAGATATTTTATATTAGAATTTGCTTAGCTTTGGCCTTAGGTGGATCCATATTATGCCTTTTCTAATGGCTGGTGTATTCCGTCCATTAGACCGTGTCTTGAGTCATGTGTCTGAATTCTTAAACTTTGCTGTTTACTGGCTTCCAGTCGCTCTAAATAGTAAATGAGAGGATTTGGATTCAGAATCACTGACACTAGTGGAAAATAATGTATTATTAGACCAATACATATATTTTATTAATTATAGAGTAGATCATATATAGGTAGAAATAAGGACGTTACCTCTTGTCTCGAAGATCTACAAAGGCTGCTCATCTCCAGTTATCTACTCACACCCGTGCTTGGCAGAAATCAAGAAAATCATAGACGATCCAATAGTAAACCGTAGTGTATGATGACTGGCATTTTAGAGCAGGTGTGGCAAATGGGTTTCCAACATCTATGCCACGTACATTTTTTTTTAATGAATAGATGTGAATTTTTAGATCAGTATTAGGTTTACCGACAAATGAGAAGCAAGAACATAGAGTTCCCATATACGCCCTTACCTCCATCTCCCCTGCCCTGCTAGTTTCCCCTTTTGTGATGATCTTGCCTTCCTGTGGGACGTTTATTACAATGAAGGAACCATTACTCACAAATCACATTAGCTGAAGTCCATAGTTGACCTTAGGGTTCACTCTTATTATTGTATATTCCTTGGGTTTTGACAAATGGATAACGACATGTACCCACCATTATAGTTACGTGTAGAACACTTTCACTGCTCTAAATTCCCCTGTACTCCAACTCTATAGGTTTTTCTCTTTCCCTTCCTCCTATCTTCCCTCCCCTAGAACCTCTGATCTTCCAACTGTCTTTACAAGGATTTCATGTTGTTGGAGTCATGCAGCAGGTGGTCTTTTCAAAGGTTGGCTTCTTTCACTTCCAAGGTGCCTTTTCCTGTGGTTTCTCCGTGTCTTTGGGGGGCTTGGTAGCTCACTTCCTTATATTGCTGAAAAACATCCCATTGTACTTATTCACCAATTTATTTATTCATTCACCTCCTGAAGATCATTTTAATTGCTTCCAATTTTGACAGTTATGAATACAGCCACTACACATATTTATGTGCAGGTTTTTGTGTGGACATAAGTTTTTAGTTCATTTGGGTAAATATCAATAAGCATGATTGTTTGTTCATATGGCAAAACTGTATTTAGTTTGCCCAACCGTCCTTGGAAATGGCAATACCATTTCACATTCCCACCAGCAATAAATAAGGATTCCCATTGCTCCACATCCCTGCTCCACATCCCAATTTGGTGTTGTCAGTGTTATAGATTTTAGTCATTCTAATAGATATGTAGTTTATCTTGCTGTTTTCTTTTATTTTTTAAATAATTTATTTATTTATTCATGAGAGAGGCAGGGGGGCAGAGGAGAAGCAGGCTCCCTGCAGAGAGCCTGATGTGGGACTTGATCCTGGGACTCCAGGATCATGCCCTGAGCCAAAGGCAGACACTCAACCGCTGGGCCTCCCAGGCATCCCAATCTTGCTGTTTTCAGGAGTGCTTTTGATTTGTAATAACTGCTTCTGCTGTGTGGAGAATAATTCTAAGGTACATCACGGGTCTTCAGGAGACATGTCCATAACTAACTGGTAATGATTCCTTGTCAATTCTTTTTTTTTTTTTTTCTTTTTTCTTTTGTAGAACAGGATGTGTGTACATTTGGAGGGAAGGCAAGGGAGTCCGTATTTGTAACATATTTGCCATTCATCATTTAGGGCTCTGGTGGAATGAATGAGTAAATTAGAGCAATCAAATAATTCAATCCCACATTTGTCAATTATCAAGATAGCAACAATCACTGTCTATTTTTTTTAAGATTTATTTATTTATTTATTCATGAGAGACAAACAGAGAGGGAAGCAGAGACACAGGCAGAGGGAAAAGCAGGCTTCCTGCAGGGAGCCTGACGTGGGACTCGATCCCGGGTCTCCAGGATCACACCCTGGGCCGAGGAGAGTGCTAAACCACTAAGCCACCCGGGCCCCCCTCACTGTCTATTTTTAGAGCACTGTGATTGAACTAAGGAGCAGAATTCAGCATTTTATATTCCATAATATACTTTCTAACCATATTTCTCTGGTGGCTGGAAAAGGCTGGCTTCAGATCACTTGGAAGAATCCAAAAATCTTAAGGGATGCCTGGGTGGCTCATTAGGCTAAGGGTTGGTCTTCAGTTCAGGTTATGATCTCAGAGTCCTGGGATTGAGTCCCTACTGTTGGGCTCCCTCTTCAGGAAGGAACCTGTTTCCCCCTTTGCCTGTAGCTCTGCCTGCTTGTGCATGTGCATTCTCTCTCTCTCTCTCTCTCTCTCTAATAAATAAATAAATAAATAAATAAATAAATAAATAACAAATAAATAAATAAAATCTTTAAAAAAATCCAGAATCCTTGGGCAGATTGAGATTCTTCATAATCTGGCCTCGACCAAAATTTCTGACATTATTGCTGATTACCCTGAGCTCAAGCTAAACTGTATTTTCCTTCTCCCCCAAAGTATCCTCAATGTTTGCCTCTGATGATCTTGATTTAATTTATCTTTATTGCCTTCTCCAGAGATTCAAACCTTACCCATCTTTCTACAAATCCTTGAGAATTCCTTTAACTTTAATCACATAAGACCTTGCATTATTAACTAAACATTTATTGGGTCTGTACCATATCCTTCTATTCAAACTATATGATTCAGGAATAGAAAGAAAATCCTTTATTTTTTTTCCAGTAAACAACATGCATTGTCCATGCTACCCATTAATGTCTATGAGCTGAAGGAATAAATTTTTTAAATGTTCTTATTAGCACAAAATATGTAAATGATTTTTGAGAATATTTCTATGTCTCCAATATCCTTTTCGTCTTCTGTCCTTTCATTATATATTTTTTTTAAAGGAGGGCAATGCAGTGGGCTTAAAGGCCTTGTGTTCTAATCATCTCATGACGGATGGGTTGATCTTATAAAACTTATATCCATGCCCCTGACCTGCTCTGCACCTACTCTCCTGAAGTCTCATTGAAACAACATCCACTTGTATTATGGTAAACTACTATGCATACAGCCCTTACAGATAGAAAGCACCTTGGATGGATATGGGGTCATTATGCAATGTATATCATCAGAGATGTCTCAGAAAATAAAACTTAAAGTATTCGGTAAGAGAGCACTTTTAGGCAGAGAGTACAAGGTGGAGATGTGTATATGCTCCCTTTTGGGGCATGGATTTGAATTTAAAAGGTATTGAAATGAGAGCCAAAGGATTGTGCTGTTTTGCTAACATGCTAATTAAATTTTGGAAGGTTTCTTGAAACAATACAGAGATAAGAGTGTATATGAGGCATAAATAAAACCACTGGTTTCTGAAGATGTTTAGATTCCTGCATAAGAACAGACTGGAAAAGCATTTAAGATGTCATTGTCCTCCGTGCCACCATCTCCTTTGTGAGTTACTGTGTATGTCGGCGTATTTATTCCTTATAAATTGACTTATATTCTGCAATGCCCTTTCTTGACGTTCATTTAATAATTTATTGTGCTTTTAATATTCTTTTTCATAAAGTTTAGTTGTTGGCTGATAGAGGTACCCAGAGTATCATGTCTACCATCTAGTTATCGAATGCTTCTGTCATAAATCAATATAACTTTAACTTCTTGGCCGGAACTAGAGAACTTTTCAATTCGTTGCCAAGAATACTCCTTGATAAACTGTTCCTTAAATCTACTGAGGACAGAACACTGTGACCCATAGCAGCAAAATTATCAGTGAGAACACTAGAAGTTTTCCAGAATAAATTTTCTGAAGCTCGATTTTGAAATTCATTTGATAAAGGGAAAAGGGGAATGGTGAGATGAATTTCAAATCCAGGTCTTTCTGTCCCTGAAGCACATTAAAAAAAAAAAAAAAAAAACACAACAACAAAAAATCAAATGTCATGTTGTGTCACCTCTCTTACTCTAGAACCACAGAGAATCTTTTTGTTTGTAGTTAACATCTGTATGCCCGTGTTTCATCCTCTACATAATAAGAAAAATAATGATATTTATCTTCTAGGGTGATCTGAGGGCTCAATGAGATCATACAGGTAAAAAGCTTGAAAGAGTGACTGACATAATCACAGACATAAAAAGAACAGCAGGATTGCTATTTATATTGAATGTTCCTGAACCCACAGTGCTCCCAAAACATCTAACATATCTTCTTACTCTCGTTCATTCAGGCAGTCAAAACACCTTGCTGGGCAGCTAATAGGTGTGACATTTTATTCTTAACTGCCTGAGGGGCTACAAAGACCTATCAAGACTAGATTAGGGGTTTCCCATCTAGGAGACAAGAAATAAAACCATGGCAGCAATTAAACACTTGAAGGTTTTCTTTTGACTTCCCAGATTGGCCCTCCATTCTCTAATGTGGGGACAGAGGCCCTCGAGACAGCATTTCTTCTCTCCCAGCTGGTTTCCTGTTTGATTCGGGCCAAGAATGTGCTAGAGCGAGGTGGAAGGCAGGAGGATGGCAAAGACCCTTCCCTTTCCTCTGCTTGCTGCTGTTGTCAGCGGGATCTCACAGGGTTCTTCACCTCACCAGCAACAGCTGATTTAGCCAACATTTGCTCGCTGTTTCCAGGGGCTTCTGATCCTCACAGGACCAGCCTCTCCTGCACCCTCGGATGGTCGCACCTGGCAGGCAGTGCCCTCTCTCGGCCACCAAGGGGCATCTTCTCCATTTTTAAGGCTCTTGCAACATTAATAAGAAGTAGCTGTCCTTGAGAAAAGAGAACATCTCAAAGATCTTTGTTTTATTTTTTTTAATTTTTTAATTTTTTATTATTTTTTAGATCTTTTTTTTTTTTTAAAGAGGGAGGGGGAAAACTTCAAGACAAAGAGTATAAATTAGAGGTTTGTCCATGTCACTTTTTATAAAACCTTTATTTGAATCTGAAAGAAACCCAAGAATTCTGTTCCCTCGGCCCTAAGGTTGGCGGCTGCTTCCATCATTGACTAACTTGTTTTTACTTTACTGCTTACAACTTGCATTTTTTCCGTTCTCCAAGATGCATATTCAACTTTCTGTTAAAATAAGTGTTGTGATTTCAGTTCTCCTGATCAATAATGACTGAATAAACAGTTGATGCTTGAGGTTGATGCAAGAAGAGTTGACACCAACAATGGAGTGGGATACCGACATTGGGTCTGGGGAATAGGTTTGATCATGTCCCTGAGTCTGAGCACAGTATGAAACTCTGCTACTGGTAAATAGGGCACCGGTAATCTATACAATGTGCGGCGGCTTCCAGATTAGCCAAATAACCAATCATGTTTCCCTGTGACAAAGTAAAACTCCAAACTCTAAAGTAAAACTCCAGAATTTCTGTCCTTCATGATTTGTTCGTAATGGTGATTACAAGGCTAGAAGATGGAATGATTGTTTTAACCACTCTTGAGAACTTACAGATGAACAAAGGAACAAAACACCTACAGAAACCCATGACTTTAAATTGTTAGATCGAATTATTGCAAGAAAATTAGAAAGCTTTGAAGTCTATCTGAGTGGGTTTGGATTAAGCTGGGAAACTTGAAATCCTTTCTCATTAGCTGAAGAAGCCTTACTTCTTTGGAGAAGATTAGCCTTCCCTTGCTTGATGATCCCCTAATAATTCATTGGAGGGATTTGCCCTGCAAAGGTTGCCAGTTTCCTCAAGACTCACTGTCCTCCTTTATTATCTCCTGACCCATAATAAGAGTCAGAGCTCTTCTAGAGCTCAGTGTACTTGAGAAGAACACATGTAAAATCTGACCTAAGAGGAGGTAACACATCCTTCAAAATAATTGCAAGATTTTGCTAAATGATACCAGCAAAAAGCCAGGGAGTATGTGGAGTAATGTATTCTAAGAGAATTAGACAAAGGATGCCACGATATATTAATGGGTTGGGCTGAGTTTATTATTATGGGTGCACCTAACAGGGACTCTATATTTAATAGGTTTGATTGCCCATCTGAGAGTTGCACTAGCAGTTTCATTGGCAGGTTGACTAAAATATATACTCAACTGTCACCTTCATCCAAGGAGGTTGGAATGCTCTAACTTATTTATCATAACATAGAAGAAAGAATGCAAAGACTTGGAGAGATAAGAGTGTTGGAGCAGGTGTATTATGTGCTACCCCTACTGTCTTCTGACTCCCTCCCCCCTAGAGGACTCAAAGGACACTGTCTTCAGAAGACATTGAAAGATCAATAAGAGGCCAGGATATGAGGCATTTCAAGAACTACCTCAAACATCAGGGTGGAAGGTGTCACCAGTGAGTCTTCATTTGTCACCGTTGAGATATAGCAGTATATCAGATAGAGGGATTTAAGAGTAATAGAAGCCAAGTAGATAAACACCAAGGCTAAGATGATTAAGTTATAATTAAACAATAGGAATAAATTACCAATCAGTATGTTTTGACTTGTAGGAATTCTTGCTATTAGCCAATTGATCATGCTGTTACTACTAGAATTTTACTTAATATATACAACGACAACATGTTTTAATGGTCATGATCTCAGGGTCCTGAGATTGAGCCCTGTGTTCTCTCCCTCTGCCCCTACTCCCCCCACCCCCATGCTTGTGCTCCCCATCTCTCTTAAAAAAAAAAGAGAGAGAGAGAAAAGATATTACTGGGGAAAGAGTCAAGTGAAACTTTGGGAGAATTTTATGCCCTCCAAAATGACAGACATAATACAGTATGCCACAATTACAAATAAATAAATATACAAGTAAGCATAGTAAAGCAAGACGCTTTGCAAAATGCAGGAGACAATAAAGAAGAGGTCAATTATTTTTTCTTTGCAATCTGAGAAAGGATCTCAGAGAGCTTGATGTTTGAGTTGTCTCTAAAATGGTGAGAAGAATGAATGAAAGAATTGTGGGAAGAGGGAGGATATTCTAAGTGGCCATGGAGGCTCAGGGGAAGTGAACGCAGCCTGGCATGCCTGGGATATGGGATTATTATGAGGAAACGAGGGCTATTGGCTCTGGAGAAATAAGCAAACAGGTTACCAAAGTATAAGATGTATTATGCTCAGGAATATGGGCCTCGTGGGTAAGTCTAAGTGCTTTTAATTCATGAAGTAATATGGTCTGATTTGCCTAAAATATATAAGTAGTTCTCTTAAACATTGATAATAGAATCCATGTACTCGGGGTCCTGCCTGTAACTGCACAATGCGGGGAAATATAATGGATATAAGCTTCTCCACAGGCCTTGCTCATCTTAAATTGTAGCCTGAGTCTGATGAGAGTTCCATTTTGTTTTGGCTAAAAACAGGAGTGTACGGAGCTCCGCTGGGACCACTTCTGTATTGGGTCTAATATAAATGAATGAGTTGCCTAAAGCAATCGAACTTCCTCAACATACCAGTTGGTATTTTATGCATGCTAAGCACACTTTGGATCTGTCACTTCCAGCTGCTCAACTGAGGCTTGTGATTGGGTATCTGAACTTACAGCAACAGAAGGTTTTCAAATCCAATGAATGCTAATTACAAAGATATTCACTAGCATTTCAGTAGTCTACTAATTTTATTTCATTTATTTAAGAAAGTTGACCTTCTTGTCAATAATTAAACGGAGGAGTATCAAAGAGAGACTCAAGACCGGTGGATGCATATTCAAAAAATATAAAAACAGAACCCATTCTCTCGATGATTTTAAGGGTACCTCAGAATGTTCCTCCAACAAGCAAAAAACTGTTTTTTGTCTAGAATGTTTCAACTTCTAAACTTTGGACTCTGTTTAGGCGATATCTTCATGCAAGTGCTTTCACAACCTTAACGTGAGAACACACTTTCTGTTGACGCCACTCTGCTTTACCCCACACGACCCTGCCCACCCTTTGTCAGCTGTATAGTAGTAGGAAAATAAGAATATTATTTGTTGGGATGCCCGGGTGGCTCAGCAGTTGAGCATCTGCCTTTGGTCCAAGGCGTGATCCTGGGGTCCTGGGATCGAGTCCCACATCGGGCTCCCTGTAGGGAGCCTGCTTCTCCCTATGCCTGTATCTCTGCCTCTCTGTGTTTCTCACATAAATAAATAAATAAATAAATAAATAAATAAATAAATAAATAAATAATAAATAAGCAAATAAATAAATATCTTTAAAAATATATTATTTATTGCAAAGTCATGTGCATTTTTGCTCTCCGGTTAAAGAATAGTGTACTAATAATCACCTCAGCTGAAGTCAGACCTTGTGGCCACTTTGGAATTTGGTTTCCTAGGCATTGTAGAAAGATTGTTCAAGGTTAGAGTAGAACTGAGATTAATTAGGAGCTTGTTAGAAATGAATGAAGTAAACCAAAGTTAGCCAATTTAGTATCTGCATTTTTCGCAATATCCCCGAGTGATTCATAGGCACAGTAAAGATAGAGAAATATTAAAAAAAATAAAAAATAAAAAAATAAAAAAAAAGATTGAGGAGTATTAAAGTATTAAATTGAGGAGTATTAAGGAGATAAAATTAGCTAATCTATGAGGTAAACCTATTTTTTATTCCATGGAGCTCATATGTTTTTCTATTTTTACATAAGCATTCTGACTTAATTTTTGGTAATCATGCCTTTATGTTTTTCATATTATTAAAATTAATTAATAAGCCATTTTACATTTTGCTTAACAATTGAGGTATATAAGACTGTTCTAAAGTGTTTCCTCAAATATTCTCCACTTTGATTCTGAGAAGACTCTAGGTATTAGTGAAAAATATCTAGTATGCCTTTGTGTATAACAATAAGCTCCTATTGTTCCTTGTCCCCAAGCAATTTTAAAACTATACTACTTTCTCTTTCTTCCTTCAAAATTTCATTACATACATTAACTATGATGAGTAAAAAATCCATTCCCACCAAATTCCTTTACCCTTTGGATTGTGAGCAAAGTAGGTCACCTATTTTTTTTTTCTATTATCTATCTCTAGTTTTTATAAGACTGTGTCTTCTACCTGTGGATTTTATAATTAACATTTTCTAAATTTATCAGAAAATCTTTGAATATTGTTGTAAACATGGCATCGATTTGAGATTTGGTGCAGGCCTTAGCATGAGATCTTAGAATTCATATTTTCAAATAAAAATGCGGGCTGTCATTTTGTTTTGAATTTTTGAGTAAAAAATAATAAATATATATATATAATCTTCTTAAATTATAAACCTGGAATTATTTAGATTAAGGAAATCAATCATCTTTTACTACATACTTTTTTTTTTTTCTTTTTAAATCCTCTCTGGTCCACCTACTTCTTCATCCTTTCCCTCAACCTTTGGCTGCCACTCATCTTTTTGTCATCTCCATAGTTTTGTCTTTTCAAGAACGTTATATAGTTGGAATTATATTGTAAGTAGGCTTTTTGAATTGGCTTCTTTCACTTAGTAAGAGGCATTTAGGATTCCTTCATGTCCTTTCATGGCTTGGTAGCTTATTTCCTTTGTTGTTGACTAATATTCCATTTTTTGTGTGTGTGTGTGGATCTACCACAATTCACTCACTTACAAAAAGATATTTTAAGTTGTTGTGAAGTTTTGGCAATTATGAATAAAGCTTCTATACACATCCATGTGAGGTTTATATATGAATGTAAGTTTTCAACTTGTTCACTGTATCATATGGCAGGAGCAGTTTAGTTTTGTAAGAGATCTACAAATAGTCTTCAAATTGGCTGTACCATTCTACATCTTACCAGTAATAAATGAGAGTTGCTTTTGCTCTGCATCCTCCCCAGCATTTGGTGTTTTCATGCTCTGCATTTTGGCCTTTCTAATCTCGTTATTTTAATTTGCACTTTTCTAATGACATATGATGTAGAGCATCTTTCATATGCTTATTTGCCATCTGTATACCTTCTTGTGTGATGTCTGCTCTAGTCTTTGGCTCCTGTTTAAATCAGATTGTTCTTTTTTTTTTTAATTCTTGAGTTTTAAGAGATTTTTGTATATTTTTAGATGAGAGTTCCTTGATCAGTTATGTCTTTTGTAAATGTTTTCACCCAAGCTGTGACTTGTTTTCTCATTCTCTTGATATTGAATATAATTTTAGAACTCTTCAATTCATTAATCTACTTGAAAAATGTCTATTGTGTGCCTTTGGGGGGAAAAAAAAACACGTAATTTCTAATCTATTCCAAACTTAGTTTAATGGAGACTTTTTTTTTTTTTTTTAATCATCTCCAAACCCAAGAATTGTCCTGAAGGTCAGGCTATTTCTAACTAGGGAAATTTGTTAAGGCTCTTTGGTGCAAGGACCACTGAAGGAAGCTGAGATCTCTCTACTATTGAATTACCTTTGATTCTTCTTTTAATGGATATTTGGTTTCTTTTTGCAGTGTTTAAAATCATCAAATGATTCCTAAAATGTCATTTCAAACATTAAATATCATGCTATTTTATCAAGTTATTTTTCACTATAGATTTACCACTGACACCTAATAAACTACGAGAAATGTGGTTTATTATATCCATATGGCTATGGATCCAGGAATTTGGAATACAAATTCAGAAAAGAGATTGTCTCTATAACTCTCTGGAAGTCCTGAAAGGAAACTATATTAGGAAACTAATAGGAAACTATATTATAGGAAACTATATTATTTTAGCGCAGGTCCCTTTAAAAATCATGCTTGTCAAACAAAAAAAATTAGAAATCTGTGACAACACAGGAGCCTGATGGCAGAGAGAATGCTGATTCAGTCCTTGAATTTTCCATGACGACTCCTCACCTGCACTTAGCAGCTGTTTATTGCTTGGTTCACTGGAGCATATGATGCTGAACCAAGCCACAGGTCAATAAAGTCATTTACAATGATCAACCCTCTGAGTGAAAGAGGTGATGAATCAACCAAAACTCCTTTAGGCAACAGACCTAGCAGGGAAATTTTGCACTTTGGGTAGTAATATATAATCAAATGAATCAGCAGACTGCACATCTCCCTAATTAATTTTATCACCTTTGGAGAAAGCCTACAACAAACTTTTAAGTGCTTTCTTTCTTTATTAGGTATATCAAACTATGTAGAAAACCTTTAAACCTTGAGCTTGTAAATATTGAGACACTGGTTTCTTGATATTTAAATTATCAGGTTTTAATTCAATATTAGTTTTATCACCCTTCACATTTCTATGTGATTTTTTTCCTATTAGATTGACCTAAGAAAATGTGATGTTTAAAATTACTATAAAAGAACATGATTAATCAATACTGCAAACGGATCATAACAACTCCTCTTTTTGAAGTGCACACTAAATGCCAGGAGCCACATGCTTTACACACACTATCTCATTTAACCTAGACAAGAAGCTGAAGCAGAAACTGTATTTAGTCACCTTTGTGGAAGCTGAGTTGAAAAAAAGTTTAAATAATGTCCTCAAAGTTGTAAAGCTCATAGATTGGCCAATTAAAAACTTGAATATAGACCTCTTGGAGTTAAAGTCCATGTTTTAATCACTGGATTAGGGCAGCCCGGGTGGCTCAGTGGTTTAGCACTGTCTTCAGCCCAGGGCCTGATCCTGGAGTCCCGGGATCGAGTCCCGCATCAGGCTCCCTGCATGGAGCCTGCTTCTCCCTCTGCCTGTGTCTCTCCCTCCTTCTCTCTCTCTGTGTCTCTCGTGAATAAATAAATAAGATCTTTAAAAAAAAAATCACTGGATTATGGACAATAACCATGTGCCATTTGTTTAGATACTGGTTTTCATAAAATTAACGTGTTTTCTGAAACTTTAGCTCCTTTTAACTGTTACAGTGATTGCTAGGTAATATTCCATATGATACTTCAAAATTGATGTATGACTTAAACAAGAACTTGTTACATTTTATAAAAACATGTATGTTTTTATCATAAACATATATCATAATCATAAAAATGACACTTATTATTGAATAACAATAGCTAACATATATGGAGTCCAGAGAATGTGAGCACCATGCTAACTGCTTACATGTCTAAGCTACCTTAATCCTCATGTTAATACCAGGGAAGTAGGTGTTATCAAACTATGTTGTCTCCCAAATAATCTTCCAAAGTTTGGATAGAGAGAATTATAACCAGAATTACATAGCTTCTCTGCATGAGAATTCTACATGTTAATACAGCCATATTTTTTTTTTGGAATTTACGTTTTCAAATAATTTTTCATTTAGGAACAATTGCAAGTGACTTCTGAGACAACTAGGAAGGTGGATTATTTGGATCCTCTGTGGATATTAATCTAATCTTCCCACAAACAATGTTTCTAGCTTATAGAGATTTATCAACTCAATAAGTATTTGTTTAGGGACTCCCTGGATAAGCATGAGGTAGGTATTGTGTAAAGTTAAAATGTTTTATAAGATGGATATTGCCCTTTAGCAGTTTATAAGTATTTTTGGAGACATAATGCAAGCACATGTAAATGCAAATACCACAGTCCTGATTAGAGGAGTTTCCAAGACCATGAGGTATAACCCAGAGTAGTGCATGATACATATTAAGTGAATTGAGTTCAGAGGGAGAGAGATTATTTGGGACTAATGTGGTCCATAGGGTCGTAACAGGCAGGCCAGACTGACTATATAGAAAGCAGAAGTCAGCCCCAGCTTCCTGTTCAATGTCAGAGTTGAGTTCATTTGAAATCAGTCCATTTTCCAGTTTCAAGCAATGAGAGACTCAACGTCTTCTCTACAGGGTTTATGAATTTCTGGAAAAGCACTATACCCACATGTAGTTCCTTCTAGATTTTTTTTTTTGAGTTTATTTATTCATAAGACACAGAGAGAGAGGCAGAGGGAGAAGCAGGCTCCTTATGGGGAGCCCAAAGCAGGATTCGATCCCAGGACCCTGGGGTCATGCCCTGAGCCAAAGGCAGATGCTCAACCACTGAGCCACCCAGGCATCCCAAATTCCTTCCAGTTTATGAACAATCTATCTGGCCCTCAAGTCTTCTTTTTTTCTTCTGAATTCCACGGATCTGGACCTAATCTTTATCTTTATCTCTTTTTGAGAACTACACAGCTCCTTCCCAGATTTCCACAAATAAAATCAAAATGCAACAATACTATCAAGTCATTTTGCGTGGATAATAGGGTTTAACCTGAGGAAAGATAGGCGTGAGTTCACCGTAGGAACACTACAAGCTAAGCATCAAATTATAGACACTCCTGTCAGGGGTGTCTTCATCCAGCAACCTACCAGAGGTTTTATTGTGGTGCCTTCATTAACGTGTAGTACCTGGTTTTATGGCACCTCAGAGGTGTTCTTAACTCTGTTTAAAAAAAAAAATTATGTGTTTATTTGAGAGAAAGAGAGAGAAAGAGAGAGACAGAGAGAGAGCACAACTGGAGAGGGGAGGGAGAAGCAGACTCCTAGCTGAGAAGGGAGCCCAGGGTTCTGGGATCAAGATCTGAGCTGAAGGCAGACGATTAACCGACTGGGCCACCCAGGTGTCCCCCGTTCTTCTCTTTATATTTTTTCTACCTCACTCCTTACTTTCTATTTCATTTAAAGTAATGCCAAGTTATTTTCCCTTTGCAGTCTGGAGCTCTCCATTCCTTTCTTGTTCTTACTCTCAAGCTCCCAGCCAACCCACAAAGGCCCCCAGACAGCCAAAAGCCATCTATAAAACAAGTTACACTCTCCTTAGGAGGCACTTCGATTTTACGTATCTTTATATCTATAACCTTTCCCCTCTTTGCCCCATGTTGAATTATAAATGTGTCAAATCTTCCACTGAGTGGTCATCCTTCCTTTTCATTGGACAGCTCAAGTTATGGAAAATGAATAAAATATATCTGATTATTAAGGGCACCTGTTGGCTCAGTTGAGCGTCCAACTCTAGATTTTAGCCCAGGTCATGACCGGAGGGTGATGAGTTGAAGCCCTGCATCACGCTCCATGCTGAGAGTGGAATCTGCTTGAGATTTCCCCCCTCCCTCTCCCTCTGCCCCTCCCCCACATTTCTCCCTCTCTAAAAAAACTCCACAAAAGCCATATCTGAGTATTATAAAATTACTTGAATCAAGCCAGAGTCATTATCTCTGTAATTCCCTTATTCGGCTTTAGAATTTTCCCTTGGTCCACCCAGCACATGTCTAATTCTTCCACATGTGATTTCCTCATTTGTCTGAATTATCTTCATGTAAACCTTCATCATCCTACTCCCTCTCCCTTAAACCTTTTCTATATGGTGCCATGAAAATCTGGTGGCCAGAACCTGATACAGTGATCTGGATCTGGTCCTATTAGTGAAGGATACAGGGTGTAGCATCTCCTTGATTTGAAATACACTTTTGTTAATGAAGACATACTCATTTTTTATTCCTACAAAGCAATTTGTTGAATTCATTGGCAATGAAATCTGTTTTCCTTACATCTATTGCTGCTAATTAAGATCTCCTCCACCATGTTTTTGTATGATATAAAAAACCTCATTCTTATTTTCATTACTTGAATGTTGTTCTTCATTCTCTTGAGCCAGGTAATTTTTTTGGATTTCTCCACTTCCAAACTCCAGTTTGTCTTACTTTTCATATTCTCTATAAAATATTCCTGATTATACATGAAGCAAAAGAACAGTAAAATAGGGACACCCAGGTGACTCCGTGGTTGAGCATCTGCCTTTGGCTCAGGGTGTGATCCTGCAGTCCTGGGATCATGTCCCACATTGGGCTCCCTGTGAGGAGCCTGCTTCTTCCTCTGCCTGTGTCTCTGCCTCTCTCTCTCTGTGCCTCTCATGAATAAATAAATAAAATATTTTTTTAAAAGAACAGTAAAATATTTCTCATGAAACTAATAATGGCCCATTTTTATTTTGTGCCATCAGGAAAATGAACATACATGACAGTAGTTTCCTAAAATAGTCTTTTTCGACATCCTCATATTTTAATTTAGGAGTTCTTTTTTTTTTTTTTTTTTTTTAATTTAGGAGTTCTAAGGAGTATTCTTATCCTTTAAAGTTTCAAAGAAATACACTTTTTTTTTCCTTTCAGGAATTGCCTTTCTCAACTCAGACGTATATTGTCAATGACACCTTTTTTTTTTAATTATAAGGTAATATATCCACCTGATATTCCCAAACAAGAATAGTCACCAGAAAATGTCCCCAGTTTCCTAAAATCATTCTATTTAAGAGAAACATAATTTCCATTTTTAAAAGGAGCATTTGTTTGCAAAATACCCTAAAAATTGTGCAAACATGTATTATTAATCCTTCCTTGCTAGTTATTATTCAAAACTACTTACCTTCTAATTTTTTTGCTCTAAACTAGTCTCCAAAGGGCAAAAGTAGAATGGAATGGAGCAAAAGATACACTGACACTTTCAAGGAGGCCAAAGTCTAGTGGAGGGACAAGATAATGTACATACATGATGACTTATGTATTCAGTGGTGAATCTTATGCCGGGGTTGCATAAACAGTAATGTTGGAAAATATAGGAATAAGCATATGAAGGTAGGACAGTAAGAGATAGAAATGGGCTTGTTTGGGAAAAGTGTTTTATGTCATAGTCTTCAGTAAAAATAGGAGTGACCATTTGTCGGTTGGCAGGGAATGAAGTATTTAGAATTTGATCTTTTCAAAGTGATTGAGCCCTACGGTCTTGTGCAGACTACAGAGCACAGTCCTTCAAATCTGACACATCTGGGGTTTAAACAGAGATTGACTAATTAAATGTAAAGTTTTTGTTTTGTTTTGTTTTTTGGTTTTTTAGATCTTAACACTTTAATGGGTGGTTACACATTTCCCTGACAGTTTGTGACAGCAGGGAGTAGTGAGTTTCACTGCTCTTAAAATACGTTGATGCTTTCCCTAGAGACAGTGCGAGAATCAGATTTTCCTCTGAGATACAATATTCTGTTAGTGATGTAGAGAGTGACTAACAGTAGGAAAAACATTTAGAGAAACACAGAGAATCAGTGACAGGTTGTAATGACGAAGTAAAGGCAACAAAAGAGACAAGATGATTCCCTATGTTCTGGCTTAGGAAATGGATAAATGGTAGGAGCATACATAGACATTGCAAATAAAGAAGGTGGAGATGGTTCGAAAAGCAGTAGGATGGTAGCTTTGATCTGGAGTATTATGAGTTTGAGATAAGTGGAGGGATGTACATGTGAGCTCAATACGACTTTGGGGACTTAATGTAAAACCTCAGGAGAGATGTGGGAGTAACCGTCATTTACACATAACAGATGAAACCATGGGGTTGGCTGGTATTAGCTGAGCAGTAGAGTCACAGAGAATGGCACGGTGGAAGATCAGAGTGTTTAAGAACAGTAATGCAGACTAAGGAAGAATGTTAGGAAAGGAAAAGGAAATTTAGAGTAATCAATGTCTAGAAGCCAAGAAGAAAGAGTATGTGAAGGAGGGTCCCAGTTATTTATTGCTTTGTAGAAAACCAGTCCAAAAGGGGAGGACTTAAAATGGAACCTATTATTCCACCATTAGGTTTCTATTGGGGAAATGCTTGGCTTGGTGGCTGTAGCTAAAGTTCTCTGGTGTAGCTGCAATCATATGGTGGATGGAGCAGCAGCATCTGGGCAACACCCCTGTATCTGTCTTTCTCTTCACTTGGTCCAGAAGCTTCTCCATGGGATCCCTTCACATGAGCACTTTGGGCTTCCTTTCTGCAAGACAGTTTCAGAATAGTGAAGAACAGGGCTCCAGTTCAAGGGCGCCACGTAATAAGCTGCATATATGGCCTTCCAAGACCTAGCCTCAGAAGGTATCCAGTGTCCTTCCCACAGAATTTATTGGTTGCAGGTTCATGCAGATTAAAGTGAAGAGGATTAGATTTTACCTCTTGATGGGGAAAGGGCAAGATTCTGGAAGAGAATATGGAAGGGAAGAAACTATTGCTATCTTTTGAAAAATCAATGGGCAACACGAAGAAAGAGACTCAAAAGTTTCCCTGTTAGGGAGATATGAAGTATGTGTCAATAGCTAAAATGTGCCTATTAGGTTTAGCCAAGGTGAGGGGACATTGGATAACCAAAATAAAGGCAAAAACAAAAAAGATTTCAGGGATTGTAGAGTTGGATAGGAGGTAAGGAGGTAGTGAGAGACAGTCTAACAATTTTATTTATAAAGATTGAAGATAAAAAAGAATAGAGTAGATTAATATAGTAAGTTAAGCTTTTCAAAGATGGGATTTTTAATAAGGGAAAGATTTGAGTGTGTTTATAATGCTGAAAGGAAGTATACAGAACATGGATAGCAAGTTATAGCCTTTGGGTCAAATCTGGCCTATGGCCTGTTTTCCCAAATAAAGCTTTGTTGGAACGCAGCCACATGTTTGGGTTTGACAACATAATTGAATAGCTGTAGCAGAGACAGTTTGGCTCACATACTCTAAAATATTTACTATTTAGCACTTTATAGAAAACTCTTGCTAGGGACGCCCAGGTGGCTCAGTGGTTGAGCGCCTGCCTTTGGCCCAGGGTGTGACCCCGGGGTCCTGGGGTCGAGTCCCACATCGGGCTCCCTGCATGGAGCCTGCTTCTCCCTCTGCCTGTGTCTCTGCCTCTCTCTCTCTCTCTCTCTCTCTCATGAATAAATAAATAAAATTAAAAAAAAAGAAAACTCTTGCTAAACTCTGATCTAGGATATAAAATGGAAGGAAATCTATGAAAAAAAAAAGAATTACTTGGTAGAGCAAGATTCTTAAAGAGTTGAAAATCTGCAGGATCCAAATATTTGGTCAAGTTTTTACTACCATAGTAGCTGGTATACAGTAGGCACTGAGAAGTATTTGTTGCAATTATGATGGTATGGATGGGAACAACAGCTTTATGAAGAAACCAATCACTCTTTAACGGTGAACGACAGAAGAATAACTTCTGATCAAATGTCTTTCCCAGTGAAGTGTGGTGTAGAGGAAGATGGTTGGTATAGAAATGAATGGCTTGCTAAGTTCTGATCCCTATTTCCCTTGTTACTTAGTATGAATAATGTATCTGTTTAGGGTGAGTGTAAAATATACTTCAGTCCTATGAAATATGCAACCTGAGGCCCCAGTGAAATTAGTGAATTTTCCCCCCAAATAGAAGAGTTAACCTTGTTCACCTGGTGGAATCACTTCCTGCAGTGAATAACCCACTACTCCCCCGGACATTTGTTTGGAAGCCACAACCTGTTGAGGGATACAGGTTCAAATATATTCACCATGACTTGAAAACCTTGCACAAGATATCATTAGGCACTTATTAAAAGTGATAATTCCGCTCCAAGTAAGCAAATGGTTGTCATGTGCAAGATCAAAAAGAACTGACATTTGCTAGTAAAAATAAATCTTTTGGCAAAAGTATCCCTCCATACTAAATGGAGGTGGGACAGCTTTACTTTTTTTTTTTTATTATTATAAACATGAAAAGAAATGCTTCTCTGATTGCCCCCATAATGGGACTGTGTGCAACAATAATGTAGGATGGTATTGCAGTGGCTCTCCCCCTGACACTGTAAGGCCCATGGGATGACGAGATTGAAAATGTGCAGGACACCTTAAGTTTGTCACCAAGATGTAAGAGTGCTAATGACATTTAGTGACAGTACTGAGCAGGGGCCCCATGTGGGCTCAGCCCTCAAGAGCCACATGTGGGGATGACCGCTGGGCCCGCAGGGTGCTGTTGCTTTGCCCAGGAGCTCTCTTCCAGGCGTGGTCCAGTAGTCGGTATGGCCTGTGACATCTGCCAGAAAAAAAAAAAAAAAAAAAGAAATCCCAGGGAATTAGCAAGGGTCAAAGAAAAGAGGACAGTTGTGACCATCTCCCAGAGGGACCCGAGGGACTCTGAAGTAGCGCAGCAAAAGCAGACGGCAGCTAATGAGAGGTCTACACAGGTGAGAGGAAGGCGAAGCCTATGGAAACCCCGGGTGCTACTCCCAACTCGGGGTATTGTCAGCTTGTGATCTGGATTTTGGGGAGCCAACAGTCATATGTAATAATAACATATCCTTATAAAACCATTTTAAACTTTACCCTTCGGCCTGACTTAGGGTGAGATTTTAGAACCACTCTTCAAAGAATAGAACACTAACCATGCATGTGAAAAAACAGAATTCTAAGCATCCGGCAGTGCCTTGGGTAGCCCCCTATCACTAAAAATGACTCAGACTCTAGCAATTTTGTTACGAGTATATGGCACCGATAATTATAAACCTTAATAAGATGCAAAGCTTTCCTTTAAATGAAAGAGAGCTAAGCCTAGATTAATTTTGAGGACCACATTCAAAATCGTCACACAAATTGGAATCTTTCCCTAGAATAAAGATAGTTGTTTTAAAAATTCCTGCAAAGACAATAGCATATTTTTAAAATGACACAGGAGATTAACAAAGGCGATTTTCCTGGAGATAAATTTCAAGGGAATCTCAATGGCCAGAAAAAAATCCTAAGATAATGTTAGGGTAAAGGGTGCTTTTTGAGAAAATGAAATCTCATATCAACTAAATTCTTACGTAGAAAACGAAGATGTAATATAAAAAAAAAAAAGAAAAAAGAAAACGAAGATGCGTGGATACTTAAAGATATTTCCTTAGTTAATTCTCCATCTCTTTAAACAGAATGCATGTCGCCTTTTTGGAGATGTTTGAAACTCTGACATGTGTGATTATCATTTTTTTTTTTTCAGTGTTTTCAAGTCCTGAATGTAAAACTATAGTCAGAGGAGAAAAGAGTAAACAAATTGTATTTGGAAGGGAGTTTTTACATTTTGCTTCTTCTCTTTTTCTTTTCTTTCTTTTCTTTTCTCTTTTCTTTTCTTTTCTTTTCTTTTCTTTTCTTTTCTTTTCTTTTCTTTTCTTTTCTTTTTTCTTTCTTTTCTTTTCTTTTCTTTTCTTTCTTTTCTTTTCTTTTCTTTTCTTTTCTTTTCTTTTCTTTTCTTTTCTTTTCTTTTCTTTTCTTTTCTTACTTTTCGTTTCTTTCCTTTCCTTTCCTTTCCTTTCCTTTCCTTTCCTTTCCTTTCCTTTCCTTTCCTTTCCTTTCCTTTCCTTTCCTTTCCTTTCCTTTCCTTTCCTTTCCTTTCCTTTCCTTTCCTTTCCTTTCCTTTCCTTTCCTTTCCTTTCCTTTCCTTTCCTTTCCTTTCCTTTCCTTTCCTTTCCTTTCCTTTCCTTTCCTTTCCTTTCCTTTCCTTTCCTTTCCTTTCCTTTCCTTTCTCTTTCTCTTTCTCTTTCTCTTTCTCTTTCTCTTTCTCTTTCTCTTTCTTTTTCTTTATTTCTCTTTTTCTTTGGTGTGGGTGGGTAGGTGGGCATGGATGGGGGATGTGTTTGTATCTTTTTCATGTTTCCTTAGCCAATCTTTGACAAAGATACTTAGTCTTGTCTGATGTTTTGTGAAAAATTCTTAAGTTATTTTTGAGGAAATATTTTTAACTCCACTTATTCATAGATTTATATAAGTTTTGCCCCTTAAAAAAATATACATGAAAACAACTGGAAGTTTGGAGATTAAGATAGCATCTCTGGTTGTCACCAGGTCGTTACCTATCGACAAGGAGTAAGACCCTGGGGAAGAGACCCCGGAAGCCTGAAGCGTCTGTTAACAGGATCACCCAAGCACATACCTTCCAGGTTAGAGACAGAGCGTTAGAGAGAGCTGGGGAGCCACACAGGGCAAATGTCTCTTTCTGCTTTCATTAACAGTGAGTTCAACAAGACAGGGACTTTTGGCAGAAAATGTAGAAGGGCAATTACAACCCTGAGTTGGAGTAATTAGACCAATTTCTTCCCTGGCCGGGCTAGACTGTAGAGGTAGGGAGGCATTTAATGCTTTCCCTTTGAAGATGGAAAAACCTAGTTAGCAGGTTTTTGACAGCTCTCTCCAAATCGGCAGCTGATAAAACAACCAAGATCATCCTCCAGCCAACTTTCTTCTGACCCGAATCTCTTAAATGAATGAGAAAGGGAGATTTCTCTTTGAGAAATCCATTAAAATAATAATAATAATTATTATTACATATCATATAAATATTATGTAAACATATACATGTAATACTATGTAAATAATATATTTATTTATTATATATGCTTATATAAATAATATAATTATTAAATATACTTATCTAAATAATTATAATTATTATATAAATAATAATTATTATTATTATTTTTATTATACCGTTTTAGCTAACAGTTTACCTGTTCAGGTAAGAAAGAGATTTAAATATGTTACTGGTGTTTCTTTCATTTATTCATTTACTTATCTTTCCAGCACATACTTACTGAGGCCTGTTTAGTTTCCACTGTAGTTGGAATGAATTACCCAAACCTGGAGTCTTAGACCAGCGCAGGTGTGCTATCTTATAATTCTGACGTGGGTCTCTTGCCAGATTAAAATCAAAGTGACAGCGGGTGCATTTGTTTCTGAAAACTCTTGGGGGTAGGGTAGGGACCCGTTTCATTGCTTATTCTAGAATAATTTGGTTGCCTGTGGTTGTAGAACTGAAATCCCTGCTCGTTTTCAGTCTATCAACTGACTGCTGTTACGTTCTTCTAGAAATTTCCCACGTGCCTTCTCCTAGGGCACTCTTCCTCCCTTCTCAAAACCAATAGTGGCAGGTCATGGGCTTTTCACACTCAGAGTCTCTCCTCCTCGCCCTCCCTCTGTTGTCCCTTCGTTCACCCTTCTGTCTTGCTCTTGAACCTCTAAGAGCTCCCACATTTAAGTTGAATCCACCTGCATAAGCCGGGATAACTCCAGTCTTGTCATGCGTGTACCCTTTATACTCTCTGCAGATTGCCTTTGCCCCTTAGGGTAACACGTTTATAGATTCTGGGCATTTGGACATGGGCATCTTTGGGAAACCATCCTTCTGCCCAACACAAGCCTCTGCTGCATATCAGGTGTTTTGTTAGGTATCAAAAATAACACACACTGTGAAAATGAAGATTGCCTTTGGGGTCATCATTGGGTATGGTAGGCCGATAATCGGTCACATAAACGTAAAGTGACACATGCGATGTGTCGAATGAAATAGGCTTCATTATGTTTTTGCTCTGATCAACTACCCACAGATACGAGGGGCCCAAAAACAGCAGGCCCCTCAGCTCCGTGTTGCAGTTTGTCAGCAAGAGGCTGCTCCATGCAGTTCTGACTGCAGAATCTGTACCACAGCAGCACATACCCTCTGAGCACGTGGGAAGGAAGAGGATTGCATACTGGCTCCTAAAGCTCTGACCTAAAGGTGGTATCTGAGGCTTCTACTTGCCTTTTCCTGGTTAACCGAGTCGCACAGCCACAGCTAACTTGAACTTGGTGGGAAAGATATAAGACTACCCTGTACCTGGAAGAAAAACCAGAAATATTGCGGGGGGGCGGGGGGTGTTCACCAAGAATTATGACTAACCAGGCCTGAGTAAGTGTTGAAGAGGGAAGGCCTGGGGTGGTAAGAGTTTACTTGATCTGAAATGTCAGAGGAGCTTCCCTGACAAGTCATTATTATTTTATTTTATTTTTTATTTTATTTTATTTTATTTTATTTTATTTTATTTTATTTTATTTTATTTTATTTTATTATTTTATTATTTTATTTTATTTATTTTATTTTATTTTATTTTATTTTATTTTAATTTTATTTTATTATTTTATTTATTTTATTATTTTTTTGCATTGGCACCAAGGATAAGCAGGACTTTTAAGAAAGAAAACCTAATTACCGTGTTAAGTAGGTGTTTTTTATGGCCTGAATGTGCCCTCACTAAATCCATGTGCTGAAATCTCATCCTCGATGTGGGGCTATTAGGAGATGAAGCAATGGGGAGGTAATTAAAGCACAAGGGTGGAACCTTCATGACTAGGATTAGTGACTTTACTGGAAGAGGCCAGAGAGCGAGCTGGCTCTGCCTTCCCCATGTGGGGCTGCACAGGGAAGTTGGCAGCCTGCACCCTGGAGGAGGCCCTTCTTGACACCCCAGCTGTATTGGCACCCTAATCTTGGATTTTAGCCACCAGCACTGAGAAATAAATTTTATTGTTTATTAGCCACCCCATCTATGGCAGTTTGTTACAGGAGCCCTAACTGACCAAGACACAGTGTCTATACTTATATCCTTCACAGTACTGGCCATAAGCAGTATTTTTTTTTTTTTAAGATCTTATTTTCTGTTTTTGGAGAGAGATAGAGAGAGGGAAAGGCAGAGGGGGTAGGGAGAAAGAGAGAGGCAAAGAATCTCGAGCGGACTCTGTGCTGAGTGCAGAGTCAATGCGGGATTTGAACTCACAACCCTGAGATTGTGACCTAAGCTGAAACCAGGAGTCAGATGCTCAGGAGCCCCAACTGTGTGAGCCACCCAGAAGCCCCCTATAAGCACCACTTTGACTGGCATGGACAGATAAAGTGGGAGTACAGATCACTTTGATACTTAAAATACGTATTCTTGTAAAGTGAGAGGAAGAAAGTAAAAAAACAAAACAAAACAAAACAAAACAATAAACTGCAATTGAAGATTCCCCCAATGGCTGAATAATTTCAAGAGGAAAGGAAATTGAGTTGTTACCTGGCTGTGGTCATATAAACATGCTCTGGGGCACTTAGGTGGCTTAGTCGGTTAGGTGTCTGCCTTCGGCTCAGGTCACGATCCCAGGGTCGTGGGATGGAGCCCCACATCCGGCTCCCTGCTCAGCTTGGGGAGCGCCTGCCTGCAGCCCCCCTCCTTGTGCTCTCTCTCTCTCTCTCTGTCAAATAAATAAAATCTTTTAAAAAAATTATTTTGTTGAGATTTTATATTATAGTACATTCAATAAGCAAAATCAGTGCACATAGTCTTGTATTCAAATATAATTAAGTAATATTTAAGTAAATAATTTAAGACCGTTCCCAGACCTATGGGTTTTGGTATTTCTCTTCCCTCTTCCAAATGGGTGTGTGTATTAGAGCACAAAAGTGTGAAAACCTAGGTCTAGATTACTACAGCACCAGCTTTGCCCGGCTAGTTCTGCTCCATTCCTAACATCCCTGACATTTCTAACCATGAGCTGCTTTCAAGGGCCTCACAAGGATAGAATGAAGCACTAAGGGACATTAGTCACCCCTATCAGAGCCAGCACCCTCCCCCAGCACTGTGATTCCCTGCTCCCCAGCTGTGTGCTCACTGGGGTGCATCTCCGTGCTTTCTGGCCTGCCGCATCCCTGGCAGGCTGGGGAGGATGGATGGCACCAACAGGCCCCCCTTCCCTCACTTTCCAATTGGATTTGGCCAATAAGAAGGCCCAGTTCAAGAGCAGAGAGGGGAGAGAGGGTGAATTCAACGTATTTATTTTCTTGTTCTCCTCCTTTAATGTCCACGTTGGGCTGGAGGTGTCTCTTGGCCAAAAGGCACTTCCCTCCTCAAGGCTGCTCATCTCCAAAACACTCGTACAGGCTTCCAGAACAGGTCCCTGTCTTCATCTCTTTGAGCCCCAGGCAGGCAATGGTCTCTAATTACTGGCCTTGCCTAGTTGTTTCTCTACGATTTGTCCACGACTTGGTGAAAAGACCATTTATTAAACACAACTCCAATTATCCTAATATTTTGTTCGGGCTCTAAAATACTTCAGGATGACAGATTCTTCTGTTAAAACCTCGTTCCGTCCCTGGCATAGTGTGTGAACGCATGTGCTCAGTAGATGTTTCTTTGACGGATAACATTAATATTGGCTAGAGGTATCGATTAAATCGAAAATTAAAATTCAGGTCTAGAAAAGGACAATTCTCTTGGCTACACTCTTGCTCTAAAAACATCTTTGACTTTCATTTGTTATTTTAAACTCTAGTTAACTTACATTATTAAAATTCTGTGGATTAAAATCCGAGCTGCCAGGCTTGAAGAAATAGCTGTTTAAATGACTTTTGCGAAGATGGTGGGACTCTCCAGTTCTTTAAGTTGTGGTTTCAATAGAACATGAACATGCCTTAACAGTTTCTCAGATATGCCCAGTATTTAGTGTTGTTGCAACGGCATAGATGTCTACAGTTGTCTTTCGATCGCACATTAACACTAGTCAGGCCCTCCTACATAAAGTTAATGATAAGTAATGTTAAATCGTTAAACATGACGAGTGTAATAAATCTCAAAATTGAACAAACTATTTTGTATGAAAGAACCATTGTCTTCTAAATATTTGGAATAGTCAATAGACTTTAAAGGACACCTTAACTAGAGGGAAGTGTTCATTTCAAAGATTTTTAGATGCATTAGAAAATTTTTATATTAGAGGTGAATGAAAAATATTGAAAAATATCAGTAATTTATGTGTAACTTACAGTATGTAGAATGTATATATGTTGAAAAAATTTGGTTTGCTACTATTTTTCAATAGGAATTCATCATTTATGACAATTTTGCCAGAGTATAATACATAGTAAAATGTAGAAGTCTCTTGTACACATTTTTAATGTGCCCACAGATCCTATTAGACCCCCATAACTCTCTATTCCCACTGCTACTGCCTTATCAGCCGTCACCGTTATAATAGTCCACGCTACTACTTGTCAAGTCTCATTCAGCCTTGGCCTGCCACACTTCCTTCCATGTGGTAGCCAAGATGATTCTGCAAAACAGCACATTTAACCTGCTCAATTTATTGCTTAAAATTCTGTAATGTTTGGTGACAGGTTCAGGATAAAGTATAAACTCCTTTACTTTACTTTTTTTCGAACTCCTTACTTTTAAATATAAAATTTTCTGATTTTTAACCCATGCTTACTTCTATAACCTATGACCTTCGATTTTTCTCGAGAGTATTGTTGAGTGTTATACTGATAATCATTCTAGCAATTAAGCCCTTGCAGTTCTCCTAAAAGGATAGCTGGTTGATGTTTTGGTGTCATTTCCTGAAAGAAAATAAAAATGAGAAAACAGAAAGGCACCCAGCCATACAAATTTTGTGTTTTGCTGAGAAGATATATGTATGCATGTATGTATATCTAAAATAATATAGATATATATGCATATATAAAACATGTATGTACCTATATACATGTATATGTACATATATTTTTCTTTAGTACACAAAATAATTTTGCATATGACATGTATGCATATAAGTACATATGTGCATATGTGTAGAACACATATGTACTTATATATTTAATTACATTATAATTATATGAAATATATTTAAATTTTATTGGTAATTAAATACATCAATATGTTATTTTTCTTTATTATATTAAATAAGTATATGCCTCAATGAATGTACATTTTAATTATTTAATATAATAAAAAATTAACTCCAAGAATGTCATGCATTTAAGAAAGCATTTAGATACATTTAAATTTGTGAAATATTATAATACATTTGTCATATTTTAACATAAACCTCCACAAACATCATCATGGACTTCAAACAGGCTATGGATTTGTACTTGACAGTCACTGTAGGTATTTTGTACAAACAATTTCCTCTGCCAAATTTTTCTCTTTCCTCCAATTACCAGCACAGTTATATATAGCATGAGATGTCCTTTTCTTCCATTGGACCATTATATCTCATTTCAATTTTATTTCTCCACTAAGCTTTTTTCCTAAACTTTCCAAAGCTGAATGGTTTCTTACTCTGTTCTCACTATGTTCCATAGCCCTCAATCTTACCTCCATGGTGGACGTGATCGACCGTATTGTGTTTTGCCTTTTGTTTCTTTTTCCCAATTCACTTACGACTTTCAAGATCAGAGCATTACCAACATAGGCTTACTGCTGCTTATCATGCCCAGGCCTGGTGCAGTTGCAAATAAACATTAGGTAGATCAATGACCACATCATAATTTCAAATGGTAAATCAAGATTAGGAATAGTATAAAGAAGGCTGATTTACTGAACCCACTTCAGCTTTCTCCAATTATGAACAGAGATACCCACATGTTTTTCCCTTCTTTGTTTCTAATATCACTGGGCAAGTGTCAGTTGTGCTCTTCCTTGGCTGATTTGGAAAAAAAAAAATTCTCTGAGATAGACATTGTTATAAGGAATGTATACACAGGTAACTGGTAAACATCTATTGCCTCAGAATATGATTCTTATCCTTTTAAATAGTCAAACACAAAATATTTGAGTATTTATATTTACAACACATCCTGTCTATAATATTTGTTACTACATATAGAATTTTTTCTTGGGACCCCTGGGTGGCTCAGTGGTTGGGCACCTGCCTTCGGCTCACGGTGTGATCCTGGGGTGCCAGGATCGAGTCCCACATCGGGCTCCCTGCATGGAGCCTGCTTCTCCCTCTGCCTGTGTCTCTGCCTCTCTCTGTGTGTGTCTCTCATGAATAAATAATAAAATCTTTAAATTTTTTTCTTAAAAAGTACCCTTGAGCATATTTCATAAATATGCACACACAAACAAAGCAAAATATTAGTATTGTAATTGACAGGTTTATCTTAAATTTATGGAATTACTATTGAATGGGAAATGATAGTTACTTAGATGTCATTTTTATGATATACATAATGCAATCTACCTTTAAAAGAGGTCATTAATACTCATATTTACTATACAATGAAATAATTTTCAAAAATAGAGATATTTGAATTTTAAGCTGGCTATTTTTATAAGTAGTAGGTGGTATAACATAGGTTTATTAGTTTCTAGTCTAATTAAAAAGAAAAAAAAATAATGCCTCCCTATATTTTGTGAACTTTTATATTTTATTTGTCCTTCAATCATAAAGCATACATTAAACTGGCATTATCTTTAAAATATATAATTTATAAACCTACTTTATAATATCAATGCATTCTATTATATACAAGCTTTTATTGTCTATATTCAAAATAATGGCTTTTTCCTTCTTAATTTTTTTCCTTTTTTAAATTTTCTGCTTTAGATCTGTTAAAGAATTGGACATAGACATTAATAAAAGTGTTAAGTTTACTAAGAAGAAAAATACATACTGGCTAGAAAAGTAGATATGAGGTCATACACTGAAATTTTACTGAATCCACTTCAAATTTTGTTTTATGGCAGTCACCATTATATTTCACCGGGGAAAATTATAGGCACTTTGTTCTCACGCTTCAAAGCCAAACATGAGAACTGAAATGTTCCAATATTGGATAAAGAATGCTACCAAATTTTATACTAATTTCATAGTTAATTGTGAAATCCTTCGTACATAGGTTATTCCTTGATTTTCTTGGATTTTTAACATTCCAGTCTATATAACTTGGCTTTTTTATATATAATCATCATTTTCCCTTTATCAACCATTTTAAATCTTTCTGTTAGAGATGAAATCAGTGAGGATAAGTTCATAATCCTCAAGTAATGTTTTTCGAAGTATTTTTTTTTTTTTTCTTTCTCACCTTGGATAAAGTTGGGGTCTTTTTTGCTTTTGTTTTTTTCTTAACTTTCATCAGATTCACTAATCTCTGTCTTTTATTGAAGGCATTTATGGGAACACCAGAGACCCTGCCTTCTATCAATCACAGGCAAATGACTTCAGAAAACTAGCAGGGAGGCCTTACACTTTTCTTCCAGTGGTTTATCAGTTTCCTGCTCCCAGTATGGCCAACTGGGTATTCTACTTGCAGGAGGTGAGAGAGTTTAAAACAAAGTATTTCCTCATTATTCTTGGTTGAAAAGGCCAATGGCAAATCTCTATCTTGTTTCCTATCATGCCATTTTTTTTTTAACTTACAGCTTATTTTGCACGTGAGTTCTAGTTTCCCTTTTTAACCTACTCACATACAATTTTTCCCAACTGTGCTGTGTGCTTGTGAATACTTCTCCAATTTGTAAATGTCTCTTTGAATTAGCTTCTCTCTGTTTCTAATATGTTTGGCCAGAATCAAATCTGGCAGGACAAAGAGGGAAATAGGCTCAGCAATAAACCTAATCACCTGTGTACTGAAAAGCCTTGCACATGGTTGATCTTGATCATTGAGAATGAAGTATATTAATGCATATTTACTGAAAAACCTCAAGAACTCATTTCATAGATGCTTAGAAGAAAAGCAAGTTCTCTATTCCAACAGTATTTACAGAAAAACCAAAAAAAAAAAAAAAAAAAAAAGCTAGCTCTCAATATTCAAAGAATAATTCCTTCTGAAAAATCTTGCTACAAACAGCTTTTACTTTCCATTTCTCATAGTCAGAATACACAAAGCAGAAGCACGGCAAATATTTAAAATATAAAATTGAATTTGTATCGAGTTGAATTTCATTGTTATATTTTTATTTCTGAAGAGATAAATTATAAACTAAACAAAAAAGAGTAGAAATATCAAAGTAATCAGAGCAGATCATCAGACTTTTAAACATATTTTCTCCTGCTATCTTTCCTGTGATTTCCACAGAGTGTAAATCTGCATTTAATGCTCTACATGCCATCCCAGGATACTCAGACCTTGACTAAGAATATAATGTGCAACTACATGATGCTCATTCTTCAAAAAATACTGTGGAGGAAGAAACCATATTATCAAGGAACAGAACAGAGAATTGAAGAGATATATTCTTTGTTAAAATTTTCATTCTGATTAACTTTATAATTCACTTCCAATTACAACCATTCTGGGCCACCTGGGTGGCTCAGTGGTTGACCATCTGCCTTTGGCTCAGTTTGTGATCCTGGGGTCCTGGGATCAAGTCCCACATCGGCTCCCCACAGGGAGCCTGTTTCTCCCTCTGCCTGGGTCTCTGCCTCTCTCTCTTTGTCTTTCAGGAATAAATAAATAAAATCTTTAAAAAATATATATAACTATGTAAATTTTTTGATGATTATAAGATGCAAGTGCCAAGGACTACTTTGCACTTACATTGACATGTCCTCGTTTGCTTAATACGGATTTTATTTTAAATTATTATTTTCTATAGGATTTTAATTATTTTTAATGATTTTATTCATGAGAGACACACTTGCATCTTATAGTCATCAATTTGCATAGTTATAATTTTTTTCTTAAAGATTTTATTTATTTATTCCTGAAAGACAAAGAGAGAAAGGCAGAGACCCAGGCAGAGGGAGAAATAGGCTCCCTGTGGGGAACCCGATGTGGGACTCGAGCCTGGGACTCCACGATCACACCCTGGGCCAAAGGCAGATGTTCTACTGCTGAACCACCCAGGCCTCCCAGCTTTTAATTATTTTAAAGACGATTTTGTTTGTGGTTTTTGTTGTTGTTAGCTGCCTTGACTTCATTATGTAAAAGACAACAACTATAAATCAGTTCATTTAAAGATTGGTATTTCCCTTTTCATTATGTCATTCTATTTCACCTTTTAACCTATTTTACCAACAAATCTTCATTAGTTTTAATGATACAATTTACTGTCTCAAGGACTTCATGTGAAGTAATATAGCCTGTGTCTAAAACACAGGAAAAGTTTTCTAGGTAGGTTGATACATGTTAAGGGGAAATTCAATAATCTTTCAGCCCCAAATGAAACTCAAAGCTCCAAAAATTTCATGAGATTCTTTAACAGCACTGTTCAAATCTCCACTGCCATATTTATAAATCCCACCTTGTTCTGACCTCAAATAGATTTCATTTCTGGTTTTGAACTACCTTCTAGAGGATAGTATTCAATTCAGCAGAGCGAATGTCATCTGCCAAGTACCAAATAACATATAGTCCACCTCCAAATGGCTGTAACTTGGAATCAAGATTGTGAGAGTAGGGGCGCCTACTAGTATGTTGGCACAAATATATCAAAAACGTTGGACTTGTTCAGAATTTCGTGACATCAGATATCACATGATTAATATATCTTAAAACCATGCCTGGAGCATAGTGTTCAGTAATAAATAGCTGTGATGATGATGATGATGATGATGATGATGATGATGCCTTTACTCGGTTGTGTTGATACGTCATTATGATTCCCAAGTTTTCCAAGATTATTCAAAAACAATGTGAGATAACAGTAAAGCTTTAGTGAAATCAGATGCAATTTGGGGGGGTAGAAATAGACATCGATATAATTAGTTCAGAAATGAAAATTTAGTCACTAAGCATTCAGGCCGTTTGTTAGTTTTATTAAACAAATATTTTGACACTTTTTTTACAAAGGTCAGTTCAATTATTTTACTTTTGAGTTAAGGAAACTGAGGCTTATAGAGATTAAGAAACTTGTCCGCACTCAATCTAATTGTAAGGGACGGAGTCAGATTTCCCTCTGATCAGGAGATTTTCAAGCTAAACTCAGTCTTCCTTCCACAACGAATTGCTTTATCTTTGTGTTTTCTATTTCCTGGAAAATATGTGTGTGGTGATGGTGGTAGGGAGTAATATATATAAATACATAATTTTTAAAACTATATTACCTAACATAATTTTTTTTTATTTAACCATAAACAGAGTAAACTTCTTTCCTAGGATTTTTGTTTTAATGGTACTTCATTCCCAAGTATTCAAAAAGCCCTAACCATCAACTTCTATTAACTTCATATAAAAACAGATTTCTCATTTTTTTTATTATGGAAAACACATTGTCATAAGGTCTTATGCTTCCTAGTTTTGACATCTAAATCTCTTTCTAAGTTTTTTTTCTTTCTTTTTTCTTTCTAAGTTTTTGCAAAAAACATTGTCAATGGCATTTTAGAGCCCTAAGCTAACATAAATTCTATATAAGTATATGGTAATCTCGTGGCTGAGATGCTATGACAAGGCAGCACAGGGGTTCAAAAAGAGGAACCGGTTTTCTCTTTAACTTCATGACTACAATTTATTTCAAATGAGGAGACATTAGGAAAATTTCGTTTCCATAAACTTTTCTCAGATGTCTGCGCCTGAAAACTTCGATTATAAGATCTTGGCAACGTAGCTATGTATTCTTTCATTGAGTCTTAGAACAAGACCCCCTCAGTGCAAAGATCAAAAATTCCACAACAGAAGTGATCATCAATTTCACACAATATATGGTTTCAAATGAGCTGACTTGTGATTTTGTTTTCTTCTCTACTTCCACCAAAAAGCCGAGGAGCTGATTTGAGATTCACTTGTATCCAGTAAACAAAGTGAAATCTTCCTGCCCCTACTCCCATCCTCAAAGAATAGAGGAATGTGGCAGAGATTAATGGTCATGATTACCTCCCTACAGGTTGTGGTTTCATGCCCCAGTGATGATTATGTCATTATTCTGTATGAGACGCTACTAGAGTCCCATATGCTTTCAGCCACAAAGCCAGACAAGACCAAAGGTCAAGCTACTTACTAGTTGATATTCCCTCATTCTGGCAATCGTACTCCTGGCAAAAACCATTGCAATTACATAATTAAAGTGTTATCATGGATATATTAGGTTATGCAGTTGAGTCTATCATGAGGAACAATAGACTGAAATCAAGAGATGAAAGCACAATTTCCTTTTAAAGCATAAAGCGTGTCTACATGATGAATGCATTGGACAACCAGCTCTGATCGATATAATTTGAGTAGTTTTAAAATCAGCTCTCACCCACTGTGCCCTCCCTAGTCATTCTGTTTTGCGTATTGCGATTTTGAATTTCTGTCCATTTTTTTTTTTAATTTCCATCCATTTCTTACATTCACATCCTCTTGTTTGTTTTGGAACCATGGGATATTTAGTTTATCAGCATCTCTAACAATGTTCTCTCTGTTGGCTGAAAGGATCTCATGATCCTTTCAGTTAATCAATGAGAAATCAATTCCTTTCAGTTTTGCATTTTCTATTGCAAAATAGAATGTTTCCCACATTAAATTCTCTGAAACATGGGATCCCTGGGTGGCGCAGCAGTTTAGTGCCTGCCTTTGGCCCAGGGTGCGATCCTGGAGACCCGGGATCGAGTCCCACGTCGGGCTCCCGGTGCATGGAGCCTGCTTCTCCCTCTGCCTGTGTCTCTGCCTCTCTCTCTCTCTCTCTCTCTGTGTGACTATCATAAATAAATAAAAATTTTAAAAAAAATTCTCTGAAACAAAAATAAATCTCACAAACACAAGAGAAGATTAATTTTTATTTTCTTTCAGGAAATGCTTATAAATTTAAAATAAGCCTGTTCTTAAACTTTTCCGAATTCCAAAAATGAATTTCTGCCAAATTGTACCTCATCTTCCTAACATGTTGGGACACGGCGGGCCAGGGTGCCACAGCCTTTCAGTTGCGCAGGCAAACATAGTCAGATATTGATGCTGCAGAGAAGAACCATGCAAATATTTCACAAAGTAGAAATTTTGAACAAACTTTCCTCTGTGCTTTCGTTATTCCAAAACTTATTTTTTTTCCTCAAGTCTTTTCCATACATTGAAAAGATAGTGTTGGTAACCTTTTAACTGTGGTTTTGGTGCCAGTTTAATTCTGGGTGTTCAGTATTTGAATTATAAAGCATTTATATTTTCATGAATTGTAGTATAGTAACTTTTTCACACTAAAAGCTTAACCCTCCAGTTGCACCAGTGAGTTTTCTATTTCCCCCAGTTCTCCTTTATAGTGTTTTTATAAAATCATATTTTACAGGAACATCCATTTTGTCATATATGTTTTTAAATGTGCCAAAGTACTACTAATTTATATGAGACAATATGGTTTTATTATATATGTAAAATTTAAATACTCAATAGGATTCAGTACTTTTCCAATAAAAAATGTTTTTAAAGGGATGTTAACATTTTTATAAGAATAAAACAGTTATGGAAATCTACCTCTGTTCTATAACCATTATCATATTGTAATCATAAATATTTTGTTGCAGTTCAATAAAAATGCATAAATTTCTGGGAATATAGATAAAATATTATTTAACTCCTTTTTACCTTATTTTTAAATTTCCTAGTAATAAAGAAAAAAAACAAAACAGGAGCGGAGACCCAGATTGATATAGTTTTGCATGTGAATCATTACTTCTTATTCTAAGGGAGATGTTATATTCAGAGTGTCAGTGAAAAGTCAAACTGGAATTCACTGAGAAGTTTCAGAGTCTGAATATTTGGGGTTCATTTAACAGTATAATTCCCAGGCATTCCAGAAAACCATGATGTGGTTACAAATACCTTTGCATACTATTATTATCTGATCTCAGAAATGGAGTCATGTAGGGCTGATTTTAAAAATAGCAGAGACTCCTGGGTGACTTGACCTGTCAGACTACAGTTGCTTGATTTTGGCTCAGGTCGTGGTGTTAGAGTCCTGGGATCGAGCCCTGCCTCAGGCTCTGTGCCCTGAGGGGAATCACTTTAGGATCAGTTTAGGATTTTCTCTTTCTCTCCTTCAGCCCCTACCCTGTTTCCTCTCACAATCTCTCTCTCTCTCTCTCTCTCTCTCTCTCCAATATATAAATCTTTTACAAAATCAATAAAAATAGAAATCAAACATTGGTTGTAAAATGGAACGTTTTTCAATGTTCACGTTTCCTATAAGGGTTTGATTCCATACTTACCTATAGCTATTACTATATAATTAAGTATTTACTAGTAGCTGCCCAGTGGTATTATATATGTAAATATACCTATGCACACATAAATACAAATAAATATCTGTACACATATATCCCTATACACTAAAATAAACTGGAAAATACAGTTAAATAAGGCATTCAAATGTCTAGGAGTGTTAAAGAAAACATAGCTGATAACTGGGCTAGTTTCTGGAAAAGGGCTAGCCTCTTGTGAATGCTAGCTGAGTTATAGAGTGAGGTATCTGGAGTATCGAGCTGTCTTTTAAAGGGAGAATTGTGATGAGAGTGGGCACCTGTGTCTTTTAATTTCCCTTATTTTTCTGACCAAGAGTCACATATGGATAAATCTCATGTAATTTCTTTTTTCTCCCATCATTCATTTATCATCAACATAAGTTTTAATTTATCAGCAATTCAAAAGTTGGCCAAACCTGTAGCATCTGCATCCATAAGTAAGATGGTGCATGGCTGGGTCAATTGGAGAAGATGGAATATGAATATTCCATAGGTATACAAAGGTATACAAAGGTCCAGGACACAATGTAGGCAGGCTAGTGAGTGGTTCCTTAGCTAAATGATCAAGAGGAAACCACCTAGACATTCTGATGCATTGTGTTAGGTGATGAGATGGAAAATGAAACCTCACATCATCTTGTTCCCCTCTGGGATGTTGCGGCTATGAAACAAAGTATGCGAGTGAATAAATTAGACATTTTTGAGTAAAACTGGACTTATAAATTTACCACACTGGTATGGTTCGCTATAAGGTTGTAAGAGAAAGAGGATTCTATGATGATGAGCTAAAATCTGGTGCACGGCAGTTTCCGAAAGACCAGTAGTTGTTAAAGGACTAGAGGGAGGATGGCAAGCCCACCCACCCTGGAAGAGGTTACTTGCAGATTTAGACCTATTTAGACCACCCAAGGCTGCAACTGGTTGTTTTTATGCAGAAGAAAGCTTTCCTGTCTTCATGTCCTTCCTCAATGTCTTCTATAGGCCCAACAATCAAAAGGACCATATTCATTTGAAGTAGAATAAAGCAAGAAGCCCTAGAGGATAACAGTCCCAAGTTATTCTCTTAACACTTTGATTGTTCTGCTCTGTCAACCTTCCCTAAGCTGAAAGCCTTCTCCGAAACATGTTACATATGGTAATAACTGTCAGGGGCATCGGCTGTCTTACCAAGCTCCTCCTCGAACTTCCATTATACCATCCCCTGCCTGCTCAAGAGAGGCTCTTTGGAACCCCAGCGCCAATTCCCAGGTGACACTCAGAACTACACGATCTGAAGCATTAGGAAAGTTTATTCTTGCCAAAACACTTCTCTTACTGCTTTCCTTTAGCTGTTTCTCTGTTAGTATTCCCTGAATTCTGAACTCCCTGGGGAACAATGGGTATGCTCATTAAATAATTAATTAAAAGATAGAAGGATTTTTCTGGTGGCGGTGAGATATGAAGGAGAGCAGGGAACTGATGGAATGGGGTTCATTCTGGGAAGGGTTTGACTGCCAACAGTTTTAGTCATTCTTTGATAGAAGAAAAGAAAGGTGGGAATTTGTCAAGTAGTTTACCATTGAAAGTATGATGTAACTGCTGGTGATTTTTTTTTCTCTTAGTAATTTGATTTATTCCTTTTCCTCATTGAAAATAAAACAGAAGAGAAGTTGGTAATATTTTATCCAGGAATAGTGTAACATTCTTAAAAACTCTATTTAAACATTGCTGTGTGTTTTAATGAGAAGGAAACCATGTATATTAAACTGATGGTCATTCAAAGAAAGTCGGATATATATTACTTTACTAATTTATAAGATGATAGAAGAAAATAAATCTAGTTATTGTTCATGGTCTCTGAAAAACAAACAAACAAACAAACAAACATTTATTTCTTTAAATAGAGCCCCACAGGCATTGTGCAGTAAGGGATACAAGCTATGTATAGATAACTGAACCTTAGATATTTAGGTTTTTAAATACTAATTTACTTGGCTGTTTACTTAACTCTAATTCCTTTCTCCCAAAGAAATGGTCTATAATACTTGGGATCTATTAGTATCAAGCAGGAAGTATTTATGTATTTATGTATTTATGTATTTATGTATTTATTTATTTATTTATATTAATGTTTTTGTTCTGATTGCATTGAGGATCAGTAATTAAGATTTGCAAGTATTTCTAATAACCAGTAGGGCAAAAAAATTATATTAGAAGTAAGCCAGCCTCTTTTGTGAATGACACACACAAAACCACATCTCTACAATAAAATGATGCTTAGCTTTGTTTCTCCAATTATGAATGATATATTTGACAATCCCTCTGTTTCAGTGCTTAAGGAAAATGTGCAAATGAATAAATTATATCCTCCATCAAGAATATTAATATTTGGCAATCCAAAATCCATCCTGAACATTGAGTGTGTCCATTTTGATAGAGGACAGTTATGTTCTTTCTGAAATACAGCCTACTAATCTATAAAAGGATAGTAGTTTCCTGAAAAATCATGTGTTATCAAAAATCCTCTTATTAACAAAAATGTTTCACTACTAGAAGAAAATGTCTGTGCCTATGGACTAGATACTAGATAACTTCAAACCCAAGCATATTTTTGTCCTGAAAGAGTTTCACTTAAAAAGGATTTTCTAAGCTACAAATATATAGTTTAAAACCTAATCATCACTCTAAAAATCCAATATTTGAGCAAATATTGCCTTTATTCAAAACTGTGATGGGTTTTTATTTTTTCTCACTAGTACTGTAGGTCTTTGACCTATTCAGTATTGACATCCTCACCACCTATTCTTATGAAAACAGCCGAATGCTGTTCTCCCAAGCATAATTTTTCCCCTCTAAATTCAAACTTTCCCAATCCTTTAGATTTTATAATCAATAAAAGAATCAGACTAATATAAATCACATTCACCAACTAACCAATTGGTTATTACACTATAGATAATGTAGTATGGAGATTGCTGGAGGAAAAATTTCTTTAATCAGCATATATTGAAAGACTTCCAGCTTTGGTCATAAAGAATAACTGCTATGAAATATTACCCTCATGCATTAAAAAATACTAGAAAAGTTTACAAAACATATGAAACAGTGGTTTAAACATCATACAACAAATAGCACAGACTGAGAAACGGGAACCCAATGAAGTGAGGTGTTTTCTGAGATGCCATGTAGGAAATGGAGAGCAAAATATAGTTCATTTTTCAGGCTGAGATTACAGAAACGGAAATTAGAATTTGATGACATATAGAAGGCTAAAATTTATGGGACACATTTCTGGAGAAGATTATCTGAAAATATTAACTTTCAACTGAGAGGACATTCCTGGGGGGTAAGGAAATCCTAGAAATGAGTGAGCAAACCATTTACCAGAGCTGGGAAAAGTTTATGATACCAACAGTCAGAAGGAGACACCTTGTTACAGGGAACTTGCAAAGTCTCCTTGTAAAGGCAGACTAATGCCCTCCTTTCCTCAAAAAATCTAATCACACACTCTAGACCCTAGTGTTGAGTATGTTACATAGCAAAAGGATTTTATGGGTTGAATTAAGATTCTAGACTTTAAAATAAGGAGATCAGCCTTGATTATCCACGTGGGTTACATGTAAACACATGCGTTTTTGAAAGTGGAAGAGGAAGGCAGATTGGCCAAGAGAGATGTGGCAGGAGAGGAAAAAGCTGGAGAGATTCTAAGCATGAGAGGTTTTGACCAACCATTGTTGGCTTTGAAAATGAAGCCAAGGGGCCAAAGCATGAGTCAAGGAATAAAGTTGGCTTCTTAAAAGCTAGAACTAATCTTTAGCTGACAGTCAATAGTGAACCAGGAACTCAGTCCTACACGCTCAAGGAATTGAAGTCTGCCAACAAACGAATGAATAAGAAAATGGTTTCTCTATGGTCTATTTGCTGAGATTTAGTTATATATCCTGGTGGTTGTTATTGAAGATCATTCTCTTAGCCCATTTGTTTTTGGACAGTATATTTTTAACAACTTTGTGACCCCCCAGTACAAAAAGATAGAATGAGAAAATGAAATTTTATCAGGGAGTTAAGACCATTCAAAGGTAGGCTATAGGGCAGCCCTGGTGGCTTAGTGGTTTAGCACCATCTTCAGCCCAGGGTGTGATCCTGGAGACCAGGGATGGAGTCCCACATCAGGCTGCTGCATGGAGCCTACTTCTCCCTCTGCCTGTCTCTGTCTCTGTCTCTCCCTCTCTCTCTCACACAGTCTCTCAATCTCTCTCTCTCTGTGTCTCAAATAAATAAATAAAAGCTTTATTTTTTTTAAGAGGTAGGCTATAGTCACAGCAAAGTACAAGACTCAAGAACAGAAGAATCAAAAAAGTGTTGACGTGTATTTGCAGTAAACTAATAGAAAAAGCTCAGCATTTTGGTAATGTGCTAAATTTGCTTTTTGGATTCTATGAATATATTTTTAGAAGGAAAAGGAAGAGAAGCTTCCTAAATATGTACTAGTTTAAGGCCTGTAAGATATGGCATAAAGTTATTAAAACAAACAAACAAACAAACAAACAAACATCTGGGCTAGTTAGTTCAATAAATAAAGATGAATGGCTAATTTTAATAAAACTTTTAAAGTTTAGACTACTTCTCTTTATTCCTTGTTTCATTCCACTTTCCCTCCATTCTGTCCTCCTTCCTTCCTTCTCTCCTTCCTTCCTTCCCTCCTTCCTTCCTTCCTTCCTTCCTTCCTTCCTTCCTTCCTTCCTTCCTTTATTTATTTATATTAAAGAGGGTGTGAACATTTATTATAATACTCTATAGTAGATGAAGAAGTTACTGATGGTGCTGAAGGTGAGCCAGTAGAGTACAAAGAGAATAAAATTTTAATTAAGGCAGATCTATTTAGATCAAAGTCATAATGACTGAACCACTTGGTTTTCAGTTATGAAAAAAATTGGATTTTTAGAAAGAGATAGTAAAAAAAATCACCTTTATCTACTAACAAATGGTTTAAATATTACCCTCACGTATATTAGCAAAGACATTTTAATGCTCTCCATGTGTTTTGTACTTTTACTTTAGACTATAGATAAATCTATACTGTCTCCATTTCAAAACTATCTATTACTTGATTATTACTCAATTATCCTCCTTAGGTAATATCAAGGTACTGAATTTGGTACCTTTGTCGATCAAGCTCTACTTAACCAAATAATATTTTATAAACTGGAGAAACTCTCTTATATTGCAAATATATATGTATACCAAAAGATAACCACATCAAACATAAACCAGTATTGAATCAAAAGTAGTTCAGATTACAGAGCTTTTAAAATTATGTTTCATTGTATTTACTAATTACAAGGTTATGTGCTGTAATTTTGGCATCCGATGGGGAATGAATTGATTGATATATTTTAACCTCTAAAGTATTTCACATATTCAAGCTGCTTTTCCTTAAAAAGTGTTAAACCATTAATAAAGAGTTAAAATGATATGTTTGTGTGTCCCATGGATAATACCATTCCAAATGTTAAACTATGTTAAGGACCTCACAACTTTTTTTTTTTTATTATTATATAAGGAAATCTGTGACATTTTAAGTTACAATACGGGTACTTGAAGTCTTCCACACGTATTGGTAACATCAGTAATATAAACTTCCCATTAATAGAACATTATGATTAAGCACTATTTATTATGTCATTACAAGGATAGTGCTTTGGAAAACTCTTATGTAATAAAAATGAAAGTCAATGAGATCATTATACAAAACAAAATGGCATACCTATTTAGGGGAAGAAAATAAGTTATTTATATCAACTATTGTAAAGGTAAAAGGATAATCAGGGCAGCCCCAGTGGCCTGGTGGTTTAGCGCCACGTTCAGCCCAGAACGTGGTCCTGGAGACCTGGGATCGAGTCCCACGTCAGGTTCCCTGCATGGAACCTACTTCTCCTTCTGCCTGTGTCTTTGCCTCTCTCTCTGTGTGTCTCTCATGAATAAATAAATAAAATCTTAAAAAAAAGGATAATCATAAAATATCCCAGTAAAAGAGATGCCTTTAACTTGTGAATACCATGAAAATATCAATAATGCTGCTGATGAGTTTATAAACAGAAATAGGAGATAGATGTATTCAGAATTTCTTTCAGTGTAGCAAATATTTTATTCTCTATATTCACTTGATTTACAAATCTAAAATCAGAAAAGTTTGTGCCATATATTTATTAAATAAAATTAATACTCAGCATACTTGACTACTTAAATGAAGGAAAAAACAACAGTTTTTGAGTGCCTACTGCTTGTACTGGCTAAGCAACAGAGTTTTCAGATGTAGTAAGAGGTTTTTTTCCTCCTCTGAAGAGTGTATTAGTGTGCTGGAGCTAGTGTAGCCTACACACCAGGTGGCTTTAACAACAGAATTATATTGTCTCACAGTTCTGGAGGGTAGAAGTCCAAGGTTAAGATACTGACATGGCTGGTTCCTTCCTTCATGCAAGAAAGTCCCTTCCATTCCTCTCTCCTAGCTTTTAGTGATTTGCTGGCAATCTTAAGAGATCCTGACTCGTAGAAGCATCACAGTGATCTTCCCATGGATTTCTCCCTGCGTGCCTAGCTGTTTCCAAACTTTTCCTTTATACCAGGACATTTGTCCTACTGGATTAGAGCCCAACCTAAGGACTTCATTTAACTTAATTACCTCTCTCAGCACCACATCTCTAAATAAAGTTACTTTCTGAAATACTAGGGTTAGCACTTCAACCTATAAATTTGGAAAGACCCAATTAAACTCACATGAGGGAGTTCCAAGTCTTTGATAGAAAATATTATTTCCAAAGCACCATTAAAGTCCTACAAAGTTGTATAAGAATCTCTACAATTTAGAACACATTGACTAATAAGAGTGAGATGATTCATTGTTAACTGGAGCAGAGAAATATTGTAAAAACCACTAGAAGACTTTCTAGAAGACTTTAATGTCTAATGTTTAATTAGAGATGTTTAATTCTTGAAGGATTTAATGGTAATGGATTGTTAAAAAAAATGTATTGGTAGAAAGAAAGACTTAGAAATATCATGGGCATACCTAAGCATTCTTAGGTAAGAAACAACAGGAAGGGAGATAAAACAAAGCAAAAGAAAACAAAACAACCCAGATCATCTTGGATCTCTGACCACACTTGTCAGAAAATAATATTGCAAGTTGTAGAACTAGAGGAAGATTTGTTAATGCAAGTCATGAGCCTGGGGATTTGATTTAAACACTGTAATGCCAGAAGCCTCTTGAGTCATAGAACACTATGATAAAAATGTTTGTGGAAATTTACTGTAGCATTAGGTACAGAAAAAAAAAAAAGAGAGAAACTTAGAATAGTTAGGCAACTGCAACAACAAAACAAAAACACGCATTAGTGACGGCTATAGCTACAAGGTCAATAATTTAGAATAAACAGAACTTAAAAATCTGAAACCTTCTAAGAGTTGGAGGCAGATGTGTATGTGTGTGTGTGTAAACACACACACACACAAGCATTGAATACTGTGCAGAAATCATGCTACTTGACGTGGAACATTGACTCTTTTTCTTTTCTGAATTCATTATTGGTGAGGGAGTAAGAGGTAGTACCCAGATCCTTTGTCCTTTATTTTTCCCCCATTAAACTTCCAGCAGAATTTTATTTTATTTCTTTTAAAGATTTTATTTATTTATTTATTTGACAGAAAAAGAAAGAGCACAAACAGGAGTGGCAGGCAGGGGGAGAGGAAGTGGCAGTCCCCTCCTCGAGCAGGGAGCCCAATACAGGACTCGATCCCAGGATTCTGGGGTCATGACCTGAGCCCAGGGAAGACGCTTAACTGACTGTGCCACCTGGGGGCCCCCAATAGAATTTTATAAATACAAATACAAAAATGCACTTGAGCAAGAATTTTATCATTTAGACTTACAAGAAAATATCTGAATTATAGCATTCTTAACTGACAAACGCTACCTTTACCTGTTCTCACTGTCTAACATGAGACTCCCTGGCTTTACTTCAAATTCAGAAAAAGGGGCTGCCTGGGTGGCTCAGAGTTTGAGCCTCTGCCTTTGGCCCAGGGTGTGCTCCCAGTGTCCCGGGATTGAGTCCCAAATGGGGCTCCTTGCAGAGAGCCTGCTTCCTGTGTCTCTACCTCTCTCTCTCTCTCTGTCTCTCATGAATAAATAAAAATAAAATAAAATAAATTCAGAGAAAGATAAATCTGGGTTTGAAAACTTCTGAGTTATAAAATATTGCCCATTGTGAGAGAATGAATGGATCACTTAAGATCTTACCGCAGTATGTACGTGTGTGTGCAGTGGGGGGTATAGACTATAATCATCTTACCTTAGATGATAAATACAATGATTTTACCTTTTGCTGATCTAATTTTCTTCACAAAATCTGCCTGTTGAGTAGCTGGAGAAATAATTTTATCAAAATGACCAATCCAAGTTTGCAAGATCTTTGTCCTCTTTGGTTCCAAAATAAATAAGAAACTCTGTCTCCTGCGGTTGCAGACTGCCCAGCCTCAGCCAGCTCCTTCCCTCTTTCCATTCTGTATATGGCAGCAGGGTAGAGGGACAGGCATACCTATGGGTGGTAGCTGGGGACAGTGGCAGCCTTGGATCATGCCTCTTCTAGTCTCCAGGGTGTCCCTCTCTGCCTCCAGATCTTGGTGGCTAACTGCTGTGGCTAGTGTACGTCCCCACAGGATTCTAACCTGAGTTGAACTCACCTCAGCAGCTGCTGACATTGTAGAGCCTTAGAGGTTTGGCTCTGTTGACCATCAGACATACAGCGCTATGGTTCGCTTAGCAGCATCCCCTAAAATAGATCGCACTCTTATGGTCTTTCTGGAATTCCTCCCAAACAAAGAGTGTCTTTATGCCATTCAGTCTCAGAGTTAAAACCCCAAAGTCTCACTCTGACCATCTATGTCATTAGTTTTGTTGCTTCTCACTTTGCTGCCTTCAAATTCCTAATGGAGAACAGGTTCATGAGACGATGCCCCCTCAGGATCTCTTTGATCATCTAATGAACATGGCCTTCTTCTCTCCAGGAAGGAGCCGAGAGAAGAAAAGCACACCCTTGGTTCTGGCAACTTTATTGTCTTCTCTTCCTTTTTTTATTCTTCTTCCCATCATTCTCAGAGTCTGCTTTCGACTTGCAACCACAGGCCATTTCTGAGTAACATGGAGCTCTGTGTTCCACATGAAGAAACCTATAGGCGTCAGATGGTCAAGAAGTCTGATTGTTGAAAGCCCAGGAATGACAAAGGAATCCTCTCTTCTAGCAGTACTTTCTCACATCTTACAGTTAAATCCTACTTTTCATGTGCTAAAGCCGGGTTTTACAGCTTTTTACTCTTGGGAGCTTTTCCCTAAAACTCCAGGTCACCACTGATCTCAGCCATCTGAGTTACAGAGGGATAGTTTCATGCTTTGGAAGAACGAAAGCAAATTCATTAAAAAAAAAAAAAAAAATTACACATCTACATAAGATACTGTTTATATGAAGTTAAAACTTAACAAAATATGTGGTAGCCAAAAATACCCTTGTGTAAACTCCTGGATCCCTATGTAGATTAGTGAAACCCGTGTTTTTAATGGTTATCCAAACAGTCACAAACACACAAATGTCATTAAAGAGCACAAATTACATCTGGTTGATCATACCTTTAACTGAGGAAGTCTCAAATAACCACCAGGCAGTTATTTGCTTCTTCCCCAACTTACTCCCAAGTAAAATAGAGTTTTAGTGAGTCTTATCAAATGTGATATTTAACTTACTGAACCTTTTGTTCATTTTCTCATCTATTAAATGTGTATTTGAATTTACCCTAAGAGACTGTTTTAATGTTAACTGTACCACATGTAAGATTCCTAACACACTCTCTCCCTCAGCATAGCCGTTTAACACGTGAGAGCAAGATTTGCTATTAATGAAGCCATTCTACTGTCTCAAGAACAAAAACATAAAAGTGATTTGTCAAAGTTCAAACACAGAAAGACAGATATTCTAGCTATGAAAATTGATAGCCACTCATAAGTAATTTTAAATTATCATTTCAAATGTAATATTTTATGTTAGGGGAAATATTTGAGAAATACAATTTAATTTTTTTAAAAATATAGAAAGCTGCTTTTTTTTTAAAAAGAAATTTCATTTATTTATTCATGAGAGAGAGAGGCAGAGACATAGGCAGAGGGAGAAGCAGCCTCCCTGCAGGGAGCCTGAAGCAGACAGGATCCCAGGACCTGGATCACATTCTGAGCCAAAGACAGATGAGCCATCCAGGCATCCCTAGAAAGCTACTTTTTTAATAAAGAAATAACTATTAATCAAAATTTCAAAGAGAACTTTAAGATGTGCTGATAGACCCCGAGTTCTTCAAAGTTGACCACTCTCTCCATCTCCCTGTATTACTCATCTCCTCCTGGAATCTGTCCACCCAATTTAACAGCAACTATCTGAAGCAAACACTCTTTAAAATGCTATTTTTTTTAACTTATCCTATGCAGCTTCATATTTTGCTTTTAATTTAAAAAAAAAAAAACTAGGTCAGTGAAATGGCTTATTTTGATCTGTTTTAAAAGAATTTTTTTTTCTCAGTTCACCTTTTTCTTACCCTAGATAAATATAAGGAAAAGGAAATAAAAGAGAATCTTTGATGTTATCTCTCTCAGTTGCATGAAATGAATCTGTGGTGGAGAAGGAAGATATTAATACTTCTATCTTTATTTTCATCTTACAAAACTAGAGAAAGGAGTGCTTAATTTGTCTATATTACCATTCGTGCCTTCCTGGCCTCTGTATTTCCTATGGTCGTGCTTTCTGAGCAGTGCTTCAGGATTCCGAAAGGAAGGTGATTCCACAGAGGGTGCTTGCAGGAGGCCTCCCTCTCATTCATCCTCCTTCAACATACTGGGGTAATAGAATATCTGTATCCTATGGTATGTGGATTTCTGAAGATTTCTCCAGATTGATTTAGCTTATGTGAGTGTTATAAAATTAATAGCAACTTCAAGATTCTTGCAAAGGAACTTTAGAATACAGATATAATAATGCTAATAAAAAATAAAGACAATTCTCCTTCTGTTATAAGCTTTTCATCAGCTATACCATAATGTTTTTAAAAATCTGACAAGAACTTAGATGCTGTAAATAAATAAATAAACAAGCCATCTTCATATTATATGTATATATAAATACATATTATATCGCACACATATGCATATATAATTTGAAATGGGAATTTTTATCCATTATCAGCAACTTCAAGTATATAGTATCTTTTGAGATATTAATCATAATAGTATGTGTATTTTATTGATAAGAAAGTAGCTGTAAGCACACTATTCTCTAAGATTAGAAACCACTGGCCTCCATGATTTCCAAATCAATTGAGTAAGCAATCATTGATTTTAATAAAAAAAAATATATAAATTAGGCCACCTCTCCCTCCATCTTCCTTTCCTCTTTAAAATAAATCAATAAATCTTGAAAAAAATATAAGTTAAAAGGCATATGTATGGAGACAGCTCGATAGTGGCATGAGGGGATACCTGGGTGGCTCAGTGGTTTGGCACCTTCGGCCCAGGGCGTGATCCTGGAGTCCTGGGATCGAGTCCCAAGTCAGGCTCCCTGCATGGAGCCTGCTTCTACCTCTGCCTGTGTCTCTGACTCTCTCTCCCTCTCTCTGCGTATTTCATGAATAAATAAATGAAATCTTTTAAAAAAAGATAGTGGCATGAGAAGATTTTGAACTGGCCACCTCACACAGATGCACCAAACCTGCAGTTACATTTAAAACAAGTCTCTCTGAAAAAGATGTGAAAACTAGCTTAAGCCACATCAAGACTGGTAGAAGAGGTGAAGACACAGTATGACCCAACTCACACAGCAGACTACAACTCACAAGCAGAAGGGATTTCAACTTATGGATCATATCCCTGAAGAGTGAGGGACTCAATACCCACAGTAGTCACCCTAAACCTTAGGATCTGGACCAGAGAGATCAGTCTCCAAAACACCTGATTTTAAAAACCAATGGTGCTCATGTCCAAAAGACACAAAATTAAGACTCTGCTATTCAAGAGCTCTGAACTGAATCTCCCACCCCAGGAGCAAGCACAAAAGCAGCAGGTTGAAAAGCATCTGGACTATAGGTGAAACTGATTCATTGACTACACTTGAAGCAGATGATTTCGAGGACAAGAGGTCTGTTGGAAGTCTCTCTGGGGACAGAGGTACTGGTAGGCACCATCTCTGTACTCTCCTCCTACCTTGTTAGCCCCAATGCCGACACATGCCTTTGTCACAGAATTCCTCTATCTAAGCATTAAAGTGATGGTCCTAAAGATGCTCAGTGACCTTGGGGAAAGAATGTATGAACACAGAGATAATATTAATAAATATACAGAAAATATAAGAAAACACTAAACAGAAGTTACAGAGTTGAAGAATATAATAACTGAACTGAAACATACTCTAGAGGGTTCAACAGCACACGAGGCAAAGCAAAATAAAAGATTAGTGTCCTGGAAGACATGGGAGTGGAACAAACAGAGCAGCAAACAGAAAAAATAAAATAAAGAAGTAAAGATGTGACCTATAGGACAACAGAAAAATATTTGCATAATAGAGGTCCCAGAAAGCAGAAAGAGGAAGAAAAGAATAGCAAACATATTTGAAGAAAAAATGAATGAAAACTTCCCTAACCTGGGAAAGGAAAAAAGACCTCTGAGTCCAAAAAGGTTAAGAGTCTCCCTCCCCCAAAAAATAAATAAATAAAATAAATAAATCTAAACAGATTCACACCGAAACATATTACCATTAAAATGTTAAGACACCTGGGTGGCTCAGCGGGTGAGCGTCTGCCTTTGGCTCAGGGCATGATCCTGGAGTCCCAGGATTGAGTCCCACATTGGGTTTCCTGCACGGAACCTGCTTCTCCCTCTGCCTGTATCTCTGCCTCACTCTCTCCCTCTTTCATGATTAAATAAAATCTTTAAAAAAATAAATAAAATAAAATGTTAAGATTTAAATATAAACAGATAATCATAAAAGCAGCAAGAGAAAATCAACTTGTTATATATGATAGAGTCCCCATAAGACTATTCAGACTTTTCTAGCAGAAAGTTTGCAGACCAGAGGGAGTGGCATGGTATGTTGAAAGTTCCAAAAGCATAAACTTCCAACCAAGAACACTCTATTGGGCAACATTATTATTCATAATTGAAGGAGAACTAGAGTCTCCCAGGCAAGTAAAAACTAAAAGTGTTCACCACCACTAAACTGGCTTATAAGAAATGTTTAAGAGATGTCTTTAGCCCAAAAGTAAAGGGCATTAATTAGTAAGAAGAAAATGTATAAAAATTAAAATCTCACTCGTGAAGATAAATCTACAGTAGAGGTAATGAAGTAATCACTTATAAAGCTAGCATGAAGGCTATAAGAGAGACCAAAGTAGTAAAATTAAACATAACTATTAATTAAGAGATGTAAAATAAGAAGATGTAAAATATGACATTGAAAATGTGAATTGCGGAGTGGAGAACGAATGTGGTTTTTAGAATGTGTTCAAAGTACCTGTTTATCAACTGAAAATAGACTGGTATATATAGAGACCGTTAGATGTAAACCTCATGGGACTGCAAAGCAAAGGCTTATAGCTGATAAACTAGATATAATGAGAATGGAATCTAAAAAAAGAAAGGCATCATACTGCAAGGGAAGAGAGCAAGAGAAGAAAGGAATCAAGAGGAACTACAAAATAACTAGAAAACAAGTAACACAAAGGCAGTAATAAATTCCTATGTATAATTACTTTAAGTGTAAATAGACTAAACTCTCTAATCAAAACATAGTGTGGCTGAATTAATGGGGAAAAAAGAGGCATTTGTATGCTGCCTAGAAGAGACTCCCCTGAGATATAAGGACATACTCAGACTAGAAGTGAAGGGATAGAAAAAAAAAGAAATGTGTCTTACAAATGGAACCAAAGGAAAGCTGGAGCAGTTATGCTTATATCAGACAAAGTAGACTTTAAAACAAATACTAAAATAAGGCACAAAGCTGGGCATACATAATGATAAAGGGGTAAATTCTGCAGGAAGATATAATATTTGTAAATATGCATGCACTTAACATAAGAGCACCTAAATATATAAAAGAAATATTAACAGACATGAATACAATGTCATATGATATATAAATTAAATATTAGCAGACGTAAATATAAAAATAATTACATCAATGGATAGATCACCTAGGTAGAAAATCAATAGGAAACATAGGTCTTAACACATTAAAGCACATAGACTTAATCGATTTATACAGAATATTCTGCCAAAAGCAGCCAAGTATACATTGTTCTTAGTGCACGTGAAACATTCTCTAGGATAGAGTATATATTAGGCCACAAATGTAAAAGACTGAAGTCACATCAAGCATCTTTCCAGACTGCAATGATGTGAAACAGAAAATCAATCACCAACCCTGCCCCCCAAGACTAGAAAGTTCACAAGTACGTAAAGATTAAACAACATACTACCGAAAAGCCAATGAGTTAATGAAATGAGGAAGTAAAAAAATACCTTAAGACACTTTTACCAAAATATATTGCCAGAAAATTAAGCAAGAAAAGGAAATAAAAGGCATTCAAATTGGAAAGGAAGAATAAAACTGTCACTATTTGCAAATGACATGCTGCTACAGGTAGAAAACCCTAAAGACTCCACTAAAAACGAAACAAACAAATAAGCCCTGTTAGAATTTACAAAATTAGCAAAGTTGCAGGATTTAAGATCAATTACAGAAATCTGTTGCAGTAATAACAACATAGCAGGAACAGAAATTAAGAAAATGATTGTATTGAAAAGAATAAGACACTTAGGAATAGATTTGGCCAAGGAGGTGAAAGACCTGTGTACTGAAAACTATAAGACACTAATAAAAGATATTGAAGAAGAAACAAATAAATGTAAATATATCCCATTCTCATGTATTTGAAGAATTAATATTGTTAAAATGACCATATTACCCAAAGCAATGTATAGATTTAATGCAATCTGAATCAAAATTTCAATGGCATTCTTCCCAGGAATAAGACAAATTGTCCTAAAAATTGTATGGGACTACAAGAGACCCTGATTAGCCAAATCAATCTTGAGAAGGAAAGATAAAGCTTGAGGTATGACACTTTCTGATTTCAACTATGTTACAAACCTATGGGATACATAGATCAATGGCCAACAATAGAGAGCTCAAAGATAAACTCATACACATATGCTGAATTAATTTATGATGAGAGAGGCAAAAATATTCAGTGGGAAAAGGACACTTTTCAGTAAATGATGTTGGGAAAACTGAACACCTACACGCAAAAGAGTGACTCTGAACCATTATCTTATACCATATATAGTTTTACTCAAAATGGATCAAAGACTTGACCATGAGACCAAAAACTATGAAACTCCTCATAGAAAACATAGGTAGTAATATCACTGACATTTCTCTTGGTGATATATTTTTTTTTAATCAGATTCCAAGGCAATGACAACAGAAGCAAAATAAACAAATGGGACTACCTCAAACTAAAAAGCTTCTGCACAATTAAGGAAATCATCAAAATAAAAAGGCAACCTACTGAATGGGAGAAGGTATTTGCAAATCATATATCCAATAAGGGGTTAATATGCAAAATAGGTAAAAAAAATAAAATTAAAGAAAAGTCATTCAACTCAATAACAAAAACCAATAATACAATTTTTCAAAAAAATAAAATGGGCAGAGAATCTAAATAGACATTTTCCAAAGAAAACATACGGATGGCCAACAGGCACATGAAAAGATGCTCAACACCGCTAATCATCAGGGAAATGCAAATAAAAACTGCAATGAGATGTCACCTCACCCTGTCAGAATGGCTATTATCAAAAAGACAAGAATTGCTGAATGTTGGTGAGAATGTGGAGAAATAGTCTCTTGTGCCTTCAGTGGGAATGTAAATGGAGGTAGCCCCTATAGAAAACAGAATGGATGTTCCTTAAAAAGCTAGTAAAGAGAACTACCGCAGGATCCAGAAATTCCCTTCTGAGTATTTATCCACAGTAAAAGAAAACACGACTTTTTAAAGTTATCTGCCCCTCTATCTGCCCCTCTATATAAAATAATTTCTTTTATCTTAGAATACTACAATGAAAACACAGGTAGGCATTATAACCCTTAAATGCTGAATATTCCTATTCTTCTTTTTTAAGGTTTTATTTATTTGTTCATGAGAGACAGAGAGAGAGTCAGAGACACAGGCAGAGGGAGAAGCAGGCTCCATGAAGGGAGCCTGATGTGGGACTGACGTATTACTTTTAATAGTCAAGGAAACAACCAAAGTGTCGGTTGATAGATGAATGGGTAAATAAGTCATGGTATATATTTATAATGAAGCCCTACTCAACCATAAAAAGAGAGTTAAATCTGACCTTTGTGACAACATGGATGGCCCATTAGGGAAGGTGAAGAAAAAAGTAAAATAGACAAAGACCAATCGTGTATGATTTAACTTGCGTGCAATCTAAAATACAAAACAAATGGACAAACAGCAAAACCAAACTTACTGATCTGGAAAACAGATGAGAGAGAGGTCAGAGGGTGGGGAAAACAGGAGCAGATGTAGGTCAGGGGGATGTAGGGTACAGCATGGGACCTACGGTCAACAGTACGGTGTTGCAGGTTATGTAGCAATACGTGGAAATGGAGAAATAGGGCTGATTGCGAGGAACATTTCACAATATATACAAATACTGAATCATTAGATTGTACACCTGAAATTAATATAATTATGTCAATTATACCTTAGTGCTAAAAGAATTTTATGTGTTAAATAGTACATTGAGTAAAAAGTGGTCGTTGTTCAGCCTATGAATATGTACCTGAATCTGAGAGATCCGTAACATGTTTATTATGTAGAAAACTGAATTTGGGATGAGCTCTATCTTTTCTTAATTGAGTTTTTTTTTTAACTATACCAAAGAATCAAAAAAAATTTTTAAGCATCAAATTTGCAAGCCACCACTACTGTACTGTAGTGAGGAGGAGTAGCACCTTAGTGAAGTTCAAAAGAATTTTTTATGAACCTGAGTAACATTGTTTATAGCCAGATTTGTTTTTCAAATGAATTAGATGGATAAGAAAATCTCATTTTATATAAATGGAATATGGTAATAATTTATAAAATTTCAATACAAAGAAGGTGAAGTCCTAATGAAAACTATCAATTTAGCACCACCTCGCCTGTCCGTACATACCAATGTCCTTTCTTTCTCTCCCTCTTTCCTTTTCTCCCCCTCTTCCTGTCTCTTTCACCTACAGGCAGACACAATTTTCTTTAAGAATAGGAATATTCAGGGATCCCTGGGTTTCTCAGTGGTTTGGCGCCTGCCTTTGGCCCAGGACGTGATCCTGGAGACCCTGGATCGAGTCCCACATCAGGCTCCCTGCATGGAGCCTGCTTCTCCCTCTGCCTGTGTCTCTGACTCTCTCTCTCTGTCTCTCATGAATAAATAAATAAAACCTTAAAAAAGAAGAATAGGAATATTCAGCATTTAAGGGTTATAATGCCTGACTGTGTTTTCATTGTAGTATTCTAAGATAAAAGAAATCATTTTATATAAGTCAATTTTCCTGTTTAGATTACACTGAACGGTAAGCTGTGGTCCAGTTTATCACTATAATAATGATGATGTAAAGGATCCAAGGATGACCGTAGCTAAACTCGGGATTGCAGAGGGTCAGCACACAGCCAGTTACCGGAGGGAAAGTAGTGCCTGAGAACATGCTTGTTTCTCAGCCAGCGTTCTTCACGGATTTATAGACCGATTAAAATGTCAGTTCAGCTGATGGCAAAGAGTAAGAAGACATTTGCAAAAGGAATGCATGAGCAAACCTGCTTTCAGCAAACATTTCTTTCTAAAATGAGTAAAAATTAAAGTTTTCAGCAACACACCGCTTGAAAAGCGATCAAAATGAGACTGCAAAGACGGTGACTCTGTCTTGCACAAAGATGTACCGCGTTAAGTAACTGCAGAGAAATGAACTTCGGTGAATTAAAATGAGGAATTTTGAAAATGTTCTTAGTTAAATTCTTACATCTCGTGGCTTCATGTCTGGCATGAAAACAAGGCAAATTGCTACTTCAAAGAAAGTAAAACATAAGAGATTGGATTCATTGGTTGCATATTAATCACTATTGAGTTAGAAGTCATACTCAACAGAATTATTGATATGACCGTGAGGGCTTTCATTTTTATTCCTCAACATGCTTTACACAAGAGTTACAAGTGTGTGCACATAAATTAGAAATAAGTTTCTTTTAATGAATCATCCCTGTAATGAAAAACACTTCATGAAAGGTTTGAGTCTTATCCTAGAACATCTGTTCAGAAAGGGATTTTTTTTTTAACGTTAATTTATTGGTCCTGAAAGGTTCTGGAAATGGAGAATAAGATGCTCTCTTGCCTTAAGGGAAGGTTATAACATTTCAGATTCATCGTGTGTTGCCTCACATTAATATTATTCAACTTTCAAATGAACAGAAACTCCATCTGGTTCCCTTTGGATAATCCATATATTATCTCCAGTATCCTAAATATGTAAGGGCATCATTGCTTAAGAAATATCTTCAGAAGCAGTGAACTATAATTACAGACAAGGCATTCTAACCCCTAATTTAACCAGCCCTTCTTATCTTTTTCACTTACATGTCATATCAGCATATATTCATTGAGTACCTTTCATGGTAACTGCTGGGCAGACTAAAAAGGAGCCTGGGACCTGGTGGTTGAGGGCAACTGGCTTTATTGGTTTGCTGAGGCTGCTGTATCAGACTACTACAGACTGGCTGGCTGAAGCAACAGAAATTTATTTCCTCACAGTTCTGGAGGGTAGAAGTCCAAGATCAAGCTGTCGGTAGCTTTGGTTCCTCCTTGGTTTGCAGATGGCTGCCTTCTCCCCGTTTCCTCCCATGCTTATCCCTCGGTCTCTGCAGGTTTCTGGAGTCTCTTCCTGTATCCAAATGTCCTCCTCTTGTAAGAACATGAGTTGCGTTGGATTAGGATCTACCCTGACTAACGCATTTCACTTAATCACCTCTTTAAAGATCTTACCTTCAAGTACGATGACTTCCCGAGGATCCAGGGGACTAGAACTCTGACCTGTGGATTTTGAGGGAACACAGTTCTTGCTATAAAACATCTTAATTGTCCATAGGAAGAATCAGTTGCACTGAGTATAGTTGTTTATTCAAAGGGTTTTCTTTCCAGGTCTCATTAATTAATTTCACTGTCAGAAAATAGATTTTCTTAAACTTAAAAAGAAGTGAACACGGTGTTTTTGTAACTTATGGAAATTCTTGTCTACCCTTGCCAACACAAGGACCTTGTTCCAGGAATCATCTTCCGTCTCAGGTTTCCTGGGTGTTTTTTCCAACCAGATTGTTAACCTCTTAGCTTCTACTTTTAGAAAAATAGGATATTTACATTTTGTACATGTCATACCTTCCTAAAGACTGTGAGAATCTTATAAAAACCATACAACCATGGGACATATTTTAAATATTTTTATAACCTCAGCATGCAAAGTTAGTGAAATAGAGGAGGCCATCATTTATTGAATATTTATCAACATCCAGACTCTGAGATTTAATTTTTTTCTGCTTGCTTTGCACTTAAAATCACTTGCTAATAATTATTGGTGAAAGGAATCAGGTGGTGTTTTAACTGAAAATAATATTATTTTAACTGAAACATTAATATACCCATTACAATGTTTATTAAGTAAATTTATTCCATGGATGCTAACATCTGCTTTAGGAAAAAAATAATTGGTAGATGCTGCTGGGTTATTCACTGTACCCTTTTTATATCTTATGTCATCATGACCTCTTAAAGGAAGGAAAGTACATATAAGCAAATAGTTTTTAAAGTTTTATGCTTCCTATATTCGTGACTTAAACTAGCAGTTGCGTATTAAACTATTATCAGTAAATTTAACATAAAATAAAGTATAATGCTAGTTAATTCAGTTGGTTGTATTCTAATCCTCAATCATGCAGCAATCATCAGAGTAAATATTAATCACAATCAGTTGTTTAGACATCATTCCTAGAATTACAGAAAAATATATATAATTTTCCTTTCTCACAATCAATATAAAATGTCTTTTCAAGTTCATATATTTTTGTTAACTACCTACTCTGTGCAAAATTATCTGCTAAGTATTGGATGACGGTAGTTGATGAACTTTGTAGAGAAAGGATAATTAATCACGCTTGAATTGTTTTCATCATTTGAAAATAAATTCCTCAGCACCTTTTGGAATAACTGTAATTACATATTCTGTTTCCTGTCTCTACAGAGTTAAGAAATCTTAATGGAAAACTGAAAAGAAAGCAAGATAATGCATCAATACATATGAATTATTATAAATATTCATACAAACCATGGTCCTATACGTTCCATATCAGCTCCCGATTTCATAACAAGCTAATGTGAAACCAAAAAAAAAAAAAAATAAGATCTAGGAAAAAATATATAACCTCTACTTGATTCTTAATATGAAGTTTCTCCACTTTGGTTGATCTCTCCATTTGCTCCCTGTTGCCTTGTTTGCCCAGGTCCTACCAACAAAGCCCTGGTGTCTTGTCATTTTATTTTCCCCAATTTGAAAAGTGAGTCCAAGTTACTTTTAGGAAAAACATTTTTCTTATACCTCTTCAGTCCCAATTGTGATTTTGTTTACATTTCCTCAGAACCCTGCATATTGCTTACAGGAAATTATCTCACTGTATGGATTTTCCATTTCATTCTTAGCCACATTTTATATTTGTGCTTTATAAGATTATAAGATCTCCCCAATCTAATTTTTCTGCACGCCATAGTTTTTCCAAGCCCTTGGTACCCCTGTGCCTATGGAAAGTCATTAAAGAAATGAATTAATGTGTTAATGAAAAATTGGCAATGGTGAATTTCTCCACAGCCAATCTTGCTTTTCATGAATGTTCTACAAATGAAAGAATTCCAAGTTATAATAGAGCCGCCATTATGAGTATTGCAGGCCCCTTACAATTACCACTCACTGCTGAATATGTAATTTTCTGGAGATATTACTACTGATAACCCATATGTTGAAAATTTTGAAAATAATAACTTGAGTTCTATTGAGCCCATTATATTAAAGGCCTCAATGACAAATTAACTAAAATGAACATGCCAGTCGTTAAAGTCACTCAGTGGCTATCAATCTGGATCTTAATATGTTTAATTACGTTAATGCCAGTCAATTAGTCAAGCGGCTTAGCTTCATCTATTTCCTGGCTCTGCTGATGTTAGAATGGTAAATGTTTATATATGAGAAAGAGGGAAGTCTGCCAACAGCCATCAAAGGAAAACATGGAACTATCATTGGTTTTTTTAGGCAGAATTTTCCTGTATTTGGGGGAAACTGCTAACTTCAGTGCTAAGGAAGTGAATTATTCGTCATTCTCTAAACTAGACGTGAAAAGAAGGGCAAAGGCAGACATTCTTTAATACGCCCCTGGCCAACGTTTCCTAGATGCATCTGACTAGCCAAATAACCCTAGTGTGAAACGTTGGATTTGTTTAGAGTAAAAAAAGCTGTAAAATGGGTCTCATTCAACAGATCAAAACATATCAGTAGCAGATAATCATGAGTGTCTGGGTGGGATTTAAACGGTGTGTTTCCATAGGAAGGAAGAATGGAAATAGAATCTTGAGAAACAAACTACTCTGTGGACAGAGGACCAAGGGAAGTGTTAAGCACGCTTACCTGGCGTAGGACTAATCTACTCCTCAAATATTTCTTATCAGTAACGTATGGGAATAACTGAGCATGACTCTGGTTTTCTTTCTCTTTGCTTATTTTTTGTTTCCTTGTTCCTTTCCCTCTTCTTCCCCTGTCAAACACTGCCCCTGGGAAGATTTAGATTCTGGATGACACTAAATACAGTTGCACAGTTGACCGACTCATTCATTCATTCACCTTTTTCAACAAGTATCTGTTTATTTTATCTTTGGTCCATGTTAATATTCGTTCAACAAGTCCTTATTGGCAATGAATATATGCTACATAATATGTTAGAGCCAAAGATTTCCTACCTTTCCCTTGCTGTTTCTTTTCCCTCTTTATGTTGGCGTTTTCTTAGCTGTTTTTCTCCTCACTCCACACCATAAATATTAGTGTGTAATTGGCATGGAGTCACCTTCAAGAGAATTGTTCAGGAGGAAATACACATGAAGTACGAGTTGAGTGCGGGAAGACAATGTCCAGCTAATCCCAAATCACCAATGAAAAACCTTACAGTGTATGGAACAGCCAGAGATTTTTAGTGAATAAGACATCTGAAACACAACTGAAACAATAAAAATCTTCTATTCTCTTCACTTGTCATTTTAAAGTTCCCTGATGTTTCCTAATTCTATGCTTTATTGAACAATGTATCATCCTACCGGCTCAGTACAAGTCTAAGGATGTTACATGGTGGAGCCTAAGAGATGGTGCGCAATAAACTTATGCAACACACACACACACACACACACATTGGCTTTATTTATTTTTTTTTTTAAAGATTTTATTTATTTATTCATAGAGACACAGCTAGAGAGAGAGACAGAGACACAGGCAGAGGGAGAAGCAGGCTCCATGCAGGGAGCCCGATGTGGGACTCGATCCCGGGGTCTCCAGGATCACACCCTGGGCTGCAGGCGGCGCTAAACCGCTGCGCCACTGGGGCTGCCCACACATTGGCTTTATGTTCATGTAGACGGCACCTGGATATGCCACTGACATCCAAAATAATCCTTGTTGACCATTAACAACAACAACAACAAAAAAAAAAGACCTAAAGTCCCTGCTCTCTAAACTTCACACTGAACACAAGGATAAAGTTTTGACATTTTAAACAAATTATAATGCCTGTGCATGATTTTGTTGTTACAACAATAAAAGAAAAACTAGCAAACTGAATCAAGGCACTGATAGTTTCTCTGTGCCGATTTATTGTAAAAACTGTTCTGTGAGTCTGTGTGTAATTCTGGTTCAGGACATGTCAGTTACCTATGTCAGCCTCAGTTTGCTTGTGTCAGTCATCCTGTTAAGAAATATTTGAGAAAACACTAGTCAGCATTATGGACAATTATGAGAATATACAGGCTATATATTTTGGAAATAAGGAGGATGAGATACATTGAAGAGTGGGTAGAAAATACATGGGGTGGGAGAAGAATTTCCTTTTATGATTGAAGAGACTTGGACATGTCTATATACATATGAAAAGAAAACAATAAGTGGAAGGGAATAAAGGGGAAAGGAGAGAAAATGAGTGGGAAATATCAGAAGGGAGACAGAACATGAGAGACTCCCAACTCTGGGAAACGAACAAGGGGTAGTGGATGGGGAAGTGGGTGGGAGGTTGGGGTGACTGGGTGATGGGCACTGAGGGGGGCACTTGACGGGATGAGCACTGGGTGTTATACTATATGTTGGCAAATTGATCTCCAATAAAAAATATACACAAATAAAAGAAAACAATAAAGGGGAATAATTTAAACTGTACAATTTCCCATTGAACCTACCTTTTAATATTGGAAAAAGTTTTACTTTACCATTAGTGAAGTGCATCCTAAAGCATTATATAAATACCTGAAAAGCATTATCTATATACCATATGCTATTTAAATACCATGATAAATTTTATCATTATTATCCTCATGATGAATGCCTCCAATATATATTTGTATATTGAATGACTAAGTCTCTTTTCTTTTTTCTATTTTTAAGATTTTATTTTGTTTATTTGAGAGACAGTGTGTGCAAGAGCACAAGCAGGAGGAGGGGCAGAGGGCGAAGCAGACTCCCTGCAAAGCAGGGAGCCTAAACATGGGGCTCAATCCCAGGGCCCTGGGATCATGACCTGAGCTGAAGGCAGACACTTAACCAACTGAGCCACCCAGATGTCCCTTTAAGTATTTTCTGATTGAATTCTAGATAAACCTTTGAATTCGTTTTTTTTTTTTTTTTTTTTTTTTTTGGCTAGAGAAATGTTTATTAGAAGTTAAAATGTTTAGGCCAATTTGTTGCACAAATTTTTAAAAGAGTTATAGAGCATCAAATTATCTTTGCAAATCCTTCTACACATTTAAAGGGGGGGGAAATGTCTGTGCTCTCTAATGGATGTTTATTGTGACAGTCATGAATTTTAGGCCAGAGAAACATATAAATATATTGTAATTGTCTATACATTCATAAACAGTATTTGGAGAACGTTATTTGATCAATGTGGACATTTCTGCCTACTTGGAGCATATCTTTTTTAAAAGACTTTATTTATTTATTCATGAAAGACACAGAGAAGAAAGAGACTCAGAGACCCAAGCAGAGGGAAAAGCAGGCTCCATGCAGGGAGCCCGATGTGGGACTCGATCCCAGGACCCAGGATCACGACCTGAGCCGAAGGCAAAGGCTCAACTGCTGAACCACCCAGGCATCCCAGAATATACATTTTCATTGTAATACAATTTATTGAATATTTCTGCATATGTGAATTGTTTATAATTCCTGCAGTTGATTGGATGTAGAATTTAGCCATGGTCAAAACTTTGTTCTACAAGTGTCCCCATGGGAAACAATAAATGGGTTTATGAGAAACTTTATCTGAGATGATTTCTAGAATGACATTTCCACAGAAAGTGTAACTTCCTTATAACCATAATTAAGAAACTGAGCATTTTGTTTATTTTCTTAGAGTTTCCTGGGTATGTCTTTATTGTGTTTTAAACTTCTCATGCTTCCTTAGACTACACATGAAATAAAACAGGAGATCCTTACAGCCCCCTGACTCCTCACATTTAACAGGCACTATGGAATCTCTATGTCTTTCCAATTTATTGGGATTTTTTGATATTTTTTTCTCAACGTCTTAATGTCTAAGATATTTTTTGCTATCTATCGAATTCACTTCTTTATTAAGTCTATAAATCATTTGAGGAAATCTACATGAAATTATTGTACATAATTCAAGAAAGACAATGAAGAAACTGGTAGAGAGGTTCAACATGCCATGCATAGCATTTGGGAACAAAGGCCCTTTGTGAGTGGAGGAGCAGATATAAAAATGGGCCAGGCCAGGACTCCTTAGAGGAGAAGCATCTAAGCTGTGTCACTTTTTAGACTTTTTAGAAATACCTTTTTTGCAAGTTATAGGAAGATGAAAGGAGAGAATACAAAGAGTAATGAAAATAGAACATGAGTGTTACTTTCAAGTAACTTACAGCCATATGGAATATGTCACATTAATGCATGGTTATGAAATCAGTTCTATATATTTTTAACATGCAAAATAAAAACCACAGGTCAAATTCTATCATGAAAGTAGATGAAAAAATCCTAAATAAAGAATAGATAAATATAAGACAACACATAATTGAGGTTATTCTGAGCATGAAAAATTACATTAAGACATCTAAATCATCAGAGTGCCTGAGTAGCTCCATTGGTTAAGAATCTGCCGTTAGCTCAGGTCATGATCCTGGGGTTCTGGGTTGCAGCTCCACGCCGGGAAGCCTGCTTCTGTCTCTCCCTCTGCTTGTTACTCTATCTCTGTGTCAAATAAATAAATAAAATCATTTGAAAAGAAGAAATCAAAATAATTAAAAACAGACTCAAAAAATAATGGACAATTTCTTTAATATATAAAAACTCAGCACTATAAAAAATGATGATTGGTATCCAATAATCAAAAATAAACTCACCAACAAAGTCTAAAGCAAAACCTTGTAGAAATGAGCACATTTCATAATTAAATGATACATGAAATGTAACCTCTTTAACTCAAGAATGAGACGTGGACTCCACAGTCCTCATTCTGTTCAGTGTTATATGAGAAACTCTAGTTGGAGCAGAAAAACTGAGTAAGTTTATGAGGAATGAGTGCAAGAAAATTAAATATATGTGTGTGTGTTTGCAGACGGCATGATTATATTTACCAAAACATAATTTAACAAACCTGATGACACCACTTTTAAAACTCCATCAAAGTTATGCATTTGCCTTTCTTCCAGGAAATTAGTTAATAGAGTACATTCCCTCCACCCCTCCACCCCCCGCCAGCATTGCAGGTTAAAAAAAAATAGTCTTTTCTGGGAATGCTTATTAACATTCCCTTTATCATGAGAAATGTTGACTCTTTTTGTTATTTATTTATTTGAGGAGGCTCCACACCCAGTATGAAGCTCTTTGCAGGGCTTGAACTCACAACCCTGAGATCAAGATCTGAGCTGAAATCAACAGTAGGACTCTGAACCCACTGAGTCTCTCAAACGCCCCAATGTTGACTCTCTTCGTTTTTTTTCTTTATTATTTTACGTGCAGTTCACATTTATTTTCTTTGAACTATCTGTCCGTGCATCTGTCCATTTATGGGTTGTTAGTATTTTGTCTGCTTTTAGAAGCTCTATCTAATACACATTAACTCTTGGCTGTAATATAAATATATGTAAGATGAAAGTATCTTTGTCATTTATTGCCATTTGATTATTATATTTTCCATGTAAACCCCACCCCATTTAATTAAATATATGGTTTAATCGTTTCTTCTGGATTACAAGTTATACATGAAATTCAACTCCATCTACTCTATTTCTTTAAAATTCCTTTAAATTTGGAATTCATTTTCTTTGAAATTTATACTGCTGCATGGTGTTAGGAAGATAAAGTTTTTATCTTTCTCCATGTGGCTGTCCTATTAATCCCAGTGTGATATATATATATATATATATATATATATATATATATATATATTCTACTACTTTGAGGTATTTTAAGTGTCATACTGTATTGCCATATGTACTTGTTTATATTTTTATATTTTACATTATATCTTTATATTTTACTTCTTTTTACATTTTTACATTATATTTTATAATTATACACCTACATTTTTACTTGTTTGTATTTTTACATTACATATATTTTTACATTTTATGTTACATGTACATACTATGTTCCACTGGATTGTCTGTCTATGCTCACAACATACTATATTTTTTTACTATCTTCCATGACTACTTATCACCTTTCTGGCTATTTCCGCTTGTCTAACCTTCTAGAGAAGACAAAATCTATAGTCAACTTCCATAGCTCCAGGTAATAAACTTAATGCTGTTTTTACTGAAATTGCATTCAATTTATAAATTAACTCAGGGAGAACTGCTACTGTTTTGATTTTGAATCTTCTTATACTGGAACATGGCATGATCTGCAGCTATTCAAGAAAAAAACTTTTGTGCAATGTTTAAAATTAATAAAGTGAAGATTATTGGAACCAGATTTCCCATCACTGGGAATAAGAGGTTTCAAATAATTAGGACCATTTAATGGGAATTTGTGACTTTTTTTTTTTTTTTTCAGTTAACTCCTAGGTCTCAGGCAGAGATAGAAGAATGCAATAACTGAGATGATAATTATTAAAATAATATACTACATTTTATCTTATAGGTAATTTATCCAGAATGACCTGCTGTAATCATCAAAATAGTTTGATTTTACTGACAAAGGAACTAGAACTTACAGCAAATAACTTATTTTCCCTAGGATCACAGATAGAATAGTTGTAAAGAACCAGATTTTTATACCCACAGATGTCATGCTCCTGCCAGAGAATCATGCTAATCAATTAATTTTGAATTTTAGAGTCTCTCTCACCTAAAGTATTATTTCTCAAAATATATTCATAAAGCATTATTTCCTTATATGGTTAATAACTGTCCTGCAATTAAAATAAAAGCGACCATAGTCAACATTTTTGGGATATGCTGGGTTAGACTACTTTCATTGCTGTAGGATTTCCCAAATCATATAATACACTAATATAATTTAATAGAAAAATTTCCCCAGATAAAATAAATGCAGGCATATTCATAAAACTAAATAAAATTTAGATGTTGAATTTAGAGAAATACTCCATAAATCTAGAAGGTGGAATTCTCATACTTTTCTACCAAAACCAGCCATATTTTTCAGCTTCATTTTTTTGTCATTGTTCTTTTTTTACTATGGTGATATCTTCTAAGCTTTCTACAACTTAGTCTTTCCTTTTCATAGAGATTATCTACTTTTCCCAATCCAAATATTGTCTCATAAAAATCTATACCAAAAACTACATCTTTATTCAGAAGTTCTGTTTTTGAGGAATTTCAGATCATAATATTAAATTACTTCTTGTAAATCTCCACTAAAAGAATATGATAAAATGGCTTAATCCACTCAATAAATAGACGTAAAGCTTCCGTGTGCCCATTACACTTTTAAGCAGTGAGGATATGCACATTGTCCTTGATGTTTTGAGTGTCTCTCATGTAACCAATTACCAGGAGATACAGAGCTTCACTTAACAAAGGCATGTTTGTTTATGACTTTGCAGTTTCGTTGTCAGTCATTTGGGAAGATGCCTGGTTGGTTCAGTCCTGCAGCATATGACTTGTAGTCTCAGGTTGTTAGTTCAAGCCCCACATTGGGCGTGGAGCCTACTTTTTGAAAAAAGTTAAAATATTGCAACTCTTTAGGCAGCTCATCTCTGCTCTTTTTGTTGTCATCTGTGGCTGGCTCAACACTGGGTTGGAGGACCCATCCCAAGATCTTTCTTTCATCTGGTTGGCAAAGCTGTTGCTGGCTGATGGTGGGAGCTCAGCTAGGGCTGTTGGGGGAGCTCAGTTTTCCTCTGTGAGACCGTCCACAAAGGTGACTGTGCTCCCTTACAGCATGACATGGCACTGTGTTACTTCAGTCATATTCTATTAGTCAAAGCAGTCACAAGTCCAGCCAGATCCAAGGCAGTAGGGAAACAAAACAAAACAAAACAACAACAACAACAAAAACCCAACCAATCAACCAATCAATCTAACAAAACTCCTGATGGAAGAAGCAACAAGGATGATGTGATATCTATTTAGTTCCTGATGTGTAGACAAGATAGGGATCTGACAAATAATTATAAGAAGATTCAAGTAAATAATGATAAATAAATCCCCACATATTTTCAGACTTTTAAAAAAGATTTTATTTATTTATTTATTCACGAGAGACACACAGAGAGAGAGGCAGGGACACAGGCAGAGGGTGAAGCAGGCTCCTTGCAGGGAGCCTGATGTGGGACTTGATCCTGGGACCTCAGGATCACGCCCTGAGCCAAAGTCAGATGCTCAACTGCTGAGCCACCTAGGCGTCCCTATTTTCAGACTTCTGTAAATGAGGAACATTAGCATTCTTAGGAATGCAAAATTGGTTCACCTAGTATTTTTAAAGGTTTGGAAAGGTTCTTCTGAATAAATGCTTTTTAAATATAACAAATGAAAATTAGTAGTGCATTAGATATTCGTTGCTGAATGATGATATTACCAGAAACTTAGCAGCTTGCAACCACAAACATTTGGTAGCTCACAATTTCCCCAGGTCAGGAGTCTGGGCATGGTCCATCTGGGTCCTCTACTCTAGGGTCTCAAAAGGCAACAATCAAGGTGTTAGCCAGTCCTGAGTTCTCATCTGGAGGCTCACCTAATTAAGGTAGGCTCTGCATTCCCACTCACATCGTTGTTGGCAGGATTCAGTTTCTTGTGGTAGTAAGGACTAAGGGCTTGATTTTCATGTAGTCTGTCAGCTGGAGGCTGCCTTGAGCTCCTAGACGCCACTAGCAGGTCCCTGCAGGCATTGGGTTCCCCAACATGGCTCTTTGCATCCTCGGGTCAGGAAGCTAGTAAACCACTCCAGCAAGCTGGACCCTAAGATGTCATGTAACTTAATCACATATTTATGGCTACATAATCAGCTATTTCCCACCGCCTTGGTTTGTATACTCTGTGTTAGGATCAAGTCACACTTCCCACACACACTCAGCATGATGGCTTCGACAAGGAAATGCACATCATCTAGCGGAGATCGGGGGGGTCACTCTAAGGGTATGTCCATAACCTGTAGGATATAGCACAGGATCCAGGACCTCATCCAAGCTCTTGAACTTGGGGACTATTTTGCTGGAGCCAAAATAAAATGAAACCATAGCATCATTTTTGTCTCCTTCCTCTCCTTTTTTACTCTCTTGACCTAGTCAATTGCCTCACCCTCTTGATTATTTCTATAAATCATAGGTTGCATTTTAAAGGCCAACAGAGGCCAGACAGGGGACATGTGTGCAGGTGGTGGCCTAAGTATCAGATGATAGGGAATGGCAGTGTCTTTGTAATGGGGAGGTTTTTCCTACCATGGAGAGAGCACACGATCTATCGCAGATCCAATGGGTACTTCCATCACGAGGAGGGCTTGGCATCACCAGAAGACCCGTTGTTCAAAAGAGAAGTGGAACTTGTTTATTTCCACGGGAAATGTTGAAATGTTTGGGAAGTGATGTGCAGAAAATACATTTCCAAACCAGGTCTGTGCTATGGTCCACCTGTTTATGAACTTAGATTCCAATATCTCTCAAACCTACACCTTCATTATTTCTTTCTATGTTATCTTCATGAAATATGCATGTATATGAAAGATTTACCAGTTTTAAAGATTTGTATTTATTTATTTGAGGGAGTATGTAAGAGAGTATGAGTGGAGGAGAGAAGCAGAGGGAGAGCGAGAGGGAAAAGAAGACTCCCCACTGAGCAGGGAGCCTGATGCAGGGCTTGATGTAGGGCTCGAACGCAGAACCTTAGGATCATGACCTGAACAGAAGGCAGACACTTAATAGACTGAACCACCCAGGAGCCCCCAAAATTGCCAATTTTAAGTCAGTTGTGATTTAACATATAACGTGGCGAACACTACTCCAAATGGGTGAAAATGTGTTAGTAACAATGTATGTGGAAATCTAAAATTATGTGATATTTGAAATTATGACAGATTTTAATTAAATATGAAATGATGCTCCGTTGGAAAAATATTTCCACAAAAAGAGTGAGATTGACCTTTAATGAAACATACATCATCTCAATCTGTTACATAGAAAATGTTAAGTTGGAAACTATAGTGATCTCTAGCTTTCTTCACACAAATCTGTCTAGTATTTCTTCAACCTGTCCAAACAGCACTTCCAAAAACAAGACTAATTATATGACTTTTCTGTTTAGAATCCTTATATTCCCTTCTCTAACAAATATTTTCTCCTTATTATACTATTGTCCATCTACAGTTACCATGTCTTCTAGGAAATCTGATATTTCTCTCATATTCTAGACTTATATTTCTATTTAGGCCTTTGCTTAAAATTCCTTTACCTGTCCATTTTTTCTACCTGTCAAAAATCTCAATTTTTTTTTTTTAACAATTGATTTAAAAAGTCATTTTGCATTATCTGTACTTTTAATCTTCTTTATCTATTTCACCTGTCCTTCCACCTACATCCCCTCTGGCAACCATCAGTTTGTTCTCTGCGTTTGAGTCTGTTTTCTTTTTCTTTTCCTTTTTTTTTTTTTTTTTTGAGTCTGTTTTTGTTTTTCACTGGTCTCTTTTTTTTGTTTCCTTTATTTCTTAAATTCCACATTTAAGTGAAATCAGATGGTATTTATCTTTCTCTGATTTATTACATTTAGTATTATGCCCTCCAGCTCCATCCATATATTGTTTACAAATAACAAGATCTCATTTCTTTTTTATGGCTGAGTAATATTCCATTGTATTTATATACCAAATCTTTATTCATTCATTCCTTGAAGGATGTTTGGGCTGCTTCTGTATCTTGGCTATTGTAAATAGTACTGAGACGAACAAAGGGATGCAAAAATGTCTTGAATTAATTTTTTTTTTTGTAAATAACTATTATGGATTACTGGACCACATATTACTTCTACTTTTAATTTTTTGAGGAACCTCCATACTGTTTTCACACAGTGCCTGCACCAATTTGCATTCCCATTAACAGTGTATGAGCATTCCTTTTTTCCCCCACATTGTCACCCAACATTTGTTATTCTATTTTTAATTTTAGCCATTCTGACACATTTAGTGATAACTCATTGTGGTATTAATTTGCAATTCCTGCATGATTAGTGATAGTGAGCATCTTTTTATGGGTCTGTTGGCTCTCTGTATTTTTTTTTTTTAATGTTGATTTAAGTCTTCTACCCTTTTAGTAATTCAATTACTTGGTGTTTTTGGTCTTGGGTTGTATAAATTCTTTATATAATTTAGATATTCACTCCTTATCATGTAGGATTCTTGCAAATATCATCTTCCATTCAGTAGGTTGTCCTTTTCTTTTGTTGATGGTTTCCTTCACTTTACCAAAACGTTTTATTTTGGTTTAATACCAGTAGTTGGATTTGCTTTGCTTTTCTTGCCTAAGGAGAAATATGTAGAAAAATGTTTCTACAGCTAAAGTAAAAAAAAAGAATAATACTGCCTGTTTTCCCATAGGATTTTTATGGTTTCATATCTCATTCTTAGGTCTTAATCCATTTTGAGTTGATTTTTGTGTATGGTGTAGGAAAATGGTCTGGTTCATTCTCTTGCATGGAGCTATCCAGTTTTCCCAATACCATTTGTGGAAGAGACTTTCTTTTCTTCATTGCATATTTTTGCTTCTTGTGTCATAGATTAATTGACCATAAAAGCAAAGGTTTGTTTTGGGGCTTTCTATTCCATTCCATTGATGTATCTGTCTATTTGTGTTCCAGTTTTACAGTTTAAATTACTACTGCTTTGTACAATATCTTGGAATCTGTTATTGTGATACCTCTAGCTTTGTTCTTTCTAAAGTTTCCCTTCGGTATTTGGGGGCCTTTTGTGGTTCCATAACAATTTTGTTATTACTTGTTGTAGTTCTGTGAAAAATGTTGTTGGTATTTTGATAGTAACTAAGTGAAATTGGAGATTATTTTGGGTAGTGACGAAATTTAACAATATTGATTCTTCAAATCTATGAGCATGGGATAGATTTCCATTTGTGTCATCAAAATCTCCAACTTTTAAATTCAATTTAACTATTCATCTTACCATTAAGTTTCTTGCTTCTCCTAAAATTATTTTGAGTTTTATTTCTACTAAAGCTTAATTGTGCTTTAAAAAATTAGTTTCAGAATAATCAGTCTCACATTATGCTGTGTATTAGTAATATTGTTTATATATTTCTAGATTGTAAGCTATATGTGAGAAAAAACTTTCTGATTTAATGCAGCTTTTTCCAAAACTATTAGTCTATGTAAATATTCAGAATATCTGTATAATTTCATTTATTTATTACAAAGTCACTCTTAGCTGTTACTCAACTTGTATTATACACAAACACAGTCACATATGATTTTATTAAATATGACTTAAACATTATATCCATGTAAATTTCATATGGCCAATTTATAATGAATTAAAAACCACAGAAATAAACAAGAAATTGAAAGATGAAACTTTATTTGATTGATTGATTTTTTAAAGATTTTATTTATTCATGAGAGATACAGAGAGAAAGGCAGAGACATAGGCAGAGGGAGAAGCAGGCTCCCTGTGGGGACCCTGATGTGGGACTAGAACACAGGACCCTGGGACCATGACCTGAGCCAAAGGCAGATGCTCAACCCCTAATCCACCCAGGTGCTCCAGCTGAAACTTTTTATAATGCTTCCAAAAAAGACATGTAATCTAATGTTTGCTTCTTGCTGCCTGAGGGAACCAATATTTTGAGTTAGGGCATCTCTTGGGTATAAAATGAAATAATGAGGGGTGTCTGGATGGCTCAGTCAGTTAAGTGTCTGCCTTTGGCTCAGGTCATGATCTTGCAGTCCTGGGGCCGAGCCCCATTCACATCAAGTCAAGCTCTCTGCTTAACAGAAAGTCAGCTTCTCCCTCTCTCTGTGTGTGCTTTCTCCCTCTTGGTATTTTGATAGTGCTTTCTCAAAAAAAAAAAAAAAAAAAAAAAAAAGAATCACAGTATAATCCAATAATGTTAATGTAAGGATTCAGAATTTATCACATATTTGGAGCTCAATACATGTGAGCCCTTATTATTAGTTTGAAGGCCAATGAATAATGAAACAAACATTGAAATATATATGTCTAAACCAATTAGTTTTGGACTTGGTTTTCATTTATATATAATACGAAGGATTTTTTTTAAGATTTTATTTATTTATTCATGAGAGACACACAGAGAGAGAGAGACAGAGGCACAGGCAGAGGGAGAAGCAGGCTCCATGCAGGGAGCCTGACGTGGGACTCAATCCAGGGTCTCCAGGATCAGGCCCTGGGCTGAAGGCAGCACTAAATCACTGAACCACCCAGGCTGCCCAATATGAAGAAGGTCTTTTAAATGTCATTGTGTCATTGGTGAGAAAAATATGAAAACATGACATGAAGATCTAGGTTATTACATGTTTAGAATCCTGAAGTTCCTTTGAGTTCATGTGGCTTATCTATGAGATTATAGATATTATTAAACTCTACTTCCTTGTAACTCAAATTTAAATTAATATGAAAATAATAACTGAGAAAGCTGATAAAAAGCCTCTCCTTTTACAGATCTACATTAACTTTAGTTCTCTAATTGGCTTTCATTGTGTGTCTCTGAATTCCTTTTTTTTTTTTTTTTTTCTAAGATCAGGCTAGCATTGACCTTTTTCTCATAAAAGGAGAATTTATTCTCATTAAGTTTAATTGTGTAGTTAATGTTTTCATTGAGGTGCCTATTAAGCTCCACTCTGACATTTCTAGAATCACTTAAGGTTCTGAACCTGTCATGGAAAAATGTCAACCCATCAAAATGCCCAATTCCAGTTTATATATGTACTAACCCTGACTGAATCTCCTATTTCTTTCATGTAGATAGTGAAACCTGTTCCACAGAACTGCTTTGGTTCTTTCTCAAGATTTTTTTCAAGGATCTCTTTGCCTATACCTTGTTTGTCCCACAAAGTCATGGCCGTATTCATCACTGAAATTCAAAAATGTCACAGTTATTTGTTATTTTGGGTTAGTACTTAAAAGAATGCAAATTTACAAAACAGGCTCATCCATGCTTGGGGAAAAGAAAAAGCTATCCATAAGAAGCAAGAATTTATATGGATTTTCCCCAGCTGATTATTTCTTGTCCCATTTCATTAACCTGCCCATTACAACTAACTTATTGAAGAAAAACATGGACAATGACTCTAGCTCAATCATCCTCGGCAGCACTGGGTTTTCTTTGGGCATTATCTACGGGTAAATAAGAATTAAAACTTTGAGGTAGTGTCAGTTGTTGCTAATAAACCTTGACCTTGTCTATGTGTTAGACTTTTCTTTCCCACCTGCAGTTTGTCATGCATATTCACCTGAAACATCCATCTTCTTGTTTTAGAAAAAAAAATAAATAATAATCCACTAAACAATGAAACTAGTCATCCTAGGCATAGTTCATAGAAGGATTATGTGACCTATATCAAGCAATTCTTCATTCTTTATACATTCTGTCTTTTTCCAGATAAGTAGTCTAACCTAAAGGTAAATTTAGTAATATTTGGGATAACTTGACAGGGACATTTCTGAGCAACGATGTCAGAAAGTTCCTAAATTACACACCCTTTGTTTTCTTTTTTTCTCTATCAAGTTTATTTGGCTTTCTGATTAATGGCAAATATTATTTGTTATTTAATGCTACAGTTTAATTTCCTTTTTGTTGTTGTTCTTTGAAATAGTAAGACATGCATGTGTGAGTATAAAGATACATTTTTCAAAAGATTTTATTTATTTGTGAGAGACACAGAGAGCGAGAGGCAGAGACACAGGCAGAGAGAGAAGCAGGCTCCCTGCAGGGAGCCCGATGGGGGACTCGATCCCAGGATCCGAGGATCATGACCTGAGCCAAAGGCAGACAATCAACCACTGAGCCGCCCAGGTGCTCCACATACATTTTTTTAAAGAAAATTCAACCTCATAGCGGATTGACTAACTCAAGAAATATTCAACTTGAGTTTTCTTTAATCCTCCCAAAATAGGAACAGGTACTATTAGGCTATTCCTATTCAATCTTTAAAGGTTTTTATATCCATATAAATCCTTAAGGTTTTAAGTTTTGGTTACACTTGATAAATTATAGAAATAGTTATTTAGCTATATACCACAAAGGCAGTGTCTGTACAGGGTCATCATTTTCCATTAATATCACAGGCAGTATGAATACATATGACTATTTGCTTCTAATGCTTCCATAGTTATTATATTTAATAATTTTACATGTTTGTAGTACAGGAGAATATTTTGAAGTCATATTTAATTCCTAGCTAAAATATAAAGAAACTGATTAGAGATAAAACTCAAGATCCCTTATCTAGTTATTGGCAGAGTTGACATTTTACTTTTCTCCATAACGTCATACTCACATTTGGAAAAAGTGAATAAAACTGCACAAAGCCTTTGCAAAAGTGTCCTCCTTGTTGGGTTGTTACTCGAGGACCATTTGGGTTTACTGATATTAAATGTGGACAAGAGCATTCTTTTTAAATTAAAACCTTAAAGGATGAACTATTTAGGTTTTTATGCAAATTTGAGTTAGTTAACATATAGTGTAATATTAGTTTCAGGTGTGCAGAATAGTGATTCAATGCTTCCAGTCAGCACCCAGTGCTCATCACAAGTGCACTCCTTAGTCCCATCACTGGTTTCACCCATTCCATCTTCATCTGAATTGACCTGATTAAATATCAAGTATTACTTTGTCATAGAAACATGAATATTTACATTATGCCTAATTCAACTCCATAATGATAATTTGGGTTTATGTTTTCAGCACTTACCACATGGATGCCATTGGGGTCTGGGGTCCAAATTTCCTCTTACAGCCTTCCCTGTACCAGCATTCACTTTTGTCCACCAGTAGGATTGCCCACTCGATGGCAGTTGTCTCTGTATGGTCAGTTTTCCTGTGATAAAATATTTGCCTAATGGAGCTTTAGGTGCATTCACGGTGTGCCTTCTGAAGGCACATGCTTACAATTTACCAAAGCCTCCGAGTTGATAATGAATCACAAGTTTATGTTCTAGATCAGATGCAGGCCATTATAGTTTTCCCTGAGTTCAAGGTGATTGAGAGGACAGACGAGTTGCCCATTTTCCCCGCTGCCCCTGGTCCATTCACTTCCACAATTACTGTCATAGTCAAGGATACTCGATGCATTAGAGATTAGAGTTTGTTTCCCTGAAACTCGGTATTTGTTAGGAGAATGTACAAGTGAGGTAGTTGGGCCTTTGTTCATCAAGCACTAACACATGGGCATCAAAAACACTCTGCTTTCTAAAACACGTATCATAACCTACTTGATAGACGCTCCCACATTTCTAAAAAGCCAAAGCAGATCAATAGGGATAGTGATCCCCAAACTGTAAGTGAACAAACAGAAAAAAATTTGCTTGAATGTGGTGTTCTGGAAAATATCATCAGCATTTTAATTCTGGGAGGATAGTACTGTAGAAAAGAAAACTCACAGGCATTTTTCCAGCCTTTGATATTAAAATGTTGGTTTTCTGCATAACAAAGTCACAGGGGTCATTTTTCAAAATTTCTTATTAAAAGTGCACTCTGTCATATGGGTGTTAAGTCAGTGTAAGTCTAGAAAATACATATCTAAGCTAGCTGGCTTTGACAATTAAAACTCTATATCCTCTGAAGAGTGACATGAGAGGCAAACTTAAATTATTTCTCTCCTCAAGTTTCTCCATACATCCAAGTATTTATTCATTCGCCATGTGCGTAAGACACCATTCATGCATTCACTTAACAAATTGTCATTGCATTTGTTGACTATTGGCATTTAGAAGCTGACTATAAAAATTGATCATGCAAAGCTGAGTATATTAGATCGGTAACAGTAAGAAAGAATACTACTGTGCTTGTCGGAGTAGTGTCTCAAGATGAGGCACGGAGGCAGGATAGAGTTTCAGGGTCTGCAGACGTCCAGTGTGAATGTTTCAGGTGAGGAATAGATTGGGATTGGGAAGATGTTAGAACACAATAACTGACTGGTGAGAATTGTGAGGCCAGGGCCTCAAAACAAGTCCTAATGAGCAGCTATTCATCTGTATGCATATAGTGTTTAGTTTGTTCACAAATGTGCCTGTGACGAGCTGTCGTTTCTTGAAGCAAGCAGACAGAAAGACGTTGAGCAGTTTGAAATGCATTTCTAAATCAGGAAGCTGGAGTATGTAATTATGCCCAGGAACTGAACCCGTGTGCAGGTCAAAAGCCCTAAGGATCCACACATTTAAAAACATTTATACCTTCTGATAAGTTGTATCCATTTTATACATGAAAATAGGAAAGGAAAATTTAATTTAAAACTATGCTTAGTGACCATTGTTTTTATCATTTTCTTATTTTGAAAGTCTCCAGGTATCTGAACTTTTTACAAACTTGATTAAATGTTGGTTCAAAGTCTTAAGGTTGACTAAAGATCGAGAAATTCAATTTCAGCATAGCACTTATGATATTCACACTATTAACATTTCAGAAGATATCCATTATTGCAAATTTAGTCCATTAAGCCTAATTTGATATTTTTGTAATAACCTGTTGGAATAATGTTAACTAACCATAGAAGTGGAATAATTTAAAAATATCAATCACAAAAAGTTAAATAAAATTTTTCTATTAAGTAAAATATTGTGATAACATTTGCATGGTGATAAAATTAGAAAAAAATCAGAGTTAATTTAAGGCTAGTATTACTCTAATCTTTTGAGTCATCAATTGATCAAAGTTAAACATGAATTTTTTAAAAAAATAAGCGAGTACCTAGGTGGCTCAGTGGTTGAGCATCTGCCTTCTCAGAAAGGTCGTGATCCAAGGGTCCTGGGATCGAGTCCTGCATCAGGCTTCCCACAGGGATCCTCCTTCTCCCTCTGCTTGTGTCTCTGCCTCTCTGTCTCTGTGTCTCTCGTGAATATATAAATAAAACCTTCAAAAAATAAGTATTTATATTCCTGTATATTGCATTATGGTCAAATAATCTCCAAAATTCCCCAAGATTAGGGAAATGAAGGAAATGAATGGGAGTAGATGTGAAAGGGACCTCAGACAGATAGGAAATTTTTACTTCATACAGTTATTTATCTTCCCTGTATGAGGAGGAGAGTAACTTAGATACTGGAAAACACATTTTATCATGAACATATACAACAGAGAGAGTCACTACAACTGGCATAAAAAATAGTTTATGGTCTTGACAATTCTATCAAGTCATAGTAGTGTAAAGCTGGTATTAATCTACACAGTATGGAAATAAGAAAAGTTCCCTTTGTTTAAATAAAATATCTTCAGACTGTTCCTCATGAGGGGCTTTTTCTTTCACATTTTAAATATTATTTCTTAAAACATCCACCTTCACTGGGGAGGTAGTGGTGTGTGAAAAATCAAGAACAAAAGCAGTCTTTCTAGCTTTCTACTATTTTAAATTTGCTCATTATTGACTGATTCCCTGTCAAGAAAGATGAGATAAAGTCAAAGCTGTCACAATGGAATGCTTGTAAGGGTCAATACCCCAGGTCATTGCCACCTCCCTGAGCCCTCCTTCACTTATTCTCTCCAGGTTACTCCATGTGAGTCTTGCTGGTCTGTATGCCTTGAACTCAAACATGAGCCCTTGCTTTTGCTTTGGCTGGTCCCTTCGCCGTGAACTTTTCTTCCAAATTTCTGAATGGTTTATGCTCTTCATTCTCATTAATATCTTTGTTCATCCGTGACCTTCTCCTGAGGTCATTCAGAAAAATGTCTTAGCTCCCCCTTATCACCACCACCTCCTGCAACCCCCTTTCTTCATTTTCCTCTTTATTTTGTCCTATGGAACTTGTCATTTCCGACATACCAGAATATTTTCCGTCTTCATTATTTTTTATCAGCCCTCCCATCTCCACTGTACCCACAAAAGAGTGGAAGCTACCTAACATCAGTGATGTCAAATTTATTCCCTGGAGAATAGTATCTTTATTGTTGTAGGTACTAATTAACCTTTATTAAATTAATGAATTGAAGTACACACTGTCTCACAAGTATGCTAGGAGCATGTTTATAATTAATCCCCTATTACAGATTTTCTTCATTTGTATACTTGAAAAGATTGACTATTTACCACCATTATTCTGGATTCTGGAGTTCTTTGTGTTTTTCTCCTAAAAAAGATGCCATGAGTATTTCATCTATTCATTTGTTTCATGTTTTAGAAAGACAATAGGGTTATGCCAAAACCAAACCAAAACCCAATTAATCCAATTAAGAAAGGGTAAAAGACATGAACAGACATTTCTCCAAAGAAGACATACTGATGGCCACAGACACATGAATATATACTCAACAGCACTAATCATCAGGAAATTGCAAAACCACAATGAGATATCACCTTAGACCTATCAGAATGGCTGAATCAAAAACACAACAAACTAGGAATGTTGGTGAAGATGTGGAGAAAAAAGAACCCTAATGCACTGTTGGTGGGAATACAAACTGGTACAAGCCCTGCAGAAAACAGTATGGAGGTTCCTCAAAAGATTAGACTAGAATTACCATATGATCCAATAATTCTACTCCTGAGTATTTACTCAAAGAAAATGAAAACGTTAATTTGAAGAGATATATCCACCCCATGCTTGTTGCAGCATTATTTACAGCAGCCAATTTATGGAAGGAAACCAAATGTCCATCAATTGATGAATGGATAAAGATGTACACACACACACACATACACACACACACATACACACACTGGAATATTACTCAGACATTTCAAGGATGAAATCTAGATAGATCTCAAAGGTAAAATGTTAAGTGAAATAAGTCAGAGAGAAAGACAAATGCCATATGACTTCACTCATGTGGAATTTAAAAAACAAAAGATAAAGGAAAGGAGAACAAAAAAACCACAAACTCTTAACTATAGCAAACAAACTGATGGTTACTGGAGGGGAGGAAGTTGGGGGGATGGGTGATATAGGTGAGGAGGTTAAGAGTACACTTATCCTGATGAGCACTTAGTAATGTATAGACTTGTTGAACCACCAAATTTCAAACTTGAAACTAATATATCATGGTATTTTAACTAGACTAGAATCAAAGACAAAAGGGACACCTGATGGGAACAGTTGGTTAAGCATCAGACTCTAAGTTTTGGCTCAGGTCATGATCTCAGGGTTCTGGGATCCGGCCCTGCATCGGGCTATCCTCAGTATGGAGTCTGCTAAGACTCTTTCCCTCTCCCTCTGACTCTCCCTACTATTCTCTCACTAGCTCTCTCTCTCAAATAAATAAATAAATATTTTTTTAAAAAAGAAAAAAAGTATCACTACAAAAAAAAAAAAAAAGAAAAAGAGACAATATGGTTAGATATAAAATTTTGGAGTCATATGCTCTATACAAAAACATTGTGGTTATTTGTCCATAATACCTCAACAAAAATAAATAAAAATAAACACAAACAAAAATGTATGAACATTGCAGCATTGTCTTTTAGCATAAGGTTTTTCATTGTAAAAACCTGCAGATGAACTGTTTCCACTTTTTTCACCAATTTATTTTTTCTTCCCAGTGACTTGGCATTCCTTCTTCATCTTGATATTCACTAATATCATAAGGAAAATTCTTGGTGTTAATTATTCTACATTAAGTCGTCTTAGTATAACGTGTTATTTTAATCTTCAGATACAGATCTATTTTAGAATAATTCCCTTTAATTTTAACCTTATATTTTTCTGTCTCAGTTATGTTTGTCTTAAAATGTGCACATTTGCATCTTCTTTCTTGGTCATATTTATCATTTTCTCTAGCATTGATTTCATTTCCTTGTCCTTCCCATTTTATAAATTTTTATTTTGCGACTTGTTCAAGTTCCCTGCTCAAGTGTCCCACTCTTCCTAAATGTTTCTGATGCATTTGTAATCACATAGTGACAATCGTATCCAATATGCTTTTCTTCTATATTTCCATAAATTTACATATTTTCTAGGTCCTACAAGCTCAATTGTTTTCATCTGTCTCATAGTCTTTATTTAGGCACGTTTATCTTTGTTGAGATCTCTTTCATTAAGGAGAAATTGTATGTATCAGTAGTAACTTTGTGACCACTGTGGCGAGCAGTTGGTATAAACGCTCTTTTTCCTGGATAATTTTTCCCGTCATCCTGTCTCTGCGGGTAGGTGTCAGGAGAAGAAGGTTCTTCTGTTTGAACATGTACAATCTGGGATCGAAGTGAGGAAAATGAACAGGTGGAGTCTTTAACCTCAGTTGAGGTTTGTTGGTGAATAGGCTCCATTATTGCAACCCTATCACATTCTTTCAGTTCCAGTCCTGGGGATGATCTGGACCCAGGTGTTCCCTAAGCATTGTGGTGTTGTTGCTCCTGCCTCCTACTCCACTGAACCCATGATGTTTGTTGCCTCAAGAGATGTGTCAATACAGTCAAAAGAAATTGAAATGTGTACGATATAAACGGGTGTTAAATCATCTCCCGGAAAAAAAAAAAAAAAAAAAATCATCTCCCGGGTATGGGAGGGGAGGGAAGAGGAGAGTGGGAGAGAACCCTGATTTTGACTGAGGAATTCCCACAAAGAGACTTTCAAACTGGGAGAGATTTAGTTGCCTGAATTCTTGAGTGGCTACATATTCACATTCTGCAGGGAAAATGGTGAATACCAAAGTCACATTTTGTGAAGTTACAGAGGAATGAAGAAAATGACAATGTTATGTTCATGAAGTTTGGGCCTGTGATATGTACACCCTTGTCCTACTTTCACATTTCCTCATATTGATCTGCAGTCAAGTGTGGGGTGTTAGCTATTAGAACCTTTAATTCTGGGAAGCTTTCACAGAAAAAAAAAAAAAAAAAGCTGTCATGATGCACTGTCCCTTATCTAAGCCCCTCACCCCCTGACCACAGGCTCCATTGGGCAAGATGGGGGCTGTCCATTGATTAAAATGGCCTGGCATTCTGTTTGTCCTTCTGGTCCTTGTGTCGACCATTCCCTGGTGATGATTCAGTTTTCTGTGGAGACATTCTCACTCCTCCAGGTCCAGACATGCTCCTGGACTTCATTGCTCTAAATACTCTGGCCAGAGAAAGGCCATCCAGAGTATAAACCATGGTTTATTTGAGGAGAGAAATCTGGAAACTTAGGTTTCTTCCCAGGGTTGACAAGGACTTGATATTTGACAGGGATGCTTCAATGGTATAATTTAAATTATGGCCACTTTCCTTTTGCATTGATAATTGATTATTTTATCCTCCGTTTTTCAACATTTTTATAGTTTTTAAAGACAATTTTAAGGAAGAATGGTATAGAAAAAAGTACAGTGTCATCTTGAAACTGGATTTCTGAAAAATGATATAAAGCAGCCTCCTGAACTCTTGTGTCTTAGGATGACCCTTTTTGACTTAAATTTTCTTAACACTTGGAATACCCCCTGTGGTGATCGCTGATTCTATGAATTTTCTGACTCCCTTTCTGGTTACGACTTCTCCTTTTATACTTCTAATGTGTGCACTCAGTTGGCAGTATTTTAACTTTTGTGTTATGATTTTGTTTTGTCTTCATTTTGTTATCTCTTCTCTTCAAGGTGGGAATTAATTAGAATCACCTATTTTTTAAGAAACAATTCTATTTGGGCAAAAGAGTAGTATAACTAATTTCCTATCAGTTGTGATATGCAAAAGTGAACATGCAAATGGATAGTCACTAAAGGGAGTATAACAGTAGGACTTTGACCTCCAGCCTGGGCAGCCACCAACCTAGGAAGCTATGCCTCAGTCTGCAGCAGCTGCCTTGGAACAGTCAGGACCTGACCTATGACTGCCCCACTCCCCAATTTTTTCTCCAGCTTCTACCTCAGGGCCAACCAGAGAGGGCCACGTCTCTTCCCAAACTGATCCTATCAGGTATCCTACCTCTAGTTAGTGCCACTTCAGTATCCTATTTCAACACCTGCCTTTCAGAGCAGCCTTGAAGCCCTTCCCCATGTTTTTTGTTTGTTTGTTTTTTTGTTTTTTTTTCATTCTAAGCCTCTCAAACTCTCTTGCCTACCTTTGAGTCTCTGCCCAAAGTAGATGATGGTAGCTGATTTCTGGCCCTAGCAAACTCTGAACGAATAGGCTTTGTTTGTTCTCATTTGGGTGGCATTCATTTATTTTTACAATAGAAAAATCCAATGAAGGGGCTCCTGAATGGATCAGTGGTTGAGCATCTGCCTTCGGCTCAGGGCATGACCCCGGGGTCCTGGGATCGAGTCCCACATCAGGATCCCCGCAGGGAGCCTGGTTCTCCCTCTGCCTGTGTCTCTACCTCTCTCTCTGGGTCTCTCATGAATAAGTAAATAAAATCTTAAAAAAAGAAAATCCAATGAAAAACAAAACAAAATGCAATCCATTATATGTCATATTCAATACCTGATATTGAAGAATTATCATGAGTACATGACAGGGCAGTTCCATTTTTAAGTCTTGATTGTCTACTGAAGTGTACTTCAACTTTCTTTCATCAACTTCTGCCTTATATTCTTAGGAACTATCACTATACATCTCTTCTTTTCAAAGTTTAGTCCTCTAACTAAATAATGCTCAGCAGTGGATATAAGACTCACCAAGGCAGATATGAGCTATGAAAATATTACTGAAAATATTATTGATGATATTGCTAAGAACAAAATGAAGAATTGAAATATTTAATGTGCTTTAAATTCTGTTTAATATTCTTTTTGTATTCCAATATTATTAGTGTTATTATTTGTATAACTGCAAGTACTTGAAACATCTTATATAAATATAGCTTATGAATTTTACCTGATTATGCCATTTATTTACACAGAAATGTGCTAAGAACAACCTTTCCTGTCAAGTCTGAAGACAAAATGTGACTTTTATTCCAAAATAAACCTAAAAGGGAACTTTATAAATGATATTTCATGTACATAACATTTAAGATGTCAAGATACAAAAAAGCTATATTTTTCATGTACATTTCTGATTTTTGTACTCTTTATGAACTTTTCGCAGTTTTTCTAGGAAAGATTAGAGAAATATGAAATAGCTTAATGGCAAAACATGTTACTTTAGATGACAATAATTAGACAACTAAAATCACTGCTAATTTTGTATGCTAAAGTTGTCTATATTTAGTCAATTTTCAATTACCTTTCCTACAGAAAGTCAAGGTGACATCGAAGCTATTGTGCCCTATAATCAATTAATCACTTATAATGGTTTTTGAAATGTATAATGCAGTATACATTGTAATATATATATGTATATATATAATTTTATTATATTTTTATTTAGGCAATATTTAAAGCTACTGTTTAATATGACTTATGAGACTATGCCCCAAAGGGATGTGATGTATGACTCACAGAGTATACAAATATTTGTTTATCAAAACTATTAGGTAAACATGCTCAGGCTTTTCTGAAATGAAAGAAATCTAATTTAGAATAAGACAAAAATAGGACATAAACAACTGTATTACATAAAATTATTACATAAAATTAATAAATACATGATTAACTCAGTAGAATTTAGAAAGAATAGGGAAATTGGTGGGTATTATGGCAACTAAAGTCCAATATTTAAATAAAGAACCATACTTTATTGCAAAGTCCCTTTGCCTGAAATTTTCAGGTATAAAAATTGCTACTTATCATATCATTATATTATCTTCCTGCTTTCTTGGCAAAAATATCAATTGGGATATTGAAAGAACATCAAGAAATCAATACATGAAGAATGATGAAAATTTCAGATGTTTACTAAATTTACTAATTTACTAAATTACTAAATTTTAGGTGTTTACTAATACCTTTTTAGACTGAGAGTAAACCATAGAACATACCTAAACATCACAGAATGGGGATCCCTGGGTGGCTCAATGGTTTAGTGCCTGCTTTCGGCCCAGGGTATGATCCTGGAGTCCCAGGATCAAGTCCTGCATCGGGATCCCTGCGTGGAGCTTGCTTCTCCCTCTGCCTGTGTCTCTGCCTCTCTCTGTCTCTGTATCTCTCATGAATAAATAAATAAAATCTTTAAAAAAAATAGACATCACAGAAAAAAAATAAGGCAGATTTTAGAATGTTAGGTTTCTACAGAATCCTAATATGCAGAAAGTTTTGAAAAAACAAAACATAGGTACCTTCAGTTTATAGCTCCGTATATATTTAGTTGTGCCGTGTAAATAAAGTAAATATAACTTTGAAGTCCTTTTATAATTTTGTAAGAGGATCTACTTGCTTTCCATTAAAATACATCAAAATGTTAAGACTGCCTCATCACTTAGCAGTCTGTGGTCCCAAAATTATTCCTCGTGGAAAAGTAAGTAAATATGAGTACTCAATATGCATGGGGTGTTGAGCAGTGTCTGACATGCTCTCATTTTTTTATTTACATGAATTCTATGGGGTTAGAAATGTCAAATGACCATATGGAAATGAAAAGCTCCATCATAGAGAATAAAAATATTTGCCCAAGGTCAGGCAGGTACTCCATTGCAGATGCCGAACTTGACCTCAAACTCCAGGTCATAACCCATCATGAAGTAAACTGCAGCCGCCAGCTATGTACTTACCTTCTTCTCACTTTAAAATCCCATTTTCTTCGTGATGTTATTTTGGCACAAGGTTGGCATTTAATTAATATTTTCTGTGCTAAGTTATGTTTTCAGGCATCTTCCCCCTTTTCTAAGATCTTACATTTCCACAAATGTGACTTTTATTTAGAAATTAATAACAGCTGATTTTATTTCCTCTTCAAGAAACAGTTTTGTTAACAAAGCACATCAAACTATGCGTGTACCAAGAAACGTGTACTGTGTACTCTTACAAACACACGCCTATGGATTACTTATATCCTGTATCCCAAAAGAGCAACAACAAACTTATATTTAAGTTCTAAACCCATTATCGATGTGATTTGTTTTGGGTAGTTTTGGGAAGACGTACTTTAAAAAGATGGAAAGCCATCACAAAGGCATCTTGTCATATAGTTTTTGAAACCATCTCTTGCTCTAAATGTTGAAAGCTCCCATTATGAAGTAGTATTCAAAGAATCCAAATTCCCTGCATGTCACACCATGCTGAACATCGTGAAAGACTGGCTCACCTAGTCTGTCAGAAGAAATGTCTCAAAAGGATACATGGAAATGCTTCAAGTGCTCTTTCCTGAACCAAAGCATTTTTAACATGAATGTACTAGTATATATGTAGAGGTACAGACCAAGCTGAAATACTACTGTGGCCTGCAAAATTATGAGCAACTACATAAGTATTTAAAAATACAGAGGGATGTATTTTCTTTTTTTTTTCTTTAGGAATGTATTTTCAATGACTATCAAACATTGAGAACTCTATAGTTTATGGCTCTAGGATAGATCTTTTGAAATTACACTAACGTGTTGAAATTTGAAAAGGATAAAAATATCCCTTTTCTCCGAAACAAAATATATGACATTTTCAGAAGTGCAAGGTATAAAAAAGAAATGGCATCCGTGGAAATGACAGGTAGGACAGCCAATCAGCCCACAAGAGATATGCCATCGCTAAAGGCAACTCCAAATTCACTGAACAGCTTGAGTAGGCTGCTACAGTATCTCATGTTAGGCTTGACATTAGAATCTTGAATTGAGTTTGAAGAAATCTTAAGGAAACGAAGCGTGTTTTATAATCTTCACACCAGCAAAAGCTGAGATATTGTTGTTGTCTGGAACATTGTCACGTGATTTAAAATACTTTATAATATTTAATAAAATGATACATGGGTGGATATACAATTCAGAATTTCATGTTCATGAATACCGAACATAATTTAGACAATTACATAATGAAAATATCATGAAATATTCCTTAGGATATATATTTCCACACCTTGAAGTAAAATTAGCCATATATTGATATTAGAGTGTAGTGAACTCACAAATGCTGAAATTGGATTGTTTATGAAGATGTAGTTAGTTGTCCTTAAAAAATTCTTCTTTTAAAAGATTTCATTGATTCATTCACGAGAGAGACAGAGACATAGGCAGAGGGAGAAGCAGGCTCCTTGCAGGGAGCCCTATGCAGGACTAGGTCCCTGGACCAGGGTTCACGCCCTGAGCTGAAGGCAGACGCTCAACCACTGAGCCACCCGGGTGCCCCAGTTGTCCTTAAAATTTAATGGCAAGCTACAATTACTACTTGAAGGGGAAGCAATAAAATAAGCTGTTTTTAATTTCTAAGTAAAAGTTGCATTATGTAAATCTAAGACATTAGGGAAAGAGAAAGATGCCTGAAAACATGATTTCTCAGAGAAAATATTTATCAAGCGGGAACGATGTATATATGTACTATATACTCAGAGTAAAAAACAAATACATTTCTTATCACTTATAAAATAAATGTTACTGGTCTAGTCCCATGACACTAATATTTTTTACTTGACAAATAGAGAATAAATTCTGAATCCTATTGACATATGGTTAAAAATATTTATGTGAACCAGGATCCAGTGTAGGAAGGCCCTACTACCAGTGTGATGATTCAGAGGCCCGGGAAATGCCGTCATTGAAGCCAGTGGCACCTCTCTCCCTGCTTCCTGCCACTCCCAAACTGTTTAAGTCAGACGCCATGGGTTCTAGTCCCACAGGCCCTCTGTCTCCTGTAACCTGGCCCTAGCCACAACCACTTCCTCTATCTCTCTGCTACCATTTGCAATTTTCCTGTCGATTGACCCAGGGGACAAAACCATATGTTGTCTAGAATCTGAGTAACAGCATCTGTATAGGTAATAGTTTTTAGCTTTCCAGCTTCTGAGCTTCTGAAGTTAACAAGCAAAATTTTGCCCAAACGTGGTAGACAGGATAATCTGCCTCTTTACTATTAAATGTTAATCCATACCACGTTTACATATATTTAAAAGTGAAAATGGCAACAGGAAAAACAACGTGATCCCGTCTCATGCAGTGAAGTCTCCCTCATGTTAATGAAAACATGCTAACCCCTCATCAAAAAAAGGTCCAAACCCCATCAGTTCTGTTTCTAACTCTCCATAATATCCATTCGCATTCTAATTTGATCACGTTGCTGCTTTAAGATCCAGAAATCTGAACATCAATTCAGAAAGATGAACATGGAAATGTCCATGTATGTTTATAAAATAAGGGGAAATTAGATAAAGTTTACATAACATAATAGATGCAAATATATGGGAAGAATGTGTATTATTTAATATATCATATTTATAAGTGAAGCATATAGGTTTACTTTTTTTGTGAAACAGATAGTATTCACTTATCTTCAACTTAGCCACTGTTTACAAGACCAGAATTGGTCTTTATCATGTAACTCTTCATCTTTGCAAACCATATTCATTTTGCTATTTGACATTACTTAAACTTTTCAGGATTTTTGACTTCAGGAAATGTTCCAAAACTTCAATTTTGAAGGTCAGAGTTCTTTTTAGTATGTCTATTTTAGGTTTATCTAGTCCTCCATTCGCATATACAATAGGACCTGAGACTCTAAGAAGACATCAGAAGATCCAAGGGGTTCCAGAAATATTCCTTTTCTGCATTCAATAAGGGAGAACAACATACTTTCCCCTTGATAGTCAGGATCAGTCAATCAGCCCCTTCTTGGGAGGTTCAGTGGCAATAGGATTCCCAAATCACCCAACAGAGCCCATGAAATCTCTTCTTTGTTTAAACTCTCTTCTATGTGTTTTCAATAAAACTTAAAATGCAGTAGTTTAAATATCATACTCCTACACATTCTCTGTGTGCTATGAAATTACTACCTCATTTCTGATGCTAACAATGACATCTCTTCCATGCAAAATATTCCCTTTTTGTTTGCACAACTTATCTTCAAATTAATCGCTGGAAACCTAGTGATGTGTTTAAAGATGAAGCGAAGCAAGATTTTCCACCAATAAGCCAGAAAAGCAGGATAAATTCAATATGGCATCGCATTATTTCTGTAGATAGAAATAGATGGAAGAAGTGAAAGAAGAGATATATGAAGACAAAAGTGAGAATCTGAATTGATTTGAAGGAGAAGGTAATGAACTGAGTGAATGTTATTTTGTTGATAATGACATGTATGCATATGAATGTGTATATTTATAATGCGCACACAATACTCACATATACACAGTTAACATAGGTAGTTTTTCATTCTCCTTTAAAATTTCTGGACTCTCTGGGCAGCCTGGGTGGCTCAGTGGTTTAGCGCTCCCAGGGCCTGATCCTGGAGACCAAGGTTCAAATCCCACATCGGGCTCCCTGCGTGGAGCCTGCTTCTCCCTCTGCCTGTGTCTCTGCCTCTCTCTCTCTCTGTGTCTCTCATGAATAAATAAATAAAATCTTAAAAAAAATTTAGACTCTCACATATTATATTCCTATAAACATGGCAAATTACTTAGGCCATGTTACTTTTCATTACATTATGACACGTAATTTTTTGTACTGGTATTTATTAATAAGGTAAAATTTAAAATGCACTATTTTAAAAGTTAAATATATAATATAGGTAGATGCTTGTTTCTTGGCATTTAGCATACTAGCCAACACTTACAAAAGAAATTGTTACCTACAATGTTTGAATACCCATTCCACAAATTGCCAATGTTTCAGGTCATATATGAGTGGTGTTTGTGATCATATAAGGGAATTTGAAAGAAAATTTAGTGGGTTCTTCCTTTTAAGTATGATTACAATAAAATATGAGAATATAAGCTTTAGGCACCAACAAAAAATGAGAAAAATGTTTGGAGTCTTAAAGGTGATTAACCTTATTTAAAAATTTATATTGTCTCAAATTCACCAATCTAGAAGTAATTAGACTAACATGAAAAATTTTTGTCCTTCACAAATATTAGCCCTGTATGTCACAGGTCATAATGTGCACTTATGATGTAATACATTTGATAAGATAATTCAGAGAATGTTAAACGGAGGAAATGAGCAAGCACATTAGCAAGAACATCTTTTTAAGTGATACAATTATTCTTTTAAAATTCTCGAGAACAGATTTCGGAACGACTTATGCTGAGCATGTACTAGGAATGTGTGTTTGTGTGAGTTAGGAGGATTTAAAGAGAATAAAACCTTGGACATTATAATGAAAAAATATAGAAATACTGTTTTTGAATTTCCTATACTTTAAATTTTTTTTCTGATAATAAGCAATTAGGTCCTTATTTTCTCTTTAAAAATTTATTTTAAATTAAAAGTACTGATATCCCATTAGAATAATCTGGAAGCCAAGATGCCAGGCAGCTCTTGGCATTTCCTAATAACTTAGGTGGACTTAATTGGCTCTGAGATCTAACAAAGCCTGGATGTAATATTTCAAAACCCATAATTACTTGCTGTATGTTGAGAAAACTAAAATTAGAAATTGGGTTGTGCGGTACATAAGATATGTGATGTATGCATTTTATTGATTGGCTAGGATTTCTTAGTCATTATTTGACTTGGTTAACTTCATATTGAAATTATGAACTTTTGTATTTCATTCCAGAAGTAGCTAAGATTTATTGATGAAATATGAAAATTAGAAAGTTAAGTGGGACATAATTTTGACAATTATATATATCAAGTTATTTAGAGCCATGTCAATAATTAAGTCTATCAGTGAGGTATGAAATTGAAATTCCTTTCTGTAGGCGAAGATGGAATAAATCCTCAAATAGATAAAAATCAAGAACAAGCATATTTTCAATGGAATAGAAATAATCAAAATGTACTTAGTTCACTAAAATGCACTTGATTATGAAACTATGGAAATTTGATGTTTAATGAGTCTCTACTATGTTAAAACTATTGACACTCAAACTCTTGATCTTGGCTTTGATGTCTATGTGATATCCTGTTGGCCTTTATTCTTGGTTCCATGCAATGCCAAATCTATATTCCTATCCATAGTGGGTTTAAGCCACACCTGGTATCATATTCAGGAACAACACCTTGTCTCTTTTTTTTTTTTTTTTAGAAATGAGTTAATTCAGGACACCTGGGTGGCTCAGTCAGTTAAGCTTCTGCCTTTGGTTCAGGTCACGATCTTGGGGTCCTGGGATTGAGCCTCATATGGGGCTCCCAGCTCAGTGGGGAGCCTGTTTGTCCCTCTCCCTCTGCCCCTCCACCGTCTTATGCGCTCACTCTCTCTTGCTCACTCTCTCTCTTGCTCACTCTTTCTCTTGCTCACTCTCTCTCAAATAAATAAAATCTTATCTTGGTATTATGCTGAGTGAAATGAGTCAATCGGAGAAGGACAAACATTATATGTTCTCATTCATTTGGGGAATATAAATAATAGTGAAAGGGAATATAAGGGAAGGGAGAAGAAGTGTGTGGGAAATATCAGAAAGGGAGACAGAACACAAAGACTCCTAAATCTGGGAAATGAACTAGGGGTGGTGGAAGGGGGAGGAGGGCGGCGGGTGGGGGTGAATGGGTGACGGGCACTGAGGGGGGCACTTGACAGGATGAGCACTGGGTGTTATTCTGTATGTTGGCAAATTGAACACCAATAAAAATAAATTTATTATTAAAAAAAATCTTAGACAAAAAAAAGTTAATTAAAAAAAAAGTTAATTCGTTGGATGACTAGCAACCATTACACACGTATCATCTTGAATGGAAAGCCCACAGAATAAAAACTTTCACTAACTCAAGCCACCAGTCAGCCTTAAAACACTGGTACAGTAGTAGTGACAGAACGAGAAGAGAGGTGTCAGGAGAAAGGAAATAACAGAGAGAGAAATTAACAGCTAGAGTCACAAAGTGCCTGAGGCTTGAAATAAAGGAGAGAATGAGACAGACCAGATACTGCTAACAAGGGAGTGAAAACACTCATTTCCTTCCACCTGCCCCTATTAGCTTCCAGTGGATCGTTGTCATGTGTCAGAATCACACCTTAGAAACAGTCTCTCCCATGTGACACCTGTCCATCATGTGATCATTTCAAGGATTTAACTTTCACCATTTTTTTTTTTTCCTAATAAGAGAAATAGCTAAGTAAGAAAGAGTAAACACATTTTCCCTACCATTCTCACGGAATGTTGTTCCCTAGGGGTTCGGACTACATCCTCCCTCCTTCTATAAAACAATACACTAAATATTATGGGGGAAAACCGCAGTATCCCTAAAATCTGCAATCCAGTAAAATTAAAAACACAGCCAAAACAAACTCAAGGAATGTTCAATGATCGGTTAGTAATCTAATCTATTTGAAAACCTCTGTAGATCAATAGGAATTTCAGAAACAATTTCAGTAAGAAATATAAACTAGGAGGGGCCCCTGGGTGGCTCAGTGGTTGAGCGTCTGCCTTTGGCTCAGGGCGTGATCCCAGGGTCCTGGGATCAAGTCCCACATCGGGCTAACTGCATGGAGACTGCTTCTCCCGCTTGTGTCTCTACCTCTCTCTGTGTCTCTCATGAATGAATAAATAAAATATTTTTAAAAATTGCTGAAGAATTTCCCTTTAAATAGTTGTCTGGTAAGAGGATTAAATTAAAGTTATTTTAACTAAAACAACCTAAAGTATAGAAACTTTTAGAAGAGAGAAAAGTTAGAGAACTTTGAAATTTATGTAACATTATTGTTTTAACATCATATAAAACTTTACCGGAGAGCAAAATATATCCTAAACGTGTAAGGTAGTTGCAGAAACTCTAATTAAAATAATAGAATGTCAAGTGCTTTTAAAAATATAATATAAAAGTGCATTTAATAGGTTTAGTAATTGGGATTCTTTCAGTGGAGATGAAGAAATCCAATTCAATAGGCTTAAGCAAAACTGGATAATATAATTGAGAAATGGAGCTTTAAAAAATAGCGCCATTGCAGAAATAAAATTGTTCAAAAACATCTTTAAAATCTGACTCTGGCCAACTTTATATTGTTTTCCTTTATGTTGATTTTCTATTTGGGCAGTTTTTTCACGTGGTGACAATGATAGCTGGCATCAGTCTAAGATTTATTTTCTATTAAGCGAATAACTTCCGTGAACATGATTCACCGCCAACATCTACACTAGGGGTCTAATTGTCCTGGCCTGATAACATATGGAAATCTCACCCAATCACTGTAGCCAGCAGAATGCATAACTTTTTAGGGTGAGTCATGGATAATAACATCCTTACTTGTAGAAACAGGACTTGTGGTTTGGAGTATATTTAGATTCAGAGTAGGTCAAGAATTTCTCCCCAAAGCAAAGTTAGAATTCTGTTACCAGAAGGTAGCTGAGATCAATAGTTGGTACTTCTCATACTATTCCTCTAAGGAGTTCTCCTGAGAAACATGTCATTTAGTTTTACAGAAGCTGCAATCACTGTGACAATTTGCATGACTCCGGGCACATCTAAATTTCCTCTTCCTGGTCAACCTTCAACAGTTCCAAAGGTTATATAAGCCTCTAATACTTTTTATTAAACATATTTCTTCTTGAAATACCCTTTTTTTCCTAACTGAACCTTGACTGATGTATGAGGCAAAAAATAGATATTGTGTGATTATATACACATGGTATTATTATTACATACCTTATAATTATAGACGTTATTATATGTATGTACATTATTATCCCCCTAGACTATGCAGTTGAAAAACTTTTAGGAGTTGTGATGACTACAAATAAACGACACACATACCCTTCAAAATCAATAGGATTCCCATGTATCAGCACTAACCACTTGAAATAATAATACCAAAAAAAAAAAAAGCTACCAAAAAATTGTCCATGAATCTATGTTATACAAAGTTGATCCTGTCACTTCTGAGCTTAAAGCCTATCAATGGGTCATTAATCTTGTCATTAACACTGAAACCCTTAACTTGACCTATGATGGCTGGAATAATTTAGCTTCTATCTTCTTCTCTGAGGTCACCTCATTCATTGAGTCTCTAATACCTTCACACCCCCTCCAGACAACAACTCTCTAGGACTTGAAATGTGTTTACCCTGTTCACGACTCTACTATCTTGACCAAAGTCTGGAATATCACAGGAACTCAATCAATATTTGTTGAATCATTGATGAAGCATGCATGGATCCTTACACAATGAAACTAAAATCTAACACAGAAACATGTTATTCTTTTGTATGAAAAATTAAATATTGTAAACCACGCAATATCACTGAATTATTTTATACACTGAATTCAAATATAATCAGAATTTTAATAGATTTTCTTTTGATTTGACCACAAGAGGAATTAATACTCAGGTTCTTCCTAATAGACAAACATAGGAGATATCCACTAGAACAGGGGAAACTAGAAACATATATTTATAACAACACTTTCATTGAAAGGAAAAAAAAATATGATGACTTATTCTGCTTGTTATTCAAATGTATGAGGAAGTTTTGCTGCATAAACTAATGGGAATTTGCTGTAAAAACAAACAAGAGTGTAATAAATGAGAAGAAAGATCCAAGACATACACAAGTGATTGAATTTTTACTGATTGAGTTTTAACCAGTGGTTATTTGGTTGCAAAGAAAATAATTTACAATGTTAAGTGAAAAAGCAGAATTTATTGGAATGACAACAGGGTAACTCTTAGTAGATACCACCTATCTTGCTCTCAATAAATGACAAATATCCTGAATATCCACCAGGGGCCACATCAACGAGTTTCCCTGATTTACTTTCTCTCCTTGAGACATAAAACCATCAGCACTTCTTTTTAGGCATTTTTTATTATTATTTAATTTCTCACTCTGCAGGTCAACTTCTTCATGTGGAAAATGGTTTCTTCAGTTTTATAGTTTTGACCTGGTTTTCCTTTGGTGGCCAATATTAAATAAGTTAACGACAGTCTTTGAGAGCTGATTCCAAAGTTCTAAGAATGAGAACTGATTGACATCAGCCAAGTGCAGGGTCCCATGTGTTCTTCTCTCTCAGCGAGCAAAAGACAACTAAATCTCTAAGAATTAAGTAGTCAAGAGAGAGTGTCTGCTTAGAAGTAATTGGAATTCTTAGTGGACTAAAATCTACATAATGAGCAAAAATTATTAATGATCAGAACTGAAAGAATTACTTAAATGCACTTAGAAATAAAAGATTAGCTTCTGGTGCAATGCTTCAAAGGTCAATAAATTTCAGTTGGCTTAAAGAAGTAAATGTAGAATCATAAGAAGGCCAGGAGAAAATATAATTATTTTGATCTCGTTTTAGAATGAAGTCCTTTCTAAACACTAAAATAAGATGCCAAACATATCTGGCTACATAAACATTGTCTTCTCTATTTCACAAAACAAGAGAGTTGACAACGAAAGCACAATGATGCTTTCATGAACTTGGAAAAAAAAGATTCACAAATTATGTAGCAAGCAAAAAAGATGGTATTCTTACTATTAAGCGGCACTGACAAATCAATAAGGCAACATTTAGGTGGATAGGAGAAAAATAAATAAATAATACAGGAAAAGGCACTAAAGAACTTAGATGACTCGTATTTTTATAAACAGTATCTCTTCTGACTCTTCATCTAAAACAAGTTTATCCAGGGATCTCTGGGTGGCGCAGTGGTTTGGCGCCTGCCTTTGGCCCAGGGCACGGTCCTGGAGACCCGGGATCGAATCCCACGTCGGGCTCCCGGTGCATGGAGCCTGCTTCTCCCTCTGCCTGTGTCTCTGCCTCTCTCTCTGTGTGACTATCATAAATAAATAAAAATTAAAAAAAAATAAAACAAGTTTATACAATATTGAGATGCTATTGTTAAAATTATTAAGCACAAACACAAACTACTGCAGCAACAATGAAACCTGGTTTTGGGAAAATTATAGAAACCAAGAAATATAGTATTGTTGAAACTAATAATTGATATATTTTAGGAGACATTTCTAGATTATTCAGAAAGACATTATTCAAAAAGCCATAGAAACGATTATGGACTGCTGAAACGATGTTAATGGGATAAATTTACTCTGAGGACATGATAAACATAAGTGAAATAAACAAAGTGATGAGTACAAGAAAAATTATTTTTTTAAAGATTGTATTTATTTATTCACGAGAGACACAGAGAGAGAGGCAGACACAGGAGGAGGGAGAAGCAGGCTCCATGCAGGGAGCCCGATGGGGGACTTGATCCCGGGACTCTAGGATCCCGCCCTGGGTGGAGGCAGGTGCTAAACTGCTGAGCCACCCAGGCTGCCCAAGAAAAGTTCTTTATCAACATTATTTAAAATAATAACAGAGAAAAAAATGTGAAAATGAGTTTAATGAGGCACATCCATACAATGGAATGAGATTTTTTAAAAAAATATCTGAAGATAAGTATTTAATCAGTTTCAAAAGCTGAGAATACCTAAATAAGTACACAAGTTTTAACATAAAATATTAAGTATTATCATAATGTTATAAATTATATAGAGTCAAACATAAATTTGGAAAGACATACTTTAAATGGTGACATTTTGAGTTACTGAACATGAATGAATTTTATTTTCTGTGATTTGTTTCTTTGTTTTTCAATAAATATCTTCAATGTAATTGTATTGAGAAATATTTCAAAAAATTAAGAATATGAGGATCCTAAAAAAGGAGTGGAGGATCCTGTGGTATTAAGCAGTCATACGTTTGATTGTCATTTTTCCAACTCACCATAAACATAACATTGAATTACCTAAGGCTTCAATGTGCTTTTTTTTTTTTTTTTACTATAAAATTATAATACTTATGCCTACTCCTAATTGTATGGATTCTTCTGTGGATTAAATGAGATAATATACTTATTACAATGCCTATAACACAACCAATGTTTAACACACAATAGTACAATTCAAAAGATGGTGCAAAAAAAATTAAAAAAAAAAAAAAAAAAAAAGAAAAAAAAAAAAAAAAAAAAAAAAAAAACAAAAGATGGTGCAAATAATAAAAAGTAAAGAGTAGGTTTTAAAAACTTGCTCCCGTATAATACATATACCTTTGCATATCAAGAAAATCCCTTATTATCTAGAAAAATAGGACTGAACATTGATAGGCTTTAATAACAATGCGATAACTCAGGCATCATACTGAAGTGAAGCATGGTACAATGGCTGAATTCCAGGGATGACTTCTCTAAGGGCATATCCCCCGCTTCTCTTTGTTCCTGGTGATTTTTGGTTTGTCCAACTGACAAACATAATTGTTTGCACATGGTATCGACTATCATATCACTTATCTCCCTCATTTTTCATTAATATACTTTTTTTCAGAGCACTTTTAGGTTCACAGGAGAACAGTATGGAAGGTACGCAGGATTCCCAAAGGCTTCCTGTCCCCACATATGGATAACCTTTCTCACTGTGGACATCTCACACTGGACCGGTATACTTGTCACAATCAATGAACATTGGCACATCATTATACCTAAAGTCCGCAGTTTACATCAATCTTATTTATTTATTTATTTATTTATTTATTTATTTATCAGGAAACTTTTGAAACAATTCAAAAGCAATATATCATTGGACAAAATAGGGACTGTCCATGGAATAGAAATAATTTTAAAATTACGCCTATCCATTAATCATCCACTATTAGGAAACTTTATAAAATTAGACTTTAAAAAAGGCACTCCTTAAAATTTAACATTTGAGATTGTTGCATTGATCATTGTCATTATCACATAGTATTGTGATAAAACTTACCAGGTTTTCTTTTTTTAAGTTTAAATTTTCTGTAAACTAGAATACATTAGAAAACGATTGAATATTAAAGATGAGTTATTCTCCTTATAGTCACTGTGCCTAGAATAGTATCTAATATATAGACTCTATATAACTAATATATAGACACCAGTTAATTCAAAGACTTCTCATTGTGCCTAGCACAATTCTAGGAACCCAAGAAAGTGTAGAAATGAACAGAAAAAGAACCCCTTCCCTGTTTTCAATGAAGTTATTATTAAAAGTAAATGTTAAAAAAAAAGTGAATGTTGATAAGTGTAATGTAATATGTAAAAAAAGTGATAACTGCTGAGGACAAAAATAAAGTGGGGCAACTGGTTGGGAGTCGTGGGAGAGAGATGGAATTCTTCACAGTTTGGGCAAGAGGCCTCACTGTGAAGGTGAGGTTTCAGTGAAGACTTGAAGGAGGTAAGGGATTAAATTTTGGAAATACCTTGAGGAAGAGAGACCAAGTTAGAAAAAAGAGTTAGTAGTATTGACCTGAGATAGGAGATTAGAGTTAGCAAGTATGAAAGGAAATTAGATCTGAGAGGTCATAAAGCTAACAATACTTTGTGACAGTTCTTTTTTTAAAGATTTTATTTATTTATCATGAGCGACACAGAGAGAGGCAGAGACACAGGCAGAGGGAGAAGCAGGCTCCATGCAGGGAGCCTGATGCAGGACTCGATCCCAGGACCGGGGTCACGCCCTGAGCTGAACCATTGAGCCACCCAGGGGCCCCTCTTTGTGACAGTTTTAAGAACACTTTGCTTTTACTCTGGGTCGGATGAGAAACCAGTGAAGGTTGTGACTCGATCTGCATATATTAAAAGTATTTCCATGATCTTCTGTAAATACCCTTGAAACGTGGCCTGGCTGGGAACAGAGAGGCCAGGTAAGCTCCGCTACCATGATTCAAGTTAGGTGTGATTGTGGCTTGGCCCCGTGTGCTATGAGGCCGGGGAAAAGAGGTGAAGAGGGATTGGATCCAACCGAGAGAAGTATTTATGAAGTGAGTTTACAGGAAGAGATCAATGATGTCAAAGATACACAAGCTCTGAGAACTGGCTTTGCCTTTCTCAGTAGAGACACCAATGACTTCACCGAAAATAGCGTCAGTGGCGTGGAAGAGGAGACTGCCCACTTAGGGTGCATTTAAGACAGATGGGGAAAAGCAGAGTTGCAAAGATACAAAGAACTCTGGCAATAATTTTAGCTGGATTCGGGAAACTAGGAGCAGTAAGGGAGCTGGAAGGAGGAGGTGGGCCGAGAGAGATTATATTTTTAGGATAGAAAGCAGCGTGACAGGAATAATGTAGTAGGGACGGGACATTTATGGCGTTGGAGACCACAGAATTGTCAGGGTGGCGTCCTTGAGTAGGAAAGGGACCAGCCCTTGCTTGAAGTTTTGTTGTGCACAGTGCGTGGAGGTGCTGAGTTCGGGGAGTGAGGGAGGGTGATGATGGAGCTCATGATCATCAGCACTTCTACTCCAGCAAAGGGCTGAGTCCACCAAAAGAAGAGCCTTTTTCTTTGGCCAAGAATGTTAGATGGAAATGAAGACCATGGTGAGAGGGCCTGGGGACCGATAGGTAAGTAGAGGGCTTGGCCTTTGACGTGCTGCCAGGAGGGAAGGCAGGGCATGGAGGTGTAGACGTTACCAGACACTTAGAGATGGGGCAGGTGACTGGACTTCATCCCCAGGGCATCAGCTAAACGTGACTCGGAGGGAAGACACGGGTGTTTGAAGCCTGCGGGGAAGCTACAGAAGAGTCATTTGCGAGAGTGGGAGAGAAGGGAATCGAGGAATAAATCTCCTTGATGTTTGAAGAATTTGGAAGGAAAATGTGAGAGGAGGTCAGGCGGGGTGGTTACGTGATTTTTCTCCAGTGATGTCAGTGCTCAGATTCACGGCTGGATTAGTACAGCGTGCCTTGACTAGAGTTAGGGTGGGGGCAGCTCTGTGACAAACTTGAAGGACGGTGGTGTGCTTGAGAGTATATGCAAGGGAGACAGAACAACTGAGCATGGGATTCAGCTCGGTTCTGATGTAAGAGAAAAATGCAAAGTTGATGAGGGAAAGTGAAAATAGTGAAGGACTGAAGGCGGCATGAGGGCTGATCGAAGCAGTGGGCACCAGGGGGAAGTCGGGGAGTCACGCTTACAGAGTGTGATGCATGCCATTGAGATGCTGGTGGAGGTGTTACGACAGGTCATGCCAAGGCTCAGGTCATGCTGGAACTGAATGGCCCGGGAGGGGGCAAGGCAAGTCCACAGGAGCTGGAGAAACTGAACAGCCAAAGTCTGGTTGGGATTTCTACTCACCCTGGGGACTCATCAGAAATTCCGACAGTCCCGGGTGATGGTGAAGTGGGAGGTAAAGGCGTCAAGAACTGGGGGGGGGGGATACAGGGTGTCAGTAGACGATGCGCTGAGGCATTGCTCATCCTGAAGGCTACTGTCTCATGACCCAGGGTCAAATTGCCCATGCAAGTGGGGGAACCGATGAGGAGAAGCAATGAGGACCAAGTGGGGGGGGTACATGCCCCACCCTCCCTGCCCGCTCAGCCATGAGGAAACAAGCAAACATAAGAACCCAAATCCTCTACCACTCAGGAGCCCTGCATGGGGGGAAGTAGGTCCTCAAGGGAGGCCCAAGCATCCATGAGAGCAACATCGTAGAGGGTTCATTCAGTGGAAAGGTTGAAGGAAGAGGGATTCTGTGGATGGACTTGACTTCTCTAAGGGTCTACCTAACTGGAGCAAGCTCTGGGGAATTGGGATGGGAGGAGGCGATTATAAGGGTCTTCTAATTTTTGCTTCCATGAAATGCTTTATTTTTGAAACCACCCTGTTAGCTTTAGGGTGTATTTTTTTTTTTTTTTTGATAATGTCTTTTAAATGTCAATATGCACCAAAATGAGTAGAGTGAGTTTTCTCAGGAGACTGGCAATGCCTGTGATCTGTGATCATGTGATTATTCACAATGAACAGTTCGGGCCCGGTATCGAGCAAGGTCCTGCGAGTCCCTCTGATCACTCTACTTTCCTTTTCCCACCGCTTCCTTTCCATTTCATGGTGAAAATCATTATTGTGTGCTTCCTGCTGCCAGGCTGTTGTCACGTAGGCCGTCCCACACTGTGTTGCAAAGATGGAAAATGGTGATGCTGAGCTGACTTTTGCAGAAGAATAGTTACTGTTGGTGAATAACAATATCTTTTTTGGATTTATTTCTAGCATTTGCAAATTCTTTGGTATTTCAGTGCAAGTTTTACTACATGTTGATTAGCATATTTTAGATGTACCCCCCTTTGACTTTATCATCCTGACACGTATCTTTTTCACCAGTATTTTTTTTTTTTTTTTTTTTTTTTGCTATGAGCCCCACACAACCCGACCATGTAACAACTGTTTTACTGTACAGGGATAGTAAATTCAGTAGCTTCCCAATTGTGTCCTTCAGCTACATTCGACACGTTCCATCAGTTTTTAAAGAACCATTATCTCATGAAATCTTAATGTGATAAAGTTGTTTTATTTTCTAAGATTTGTATTTATTTACTTATTCATGAGAGACACAGAGAGAGGCAGAGACACAGGCAGAGGGAGAAGCAGGCTCCATGCAGGGAGCGTGATGCAGGACTCGATTCCAGGACCTGGGATCACACCCTGAGCCGAAGGCAGATGCTCAACCACTGAGCCACCCAGGCGTCGTGACAAAGGTTTTAAAGTATATCCATGAAGGTTGTTAAAATGTTTTACTGGAGAGAAAATTGACCCATTGCTACTGGGGAGACGAGGAACAAGCTTTTTTAGAGAAAATAGAGAGACCATGAAAATATGTCGATGTGTATCATATGGAAATGATGCTGAAAGAGTAGAAGATAACAGAACACGTGATGGAGGTGCCAACAGATGCCCAGTAACTGGCATCTTTATTTCTTTCTCTTTCTATGTATTTGTTCCTAAAATTGAAATATAGCTCACCTACAACGTTATATAAATTTAAGCCATATAACCTGTTGATTTGATTCACTTATATATTGTAACACCATGGCCATTGTAGGGATAATTAGCATCTCCACCATGTTATATAATTCTCCTTTCTTTTTTTTTTTTTTTTCGTAGTTGGAATAATTAAATTGTAGTCCCTTCACAACTTTATTGTAATAACACTACTGCCATCTGTCTTCTATGCTCTACCAAGCATTGGATCCCTACGGCTTATTTACTATTCATTATAATTTTGTACCTTTTTTTTTTTTTTAGGATTTTATTTCTTTATTCATGAGAGATACAGAGAGAGAGAGAGAGAGAGAGAGAGAGAGAGAGAGAGAGAGAGAGAGGCGGAGACACAGGCAGAGGGAGAAGCAGGCTCCATGCAAGGAGACTCGATCCCGGGTCTCCAGGATCACGCCCTGGGCCAAAGGCAGGCACTAAACCACTGAGCCACCCGGGCTGCCCGATTTTGTACCTTTAATCTGTTTTATCCCCCAATTCCTATCCCCTGATGGTCACCAATTTACTCTCTGTTCTTATGCGTTGGGTTTTTTCCGATTCCACATATAAATGGTATCATACAAGGAATACTTGCCTTTCTTTTTCTGAGCTATCCCACTAGCGTAATGTGCTCCGGGTCCATGCAAGTTGTCACAAATGGCAGGATGTTCTTCTCTCTCATGATCAAATAATTTTCCATTTACCTATATATCTCTATTTATCTATCTCACATCTTCTTTATCCACTCATCTGCTGATGGGCACTTAGGTGGTTTCCTTACCTCGGCTGTTGTGAATAATGCCGCAGAAAACATAGGGTCATATATATCTCTTTTACATCCTCTTTTTGTTTCCTTTGGGTTTACATGTAGAAGTGGAATTTCTAGATTATACGGTAGATCTGTTTTTAACTTTTTGAGAAAATTCCAAATGGTTTTCCATGGTAGTTGAACCAATTTACCTTCCACCAACTGTGTACAAGGTTTCCTTTTCCCCAGATCCTCACTGATACTTGATTATCTCTTTTCTTCGTGATCATAATCTTCCCAACAGATTTGAGGTATTATTTTATTGTGGTTTTGATTTACATTTTCCTGATAATTAGTAATATTGAGCATCTTTTCGCTAACCTGTTGGCCATTTGGATGTCTTCTTTGGAAAAAAAATATCTACTTGGTTCCTTTGTCCATGTTTCAATCAGACTATCATTTTTTTTTTCTTGTGTTCATTGAGCTGTCTGAGGTCTTTAAATATTTTGGATCTTGATACTTTATCCCATACGTGGTCTGCAAAAATTTTCTCACATTCTGTAGCTCGTCTTTTTATTTTAATTGTTTCTTTGGCTATGCAGAAGCTTTTTAAGTTTAATGTATTTGCATCTCTACATGTCAATAAGAGCAATGTACTTTGATCTTTTTTTTGCAACAAAGAATGACTTCTAAACTTTAAGAGGGGATATTATTACCAAAGGATGGAGAATTAAATAAGGAAGAGTAATACTAGAACGTTGAGCCATCACCCCCATGTCATGGCAAACTTGTATTGTTCTCTATTTTTAGTAAATGATACTAACTTTGGAGAGTTACTGAGCCAGAAATTATTCTTCATTCTTTCTTTTCCCCTGTCACTTCCATTCATCTTAGCACCTTATTACATAATCATTCATTTATTTATGCATTCATTCAGTAAGTAAATATGTTAGCTGGTATTCTTCATATATAATGGCGAAAAGACCTTATATGCCACTGCATGTCAATTTTTATCCCCTAAATATTTCTAAAGAGTTTCTACTTCTTTCTATCCTGATGGCATAGCCAAGCCACTGATTTTTCTCACCTGAACAACTGCCATAATCTCTTGGCAACTGATTTTCCTACAGCAACTCTTCCCACTATCCATTTTATGGCCAAATCCTAAAAGTTTAATTCCTAAATCCTTAATTTAGATTCTCAGAACTTCTAAAATCTAGATGGAGGGATCACATGTGAATATGAAGAGGAGTCTTCTCAAATTTGTATGGAAAAGGTATTTTTCATATATAGACCTAATTTTTATGATTACCATTTTAGTTTTTAAGTAGAAACAGGGGCACACACCAGGTTGGCTTAGTTGGTTAAACATCTGCCTTTAGCTCAGGTCATGATTCTGGAGTCCCAGGATTGAGCCCTGCCTCGAGCTCCCTGATGGGCGGGGAATCTGCTTCTCCCTCTGCTTTCTATCTCAAATACATAAATAGAATTCAAAAAAAAAAAAAAGTAGAGGCAACCAGTTTTGCCATCTTCAACCTTTAAGAATCATAGTAGATGATAAAGACTGATATGTTGGAGAAAAGAATGTCTCTGGGAGTGGAGATAGGCAATGTTGGGAACCACCACTACGTTATGCACAATAGCCAGTGATTTATATAGTCACTGAAACAAATAAGCTTTCGTGAGACGAATTTCATTTGTATCTATTTTGATGAAAACATCCATTTTTAAAAATATTTTTGCGTCCTGGGGCACCTGTGTGGCTCAGTCAGTTAAGCGTCCAACTCTTGGTTTCAGCTTAGGACATGATCTCATGGTCATGAGGCTCCACACTGGGCTCTGTAGTCAACATAGAGTCTGCTTGGGATTCACTCTTTCCCTCTGCCTCTGCCTCTCCCCCCACTTGCACGCTCACTCTCTCTCCCTCCCTTTCTCTCAAAATAAATAAATCTTGGGACACCTGGATGGCTCAGCAGTTCAGAATCTGCCTTCATCTTAGGGTGTGACCCCGGGGTCCTGGGATCCAGTCTTGCATCAGGCTCCCTGCTTGTGTCTCTGCTTCTCTCTAGAATAATAAATAAAATCTTTAAAAATAAATAAGTAAATTTGTAAAAATATATTTTGAGTCCATATAATATTGCCAGGCTATCTTCTCACATTATCCATTTCATGCTCTCTCTCTCTCTCTCTCTCTTTCTCTTTGTCTCTTTTTCACCAAAGCAAAATTACCTTTATTCATCGACCGTGATTTCAGAACATTTATTAAAATATTTACTGATCATTTTATGAGCGTTAGGAAATTAGTATATATTCCTCTTCCCAATTTACCATTAAGATTTTAGATTTGCTACAATAATAAGCCTGGTTTTGTTATCTGTGAGGACAGGCATGATAAAAGAGCAGAGCAAAGATGTGCGTTTCCCTAAAAAACTAAAACTCCATGTCCCACATAATGGAAATAATTCTATTAAGATGAGAGTCACTGATGATGCATTGCTCCTTGTAGTGAAAAGACAACTTGTAACAAACAGATTGCCCATGCATAGCTAGGACAAAAAATAAAAAAAATAAAATAAATAAAATAAAATTGTGGCTGTTACTCTTTCTCCACCAAGAGTTTAATACAAAGATAATTTCAGCGATCGGAGGAACAATGAAATTCTGAAATGCACTGTAGTTATTAATCCTTACTCTGTATGTATTTATTTAAAACTATGTAAAATTATTTGTTGGCTGTAAACATGATCTGAAATGTAATTGTATGATATCCAATACATAATTTATACAGCAGCAGAGAACTCAGATTCAAATAGGCCTGCAAGTCTGCAAGATTTTATTGATTTTCTGATAAAGAACTTCCCAATTTCATATAACAAAATCATGCACTGCACATTTTATTCCCGTATTGTAAGTCATAGCCTAAAAAAGTAGTTTACCTTTAGTAATTACCTGAAAATGATGTCCCTATCCTTGACATTCATTAGTCACTGGAAATGAAAATGGCAGGGTAACCGATATGCCTAATTTAGAGGATTTTTAAATGTTTATAGATTTCTAAGCATGATTAGAGATTGGGAAAGCTGCCTCCCCTTCAGGATGATCAATAAAGACACATATTAGAAACCAGAAAATCGTACTTCTCAAGGACAGTGGTTTAATACTCTGCAAATGTGACCGAAACCACTGCTCTCTTACATCTTTATTAGCAGGTATAGAACCACAATTACAGATTTAAAATTAGAAATGTATAATAAAATCATAAATCTACTGATCTGCGTAGTCACCTTAGTTAACAACTGATATTTTAAATCATTCTTCCAAGCTTCAATTCCTTTAATACATTATATGGTGCATTGTATTATATATATTTTTTTTTTTTTTTTTTTTTTTTTTAGAGATGTATTTATTTTAGAGAGAGTGGGAGTGCAGGGGGGGAAGGGCAGATGGAGGCGAGAATCCAAAGCAGACACCGTGCTGAATACAGAGCCTGATGCAGGACTCCATCCCGTGACCCTGAGGTTAGGACATTAGCCAAAACCAAGACTCGGACGTCCAAGCAATTGTGCCACCCCTGCATTTCATCGTATTGTAGGAATAGTAAAGACGGTATTTAAAATTATGTTAATTTAAAATCCAAATTAAAATATGATTCAAGATATTCAAAAGCTTATAATAGTTCTTCTGAGAAAAAGAGTTATGATCAGAATATCAGCATATGTTTATTCAGATTGCATAAACATAACATTATCCATAATGTGGCATGTTGCTTAGAAGGACAATATTAACATTTTATTAAAATAAATTTAAAGAAAAGAGCCTTTCACAGCGTCTCATTTAAGCATATGTCTATAAAGCTATTTCCAAAAGTCAGACTAACCAGAAATATGACTTATTTATTGCTTTATACTTATTTAACCCGGGTATGAACATCAAATTTTAAAAATGTAACTTGGAAAAGTCATTTGCTTTTTAAAATCGCACTTAAAAAATAATTAATTAATAAATAGATAGATAAATAAATAAAAATAAATAAATAATAAATATAAAATCACACTTAAATTTCTTCAAGAACAGAGGTCTGTGATTACACAATATTCTGGAAAAAAATATTTCTGTATTATTATCCGTATCTGCAGTCTTCTACAAGGGAAAGGGATGTAAGACTTAGTGTTTGGTGGTGGTGGCGGTGGCGGTGGTGGTGGCGGTGGTGGTGGTGGTGGTGGTGGTGTGGGAACGTCGTTCTCGGTCTCAGCGATACTGTTATTGCAGCAGCCACTTTCTCCTGCCTGACGCTTACTGACATCCTGTCCCATCTCCAGGATATACTAACCTCCTTTCTTTGTTCTTCTTCAATCTTCTCTACATTGATTCCCCCTTTGTAGCTAAAGGCATCACCATGATCCTATGCCTGTAAAACGTGGTGTCACACCTCCACCCTCTGGGCAAGCTCCTGCCACTGGCTCGTTCCCACACTGGAAAGCGTGGTTGCCCCCCACACCCCCACACCTCGCCTCCTTTGGCCCACCCTCTCCTGAGCCATGTGCACATCTACATGCACCGCACCCCTCTTCTCCCACTCTCCTGGCCCTGTCCTCAAATGTTCACCAACACCCAGACCAGCTGGCGGACCTAGTTGTGTCTTCTCTCCCATCCTTACCTTGCTGATGCTCTGTCGTATGTGACACCTGACTTTTGTGTGTCTGACTTCTCCTAACTTGAACTCTTGATTTTTCTGTCTTTTGTCCTCATTCTCTTACAGGTTTCCTTGTTTATCCTACAATTCAAGACAGTCATTTGACAAGGGCTTTCTTTTTAGCACTCTCCTGGTCTCCGTCTCCTCATTCTCCTTGGCATTCTCCATCGTCCATCCTGTTTCAGCAGTCCCACCAATGGTGACATTCTTCAGATGTGTCTCCTTTGACCTGGGGGGGAGCAGCCTCACTCCCCCAGCTTGACACATGGATGCCTAACAAGCACCCCCATCGCAAGGTAGTCTTACTCTCAGCATCCTCATACATATCTCCGCTCTGCGCTCGGAGTGACTGGCTGTACATTATGGCTTTTTCATCTGTTTCACTTTTCCTTCTATCCCCAACTTACATTTCCATTTGCTTAGATTTCCATTTATGTACATTTAGCTCTGTTGCATCCTGGAGGATCACTTAAAAAAATAAAATAAGATGACGGACAACATAGGTTGGTACAAATCTTCGATGTACAGAGCCTTACTATTTCAATGGAACACGACCATCTAGTATCTTCCCTAGCCGACTGTGTTGCACTAACACACATTCTACTGAATCACATACACATTCTCATTGGCACACAATTGCCACACATTTGCAAAAATATTTACTCTGTCCTGCTGTGATGGAACCACATAGAAGTCACTAGCCAGTGCATTTATACTCACATGCAACTGTGATGCAGTTTCTTTTTTTTTCCTTTAAAAAAAGAGTTTTATCTATCTATCTATCTATCTATCTACCTATTTATTTATTTGACACAGAAAGAGAGAGAGAGAGAATGAGTGAGCACAAGTGGGAACAACAAAGGGAGAGGGAGAAGCGGGCTCCCTGCAGGGAGCCTAATGTGGGGCTCAGTCCCAGAACCCTGGGACTATGACCTGAATAAATGTAGATTTTTAACTGATTGAGTCACTCAAGCACCCCTGCAGTGCTGTTCCTTTTCTCTTTGGTTTGTCAGTATCTTCTTGGTTTACTCTACAGCGTTTCTCCTTATAAATTTGAGGTTATTCCGTTCCAGGGTCATTAGTTAGGATGTAGCTCTCTGGTAAATTAAGGGAAAACACATCTTCAACTGGATTAAATAGGACAAAACAGTTACTGTTTGGGTTATTTTTTTTTCTTTTTTATGTATCCAAAGTGTTCCGAAAAAGAAAATGGTCTTTGTTACAGAGGCTTATGATGTTACTGGAATTTTACCTTGTTTTTGTAATTTCGCTCCTGTTTGCCCTCCTCCTACCAGTATGGCCTCTGCATGGCTCTCATTATGTAACAGGAGGACATTAGGACAGTGACAGGCCGAGGGCCCTGCATGTAGTCTCACTACCTGAAGGAGAGGGAATTTACTATCATAGAAGAACCAATCAACTCTGCTGTCTCAATGGACCAAATGGATAACATTCCTCATTGTTACAGTTCTAACTAACTTTCAAAGTTCAAACCCTCTATCTTTGATTATGTCTTCTGGACCTGGTCAGTTTGACCTTTTTTATTTTTATTTTTTTTTAATTTTTATTTATTTATGATAGTCACACACAGAGAGAGAGAGAGGCAGAGACACAGGCAGAGGGAGAAGCAGGCTCCATGCACCGGGAGCCCGACGTGGGATTCGATCCCGGGTCTCCAGGATCGCGCCCTGGGCCAAAGGCAGGCGCAGAACCGCTGCGCCACCCAGGGATCCCTTTTATTATTAATTTATTAATCCCTTGGGATAACTGGGTAGCTCAATGGTTGAGTATCTGCTTTCGGCCCAGGGCGTGATCCTGGGGTCCTGGGATCGAGTCCCACATCAGGCTCCCTGCATGGAGCCTGCTTCTCCCTCTGCCTGTGTCTCTGCCTCTCTCTCTCTGTGTCTATCATGAATAAATAAATAAAACCTAAAAAAAATAATAACCCCAGCCTGATCTCTGCAAAATCTGCATTCATATAGAAGCACATCACAAAAAAAAGAAAAGTAAGTTTAAAGGTATAGTGCCAGCAACAGAAAAAACAGTGTCCCAAACATGAATGAACCTTCTCAGATCATTAAATTCCTAAATAGTCAATACATTTTGTTCCCGTATAATTCAAAAATTCTCAAATAATTAAACTCCTGTTTTGTTTTGCTATACAAGATTGTCTACAGTATAATTTCATTACCTGGAAATTAGCTGTTTGTTTGTCTGTTGTATTCACAAAAACCCAAGACCAGCTCAGGGTGCAATTCAATCATGAGCAGATTTTCAGGAAAAAGCCAATTCTATGGCAAATATTTAGACATGTTAAACCAAGGCATTTTAACTGTGTTACAATTTAAACATCGTACCCTCCCCAATAATTTTGCATTGGGCATTGTGACTCTGTGGTAAGGTGATATTTTGGAAATGCAATTTAGAACATCCATAAGTTTCAAAATAGATTTTGGGCAGAAATAATGAAGTAGTAGTCTTAAAAACCATTGGAATCAGAATATGTGGATCAAGTCTTGACTATATCTTTTTATTTAGACAAGTCATTTCCCTCCTCTGTGTCAGCCTCCACATCTGTGTGATGTAGGATTAGAATAGCATATACCGCATACGTTTATTTTGACAAGTAATTAATGCAGAGAAAACCCTAGGACAGTGATGGACATGTAGTAAACACTCATATAAGCTATGACTATTATTATTATTATATTATTATTATTATTATTATTATTATCTACTCCTAAGAAATACTTTAAAGACCAGAATTTATTGGCTTACAAATGCTGAATGGTGTTCAGTGAGAAAAGACTTGACTTTGATTTGTAAAAGCCAGGATTTAGATCTTGAAAATGAAATTTAGAGGACTCTGCATAAAGGTATACACAGAAGGAATTTAAGTATGTACTACGGTTAATAGGTCTTCCTCTTGCTCGAAAGCAAATGAGTTTATCCAGCAAGTAGGAAGAAGAGGTTTACAAAGCATAAGGGAAATGTGAGTGTAAGAGAAGAAGAGTGAAAATCGGTCTTCACCTTGCTTCTGTACAACGACAAGCCATAGGAGTGATAGCTCTAAATAGGTTTGGGAAGTCCTAGAGCACGCTTGCACTTCCTTTCTAGGGCATGGCCTCAGAAGATTAGATCTTTCTAGAGATCCTCTCCATCCAATAGTAAAGCTTCATAGCAATTTGATTGTAGCATAGCTGTAGCTGAAGAAGGAATCTGGGATAGATACGGAAAATTGGAAGATGCTAGTAGATCTCAGTGTGATGACAAGAAGAACTAAAGGATTATCAGGGTCACCAAGATAATTTGCAGAAGGCTCCCTGGGCCATTAACAGGACAATAGGAACACAGGATTCATGATCCCACAACAGGATTCCGTGATGAGACGTGTTGCACGTTTGGAGTAGATCCATGACAAGGGCCATGGCTGTCACCTACCCCAAACCAAGCTGACAGCAAGACTCAGGGGGGCCAGGGAGAGCAGATGGTGGTCGTGCTGAGCCCCTCGTGCCCTTTAGGAATACTTAAGCTCCCAAGGCATTCGTTTCAATTCAGAGAAGATGGGGATATGGATTCCTTAATGTTTCTGTTTTAAACTGGCCATGATTAATACCTTGAAACAGATGCATTTTATACTCTCACTGGCAGGAGGGAATTTATATACTCTGCTAAGTTCTTTAATGGAAACAAAAAAATTTGCAACACCAAACTTTGATAAGCCTGGTTGGGAATTAACGCGTGTCACTAGTATTATTAGAGTAAAATAGTTTTAAAAATTGGCCACCATGGTAATATGGCAATACAGATGCATAACAATTTGCCATATTTGCTGCAGAAACTCTGAGGTAAGAAATACAATGACAGATGAGTACATGAGAATTTTTCATGGGGTTATTTTGATGCTGAATTAATGCAAACAAAACTCTTAGGCACATGTAAGATATGTGATGGACACATAATAAGCATTCACAAATCTCTGACTCTTATTGTGATGGCTATTATTGTATCTACTCTTGGGAAAGACTCAAAAAACCAGGGTTAATTCATTTACAAATATCGAATTTCACTGAGAGAAACTGACCCAATGGTTCATTTTAAAGGACCAGGGGCCTTTAAAATAAAAGAACATTGATGTTGTTTTCTCCTCTCTTCTGAGATGTAAGTGAAGGAAAGAATAAAATAAAAAAAAAAAAAAAAAAAAAAAAAAACTTCACTGAAAGTCTCAAAATATTTAACTGCTCAAAAGTCCCCAACAATCACTGCTACTGATAATTCTCCGTGAGAGCTCAATTCCATAGCACATCCTGGAACTAGTGCCAGGTAATTCTCTTACCCCTCCATGTTCCCCATCAATCACCCCTGAATGGAATACAACAGGTGTCTATTTCAGAGCCATGTCAACCTCATCTGGAGCTATCATGTCAACCACCAGTCAAGCTCTGCCCCCAAGAGTAAGTGATAATATCCGTTCCTGTCTGGAGACGCATGCCCAGAACCCATCCATACATGTATGATCAATGCATCGAGGCGGAATGCTGAAGGCAGGGTATTGGCACATTTTCTATATGAAATAAAGGAAAAGAAGATGAGGCTGTGTCATGGTGGGAGAATGGATCACCCTGTCCACTGAGAAATATGAGGCCATTGATTCCAGGCTTTCAGAAATTAGATTTTTTTGTTCTTCCTCTTGCCAGAGAGCAGAGAATGTTACCTCCTCTAGAGAAAGGCATAAGGAAGCATATAGGTCCCTGTGAGTAATATAAATTTGGATTTATTTAGCCCAGAAATGCATTACAAGTACTTACTACTTTCAAGGACCTGTGTTTGGTGGTGCTGTGGAAGGGAACAGTGAAAATGAAAACAAAGGTATATCGACTGAAGAAGAGGTAGTACAGAACCACTGCTCACGAGAAGGGAAATGCCTGTCTTCAGCAAACTTATCCATGGATCAACTGGATTTTCTATTTTTTTTTCCAAGAATCATTTGTCAATCACCTCCCAGGGACTGTGGCTGGCCTTAAAAAACATATGCATGAATGTGACAAGATCCCTGTTTTCAAGTCCTTTGTTTATTTGTTGAGTATCCCTGTAACTGTGCTTAAATGTGCACACTTATTTTAAGGGAATTGAATTTTCTGAAATAAATCAGTAAGGGATAATGTAGAGTCCTTCAAATGTTACACACACATACACACACATTTATGTGAATAAAGGCATAGTTCTGAAAGTTAAAAAAATCACAAAAGTTCCTCTTTTTAAATGTTATATATAATAGAGAATAATATTTATGTTAATATTTTGGGGAAAAGTGTATTGTAATCTTTATTCACAATTTTGAGAGCAAGCTCTTAGTATTGAATTGTTTCCTCTTGCAGATGTTAAAGAGGGATTTCTTGTACAAATCATAATTCAAATTTCCAAATTTCCGAAAATTTCTATTTCTCTGAAATAGAAGCTTAGCTGGATGGGAAGTAATAGTCGTGTCTCGCTTTCGAATTCCAAATATTCATATTCAGCTTCTGAAGGGAATTTCTATCCTCGTATAAAATAATAATAGAAGCCACAACTCATTAAGCACTTACTACACATACTCATTTTATTTAGTTTCTTTGAAAAAAAAAAAACTTAAAAACTATGATAGGATATGCTAGCATATAAAACATTAATATGCTTTTTTTTCCCTTATAACCTCAATTTCAAGATACTGATTTTCCATTTCTAACCATTTTAAAGTATTTTTCTTGGTGAACCATAGTGGGAAGATAAGCATTTTTCTTTCTTGCATTCGCTGTTCTATCCCATCAGAAGCCATATACTCCTTTCACAGTGTTTCCTCTACATGTTCCCTTCTCATTCCCATTGTCTGTGTGTTAAGCAAAATCTGCATGTCCTAAAAACTAATATTCCGGCTCAGTCTTTTGTTCCCATCTGTCTTCTATTGTCATTACCTCTACATTAATCATCTCCAGGCACTTGTTAGAGTGAACTGGTGATCTACTGTCTTGCTCCCCACACCCCTAGACTTGGATACCCCTTGAACAAAAGGGCAGAGAGCATTTCAAAGCAGAACACACCATCACTCCCTTGTGTGCATCAACAAGTACACGTCCAGCCCATACTCCATCATTTGAAGCAGTGGCTGAATAATTAAAAACACAGTGGTGTCTCCACGCTGGCTGACCTCAGGTACAACCCTTGTCCTTATCTGCAGGTGTAGCCCTGGGTGAGTTGTTTAGTTGCTTGGCGTCTATTTTCTCATCTGCACCATGTGATGGATACTATTGGTCACAACTTCTTCAGGTTTGGGGAGCATTCAATGATTGGAAACTTATAAAGATCTGAGAAGAGTGCTTGGCACATAGAAAACACTCCCTAAGTATCATCTATTATTTGGTATCACTTGAAATTGTCTCCTTTGCATGTCAAAATTGTTGAAAACCAGCAATTTTATGTGGCTTATGCTGAAATGTTTCTATCTTCTTTTGAACGTGGTACATTGCTTTTCTTGTACCCTGCAAGTCAAAACTTTAAAGTATTCTTTCATAAAATAAGGACGTGTAACACTATTTCAGTAGCTTGACTTTTTGATCTGTTTGGCTTTCAGATCCAACTTTAGAACCAGATGTCATTGTTTCATTTTCCAAGACTGAAATCTACTTGTGCTTAGAAGTAGACTTGTTCTCAGTCTCTTACAACAGCAATATTATTTTAAATGCCTTAAACATTACAAATGTATTTTAGTTTGCATAATGTTAGAACATGTACACATAATTCTGTAGAAGTCTTCTAAATGTCAAGACATATCAATTCTGCAAATGTCAATCTGACATTCATGAAAATTCAGTTCTCTCATGAAGGATCCTACTCTAATTCATCATAAAATTTACGGCCTTTCCCTTTACTGTCTTCTTTACTAGAGAACATGTTAGCAGCTTCATTCTTCATTAGATATTCAATTTGGTATTGCAGAGGCACTCTCTGCAAATACATGTATTATAATAGTAAAATAATGCTTTATTTATGCCATTTTGTAAGTGCTTAAAATACCACCTTGAATATTAATATATTCCCAGTCTCTTAAATAATTCCAGAAATGATACATATATGATTATTAAACTTCTACATATACTACTTTTCCTCTTGAGGGAATTATTGAATTTCAGATTTTTCTGCTAGTTTTATTTATAAAATCAAAAGGGCAGTCCCATAAAGCCCTCCCTACTCCTTAAATTCAGCTCCTCTGAGGGTAACTACCTTTATGGTGATCTACAGTTTCCCCTTGACATGAATTTCATGTAGGTCTAATATGTGATATTTTATATCAGGCTGTTTTTTTTTTTCTATTCCTCCGAACTTTTCTAACAAATTAGTCTAAACATATCCAAATATCCGATTCTGGTCTCAGAAAGAGGAAAACCTAATCATGTTTGCATGGATGAAATAGTAGAGTAAAACAAAGTAAAAGAATGGCTGCTTTTCCTGGGTGACTTCCAGTTTATACATTTTCCATTTGTTCTTCCCTTAGATCTTGTCCCATATCAATAACATCAATAGGAACCATTGCCCTTTTGTTTCAATTTGGGTTTGGCCAAACAGGGGTTCTAAATGATCAGAAGGTGGGCGAGAATGAGGCTGACATATTTGTGACCCGGGTTCTCAATCGGCCAGCTCACCACGGTTAGCTGTGTCCCATCACAGGCCACTGTTCCTCCCTCAGCCATCGTCTCTCGATTCAAATCTCTTTTCAGGGCTCCAGTAATTATTTCCCCTTATTCTTCCAAGTAGCAAGGTGAAAACCTGCCTATTATTAGTTTCAGGGTACTACATGACCCCTTCGCACACATTTGTAAATAGTTCTTGTAACTAAATTTCTCTCAAATTCTCCTAATTTTTGAGTATGCTATTTGGTTTTACCTGGCAAGACTTTTACTAATGTATTTCGATGAATGAGCTAGTTACTTTTCATAATCTATGGCCAAGATTTTAATAGTCCACTTGAGCTATCATTTATACTAATTAACCATAAAATGAGGAGTCTTGCTGGATTTTTATAATTGGAGATTCTTTTATTCTTGAGATTGCATTTCAGGCCCAAATAAAGGCTGAGGTTTATTACTTACGGAACAAACATTCTGAATATTGGACATTTGTAAGGCTTTGCTATGACATTTTGGGCTAGAATAGAAATGCTTATTTGCAAGTATCATAGTACTGCTGGGTGGCTTGAAAGATCCAAAGACATCTAAAATCCTCCCATATTTTTTAATGATATATCCAATTGCAGTTTCTTCCCTCTTTGAAACTTACCATTTTGAAGGATTTTTGAAAGCATAACAGCCTGGAAATAGGAGAAAATCATGCTGCCCTTATTTGAAGAAAAATGTAGTAGAATCATGCATATTTTTCTGTATTTCATGGCAATTACTGTATGTATTTATCTTCCAAAAAATTGAGCTTATCTGGCTATTGGGAGGGGATCTAATGTCCTTTTGCTGGCATTTAATGAGAGTAACTTGCATTGTAATTGCAGATTGATATGTCTGTGGTATTGATGTGGGATCATCAAGTGCAATGGTCAAGAAAGAATTCTCGAGATGTTTTATGGTGCAAAAAGGTGTTTCTATTATAGCACGAGCGCAGGACCCATGGGCAGAAAGAGCTGCTGTGATTGTGAGGAGTGACTGATGATACAGGATTTTCTAAACTATGGAGGTGTAGGTGATGTTAGGGCTCTAGGAAACTGAGTCTATATGTTCCTGGAGATCCGACTATTATTAAGCTTGTGCTTTTCTTGTAAATCATTAAGACAGGTACAAACTATAGTGGAGTTTCATGTCCTACATGACTGCCATCTTTATCAGTTGACTATTTGTTTTTCCTGTCTTTGTTCTTAGGCAGTTACTAGTGCCTGAGGAATGTAATATATACATATCCCACCTTAAGGAAGACAGGGTGGCTTGCAGGATGTCAGTTTGAGTTTTGCTCTCAGCTTGCCTTTTGCTCTCTCTTCAGTATAAAACTATTGTGTACTCTTTGCAGACATTAGAGGGGAAAAACTCAGGCCCGGAATTTCTTTATCTTGCATCTGAAGGTTTTGTGCAGTAAATGAAACTCTGTAGGGCTGAATGGACAATCATTAAATGAAAATATGAATCTAACTGACTGTGATTCTCATGGACTTAGTCTGGCAATTTTGATGATGGTGCATCCTTTCATATAAACTTAACCAGTGTACTGTGTTTAATTATATAAGACACATAATATTTAAAAATGCACTAGAAACAGAGGTGCCTGGGTGGCTCGGTTGGTTAAGCATCGGACTTGATTTTAGGTCAGGTCATGATCTCAGCAAGGTGACATTGAGCCCCATTGCAGGGGCAGGGGGAGCCGGTGGGTCTCTGTGATGAGCATAGACCCTGCTTAAGATTCTTTCCCCCTCTCTCTGCCTGCCCCTCCTCTCTCTAAAAAAATATGCATAGAAACAACTCTCTGTTTATCTTAAGTGTTCAAAAGATATACATTTGTGAATTAAAGCTCGATGAAAATATTATAAAGTGTTAGCTCTAAATTTGGCCATTTGATAACAGAAACTTACATCATAGCAGACGAATGATAGAATCAAGTTTTGTAAGGATTGCAGCTAATATAACGTGGTGGTGGTTTTGGTAATGTAGGGTGTCAGATAAAATAAAGGAAACTCAGTTACACTTGAATTTCAGATGACAATTATTTTTTTAAGATAAATGTTCCCCCTCCAAAAAAGATAAGTGTCCCAAATATCCTTTTCACTTATACTAAAAATTAGAAACAATACTCCAAGTTATAATTTAAAGAACCAATGGTCATAGAAAAACAAAAAAACACTAGGTAAACTAGGAAATATTTCAAGATGAATGGGAAAAAAAAAGCAGAATTTAAGACATAAGCTAGAACAGTTCCTAGAGGGAGATTTACAGATGGCAATACTTATTATTAAGTAGAAAAATCTCAACAAATATCCCAGTATATCACCTTAAGAAACCATAGAATGATGAAATATTAAAGTACGTAATCTCAGGCTCCATTCTCAAACTACATAATCTGATTCACATGCAAGTTGGTTTGAGAGGCACTAAGAGATCTTGAGAAAACAGTCGGTCTTCTACGATTCAGGTGGTCAGGCACATTTTAAAAGACAATTTCAAAATAGGTACAGAATTCATAAATTCTCATGCATTTGATGCAGATATCATACTTCTAAGTATACATCTCTAGCTGTATTATTCATCTATGAAATGATGCATTCCATAAGAGCACCATGAAGTTAAAAGTATACAAACAAATGAAGTACTCTAATCTAGAACAGTGGCTGGACAAATCATGGTGTGTCCAATCAAAGGCAAGTGTCAGGTGAATGGTAGGTGTTATTGCATAAATTACTGAAGGCAGGAGTTATTGATGCCCACATCAACCAAGGTTTGTTTGCAGCTAATGTCCTGGAACATGTTTAGGATCCAACTTTTCCTAGAAGATATCAGGGGTTTAGGGGACTAGGAGAAATTCAGAGAATGATGCATTTTCTTGCTTCCCCCTTGGAGTGGCAACATTGCTTCTTGGGTTTGTTCAGTTGCAAAATACAGAACATGAGTATAGATGGCCTAGCAGAAAAACAGCAGAAATGGATCCTTTCTGAAACTGGAGTCTCTTCCGCTTCCCCTGTCTCAGTCTCTTCAGCTTCCCCTATCTCAGTTTTGGGATTGTATCCTTCTCTCCAAACTCATCCCGTTGCATACATTAAATATTTACAGCTTTTTGTACGTCAACCACAGTTCGTTAAAGTAGTCAAAAAAAAAAAAAACGAAAAATGAAAATTTGGAAAGGTCTCAAGTGTGCTTTTTTGAATGGAACAAGGCAAGTCACAGTATAATATAAATGAACGTTCTCAAATTTCACTGTGGATTAGAATTACATAAAGAGCTATTAAAATCCAAATGTCCTGGTTAGTCCCAAGACCAGTTAAACTGGAATCTATGAGAATGGAATCTGGGCATCAATGTACATACTCTAAATCTATTCTGATGATCGTAACATACAGACAAGTTTGGGAAGATTGCAACAGATACAGGTAAGTGGTTTTGTATGTGTCGATTCTCTCCAGAAGAATGGGGTTTCCTAACATGATTTCAACAAATCAACTACCATCCCTCACCCTCCAACCCACACTCCGATGAAATGCTTTGGAATTTTGTACTCTGTAAATGTAGTATCTATACCCATAGTATGGATTTGTGATGTATGTCTATTATTTTTCTTTTTTGGATGAAATGCATCTATAGCTGAAGGAAAAATAGGATTAAGTTATTTCTGGAAGTTCTAAGCCAAGAAAAATAGAAATTTCCTCTTAGTACATATTTTTATGCATAAATCGTAGGAAGTGAAGCAAAATATTGTTGGCAATTACAGATGACTTGCTAGGTGGTTTTTATGCTTTTCTTAAAGTTATTGTGTATTCTTCAGTTACCTCAAAGGAAGTATGTACCTATACAAAGAAAACTAAATCCATTTAAAGAGATTTCTTCTTAGAAAGCATCATTTTTTGAAGAAAAAAAAAAAAAACTCTTATTCAAAAGTATTTTCTTTCTCATTCTGAACAAGCATTACCAGGCCTAGTAAGGTCATGTTGAATGGTAAATTCTTGCTAATGTGGAGATGAAGCCCTGTGACTGGGCTTCGTAGTGTGAGCAAGTGGATATATTTGGTTTTGTGTTTTATACCACAAAATAGAAGCTATTATATATAAAGCCATTAAGTGGTGAGTCTAAGTGGTTCTGTTTGTATTGGGAATAAGAATTTGAATTTCTATGAATAGCCTGGATTCGTCTTTATGCATAAAGCGGTTCAATTGACTTGTGAGACCTCTGTGTATAATGTCAGTTCAAAACACAGGTTACATGTTTACACAGAGCCAAGGAACTTCATTAAATCAAGAGTTCTAATTCTGAGATTCTGTTCATCCACTGTTCCTCACCTAACAAAATTCATTAAACTTTAAGTATGGTTAAAATTCGCTTCTCTTAACCCAGAGTTTCTTTTTTTTTTTCTTTTCAAGATTTATTTATTTATGTATGCATGTACTTATTTATTTGAGACACACGGAGAGAGAGAGAGAGAGAGAGAGAGAGAGAGAGAGGCAGAGACACAGGCAGAGGGAGAAGCAGGCTCCATGCAGGGAGCCCGACTTGGGACTCGATCCCGGGTCTCCAGGGTCACACTCTGGGCCAAAGGTGGTGCCAAACTGCTGAGCCACCAGGCTGCCCCTAACTCAGAATTTCTGAGTTGAAATTTATTTCAGAACAAAGGTTTACTCAGGATATACATCTTGACATATATAATCCTACATTTTAAAATATGTAATTTCAAAAGATAATTTGCTTACAATTGATAGTAAAGCTTGAAACCTCTTAGGACCTGACTGACTCTCAGTTTAACCACAAACTGCTACGTAGCTTTAGCAAAATACCTAGACCCCTTGGAGCCTAAAATGAGAATCACGATATTTTCTCTTCAGGGTTATAAGAAATATCAGGATGATTAAATTGAAGCCAAGACCCTAACTCCCTAACCAAACCCTCCTCGATCTTCCTTTTTGCAAAGAATATGTTGGACAACCATTTTTCTACAATAAAATAAATGCCTTATTTTTAGATGAAAAAATCAGCACCATTTTCACCTAAACCATTGAAAATATGGGAAGGTTAATTCCATTAAACACATTTACCTGTAACACTAGCATGCTGCAGAAATCAAGCAAAGTGCATAAAATAAGGGATCTATTAATTCAACTATTAAATAATACATGGACTGTGCATTTAGTTAAGTGTTCAAGATTGTGCAGATAACTCTACTTTTACATATATGCATAGGTTCCTTGCATTTCAATGCTGTCTTTTCACGATAAAATGTTACCAAGTTTTGGTGAAAGAGGCTACTAGTTTCCTAGTTCAAATGGACGGCGTGTTATTTACAGCCATCATTACAATTCACTTTGTCTTTGTAACCAAATATAAGAAAGCTGCTGGCTTTAGAAATATAATCCCAAAAGTAATTTATCAAAACCAAGGTTACCAGTCACATAATCACCAAAGAATAAATTGCCTAGCTTTTAAAGGGTAAGTCATATAGCTGAAGAGTTTTGGTACATATAGGATCACAGAAATAATCTGTGTAGGGAGTGAAGCAGAAAAGAAAGGGAAAAGACTTTTTAGAATGGAGAATTAGTTTATAACCGTGTTTTGATGATTTGAGAAAGAAAACTAATGCTGTACAGAAAGAATTTATAATGATAGCATTTTATGTTTAATTTTTATATTTGTAAGATGTGAAAAAATCACATATAGGTGTATATATATTATATTATATTAGTATATATATATATATAAATCTATTAGAAGCAAACAATAGAATTTGTTTTATAAAACAGATTCATCTCAGTCGATCTAACTATATAAGTTCCTCTACTCCTCTGAATTCCCAATTCATGCTTCAGGCATGTCTCTATTCATGTCTTCTCATTCTACCCTGTGTCGTCTTGCTGATTGCTCTTCAAATATTGCTTACATCTGCTTCCAGGTTGTCCTGAGTAATAATTCGCTAGTTTAGACCCTTATTCATCATCCCTTCCTTTTATGGCCATAGTTTCTTATTTTGCCTCCCTGTCTTTGTCTTGCTCCCCTTAAATCCATCACCATATTGAGGTTAAAATGGTTGTTCCAAAATGTAAATCTGGCCGTGCCCCTTCCTCACTTTTAACTGTCAGTGATTTTTCAACACAATCCAAACTCCCTAACAGGTTTTGGTGGCCATATGTAACCTGCTCCTGCTACTCTAAGTGCCAAGTCCACTAGCTTTTCCTCAATTATTCAGTTATGGTCATCAATATTTATTGTGTGCCAGTCATTGTTCTTTGTGCTGGAAGTAGAGGATGATGGGGATTTCTTTCTTTCTTTCTTTCTTTCTTTCTTTCTTTCTTTCTTTCTTTCTTTCTTTCTTTCTTTCTTTCTTTCTTTCTTTGTTTTTCTGCTTATTGTTTCATTCAGTTTCTAAATTTGGCTAATAGTAGGAGAGGTGGTCTACATAGAGCCATCAGTGTCCCTGCCTGTTCTTTCTGGTTAAAATATAACACGATTGCCTAGCTCTGACCACACTTTACCTGAGACCCAGCTGTGTTTGCAACAAGCAAACATGACAGATGATGTAACTTCCTTCCCTGGACAAAAATAACTTTTGCTTCTGCTTGTAGTAAAAATAGTGAATGGTAGCACCTTCCAGAGGACGTGCAGTTTTGATGGACTGAATGATTGTGCCCCACCAAAGTTTATACAGGCACACCTTGGAGAAATTGGGGGTTCAGTTCTAGACCACCATCATGAAGAAGACATTGCAATAAAAATAATTGAATGAATTTTTGACTTTTCAGTGCATATAAAAGTTATAATATACTGTAGTCTTTTACGTATGTAATAGCATTATATCTAAAAAATACAACGCACATATCTTAATTTTAAAATATTCAATTGCTAAAAAATGCCACCCATCATCTGAGCTTTTGGCAAGTTGTGATCTTTTTGTGGGTGGAGAGTCTTTCCTCGGTGTCGATGGCTGCTGACTGATGAGGATGGTGCTTGCTGAACATTGGGGTGCCCGTGGCTATTTCTTAAAGTTGTCTTACTTTAAGACATTCGCCTCATCAACTGACTCTTACTTTCACTTGAACACTTAGAGGCCATTGTAGGGTTAGTAACTTATTTTTAATATTGTCATGTGTCAAGGAATAGGGAGGCCTGAGGAGAGAGATGGAGGGAGAGCCAGTGCATAGAAACTTCCAAACACACAAAACGATTATTAAGCTCACCATCTTATATGAGTGCGGTCTGTAGCACCCCAACACGATTGCAGCAGTGACACTATGGGTCGCGGATCATAGGTTACGATAACAAACACAATGATATTGGAAAAGTCTGAAATATTCCGAGAACTACCACAATGTGACTCAGAGACACAAAGTGAGCCAATACTGTTGGGAAAGAGTTGTTTGACACAGGTCGCCACACATTTTTGATTTATAAAAACTGCAGTATCTGCAAAGCGCAATCAAGTGAAGCACAGTAGAACAAGGTTCTCCTGGATGTTGAAGTTCTACTCCCCGCCCCAGGGATGGCATCAAGAGGGGGCCCTGTTGGGAGGTAATTAGGTTATGAAAGATCATAGGAGTACACTGCCCCCCCCAACCCCGCCATGGGATTCATGCCTTCCTAAGAAGAAGAGGCCATACCCAGGCCTGCTTTCTGTCTGCACCAAGGAAGGGTACGTGGGCACCTTTTGAGGTGGTAGCTGTCTAGAAATCAAGAAGAGAGGCCTCACCAAGAAGCAGGTCTCATCAAAGCAAGCACTTGGATCTCAAACTTCTCAGCCTGCAGCACTGTGAGAAAGGGAAAAAAACAAACAAACAAACAAAAAAGAAGCAGCAGCTTGCTACCAGGGTGATGGCATTTTGTTGCAGCAGCTCAAAGTGCTGACCCTGGGCCCAGTGCTACTCCTGTGGGGAAATGGCACGGAGGACCATGAAACACTGGCTACTGTTTTTCCTGTGTTCAGTAAAGTACATTGCCTCTGGCCTAGAAGTCTGCATTTTCTGCCAACATCCGTGAGACTAACAGGCTGGCTGATGAGCTACTAAATGGGGTAAAGTCCCAGGCCCTGCATGGTCCTTGACCGCAAGCGTCTCTCTGTTCCTACGTCCTGCCTATGCTTGCAGAGAAACAGCCTCCGACTCGATCACATTTCTGAAATCTATTTGATCACATACGTCACTTTTGACATCTGCTTCTGAGCTCCTTTATCTAAAACAATCTTGAGCATTATGAATATTATAGCTTACCTGTAGGATACTAAGTTGCTTTCACAATCTTTAGTTTATATAAAGTTATTTCTCGTTCCTTTTAAAAGATAAACATAAAGCCAATGGGACCTAAGTGCAGGAATGACGACAAATAAACAGATAAAAGGTAAATGACTAATTTAAAACAATGTTAAAAGTATTGGTAAGGAAGAAAGTAAAAGGAATTAGAGTTCTCGTTGGCCGCCATCGTTAACTTTACTGAGCACAAATCCAAAATAGAAGTTTTACTATGAAGTAAAATCATCCATGGCCTAAGCACCTCTAAGAGCAGCGGTTTTAGAATACAATACATGGATTAATTCATGCGGGCCTGAAAAACTTTATGATTTTTATTATTTATCATATTTATTCCACTTCCAAAAAATGTGAGCTTCTTGATAATAGTAGTTTGAATTATTTGCACATTTAAAAAAATAGTATTCATTTTTTTCTACCTTGGTAGCAACTATTACTGATACATTCATGTATCAGGCTCTTTTTAAAACACTTTACAATAAATAAATACATAATAAATAAATAAATAAATAAATAAATAAATAAACAAAACACTTTACGGACATCTTGTCATTAAACTTTTATAGTACATCACAGTAGGAGATAGTCATAGGTAATGCTATTACCTGTAACAATTAAATGAGGAAATTGAGGTTTGATGAGATTTATTTGTCCAAGGAATCAGAACCTGGTAACAACAGAGCTGGGGCTTGAACACAAGCAAGCAGATCAGGATCAGAAGTAGTAACTATGCAGGAAGCCTGGGTGGCTCAGTGGTTGAGCAACTGCCTTTGGCTCAGGGTGTGACCCCGGGGTCCTGGGATCGAGTCCTGCATCAGGCTCCCCGCAGGGACTCTGCTTCTCCCTCTGCCTGTGTTTCTTCTTCTTTCTCTGTGTCTCTCAGGAATAAGTAAATAAAATCTTAAAAGAAAAGAAGTCCTAACTATTCCACTTTATATGTCTTTCCTCTTTACATAAAAAAAAAAAAATGAAAATAAGCAAAAAAGGGTATTATCTCATTGAAAAACTAATTTACAAGTAAGACAAATATTCCTTCTTTCTCTTCTGTTGTAAACAGAGCATGGGCTGATCTTAGAGCTCATTTTTCACATGAACATTTTGCAACATCCCTTACATGGCAAATGAAGATGTGAAATTAAAGCACGTCTTCAATTACTTTGATGGACTTAGAGCCTCCAAGCCAATCACCAGCCACCAGTAAATCATCTCAAAAGTCACAGAGCAGAAAGGGTCATGGATCAAATTCAAATGCTCAACACACATGGATTTCAGTTAGAAAGAAGAGTAGGGTAGGTTAAGTTACTTCTGAGCAGGAAGGCGACACTTCCTGGGTCCGGGGCCACGTGGTGCTAATGCGGTCTGTTGTCTCAGTGATTCCTCCTTTTGCACCTACGCGGTGCTGGTGAGTAAGGAGCCCCTGGACCAACCGCACACACCTGCCTAGGGTGGGACGCAGGCACCAGCACACTGGGCCGTTGCTGGTTCCCCAACTGGGAGGCTGACTCAGGGCCACAGAGCCATCAGCCCAGCGGCGGCATGATTATAATGTGATTTTTCCAATTCTGTTATTTATGACTGTGTCTTTCTCTTCAATTATCTTTTTGCATATTTCACAGATTACCACACTATCACCATACTAACTCTATACCTTTAAGAAATTATTTAAATACCGTCTCTGTTTCACGAGGTCCGTGCTTAGATATTGTACTGTGTAAACTTACCTGATGCATCTTGAGGGTCCCTCATACACTTCTAGATTAATTTCTGTATAAGCTTAAGTGTTTTCTATGAGTCTCATCCAACCTGTAGATTGTCTTTTCTCTACAGAAACCTTGAATATTCTAAAGCAATAGAAGAATGCATATTATAACCCTGTTTAGTGTGCTGAACCTTTTTAACAAGAATTAACCCCATGATGATATCCATTTGGAAACTGATTAATATGTTCATTGTATATATGTTTACAGATTCTTAAGTGCATCTCCTTTCTGAAATGCTGTATCTTTCTCCTCTAAGATTCCAGATGATTTCCAACTATCCACACAGTAAAATCTTTTTTTGTTTTGTATATTTTTATTGGAGTTCGATTGTAGTAAAATCTTAATGCTTTATCTTTCAAAGTACTGGAAATTGGATATCATCAATGGGATAGAACTGATATATATCTTTACATAGTTTTCCCAAGGAACTATTCATAGAAGATAAGTTAGAAGAGCAGTAACTCTTTAATCGATTATGTTTTCCTGGCCATATAGAATTTCTTGTCTATGATTTATTCTATATCTTATAAAATGCTGCTCTTCATTGACCCAGTTTGCATTAATAATCATTATAATGAAAATGTTTAACTCAAATAAGTTGAAAATAAAATACTACTTGAATTCATATATTTTATTATTTATTTATTTATTATTTATTTATTTATTTATTTATTTATTTATTTATTTATTTATGTTTTTAGGCTGATTTATTTGTGTTAGAGAGAGAGGGAGAGAGCAGGGGGAGGGACAGAAAGAGGAAAAAGAAGAAAAGGGAATTCCCCACCCTGAGTGCAGAGGCCTACCTGGGGCTGCATTCCCAGGACTCCAAGACAATGACCTGAGCCAAAATCAAGAGTTGGATGTTGGGGCACCTGGTGGCTCAGTTGGTTAAGCATCTGCCTGTGGCTCAGGTCCTGATCCAGGGTCCTGGGATCCAGCCCCACGTTGGGCTCCTTGCTCAGTGGGAAGCCTGCTTCTTCCTCTCCCTCTGCCCCTCCCGCAGCTCATGCTCACCCTTTCACTCTGCTCTCTCTCTCTCTGTCATATAAATAAATAAAATCTTAAAAAAAAAATGTCAGTTGCCTGACTGAGCCCCTAGGCACCTCTTATTTATTTATATTTTGACATATATTTTAAAATATACCTTAATTTTTCTCAGATTTTTTGAAATATAATTGACAGATGACATTGTGTAACTTTAAGATGTACAACATGTTGATATATATAAGTAATCACCAAAATAAGGTTAGTTAATATATCCACCTAACATATTAGCATTTTTTGTGTGATGAGAACTTTTAAGATCTACGCTTCTAGCAACTTGCAAGTGTTAATACAGTATTGTTAATTACAATCACCGTGTCATATATTAGATCTCCAGAAATTATTCAACTTATAAACCAAATCTTCTTGATAATGTCTGGAAAGACATTAAAATCCTGTATTTACTCAACAAACAGTAATTGATCACCTACTATGTGCCAGGCACCACAGCGTGTACTGCAGCTAGAACACCGACCTAAACACGCACAAGCACTGCTCTCAGGTAGTTTGCACAGCTCTGAGGGATGTAAATGTTATTAAGCAATTACAGTAAAAAATAATGAGTTTTGTCATATAAGTATCTTGAGTGCCAGGAGAGGACACAGCAGCTTCGCAATGTCTCCCCCAGGTTTCTGTGTGTCAGTGCACAGTGATGGAGCTTGCAGGAGACGACCTCCAGCAGAGAGAGATTGGTTGGATCATGTACGTGTGTGTATGAGAGTGTGTGTGTGTGTGTGTGCATGTGTGTGTGTGCATGACATTCACTTTTCTTTTGATAGGAGTGATTTTGTTTGGTTTTAATTTTGCGTTGTTGCCAAATGTTATTTACATGCCTTGTTTATTTTACAATCGATTAAGGAGTTGGATTTTGTGGAAAAAATGTGGATAGTACTTAAAATAATATAAATAATATGAAATCATACAATGTAAGACTTTTGTTAGAACAACATACTTTAAAACATGTATGCAAGTTACAGCAAGTTTAAAAGAAGGCTCATGCATAGCGTTGTGTTGATTTTCGGAATTACATTTGGAAACATAGGAAAAAACCCTAGCAAGTAAAGCGAATATTCCTGACATTGTCTCAGAAAACTTTTGTGTTAAATTATCAATATTTTACCATGACTAACAAGTGCCATATCCTAGTATTTTACTCCTTGTATATAAATTTGAAAGATATATATTAATGAACTTTGCCTATTTTTGCTTTAGTCCTTATATATTTTGAGTCACCTATAAAGACAGGAATCACATTGTTTTTATTCTAACTAAATATATGAGTTAGCTGTGTACTTACAAGTTTGTCTGAATCCTGATGTGTATAAGCATCTACACATATGCAGTCATTTTTCTATCTTTGGAAAGATATTTTGAATATCCTGCTATTAGCAACACAATACAGAGGCATTTTATTTAAAACGTGATCCCGGGGTACGTGGGTGGCTCAGTTGGTCAAATGTTCAACTCTTGATTTCAGCTCAGGTCATGATCTCAGGGTCATGGGATTGGGCCCAGCGTTGAGTTCCGCACTGGGTGTGGAACCTACTTGGGATTCTTTCTCTCCCTCTTCCCCTCCTCCCTCCCTGCTCCTGTGTTCTTTCTCTTGCTTTTTCTCTCAAAACAAAACAAAACAAAACAAACAAATAAACAAAAAAACAAATCATTTGAGAACTCTTAATCCACGTTGAGAAAGGTATTATTATATTGAACCACAATTTAAATTGAAAATATTAATTATTTTTCTTAAATTTCTACATAATGTACTTCAGTCCTGGGGATATATGTTTAGTCATATTTTTATAAATTCATAAATATGATATTAAGCATATAATTAATATTAACTTGCTTATTATTCAGATTCACAAAATATTCTTAAAACTCTGGCGCCTATACTAACGTTTCCAAGAAAAAAAAAATACTACCTAATATTGAACATTTGGCTTCCCAACAAAAAAGGCCAGAGAATGAGAAAATGTTATGTATAATAGAAATTAATTTTTTATTGTGAGAAGGAGATGTAAGCTGGGGACAAGACTTGTCGGGCATGCATGGTATAAGTGAGCAACCAAATTGGTATATCAGGTTAACAAGAGAAGACATGTTTTATCAAGATTTTAATATATGTGCAAAATAATTCATGGTATCATAAATTTACTCCAATCTGCTCGAGCACATGAAGTAGTGACCTGAAAATCATTCATGATTTCTCTCTCTAAAGATTAAGAACTCTTCTGACTCCAGGTCATAGGAAACTCTATGTGGCCTTTCCCTCATGCTTATTAGTAATATTTTCCAGGTAGCTGCTGCGGTTGCAGGTATCTAAGCTTAGGGACTAGAAGGGGGGGCTTTGCCAGTAGCACTTGTCCCGTAATCACTGTTGTAATTGTTGTTTGTATTTACTAAAGAAGCATACGCTTTTTTCTAGGATCTCCCCCTAAATCTCTCTCCCTACTCCCCGCCCCACCACTAACTTCTGTTTATACCTTCTAGAAATGGGTCACATGCCATTTCTAGTTATAAGGAGATCTATGAAAATAAGAATATATTTTCTTCCCAGCCTCAGTGAGGGGACTCATGAGAAAATGTTGGGTATTTCCTGTGTCTGATGAGTCTTAGGCAGCGTCTCGACAGGGATAGGATTTGTTTGTTTGTTTGTTTTATGATCCAAGATGCATAATTCTCTAGGTAAAGGCAGATTTCAATCACAAAGGCACTTTTCTTAAAATTATAATGATTTCTTTGGGTAATAAATTTCCATAAAATTAAAGAAAACTAGTGTTTCAAATTTAGCCTACATCAAAGAAAGAGTGCTTGTCATGCCTGAAGCAGTAAAGAGATCATTTCAAGGATAGTAAAATTGTACGTCCAAATTTATGTTTGGTACATTTTTCTTAGAGTATAATCGAGTTAGGTTTTTGTTTGTTTGTTTGTTTGAGTTTAGTTTCTTTTTTTAAAGTAATATATTTTGGGCACCTGGATGGCTCAGAGGTTGAGTTTCTGCCTTTGGCTCAGGGCGTGATCCTGGGGTCCTGGGATCGAATTCTGCATTGGTCTCCCCGCAGGGAGTCTGCTTCTCCGTCTGCTTGTGTCTCTGCCTCTCTGTGTCTCTCATGAATAAATAAAATCTTAAAAAAAACTAAAGTAACATATTTCAAAGATAAAACTTAAATTAGATTTTAAAACTTCTGAAAGCATCCATATTACTTTCAAAATAACTCACACGTAAATGAATAGAAAGAAAACATTTTCAAATGGTATCATACTTTTTGCCCTTCAGATAAATGATTAATAAAATTAAAGTCTTCTTTCTTCAGAGAAATTAACTCTATAAAAATAAAATAAAGCAAATGGAACTAGAGTGCTGAATTGATGGGGAAGAGTGGTGTGGATAATTTTGTTGACCAAAGAAAATGTAAAAGAGGAGGACATTGATTGACAATGAGTAACAGCTCCACTCCTCTGGAGCAGTGAGCCTATGCCAGTGAAAAGCATAAGTAAAAAGAAGAAAATTAAATAAGGACTATGTACAAGCCCATGCAGTTCACCCAATCACATCCCCCACTTTTTAAAGGCCTATCAGCACCTTTCACAGACCCACTTATTGTCTCAGGTCAAGTGAAATGATATTATTTGCTTCCTGGGGTTGCTGGGAAACTTTTCTCATTTATCTAGTTCTCCATACACACACAATGTCCACTCTGTCTTCTACCATCTTTATGCAGATACTCCAAAATAACATTACTTTTCTGGAAAGTGCAATGGAATCATTATGTTATACACTTCTGCTTACTCAGAAGATTTGGGACCAGCAGATATAGAAATATGAAAAGCAAAGAAATAAGTTGACCCTCAGACATAATATAATATTTCTCTTTCTCTAAGCCTTGGATTGTCAACCTATGGGAGTCTGTGAATTTGGCTTAGTTTTTAAATCACTAAATTGAATTTGATTTTTAGTGACATAAATTCTTTAAAGAACATATAGAAGATCTCTTATTCTTCATCTGTCAATGGAGCCATGAGTTGAAAGCCTTGAGGCTGTCATTTGTTTTCTTCATACTCTCCAGTACAGTAGGAAAAAGATATCCTCACTCATACGCATCAAGATGAGACATAGTTCACAATCAACCACAGGTGACAATTTAATCATGATGCACAGCATGCCAAGAATTACTGATTTCTCATTTCCCATGTTGAGGAGCTCAACACACTGTCCAAGGCCAAGAATGGAACTAAACCAACCCGTAAATCTCATTTATGGGTTTTTGTGTCCTGGAATTAGGTTTGGTACCAATATAATATCAGAGTAGAAGGTCCAGTTGGGAACAGAAAAAATCATACTAAATACAGCATCAGAAAGAATTTAACATACATTAGATAAAGAGCTGTTAGAAAATGGGAAGATCAAGAGAGAGCATCAAGGTAAATCAGAGTTACACCCCCTAAAGACTTGGGGTACAGAGTGTAGGGTTTGGGGCTTCCAAAATCTGGAAAATTGCAGAAGGTACCCTGAGAATTGGGGGCACAGGTCTCTGAGAAGGGGGTGTCATACAGCTACAGTTAACAGCACAGGAGCTTAGAAGAGGGGCTTTGCAGAGCTGGGCTCCAAAAGGGAGCTTCTTGGCTCTGAATGATGCTCATTAGCTGCTTGGCTAATCCTGCTACTGCAGGAGATCACAGGCTGGGCGCCGCGGAGTTTGGGCCCAGACTTCTGAGAAGAGATTGTCTCCTAGAAAGTACTGGTATGTCTGAAGGGACCCTGTGATATTTGTTCCTGAAGGACCCACATTACTGGAGGCTGGAGATAACTGCTGCGGATGGCAAGGGGCCATTGGCGATTGGAAGCTGGAGTGAGGCTGATGAGCAGAGCAGCAGACTTCACCTTGCTTCTCCTGCCTTCTAGTTTCAAACTACTTAGCCATACTGCTGGAAGCTAGCAGGACACCTTCTGAACAAAGGGAAATACAGTTTTCAGAATGTCAACCCCGTCATTATAACATAGAGTATAGATGGGCCAATTTAGAGACGAGTGGGATAGCTTAAAATAAAATTAAGGTGGCTTTTAAATAATATTTGTACATAAAATTGAAAGCAGCCCATTCAGGATCAGGGAAAGGCATAAGAAATGAGAAAAGATGGGATGCGGCAAAGAGAGAGGATGACCATTAAAATATGTATACGTGAGATGGAGGCATAAAACCACAAAACCAAAATTGAGATAAGGAGACAAGAGGATAAGGAGGAGGAAGAGATTAAAGAAGGAAGGAAAAATATATAAATTAATAGAAACAAAATGAAAAGAAAAAATTTCAGGAAAGAAAAGCATGTCCGGGGGCACGTGGGTGGCTCAGCAGTGGAGCGTCTGCCTTCCATCCAGGGTGTGACCCCAGGGTCCTGGGATCGAGTCCTACACTGGGCTCCCTGCTGGGAGCCTGCTTCTCCCTCTGCCTGTGTCTCTGCCTCTCTCTCTCTCTCTGTGTCTAATGAATAAATAAATTAAAAATCTAAAAAAAAAAAAAAGAAAGAAAAACATGTCAGGATAACAAACTTAAGGCTAGAAGGAATATTCAAATTTTATTCTATGAAACTATTACAACTAAGAGATGAAGCCCTCTCTGTAAGACAAAGTGAACAACTTCAAAAAAAAAATGTTCAGCTACAAGTAGGACATTTCTTGCAAACAATTTCTTTCGGTCTTTTTAGGGTGGCATCCACAAGACTGCATTCCATGCAAATGTTAATTTACCTCCTTAACTTATTGCAGACCCCATTTAAATCATCACAAACCATTTGCGACCTCATTCATAGAAGGGCAAATAGTGATCTTTACACAATTTGTTTAGAAATGTTGATGCTCCCTTGATGTGCTTTTTCAATTTGGCAAAAGTTAAAGACAATTATTTTAATGTACAATTATTCCGTAAGTTAAATTATCATAAGCATCATTCGGATGTGAAGTCCTCTGGACTAGTCCTTTTTCTGAAGTGTGGGAAACTGCCATTGGATTGGCATAATTGGAGGGAAATAAGAATTATTTTTTAGTATACGTTTTTCTCAAAGTTGCACATGATTCTCTAGCTTCTTTAAAAGTAGAAAATCTAAATGGTTATTTTTTTTAAAAAAGATTTTATTTATTTATTTATTTGAAAGACAGAGAGAAAGCACGAGAGAAAAAGAGAGTAGATGGAGAGGGAGAAGCAGGGGAGCCTGATGTGGGGCTTGATCCCAGGACTGGGGGATCATGACCCCAAGGTAGATGCTTAACCGAATGAGCCACCCAGGTGTCCAAATTGGGTCTATTCATGACTGCACAGAAACTCTCTCCCTGACTAAACTCTGCAAGAAACTTCATCCTTGGCCTACTTCTCTTCTGTTGAACTCCTGACCTCATCCATTCTTGACAACGTCCTGTTAAACCAACTTATTGATAATCCTCCATCCCCACCATTGGGGCAGACCCCTCTTGCCCCATCTTCCATATCTCACCAGGTTGCAGTTAGCAATTTCCCATCCGCTCTCTCTCACTGCCCGTTGGCAGTAAATCCCCACTTGTCCCTGTATTTGTTTTGGAGTTCAGTCTTTCTCCTTATTTCAAGGGTATTAACCTCCACTGAAACAGTCATGACTAAAGTCTTCCTTGCTATTTTTAGCAAATGGAAGAAAAATATTTCTTTTGCACTTCCTATCATTTGGAAGACCAAAGATTACGGAGTGTGATGCCTACTTTCTGACGTCAGCTTGTATCTGGCACATACACTGTTGCTCTGCAGAGCTAGTTCTAAGAAACTGGCTCTGCATGTTTCTTGTTCTTCAGTTTTCTTTTTCTGATCTGCAGTGTTTGAGAAACCAGATAATCAAAGTTGTTAGAATTGTGTAAAACGTAAGGAGACAAACTCTAAATGATGTTCTAATATTTAATCTTTAAGGGCTATTTCCGTAACTCACAAGTCCTTTTCTCCATTACTCTTAATTTGAGACGGTTTAAAAGGCCAGGTTGGCAGAAAGCACTGGGTGAAGAAAATGTTGCTACGTTAAAAGCAGAGTATAAAAGCATTGAATTATCCATCTTGGACATACCTTGGCGAGAAAGCTTGAAATGGTCAACAAAGCTTAATACTCATAACACTGTCCCCAAATGGCCATTATATGAAAAATTAAAACTAGACTTCTTAGAACCAACTCTTGGTTTTCCCTAGTGTATCTGTCAACAAATAAATGGAATAGTTTAGGTTTGCTTGGTTGCCCGAATGGCTGCATTTCTACTTTGGGATTCTTTTCTTCATGTCGTATGAATTCTTACTAAATAGCCATGACCCCAAAGAAGGCTTAAAACATTATCTGATTCAGATGAGCTAATCACAGACTTTCACTGTTGTTGGTGTAAGGAAATTTCAGTGGATTCTATTCCTTCCTCGCTGCCAACCACAGGTGATCTTTGATTTTCACTTTGTCTCAGGGATTAGATAGTCAGGTATAATGAAGAAGGAATCTTGTGAGAAGTACAAATGTGTGCACAAGAAATAAGTTGGTATTTCATCTCGGCTCTGATGTTTCCTGAAGACGCTGATCCAAGAATGAGCTTTGGGGCACCTGGGTGGCTCAGTCGGCCGAGCTTCCAGCTCTTGTTTTCAGCTCAGGTCATGACCTCATGGGCTATGATAGTGAGCCATCATCATTTGGCTCCATGCTCAGAGAGGAGTCTACTTGAAGATTCTCTCCCTCTTCCTCTCCCACTGCCCCTCCTCCCAATCATTCTCTCTCTTTCTCTCTAAAATATATAAATAAATCTTAAAAAAAAAAAGAATGAATTTCCATTCCTTAATTCATTAGGTCAGAAACATTTATAAATGCATGGTAAGTGCTAGCCGCTAGGCAGGAATGAATAAGGACTAACGAATAATGAACTATACTCTTCAGTCTACTAGAAAAGAGCTCAAATTACTTATGAGTCACCCAATCTTAGTAAATGAAGAGTAGATAAATCTGATTCATTTGATAATAATCCTACTTTGTGCTTCAATAAAGTCCTTCTCAAATATATATTTCCATTTTGAAAATAACTTAATACAAATAAAAGACACTGCTTCATTTATACTTAGTTAGATTAATACTCTTCCATCTATTACATTGAATACTTGATCACAGTTCTACTCCTGCTTCAGTCATGTATCTGTGCTCAAACCTATCAGCATAGTACTAGCAATGAGTTTGTTATTATTTGCAAATTACTTTTTTTTAAAGATTTTATTTATTTATTCATGAGAGACAGAGAGAGAGGTAGAGACACAGGCAGAGGGAAAAGGAGGCTCCTGTGGGGAGCCTGATGCGGGACTTGATCCTGGGACCACGGGGTCATGCCCTGAGCCATCCAGGGGTCCCTACTTGCAAATTTCTGCCAACTTTCTTTATCCTGAAGGATGTGATGAGTAGAGGAATTTTTCTTATCTACTCTTTTAGAAGTGATCACTTAAAGACACGTTTAATATTATTAGACCCTTTATTTAAGTTGTTTTATATTTTTTGATTTAAATTCAGTTTACCAACATATAGTATAACACCCAGTGCTCATCCCAAGTGTCCCCCTCAGTGCCTGTCACCCAGATACCCCATCCCCTCTCCCCGCTCCCCTTTGCAACCCTTTGTTTGTTTCCCAGAATTAGGAGTCTCTCATAATTTGTCTACATTGGCATTTTGTATTTTGTTTTTGTTTTTTCTCCCAAAGGATCTGATCATCGTTCTCCACAATTTTATGTTCTCCTAAACTACCAATCATTTGTACCTTTTTTTTTTTTTTTTAAGCAAAATTAATCATCTAATTGCTCCCAGGTGCAGAGTTTGCTTAGATTTCCAACTCAGGGTGGATCCAGAGAATCCTTATCCTGCATGTTACACAATCCTGATTCTTATACAAAGTACCTTACATAAATGTTGTGACAACACAGATTAATATTTTCTTGATCTTTTTAATAAAATGATAAAAATGTTCAGATCTACTAAATGCAGGCTCCTTGCAAAACATAGTATTATTTAATGTTTAAATTAATATATAGGAGATTCCTGGGTGGCTTAGTGGTTTAGCATCTGCCTTTGGACCAGGGTATGACCCTGGAGACCCGGGATCGAGTCCCACGTCGGGCTCCCTGTGTGGAGCCTGCTTCTCCCTCTGCCTATGTCTCTGCCTCTCTCTCTCTGTCTCTCATGAATAAATAAATAAAATCTTGAAAACTAATTAATTAATTAATTAAGATATAGTTAAGTTCTAAAACTCTTAATCCATTTTCTCTTTTTCTCCCCCTTTGTCTCTTGACCATCATAGATAGGAATATTAGTCTTTGCAGTTCCTGTTTCATTTCTATTCAAAAAGATAAAAGTAGAACAAGTCAAATGATTGTAAGAACTTCAGAAAACTCATGAAGCATTTTGTATTGGGTGTGTGCTTAAGTACTTCATTTTAAGATTTCCTGTTGAATAGTCTACATAAGAAAAGACATGCCATGTATTTACTTAAACTAACAAACATTACCTGATTTTCTGATAAAGATTCTTCTGAGCTTTCAAAGTTGGTTTCTGAGCAAAGAGATGGTTTATGTTACACAGTTAAATTAATTTTTCTTTCCAGATTATGAGAATACATTTGACACTATAAGAGGATTTTTTTCAGATATTCAGCATTATTACCTAATCACCAAAGCCATAGTAAAATGTAATTTTGAATGAGAACTCCTAATTTGTCTATAATATAATTAGATATTATTATTTTGGTTTTTAAAGTGTAGTGGTAAAAAGAGAATCCTAAACTATTGGAATTTGAAAGGGTTTTATATAAATTATAATCCAGGAAGGCTTGTGTGGCTTAGTTGGATGAGTGTCCAACTCTTGATTTCGGCTGCGGTCAGGATCTCAGGGTTGTGAGACTGAGCCCCACTTCAGAATCCTCATTCAGCATGGGGTCTGTTTGAGATACTCTCTCCCTCTGGCCCTCCCCCCCAATAGCACTTTATTTCTCTCTCCAAAATAAATAAAATATATATTTTTAAAATTATGGTCCAAACCTGTCCTATTGCAAATGTGAAAATTGATGTCTAAAGGGATTAAATGGCAAAGTGACAAAATTAGAATAAAATTATTTTAATTCCCAAATATATTTCTCACTTTATAAAAGGTAGACTCACTTAGTGCTTGATGAATGGAGATGAAAATCTTATTCTTCCACTTAGATATATAATTTCAGTATTTACTTTATGGAGGAGTGAGAGAGAGAGAGAGCAGATAGTTTCCAACCTTGCTGAGAACCACTCAAGACCACAAGATCAACAATATAATTCCTTGATTTAAAAAAGTTTTGTGATTAGAGATAGAGAAATAGATACACAATTAACTAAAAAATATATGAAGAAAACAGATAAATGCTACAAAGCATAGGATGATATGGAGGAGGTAATATTTAAGAACTAAGCTAAAAGGAGACACATAATTATACATAAATTATTCTGAATTTCTGCTTTTAATGGCTCCTAAAAAAATAGCCTAATATATGTGTAGACAAAGATTGACACCAATCATCCTATCAAGGGAAATGGTCAATGGAATTCTTGTCATCCTTTTCAATTAAATACCCTTGGAACCATTTAAAAAGTCCTGCTGAGGTGGCCCTAGGATACAGTGAGGTCAGGTGAAGAGCCTTTACACGATCTGTGACCATGGAACATGTCTTGACGAATCATCATTGATAGTTTAAACTGTCATTGTGCACTATTACATGTAATTAAGGACACCAAAAATAGAGTTCTATTCTTTGTGGTGGTTGTTCTCCTTGAAGCAAGGATCCACAATATTATTAACCAGCTCCTTTCCCCTTGGTTTCTTAGACAATCTTATTTGCAAAAGATACGTATTTGTCTTAGCACCCATTTTGATGGTGACTTTTGTGAAAGAATTCCTGAGTCACTTTTTGGCAGTGTCTGTATATTTGATCCATCGAATCTAAATATTTGTCCACATTCATCAGCCGGCTCATCAACTGCAGGTGCTTTTATTCGGTATAATTATTATTTTTCCTATGACTTGCATTGTCAGAGGCAAGAAGTTTTTCCTGTGAGACTTCTTTCCAGCAACAGTCAATAACTGCAAGACCAATTAAATCTTGGTAGGCAGCAAGTGCTTTTTGCTTAGTTTAGTTTTGTTTGTTTTGTTTTCCTCCCATTCAATATTTTATGAGCAATGACACTTTCAGAGGAGGTAACTGTTATTTTTATGATATAACTTGCCTCTCTACATAATTGAGCCTCCCAGGACCATCTGCCATCAGATTATGCCATCTACTGTGGCATTGGATGCAAAATTAACTCATGCTCACAAATAATCCTATAGTTGAGATGAAGATTTCCAGCATCTTCCATCTAAGAGAATATAATTGCCATGATGCTTGTATTATATGAGGTATTCAAGGGCCATGTCTTATCAGTACCGAATGCTTATACTTTCTATTATCATAAGTCGAGATATGCATCTCTTCTGACTCTATGTTTAAAACTTTTAATTCTGTAGCACAAAATGATTGGTGCTAATAGCTAAGCCATTTATGGCAAGGCTCTTGTATCCATGGTGTTGATTTCCAGGATGCCAATATCAGTGTTTTGCAGTGATGAACCAGCCATGTTACCAGGGCAACTGCATTCATTCTTTCACTCAACAAATACCACGGAGCCCTGTAATGAGTCACTGTTCCAGGTATTGGCAACATTACAATTAACAAGATTGAAAAAAAAAATTCTGCATTCATGGATCTTGTGTGTGGCTCTGCTAAGATTTGCATTGATTGTTTCTATTCCTCTCAATGTGAAAGCTTTATTTACTGCACTTGAGTTATTCATTTTAATCATAATTTTTATTGATGTTATATACACAGTAAACACCAAATAAAGATGACATGAATGAATAGTACTGATAGTAATTTTAGCTTGGTCATCGATACTTGCAGTTCTGGATTTCCAATTGCTCTAAATGATCCTTTTATCTTCTGTTTCTCATTGTAATTTGTGATTTCTTAAACCAAAATAGTAAGGATAAAAAAATAATCCTTAATATTTTGAAGGTGAAGGAAGTGAAGAGACTTCAGTACTCTTAGAGAATAATCTGGACTCGACTACACACAGGTTATTAGTTCGGAATCAAACTTTTAGCTCTAACAACTTAGCCCTCTTTCATATGAAAAGCATAGTGTGGTCTTTCAAATCAAGATGATATGATTTAATTAATGCCTTACTTTATATAATTTAATGTCTTCTTTGGTATTAAACACACAAACATAGAGGATGCACACACATTCCATCTCTGTACCATTTTACACATCAATAAAAATGTGTGTTTTCAGAGACACTGCAGTAAAAATACGTATTCTGTTGTTACTGAAGGCAGTAGAAATGTAAAATTACTTTATTGTGGTTTTTTTTCTTCATTTTAATATTCATCTAGTATATCCCACACAAATAACACTACCTTTTTTTAAAAGTCTCAAAAGTATCCTTTGGTTTTATAAATTGAAAGAATGGGATATTTTGGTCTGTACATATTTATTGATCCTTAAATTCATTATTTTTACTAATAGATCAAAGAAAAAACTTTGTTCAAAAAGTTTAGTCTTCTGAAGTTTCTACTTTTTTCTCTTGGGGCTCCGCAATGTTCAGACTTAGTAGCTTGGCCTTGGTGATATTTTGTGATAGATCCCGCCTCACTTTCCAACCTTCTCTCTTTAATCCATGCATAATGAAACTCTGGAAATCTCTCAGATTTACAAATTCTTTCAGAGCTCTATGTCCTTGCATATCTGTACGTTCTGCCTAGACTAATTTTGTTTTAGCTGCTATCTTCTGCATGATTTCCCCTAACTCTGTGAGCCTAGAATTAAGTTTTCTCTACAGGCACATTGAAGGATGCTTAGCCATGGCCATGTCTACTCATCAAATTTTACTAAGTCCCCATAAAAATCAGGAAAAAGGAAATCTCTAATTTTTATAAAACAATATGCCTGCTACTCCCAAATTTTGGAGGCCAATAGAATGGAAGACATCAGGGGATGATTAGAAAGCAATAGTTTTCAACCACAGGTTTAGAAAGTTTTGCTTTGTAATGATTCCACACTGAAAATTCATTCCTCAGTTGTCCTGAGCTAGAGACATATCCTCTAGAAAGTCTACCTGTTTATGGTTCTCATTATATTCACCTTTTTTTTTTTCCCTTCGTATGTCTCATCAAAGGAAGGAAATACCTCATACACTTTGGGCAGAACCTTAGAATGGTATCCCATGCCTCAGAATTAAATGTTCTAACTCATACTCTGAAGGCATAATGTCAAATGTGTTGATTACTTAATGTACACCACTTCCTTCTCACTATAGTTATAGTCATTACAGCACCTGCTACCCACTGCACATGCCCCAAGTGGACTCTTTGTTATTAGATTATAACAGTTTATTTCCCTAAATTTAAATCTCTCACTCTTAGAGTATGTTACACTAATCTTACTATCCCCTAGGATCCAACATTGTGTTTTAACTCTGCACTGTTTTCTCTAAAGACATTTGTTGAAAAAAAAAAAAAAAAGACATCTGTTGAATTGTGATCCATTTAATGAGTTGATAATTGAATTCCAGACCTTGAATATGGATAATTTACTCATTTTCATACTATATTCTAGAAAGTTATTTTTACTAATGGAATATAATTAATGAGAAATATGAAATAGAGAAACAAAGGTTATATGTATTTATAGCGATATAATAGCAATACTACTTAAGTGAAATAACACCTTTGAAAATATTGACAGAATCTTTTCTTTTCCCTTTCAATAGATGATGCCCTACTTTTGGAAGTATTTCAGAAGGCATATACTACTTTTCATATATAATTTTCCCAGTTAAAAAAAATTTTTCCCAGTTATTTTAAGTTATATCTAAGACTGGAGATACTGTTTTGAATCTCAAACACATTGCAAATATTCAGAATAGAGAGGCAAGAAATGTAGATGGATTGGATTAGGAATCACATTACTAAAAGAGTATACATTTCCCCTAAGATGGGGTTTTAGCAACTTCATCTTAATAGCACCAACTTGTGCCCAGCAGAAGCAAATCAAGCATAAAATGGAGTTGGATCTATTGCAGCATTTTTTAGCTCTTGGTTGCAATTGATTAAGGTATAAAATCCATTTAATGACTTTGTCTCTAACATTTTTAATAAACTAAAAAAAGACAAGAGGTAAACTGAAAATAACAGTGCATTGCACATTATATTATGGGATTTTGTTCTGAGTGTGTGTATATCTTATAGATTTAAATTTTACGACTTTTTTTCTGATCAAATAAGTCTGAGGACTTGATTCAGAGTGTTTCCAAAATTTGACTTAAAACAGTGGTCTACAATTTATGAAGATCACATTGTTATTAAATCATCTGCAAGATATGCCCAAACACCCACTTTTCCCACAGCATGCCTTTGCCTTTCCTACTTATCATCAAAGTGTTAGTTGCTAATGTGAAAGCCGTTGGCTTCCCAACAGATATTGCAGGTATCCATTCACCTTGATGTGATGGTGCTAATAGATTATATTGATCCAGCAACATCTCTCTTAAGTCCTTTCTGTGATTAAGCATTGCTAAAATTAGAAGTAGATTGCTAAAATTAGAAGACCATACTATAGAGATTGAGTGTTGTGGTTCATTAACTGGAAAAACTACTTAAAAATATATGCAGCTAAAATTTTTCATGATTTGTCACCATTAGTTGAACATAATTGATATTCAAATCATGGAATATTTTGAAATGAGAAAGGGGATAGAACTGTATTTCACTATTTGTATTTTACAAATGATTTTGTAGATCCTGTTTTTCAGAATTTCCATACATATTAGCTAAACACAGTGAAAGTTCAGTAAATCTGATTAATGAAATGCAGACTGGGGATGCCTGGATGGCTTAGCAGTTGAGCGTCTGCCTTTGGCTGAGGTCATGATCCCGGAGTCCTGGGATCGAGTCCCACCTCGGGCTCCCTGCATGGAGCCTGCTTCTCCCTCTGCCTGGGTCTCTGCTTCTCTCTGTGTCTCTCATGAATAAATAAATAATTTCTTTTTAAAAAAGAGAAAGAAATGCCGATTGTTCTAGAAAAATAGTGTTAGTGACAGGAACAGACACAGTCTGGGATAAAAATAATGAGAATCAATCTAGAGAATGAGAAGATACATCTAACAACCTTGTCTTCATATCAATGTCTCTAAATAGAATTCAGGACAATTATTAAAGTAATGATACTTGAGCTCTTCCCTTCTCATCTTTGTGCATATCTTATATTGAGCCTTCCTCACTTCGACTCTATGATTTTCCTCTGGTTTATTAGTTTCCTGAAAACCCTTCCTTGTTGGATTATCATACATTTACATAAGTATAAGTTTATTCATTATCATCTTGCCCAGGTCTAAAAGAAGGTTTAAGGTGAAGTCTTGTTGACTTCCTGAATGAATTCTGCAGTTTTTTTTTTTTTTACCAGTTTAATAATTTAAATACTTGCCCTATTTTAGAAGAATATTGATAGCAATCTCCAAAGTTTCTCATGGAAACAAACAAACAAAACAAAACAAAAAACATTTCTCATGGATATGTGGGAATCTGACAAATCATTTCCTATCTATGTCTGCTACCCATTCCACTTCCAGAGAGTGGTTCATGTTCCACAAACAGAAGAAAAAAGGCATTTTTTTTTTCGGCCCATAAAAATCTAATATTAAACAAAATTTATCTCTCAACCCATGTGAAAATGAAAGTACTTAATTCATGTGCAAGGATTATGCACTGAAATGTACTGTTAGCCTATTTGACTTCATGTATCAATACAACGACAAAAGAATTAACAGCAATTTTAAATATATCACTGCAAATAAGTGTTCATACTTATTTTATAATGTCAAGAAATACCTTTTAAATATATTCTTATGTCAAGTGAGATTTGTATTTGCCTTCTGCCCTAGCATCTTTTAAATTTTTTTATATTATAACATCTTTAAGCAAATTGACACAGTAACAGAATGAGAACATTTCATTGTATGCATTTATTTATTATGTACACAGAAATTTTTCAAATGCATGTCAGTTTTGTCTTCAAGTAATTGATACATTTTTCTGTAACACCATCATTTGCTCTATTCTATTTTTTATGGAGCATGAATAAAACTCATCTTTATTAAAAAAAAAAAACAAATTAGTAAAGTTATTTTTACGTACATAAAAAAAGCATCCAAACTAGCTTTGAATTGCATTGCTTTCAGCAAAACATTCATTTCTTTTAAGCTGATTCACTTACAGAACATTGGATTCAAATGACTACATTTTAAAGTTAGTTTAATCTTGATGAAATTGACAATATCAGTTTCCATTGTAACCAAGGGACCACTCATAAAAAATACAAGGAAGAAACTCTATTATTCCATCTACTCTGAAGTACAAAGTCACCCTACCCATACATAAAAACATTAATTACTCTAGTCATGAATTATTTATTCAGAAACTTTCCCTCTTAGAACATGAAATAATTTGTCTATAGTACAAAAGGAATTTTGTTATTAATATTTTTCTAAATGATGTGACACTTTAAGAAAAAATATATTTTACTGTATTCAGTGACACATGATAATTAAGAACTAATCCTCTCCAGGCTGTAAGTAGAGGCTATGGGAGTTACAAAAAGGTATCTAATGCAGAACAGTATAGTCTTTATGTTGGACAGACATATCTTGATTGTGGTCATTTTTAGCTCATCTACTTAATCTCAGGTCTTTTATTTTTCCTAAGTGATTTGGTACTGGAATGTCTAGATGTAGCTCCTGTATAAACTGGTATCCATTCTTGCAGTTCTAGCAATTTATTAGCAATGGCCTGAAGATAGATTTTGGATCATCTGGAAATACTTACTTCTCTTTGTGCCTTTTTTGGTCTCTTTTGTATTTAGGCTTCTTTTCCACTTAAATCACCATTGTGTTATAATTGAGCAAAATCATTTCTAATTCAAAATTGTGTATGCCTTATGGAATAATAGTTTATTACGAATTACTGTAGGAGTACAACCACCTCCCTTAGTGACATATATTTTGGAGATTTTTGGTCCCTCAATCCTTTGACATCAAACCCTCACAAGTGAAAAATGAAAAGTCTGTTGATATGTTAAGGCCATAAAAATTAGAAGAAAAAAAAATCAGGCAAGTTTATATAAATAAGTAAGTATGTATTGTGTGTGTATGTGTGTGTGTGTGTAGATAGATATGTGGGTAGATATAAATTTTACATCTACATACGTATTTTTTATTTTTATTTTTTTAAAGATTTTATTTATTTATTCATGAGAGACACAGAGAGAGAGATGGTGGCAGAGACACAGGCAAAGGGAGAAGCAGGCTCCATGCAGGGATCCCGACATGGGACTCGATCCTGGGTCTCCAGGATCACATCCTGGGCCGAAGGTGGCACTAAACCACTGAGCCACCAGGGCTGCCCTACATAAATATTTTTAAATGAATACCTACATTAAGTATTGGTTTCTTTTACTTTGGCTATCTGTTTTCATGATCAATGAAAATACAATGAAAGATCTACAGTGTGTTGTCACTTTTATTGACTAATTATGTCTAAAGATAATGGCCACATTTATTTGCCTTGGAAGAGTGAAGGGAAGTTAGTCAGGCAAAGAGGAGGTAAGCTGTTGGGTATACACAAGGGCAGAAGAGTGGGAAGTTTGGTTTCAGTTTCAATTTAAGAATTCATGAATCAAATAATACCTCACTTTACAGTACAGAGGAGATGGGAAGGCACGCTGGATTCCCACAACAGAATGGAATAATCAATGGAAGCAATTAACAACAAGTGTTTCTGGCAATTTGCAATGTTGCTTCATTTTCTGGAAGTGCAATGAAATGGATCTTTCTATTTTTTTTCTTCCTTTGGCCCGCAGTCCTTTATGTTTATTAAATAGTATATAATAGTACATCAAAGAGAATGGTGAGCGATTTAAATATCATAAATATATGTAATCAAATATTTATGTTATGAGAATAAAATCTCAGTTTGGTTTGTTGTAGCTCTACATATATTAGTTCATCTTAAGTCTTTGAAAACATGGAGGTATTGGGGCTAAACTTACCTAAAAGGCAGTGTTAACAGTGGTGATAATAATAATTATAATGATAACAATGGTGATAAAAATAGTTCACAGACATTACCACTTGGTGGATTCCCCAATAAATATACTATATCATTTGATTGTTGATCAATCTTTCACCACTTTTAAAACTTGTACTTATTGATATTTGTGACACTTGGGTATCTTAGAAACCGTTTTTTTTTTTTTTTTCCTGGACTTCTCTTGATATTTAATTTGACTCCTTTGAGAGTGAGGTGGCTGGATGAACATGCCTTTCTAGTAACACGGCCTGTGCGGATACCGTGGAGAGCGGTTATACCCATGTATGATGTCAAGATTCTCTGAACTGGAATATCCATGTGGTTGGCCTGGTCAAGGGAGTGGTTCTAAATCATCAGTGTTTGTAGGATATCAGATGTATGACCTGCCTGCACCATGTGTGAGTTTGCTAGTGTTTGCTGTGTAACCAGGGATTTGCAGGTCTGAGGTTGAGAGTATAGGTAATGGTCCTGTGTCATTACTACATTATATCTCCCAGAATGTCCCTAATTTGGGGAGTATTTGTTTATAAACCCCTTCATGCAGGCAACAGTTATTTACTAATTGCTATTTATGTATCACATACACATGGTTCCTAGGGCCACAATGCAAAGGATAGTAAGACGGGGTTAATCCTTGTTCTCCCAGCTACACACCAACCGCTCTCAGTAGAGAAGGGGCACATAGATGTCCTGCAGAGACTTTTGCTCCTGGTTCCTTCAACTGCTTGAGCCTGCTCTGACAGACTGACATTCTGCCTAATGTATTTATTTCATAAAAATTGTCCTTATTCAGGGTGCCTGGGTGGCTCAGCAGTTGAGCCTCTGCCTTGGGCTCAGGGGCTGACCCTGGGGGTCCTGAGATCGAGTCCCACAAGGGGCTCCCTGCATGGAGCCTGCTTCTCCCTCTGTCTGTATCTCTGCCTCTCTCTGTGTCTCTCAGGAATAAATAAATAATTTTCTTTTAAAGAAAGAAAATTGTCCTTATTCATACAGCTCTTCTCTGAAGAAAAGTCTCAAGCCAGTGGGTTTGATTAGGAAGAACTAAGTAATGTGTTTATTTCAAATAACCAGAGAAGAGCTAAGTTATTGAGTATAAAGCCTATTTCCATCTGTATTGACAGTCCCACACTCCACCGATTACCTTATGGCATTAAGTCAGCAACCGTCTATTCGATCTCTTCTAATGTCCAGGTAATCTACTAGCCGCTGGCTTCATCCCCAAGTGTTCCCTCTATGTTACAAGATACTCACAAGATATAGCGTAAGAGATTTTATTCAATTTGCTTTGAAGTCCGTTTGGTCATCATTTCACTTATTGCTTGTTAAGGGCTTCCACAAGGAATCCATTTTCATGATATTCTCCACTTATTTTCTAAACTTCACTCTTCATAAGTGCTAAAACCCCCACATCACAAACACACTTGAGTTGCTTTATCTGTTTTTTTTTTTTCTTTGAAAGTCCTGTAATCTAATGTTTGTTTTCAGAAATCCAATAGGACTCTCCTCTCCAGAGGTTTCAATCACTGATGTAACCATATATACTTACCATTTTTAGGTGTCAGGCACTAGTCTAGGTCCTGGGAATATATCAGCTCAAAAATTAAACACCTCTGCTCTCAAAGAGCTTACGTTCTCACACGAATGATTGTACAACACAATGCTTTGAATTAATCATCCATGATTTACCACTTTTACAAGTTTTCTCATGTTAGACTCCTCCTTTCTAAATTCTCTCTTCAATTGCTCCACTTTAATAGTACAATGCTGTCTTGGGGCATCTTAATTGGTCTTTCTAATGTCCAAAATTCTTTATACCTTGTCCTCAGCCATATTCACTTTTCCCTCACATTTTCTCCTTTGTATATTTCATCTTCTCATACAGACTTCCCAATAATTTTTAGAGGGTCAATCATAAATATATATTTAGTCCCACCCTTTTTTTACATTTATAAGTAGTGGTTAAATATGTTTAATTGTGCATCCATGTGAAACCTAACAGGTCAAAGTTTGAAGTCATCAGCTCTGTCCCTCAAATATCTTTCTTATACTTTCAACTTAGAAATATGTTTAGAATTATTTTCCATTCCTTCACCATCCACTCTTCATCCTCTCAGACCATCTAATTTGCACCTAAACCCTGTTGATCGTTTTCACAATGTCTTATATTTCCTACCCTTTTCTAAATCTATAGGGTGTGTGTTCCAGAGGGGACAACATGGGAGAAAACTTTACATGGATAATCATGTTCGAGCCATATTTTTAAAATTTAAATAATATTTCAGTAGTTGGGTATATTGCCTGGGTAGGCTAGAATGAACAAACCTATAGATATATGCAATGTCTCAAACACTACGGAAATGTTTTTCTCACTCATACTATAGTTGTCATGGGTGATTCCAGTTCAATAGCTGACTCTTCCCCCGGGTAATTCAAAGACTCAGGGCTCATTCCTCAAGTCTTGATGCCTGCATCGTACTAGCAGAAAAGAACAAACTATTCTCCCAAAAGTTCTTGACTCAAAAACGGCCATATCAATTTAATTTCTAATCCTTCAACTAGAATCAGCAATGTGTCTATGTATAATTGCAAGAAAGTCTTGGAATACAATCCTAAGAAAAATAGTCACAGCTATGGAGACCAGCTAGCAGCCTAGTCTGTCCCACAATGGAAATGGAAAAAGGGATTTCAGGGTAGAGAAAATTATGTGCAAATGAAAGCAGAAAGTATGTTGATTGACAAGTTCCAGGGACTGAGAAGATACCATGGGGCATAAGTCAACTGTATGGAGAGAGGACGGAATTAGTGAAACAGGGCCTTGATTATTATGCTGAGGAGTGTGCACGTAGCCTCTGATAGGAGCACGCCAACAATATTAAATGAGAAGGAGCATCAATAGTTTGTGTTACACACACACACACACACACACACACACACACACATCTATAGCATTATAGGATAAATTGGTTTGGAAATAAGACTCTTATTTGAGTCAATAATTCTCCCACCATACTAGAAACTCCTGAAGACAAATGCTTATTCATTTCCTCTCTGTATTCAACATGGAATTCAGCATAGTGTTGGTTATGAGGGGAATTATTGTTCCGTTGAAGCCCCTACCCACAATACCTGAGAGTGTGACTGTATTTGGAGATAGGCCTTTAAAAAGGTAATAAGTAAAAATTGAGTTCTTAAGGTGGGTTGTAATCCTAGAGGACTAGTATCCTTTTAAGATGAGTAGATAAGGATCAGGCAACACAAACAGAGGAAAGATCATATAAAGACCAAGGGAGATGGTGGCCTACTGCATATTAAGGAAAGATGGCACATAAAACTGGAAGATGAAACTTCCAGACACACTGACAGCTGGGTTACATCCTCCAACTATGTGAAAAAATACATTTCTGTTCTTTAAGCCACCTGGCCTGTGGTATTGGTTATGGCAACCCTCGTAAACTAACACAGTGACATTCACTTCATGAGAATTCAGCAAATATTTATTACAGCTGTTCAACCTGAGTCCGGTCGGTACTAACTAGCCTTTCGTCTGCTCCCACCCAAGCCCATCATCAACCACCCTAAGTTGCCTATCTGGTTGCCACATCCTCTCTCTGTCCCAATGTCAAATGGTATTAGGCTCTGAATGAGATCAAACACTGGGGGAGAATAATTAGTAGTTTAGAAAAATTGAGTGTTACTAATTAAGGGAGTCACACCTTAACTAATGCTTTCTATCTATGAGCCTCCGTCTGTTTCTTTTTTCAGTATGGTTCACTAAACACCCCAACTTCCATGCATGCACAATGAAATCAGAACGTATTCCAAAATGGTATGGGGTCACGGAGATTTTTGAGCCAGTGCATCTAGTTTGTAGTTAGCCTGCCATTTAGTGGTTACAGGTGTGCAAGCAATGCAGTTAACCTTTGAAAGCATCTATTTACTCTTCAAAAAAGTATGACAGATATTAATTCAAAGGGCTGCTATTAGAAAAATAAAATAAATCATTGGAATTTTCTAGCACAATGCCTGGTATATGTGATGTTTTTCTGTAGATACCCTTTCCTTACTAAATTGTGCTGAACTGGTTTTAAACATTATCCAGTAAGAATTGCTAGAAAGCAGCTTTTATTATAAAATGGAAAGCGGAAGTACCTAGCATATATATACAAATTATAAAATGATACGCTCTTCCTTCATACAGGTTTTTTCATTACTGAAAACATCAAGGAAAATAAAGAGAAATTATTGTCATTTTAAAAACTTTATAACATAATTTCTCCATATAGTATTTATAGAGACCTCTTTTGTAAATGAGAACATTGTTACTATAAGATAGAAAATTAAAAATATATATATCAAAATAGTTAGAAAGCAAAATATATAATGATACTACATGACTGTTTTAGAGAAGTTTAATTCCTTGTGGGTACCCACTTATATTTTGAGTGTGGAGTCTCTGTCAATTTTATGTGTCCTTCCACCTTTCTTTCTATTTAGCTTTGGTTTTTGGAATACCCTGAATGATAAAAAACAAAGATTATTTATTCCAATCATATTAAGAATTAAATACTCCCTGGCTTCTTCACAGGTATGTGATATGAAATCAATCTGGGCTATAGGGAGTTATTTTTATACCCAAGGAGCCAAAAGCATATGGTTGGCAACCAGCTGCACAAAGTCATAGGATGGGTGAAACGTGCCAAGATACATGGGTACCCTGGCCACAGCTTCCCAGATCGAGCATGATGCTCTCCTGGCTGGAAACCAGTGTTTGGAGATAGCCACCATGGGTTAAAATCTAGAATCAAAAACTCCAGAGCTACATGACCATTTTAGCCATTTGAACTTCAGTGTATCCATCTGTAATGGCAAGGTTGCACAGCGCCTGCTATGAAAATTGTATGAGTCAACATATATATAAAGCGTTATGTTTACCACACAAGTGCCTAGTAGGTTGGATCTTCTAGGACATGACCGGGACTAAGTAGTATTTTTCCTCATAGGACACAATCAATATTTGTTTACTTGTGGGCCAAATTACAAAATTTGAAAATACCCGATCTTCCAATTTTACAACCAACGTATTGCATGCACTCTGCATCCTTTCATCTCCCTAGTTATGCCTCACACACTGAGGATTATACACAGTTGAAGTAATAATCTCTTCAATAAAATTCAGGGAGGTATAAGCAAATGACACAAATATTGAGTTCTTTATGAGAAAACATTTGTATTGGGGTGGCTGGGTGGCTCAGTCAGCTGAGCCTTTGGCTTGTGCTTTTAGCTTAGGTCATAATAATCTCAGAATCTTGAGATCGAGCCCCACATTGGGCTTCATGCTCAGCATGGAGTCTGCTTGTCCCTCTGCCTCTCTTGCTTCCCTGCTCTTTCTCTCTCAGTCTCTGATGATGATAGATAGATAGATAGATGATAGATAGATAGATAGATAATAGATAGATAGATAGATAGATAGATAGATGATAGATAGATCAATGATAGATAAAATATTGAAAACATTTGTATCAGACAATATTTATAAAGTGAACTTTAACTATTACCAAATAACTTTGCTGCTGAATACATACATAGTCCTGTTGGCATAGTCATTTTAGATTTTAGCCCTTATTTAATATTATAGTAAAATATTTGTTACACAATGACACACTTAAGGTTATCTAATGCACCATTTTCTTTTACTTTAATTTTGTCTAACATATCCTACTAGGTTAAAGTGTATGCAAAATGTGGTTTCTATTTGCTCAGAAGTATCTCAGTCTTGCTCTCTGCAGCACATCACCCCGGTGGAAAAACATAAAAGCTGTATCTTCCTTTGGTCTCCCACTCATATTTTAATTTTGTAAAGAAATTTCAAAAACAGTGAAGAAAGAGGACAAACATAACAAAACTACTAGAGCCATTCAGCTTAGACCTGGCTACAGATCATTACTCGTTCATCATGTATATTGGGGGTTTCCTTTGTTGGATCATATAAATAATTGGCCAAAACACACAATGGGTTCACACCTCTAACATGGGAAAACCCTATTATTCTCCCCCCTTCGTCTGCACACCTCTTTTCTTAGATAATGATTTGAAGAGCATGGTAACTTAGCAGATCGACCATCTCCCCTTCTACTTAAACCAAATCCCTCTGGGCAGGAGAGGGGCTGGGGAGCTGCAGAGAGGCAGGCTCCACAGGGGTGCATGAGCCTGTGAAGGGGAATATGAAGGTCTCCCTTGAGGAGGGAGATTGCATCAGAGAACTGGCTCAGAAAAAGGAAGCAGAGCTCTTGTGAAGGAATGGGAGGACATTTGTGTTCTTTCACTCTCCCCTCCAGAACATCAATATTTTATGGGCTTCCCCCTTGGGAAATGATAGAAGATTCTATCTCCACTAAGTAAAAAAGCATATAGCTCCCTTTGAGGCATTGCCTGTTACCATCCAGATAGGTGGGGAAATTACTAATGCTTGCACTTTTCAAGGAAATATTTTCTTATTACTTTTCCTTGCTTTATTTGTCCCTATCACTTTTGAAAAATGCACAGGTACAGCAGAAAAAGAGGTATAAACAATACATATTTGCAGCCCATTATGCTTATTCACGTTCTCTGTTACAGCACAGCCGGTAGAAAAATGACAGTTTTCTAATTAGAAAAGTGGAAACTTTCAACTAATGAATTTGCAATTCCAAAGGAATACTAAATATGATATTATTACATACAGAGTTGTTCTTTCCTGAAACATTAGGATTAGCTAAATTGACTCAAAAAGATTTGCGTCATAACTTCATGTAGCCGATACTAACCATTTCTTAAACATTAACAAAAAGTATGTATAGGGACATCCGGTGGCTCAGTGGTTGAGCATCTGCCTTTGGCTCAGGTCTTGAACCCAGGGTCCTGGGATCGAGTCCCATATCAGGCTCCCCTGCATGGAATCTGCTTCTCCCTCTGCCTGTGTCTCTGCCTCTGTGTGTGTGTGTGTCACTGATGAATAAATAAATAACATCCTAAAAAAAAAAAAGAATGTGTATACTTCTTATGAGTAAAGAAGAGTAAATGAGTAAAACTATACTTCTTATGAGTAGTAGGATAGCAACGATAATTGCAAGAGGAGCCACAGTAAAAGAAACAAAAAGAGAGAAATGGAGCTAACTGGTAAGTGGCCAGGTCTTGGAATTACAATTAAAACCATATTGGATCATATCGTCGTTTGGCAGTTTAATGGTGTAGTCTGACCAGATGAATCGTTCATTTCAGAATCCCCAAATATTTGTTTTCCGAACTCAAAAATTCTCTACTTCAAGTTGTTCTCCAACTGTGTCATACTCTCCCTTCACTTACCTGTGTAAAGTATATGTACCTCAAGAGAAAGATATTTCATTTTAGGTAAACATGAGAGGGAAGGGAGATAGCACGATATGTTCAAATTTGCAAGAAATGTTGTGAGTTGGTTATTTTCCTAAAATGGTGATAGCCAAAAACAAACACAAAGAGAATTTGTAATGTAATAAAATTTATACAAAATAAGCCTTGGAACTTGTCTGCCATTTGTAATGGAACGTGCCTGGCCAGTGGAGCATGATTTTATTTTATTTTTTTTAAGATTTTATTTATTTATTCATGAGAGACACAGAGAGAGAGAGAGGCAGAGACACAGGCAGAGGGAGGAGCAGGCTCCATGCACCGGGAGCCCGACGTGGGACTCGATCCCCGGTCTCCAGGATCACGCCCTGGGCTGAAGGCAGATGCTAAACTGCTGAGCCACCCAGGCTGCCCTGGAACATGATTTTAAAGTTAGATGAGGCTTCCTTGAGACATTTGATACCTAGGGAAAAATACAACAAATACTAGAACAAATATCTGTTTAATATTAATAAAAGTATTTAAACTTTTTTCGTGAAAATTAACCTTTGAAAATTTTGCTGGTCTTTTGTTCAGTAGAGGATACAAGAAAAGGATTATATTGTGCAGAACAAAATTGAAGAATTTTTGGGAACTTTGATTCTAGTATTTTTCTTTTAATTTTTACAACCTGAGAATGTTGGAAGGAAATGAGGGTGAACAATATATGGAACTGACGGGTAGTATTTCAAGTGATAGGTCATGACGTTATCTTTAAAGACAATTTCTTGTCGAATTTCTGTACGAAAATTAAAGAGAAATTCAAAATAAAAAATATCATGGCTCCCTATAACTGTGTATTTGTGATGTTGTTCTACTTCCCTCCATATTTTTTTCTGTCCACAAAAAGAAATTATTGTGAAAATATTAGTCTGTAAGTTTCTAGAATTAGTTGATCTCATACCAGTGGGGAGTGAACATGGTCATTTACACTAAACTGTAATCATCAAGGTAGATTTCTTCTTTCGTAATTAGAATGTGGAATTCTAAGTTTTATTACCAAAAATAAAAACTGATGTTGTTCACTGAAGACCCTCCATATTTGACTATAAATGTTTAATTTCCATTTCCATAAAACACTTTTTAAAATAATATGTATGTTATGTAAGAATGTATATACTCAGAAATATAGGACTATTTACACTTTGTGCCATGTGCTTCACATTTATCTAATTACTGCATCTGTATTTTTTGCTTAAGGAGATCTTTATCTTAAAATTCTATATAGAAATATATGAGTATGTCAAGTGTCATGTTAATCTGATTTCTTCTCTGGATAACGTTCCCACCAAAGTAGTCAGAACTCAACTTTCATTCCCTAATAATTCCTTTGTGCATTATTTATACTTCATTTTAGGCAATTATTCACCATATGCCTTGTATTATATGGTTAATTTTACATTTATAAACGTGCCCAAACAAGCCAGGATGATACTATGTATCAGAATGTAAGTATAAAATAAAATTTATTATGATGATTTTTCTTCACTTAATTTACTTAAAGATGTAACTGAGAATTTTCTGTCATAGACTCATTTGAACAATACTCTGAGGCTAGATGGTGATTCTTACATGTTGGCTTCTTCCCAATGCCAACCTCATGGTTCCCTAGTTAATGACAAGGGTTAATTTTAATGCTTTCATTTTAAAATTTTTAATTTCTTTAATTTTTAACGTTTTAACATTTCATTTTTAAAAAACAGTTCTTGAGCTCAATTCCTTTTATACTATCGCTTGCATTTACAGTAGCAACCCAGGACTGTGTTCAAATCTTGTCCTGTTTTCAGGCGTACCTTACCTAACAAATGGTCTTAAATGATTCTTATTCATGCATAGGAGCTCAGGAGAAAGAAAAAAGGTAGAAATGATCTTATGGAGAAGGTTGTCAGAACTGGAATTTAGAACAATGCCCATTCTATTCCTATTATGTAACCAATTTTACTAACTACTCATATCAGTTCTTCTCAAAGATGAATACCAAGTATTAGTAATCACAGAACGAATCCATGTTAACATAACTGAAAACAGAAAGTCTTAGAATTCTTGCTCATATTTGAACATTTTCTTGAATTACAAGTTTAATATATCAAACATGTCATAATAAGAAATACATCTCCTCTCCATTTCCAAATATTTCTTAAAGTAAAATAGACTTTGCAAAATGATATGCTGTGTTTATTCTAGTCACTTTGACTGTCTAGGAGACTTTTCTTCTTTGTAAAATGAGGAAATTAAATACTTTCTGAAACATTTTTTTTTCTCTACTGCAATTATTATAAAACCTTGGGTAAACCTGTTGAACCCAGTATGAATAGTACAAATTCAGGATCATTTTTAGTGATTGTACCAAAACATTTAAATTACTTGTAACTCCCTCTCTTGACTGAATATAAACTTGAATATCAAATGAAAATAGTGAAAAACTTATCCAGAGTTTTCATTGATGTGATTTTCTGGTTACTGTACTTTAGTCTCCCAACTAATAGGTATTCAATATTGTCTAAGAAGTATGTGAAACATGTCAAGCACTATCTCATGTAATTACTTCCCCAGTATAATGAGATCCAGTCTCTGATAATCCCAGTTGTCCAGATCAGGGTGATGAAACTAAACTCTACTCAGTGAAGAGATCACTGGCTCGATTTTCCCTAAGAACTCACGTTCTTAAAAGTGATACAAAGTGTTCTCAGCTTATCTTTCAATAAGAGGTAAGGAATCCATAACAACAAAAGTCATATATTTTTGTAGTTTTATTTAGAAACACTTGAAAATGTTACAACAAAAATCCTATATATCACTTTAAAGCAGATGTGATGGAGATCCTCCTGGAAGTTAGAGCATAAATAGACAACAGTTGGATTTTCTGGGTATGTACTCAGGACTCATTAGACTGGCTAATCAATCCTTCAGAGTGACCTGTAATTGGAATGGTTTTGAGTTTAGGATTTTCAGTTACTACAAATCATATTCAGAATACATATGTCAGTGTTTATGTGTGTGTGTGTGGGGGGGTTATTAGTACGTGGTGATACAGTTGATTAAGAGATTGACAACTCAAGAAAACTTTCTTTTTAAAACTTTTGCTAACAAAAATATAAACAGGTATTTATAAATAGAATTGAAGAATGAAATAAAAATGTAATGACAAAATACAGAAAGAAAGTGAAAAAGATAAAACGTATAATAATTTCTCAAATTTTCTCAAGTTGTCCTTCATTAGACTCAAAACACTTTGTCCTGAGAAGGATGATAACATGGCTAATCATTACAAAGCTCTTACTACTGTTGCAGTGGTAAGTTATTACTGTGAATTATCTAATTTAATTCCCACAAAATTACGTTTCTGATTTATTAATTTTATAATATTAAATATGAGAGGGACAAGGCACAAAGGGGCCATGTAACTTGGCCAAGTTCACACAGAAAGTGAGAGAGCTAGAATCTGAACCAATGTAGTCTGAATTTAGAGCAAAGCTTGTTGCCACCATCATATGTGGCGTATCTACCACTTAATTAAAATTATTGTGTAGCGCATCAGTATATTTTTTTTCAAAACTGAAGACAAAAAAGAGAATTGTGATAATTATTATTGTATCCAATTTGAATTTTCATTTATTTGGCATAAAGTCTATCTACAACCAAATATGTTATTTGGAAGCGGATGCTTGTAAATACCAGCCCAAAACCATCTGTTTTATCTAACTATTTTAAAAACAAAAACAAATATAAAAATAAGCTAATTATTTCTTTAAAATATAATATATCAGAATTCAAAATAGTAGTAGGTACAGTTAGATTTCAAGCTAAATTTATGGAGCGCATTAATTTTTTTAGATCAAAGTATCATAGGAATAGGTCATGTAAAATGCAACAGCTAAGAGTTAAGAATTACAATAAGGAAAGCAAAAATCTGTTTTATTCCTCATCTCCAGAATGCTGAATACCAAAAACTTTATTTTTAACTACTTCTAACTATTTTATATGTGAATGTGTCAATTTTACATATCAACTGCCTGTAGTAAATGGAGATACTAGCTATCTTAGCCTATGTAGCTTCCTCATAACTTTTTGGTTAAATCTATATTCAAGTTCTTAATTTCCATGACTATATATAATTTATATATATATATACAAGTTTAATATATAATATATATATATATATATTGGTTTGAGACTTATAGTATGCCTCTTCAGCTTTCTTCTATAATTTATTTTTAATTTTTTTTATTTCTCTTTTTCTGGGGTTAATTTTTGCTTCATATGGTTTTTGTTTGTTTTAGCCTAAAACTAAGTCTTTCACATGCTCCAGTTTCTAAGAGAAATGTCAGTGGAATTTTCTAGATAGTGAACTTTGCCAGATGATCTGGTTTATCCAGGGCCCAAGGTTGAGTGTCACAGGACATCTTTTCCAGTGGCATTCCTCCTCCTGCGCCACCCAGGACACTGCACAGAACAGCCCTGGGATACTGATTTGCTAAAAATTCCATCTGCTTTCATGCTATCGTGTGTGTGTGTGTGTGTGTGTGTGTGTGTGTGTGTGTGTGTTTTCCCCCAGTCTAGAACTCATGTTTTCCTCCATCTTGATATATTTCTTCATTTTGATGTAGTAGAACTTAGAATATTATTCTTAGAAATGGAATAAGATCATTTTGAACTCCGTAGCTCTGAAATGTCCTCATTCTTCCTTTCACATTTACATCATACTGAGTGATGGAAAAGCACATGGCCTTCCTATTCCAGATCCTTTGGATGAGAGCTAATAGATTTTTCCCAGAATTGCCCTCAGAATCATCTTCTCTTAATGTATAAAGCTCTGAAATTTCTGAGTAATAAACTTGGCCGGGGAGGTTTATCTGAAAACTTTATCATTGTTTAAAGACAATATTCATCTTTTTTTCTCTTCCTACAGCTCTTACCAATAGTTCTTTTTGTAGTCCTCCTGGATCCTTCTTCAAATCTCTTGCCTCTTATGATCTTCATGTTTTGTTTTCTGATTTCTGTGACCTTAATGTTATCTTATAATCTGTTTACTGATTTTTGAATTTCTGTTATTATTTTTTTTATTTTAGGACAATTTTTGGTCCTTTGTTTTCACAACCTACTATTTCTATTTTATGAATGTGATATCTTTACACATTTCCTTGAGTGCAGTGCTGGTATCTCCTTTTATTCTTCTATTCTCAGTGATGTTGTTATTTCTTTGCATTGCATTTCTGTTTATTTTGGTTACTGTCTTTTATGATGGAAACTTTCCAAAATATCTGGTGATATTTGATTATATTTCCATTTAATGAAGACTTCTTAAAATCATGTATATAAGCTCTGATGTTGCATGTATGAGTATGTACCTAGATAGAAAAGGATATTGTTGCGAGTAAGAAAGGGTAAGTAAGTGGTGGGATATCCCATAGGGTGACCAGCTGGCAAAGTAGGATTTTTGGTTGGAAACCCCCAGTTATCAGCATCTATGGTCTTTCTTCTCACATACTTTAGCTTCTTTGTTAAAGAATCATTCAACCTCTCACCTGGAAATGGAAGCCTGAGTAGGATTTCCAGAGCTAAATTGGAGAAAGGGACTAGGAGTTCCATTAGTCACTGTATTAACTTCCATCCAATCTCTCTGCTTTTCATTTGGAATATCATTGCTCCCTTTATGTGCGCTTGCTATTTTCAAGACCCTAGTTTCATTCATCCTCTGGAGGATATAATGTTTTCTTCTTCCAGAGATAGGAAAACTAGAGAGGATTTGAGGTATAACTGCCCCATAAAGTAACTTTTAAGCCAACACTCCATTTTAGACGTACCCTTCCCACCAATCTACTGACTTCCATTGTCAGTGGTACCTGATTCTTAAGCTTCATTAATGGGTTATTTTATAAATCAAAAATATAATTATATTTAAATATAATTTAACTATAATTGGAATTGACAAATACATTTGGAACAACCAAACTTTTTTGTCCAACGAATCAGTAAATTCTAGAATTTTAATACTGCACACATTTAGAAATTAAAATATCTTTTGCAGGAAAATTATTAGAGTGATATGCCATTCCTGTGAGAACATTGCCCTGCTAAACTTGTCCATAAAAAGGGGATTAGAGAATTTTCAATCATAGAAATCAGCTAAAATAAGTTTTTAAATATATGAGTATGGGTATAATGCAGATAGCCTCAAATAATATCATTATAGTTCTTTTGTTATGTTTGGTGAATATATATATGTATACTATATATATAATATGTATTTATATTATATTCAAATATATAAATATATGGTATCTATCTAAGTTTACATATATATTCACTTATATCATATTTTGTTGTATTTTCCCCATTTCATTATTTCAGTTCAGGATTCGAACTTCAGTTTGATTTAATGAAATACATGTATATTTATTTCCCTTTCATTTTGCACCACGGAGCTTATCTGTAAGACCCCTTGTGGTAGCACGTGATTCTATTTTTTCAATTAAAACATCCAAAAATATTTCAATCCCCTTTGAAATATTTAATCATTAAAAAGTGATAATAAATTTTAATATTTTGTTTATTTTTAATATCTTAATAAAATATATAAATCTGGTGGTTGCCTTCCACAGACGTTCACCTAATATCTAGGACTACACTGCATTTTCTGTTTGTTTCAGACTTAGTCAAATAAATTACTTTTTGCGTAAATGGTCTTAGTGTGTGGTTGACAGTGGGGTCATCCAGCGGCATATCTCAACCTCCTTCTCCATGCTTCCTCTCATCTCAAGGGCAGAAAATGCAAAACCCAGTGATTGCTCCCTCCACCTCCATGGTAGGTAAAAGTCTATGTTTGTTCCCATTCGTATCAGCAAGGACTCTGTTGAAGACTTTTGGAAAAGCAGGTCCTTGTCTCATAGTGGAGGTGAGAGAAGCTTCCGGCTGTTTCTCCTCCTGCTCTTGAACATGGTTGGGTCACGTGAAACTACACCAGCAGTCAGAAGACAGTAGGTGGATCAAATGAAGACCCAAGTTTGCCTTGGTACATCATCCAGATGGGTTGGAGTCCTTGATAACAGGATTGAACAGTGTAGGCTACACCTATGTTCCTTATCATTTAGGGGGGTGGAAAAAACATTTTTTAGAAGGCAGTATTGATGGATTTTCTGTCACTTGCTAGAAAACATGTCTTAGAAGAAAGAACAATCATGATTCATTAAAAAACACAACAAGGAAACATGAACTGTTAGGCAAGTATTTCTAGGACAAATGTTAGGGATTAAAATTTCTGTGTTCATGAAAAGAAGTTAGAGACAACACAGAATGATTGATGTATTATGTAGAGAAAGAAAAGGAACATTCTTCTTTTCATTTAGTTTATTTTTTCGTGACTTACTATTATTAGGTAAAATGACAAATAAGTTATCCCAGCTCTGAATTAATATCCACTAAATTAGAAAGAGACAATAAAATAGTCTAAGACTTTTACAAGATATGAATATTCAGGAGTCACTTGTGAACTCCTTAAGTGGTATGCAAATTTCAAGTAATTTTTTTTTTTATTTTAAGTTGTGATGAAGACTAGAATAAAATACAAAAGATTTGGGATGCCTGGGTGGCTCAGCAGTTGAGTGCCTCCCTTTGGCCTAGGCATGATCCTGAGGTTTCATGATCAAGTCCCACATAGGGCTTCCTGCATGGAGCCTGCTTCTCCCTCTGCCTGTGTCTCTGCCTCTCTCTCCGTGTGCCTCTCATGAATAAATAAATAAAATATTTTTTTTAGAAAAAGATTGTATTTCTGTTATGTGTAACTATATTACTACAAGTAATGTATTTTGTTGAGGACTTGTAGCCAGGAGTAGTTTTCCAAGTATTTACCAGGAAATGTACTTTTTTTTTTTTACATTAGAAGGTCCTAAGGAATTAAGCAAAAGCTTAAGTTGACTTTTTTAACATCTTTTTTTAACATCTAGCTATCAAACATATAAAAAATATAAAGTTGAATTACATTGATTTTTCCAATAGTTGGATTATTGCTTATTTTTAAATTAAGTACAGATATTTTATAAAGAGTAAGTCCAAACTCTTGTCAGTTCTAATACTTGGATTTAGCTCTTACAAAAGCAACTCTAACAGTGTGTAATAAAAGATACTGGGATGCTATTGACCACTAGCTGCTTGCAGGGAGCCCGAAGGTCAGCAAGTTTGATGTACTGACAACCAAGGTTATCTAAGAAGGAGTCACATGATAACCACTGATTTCATCATCGCCAACACTGTTCTAGGGTTAAACAAACTGCAGCCATTGGAGGTGAGAATCTGCAGGCTGACATAATCTGCTCTCTTAGTTAGTACTCAGTGTTACTCTCAGTATCCAAAAAAATCCCAAGAAAGTGATTGAACAGAGAAAGTAATCAGTGTTTTTGGATAAAACAAAATAATAATTACCAAAATAGTTCTTATTTAATTATTTCTTTTCAGAAAGAAAGTGAATCTGTACCTTTTTTTTCTCCTGAAAAAAAATAAAGAAGGAATCGAAGTGGTTAGAATTGTGAACATAAGTCATGGAAGTCGATAGGCCATGACAACTCGTATATGACGCCTCCCGTGGGTGCACCCACACCCACATATATATGTACATATACACATACACATACACATGCAGTTAAGCTGAATCATTTTTATAATTTGTTATTATTAATTATACAGTATATTGCTGAAATCTTCATTTGTTCTGAATTTATGCCTTATGTAGGCTAATTAAGAATAAAATTAGCCCCCAAACCCACCTCACCTTTAAATATTTTGGTCACAGTTCCTATAGAAAGAAAGGAAGACTTCAAACCAAGGTACTTACAGGAAAATGTAGCTGTCCACACGTGTGTACGCATGCACATGTGTGTTTAACAGAATCTCTTCAGGAGGAAACATATGGGAAGGGATAATATAACCAGGAGGCGAAGTCAAATTCTCTGAGTTAATATTAAACAGTAGCTGCATCATCTGAGGAAAATTCTTAACATCCCGGTGCCTGTCTCTTTGTGACAGGCTTCTGAGAAGATCCCGTTCCCCCTAAGGCTGCTGTGTGGATGAAATGGGCTCACACATGGAAAGGGCTCAGAAGAGAGCCTCGCATGTCATCGGAGCCACATAAAAGTCAGCTATGACTACTATTTTTATGAAGTTAGTATTATCTGGGAAGAGTAGAGCTCAGGAGTCTGTCTCTAAGTGTACATCCCTTGCATGTCCCTTGATAAATGTTTGATTATTGGAATTCAGTGCTGGCCCCTCTTCCCCATCTGTAGGAAACACTATGATTGGTGACACCACAGTGCTCCCTAAGTGCGTGAGATGCGGGGACGTAGATGAAGCAGTGCCTCTGCTGTCACCCTCATGATCTTCAACCTTTTCGGCCCCAGAGCTTTTTCATAAAGCAAAAAGAGCTGCACATTTGAGAGTCTGTTTACTAAAGCAAGACCTTTCTCTTGCGTGTCAGACCCGAAGACCAAAATGTGGACTCACCTCTTTATTTACTTCTGGAATATATTCTAACAAATTCAGGTATCATACTGATAGAAATGGATGGTTGGCAACCATATACCTGTGTTAATAGCACAAGCATACATTTGTTTTATGGGGCATATCTCCAATATTTGCTGAACTAAGCTTATTTTATTTTAAAGACTTACTAACAATAGGGACTCCTGGGTGGTTCAGTGGCTGAGCGTCTCTGCCTTCATCTCAGGTCATGATCCCAGGGTCCTGGGATCCAGTCCCACGTTGAAATCCCTATAGGGACCCTGCTTCTTGCTCTGCCTGTGTCTCTTCCTTTCTCTGTGTCTCTCACGAATAAATAAATAACATTTTAAAATAACATATTTTTAATTTTTTTATTTATTTATTTATGATAGTCACAGAGAGAGAGAGAGGCAGAGACACAGGCAGAGGAAGAAGCAGGCTCCATGCACGGGGAGCCCGATGTGGGATTCGATCCCGGGTCTCCAGGATCGCGCCCTGGGCCAAAGGCAGGCGCCAAACCGCTGCGCCACCCAGGGATCCCAAAATAACATATTTTTTAAAAGACTATCAATATGAGAAAAAGGGAATTGCAAAATAATTTCGGGAAAATAAATATCTGGGAAACAATATGATCATTTTTGCCAAGAACATTTAAGTCTATAGCACCCCCCCAATACATTTATAATATATACTTTGGAGCAACAAAATAGAAAAAATTATTAAATATATGACATGGTTTACAAATAATCAGCAAATTATACCATGAAAGAAAAATCTCTAACAACAATGATTCTTCAATATATTTTCCAATTTTTAGGCTAACTTTTTAACTGTCATTGTAGGCCTTCCAATATTGCACATCAAATGGTTTGTTCTCCACACACTTCTGAGTAATTTAAGGTATGAACTGGAAACTGCCATCCAGAATTGAATAGTATTCCTCTCTTCTGTAGGGCTTTTCCCAGGTACGCCATTTTACCATGATGTGCACATTACTAGGAAAATGCTAGTGCATTTCTTGCCCTTCCCTCTAAATGACCTGAACCTCTTCAGCTGACCCTAGAATCATCGATTCCTGTTTCAGGGCATACCTCCAAATTATCTCTAAGTTTTCTCGTGCTATGAACATCGTGTTCATACTATTTTCTAACAAAACTCAAATGAGTTTAGATTACCGTACTAGTTTTTGATAAATGGATATTCACACAATGTGATTTGCTACTACCTGCGCATTTGGGGAGGGGGTGTGTTTCCATGAGGCCATCTTTTGCTTTGTATGTAGTGTTGTGGCTAAATATACTACCAAATTCTGTGACTATTTAACCTTATTCTATTCACTTACAGAGTTTAAATGAAATCCTGATCTCACTCTCATTCTATCAGACTGATGTCTGCATGTGATACGATCTTCCTGAATGTAAGAACTCTCTACTAATTATACATGCTGTCCCTTCAGTTTGCTTTTTCCCTCCTATGACCTTATTATCCCATGTGTTTTCATTAGATTTTCGAAATTGGAGGATCTTCAGATTTCCTAAAAGAAAGGCAAAATTATGTAATATATTTATCATCTGAAAAATGAATCTCTCTCATTGATGAATCAGACTGAGTTGTTTTTCACCAAATCTGGTGACAAGCTTGGAATCACTTATGTATTTGTAAATCAACTTTTTATGATGCCAGTATGATTTATTTTCTCATAGAATTCACTATTCACTTGAATAAAACCAAGTCCCTCTTTCTATTCCACAAATGTTGGCACAATATTCAAGGATGAATCCTTCATAAGACACCTCAGCACATGTCTATGAACTTTAGAAATGATAGTGCTTCCTTTTAAACTTTGTCTAATTTTTGATAGTTCCTTTCATTTTTTAATAACCAGTTGCATTATTTCTCTTTTTCTTCTGGGACTTTCAACTTCTTAAATTACTTTTCTCTGTAGATTTTTGTACCAGCTTTCAGAAAAATACTTGACAAAATAATTATTAAAAAAAAGTGATTCCAAATATCTGTTGTGACATATTTCATTGGTGACAAGTTCAATAAAGTGGGGCGGGGGGCAATCTTCTTGATTTTTGTCCCAGAATATATGATGATTAATTTAATTGGATTCTTTGAGGCTGTTTTCCTTTGTTGGTTTATTGTTTCTTCTTTATATAAATTATATAAATTATTGTTTCATTATTCTTTGGTAACATAGCTTTTCTTTTAAAATGATCTGTTACAAAACAATTTTCTCTGAGTCTTATTGTTTATCTGTTATATGTCTTTATTTGACATCAAGCTTTATTACAACCATAAGTGGATGGGAGAAGCCAGTAACTAACAGGTGTTTTGTTGAGAAGCCATAAGAAAATTATCTGCGTGGAATGTAAATTTAAGAAGCAGGGCCATGGGAACCGCTGGGTGGCTCAGTGGTTGAGGGTCTGCCTTTGGTTCAGGTTATGATCCCAGGGTCCTGGGATTGAGTCCCACGTCGGGCTCCCTGCATGGAGTCTGCTTCTCCCTCTGCCTGTCTCTCTGCTTCTGTCCCTCCATGGAGCCTGCTTCTCTCTCTGCCTGTGTCTCTGCCTGTCTCTGTGTATCTCTCACAAATAAATAAATAAAATCCTTAAAAAAAAAAAAAAAAGAATCAGGGCTATGATAGCAGTTATGTTAGAAAAAAACTGTAGATACCAATGAATTGATACATTGAATTTCAGGCTACTCTGTAAGGGGTGTATAATTGTGTATATTTAGAAAGTTTTAGATTTTTTTTATCTCAAATCACTCTTTTTGACAAAATACCAGAGTATTTTCAGAGTAAATATTATTATTTTAGAAAGTAAGAGAGTGACACAAATGCATTAAAGTACATACAATGAGAGGCGGTTTTAAACACAATTTCTGGATAAGATTGTGACCTTTCAACATCATTTCTTGTTCTAATGAGTTTTACTGCATTTTTGGAACTTCACCATTTTGAAATTAATTACTTTTTGACTCTGTTCTTTTTTATACTTTATTTTGTGTGGCATTTTAAAGCATGCATATGATGAAATACTAATTTGTGAAATCTCTCAGAAACCATTTTAAGATATTGAGTGAGGTTTTGAAAATCAAAATAAATGATCTTTTCTTGTAGGAGTAGATTTAAGGTATATATCCTTGGACTTACCGCAGTGTGAGTCAGAGAGCAACACACTCCGTGTGAATGTCAAGTAATTGAAGAAAATACTCATGATTGCCTGAGCATTTGTTACTTTTGCATGCCCTTGTCTCAAAATGCAAGAATAAGTTACTTATTTTGCTAATGAATGGAATAGCAATTTCAAATATAGAATTAAATATGAAGTTTTGCATCAAGAATGACATAAACCATTAATATAACTTATTTCTGAACCCGTTACCCTATTTAAAATAGCAGCTAACAAGTAATAACTCAGTCCTGAGTGTTATAATTAAAATAGCTACTTCTATTTGCAGCAGTACTTCTGTATGTCCTGTGTGTGTGGATAAGCATGTTTTCCTGTACAGAAAATAATGTTATGCTCTGACTAAATTTAACCTTCTTCCATGGATTCAATCAATATTAACAGCCTACTGTGTACAAACCTAGGGTTTGTATTCAATCCAGTAGGGAAAGCAGACAATGAACAAACTCATTAAGAGGTCATTTCGCATTGGGATGTATTCCATAAAGGAAACTGGTGGAACTCTGGCGTGATATGTAAGGTCAGACTGGCAAATACTTTCCGAGTAGATGGCACATAGCGGAGAGCTGAGCAATATGGGAGGACTTGAACACATAGGGTTAGGCAAGTGATTTTCCAGACATATGAAAAAGAGTGCAAGCCATAACGTGAAGACAAAGGTTGCAAGTCTAAGAATAAAATCATGTGAGAATAGAGCATTTGAGGTGATAAAAAGAGTAGTGCAAGGTGACTATGGAATAAATGGGCAGATCTGGGTCAGAAGGCTCAGATCAAAGGAAGATGTGAGCATTTCTTTCCGCACCAGGAGAGGACACAGATGTTTAAGCCAAGGAGTAATATGAAATAGTTGATAAATTAAAATATCACTTTGGCCAATCTAAGCATATGAATTGAGTAGGTGACTTACTGGAAGTTTGTAAACCAGTTAGGAGGGTGATGAAATAGTCCACAAGATAAATGATGGGAGTCTGGCTTCCTATCCTAGTAGTGAGACAAAAAAAAAAAAAATAGGAGCATGAAGATTTGTAGCTACATTGATCAGAACTTGCTGAAAGACTGAGTGTGGGTGAAGAAGAATAGAAAGCAAGTGTTCCTAACTGTAAATTTGATCAATTGGATATTTGTTTGTGTAAATCCCTCATGAGAAAAGAGGAGAAGTGCATGTTTTGCCAACATGGAAATTGAGAGTTTTCATTAGCATGTAAATATTTAGAAATCCTAGAGAAACACAGCCAGCACAAAAGACCCATTTAACCACACTGACATTCATGCTACGGTATATAAAAAGTACAGGTATTGATGTAAGAGAAAACTGAGTTCGAAACTTATCAGCTATATAAACTTGGGCAATTTATTCTAATTCTATAAATTTTATACTCCTTGACTGCAATAAATATTCCTATCTTACAAACTCGTTTAGTGAATACATGACAAATGCATGTATTATATACGTGGCATGCACCCAATTGTAGTTTAAATATTTGACCATTAAAAAGTGTATATATATAGGAGCATCTGGGTGGCTCAGTGGTTGAGTGTCTGCATTTGGCTCAGGGGTCCTGGCATCGAGTTTCGAATTTGGGAGCCTGCTTCTCCCTCTGCCTATGAATCTACCTCTCTCTGTGTGTCTCTCATGAATAAATAAATAAAATCTTTCAAAACAGAATGTAAATATATTCTAAATAAGATGTTCAACAAAATAGCTAGCATAAAAATGTGGTCTTTTTATGAACATTTTCAAAGATATTTGGTCAACAGTTGTATCCGAATATATGGCAACTCATAAACACTGTGGAGAATGTTGAAAGTACATCTTGGATGATTCCTCCCATTTTTTCCCCTAATAATTCTATCATGGCTTTTTTGGGGGGGAAATTTCAATAAATATAAGAGATACATAGTTGAAAAATTGGTAGGAATGGAGAATAAGGAAGAAGTACAGTCTGGAGAGATATGGTGACTGAAAAGTAGAAAGAACCAGAATTTCAGTCTAAGTGATTGAAGCGGTCAGTTGGTTTCTATTTGTTTGCTTTGACAGAAACAAAGGTTTGTAGGCAAGCTGCTTTGGGGCAACAAAAAAGATAAAAGGCTTAGTTTTGTACATGATGTCTATAGTATCTCTATGGAAATATTCTACAGGTGGTTTGAGATGTGCGACAGGAGATTAAGTTTGAGATTAAGTTCCCAGTACTGACGAGTGTTGAGTAACTAAATGGAAACTTTAATACTTGTTTGAAATTTAGGTACTTCCACACCCTCACCCCCAAAATCAATTCATCCTGGGAATCTCAGAACAAACATTTACAGAATATTTATGTTAAATATTGGATGACAGTTTATTCCATGCACAATTTACAGTTGGGTTCTTCAGTCAATACAAATGAAGGAAACAATCACTCGCCTGTATACTATATTTGTTGCTAAATTCTCCTCCCAAGGCTTTTCTAATATAAACTGGGCTCCATTTTTAATTACTCATTCTCCATTAGTGTCCTTACAAAGTTATCATTCCCTCTGTCTAATGGACTGTGATCATTCCTCTACACCCCATGACCTCTTAGAACCAGAAATGCAGTCTTTTTTCTGGACAGCGACCTTATCTGTTTTGTGCCTTACAGTAAAACTACCCCAGTACCTATCAAAGAGAAGTTGTTTGATATTTACCTAAGTTAAATGACTAAATTAATGAATTTCAAATGACCCACAAATCACTGTCTCCATTCTTTGCCTTTCTAAACTCCAATAACCTTTTATATCTACTTAATTTTAGCTCCCCTACTCTTGCCATCGTTTTGCAATTTGTTAAAATATGAAATTTGTATGGCATTACTGACGCTACAGCTGAAAGATTGGAAACTAGTAGAAGCTTTACAGAAAATGAGTACCTGTACTTTCACATAAATTTCTGTCTTTATAAAGAAATATTTCACATATATTTCTGTCTTTATAACCTGATAAACAAAAATAGCTTTATTGACTCTTCTCAGGAAGCTTTATGCTTTTAGAAACCAATGTTTTCCAGAACGAGTCACTGCAATGTAAGAGTTTTATCATGAATACAAGTAATTTGATGAAGATTCTGTAAGGGGAAAAAAAATTTCTTAAATTGACAAGAAACTTATGCAAACGCAATGCATCTCTTTCTGAAATTACTGTTAATATAGAATTTACTTGGTAAATATCACTTGTTACTGGCATTATAATCCTACATCATAGATATAATACCTATATTAATGTACTTAAAATATAAATGGATATTATTACAATATCAAAAATGGTAACCACCAACTCCTGCTTTACCTGAGTACTACAGAGAAGGTGTTCCATGACAGATTCAGTGTACACTATGGCTAGGAAGATTCAATCGTTAAAATTTTAGATTAAACATTTCTCCTGATTTATGAGTATGAGTTTGCACTAAATGACACCATGACTTTCATTTCAGAGCAGGGTTTCTGGATTACCTGTGTTCGAACCTTTGCTCCACAACATACTAGTTAGGTAATTTTGCTTGACGCTTAATATTACTGAAGGTAGATTTCCATGTCTTAAATGTGGACAATGATTTCATTTTCATGAGCGCTGTGAAAGGATATAGGGAGACACAGAGAGCATGCAAAGATATGTAATCAGAGCTCAATCATTGGTACTTATTGTTACTTACTATTAACAAGACCTACCATCTATTGAATGGCTCTGAATGATTGGCCTTATATTGTTTCCGTTTCTAGCATCTTGACCTTCAATTAACCCCATTTTGCCAAAGAAGACATCGAGGTTGAGAGAGATGGAACAGCTTTTCAGTAGCTATATGAAGTCGTACTCAAATCAGTCTTTGATTTGAACTGCAGAATTGTTCTGTCTTCCGTGTAATTTAATCCACTGACAGCAGTAGATCCGCATGTATTCTTTCACATTTTTATTGATTCTTACTTGGTCTTGAGAAATCCATCCCCATTACTTCCTCCAGAAACTTACTTTTTTTTCCCCCTTGTATTGCTGTTTCCAACTTCTCTTTCCTTAGTATATTTTTAATGTGGCCTTAAATTAATTTCATATTTATCATCAATTCCATGTCTTTTGATAAGAAGTTATACTGAATTCAGAAAAAAACAACAGTTAATAATAGAGGGCAAACAGAAATATTTTAACCTTCATTTTTGATTATTAATTTTTTATTTCCTGGATTTTCAAATTCATTGTTCCTTCAACTGCAGAGTTTATATGAGATGGCTGTACTGTGTGGGTGAATCAGGGATGCTATGATCAATGAGATTTGTGTGGTTTGTTTAATTGCTTTTCATGCTAGCTGCCATGCTTTTCCCTTCTGAGAATCCACTAATCTTCTTGTTATACAAAGCAAGGCTCTTGCTTATGTTCTCTGCTTCTGTCACATAGCAGGATTTAAATTGTGTTGTCTTGTTCATTATATGTGACCATTTTATACAATGAAGCTCTAAAAAAATATTAGATTAATAAAATTAAAACTAAATTCTTTTGGAGCTAACTAAATCAATCACTTCAAAAATGATAATTATGTATCTCTATAATTTAAGACAGAATAAAAGTTTATGTGGTTATCCCAGGATTATCATTAGGGTTTATGGTGAATATTAATGCATTTTTAGAGACTAACATGACAGAAACATCATATTTTCATAAACTTAAAAACCTTATACTTATGGCTGTGTTTTATTAAAAATGATAAATTATTCAAGATATAGGTTCTGGGTGCTTGGGTGATTCAGTCAGTTAGCCATATGACTCTTGACCTCGGCTCAGGTCATGATCCCAGGGTCAGCCCCAAGTTGGACTCCATGTTCAGTGAGTGTCTGCTTGAAAGTCTCGTCTCATTCTTCCTCTCCTTTCCCCTCTACTCATGCAGGAGGTTGTGCATGCATGTGCGTTCTCTCTCTCCCTCAAATAAATAAATAAATCTTAAAAAAAAAATAGGCAAGTTTTCTGGTTAGTTACCTGAAGAACCTGAAAACTATGCTGCCCTGTATGATAGCATATAGCATAATAGACATGTGCCTATTGAATTCTTAAATTGTGGCTAGTGCTACTAAGAAACAGAATTTTTAACTTTAGTTCTTTTAAATTAGTTTAAATATTAATTTATAAGCTAAAGTAATATATAATTTTTCCATTGAAGACAATTGTATTGTTTTGGTGAGACTATATTTCACTCTGTTGAGAAAATAATGTTCAAATTGAAATGTGCTGTAAATTTAAAATATACATGGATTTGCAATTCCAAGTATGAAAAACAGAATGACAACCCTTGTGAAGATTTTTTTTCATTGATTGTACGTTGAAATGATCTGTTTTCTATATAATTATTAGACTGTAGTATCATGATTAATTTTACTCTCATATTTTTTCAGTGTAGCTGCTAGGGAATTAAAAACTGCACATATGATTTGCATTATCTTTCTATCTGGAAGATATCATTGGTATCAAGAGACTATTGATTCCTCACCTTGCCTTAGTTGGACTTTTTAAGGCTGTACATTTATAAGAAAATAAATGTAATATTTGAAAATTATCTTTTGGCCCCTTCCTCTGCTAGTAATTTAGTGAAAAAATCAAAAGCCTATAGTCAAATAAAAAAGTACATACTAATAAATATGTCCTTTGTCATGTGGTTTGAGTCTTTGCCTCCAACTTTGCTTGAATAATGTCAACATGAGCTAAGTGTCATGTTCATTAGTATCAGCAGGTGTCCACGTTTAGAAACACAGGCAACCCATGGATATCAAGGTTGGATAACTTTTTAATTTGAGTAATGAACAAACCTTTAAAGCTTAGTAGTGAAAAATAATTGTGTGCATACATTCATTGAAATGTCAGGGACAAACAGTTCTAAGTGTTTCAGAACATATCTTTATCCAAATTAAGTGTAAAATGGTATTGCTATACATGGAAAGAAAGAAAAGTTATACTCAAGCTTGAAATTATTCATTTAGTTATTATTTGTTTGTTTGTTTGTTTGTTTATAAAAGTTTATTTATTCATGAGAAACACACAGAGAGAGGCAGAGACACAGGAGAGGGAGAAGTAGACTCCATGCAGGGAGTCCAATGTGGGACTCGATCCCCCAATCTGGGATTGTGCCCTGAGCCTAAGGCAGACGCTCAACTGCTGAGTTACCCAGGCATCTGTGAAATTATTTTAAAATAGATTATGATGGCTTTATATTCATTTTTTAAGAAAAGCCAGGGCATCTCAATGATGTTTAATGAATATGTAAGGTAAAGCAACTCATTAGTCTTATCTTCTTAAATATATTTGTAGGTAAAATAATTAATATGCCTGATTTCATTGCCATTTCTACAAATTGTTAGTGAGATAATAGCATTTATAGATTCATACCCTGACGTGAATCACAATTTATTATGATTTGTTTTTGTAAGTAGTAACTTCATTAATTAATTATCATTGTGGCGATTGCATGTAGGAAGCAAATTTTTTTTTTGGCTGTATGAACATGACTATACAAATCATTTCACCTTAAAACAGTGAAAGCTTAGTAGTCTTGATAAATATTCTTTAACCCTAAGTTTCAAATTGACAGATTATAACTTTAATATAACAAATCATATTTAATTTTTACATGCAATGATGAGTAAACCTGACAATCTACCAGATTTTCAAATTGACAATTCAGTTACTTACTGTGACCATAAATCAACTTGTTTACTACTTCAGGAAGTCCGTGAACTGCAAGGAGCTGAGAAGGAAGACAAGAGGGCTCAGCTAGACCTGTACCTAGACCCCCTCCGGTTGTAAAGACCTTTCATGTGATACATGATAGGCCTGTGACTGGCCACAGTGCACCTCATTTTAATTTATGTGCATTTTTCTAAAATGTATTGCTAAGTTTTATGGATGAATCATTGAATAGGACAAAGATTAGTGCTTTTCAATTTTACTCCTTGAAAAAGCCTTCAATTTTAGAAGTTTACATGTACATGAGTCACCAAACAACTACCTTGCCAAACTTTATTCCATGCCCTTCATAAATCATGTTTATTCAATTTCTTGATTACATTAGCAAACAATGATGAGGCATCTGCAGAGGCACATACTAGATCTAATATGTGTGAATTTATGTTTATGTGGGTGAACGTTTGCTTATTAAAGTTTTCAGTGCCATGACTGCATGAATATCATTGTTGATGGTTATTACGACTGACATAATAAATGTCTTACTTCTATAGGTAAATTTGTTGGAGAAGCACACGTCAAATACTGGGTATATGTTGCTGCTTTGTGTGTAATCTCTTCCATAACAATATAGTAAATTTTGTTTAGACATTAAACGTGAAATCACAAATAGAAATCAGAAAGATCCTGAACCAAAATTGAGTAAATCCAGTGGTTTACAATTATGATGATTTTTTTTTTACTCATAATTATCATTGTGCAAAGTTTTCCTTTGAAATACTATATGGTATCTCTATTTTTCTCTAAGAATAAATTCAGTGTAATAGTTAAAAGCTGGCACATTAGAATCAAATACCTATTTCACATCCTGCCTTTGTCACCTATAAGACACATGTTCTCCTTGAGCATGTTACTTACTTTGTCTAGATTTTAGCATCTTCACCTATAAAAATAATAATAATCTTCACTATCTCTTCATTTATATGCAAAGAATACTGAGATCTGAGGAAATTCTACCTATAGAATATAAATCTGCATGAAATGAGTTTCCAAGCTTATAAAATACAAAAGAAGATAAAAATTCTTGGTATGTGAGGGATAGATAAGCCATATTATGAAATAGTAGATAATTATTTCAATGTGAAAAATAAATACTATTTTTCTTAGAAAATTCAGCCTGTATAACCCTGTTCTGTGTAAGGCCAACTGTCTTGAAAAGTCATGGTTACATTTTCTTTACTTTGTCTTTAACTTTTTTTCAACTTTTCTAATTAATCAATAAATCAACAGCTACTGGTTTAATACCACTGTACCATCGCTGGGTTGTATTGAATGAAGTATAGAAAAGGAAACAATGAATATAAAGCACAATTTCTGTATATGATGGTATTATTTTCTACTCTTAGGAGAGTTTTTTTTTTCCATAAAAATGTTCTGGCAAATATGAGTATCACATTCCTCTACAATAAATTTTGTCACTATACTTCCGAAAAATAAATGGATTAAGAGTTTTAGATTTTATATAATCGTGGCACTTTTATTTGTAAGCAAATACATGGGATATTTGACTGTTCATTACTATGGTCATAATTAATAGTTTTGTTACTCTCTGTCTCTGGAAATTGATGCAGTTCTGCATCACTGTGGAGCTTTAAAAAGATAGTCAGTATAAATGAAAGTACTTCACATTCAAGAAAGATTGGCCATAAAAAATGGCTCAATGATGGAAAGTTTATAAATTCAAGTTTGTTCCTACTGTGAATAAGGAGAGGAGAGCTAACAGACCAAACTGTGCAATTATTATCCATGATGGATTTAAATGCGCTTGTCCTCCTACAATGTAAACCAATTTAAATAATGCAAAAAAAGGGGTGTCTGGGTGGCTCAGTTAAGCATCTGCCTTCAGCTCAGGCAGGGTCCTGGAAACTATCCCTGCTCAGCAAGGAGGAGCCTGCTACTCCCTCCCCGCCTCCCGCTTCCCCAACCTATCCTCTCTTTCTTAAATAAATAAATAAAAACCTTTAAAATAAATAAATAAATAAATAAATAAATAAATAAATAAATAAATAAGCAAGGTTCTATGAATTGATACAAGATGATTAAGTCTATGAAATTTGACAGTGGAAATTCAACAGCTCGTTTTACTTGATATTAACAGCATATTAAGCCTGAAATTTAAACATAAATGATAATTGATTAAAATAATATGTATCGCTGCATGCACTCACATAGTTCATTCATGTGTCTAAGCTACTATAATTATTTCATAGATCCAGGTTCATTTTTATCCTCACCACAATTTTACAAGGTACAGGCTATTAGTATTTTCATTTTTTAGATGAAACCAGAAGGTAATCACAGACACTCAGGCACCAAAGTCTATTTACCTAACTTCCACCCCATGATTTCGATCTGCCTGCAATGTGAGAGCCTCTTGATTACATGTGAGCTGGGTTCGTTGCAGAATTATGGCAGGCCTGGTGAACGAGGCCCAGTGGGCCAAATTCTCATGCATCCGTTTACTTATGGCTGTGGCTGCCTTTGATGGCTACCACTGAGGCCGTACCCCAATTACTATATGGCCCCTCACAGAGGAAGTTTGTTGCTTTCTAAACTGGGAGATTCAAAGTAAGAGCAATTAAGCCACTAACTATTGAAAAAGAGATAAAACCTCGGACATACCAAAACATGTAATGGATGAGTAAGGTTAATATATGTATATATGATAGTAGTAGGCATGCCCTAAAAAATACACAATCTAGAATTTTTGTTTTCTCTGTAAGTAAGAAAAACTGCTGGAACAGCTATAGTTCTCAGTAATGCATAAGATGTCAAAGTGTAAGGAAGACTTCGGTAACTATCTTCAGCTCGCATATATCTATCATCTATATTATCAAATTATACAAAAAGATTGAATACTGTAAAAAAAAGAGATTGGTTATATGTAGTAGGTTATATCCAACCAAATTGAATCCCATTTCTTCCACTTATTACCTGTATGGATATATTGAAGCTCTCTCTGCCTCATTTTTTTCAGCTGTAAAGAGGGGTGGGTGGATATATTAGTAAGTTCATCATATGGCTTTTGTGATTCAAAAATAATACTTCTCATTCTTCTTCAGAATGTAAACCACTTGCCACATACGTGGAAGGCAAAACTGAAGCCAAAATATCCAGTTTATCTCTGCTAAAGGTGGCATCGCAGAAATGTGGCTTATTTCTGTAGTCGACTTTCCCATTTAGAGAGGCCTCCCAGTCAAGTGGTAAATATCAATATTTTCCCAAATGGAAACAGGTCAGTCACCCCTGAACTAACAGCCTACCTGCTGGGATTAAGCATATGCTCACTGCAGGTCAGCTGGCTCCAAGAAGGAAGAGTGAGGTATAGACCAACCTACCTTGCTTTGTTTTTGTTTTTTTAATTCCAACTCCCCAGTCAAATCGAGTCACACTCGCCTCACTTGGGGGATGGATGGATGAGGAGCAAACGAAGTACAGGAATCTTATACAAATGGAGCACTCTTCTTATCAAGGGAACATGATAGATCCGGGAACACACAAACATATATGTAAAATGCTTTTTAAATCATGTATAAAGACAACAATTATGGAAGTAAGATTTTTATTTTACCTTCAATATTTAATGTCTTTTCAAATTAATAAGACGTGCTATTTTTATAATTGAAATAAAAAACACAGCTCCTACTTTGGAAAAAAATTGCACAAATCAGGTATACTGAGATATGCACACAGTTACAGTATCTATTGCATAGCTATCATCACATTTATATTTTTACAAAATTTACGGAACATCCTTATTTTACTCTATGGGAAATAATACACACACACACACACACACACACACACACACACACCAGAGAGAAAGTGAGAGAGAAAATTAAAAGGATTCCTCTCTACATTCATCTAAAATAGCCCACTCTTGATCTTTCAGTTATCACTAGTTTGATCAGGTGATTGTCAGCAAGTCAAAGTTTGCAAAACCTGGTGAGCCATGGAATTTTCCCCTCTATGTTAGCAGAGAGAGTGAAAACACAAATCATTTTGTTGCTCATTCTGCAAAGCCCAAGATCCTAGTTAGCATCGGGATCCTCAAAAGCCCGCCAGCTTAGCCTAAAGAGGCCCCAAGACCCTCATGCTGACACAATGCTTGTTATGAAGGTTTTGGAAATTATTTAACCTCAGCCTTTGGGGGAGAGAGGTGGTTGCTGGAACTCAGACCCCGTAGATCAGAATTATTCCGAACCATCACGGATAATCAGAAGGATCTGTGCATATTTTCCATTTATCAGGTTTGTCTGTGACAACCCTGATCTAGGGGAACGCTCTCGTTTATAAATGCCAGTAGCATATCATGTATAAGACTTATGGTGTTTTCTGGATTTCCATTTACAATCCAAAAGAGATCTTACTAGAGTGTGTATTAAATTACAAACAGTCAAGCATAGCACCATTTAGCATGGTCAGAGAAGCAAAATAAAAATATATTCAGGGAGTCTGGGTGGCTCAGTCAGTGAAGTGTCTGCCTTCAGCTCAGGTCATGACCCCCAGGTCCTGGGATCGAGCCCCGCATCGGGCTCCCTGCTCAGCGTGGAGTCTGCTTCTCCCTCTCCCTCTGCCCTTTGCCTCCACTCATGCTCTCTCTCTCTCTCTCAAATAAATCTTTAAATAAAATATATATATGCAAAATCTATCAGTTCCTCTCGTTAAGAATAGGTTTAAAAAAATTCTTAAAGCTTCTAAAATTAAAAAAATATCAGTTGTCAAACATTCTAAATCATACAATATTCTCTCTGTATAATTGTTATTTAAATTTTCAATTAACTATCATTTAAATTGTAGGTCTATTATTTCATAGGCCACTCTTGCCAGATTGTGATACTATCACTTACATATTAACTTCAGTAACATAATCCTATGATAATGATATTATCATTATTATTACTCTATCTGATCATAAAAAGCCATTGCCATTTCTACATAGTACTTAAGATTTTCATATTATTTTCTCTGCTTGAAAGTGTATTTGTTATTACAAATTGCATTCTGTAATGATGTGGCTTACCAACCTATTTTCAATAACTTGTCACCTTTCATTGGTTGCCAGGGAAAAAAAAAAAATAGATCCAAAAGAGCATTGAAATACAACAGCAAATTAAAAATATTTCCAAAATAGCATGGCAGTACAATTACAAATTAAGCAAAGCATTTTAAGTCAGTTGATTAGCTAGAACTATTCTCCATTCATGCATTTACTAAACACATCTGGAAAGCTGAGACAAAACAAAACAAAACAAAAAAACTCCACAGAAAACACCAAAGCCATATAATGCGTATTTCAGTAGTTCCAGGGGATCTCTTCAGCAATTTCCAAGTAAAACAGAGATTCTGTTAATCTCTGAAAAACATTGCCGGAAAAAAACTGTTTATTTGATGTATACTCATGATGTTCCCACAACATATGGAAAGTTACAAATATGGTGAAATTTTAATCTTTAAAGTACCTAGATGGCTGATGTGTAGATACAATTTTGGTTTGAAGATGTTAACCTCTAGGTAGACTCAGAACAGCTAATGCGGGCTATCCAGACATAAAGATAGCACAAGTATAAAATATTTTTTGTCCTAAAACAACACTTAAAACCCAAGTCCACTTGAGACTATTGGCTATAATGTGAAGAAGGATTAATGCAACAGAATATAGAAGAAGAAATGTCATTAACCACATTTGTATGTTGAACAAGTGGTTTTTACAGGGAGGCAAATGGCAGCTGATGCCCAGAATGAGAGGTAGAAAAAAAAAAAAAAAAAACACCTCCTACTTTGGATGGGATCATCCAATTTATACCTGCTGGATCCATGCAATTATTAAAAATTATTATATTATTATAATTATTTTTTTTTTTTAAATGTCCCTGTTTGGATGGTGAGTTCAATGGTCACTGTAGCATAGAAGGGGGCTGAACTGACTTGGAGGAGAATGGGAAGTGAACGAGAACTATCTGCTAGTGTGTTGATAACGTTTTCAGCATTTGATCTGGACAACACGCTAGGTCATTGCTGTTATTGTTTCTCTCACGAGGTGTTCCTGATTTTATCCATCAAAGTCTGTTCCTCCCATTCACCTCCCCATAGGTGAGGATGATTTATGTTCTTACCTATTTCCTCTGTACTGACTCTTTCTGTTGGTCACACAATGCGTGATGTTGATGTTCCTACAATAAACTGCCATGATTGGCATCCTTTAAATAAAAGTCCACCATGATTCCCGCTCTTTACTGTGAAAGCCAGTGTCTTCCTTGACTTGACCAGTTACTCTCCCGCATTTCGTACCACTATTCTCCAATTAAAAACCCTGCGATCAGTTTGCTACATATACTGCGTGTCGATTCGGTCTTCTATGGTTTTTGTCCCAAGAGTGCTTCCTCTTTTCTGGTGTAAAGAAAATCCTTCATTCTCACATCTCTGATGATACAGAAGATATTGTCTCCGATGAGACAGTCTTTGAAATTTTCTGTTGCCTACAAACACTTTTACACTATCACATAATTGGCTAATTACTTGTTGAGACCCTAGTAAATTCAAGTTTGCTCTTTTTGTCCTCTTAACTGAAAATGAGTGAGCATGCATAATGATGTATTTCATCCTAGCATAGCTTAGGTTCTCAATATTAAAATGTATCGACTTGCAAACTATTAAAATATTGTTTTAGTTGATAATCTTTTTATTTCATTGTCTATTATTTTTATTATTTTAATTTTTATTATTTTATTTTTATTATTATTACTTTTTATTATTTTAATACAAATTCCCGTATAAATCCTTAACATCAGAAAAAGTAAGAGAAAGAAATTTCTTTCTGCTAGCTAATCAGGAGAAATAATCTGCAGAATCATTGTTTATTTCAGAACAAGCCACTCTTTGTTACATTTGATTTTGATTCTATCTTGGTTGAATGGGAAGTGTTTCTTCCAAACTCTACAGTTCAATCAAATTATTTCTGCCTTTTAGGAGCACCCATGAAGTTGTCTTGTTGTCTTATATTTCTGATCTTCTACTAAGTCCCAGACACTCTTCTGGAGGCTGAGCATATACCATGGAAAAGGGAATTAGAAAAGCAACATAAAAGCAGACGCTCCCTGTTATTGGGATCAGGACAACAATAAAGATGAAAATAAGTTGGCAGTCGGAAGGGGTCAATGGTGTAGAAAAGGCGTAACAGAGAGAAGAGACCTAGGAGCATCACACAGACAGAAGGGGTACAGTTTAAATTTGTGGATTCAGTGACCCTTCCATCTTTCAAACCTCTACTCCCACCTGCACAGCAACACATTCCTGTTCTTCCCAACTTGCTCGGCTTCTGCCCCAGGAGATTCCATCTCTTTCTTCTTCTGATCCACTGTAATTATTTGGATGGGTTGTGTATTAGTTTGCTTGAGTTTCTAGAAGAAAATACCACAGACTGGGTGGCTTCAACAACTGAAATTTATTTTCTCACAGTTCTGAAAGTTGGACATTGGAGATGAAGGTGTCAGCAGGTTAAGCTTCCTCTGAGGCCTGTCTCCTTGGCTTGTACGTGGTCTCCATCTCACTGGCCTTATGTGGTTTTTCCTCTGTGTGTGCCAATCCCTAAGGTCCCTTTGTGTGTCTCAATTTTCTCTTCTTATAAAGACGTCAATCAGATTGATTCAAGACTTGTCCTAATGCCTTCATTCTAATGTCATCACCTCTTTAAAGGCCCTGTCTCCAAATACAGTCATTCTTTGAGGTACTGGTGGTTAGATCTTTAACATGAATTTTGAACGAATACAATTTAGCCCATAACACGTCCCTTTAGCATATAGCCATAGAGAATTTATCTTGGCTAATGTAAATTAATTGCTCAGAGTTAATTATTTACATGAAAATCAGCATAATCCCTCTGACTTTCTGAGCTAAAATATTATGTCTTTTTATCCCATTTTGAGTTTTGTTAAAAACCATTTTTTCTCTTATCTTAGAAAATGGATGAATTTGTGCCAAGGCACCAAAAATTGGGTGGAGGATTAGAAATGATACCATCCAGATAGAAGAAAAACATTATGATTTAAAATAAATAAATACAAACTTAGCTTCTCAACTAATAATGATTATATATTGAATGGGTACAATTAACTCATTGTTTCTATCTTGAAGGCTGTTTTCATGCTTTGGGTAAAAATTAGGCTACTATAATATTAGATAAAAATTAAATTCTAAATATTGTAATTAAGAATATGAATAGATGTGTAATAATGTGCATGTAAATAGTTTTAGTTTTCACTATAACTGTAAGAATTATTTTTAAGTGAATGTTATTTATGTATCAAATAGCCCACTGGTATCTATGTTATTATTCCAGTTTAAAGAGTATGTGAGGGGATCCCTGAGTGGTGCAGCAGTTTAGCGCCTGCCTTTGGCCCAGGGCGTGTGATCCTGGAGACCCGGGATCGAATCCCACATCGGGCTCCCGGTGCATGGAGCCTGTTTCTCCCTCTGCCTGTGTCTCTGCCTCTCTCTCTCTCTCTCTCTGTGACTATAATAAATAAATAAAAGAAAAATTAAAAAAAATAAAAAAGAGGGAAGTGAAGTTTAGGATGTTTAAATACATCCCCAAAGTATTTTAACTTTAGATTCTTGGAAATGAATTTGAACCCATATTTGCCTTACTCTAGAGCCTCAATACTTCGATGCAAAAATGAGTTCAAAGATTAATTTCTAACACAATTTCAATGCATCCATCAAGATGCTATTTAATTGACAAATATATTTTTAAGAGATGCAACATTTTAGATCTGGCTATTCCCTTCGTGTTATCTCTTCCTTCATTTTGTAAAGATATCCATTTTGTGCCTTTGGCTATCAATCATTAGAAGCTACAGTCCATCTTTCACAGAAAGACAAAAAATAAAACACTTGAGATACTTTATGGAATTCAGATGTTGGAACATTTTGCAATTGCACCATCGTATCACCTTGTTTTCTTCAGTATTATTTCCGGATGCCAATTTTGCCTCAGTGATTGGGGTCACCACCCAGGACTGGCTGGTTCCCCTTTTTTTCTCTCTACATCTCTGATGCTGATTTTTCAGTAGTCAGGGATAATTTAGTGCTGATTTCCAGATATTTGTCACTTATAAATGCCATTAATAATCCAACTTCAACATCTTTTATTCACTAAGTTTTAACAGCTATGTGCTGCCTCTGGTCTTTAAGATGAAATCCTAAATGCAGGCATGAAAGTAATTTTCGAGATCCATCAAAATAATCTCTTCAAAGGCTTATTTATTTATTTATTTATTTATTTATTTTAAAGACATATTTATGCATACAATGGATCGTGTTTTCATTCCGATTAAATATTAAATGAACGTATCTACTCATGCTTTTGCTGAGTATATATTTGGTTTATATGGCTGTTATATTATCCAAGTGCTAGCATTAGGTGAAATAAGACAGAAATGTTTTATAGCTTTTTGGTGTGTTCATTCTGTTGTGGAGATAGATGGATAGACAGATATGTTGATAATGTAGTAGCTGCTCAGCAGAAACTGAAGTTGATGTTTATCAGTATTAGAAACGACTCCATTTAAAATTACTGCCATATGGCTTTGTAACATATTTTCTATCACAGAATAAATCAGGGGCATCTATAATCATGAGCTCTAACAATATCAAAGGAAATCCATGCATGGTGATTACTTTTAATAAGCTATATATATATATAGTATAAGAAAACTAGAGTAGTAGTCACCACCACCCTATGGTTGACAGATGTTTTATATTTTATAGTTCTTTAGTTTTTATTGAAGAAATAAACACTGCATTTTTTTAAGATTGTATTTTTAAGTAATCCCTATACCCAATGTGGAGCTTGAACTTACAACCCTAAGATCAAGACTCATTTTCTCTACTGACCGAGCCAGCCAGGCACCCCACAAAATTACGAGGTATGACCCCAGGGTTAATGGCATTTAATACTAGCCAGTTACGTAGAATATCCCCAAACTGTGGACTATGGTATATATATATACCATATATATAACCACATACTCATTTGCCTAAGTAAACATTCTTGGCACTCAGCCACTTTCAATATTCAGAGTCTGGTCTAGGAAGTTCTTCATAGGTTAATATTTGTGGACATTGTAAGGGAATTAAGCTGAGAAGAAAATTCTATTGCTTTTATGGGTATTACAAGGTTATCTCAGCCCCTTATTTATTGGATTTTGCCTAGGACAGCCTCAGGCTGAATAAGACCCCAGGTACTGAGAGCAGAGTGGTGTCCATTCCGAGCTCCGCTCCTGTGCTAAGGTCTGATAACTGCCCGTGATTGATGCTGATTCCAGTTCAGTTCAACGGTGGTGAAGACCTCAGTACCAGACCCACAGCATGTGTGTTTTGGTGTCACGCCTGTCAGAAAGTTTTAGAATTACACACGTGGATTTAATTCCCAGTATATTTTATGGCTCTGCAAACATTAACAGAACAGTGTACACAATCGCTCTCCTGTTTACAAAATTGACGTAAAGATGCAGAACTGATAAGACTGCTATGAAAAAGCAAAAGAAGAATATATGCTGAATAGCATAACATCTACCTAAGTCGGTGCTTGCGCCTTACAAGGCTGCTTGTAAGGCGTGTGTGTCTATTGAATACTTAAAATGTGGCTGGTTGGTGCAACTAAGAAACTGAATTTTTAACTTTAGTTCATTTAAATTAATTTAAATATTAATATATAAGGACTATCGTCTATTAGTGAACTTAACTGAGGTGTGCATTAACTTTCTGCAAAGGGGTGAAAAAAGTTTGTGATCTCAGACACAATGTTTATCACATTCTCGCTGTTTGAAGGTATAAGGGATAATAGATGTTTAAACGAAGGCTTTTAAACAGAGTACTGAAGACATCTCAATAGAAAGGAAAAAAAAGGTAAAAAAGGAAATCAGAAAAAAAAAACCCTAAAATTATAGCAAAAGAAAGAAAGAAGAAAGGGGAGGAGAGAGAGAGAGCAAAAAAATGTGTGAATTAGTTTCTTTTTAAATTGTTTACAATATGATTCATTAGGTTAGAATATAAGTTCCTGCCTGTTTTAATCACCACTTTATACATGGTACCTGTCACATTGAATCCCTGTGGATATTTAGATAATATTGTTGAACGAATTACAATATGAATTTTACAAGGCATTTATGAATGTGGTTATAGATGTTGATGTTAATACCTATTTCCACATTGCGCTAAAACCAGGAGAGGACCCTCTCTTTTTTCCTCAAGGCAGATAGCTCCCAGCTCAGTGTAGAACACCCCCTCATGAGGTGTGTTTCCACGGAAATCCTAAAATATCTAGACTGGCTCAAAATTAAAAAAAAATAATAAATAAATAAATAAATAAATAAATAAATAAATAAATAAATAAAAAAGAAGACGAAGACGAAGATGAAGAAGAAGAAGGAGGAGGAGGAGGAGGAAGAGGAGGAAGAGGAGGAGGAGGGAAGGAAAGAGAAAGGAAAGGAAGGGAAGGGAAGGGAAGGGGGAAGGGGGAAGGGGGAAGGAGGAAGGGGAAGGAAAAGGAAGGAAGAGAGGAAAGCTTAAGAATAATTATCCTTATTTATATCTGGTAAGAAGAAAATTAGGGTCTATGGACCAAAACACTAACAATTTCTTTGCCTTAGGAAATGGACATGAATGACAGAGTCTCTCGTGGAGGCCAAGGTGATTCTGTTTGTAGAGAATTTTTTTCAGATGTACATAGATCACAGCGCCGGGGACCCTCTGATAAACTAGTGCTCGTTTTGTTGGTGGTCTCTAGCATGTTGCAAACCATTTTTATTTCATTTTCTAAGTCATAGTAGTCTAGGAGAGTAAGGAGAGCATGGAAATCCTTTAGCTTACTATGACGAGTTGTCAGTTTTATTGCATGTCTCATCTCAACTCTGCTTGCCAGACAACATCAGTTGAATCCAGACAGTCCCCATGAGGTGCGTGAAAGCTAAGAAAGAGGGTCAAGATATGAATATCTATCTACAAAATTGAAGACACCACAAAGCTCAGTATTGACCTGCTCTGTCTGATATGGCAAGCCTAAGTCTCGTACAGCTCATGAAAATAAGATTGATTTAATTAAGCGACGCTTAAAATTAAGTTTCTCAGGGACGTTGGCCCCATTGTATGCAGTTGGTGCTGATACCAAGAAGAGCAATTATTAGTCATAACCATCTAAGAAGGGATGCCTGGGGGGCTCAGCAGTTTGGAGCCTGCCTTTGGCCCAGGGCGTGACCCAGGGGTCATGGGATCGAGTCCCACATCGGGCTCCCTGCATGGGGCCTGCTTCTTCCTCTGCCCGTGTCTCTGCCCCTCTCTCCGTGTCTCTCATGAATAAATAAAATCTTTAAAAAAAATAACCATATAAGAAGTTTACCTCAAAGCTGGTGCTATTTACTAAATTTACCCTATTTTAGGATATTTAATGAATAAAACAATCTGTAAAATTAATTTAATTCTTATTTCAGATCACCACATTGTCATCTGGTTTGCTTTGGGTAGGTTTTTGTATCGATTGCCATTTCTATTACTGTTATTATTACTATGATTTATGCGGGAACATCCAGAAGTTAATTTTGCATAGAGTCTCCTCTTTCCCTGGAGGTTTTTTCTGTTTAATATCATCCACATTGATGATTCTTGGTTATGAAAAGGTTCGTTTATACTGAACTGGTCTAAGGAATGCTGTAAGGAGCTAGAAAACTCAGGAGACTCTTCATTGATTCCTCTGTGAAATATGTGAGGAGCTTAGTCCTTGTGCTACTTTGTAAAATACAGTTTCCTTCTCCCTGTCTGCTTCCCAGAGCTCAAACCTCTTCTGATCACTACTTCCATCTTCTTCTAGATCAGCATCGTCCGCTGAATGGCCTGATAATATAATCTTCTGATTTGCCACGAGTTTTACTGACCTTCCAAACATTCTCCATAAAGTCACAAGAGTGATCTTCTGAAAATATGCATTTGGGCATATCATTCTCTTATATCTGTTATAACAACAATTTGTGTAATTTTCACATATGACTTTTCAACATTTCACACTCAACACTTAGTATAGCATCTAATACAAGTAGATAATTTATGAGCAAGTGAATGAATAGTTTCAATTATTTTACCATGCCATTAAAAGTAAGACTGTGCGGTGGTCCCAGAATGCTAGAAATAAATCCCACCGCCTCTACCTACTAATTGGTTCAGTTCTCTGGCCTTCAGTTTCCTAATCTCTAAAGTAACTATTAGTAGCTACAGCGTGGGGCTGATAAAAGAATTAAATGTGTTAGGAGGCACAAATCCATTAGAAGCATGCTCATTACATATGATGATGGTGATAGTGATATTGATGATGCTGATCAACTAATTTCTCTAAATATTCAACTTTTATCCATTTTTCCCTTAAAAGAGCACTGATTACATATGGGGGGAATTTTTGAGGCCTATACAGGTCTAGACATAAAAGGCATTTATAAAAAATGGAGTTTCAATATTAAAGGAATATTTCATTTTTCATCAATGGCTCTAATGCACTTTTTTTTGTCTTCTTCTAACACCAAATGATTTCCAAATCAGTGGTGACCACACTGTTCATTCACCAGACAAGTAGGCAGTACAAGAAGCTCTCAGCAGTTCACATGTGGCCGAGAGTGGCGAACTGGAGCACTGGGTGAGAGACTCTCAAAACAAACAAACAAACAAAAAAAAACAAAACAAACAAAACAGAAACGTTTTTTTTTTTTTTTGCTTCTTGAGTTTTTTTTTTTTTTTTAATTTTTTTATTATCTATCTCCCCCAGTAATTCCTCTGCACTGCACTCCTTTCCACAGTGGAGTAGGTGCATGTGCGTGGTGGTGTTAACCGTCAGAAAATATGGCTTAGTCACACAGAATTTCATAGTAAGTGAAACAAATGAAGAAAGAAGCTCATGTCTGACTCTGAAAGCTAGCGTTTTCTGAAAACGAAACTATCTACCTTTGCAAATATGTCCAGTGCACATTTCTTTTTTAATGAGATAACATCTTTTCTCTTTCTAAATTTTCTTTCTTTCTTTTTGCTGGCTGCAATTAGTGTAGGTTATTTATACTGACATTTGAGAGACAAATGTTGTCAGCTTCCCTTGCTCTTTTTTTCCCCTCTGTGGATAACAGCCAAAATAATTTGGTTTCAATTCAATAGAGGCTCCTTTTTTTTTTTTTTTTTTTTTTTTTTTTTTTAAGCCATCTAAGCCTATGTTAGGATTTAAAAGACCTTCAGTAACTCCCCCACCTCCTTCCAAAGGAAAAAAAAAATCAATTTTCTGGGATTTCTATAGCTCTTTTTTGGTTTCCATAGCAGTCAAGGGCAAGCTAAGAAGAAGGAGAAAAAAAAAAAAAAAGATTTATTTCCAACTCCAGCGAAAGCTGAGTCCCAAGATAAAAGAAGAAGCCAAGCATAATGAGAAAAAGGGAAAGTAAAAGAAAGCAAACTCTGATAGGTCCATACTGAATATGACCTTTGTTCTGAAAATCCAAAGAGTAATAAATTATAAGAGAACATAGGACATCATCTGTGTCATTGAAGCTCTATCTACTGCTTGACTAGGGAGCTGAGTGACAATATACAGATGGAGGGCAATGAATTTCTGGAATTATGCGCCAACTCCCAGGATAGGGCTTGAAATGTGCACTTGCTGTTGGCACTAGAATTGGGGTTTTGTTTGCTCTAATGCCAGTACTGAATGCTCACACTCTGCTTTTGGTGCCAAAGTTAGATGCTCAGATTTGAAAGCTAAAATTTATCAAGTTTTAGCACTGTCTCTCAAAGGCAAATGATAATGGTATAAAAAGGTACTTTTTTTTTTTTACTTCAATTTAAAAGTAGAACTGTTGCATTAAAATAAATTCACTCTCCTCAAATACTTCAGATATGAAACATTTCCTTGTCAATGAGCTCATCTAAAAGATGCTGGAAAGCTTTTTCTCTCTACTTCTGTTTTCCACTGGATAGTATGGACTTGTGCCAATTTCTTCTGGCTTTTAGATTTAGATGATGTATCTTTTCTCAGTCCTAGACAGTAGTCATATCTCTTGATCTTAAGAACTGTTTAAACACAAATAAAAATTCTTCCAAATAAATGAAAACGACTATATTTAATGAAATAGTCCCCCGCCAATTAAAAAAAATGTGATTCTATTATAAGCCACGGCTCACTATTCCATTTCATCTTGGGGACACAAATCCTTCTTATTTTATAATACTGAACCTCTTACACATCCTTTTTCTCGATACATCATGCTCTTAATATGAAAGGCCATAGAAACTTCCAACATTCTCTGTAATAAGAAATGCTTATGAAGCGCTTCATATTGTGCTCCTGAAACCCTAAACTCTGTGTCAGCAGTTCTCATCCCTTTTTCTACCATAGAATTATCAAAGGAATAATATAAAACCTACCTTTTCCCTAGTCCCATCCCAGACCAATTAAATCAGAATCTCGACAAGTAGGGCTTAAACGTCAATGCTTTTTAAAGCTCCCCAGTTGAATCTAATATATAGTTAGAGTCGTGAACACTCTTTTATCTTAAGGAATATTCTGTGTCTTTATGAAAGCAAAGCAAGGATGTATTGAGGAAGTACAGCCAAGTTAAGAGTATTCTTAAATCCGTGATCCTACACTTGATCTTGGCCAAAAGGCCGAGAAGCGGTGTAATTAGTGACCCTAAAAGAAAAGAATATACAGCCCCTTTCTAGTTATTTGCCAATTTTTCAAGATGAGAATTAAGGATGCTATAGGAAAATCACCAGATTTTGTTGTAATTTTACTTTGCATTTCCTTTATGCATATTTTTCCCTTAGGAACATTATAAAGAACATTAAGAGGATGGGAGTTATTTGGGGGTGGAAAGGGAATGTGCAAGTGTGGATATTGTGCTATAAGCTCTGTTCACAGTGACTTTGCTACTCAGAAATGGACTGGAAAATACCTCCGCTCCCTGTTGTACCAACAAGGGCAAATGGGAGACAGCGCTCCCTTGAGGTTTGCTAGAGAAATATCCATAGGGGAAACAATAACAGGAGTGTGGCGCCCCATTGCCCTTTCTGAAACAGCACAGGGAGATCTTACAGCCATTTCTGACTGTGGGATCTTATAGCCTTCCCTTGAGCCGTGGGAGTGGGAAAATGCACAAGTAGTGAGTTGGGCTTCTTCTCTGATCATGCTACGGAACAGAGGGATAGGCCATAGTAGCAGCTTGGCTCTAAATCTATCCTGAGAGCCCAGCATTGGGAGTGGGGTATAATATTAATCCTTCCTTCGGATCACACTTATGTGATATGGCAAGCTAAATGGCAGCATTGACTATATCAGCATTCATGATGAAGAGATGCCCAAGCCTCATCTCTGGTGTTATAGGGCCTGGGATTTTTGAACCTTGGCCAAGATTGATTGCATTAAAACCAGAGGCATTGGCTATTTTGCCCCAGGGCTTTACTAGTGGCCAAATATTTCCCTGGGAGGCTGACCAGTAGAAGTTTAATCTTGAACAAGCTAACACTATCACTCAGTCTACTCCTCTCATTTAAAGGCCAGCATCATACCCATTGTGAAAGTAACCCATATCTGACATTGTTGGTGAAAACCATACATACCTGAGACTGATAAAACTGAGTAATTTTTATGAAAAGCCCATGGACATGAGTCATCAGGTCTATAAAGTATTACAAAGGTGTTCTTCTAGGCAAGTCAGTACCTACAGCCATGCTCCAAGTGTCCTGCCAATTCCAGGGATCCCAAATCATCTACAGGAAAGGGGACCCATTTTATATCACTTGCTCAGCCATAGATACTAGTTCAATACCTTCTACCTGGCAGACATTAAATTAAAATACATGGATTCAATGAAATAATGTTAGCCAATATCTTTTGAGCACTTCATATGAGTTGGAAACCATTCCAAGTGTTTCCATTTGATTCTTTATTCTTTACAACATCCCCATGAAAACGTTATGATGATTGTCCCATTTTTTAGAGGAGGGGATCGAAGCATGGGGGTTAAGTCATTAGCGAAAGATTATGAGACTAGTAAATGGTTGACTTTGATTTCAAATTATGCAGTTTGGATCCAAACTTCCCACCACTGCTTGTTCCACGCATGATTGGACTACATTCTGTGGACAATGAATTGTCAAGGATCATTAATAACAATGTATAAATTAGTTAGGATGTTATTGCAATAGTTGATGTGACCTTGATGATGATATGTCATTGGAATATGAAAATAAAAGTGGACGATTCAAGGGATATTTAGGGGGATTGAATTAGCAAAAGTTGGTGACTGAGTGATTGCAGTGGGTAAGCAATAAAGACTTATTAATGACTATTCTTGGTTTTCTATCTTGTGAAAGGAAATAAGCACTAGAGATCGGGAGGTGTGTCTGGAAGATCACTAATTTACCTTTGGACATGGTAAATGTGGCAAAAACTATTTCCATTGGAGTAATCAAATAGAGTATTTTATATATTATTCATATTTTCCTTGAAGGTCATGATAAAAGAAGTTGCTTTGACTGGAGTTTTGAACTGGGTATTCAGCAAATCTATGGGAGGCAAATAATTTACAGGAAAAGGAAAATTGAGAAAATCTGTTCAGGGAACATCCGATGTGACTTATCATTTAGAACCCAGGCAATGGAAGGGCAACCCACAGCTCATATTGAGAAGATGGTCTATCATAGTAGCAAAATGATGCTGAGAATTAGGGAATCTCATATGCAACTGAGATGGAAGAAATGCAAAATGTATTTTTTAAAGAATTTATTTATTCATGAGAGAGAGAGAGAGGCAGAGACACAGGCAGAGGGAGACACCTCAGGGAGCCCGAGGTGGGACTTGATCCCGGGACTCCAGGATCAAGCCCTGGGCTGAAGGCAGGCGCTAAACTGCTGAGCCACCCAGGCTGCCCTGTATTTTCGATAATACAGAGAAATGAAAGATTAAATAAGCAAAAAGTTTGATCATTGCTAAGATTGGGGCTAGACCTCAATACAGAATTCAAAGATACCAACATGATTTATAGTCTGGCTGTTTTAGGAAGCAGTATGGAAGTGATTGTGAATTTTGTAACCTAAGGGGTTGAGGAAGATTAATTTTGACTTGATTAGTAGGAACCATTTATTTTTACTTCTTTTATCAAGGAGAATCAACTGCTATTGACGATTAACTATGACAAGAAGCACAGGCAGCTAAACATATATCTATGGTCTGATCATTTTAATATATCTAAAACTAGGATTAGGAAAAGAAATAGTATAAGTTTTTGGAGGTAATGTGTTAGGCCTTTCCATGGGAGTTCAAGTATCAATTTCTCTTCACTCCTAACCAGAATTAGTAGGGTCACTGCAGATATCCTTGAATAAATTTTATAAACCTCATTCTGTTCTAGATATTTATCTAAATATCTGCCTACGTTAGCCTCAGAAAACACTCCCATGTGCCCTTGACTCATTAAATAGCTACCTGTTTATTCTTTGCCAAACATTTAATGTTTGGGTTTCATGTAACAGTAGGTCTCCCCAGATAACATTCTACTTGTGCATATTATAAACTGTTCATTAACACTAGTTACATAGTGTACGTTATTCACTACAGGAGGAAGATCTAGACAAATGGATATGGATGTGGTATAGACATAATCACGGGATGTCAACATAAACATTGTCTAATATTTGGTGTTTAAAAGACAGCGAATTGAGGATGTGAAAACCTATGTTCTAATGTCTAGAATAACGCTTAAGTGCCTTAGGAAAAACCACTGTCTCTTATTAATTTTTCTTCCTTCACAAACTCCATAAGATGCTCAACCATTCTTTACAATATGTACTCCCATATCTAAATTGTGCATCCTTCCCCAATGTCTTTATTCTATTTTTAATTATTTTTAAAGGTCAAGAGTTGAACAGTTGAACGAGATGATCTACAGAAATCTTTCTAGGTCTAATTAGTATTTATTATTTCATTGGGTTGGGGAATGATCAGATTAGCTGATTAGGTCAATTCAGCAACTATCCACTGAGGCCCCAAAATAGATGATTTTGTTGGTTATAAGAAATACTAAATAAAAAGGAGCATCTGAGTGGTTCCGTCAGTTAAGTGTCAGACTCTTGATTTTGGCTCAGGTCATAATCTCAGGATCCGGAGATCATTGGCTCTGTGCTTATCAGTGAGTTGTTTTTTTCCCTTTCCCTTTGATCCTCCTGCTGTCTGTCTGTCTCTCTCTCTCAAAATAAATAAATGAATATTTTAAGAAAAATACTTAAAAAAAGCCCAAAAAGTAGCTCCTGAATTTAATGGACTCTACCTCTTTATTCTAAAAGAATAGGACAAGAGAATGGAATCTTGAAAGACTTTGGCAAAGCAGAGTCCTGCCTTCAGTACTGTCAACTAGGAGTTATATTGCCTTTACTTACTTTTTTTGAATGTTAGTGTTCTAATTTGCAAAATGGAAATGGTAATGCCTAACTCAAGATGATTTTTCAAGTGCCCAACCCAGTAATTGGTAAGCAGAAAGTCAGTCCTATTGAATGTATTACAGATGTTGACCATATAGAATGAGTGGGGCAATATAGATACTCAACCAATACTTCAGAAACTGGGGGGGGGGGGCAGAGAAAACATTTATATCTGACTAGGATAAATATGAATCTGTCTTGAATTAGTCAGAGTTCAGCAGACAGGGCAGAGGGCTAAGACGCAGAAGGACTGAGAGAGGGCAGAGGATGATACCAGAAAAGGTGAATTTTTGGCATTGATCTGTTAAGTAAGAGACAGTGCAGATTTTTATGCAAGACAGTGATACAATATAAATGCATTTGAATTTATTTTCACAGTGGCACTGAGATCAGTTGGAAGTGTTGGAATAGAAGACAAGGGAAATAGTAATCTAGACGAGAAAGGATAATGGCCTTAACCATGGGGATAGCGTTAGGAGCAAATAAACGGTGACATAGGCACAGGGATTTGGAACACAGAATAAAGTTTTTGCTCCATCACATTTCCATCTTACAACCACACGGTCTGGTAGTCTAGTAACCCCTTCATAGTACTCCAGGGTCCCTTCACACTCTGTTCTTTTTTGCCTTGTACATCTTACTAAAGTCCAATCTGGATTCAACACAGCAATATTTTTCCCCCAGTCCTGTGCAGAGAGTGTAGAATAAAAAGGAACATCTGGGTTCAAGAGAACATTTTGGGTCAGAGCTAAACATTTACAATCCCGCATGTAGACTTGGTAGTTGATTAGAAGAGGGAAGACAGATCTATATTTCTTCCTCAGATCTATATTTCTTGCCAGGAATCACTATTGACCATCCCATAGATGTGCCGGACTCAATGTGACTTAAAGGAACTAATTATCTTTCCTCCCGAAACATAATTTTCCTTGTTTATCTCATGCGAATGATGTATCCATCCACCTAACCTAAATTGAAAGCAATGGGCCACCTTCAATGTGTAGCTTTCACATGCAATTTGATGTCACTTATTGAGATAGGGCCAGAGAACAGATAGGAAATGACGAAGGTTTACTATTGGGGAAAGTTTGAGAAAGAGGGAAAGAGGAGAATAATTTTGTAGCTGAGTATTTGACCTAAATCCTTCCCTAGCACTGTATCAATAGTATCTCTGATTAGTTTTCCCTCTTGGTAATTTCTCACCAAAAAGTTCCTTTCCATTGTCCTCAATCCCATTTTTTTTTCTTTTTCTTTTCTCAATCCCATTTAATGGTAGAAATTGCGCAGAGCATACGACATATTCTGGTTTGTTTATTTATATTGTTGTTTTGTATAATACTATGAGTTACCTGTATATTCCTATAGAGGGAATCGTGTCTATAGACCAAACAAAAAAATGAAGTTAATATAAATGTTTATGATTTTTGTCTAATTCAGTCATACTCCTTGATATTTGCTAATTTACCTTTAAGGAAGAATAGATTGGTATATTTCCCTCAGTTTTAGATTATCTTATATGCATGATTGGCTTTGACATGAGTCCAAACGGTAATTTATTTTCCTCATATTATTGGTTTGTAGTCAATTAAAATTGTCATTGTTTGAGCTATATCGGCACTGGGTAAACATTTTGGTGGTACTTTTTCTTATTCTGATTTTCTGATTTATTAATTCTATTAATGTTTATTGAACATATACCCTGTGCCATATTTAAAAATTTTCTTGTTTAAACTAGCTTGATCACACATAAATAGCCTAAAATAATACACTTTAAGATAATTTAAAAGGCTTTTAAAAATAAAAATAAATAAAAGGCTTTTCTAGGGCAGCCTGGCTGGCTCAGCAGTTTAGCATTGCCTTTGGCCCGAAGTGTCCTGGAGACCCAGGATCTAGTCCCACGTCGGGCTCCCTGCATGGAGCCTGCTTCTCCCTCTGCCTGTGTCTCTGCCTCTCTCTCTCTCTCTCATGAATAAATAAATAAAATCTTAAAAAAAAAAAGGCTTTGCTAACGGAAGGAAATAACAACAACAACTACACAGTGAGAGGCCTAATAATAGATTAGGCAATATAGATCCAGTATTAAAAGCCAAAATATACCGACCTAGGTCTTTTTTTCAATATATTTGCTTTCCCAATTAGCCAGTTTTATGAAGCTAATATGAAATCAAGTTGATTTAGTTATCTTTTCTCAGTATACGAATGGCAAGATATTTCCAGATCAAATCACATTCTTAGCAAGGATAGGCACCCTCAATAGATTCATTTATGGTTTTCTTGGTTCCCAGTAGAATGTATTTATAAACTGTAATTAGTTTAATATTTTTTAAAGCAGTTATAACAATAATGTAGTTGAGGACATTGAATTTTACCATATCCTACTTAATGCAGGATGATACTTATTGGCATTTTTTTTTTTATTTAAAATGACTTCTTTCTGATACATTGATCTTTGGTAATTAACTAATGTGCTGGCTTTTCATTTCCAAGTTCAACATATAAATTTATGTCTTGTATGTTGCACTAGCACAAAACATCTCTGGAGTTTCTCACTAAGCACTACTAAACATTCAATTTTATACTAACACTTTTCTTTTGAATCAATAGCATTGATAACTGAGACACATTTGTTTTAAGACAGAAAAAAATAAATGAGCAATTTGTAATCTAAGTTATACTGATGAAGAGAATAACAGACCTAAAATTTGAAGCAATTTCTCTAGTCCATTAATACTTTTCGTTCCTCTTTAAATATATTTTCTACCTATATACACTCTTTAAAGTCTCATAATATTTCATTGTGTGCTCACATATTCAAATAACTTCATTTGTGGTTAAATGCTTGATTACAATTTACAAACATTCTGCCTTTGAATATGTCTCTTAGATTTAAAATTCTTGTATGTGAAATCTTTACAATACTTGTGTATTTCCTAACCAAAAACCAAAACCAACCAAATGAACAAAAAACCCTACATAGATCTATGTAGAAGCTGTAGCTATAGGAAATATAAAATAATGACAACGGGAATAAGAATAACATAACTTTATTTTTTTATTTTTTTATTTTATTTTAATTTTGTAATTTAAGTATAGTTAACACACACTGTTATGTTAGTTTCAGATGTACAAAACAATGATTCAACAATTCTCATCACGTTGAGTGTACTCTCAATCCCCTTTATCAGTGCTTATCACGGTTAAGTTCTGTATGTTGGTAAATTGAACACCAATAAAAAATAAATTAAAAAAATAAATTTTAAAAAATAAAAATAAATAAAAAAGGGGATTGACAATAACATAACTTTCTAAACAGTTGTCTCTGTAAAGGCAAATTTTATTGAGACATAGAAATATGATGTTAGCATATTTAATCTGCTAATTGTGTCATCTTGAACCATGCCCAACTGTCGTGATAAAAGATCAAACCAGGTTTTATGCTTTTGCTCGGATCCAGTTATAAGGGACATTCCACCTAGAGCAGGGAGGCATTTAGGCCGTGTCTTATTTAAAATCTTGCCACTTGGCACCTAAGCCCTGAGGCGGAATTCCAATCAAATTGTAAGCAGGAATGATGCCAGCCTAACAGATGAGCAGAAGGCGCCAGAGCCAAGAGTCCATGTTCACATATCAAATGTGTTTACTTAGGGCAGGATTCCCAGTTATAAATCTTCAAACATGTTCAGAAAATTGTGCCAACATGAGGATGTCGCCCTGCCTTTAATCCACCTAGAGCAAGGATTAACCTTGAATTCAGTGTTAGAGATGCACCTTAGCCACAGAGGTCTGTTATCATTCAAAGCTGGAGAAAGAATCGGTAATTTGGGGTTTATACATTTAATTGTCCAATCCTTGCTCTGTTGTTTACCCAGTGGTTTGTGGTAGTCACAACAATTTAAAAACCATTAATCCAAAATTTTATATTGATTGCATTCATTCATGCTAAATTATTGGGTTTTTGTTTTTTAAACGATTGTTTATTGATGACAATTTAGTCGAACATTATAGGGTGGATTTTTAAAGGTGGTGATTACTGATTTCCTCAATACTCCAACAATATTTACCAAAAGCTGTAAATAAGAATATAAATAATAGCATACATTGGAACCTTACAAGATTGTAAAAATGAGTATGTTATTGGGTCATTCCAACCACTGGTGATTTTGGTGAAAAAGTGTGAAAAAATAAGTTGCAGATGTTTTGTTGAGAGACTCATTATTATGATTCTTGAAAGATTTGAGGTTACTTTTTTAAAAATTTGCAGCTAGGAAATGTTTCAGAGAAAACTATTATTGTGTTTACTAAAATGGACTAATATGTATCCCTCATTGAAATTTAATGGATATATCATAAAACCTGCTGAAGCTGAGTCTGGTTCACAAAAGTAGTTAAAATAGATGCTGGTATTCTTGTCACATAGTTTAGTAAATGACAGAGGTACAAACTCCAGGGAATGTTAAGCATTTAAAGGCCACAGGTCTTTTTTTTTTTTTTTTTTTACTTTCTTTGTATATTTTTGTATTGGAGTTCAATTTGCCAACATATAGTATAACCCCCAGGGCTCATCCCATCAAGTGCCCCCCTCAGTGCCCGTCCCCAGTCACCCCTACCCCCACCCACCTCCCCTTCCACTTCCCCTTGTTCCTTTCCCAGGGTTAGGAGTCTCTCCTGGTTTGTCTTCCTCTCTCACTTTTCCCCACTCAGTTCCCCCCTCCCCCTTACAGTCCCTCTCACTATTTCTTATATTCCATATATGAGTGAAACCATATGATAATTGTCTTTCTCTGACTGACTTGTTTCACTCAGCCTCATACCCTCCAGTTCCATCCACGTCGAGGCAAATGGTGGGTATTTGTCGTTTCTAATGGCTGAGGAATATTCCGTTGTATCCATAAACCACATCTTTATCCATTCATCTTTCAATGGACACTGAGGCTCCTTCCACAGTTTGGCTATTGTGGACATTGCTGCTGTGAACATCAGGGTGCAGGTGTCCCGGCGTTTCACTGCATCTTTGGGGTAAATCCCCAGCAGTGCAATTGCTGGGTCATAGGGCAGATCTATTTTTAACTGTTTGAGGAGCCTCCACACAGTTTTCCAGAGTGGCTGCGCCAGTTCACATTCCCACCAACAGTGCAGGAGGGTTCCCCTTTCTCCACATCCTCTCCAACCTTTGTTGGAGACAAATTAACAAGACAGGAATTCTTGTTAATTTTCCCCATTCTCACTGGGGTGAGGTGGTATCTTATTGTGGTTTTGATTTGTGTTTCCCTGATGGCCAGTGATGTGGAGCATTTTCTCATGTGCTTGTTGAAGGCCACAGTTTTCAAAGCCAATGTGTACTAAGGAATACTGAGAGGAAGATCATTCTTTTAGCTATTTCCAGTGTGAGAACAACATGAGCTCTCAAAAGATACAAATGCTAGGAAAATAAAGCTTCCAAAGGCTCTAGAATTCCATATAAATCCAATTCCTAACCTCTAGTTTGTATGACAAGATTGTCTTGGCATAAGATACAATTCTTAAGAAATCCTTTATGATTTTATTAAATAAGTCAAGCAAGCATATAGAACTATTAGGCAGTACAAATGTACACTAAAATAATTGCTAACAAATCACTCCAAATCTAATATCAGGCTTAAAAATACAAATATTTTATTTATATTTTATTTGTATATATGTTTATGCATTTGTATATATGAGATCTGCTTTTTTCACTTAAGTATATATTGTGATCATCTTGTAATAAAAAATGCATCTATTGCATCCATTTCAAATTAACACTATCATTCTAGGACATTAAAGTGTTTGCATAAACAATTGCACCTTAACCAACAACAATAACAACAGTAACAACCCTGTGTAAATTCCATAGTATATAGCTTGGGGCACAGCTGAATGTTGTCTCACACGTTGTAACCCTGTAAGTGCTATTACCTGGCCAAACGTCACACATTCTTCCAGTCATTTTCTAATGCCTTCCGGAAAGTTCATTCTAGTAAAAACTCCTACCAACCATGTAGGAGGATGAGTTCTCTTAGTAAACAAAAAATGCTGGCTATAATTAGAACTTCTTCATCATTTACCATTTGATAAGAGATAACTCAAAAGTCATTTGAAATATTTTTTTTCTTCTGGTTTTAAATGAATTTGAATTACTTGGCCTGTATTTCATGGAACAAATTTATATTATGTGAATTCTATATTTGGGTGTAAGCTCCAATGGTAACAGTTTATTTTGTTTTGTTCGATTTTTACCCCAGTACCTAGAACGATTTCGTGACGTAGGAGGAGGCCCTTATCTTCAAGTGTTTTATGTAAAACTACAATTTGGGGGATTGCTATTTCTTCTTCTTTGTACATTTTTCTTTCTGGGTATTTAATATACGCCTATGTTGATTTGTGTGGTTGGTTTTTGGCTTTTTTTTTTTAACTGTAAGTTTGTTAACCCATTGTCTGTCATAAAAATCCAGCACTATTCTTTATCAATCACCTGAAATGTGTGTATAGCATTTTTCCTGCTCCTTCCTTTCCTTTCTAATTTTTGTTTTTTAACTGCATACTGTTAAATAACTTAATCATATGGATTATTCCTACCATTGGACTCATGCTTAAAAATCTATAGTTTTCCTTAAGGTTATCACATTTTCTTTGGCTTATCAACCAGTCATCTTTTCATATGAATATACATATTTAATTCCTTCTGGAATTTTGTTTTTCTTAGAGGAGTTTAGGTAAATGGTTGCATTTTTTTTCTTAATTTCTAACTTGTCTTAACACTATGAATTAGCACATTTTTTTCTGAAATTGAGTTAACAATTTATTATATAATGTTGCATATCTAAGTGTGTTTGGATCCATTTCTCCAGCTCTTGCTCTGTTCTGTTGACATGGCCAGTATGTTTTTAATTCAACTGATAATATATTGCAGTACCTGATAAAGAAAAATTCTGTTTATCTCGATTTTAATCACATGATATCTAAATTATTAAAATGTATAATAAACATTCATTATAAATGAATTACACACTTTATTTATCATTAAATATGCCATCCTAACCACCATTTCTTCCATATGCATTAGAGATTTATTTTGGAAGGAGCACTTTTAATCCCTTACTCATTTTTTAAACAAACTGTAATGCTTTGGTTAGAAACTGAATATGTTGATATTCCTTTTTTTTTAAAGGTTTTATTCAAAAAATAAATATTTTATTCATGTATTCATGAGAGACACAGAGAGTGAGTCAGAGACACAGGCAGAGGGAGAAGCAGGCTCCCTGCAGGGAGCCCGATGAGGGACTCGATCCTAGGACCCTGGGATCACGACCTGAGCCAAAGGCAGGTACTCGACCACTGAGCCACCCAGGCGTCCCTGTGTTGATGTTCCTATTTTAAATCCATGTAGGACACATTTTTGCAAATAAAGTGTATTTGCATTAACTCCATATTGTTGAGCTAGTGAACCTGGAGCGTTACTCAAGTTTTACTATTTGGATGGAGATAGATCCAGGATGCTGTGAGGCCACTATTGCTCTTGTGCTTTCTTCAGTTTCCTGTGTGCAAACTACATTATAATTAAAGACACATTAGCAGTACATCATATATAATTATTAGGCTTACTGCACATCCACATATATTTAGGTAAAATTTCAGATGCATGAACATTTAGTTTTAGTTTAGTTTAGTTTAGTTTTTTTTTTCAGATGCATGAACATTTAGCTACAAATATTTAAAAATATTTCCCCTTAAGATATTGTTTTCCAATTAAGAAAATGTATCACAAGTAGATTTTTTTTTCCACACAGTGAAAGTAATCCTTACCATAGTTAATGAGATATATGCACTTCCCAAAGCCTTCTATATCAGTCCCAGACTAAGGAATCTTACAAAATAATGTCATGTCAAACCAAACAAGTGTAAGACTTGTATGGCCAACCCATATTTTTTCAAGGAAGGGTATTATAAGTGAAAGAGAAAATAACCTCCCATTCATATAGGCTGTGTTGAATCCCTACTTGAAATGCCGCTTGTTGTTGTGTGCGACGTTTCAAAGGAGATATGTAAGGTTTGGAAAAGCGCAGACAACAAAAATGAAATGATCAAGGGCATATTGTTGCTTTCACAGAGAATGCCAGTGAAGCTTCCAGCGTGTTGTGGGGGAGAGACAGGCTGCACTCCCTCATTTGTGACAGAGGACGGTTTCATTTGTATGAGCCTGGAGTATATAAGACATAGACATTGATAAGGAATTACATGGGAAGGACATTTATTCAGGAAAAAGGGCAAGGAATTGGGGAAATCTGGGAGAGCTTTTAGATCATGATGGAAGTCTGACCTCTTACAGAAGGGAGGAGAGGAAGGAAGTGCCACATGGTTGTAAAAAAATTCTAGCAAGGCTATCAGGCAGTCCTTGAGTCACCATTGCCACTTAGAGTAGCCCCCCCCACCACCAGGAAATGGCCCATCTTAGTACACCTGCCATACACCTGCCATGCTCAGTCATTGTCTAGGAGCAGCTGTGGGAAGCTTAGCTTCCATGTCCATGGATTCTGCATCTCATAGGGCAGCGACTGAGGCCACTAGACAATTATGTTGAAGGTGTGATGTGTTTCATCAGGGCAACCAAATCATCTGACTTTCTAGTTTGTCGTTCCAGCCAGGATGCCACCACTAAGTCTCTTCTGTTCCAACTTTCTGATTCTTTACTAAAGGATATATTAAGAAGTTCAGGAGCCAAGTGAGAGAATGGATATGTGATCTTATATGACTAAAGTGTATCCACGGGGCGAATAAGTACAATATATAGTTCGGATTAATTTGACATAGATGTGTAAAAGAATTCCAACTAGGAGGATCCCCTCCATATAAATCAGCTAATGTGAAATTTATTTAATTAATTTATTTTTTAAAAAATTTTAATGAGAAATTTAAATGTAAAAGCTCTTTATATAATTGGATAGCAAAGTATCACCAATCATTTATAGGTTAAGTTTTAAAATGCTTATTTTTAATGTGTTATTTGTAATTTTTATTCTTTATTAAGGATCTCAAAAACGCTTCGGGAAATTCTGTGTCCATTGTAGATGATCCGTTTTAAGCTCTGATAACAATAATGTAGTTGCACTTAAAAGAAAAAAAAAAGAATAAGAACTCAACTTTATAGCTGATGGAAGCAGAAAATGAAAAGTGCTTCTGAAAAAGAATGAATTTTTTTTTAAAGCAAATTGACCGAGAAACCTAAAGAACTAGGGAGTTCTAATCATGGTGGGCAAGGGACTCTTTAAGCTTCCAGTATAGGAAAGCCTGTCTAGTTCTGTCCCCATTCTTCAGCCCTGTGGGAGAAAGGATGAAAGGATGCAGGAGCTCTTGGGGCACAGCTGATCCAGAGTGCCAGAAAAGACAAATTATAGCTTTGAAGAGCTGGGAAATAGTCACAGAAATGAATCACCCTTGCTAACGTGGTAATGGCTGATTGCTGCGGGATAAGCAATTCTAGAGAGACTTTGTTGCCAATAGCCTGAAGGGTGAGGACAAAGCTCCAGGAAGAATGTCTGACTGACAGCCTGGATTTCAGGTGAGTCAGAAGAGAGCGTTCTAATAAAAGACTGCACAATTAGGATGGCCAGTTAAATAGGATTTAAAACTAATATGCTGCATATGTATTGGTATTTCCTTATTAAGCTTGTTCTAGAGGGAGTTATTGTCGTTGTTTTTTATTGAGTTCCCTTAATACGTTAATATATTTTAATTAAAATAGAATAAATGGTGTATAACACTCTTTTAATAACTTAAAATCTGACAAGGTCAGTTATCTGTCTTACCAAAAAGCAATCGCTGAATAACAAACAGGTGTTTGCACACTGGGATCTTGAGCATATATATTTGGGTGCTTGGAAGGGGACTGCCAAGAGTGAAAGAGGAAAATCAAACCTAAATTGCTGAATGGAGAAGCAACGCAGAAACTCTTACTAACATAGCTGAACGTATTCCACTGGAGACATACGAGGACAGGATAAATCATATTATTTTTGTTTATGTGCATATGATCTTCCTTCAATGATTAAGGTAGAAAAAAAATAATCAAAGTGAAAAATAACCTCATAAAGTGGTAAATTTAGGTAGAAAAAAAAAAAAGCCATGAATGCTTTCATAAGAAGATTCCTTCTTATCAGGTGGTAATAAATGGAGTTCTGTTACCATTATCCAGCTTGCTAATTCCAGCTAGTGTTATAAGAAGACGCACTGCAAGAAAAATGTCTGACCACGAGGCCCCTGGGTGGCCCCTGGGTGGCTCAGTCTACCTTTGGCTCAGTTCTTTACCTGGAGTCCTGGGATCAAGTGCCACCTCGGGATCCCCACAGGGAGCCTGCTTCTCCCTCTGCCTGTGTCTCCTCCTCTCTCTGTGTCTCATGAATAAATAAATAAATTCTTTAAAAAGTCTAAGTAATGCAAAAGTATGAGTTGCATCTATAGAATCAATATAAGAAACAAGGGCAGCCCAGGTGGCTCAGCAGTTTAGCGCCACCTTCAGCCTGGGGTGTGACCCCGGGGTCCCGGGATTGAATCCCAGGTCGGGCTCCCTGCATGGAGCCTGCTTTTCTCTCTGCCTGTGTCTCTGCCTCCCTCTCTCTCTCTCTCTCTCTCTCTCTCTCTCCCTCTCTCTCTCTCTCTCATGAATAAATAAATAAAATCTTTAAAGAAATATATAAGGAACAAAAGGGTCCTATTTGTATATAAAAACTGTGATACTCAACAAGATAAGTACATGCAGCTACTCACTTGAATGAATGATTACTACAGATTCCTATTGTGTATTTCTGGTAACTGAATGCACCGGGATGCTGTAGAAAGAGCATGGGTGTTGAAATAACACCGATGTAGAGTGAAGTCCTCTATTGACCATATATTTTTAATCTAGATCTTTTCTAAGGTTTCCGTTTGTTTGTTGTTTATATTTTATTTATTTATATGTTGAGACAGAGAGCGTGAGCGGGGGCAGGAGAGAGAGAGCAGTAGGCTCTCCACTGAGCAGGGAACCCAATTCAGGGCTCAATTCCAGGATCTTGAGATCATCAGTTGAGCCAAAAGCAGACACTTAATCGACTGAGCCACCCAGATGCCCCCCAAATTACCATTTTTCTATCTAAGTTTCTACATGCCCATCTATGCTCTGGGAATAATTATACTATTATTGTAAAAATCGAGTTGAAATTCAGGCCAATTTTTGAAAATACGGAATCATGTATTAAGTACTTGGCATCTTTTCCCCTCGATATGGTTTACGTGCTCCTCTGTAAGCTCTATTAGAATTATTCAACGTTAGCGGCAGAGCTTCAGCTTTCTGAGAGCAGTAAGGAATTCTGATTTCTTCCCCTATCACTGCCAGTTTAGCTTCTTTAGGAGAGTTTGCTTTACTAGACTTGCTCTATTCATATTTTCTCATGCTGCATAATAAATTGAAATGCCATAGCAAAATAACACCAAATAAATAAATAAATAAATAAATAAATATTCTAGCTCACTAACAGCCACCTCCTGGCAGTATAACCAAATGGCAGGCCGTGGTCCCTGAGTCCTACATTTTCACAATGGACTTTGATATCATGACCATAATATGTTGACATTACTAAATCTTATCTTTCAGAAGCCAATGCTGTATTTTTATGTTATCAATTGGTCAAAAATAATGGTTTGAGCCATTTCATAGTGATATCATCCAGACAACATAGATCTCATAAAGCTTGCAATATTGACAAAAAAAAATAAAATAAAATAAAAAAAGATACAAAGCAATAATTAGATGTGCTAAAAAAGCCAAACCTTTTGGTCTCTGCTTCCATCCTTCAGGCACTTCAAATAGAAATTATATTTCCCAAAAGCCAGATGTCAAATTAGTGATACAGCTATACGAAGAGCTCAGAAACATTAGTAGATGAAGGATCAGTCTTTGAATATCTTTAACCCTTAAATAAACAACAGACTGCTGTTGATGTTGCAAATACTGAAGATAAAATATCTGCTAGGAGAGCATTTTGTACACTTTTACAAATTCACTTGGTAAATCTATATCGGATATGGCCAGTGTGCAAAGCACTAGGCCTCAGTACATGGTGCGTCAGTGAACAACACAGACAAGACCTCTGTGCTCATGGAGTTTATGTTCTAGCAGCAGGAGACAAAAAGGCACAAATACAATCACACAGACACTAATATAAAGATTTCACATGTTGCAGGGCAGGTATATCAGAAAATAAAAAGGTGGTTAGGGTAGAGTTTGCATTGAGAGTTGCAATCTATAAATACAATGGTTAGGGGGAGTCTCATTAAGTTGACATTTGAGCAAAGATAGTATAATCCTGAGAGAAATGATCCTGAAGACTCTCCTTTGTTACTTTGCCTAAATGAAAAGATTTAGCAGTCCTTTGAGATAGTCTAATTCTTTTTCCTGTTCTTTTATTCTCTTTTATTATAAAGATGCTAAAATTTTGCAAAGAAAGAGTACCTCTGAGCCCAATAGTACTCTGAATGGTTCAGGTAGGTTGTTTAGTTTTTAAAACTATTCATTCTTCCCCTTCTTTTCCTTTTTTTTTTCTTTTTTTCCAAATTCTAAGCTATATCCTTATATATTATTCTTCTGTCAGAGTTTTGAAACGTCTGTCTCCAGAGGGCCCATAAATAATCATATAGATTCTTAAGGTAATCTCCTTATATAGCTAAACCCACGGAAGTCATGAAATTTGATAATGCCAACTCATCAATGCACAAAGAATACCCATGACATGAAAGCAGCATATGACACTTGATCCATGATTGGGTCTGTATATATCAGCCAGCTGGGGATGGATTTTTTTCAGATTTACTTACTTATTTGAGAGAGAGAGAGAGAGAGAGAGAGAGAGAGAGAGAGAGAAAGTGTGTACATATGCTCACAAGTGTGGTGGGGAGGGGCAGAGGGAAAGAGATGGAATCTTTTAAGCAGATTCCATGCTGAACGTGGAGCCCTACGCGAGGCTCATGAGGGGATCCCGAGATCATGACCTGAGCCGAAATCAAGAGTCAGATGCTTCACTGGAAGCCGCCCAGGCTCCCCAAAGTGGGGATGATAATTTGACAAAATACAAGTAACTTTATCAAGTGATATTATGGGTAATGATTTCGTTGGCCTTGATGACCAGAAAGTAAAATATATTTCAGATGGGAAAATTGAATGTTTTCTTCTGTTTTTATAATTTACTATCAATAATATTGTTGGGGATAAAGATCTCTGGGGCTTTGATTTCCATGGACCAAATTAAATGAAACATATCAGAAAATTTATGTCCTGATTCACTGATTCTTATCTTTTGTTTGTTTGTTTGTATGTTTGTTGGCATTTCACTGTGTATACTAATAGAAGACTCAACATTAGAAACCATCACTGACCAAAAAGAACCTTAGTGGGTCCTTGTCTTACTCTCTGAAAATCACTTCTCTAACTATAACAACTTTACTTAAGAGCTCAATCTTCCTTTGGAGCCAGACCATTTCAACTCCCCAGCTGCGTGGTCTATATTGCGAGGATATGTCAGGCTTGACCTTGGCCAACTGTGGCACTTTCCTTAAAACTATGGAAACTATTGTTCCTGGTGTTGGTCTAAAAATGTGAGTTTTTCCATACCATAATTTCAAGGCTTATTATATCGGCTCTAGCTCATATCTTCGTAAAGGATCAGAGATTGAGTTGAAAATATGCCCTACTATTTGTTCTATGCTAATAGTCATCTAAAATGATTTCTTCCTAGCTTTGAGAAAATGGGTTCTGACATATCTTTTGAAAATTGGACATCTGCAATGGAGTGTTACATATAAAAGAATAACATCCATTAAATTTATAGATGAGCAGCAAAAACATTGTATCTTGTAATCTTTGTGTATTCTCGACGCTTGATATACTGATATTACATCCTTTTCATGTCTTTACTTATTATGAATACATAGCCCAAGAACTTCTCTTCAGTAATCTGCTGTTTTATCTTTTATCTGTGCATTTGAACTCCAATGCCTGCCGGATCAAACGCTTTCTTTCATCAATAAGATGAAAAGATTTTCCATGTATTATTCTCAATTTAAAAAAAAAAATAAGCCAGTATATTCTGAAGATTAAAGGCGGGAAACGGCCGAGATTCCAGTGTATTCAATGAGTTTTGCATATTTATCAGGGATGTATAGTGCATATGAGCTTGAATCACATTACACTAAAATTTTTCAAGACCTTTTGTCTTGAGAAATACAGAATAGGATGTAGGGAAAAAAAATTTAAAAATAAATAAATAAATAAACGTATCCCCAGAATAAGTAGTGCTGATTGGTGCAGACATCTAAAAGTTTAGTGATATTATGGGAGTAAAAGAAAAGAAATTCAAGGTGACCTTTAGAATTTTCTTTTGCAGAAAAAGAAAAAAATAAAAGAAGAATTTACTTTTGCTCTTTATGACACTGCCAAACCCTTATTTCCATCCTATTATGTGTGACATGAATTATGAAATCATAGTCTATGAAAATAGACTATAGGTACTATTCATTTCTGATAATTATGGAAGAAGACTTCAATTGCCTCCATTTTGACCTCAAACTTTCAAGTTGGGTTGTTCTTTCCCGCTTGTCTCTTGGCTAAGGTAGGAGACCTTAAGGGCAAAGCATCCCCTGAAGGAACCCCAAACCACCTCCTCCAGCAGTAAGGGCCACCCTGAGCCAGCAAGGCCCTCCGCCCATGGCTGAATCCAAGACCAGGATGGATTTGACCTTCACTGCCCATCCCCCTGTTTGCCCAACTCTCAGTTTCCTTACATAAACCTGGAAAGTGTTTTCAACACATTGGAGACCCCCTTTGAGACGCTAGTCTGTTGTCTTCCCATGTTGGCCTCATTGAAATAAATTCCTTTCTTGTTTCACCACCACTCATTTTCTCTGCCTTTGGACTTTGTCAGAGGTGAGTGGCTGAACCTGGTTGGTTTGGGACTCTGGAGCTACATGCTCTTAGGCCCCTGGGTGCTGGCTATAATTACGTGTTGTCTAATTTCAGTGAACATCACTGTCCTTTAAAATGCTAGTCCAAAGGCCAAAACCGAATCTAACGTTAGTAGAGATCAAATATCTTCTGGAAAATAGTTCATCTAATTTAAGGAAAAAAATATATACAATTTGTGGACACTATATCAGAAAAAGTAAAAGCTTTAGGGTGTAAGTGAGTTGTTCTGTTTTTGTTTTTTGAGGACCAAGGGCCAGGAAGAATGTTTTTCATTCTTTCTTCCAGAGGAAAGAGGGTCTGAAAAAGTAAGTCAGATTTAATTTTTCCTATAAATAGTCTTTTAGTCTTATTAAAGAAGAAAACCGCAGACCAAAAATAGTGTCACTCAAGCCACGTTCTAAAACCTGAGACTTGTTATCTAATCTACTTGCAGTTTCAGCCTCCTCTGCAAATGTCCTAACTGGTCAGTCAGGAATTTTCTGGTCAGCACCAATAAGTTTATGTGTCACACGTCCCCCAAAGGAAGATGAGGTCATCTGCATGATGGGACCCAAGGCTCCTCCCTCTAACGGAAGGCATTCCTGCCTGAACAATCCCTTTCTTTTGTTAATAACTTTCTTGACCCACCCCCCCCCATAGAAATCTCCCATTTTATTTATTTTTATTTTATTTAAATTCAGTGAATTAACATATAATGCATTATTAATTTCAGAGGTAGAGGTCAGTGATTCATCAGTCTTATATAACACCCAGTGCTCATTACATCACATGTCCTCCTTAACGTCTATCATTGAGTTACCCTATTCCCCACCCCACTCCAGGGACCCTCAGTTTGTTCCTATGATTAAGAGTCTCTTATGGTTTGTCTCCTTCACTGATTTTGACTTGTTTTATTTTTTTTCCTCTCTTCCCCTACGATCAGCTGTTCTCTTAAATTTTGTGAGTGAGATTATATGATAATTGTCTTTTTCTGATTGACTTATTCTGCTTAGCGTAATATCCTCTAGTTTCATCCACATGATTACAAATGGCAAGATTTCTTTTTTTTCTTTTTCTTTTTCTTTTTCTTTTTTTTTTTTTTTTTTTATGGCTGAGTAGTATTCAATTGTATCATACCACATCTTCTTTACCATTCATCTGCCCATGGACATCTGGGCCCTTTCCATACTTAAGCTGTTGCTGACAGTTTATACAGCTTCTCAGAGCTTCCTTCTATTTGCTAGATGGTATACTGGCCAATTTGTGAATTGTTTAATAAAGCCAATGTATTAAGTTTATTACAATTTATTCAGTTCAATGTTGTTTTTCAACCATATGGAGGCTAGCAATGTCTCATCTTTTCCACCCAGGTTGCACTCCCTTAGCTTCCATTGTGAATTCTTACTTTTTAAAAACTGTTTTGTCAGTATGATACAAATTCCCTCATTTCTCTCAGTCTATTCCAGTCACCTGTTCAAAGCTTCTCTCCTGGGCTCATTTGACGTCAGGGTTTTCTGTTCTTTTAACAGCAGCAAATGATCCCCCACCCCTACCCCCTGCCGCCGGACACATGGCAAGCAGTGTCACTGCCAACAGCCAGCATAAACTGATGAGGAAAGGGAAAAATGTCGTGTTTTATTGCTCATAGACACTAAGATCTCATTCATCTTTCATTAATTAGTCTGATGATTTTATTCTGATGTCTTCCTGCCGACCTCCTACATTTTACAATGTATTTTTTCCTAAATTGTAATTGTCTATGAGGCAAAGATTGCCTACATGTTTGTCTTTGAACATTGCAATTAAGCAATTAATAGATGTCTGGGGTTGTTAATGAGTGTGTTGCTCCATACTATGTGATCTCACTTCATATCTAAGCATGTGTGAGAGAGAAGATAGATCAAGAGGAAGGATTATATAACGTGCTCATAGTCACACATTTTATCAAAAGATCAACACTGAATGAGAAGGGACCCTTCTTCTGTCATTTGCCAGCAGTGTGTTTTGTTCAGGAAAACAATTGGTAATGCATAAGCCTATTCATTATACCCCACATTATTTTGGATATTATGTCTAATTTTCTTCCTTAAAAAGCTCCCCTAATACAGGTCTTGTAAGCAGTGTGCCTCCAGCTTTCTCATTTCTAAGAGGGGAGTTTATTAAAAGTTAATGTAATCACTTTTTAAAATATTATTTCATAATATAAAGTAATATGTGAATGAAAACCACTGTTAATATATTTTTGCAAGTCTGCTTTAATGTTTTCCTACATATTTTAATTGCTTAGTTATGTACTTTAATTCTCATATGTTTGCTGAACAAATGTTTACCGATATTCTACAATGTTCCAGAGACTCTTCTGGTATTGAGAATATAGTAGTGGACAACAAATATAAGAAATAATCCTGTTTATTTTATCGTAAGACTCAGAAAAAAAATTAAATAAGTTGAAGCATGCATCTATCAAATAATGATAAGAGAAATAATAAGGAAGTGGCTCTGAGGTTTAGGGAGTGATGAGATAGCATTTTCAATTTTTAATAAGATCAGAAAAGTTCTTATGGGGAAAATGGCCAGAAAATAAAGGTCTGAATTAAGGGCGATAACTATGTGAATGTCTGAGATAAATTATACCAGGCAAATGAAACAGCAAATGCAAATATCCTGAGGCAATATGGTACTTGGCACCCCCAAAGAAACATAAGAAGGCCACTTTTGCTAAAGGGGAGAGTAATGGAGCATGGAAGGTTGGAAGGTGTAATGGGAGAATCATGTAGGGGCTCTGTGGGATTTGGGCCATGACTCTGTGATAGGATGGGAAACCCTGGAACAAGGTTCACCCCACCTTTGTAAGATAAAGTAAAAGAGGAACAGAAGGAATTGAGAAGACCAGGTAGGAAAATGTCGCCCATCAGCCAGGTCCTGTTCCCAGGCCTGTGTCCTTGAGTTTGGCCAAGAGAGAATTCAGAGCCAAATTCTTCAGCAAGCAAGGGTTTAACAGCAGTTTAAGATAAAGTACACTCTCGGGATGGTTGAGTGGGCAGGCCCGGAATGGCAGGTGCACCAAAAGGTCAGGGTTGTCATTTATTTTTATGTTTGGAGAAGTTATGGTTGGTGTCTCACTGAGGTTGCAGCCAGTCATCTCAAAGACTCCTCCTACCAGATATGAGGGGAGTTTTGGCGGGACCCTCTATGGTCCTCCTCAGAACTGTCATGGCAGCCGTCCTCTGCATTGGAGGAGGAGAGTTAAAATCACAATGTAAAGGTATTATAGTGAAGCTCTAGGTTATTGCAAGACAGTGGTCATAGGGAGGGAAGCATGATATCCCCTGGGGTCCTCCCAGCTGTTTGGAGCGTGGCTTCTGCCCTTTCATCATTTGGAAAATACCCATTCCCTGATAATATGTAGCCAACTGCCAACTCTATCAGGATGATGACATCAATCATATGGCAGTTGTGAGAATGGAACATTTTCAATGTGTTTCTAAGATGGAGAGCACAATATGTACCGCTGGATTTAACATTGATGAGAGGACCCTGGAATGTCTACAAGGCTTTAAGTCTGAAAAGATGGAAGATTGGATTTGTCTTTCACTGAGATGTAGGAGAAGCTACTTGTGAGTATGGCGATGGTGATACGTGTGTGTTGGGGGAAGGAAGATTGGTAGAGTTTCTTTTACTGACAAATTTATTGGGGCACCTGGGTGGCTTAGTCCATTAAGCATAATGTGACTCTTGATTTTAGCTCAGGAGGTGAGATCTAGTCCTGCATGGGGCTAGGTGCTAGACCTGGAGCCTGCTTAAGATTCTCTCTCGCCCTCTCCTTCTTCCCCTCCCCACCCTGTGCCCATTCTCACTCTCACTCTCTCTCTCTAAAAAAAAGATACATTTATTATAATTATTAGATCAAATCAAATTCTATAATCTAGACTGCTGTCTTCCATCACCCCATTAATACTTATTTGTCAGCTTTTTGTGATTCTGCTTTTGTCATCTCTCTGGAATTCATGTCTCCTTCCTTGTCTCATTGACTAGCATACTCTTAAGTCCTTGGCTGAGTTATTAAAACAGTCTCTGAATCCCCTCTCTGCTGCTCATCATTATTCTATCCAAGGCCTCTCAAGGACTGGAGTCAGATTAATACTCTTGAAATGCGGTAGCAATTATGTCACTATCCATCCCCTAAATGTTCAAAGGCTACCCTTCTCTCTCCACCCATTTCCTATCCTGGTGTTTAAGATATTCCAAAATCTGACTGCAAACTTTCATCTTTTAAATTTATTAACGTATTGTAAATTTATTTGACATCTTTGCTCGTAATAAGTTATAATTCTGCAAATTACATCATTCGTTATGACAGGAATGACTGACATACCCTTCAACCTACATTCATTTGACCAACCCCTTTTCACTAAGATATAATTCTGATTCTCTCTCACTAAAGACATTCTTGATGCCCACCAGCAATGGGGAATGATTGATCTGTACTCAAACTCTAATTTTTAAGTTTATTTTTCAAAGTAAATTTATGTCTAATTATAAGTTTTATAAATCTAATTTATAAGTTTAGATTGTGTCCTTTTTTGCAAAGTGATTCTTCCAGAGAAGATCTTACATGTCTAGAAAAGACAACTCTTCCAGGTAGAGATGGACCCTTTAAGAGTGAATGTATACAAATTGCTGCCTGACACTATAGTGTAATGGCCCTTAGGGCTGGTGCAATAATACCAGTGAACTGATGACATTCTTAAAATATGGAATGCATTTGTCTTTTAATCTTGCTTATCTCCTTCAAATTGAAGAAATAAAATTGCTCCATAATATCGACAAGAAAAGGATTACCTTTAAAAATAGGCAAGATATTGGGCATCTGGGTGACTCAGTTGATTAAGCATCCAGCTTGTGATTTTGGCTTAGGTCATGATCTCAGGGTCCTGAGATCGAGCCACATAGGGTTCTTAGCTCAGTGGAGAGTCTGCTTGATATTCTCTCCCTCTGGCCCTCCCACCATTCACCGCGTACTCTCTCTCCCAAATAAATACATAAAACTTAATAAAAATCCAGGGAGGATATTTTACTCCCAAGACAGATGCTCAACCACTGAGCCACCCAAGCATCCCCTCAAGGTTTACTCTATATCAGCATTTTTTCCTATAAATTATTCTCAGAATTTTTAAAACAATATTTGTTTAATTCAGGAACAGTTTTGTTCCTTTTAATGTTCTCTTTATATTTTGGCCGCATATATACAGTTTGATCAAACAGAAACTTTCAGAAGAAAGTTTTAAAATGCAGGTATTGGAACCACCTAAAATTCAATGTGACTTCAAAAGAAATAGCTTAATAATGATCTGTTATTTGTGTGCCTTTGTTCATTCACTGTGTTCCTGCATCCGCTGTTTCTCTGATATGCGTTGTTCAGGGCCCAGTGCATTTGCCAATCTTCACTATAGCCCTAAGGAATGTTTTTTTGGCTATTAGCTCCTTTTTGGGGGATGGAGTAGTGGTTATTTAAGCAATATATGGTTACATGTATATACATGATGTAGAGGTTAGAAGTAAATGCTAATATTATTAATTTTTTATAACTCTAAAATTTGTTTAATATGACCTATTTTTACTAAAAATATAAATACACCGTGCATATTCATAGCTTTCTGGATTTTTAGTTTAAAAAGCAACTGTCACTACATATCTGCACAAATAATATCATTCATACATGTAATTAAGTGTCCACAGGACACAATATGTCCATATGGGTCAGGATATTTTACCTCATTCATTGTCCCAGATACACAGAGAGCAATAGTTAACTCGAGCACACAATTTATTTTAAAACAACAGCATACTTTTATGTTCAATTGCAAAACCAAATAATGCAAATGTGGTTTTTACTGCATAATGTGTGTGTTTATTTGCATCCTGAAATGATTTGATCATTCAGATTTTCTTTCTTTGATCTTGTATCTTTGTTCTAGCACATTTATTTGCAACTTAAGATAAATTTCGATTTGGAAAGTTAAGCGTGGTGTCCAAGAGTAAATTGAAAGACTATTGGAGATTGTTTAATTTATAAATGACAAATGTGACTCTTTATAAAATGGTAACTCAAGCCTTCAGAGTAGTTGATCGCTTAGACTAGGGATTCTCAAATCTGTTTCCAGATTAGAATCACTTGGGAGCACTTTATAAAAAGAAAGATACTCAAGGGTACCTGTGCAGCTCAGTAGGTTGGGCTTTCAACTCTTGGTTTCTGCTGGAGTCCTGACCTCAGAGTTGTGAGATCAAGCCTTGCATCTGGCCACCTGCTCAGCAGGAATCTGCTTGAAATTCTCTCCCTCTCCATCTGCCCCTCCTCCTGCTTGCACATGCCCGCAAGCTCTCTCTCTTTCAAATAAATAAAATAAATCTTAAAAAAATAGATACCCTATATCATAGGTTCATGAAGTAATTGGACTTGAAGAGATTGCATAAGTTGCATAAGTTGCCCCTCTTAAAATATCCCAATGCCCCTATAAAAATATCCCAAATGGGTCTAATGTGTAAAGATGAGAACCAATGAGATAGATGAGATTATGCATGATAATTGGAGCTACAACTCAGAGTGTGATCCCTTAAGAAGAGCATCTAGAGTAGAAAGGGAAGAGGATCTTAGGAATGTGCCTAGTACTTAAAGTTGGATGGAGATGAATGAGCAGTTCTAAGGCCAAAGAAGAGATTTCTACGAGGTAGGAGGAAATCCTTGAGAACAGCCTTTAGGAACCAAGAAGAGAGTATTTCCCATGTCCAGTTGTTAAATACTGCCAGGGACTCCATTAACATGAGAGCTAACATGGAACCAGTAGATGGCCTGGGATAATTGTATTGTTGGAAGCAAAATCCAGATTGCAAAGGACATAAACAGCGATAAAGAGCGAATGTGGACAATGGAGAAGGTCAACTGTAAAGACCAGGAAGGAGACAAACTGTAGGCAGCTGAAGAAGTAGAATTGTCTTAAGAAAGATGATTTCTCTCTTTAAGGTAGAAAAGACAAGGCACGCCTGGGTGGCGCTGTAGGTTAAGGATCCAACTCTTGGTTTCAGCTCAGGTCCTGATCTCATGGGTCCTGAGATCAAGTCCTGGTTGAGACTCTGTGAGGAGCAGAGTGCACTCCGCTTGCCTTTCAACTTTTCCCTCTGCTCCTCCTCCCAATGTGTGCCCTCACTCTGTCTGTCTGTCTCTCTCTCTCTGAAATAAAGTTTTACAACAAAGAAAAGACAAGTGTGTTTAAAGGTTGAACTCAGTGATCTAACAGATACAGGAGAGGGAAGGCAAACACAATTGTGCAACAGTTTTTAAGAAAGCAGAGGCGCAGGGACCCTGGGCGGCTCAGTGGTTGAGCATCTGCCTTGGGCTCAAGTCATGACCCCAGGGTCCTGGGATCCAGTCCCACATCGGGGAACCTGCATGGAGCCTGCTTCTCCCTCTGCCTGTGTCTCTGCCTCTCTCTGTGTGTCTCTCATGAATAAATTAATAAAATCTTAAACAAAAAAAAAAAAAAAAGAAAAGAAAGCAGAGGGCCATGTTGTTGTGGTGGATAAAGGTGAGGGAATAAAAATAGTTATTTTGCTCTGATCATTATTTATTGCCATTTTAGTGTTCCATTCATTGAACATCTAAGATATGACAGATTGTAGCTAAACCAGGGGACAAATAAAAAGAAAAATGAAATGTTGTCATGTGCCAGTCCTCAAGCGGGATCATATACAGATCCCTGAACAAATTACTGTGATATAATAGAGGCTATAAAAAACCTCAAAGGACAAAAGGACTCAATTCTAGGAGGTGCCCAGAATGGCCACACAGAAGAGTCTTAAAGACTGAATTAATGGAGAAAGAAATAGAATAAAAACATTCATCAGAGAGAACAAATATATGACCAACAATTTTTTAATGTCTGGTCACTGCCAACAGGGAACTAGGAACTTCATAAAACTAACAAGCACTCAGTTCCTTGAACGCCATGAGGTGTGGGGATTATTATTCCCAAGTTACAGATAAAGGAAGCTTGGGCTCATAGAAGATAATAATTAAAGGACATAGTTTTGAAAGGTAAATGTTGATTCTCACACAAATATAAAAATAATTGCCAAGTGAAGATTCACTGTGCTCTCTTAATGAGGAATCTGGTAAGATATTACAACTGGTTCAAAAAGAAATCAATTTTTTAACACATATACATAGATAAAGAATACTGAAATAAATGTCTTCATAGATGCTAAATTGCCTTTGTTTGTTTTGTTTTTGCAAAATCGCCTTTTTTGGTGGAAGATTGATTGTCCCTCCGCCAAGTAGAATTTGTACACGTCTGGACTTTGAATGGCATAGACTGCCTACCCCGTGCCAGGCAGAATCAGATCACTGGCCAACAGTGCTGGGCAACGCTTACTTTTGCATTGGAGAACTCCAGTGATATTTCAGTTTATTTAGAAGCTCACATTTTTTTTCCCCTGCAAGGGAATTGTTGAGGCTTCAGAGAAGATTTGAACATGTCATCTAAAATTTTAAAATCTACGGATTCATACTTGGATTTGAACTGATCCACTCATTGCATTGCAGGGTGGGGGACTGGATTTCTTTTTGGAAATGAATGATATGCATGTGGAGAGTAACTAGTTGGTTTTAAATGTGCAGTCTTTTTGCCGGAGAACTTTCGGCAGCACAAAGCAATAGGCCACAATCAGAGGAGATGATGCCACCTTATTTTATTTGCATGTTATGCCAATGGCACTCATTGACTTACTTTCTTTGAATTTAGCTATATAAGCACTTCCACAAAACTTTCTATTATAAATGTGAATTAAGATATTGAGCACCAGGACTGTAGATACTGTGAAAGAAAAATGAATTTTTCATTTTTTCTGTGTTACACATATTTCCTAGAGTCCTCAGTACTTGCAAATAATTACAACAAAAGGTATTTAGAATAGCAGTTGCAAACTATAGGTCTTGGAGGAAAAAAAAATAATGCATGAAATGCAAAAGAATTGTTAGTCTATTGCCATGATATCTACTGGATTTTTTTTGGGGGGGTAGAAAAAGAAAAAGGATTCCTCTCTGGATGCAATGCATACCAAAAAGCCAAAGGGTGAGAAGGTGGTCAGTTAGGTACGATATATAATATATAATATATATATATATGTATATTATATATCTTCCTATCTGTGTACAGTACTGAATTTCAAGCATATAAAACAAACAAAACCCTATTCCTGGAAAAGTAGCCCATGCACTGTTTAATGCCAAGTGCATTCTTGTGGAACAGAATGGAATTGTTGGCTTTTAAAAATGTATAATATTGTTTCTTAAGGCAAATACTGTGCCATTCATGTGAATTATAAATGAAGGACCAAAGTTAAGGACTAAAGAAAAAAAATAAATCCGGAAATTGCACTCACAAAGAGTACCTTTTCACATCATTTTAGGGTTACAGACCAGGGGCCCAATATTAGTATAATATACTACAGGCTGTGGAGCCTAGTTATATCCCATTGCACAAACACAGGATTTAAGATATGTCATCTTAGTGATTGTAGCCCGTCTTAAAATATGTTAATATTTCCCATGCTTGGGTTGTTTCAAGTTCTTGATCCTTTTCATTCACCACATGAATTACTTTTAAGTACTTATTCACATCTGAGACTGAACATATGACAAAGATCATCTGTGTTGTATCATTTCAGCCCACTTTTCTTTTTGACCTATTCCATCAATCACATATTCTTTGTTGTACCAAAGGCTGTTCTTTCTCAATTTTTATATTAATTAAAATAAGAGCGTACTTTTAATGTTTTGACATACGATGTTACAAAAGGAATCAAAGTCATGGGCAAATGTCTTACAAATTGTCTCGATCATTCTGTTTACTTTAGATAGTTAGCAAAACATAGTTCTTTATGAAGATTATAAATTCAAAGGGTCACTATAAAAACCGAAACAGAACAGTTAGAATGACCGTCATGCCACTTTTTCTCAATTCATCGTGTTCTTTGAAGACTTATTTTTTGCCTCTGTCTCAGTTTGGAATCTCTAATTAATAGCTTAGCTGTAATTTTACAAGGGAGTCTTGTTGAAAATAGTTGAAATTTGCTGAGCATGTTTGTGCAGGGCAATGCTTAGCACTCTATAGAAGCAATTCCATTTACTCTTGACCATGATACTATGACAAAGTGTTAACCTGTGTTCTGAGGAGAAAGAAACTGAAGCTTCAAGACTTTGGGGACTTTCCCAAAGTCATACAATTTTGAAGTCACATTGCTGAGGCTCTTGTCCTACCTGCTGGAACAACACAGACTGGACTTTTACATATAATAAGTTATACAACATTATGTGAGCTATTTACATCTATTTTCTAGGGAACTTTAATTTCGATTTTCTATTGTGGGTAGGAATAGTTATAACAGCGATTAATATGAAAAATTGGTCTTTTGAATTGTATTTGTTTAATCCAGTCTCTTCATATGGACTTAACTGAAATCATTGGGGTTTCTATTCAGTGGTGCAAGATACACCATCATTAGGAAGATAAAATTTACCCTCCAACCATTTTTTTTTCCTGCATAAAATGCCGTTCAGCCATGGATGCTGCTTCTCAGTTACAGCCTGTTATCATGGAGACTTCCTCATAAGTCACAGCATCTCTGTACTGGGGAGGGGGGGAACTTTGGAATATATATCAGGTGAGTCTTGAAAGGTAATTGTATGAAAAAATAGACATGGGGCTCTTGGGTGGCTCAGTGGCTGAGCATCTGTCTTTAGCTCAGGTCGTGATCCTGGAGTCCTGGGATGGAGTCCTGCATCAGGCTCCCTGCAGGGAACCTGCTTCTCCCTCTGCCTATGTTTCTGGCTCTGTGTGTCTCTCATGAATAAATAACTAAAATATTTTTAGAAAATAAACTTTGGATAAATTTGTGAAAACGGATTTATTTTAGCCATGTTGGGGAGATGGGAAGATGTTCAGGAATGAGTGTTGCATTCTCTGAGTGCAACCATCTTCCTTCTTTTCTATGCTTTTTCTAGATGCATAGGAAACAATAGCTATGATTCGATGATGTCTAAAAGATAGAAATCAAAAAAAGAAGTACATAAAGGAAAAGAAAAGAGAGAGAAAGAAAAGGAAGGAGGAATGGAAGAAAGGAACAACATAGTTTTAAGAGAGGAATGAACTTTGAAAAGTAAACCTTAAAATTCATAGAAATACCATAAGAGAGAAGAGTAAAGGGAGGGTTCTACTTTTCATTATAGCAATCAAGGCCTTTTACTTTAATAAATACAGTGACATTTCCATCTGAAGGGACATTTTCCTGCACCCAGAATATCCGCTTGGCTTTTCTTCTCATTTATCCCAAGCTACAATGGAGTGGTTAAGCTAAAGGCGGGTTACAACTGAGGACAAAGACCCTGAATCTCCAATCAACTTGTCCCTGATGTCTGACAAGCTAATTCCATCCAGGATTCCAAGGGAAGCAGACAATGGTGAAGGACCAAAGAGATTTTGAGTCTGGAGAAGAGGAAGTTTAGGGAATTGTGTTTGAAAAGGCTCTTCATAATTCCAGGCAAAATTCCCTCCTTCTCCGGTCCCGAGTAGGAGAAGCCTCCACGTGAAATCTTGCTGTTACACTAGAATGTGATTCTAAACATAAGTAACTCCTGCCCATTTGGTAAGGCTGCTAAGCTATAGAACCTGGAGAATATGTTTAGCACGTCTGGGGTGAAAGACAGCCCAGGAGGGAGAGGGTGGTGATGGGAAAAGAAAAAAACAAGCAAACAAACAAAAAGCAAAGAAACCAACCCAGCCTAGATGTCCATGAAATCTATACCGAGCATCAGGGAGATTCCACAGGTACGTGGAAACCCCTTGTGGCTCCACATGGCCCCAAACAGCTCCATGAGCCCAGTCAAGGCCCAAGGACATTCCCCTGCCCTGCTTTGTGACACATTGGCCACGGGTGCTGTCTGCAGCAGAGATGGCCTAGGGGGACAGGAAAGCCAGCCTCAGAGGACAGAGGACGAGAGGTGAGTGATGCCTTCAGTTAGAGACCCTAGAGAGATGGGACAGGCGCACCTGCCCTTTCGCTGGCCAGCACTCACCTTAGGGAGAGAATGACCCCAGGGAGGAGGATCCCAGAGAGAAACTTTGGGAGAGGAAGTGAGATAAAGATACTTGAAACTGGAAGACTATTGACCTGACTGAAACTGTCTCAACCCGAGAGTGGCTAGGATATTGTAAAACAGCAACAGGAAGTTTTCCTCAAGCAGACAGAAGCAGAGCTTCACAAAGAGGATTAGATCCCATTAAGGAAATAGAGTTTTAGTTGTTTTGTTTTGTTTTGTTTTTAGAATATTTTATTTTATTTTATTTTTTACATAAATTTATTTTTTATTTTTTTTAATTTTTATTTATTTATGATAGTCACAGAGAGAGAGAGAGAGAGAGAGAGAGGCAGAGACACAGGCAGAGGGAGAAGCAGGCTCCATGCACCGGGAGCCCGACGTGGGATTCGATCCCGGGTCTCCAGGATCACACCCTGGGCCAAAGGCAGGCGCTAAACCACTGCACCACCCAGGGATCCCTATAAATTTATTTTTTATTGGAGTTTTAGGTTTCACGCTTTCGGTTTCCGACCATGCACATCATCTCCATCTCTGTTACATTTATGCACAATCACTTCTTTTGGGCTCACTTTAGGGACAGCCTACATGGTGCTTTTCATGTGAGAATGCAGAAATGATCATATTCTTTGACTTCCACTGAGAGGAAACCAAGGTCTGTTTAAGTTAAAGCACCTATAGGTAAAAAAAAAAAAAAAGAAAGAAGAAAGAAAGAAAGAAAGAAAGAAAGAAAGAAAGAAAGAAAGAAAGAAGAAGAAGAAGAAGAAGAAGAAGAAGAAGAAGAAGAAAGAAAGAAAGAAAGAGAAAGAAAGAAAGAAAGAAAGAAAGAAAGAAAGAAAGAAAGAAAGGAAAGAAAGAAAGAAAGGAAGGAAGGAAGGAAGGAAGGAAGGAAGGAAGGAAGGAAGGAAGGAAAGAAGAAAGAAAGAAAGAAAGAAAGAAAGAAAGAAAGAAAGAAAGAAAGAAAGAGAAGAAAGAAAGAGAAGAAAGAAAGAGAAGAAAGAAAGAAAGAAAAAGAGAAAGAAGAAAGAAAGAAAGAAAGAAAGAAAGAAAGAAAGAAAGAAAGAAAGAAAGAAAGAAAGAAAGAAAGAAAGAAAGAAAAGGACTAAAGAATTTTAAAGTCGGCCTGGGTCAGGATTTTAGTTTATGACTCCTCTCCCTATATCGTTCTCCATCGACACCCACTACCAATAACCACATTCAGATCTTTATGTGAGGCCAAACTAACAACGTACCATGAAATAACAACAACAAAAAGGGGCACTATTGATATGACACAAATTCACAATAACACAGAGAGGTACTGTCTCCCTGGTATCTTCATGTATTTAATGCAAAGAACTACTAGTAAGTGGCTTTGGAATTAGAGAGACTATAACAGTCATACTTATATATATCGAGTCATGTTTGTCATGTCTTTATCAAGGTTATTTAAAATGTAGGATTAAGATGGAGAATGAGGTAAGGGATTAGAACATCACACCAGAAGTGAGAGAGAGTTATATACATTGACTGTATCCACAGTAATTAGTTCTCTGCCTTTGTTCCTATAAAATGTTTTTTGTTTGTTCCCAGCGTCATATGGACCTTCTATACCATGAAGGTGGATGTGCCATTTTGTGGACTATTTTTGAGAAAGTCCACTGTATAGATTTGGGTGGAAGATCTGAAAGATGCTAAGGAGTCATCTAAACCTCAAATATTAACCCCATTCTTCTTTGGGGGCTATATCATAGTTCATCTTTAACATCAAGGTATTTTACCTCTAGGCTGGCCAAATCCCCCAAAAATGCAATTATGTCTAAAGCAGTGTATTGACTTTTATTTATTCATGGGCAAACCCCAAAATAGAAGAAAATATAACACGATCTAGAAGTAGTGAATACGGAGAAGCTTACAGAAGAGTGAGCATCCATCCCGAGTCTGGGAGCGTGGGTGGTGTTGGATGCAGCAAACACGGGTTTGAAATTGAATCAACAAAGAACAGAGAAAAGAAAACGCACAAGGTGTATTAAGAAGAGTCATACTTTGGTTTTAGCTTGACTATGGATCCCCAAAGTCAAATAGTAGAACATTTGTAAAACATGGAGGGCTTCAAAATCCAGGTTTAGACATGTGCACTTCTTGTGGTGAGAGAGAGAGAGAGAGAGAGAGAGAGAGAGAGAGAGAGAGATTGGAGCATCTCTAGCAGAGGCATGACTGAACAAGAACTATGTACCTAATACAGGATGAAGTAGACAAGACAGCTAGAAATCAGAGGAACAGAGCAGGATGGGGGGAGAGGAAGTGACAAAACTGACCTGGGAAGTTTTTGTGAGATGAGCAAGTAGAGAGGTATTTAGGACGGGAGGTGCTATTCCAACCAAAGTGGCTTAAAGACCACAGAGAGATTCCCAAGGGCCCCTCGGCAGCGTGTGGGGAGGAAGCTGAGGAAATAGGCAGAAAGTCTGCAGAAAGGCACTGCAGGTGCATTTTCTTGCTTTACACTCTCGCCTGGGATCCTTGGATGATGCTCTTTTTTATTCAGACTTGTATGAAGAAGTGCCAGTGATTTTTGTGGGGACCATGAAAATAAACTTCCAAACTTCCATTTCGGTTGAATAAACAAGAAAGGATAAAAATAATACAGATAAAGACCCTGCAACTTGCCCTCTGTTGTGTTTGGTAAGCTTGGATTTTCCATCTTCTCTCTGAAAGTCTGACCAGCATTTCCCAGACATCGATTACTATGCCACCAGGTACTGAACGGTGTCACAAAATAAAATGCGTCCAACAGAACAATGACTACAGCAATGATAACACCTACATGGTCAATAAAGGTGTGATAATTGTGAGTTAAAAAAAAAAAAATTCCATCAACTACTTTGCATTTTACGGTCTGAGCAGAGAACATACCGGGTAGCATTTGCCAAAATTATTTGACCATAAACATAATCTTGTTTTATTTTTAAGTAGAACATTTCATGGGGCTACAAATTCTCAGAACATTTTTTGAAATACTACATTGGATACTTGCTGGCATTCCCATCATCCTTATACAGAAAAGATATTTTTATTAGTGAGTAACTAGATGATGATCAATTATAAAATTCAGAATATGTCAACAAGATCACCCAACTATATAATATATACTATATAATACATAATATATAGTATATAATCTTTTATAATATTTTATTGTAAATAAAATGTTATTGTCGTCTAAAAATATCATTTTGATGTGTGCATAAGAAAGAACTTAATTTGTTGGCCTTGTCATTTGAGGCCCATGCCTATCTCAATCAATTACATTCTCTTGGGGAACCCCTGGTGGCTCAGCGGTTTAGTGCCTGCCTTCACCCAGGGCATGATCCTGGAGTCCCGGGATCAAGTCCCACATCGGGCTTCCGGCATGGAGCCTGCTTCTCTCTGCCTATGTCTCTACCTCTCTCTGTATTGTCTCTCATAAATAAATAAATAACATGTTTAAAAAAAAAATTACATTCTCTTGAGGACTATTTATACAACACAATGAAGATCATTTTGCACTCACAGATATTTGTACTAGTGAAGTATAATATTTAACATTTAACTGTTGAATGTAACCTCTTAAATTGTTCTTTTGTAAAAGCCAAAACTTAGAAATCATGCCTTTTTAAGATAGAGGGACAATAACAAGATTTATCCTCTAAGATAAACTTTTAAATTGAGGTGTCTTCATTTTGGAATAATCTCAATTGTACTTCCAAATCAAGGAATATGAAATTGCATTTAAATAAATGCTTCTTTACACAGCCGTCAGCAAGTACTTATGCTTCACTTAGAATTTATTCTGCTCTGACATTTACTGAAATTTAAAGATGTTCCTGGACATTTATTGTATGATTACATGCCTCTCAGAAAAAGATAATGAAAGAAAAAAAAAGAAAGAGAAAAAGATAATGAAATTCTAAAAGTGAAAATAAAAGTTTAATTGATTTAAGATGGTATATCTCTGACAAAAATAGTGAGTTGATAATTTATTGTTTTCTACCATTAATAGAAAATTAATTTTGCTGTTTAAGCACTGTTTTCATTCTTTGTTATTAAATGTGTGGCTGCATGCTGATGTCTACCATAAAGTATGTTTTTTCTCTATAAAAACTCTCTACCCTTCAGAAAAGAAAAATGTTTACCAAATCTTTAATAGGAAAAAGAAATCAGTACAGAAAACATCCAGCAATAGAAGCATAGAATAGCATAAACTGATAAATGTTCTTTTCAGGCAGAGAACAAGCACATAATCAAAATAAAATGCTAAAAAAATTTAAAAGTAAAAAATAAGGAATATGATCAATGTCTTCTGTTTCAATGTCTTCTCTGTCTTTCTTTCTCTACTCTTCTCTCTCTCTCTTCCCCGCCCCCTGCCTCTATTTGCTATCATATTACTTTTCTGTCACCAACTTTCTCTTCTCTCATCTGCAAGGTCAAAATAGGTATACATCTCCAAGTTAAATGTAGGGCTCTAATTAGTGCCTTTTCTCATTACAAAGCCAAGGAATTTCCAAATAATTCAAATTTAATAAACTTGACAGCTTCTACTCAGAGCAAGAACTGCTTCAAATTAGCACCATGTTTTTCATTAAATTCAAGTAATTATGTGCATTCCACAAAATAAAATGTGTTTTTTTTTCAATGAAATAACACTAGCCATCATTAGAATAATCCGAGTACTGTGATTTTGTGATACTTATTTACAACCACGATGTCATAATCACAAATTTCTACTTTCAGCTGTTTCTTAACATCATTATTTTCTAGCTTTTTAAAAGATCCTTTGCATGAATTCATCTCACTGATGCTGTTTGCGTAAATCCACAGATTCCCAATTAAATAAAAATCAAATAATATTGGAGCTAAAAGAATAAATAATTTTCACAAAGAAAAAGGGCCATCATAATATATTGAAGATGTATTACAACTTGAAAATGTCTAACTCAACCACCCTGTTTTATTAGAAACAAAACCGAATTCCTTGCGGGTTTATGTGTCTTCTCAAATTTCACACTGCTGGTTGGAAGAAGAGTCAGCATTGATTGACTTCCATTCTAAAGTTTTTTTTAATCGTGTCATGCTTGTCTGCGTGTTATTTATTCATTCAGCAAATATTTATTAAGACTCCAATATATGTCAGTCAATATTCTTAGCTCTGGGAATAGTCTTTACCAAAAATCAAAGAAACAAAAGAAAACAAACAAAAGCCCCCCAAACTTCTGCATTGAAGATTACATTCTTATCAGGAGTGGAGATAGTAAACAGGCCAAAAAATAAGAGAATGTTGAGAGGCCTAAGTCCTGAGCCTACAAGGACAGGCTTGCAAGATGGAGCTGTGACAACAGGGGAATCTCGGTGAGGAAATGATAGTTGCTCAAAGATTTATTTATTTATTTGAGGGAGAGGGAGAGAGAAGGTGTGCATACACATGCGTGGGCAGGTGCATGAGCAGGTGAGGGGCAGAGGGAGAGAAGCAGACGCCTACAGGAGCCCCGGCCTGGGGCTCGATCTCACAACACTGGGGTCATGACCCAAGCAGAAATCAAGAGTCGTGTCCTTAACTCAAGGAGCCAGCCAGACACCCTGATAGTTGCTTTAGAAGTGAAGCATGACTTTAAATTCAATTGAATTTAAATAATTAATAAAGTGTATGAGGCAAAGCTTTCTATATCCAAAAACAACAAAAAAGTGAAGTATGAAAAGGTGTTGGATCTGGGATGTGAGGGTTACAAACACAGGGAATCTCATGCAGAATCTGCAAGGCGGGGCAGGTGTGTTATTCTGGAGAAATAAGATATGGCCTAGTGGGGCATGGCGTAGAGTATGCTAGAAGGAGATAGAGCTCGGGAGTGAAGACAGCACAATCCGTGACAGCAAGAGAGGTGAGCACCTGCTGGGTGCTTGGCTTGAGACCCTGGGTTCCCGGTAGTGTTTAATAGAGAGTTGGGTGTGGAGAGGTATGCAAGTAACAAAACAAAACAAAACAAAACAAAACAACAACAACAACAAAAAAAAAAAAAACAGTAAAGCAGAAATCAAGATTCAAGACTTTTACATTTTAGGTTTTTTCCTGAACATATTAAAATCATTGTATATATGCATACTGATATGTTTTGTTTTTATCAAATAAGCACACATTGCATCCACTTACAAATTGGCTGTTTTCATAGTTACACATTCTCCTGTTTCATGTTAGTTTGTGAAGGGAATAGGCATTACTCATGAAGAAGACCCTGTGAAATACTTTTTCAATAAGCTTCTCAACATTTTTCTGCACATCTGTCGAGAAATCATTAGATTTTAACGATCATTTATAAAGTTTATGGACTGCTTAGTGCTACTAAATATTAGTTTGCAGAATTTGACTTGATATATCGAGAAAGATGTGTGATAATAAAAAAAAATATCAGTTTGGAGGAGGCTCTCATTATGTGGCTCCCTAAATTTGTAGAAGCACCATTGGCACAGGATTTCTTAATATGACCATGAACCCTAAATGTTTTTGCTCTGAGTCCCCCCACCCCAAATAAAGCAGACGAATAAAATCTGGATAACGAACTAGTAGTTGTGACGGTCAGTGAGGCATAGAAACACAAGGACAGCATGTGCCCGAAGAGTTTAAGGATGAAAGGACAGGGAATTTATGTTGAATAAACTACGTGGGAAAAGGTCAAGGGTTTTTGACCTGGTTTGTTTTTAGAAAAGAAGGCACCTAAACACAAATAACAAAAAGGGAGAAAAGTGAAACTTCCACTATTTATAATATATTTCACAAGGCATTAATGTGTTTCCTCATTCAATTCATTTTGCACAGTGTTAGGAGACAGCATCACAGTTCACATCCAGGTTCCTTTGGCTTCTGTGCCCATGTGCCTTTTACTATGTCACACGAGAGGACACAGACTTGAAGACAAAACAAGCAAAGACAACTAGAGAGAATGAACATATTTATGTGGAAAAAGAGGAGGTAGATAGAAATAATAGAATTCAACGCAATGAAAGACAATTTTTCTTTTTTTTTTTTTTTTAATTTTTTTCCTGAAACTGAAAGTAAAGACACCAAGGCTATGGGACTAATGATTTGCCCAAATGGCCGTAGTTATATAAGGATGCAAGCTAAATTCATAGCTGAGGTTAAACACTGAATGCATGTTTCAAACCTGTTGCTACCTCACTATGGTTTCTCAAAGTTTGTGAGGAAACTTCAGTGTAAGTTAAGTAAAATTACTCTCAAGAAGTGACAGGAGACATTTCTGCTGTGCTTAACTCGGCTGCATGTCACACATGTGGTGATAGATTAACATATATATATATATATATATATATATATACACACACACATATATATATGTTTATATATAAATATTAAATATATATAAATATATAAATACATATTTATATATTAATATATGTAAATATATATAAAAACATATGTGATGATAAATTAACCTTTATATATATAAACATATATATTTTTTTCTATCACTTGGGCAGCAGTATTATTCTTTTCAGTTATTGTCCCATTGGAAAAAAAAAGAAAACCTTTCTAGGAATCATAGTCACAATTAAATCGTCAAGTCAGACCTGTGTTCTGATTCTGTGCAATTTTTTCCTTAAGATTTTTGCTGTTGTCACAATTGTTGGTTGTATCAGTACGGCAATTTAATTTGTGGCACTTTTGCAGGTTTTCCTCCGTTTGGCATCACACCATATGAACTAGGGCATGAATATGTCTTACCTATTTTAGAAAATTGTTATTCCGACCTAGCCCGGTGAAAGGTGGAGAGACAGTTTGAAGGGAAAGAGGGCGCCCATCTGTTTGCCTAAGGCAAGATCCCATGTTCTCTTTTCTCTTTCTTCTCTCTTTTAATATTTCAACCAGACAGTTCCCTTTACAAATTATATGAGCTAGAACATCATCAAGCAAGCCAACCTATTATAATATGTACCCTAAGAGGTGTGGCCCTGAGCAGTTGCTGTGTGTGTGTGTGTGTGTGTGTGTGTGTGCACGTGTCTTTAATTTGCTTATAAATACCCCTTATGCTGTGGCATTTCACTTAGCATTTTATTTTTTTTTCACTTAGCATTTTAGATGAGAGCCAACCCTCTATCTATATCATAAACTAAATCAGCCCCTAATGTACTGATCCTATGTGTGATTGCAACAACTTCATGCGATTTACAGGGTTTTTGTGATCTCTGCGATCATTGACTTTTATGTACAACAAAATGCTACATCATGGAGAGAAAGGTATATAATTATCTATTTTTGGCTACATTTGTCCATGGATTTTTATGGTTGAGGTACAACAGCTCTCTCACTAATCAAGGGATAGAGATTTGGCACATCCTATACTTGGACCTTTATTTTTTTCTTGACCTTTATGATTTAGAAAAAAAAAAACAATAAAAAATATGACTTTATTGGCAACTTCGCTGCTGCTTTTAACGCTTGTTTATTTAAGTATTTGCTTTCATCATACCTTAGTTATTCCTGAGTTTTTTGAAGCTTATTAAATGAGTGCAACCACGTCCCCTTCCTATTTTCATTTCCATACGTGAAAAAATACTTTCAAAATAGAACAGAAAACCTCTTTTGACTCCCCAGCCATACAAATTTAACAGATTTAAACTCTAAACAGTTTGCTGTGAAAGGTTGTTTGAAAAGCATTCCACAAAAGCAGTGGTCTTCAAAGACGCAAATAAACAACTCCAGGCATTTGTGATGTATACTGCTTTGAAAGAAAAAAAAAAGCACTTTTTCATCTTAATGTTCATTTTTCAACTAAAAAAAAAAAGCTCAATTTAGCTAAAGGGCCATAAAAATAAGTGTTTTTACTTCCAAATTAAATAGATCTGATTTCACTGATGTTTATAGACATAAAACTGTGAATGTTTAATGTCAACCTGAACTGATCATTGTGTAAAAATAAAGACCAGAGAGTGTTGGATTGTGTCCATGGAGAGTGTCACGGGGAGGAGTACTGAGTAGGAGGGAGACTTCTTTAATAATGATCACACTCTCGGTTATGGCTTGGGGTATCTGTTGCTTAATGAGAAAGTAAGGAAATATCAGGAGAAAGGAAATGTTATTTAGTTCCTCTTTGGCTTGCATTGCACAAATAATTTTTACCCTGGATCGATCCGTAGGCAACGCACGTGCAGAAGTACAACGCAAGCCATTCACTGTACTCTCTGAAGACACGACTCCTTTCTTATCTTTAACGTGTGTGAATTAGATAATGCCCTCTCTGGTGCGGTTCTAAGTTTAATCTATATGGCCGTTCAGGGCTTTGTTTTCTCTGATGTGAGAGGACATTGGCAAAAATTATATTGTGTGCTGGATGTCTCCTTGATAAATTATCTGACACAAGGTACTATCAAATCTTCCTTGAACTACTCAATAGACTAACAGATCTCCCTACACCTTCACTGTCCCCTGAGATCTGTTCTCAACACAAAAGCCCAAAAGATCATTTTCAAACATAAATTCATTCATGTGACTCTCCTACCCAAATCCTTCAATGGATTTTTCCATTGCTCTTAGTCTCTGCGTAATTCCAAACTCTCCTTGAACTTGCCCTTCAGCCACGCTGGATTCCTTCCTTTGGATGCTTTTAAGTTGTCATGCATCCCCTGCTTTAGAATTTATTCCATTATGTAATTTGATGTCATTTTTTCAGGAAATTCGTCCCTGACCCTCTGGCTAGAATTGAGCTCTGTGTCACAGGTTCTCACCGCATCCTGTATTTTCCTCATAAGAATCAGAGTTGGAAAAAAAAATAAAGACTTACATAATTTGAGTCATTCGAGTAATAATTTGATAACTTGAGTCATTCTTTGCTACAACCAGACTGTAAGCTGAGTGAAGGCAATGATCTTATTTTTTATTTTTATTTTTTTTGCTCATCCTTTCATTCCCAATGCCAAGCAAATTATGGATAAATAATAAGGACTCTTTCTTAAATTAGTGAGTCTTACATATGTGCACAGCATTAGACTCTGTGTTGTATGTTTCTAAACAGATTTGTAAAGAATGTATCTCTTGGGACTTGAACTCACCAAACTTTTTTTTTTTAATGTTTTTAAAAATACATGTTCTTTGAATTTTCTTTTTCTGTATTACTGATATTTTATATGGCCTTTTCAAAAAGCTAAGTGATTACAAAAGAAACTGAAAAAGTTAGGGATCCCTGGGTGGCTCAGCGGTTGAGTGTCTGCCTTCGGCTCAGGTCACGATCCCGGGGTCCTGGGATCAAGTCCCACATCGGGCTCCCTGCATGGAGCCTGTTTCTCCCTCTGCCTGTGTCTCTGCCTCTCACTCACTGTGCCTCTCATGAATAAATAAATAAAATCTTAAAAAAAAAAAAGAAATAGAAAAAGTTAGGACATACTTAGACTTTTAGGAAAGGCTTATTAGATAATATTATGACAATTATGACATGTTGGGAAGAGAAAGTCTCACCTGAGCGTTGGTGGGAGCCATTAGGAGCAGAGGAAATAATATTAAACAATCATACAAAAGCTAGATAATGCATCATGTCCACCATAAATTATATTCTCAGTGTGATTTAGTAATTATCTTTTACAAATCTGTAATAAGTATATTTTAGACATGGTAATATGACAATGCCAGAGGTCATTATGGAGGTGTAATTGCACTGTCACATTGCATTTCTTTTAAAGGATTGTCTCTCCTGCCTTGGCTGGACCTGGACTTTTTATCCAGGTGAACATGTTGATATCACACAGAAAAATGGAGCTATCACTGGGTGCCTGAGCAGGGTATGCCCTGTTCTGAGAAGTCTGAGAAGAGATGAGGGCCAAAGTCACGTGGCTCCTTCTGGAACAGGTTACCTGAGTATTTGGTATCTGTGGCCCCACCTGATGCATTAAGACCTGCAATAGACTCCAATAAGCAGTGCAAGTTGGAGAGAACTGTATTTAACAATGTTTTTTTTTTTTTTCTAATGTTGTACATTAAGTGCTTTTACAACATCTCCTTAGCTAACACTCTCTAAAGGTAACAAACTCACAACTCAAGACTTTAGACACTAGAGCTACTTGGACCTTAGAATACTGATGCACCTTAGTGTTCTTTTGTTAAGAACAAAGGGAGATGCCAAGGATCCTCTCCACTTCTGTCCCAGGCCTTGCATATGCATTTTGCATTGCATTCGTGCAGAAAAGCTTATGCAAATGAGTCTGAGTTGTGAATCATGCTGATCCTCAAATAATTCTCATTTGGAGCAACTTAAACAATTCAATTATATCATATCTATGTAAGTGCTTTGAAATATAAACAGTTAACACATCACACACTGAGCTTTAGGCTCTACATGTAGGGAAAAATAGTACATTAAGCAAAAGAGGTTTAAGGTATCATTTATCCCCAGTGTCAAAACACACCTCTGTGCTTCGCCCCCAGTCCTCTTAGGCATGGCAATAGAAAGCCCTCCATACTAGAGAGTTTGAGGGATCCACAGTTTAGCTGTCTCCCCAATTAGAATTCTCTTAATACAGGCAGTGTATTTGATTTACTGGAATGATACAGCTTCTTGACATTTCAAATCATTCAAGTCTCAAACTAATTTAGTGTTGAGTTAAAGTGCATGGTCTTTTACATATATAGCAATTAGATGAGGCAAATGATAGCAGCTGAGAATCAAAAGCCAGGAGTGTGGGAAAGGATGGCAGATTAGGAAAACAGAACAGAAAAAAAAAAAAAAAAAAAAAAAAGATATCTGTGTGCCAAAGGTTCCTTGCTTTGAGGATTTTACATGCCAAGTAATTTCTAAGGAACTTTGCGATACTCTTCCTCCTTCTCCTCCTCTGGCTGCGCTTGATCCTACTACTAGTAATAATAACATTAACAGTAAGGATTTTGGTACAAGTGGAATTGAAAATATGAAAAAAATAATTGCCATACAATATGACCGTGATCTCATCGGTCAAATACTTATACCCCAGAGTCATAAAGTCAAAAATCTAACTTTAAAAGAGAGCTTCGCATTGAAGCATGTTTCTCCTGTTTTCCTTTACTTCTCCACCCCCACAGACCAGAGAAATATAAATGCAACCAGAAATAGCATTTGTTGGGACAGACTTTCAAGAACCAAGGTTCCAAGTCGTGGTCTCCAAATCTTCTCGACTGTGCTCAATCTTACTTAATCAACGAGGGACTCAGCATGCTCCCCAATACTTGTATTTGTGCAATGATAAGTGATACATATCCACTGCTACACTAACGTAGTACGCAAATTATACAGCGTAGACCACAGTAGAAATGAATCCAAGTTCCTTTATATTTCTAATAATTTCCCGGAACACCAGTGGGAAATTTTAGCCTCCCCTGTTGTGCTCAGCCCAATTCAGAAACTTGACTGATGACTGTGCTCTTACCTTTGTGAAAAAGCAAGTATCATGCTTCTCAAAGATGCTCATGGAAGGAGACACAGGACAGTTGAAAGTTCCCGATCAGGCTATAAGAACAATAGCAGCCTGTATCCAATAAGCCATTTCTGTGTTTTCTACCTCTCTTGGTCAGACTCCAAAAAAAAAAAAAAAAAAAAAAAAAAAAAAAAAAAACTTCTAATGTATCTCCCTTGGTTCTTGGTTTCCTTTTTTAAGGTGAATGATGGGTGTTCAGATTAATACAGTAGAAGTCTTAACGCTTATTTGTTCTACATATTCCATATTCCAAGGAAGCATTAATTCTTTTTGTGGCTGTGTGTCCAAGTTGGAGGTAATAATCTGTTTTAAAATAAACTCACTTGTTTAAAATAATATATTTTAATGGAGAAGAATCTTGTGGAATGGTAGTACATGACATAAACCTCAGATTAGTAAAATGTTAGGACCTGATAGAGTTCAAAAGCACAGCCATCTGATGGATTCTATGTATGTTCTTGTTGGTTTGTTTTCTTTGTTTTTGTTTTTTTTTTAATCTATTGTTGTTCTATTAATTGGGGAGGCTAGCCTGTTGTGAAAATGAAGACAGCCTGTGGAGATTTGATTTTATTTTTTTGATGATTGACCCATTTATCCTTGAGGATATGCAAACTCTCAGCATCTAAGGGCTACATGAAAATGATCTTTCTCTCGCTGCTTGTCGATAGCGGCTGGAAACCTGTCTTAGCCCTAACCTGCCCTAAAGATGTGTTAAAAATTGTCTTCCCAAAGCCTTGTGTGACTAGAGCTTCTGGTTAAAAAAATATATATGCTGCCCTTGTTAATGTGAAGAAAGATAGCAGGAGTAGATAGGAAAGGATTAAATATTTGATTTCCTACAGGGAAATATATATATATATATATATATATATATATATATATTCCTTCAGAATCCATCATATCTAACATTGTGTCTTCACTGGCATTTTCTATTCCTCTTTTCATGTTTTATTATGTTTTATTCTAGCAAGTTATCATACTTCATAATTTACATATCATTTAATTTTATTGTTTGTCTTCCTCACCAGAGTCTAAGGTGAAAGATCTTCATTTGTTATGGTTGTATCTTTCAAACAGTGCCCAGCAGAGAGTATACACTCAGTAATATATGTGGAATGGATAATACTTCTTATTCACATTTTAATGCAATTTTTGAGAGTCAAGTTTGTGAGCATGTACATCTCTGTTCTGTCTTTTACATGAAAAATCTAATGTCGGGATCCCTGGATGATTCAATGGTATAGTGATCCTGGAGTCCCAGGATCGAGTCCCGCATCGGGCTCCCTGCATGGAGCCTGCTTCTCCCTCTACCTGTGTCTCTGCCTCTCTCTCCCTTTCTCTCTGTGTCTATCATGAATAAATACATAAAGTCTTTAAAAAAAGAAAAATCTAATGTCTTTATGTTATTTTTGATGAGTTTATTATATAGATCAAGACAAGTTGCTGCAATGAGTAGACAGTGTACCCTAAGGAAGGATTATCCATCTGTTCTTCTGGAACCTCAATCTTCTAGACTCTCCTAGAATATTCCATTTTTTATATCAGTTCCTAAAAATTACCTTGCCTTTTCTTTGATCATTCTTTATGACGTATCAGTTACAAAAGTGAATATATTTCATTCAGTTACTGGATGGGGTATGAAACAACAAAAGCATATTTTTGAGATTAAATCTCCAATAGTGCTGGTTTGCTTGTTAAGTTTCTTTAACCAAGAGGTTTTACAAAAAAGACAGCTTACCTTTTCTCCCCATAGAACTCAATTATGGCTCTTTTGAACATAGTTATTTATATGGTAACTTTAAATCTTCTTAAAAGAGGGTCTCAGCCCTGCCTGCAGTACACCTCTCTGCAGAGATCAGCTGGTTTTCTAACCAGGCAAGATTCCTTCTGTTCCATTTTATTTGGGAAAAGAAAACAAAACCAAAAACCACTATAGCTAATTAGCTCTGATGCTAAAAAAATAAATAAATAAAAAGAAAAGAGAGAGAGAGAGACCAAATGGGGGCTACAGGAATTTGGCAAGATCGATGCCTTCTAGTTCCTCACTAGAATAAAATAGATATTGTCAAAGAGAGTCATCTTAACTCTACCCATTTTTTTTCCAATGTCTAGTTCAGAGGACAGTCTATGGGAACCTTTTTAAAAAAAGATTTTATTTATTTATTCATGAGAGACACAGGGAGAGAGGCAGAGACACAGAGAGGGGAAGAAGCAGGTTCCACACAGGAAGCCCAATGTGGAACTTGATCCCAGGACCCCGGGATCACACCCTGAGCCAAAGGCCAGTGCTCAACTGCTGAGCCACCCAGTCGTCCCTTTAGGGAATCTTTTTGTTCTTTATTTTGCCCTGTAAAGTTAACCATGACTTCAACAAGTGCTCCAGGCAGATATTTATTTGGATTACACAAACCCGTATCCACAATCTAACTCAAACTCCTCCCAATTTTTTCTTAGAACTGTGATTTGTCATTGCTTACACAGAAAAGGGATGGGATACTAGTTATATTCACCTTGGCAATGCTTTTTAGAATTTTTATAAAGTTATAAGAAAAAGGAATAGGATACTATTTATATTCATCTTGACAATGCTTTTGAGAATTTTTACCTTAGTCTCTCCTATGGAGACTCATGATCGGTACAACTGACCTGTGTTTATATTATGGACACTCTGGTTCGTTCTTTGGATTCTGTTTCTTTGGTTGAGATGAAAATTAAAGCCAAGATCATAGTCTTCCTCTAGGAAAAAAGTGTGAAGACCTCTGTAATGGTTGAGATCATACTTTGGAGTTCGACTTCTGAATGTGAAAGCAGCCACCTGCCAGCAGCATGACCTTAGCTGGTGACTCAACCTCTCTGTGTCAGCTTTCTCATGCTACGGGAGCATAGCTCTTCTCTCAGGGGGAACTTGTTATGATTATATATGGCAATTCTTGAAAGTGCTTAGAATCATAATCCACAAAATAGAAGGGTGGGGGAAAATACCTATGGGGTCATGGTCATGAATTCCGTGTGCTAACATCTTTAATTTCTATAAATATTGCTGTTCTATTTTCACTTTGCTCTGTTTCCTTCATTTACTTTTCCAAAGTAGTTTCTTATCCTAAGTGTTTTATATATTTATTTATGTAGTGATTCATTTTTGTTAAAAGGCACACTTTGATTCATTCTGGTAAGACAAGAGAGAGATAAATGGACATAAGGAAGTAGATACAAATAGATCTGTCTCTTCATCATCTGTGTATCTCAATATAAAAAATGGAATATGTATACATACTTAATTTAAAGAGTTTCAGTTAAGAACAACTTTAAGTTAAGAGCAATTAGATGCTTGTTTAATGCAATCTGGATTTGCATACATTTATGTCTTTGTATTAATAATTTGAAGAGTTTATTCATTTATCTCACTTTAAGCAAGGTGGTGATTATCTAAATAACATAGCAATATGATTATTTTTCAAATCAGAGGAGAGAATAACTGTGCCTTCTGTAATCAGATCCCGTGTTCAAAACGTTTAAAATAGGGATGCCTGGTGGTTCGGTGGTTGAGCGTCTGCCTTTGGCTCAAGTCATGAACCCCAGGGTCCTGGGATCAAGTCCCACGTCAGGCTTCCTGCATGGAGCCTGCTTCTCCCTCTGCCAGTGTCTTTGCCTCTCTCTCTGCATCTCTCATGAATAAATAAATAGAATCTTAAAAAAAAATGGTGGGAGTACTGTGAATTTAGTGACAATCTATTATGGAAATTTTTCAGCAGATTGATCTACTCCTGTCAAGTGTGATAATAAATATAGAGAATATTTTTCACTGTGAATCTCAATGAATATATATATATATATGTATATATATCAATTGAATATATGATGTTTAGAAATTTTCTCAAGCTTAGTCTACTTTCTAATCTTTAATAATTGGTCATCTTCTGAAAAGTGAATTTTTTTCTATTGTCTTTTAAGGGTCCACTGCCTTCCTTTCAACCAAAAATCTTTCATTTTTAGCCTCATCATGAATTGTAAGCTGATATTATAACTCCTTTTCAGAGATCTAAAAGCCCATGACCTTAGAATTCAATATAAAAAGTGATACAAAATAATATGAAATTATGAAACACATCGTTGTTTTTTTTTTAAAGATTTATTTTTATTTATTTATGAGAGAGAGAGAGAGAGAGAGAGAGGCAGAGACACAGGCAGAGGGAGAAGCAGGCTCCACGCACCGGGAGCCCGACGTGGGATTCGATCCTGGGTCTCCAGGATCGCGCCCTGGGCCAAAGGCAGGCGCGAAACTGCTGAGCCACCCAGGGATCCCCCCATATCGTTGTTTTTATTGATATTATTCATGTTGTTCTAAGATAATTACATACAATGCTTAAGGTACCTTTCACGGTACATATCATTTTTTTAAAATCCTAACAGTGAAGGAAATTTGCCCTGTGACAACTTTAATTAGTGGACATCTAAAATATTATATTTTCTCTAATGAAAAAAATTTCAAGTAAAATGACATACACAAAGTTCAAAATTCATGTTGCATATTTCACATATTAATCATCTATAGTAGGCAATCTGAAATCACAGCCTTTAAGTTAGTATGCTTACTTGATATTCCCCATAAATTTTTTTTGAGATGTTGGATATAGATGGAGAGATGATAGGTAGATGATAGAAGGATACATAGATAGACAGATAAATAAATAGGTAGAAGCAACTAGTCAATCTATCTAGATTATGCATATTTAAGCTAAGACTTTTTTTTTTTTTTTAGCTAAGACATTTTGACACGTCTTTAATGTCTAAACCATTCTTTGTAAAAGGATGTAATTCGGTCTACAAATATATAGAGTAGAAAATTTTAAAATAAGATTAAGAGACATGGAAAACAAGAATGGAGATAGAAGATAAAAAAGTTGGGTGAAACATAATTTGAATATTGCTACTACCTTAAATTAAGTAAAATAATATAAATTTCATAGTGATTGCTAATCTGCTTTCCTTGTCCCTGAGATGTTGTCATCACACATAAATAGATGTTTACCATTTCAGCTAGCTCTAAGGCAAGGAGACTATTCCTTGACATTCCATCTTATCATCTCTCATGTCTGAGGAAACCAAATCAAAATTTAGGAACCACATTAAAAACAGGCAGTATGTGTTTGTGGTACACAGTGCTTGGTTGATATGCATTATTGCTTTTCTGTCATGGGCTGGCAGGATACATTAATTCACCTTTCTGTCTTAACCATGCATAGGGAAAATAAAAACCAAATTTGATATTAACTTTTATGGTCTGTTGTAAATGAGCTTATTTTTTAGACAAATAGCTCTCCAGGATACATAAGAAGGTCAACAATGAGCATTCAAGTGCTTTTTTACCTATATACACTTTTTAACCAAAAACTGACATATGTAAGATTAAAGGTGGTAACTACTTGACCCTAAAGCAATGGGTATTGCAGTGATTCAGAGTACATATAAGTTCCCTGTGACATTATTTAATAATTAATATGCATCGTTAATAATATTTCCTGAGATTATTTTATCACTTACCATTACATTAGGAGACAGTCTATGGAAAAGATTCAAAAGTGGGTAGGTACATTATTGAAATTGAGTCTCCGCCAAGACACCATAAACCAATCAACAGTAATTTCTATCCTGTTGATAATTATTTTAGATTTTGATATCTCCTGCGGCTTTGACACATTGAGCTTCAGATGTTATAATATAGTATTTGCATAATATATAATCCATCAAAGTAAGTGGCTTATATCAATTAATTACTCAAAAATTTTTTTCATGTTAAAAAGCAATACTATTTTTATTCATTACTTAAATATTTTTATTTTAATTTTTATTCATTTACTTAAATATTTCAATTTTTATTCATTTTTCATTTTTGTTCATTCCATTTTTATTCATTTACTTAAATATTTCAATTCATATCTAAAATTGCTTATGGGGATCCCTGGGTGGCACAGCGATTTGGCACCTGCCTTTGGCCCAGGGCGTGATCCTGGAGACCCGGGATCGAATCCCATGTCGGGCTCCCGGTGCATGGAGCCTGCTTCTCCCTCTGCCTGTGTCTCTGCCTCTCTGTCTCTGTGTGAGTATCATGAATAAATAAATATAATCTTTAAAAAATAATAAAATAAAATAATATAATAAAATTGGTTATGAGTTAATGTATAGTTTAAGATTTATTTATTTCTCTTTATGTTTCTTACTGACTAAAATATGAGAATTCCCTTTGCCACAGAAATTTAAATTTAAAATACACCATGAGAAGAGTAATTACCCTGATTTTTAGTCAAACAGCGTATTTTATAACTTGGGCAATTCTTATCTAGTAACATTCCGGCAATTTCCTCTCTTCTTTGTTCAGCACATATCTCTTCCTCATCGGCTCATTGATATGCTCTTTTGGACAATTTCTGGCCATTGTCTTTTTTCTGTAGTTTTTTCTGTACCCTTCCTGCTGCCACCCTGCATCATTGCAGCTCAATCATTACAGATGTTACTGTTTCGTTTGTTTCTCTGAACAGATATATTGAAATTGTGACTCCTAGTCCCTCTGACTATGACCTTATTTGGAACTGAGGTCTTTGCTGGCCGAATCAATTTAGGATGAGGTCATAGCCTGGGTGCTAATCCAGTATTGCTGGCACCCTTATAAGAGGAAGAAACATAGGGCAGCCTGGGTGGCTCAGCAGTTTAGCACCTGCCTTCAGCCCAGGGTGTGATCCTGGAGACCTGGGATCGAGTCCCACATCAGGCTCCCTGCAGGGAGCCAGCTTCTCCCTCTGCCTGTGTCTCTGCCTCTCTCTCTCTCTCTCTCTCTCTCTTTCTTTAAAATATTTTTTTAAAAAGGAAGAAACATAGAGTCAGACACACAAAGGGATATATCACAGATAATGCAAAGTCATGCAGGGAGGATGCCATATGATGATGGAAGACGAGTAGAGGGAGATACTTCTACAAGACAAAGAATTCCGACAATTGCCAGCAACACCAGGCTTAGATAAAGTCAGGGGCCAGATTCCCTCCAGATACTTCAGAGGGAGCATGGCCCCCTGACACTTTGATTTCAGACTTCTACCCTCCAGAACTGTGAGGCAGTGAATGGTTATTGTTTTAAGCTGCCTAGTGTGTGGATCATTGTCATGGCAGCCGTAAGAGATTAACGTCACTGCCATTGGCCTACTCAAAAGCTAGACCCAAAATAATACGGAGCCCTTACAAAAACAATGGCAAATGACATTGAAGATAAGCCCACCACAACCTTAGGACAAGAAACCTAGGCCCTTGCTGATCATTCTCTTGCTTTCTACAGCCATTTCTCTTATTTATTTGTTTGTTTGTTTGTTTGTTTAACTTCTGCAACTTTCTCTCCTTGACTCGTTACCTGTAGCATCAATAATCTTTCCAATCTCAGAAGTCAGGAATTGAGCCATGGAGTGAGGACTTACTGCCTCCTGGACTGCTCAGATTCATTCTTACCTTTCATTCTCTCAACTTGAAAGGGGAAAAAAAAAAAAAAAAAAAAAAGCAAAAAAACAAACAAATGAAGTCTCATTCTACATGAAAAGCTAATGCCTCCATGTTCTGAGTATGATTTTTACAACAGTATCAGTATCCAAATCCTGACCCTTGTGGAAGGATCAGTACTGGCCTCAGTATGCTTCAGCTGAGGGCATTTGAGGTCTTTGGAGAGTTACTGAATCAAAAAGTTCTCAAAATTGGATATGATAACATGACAGAGAGGAAGCCATGAAAGAAATTACTGGAGAATGGAGGTCAACTCACTGAAGTGAATCAGGGTAAGCAATAAGACTGGAGAAGCCAGTAGGGCCAGAGGACATGTTCTGAATTTAAAAATTTGCCCTGTAGTAAAATGAATAAAATAAAGGCTGCTTGGAATCAGTGGGCACCTTGACAAATTGCTTTGGACTGTGTGGCTTTGGGGACCTACTATCACAGAAAATCAAAGCTTGATGCTCTGATGGCTTGCCTTATGTCTTTAATTATTTCCTCTTTTGGGAAACTCAACGTTTTTTTCTTTTCTGCCGGATCCTATTGACTTGGAACAAACTTACTTGAAAACCTCCCATCTTTTATATCATTTTTTAAGAATATTTTATTTATTTATTCACAAGAGACACACAGAGAGAGGCAGAGACCCAGGCAGAGGGAGAAGCAGGCTCCTGCAGGGAGCCCGATGTGAGACTCGATCCCAGGACCTCAGAGTCACAGCCTGGGCCCAGGGCGGAAACTCAACCACTGAGCCACCCAGGTGCCCCTCCTCCCCCATCTTTTAAAAAAATTTAAAAAGTATTCTTTCACAAGAAATAAAAGCAAAACTCAACAACCCCATGTCCTTTCTAAACTGTGCCTTCACTATCCAGCCATGTGGTTCCCTTGTAGTCCTCAACATTTCAAAATATTTGTTCAGCTTCCTTTGCTCTACTGAACTGATTTTCTCCTGATCATTCAATGGTCTCTATGTTGTCCAACTCAGTGTAGCAACCGACCCTCGTTGGCCTTAACACGCTCCCTTCCTTTCTCATTCCCCCGTCTGACTCTCTTGGTCTTCTTCTCTGTCTCTCTCAGAGTTCTCATCCGTTCCTCTGGGATCAGCTGTCACTTGCATGCTAATAGTATCTCTAACCCAGAATGTTCCTCTGCTAAAATATCTTTGATTCAGTGTTTCCCCAGCAACTTCAAAGTGGCACGTTCCGAACTAAACTTGTCTTCTATCACAAATACACCTTTTCTTGTATTGCAGATTTTATTCGTAGCACGCACACACGTCTCTGGAAATCATACCTTCTTCTTCATCCTTGCTGCCGTTCTCATAATTTAGGATGCATTTTTATTTCTCTTATCAACTCCAATATCTTCTTAGTTGGGTCCTTGGCATCTATCCCTGCCCTCTAAATCAACTGACATCCTGCTCCCAAAACCAGAATCTTAGCACATCATCACCCTTCTTGAAACTTCTCAGTGAGTCTCATAAGCAAGATGGGATCAAGTCCAATTTCATTTCACAGGATGACATACACTGCAGCGTTGTTCTGAACTGAGTCTACATCTCCGATTCCCGTCTCACAATTCTTCTCTCTCTCTCCCTGTTACAACCTTTGTATCTGTGTTTTAGTTGTTGGCTACAGGACTCCTGTTGTCAGTTTTCCAAATTGGCCAAACTTCCTCATGTCGCCACGGCTTTGAACATGTTATCTCTGGCTTTCCAATCAAGCATTGTTCTTTAGATTATTTCCTAAAAAGGATATGCTTGTCAACAAGCTGCTCGAATATCACCTTCTTGGTAATTATTTTAATCCCTCTAGATTTGATGAGGTGTCTTGATTTGGGAGTTTCTACTAATTCTTACAGTTATTTATTTGAGTTATGCAAAGGCAAGAGCTATGCTTTATTCACTGTTTTGACCTCAGAATTCATCCCGGGTCCATGCCTAGATAAGACATCCAAATGTTCACTGAATAAATAGGTCCTTTCTTCCTGGCTTGGATCTTTCTACACAAATCCAGCTGGAGAGTTGCATAAGCACTGTCGATATATTTCTTGTTCAAGTGCACAAGAATGATGATTTCTTTGGTGTCGAGCAGTGATTCTCAAACAGTAGCATATATAAGAATCACCTAGAGAGTTTATGAATGTTGTTAACTGGGACTCATCCCTAGAGATTTTGATTCAGTAGGTCAAGGTGGGGTCCATGAGGTCCTAACATGCTCACAGATGCTTCTGCTTCTGGTGACCAGGATAATTCTGAGAACAATAGTGGATAACACAGTGGAGATGGAAGGAAAAGATTATTTTCTCCCTGCCTTTGATAAATAGTCAAGCAGGAAACCTGAAGTCCATTTGTGCAGTTATGTGACTTGTTATCATCATTAAAATTTGAGAATTAGATTTTTTTTTATTCCAATAGTCTTATGGCTATAGTAGTAACATTAGCAACAGGGTTAGGTGATGAGGATAAGAAAATAGAAAAGCTGCCTACTTATTATTTTCCATAGGTTTCCCTTTGCCTATTTTTTAAAAAAGATTTTATTTATTTATTTGACACAGAGAGAGTGAGCCAGAGAGCATAAGCAGAGGGAATAGTAGAGGGAAAAGGTGAAGCAGTTTCCCTCTAAGCAGGAAGCTAGATGCAGGGCCTGATCTGAGGCCCCTGGGATAATGACCTGAGCCAAAGGCAGATACTTGACCATCTAACTGACCAAGCCACCCAGGCGCCCCTACCTTTGCCTATTTTAAATGTGTTGTAATCTTTTTTTTTTTTTTTCATTTGCTGTCCTTACTTATTGTTAGATCTTTATTGAATCTATAGTCAGTGTTTATCTGGTCTATAGTGTGTTCTTTGGTTGTTCTACTGCTATGACTATAATTTTAAATTTTCAAGTATGTGTTTAAAAATATTTTTTCTTCTAAATCTCATTCGATGTCACTATAAACTACAAGGTTTAATGAATTAGATAGATTTATGCTCATTTTGCAAGCAGGAAATAGAAACCCATAGAGTCAATGATGTTGACTATGTTCCCGTAATTAGAAAATCCCAAAGTTGGTATTAAATTGGTAGAGTGTCACCTCGTATAGTGGGCTTTTGAATGCACCACTCATCAGACATAATGGCTGTTCATGAATATTTATGTGGATCAAAGTGGCCACAGGATCTTCTGACACCATCGCCTTCAGCGACAATGTCTGTAGCTGTGTAGAGCTTTTGTAGCTAGACTTCTCTAACTTAGATTCTAGCTCAACAATTTGCTACTGACTGTATGCCATTAGGAGAGTAAGTTAACATTTCATAATTAGCTCATGATCATCATCTTGAAAATATCATTCGTAAGGAGAAAATAGTTATTATGAATATTAAATTAGTTACTATACAGACATTGGATCCTGGACTATATAGCTTTAGTGAAGAAGAAACATTAGCCAAAAAGAGGCATTATGAGTAGAGAATGCCAATTAATTGAGACTGTGTCTGATGCCACTGATTAGTTAGAATATTGGGGAAATTTGACATGATACAGGTATCATGACAAGACATCCAACAGAATTTTTATGATATTGATAAAAATAATACCACAATTTAATAAACATGAAAAATGGTTAATTTCTGGAACAGTTGAATTGAGTTTAAGAAATGTGAAGAATGATTCTATTAAAATATATCTTGGAGCACCTGGGTGGCTCAGTGACTGAGCATCTGCCTTTGGCTCAGGTCATGACCCCGGGGTCCTGGGATCGAGTCCCAGATTGGGCTCCTCCAAGGGAGCCTGCTTTTCCCTCTGCCTGTGTCTCTGCCTCTCTCTGTGTGTCTCTCGTGAATAAATGAATAAAATCTTAAAAAATAAATAAATAAAAATAAAAAAACAAATAAAATATATCTTAACTGTAGTTTTTTTTTACGATTTATTTATTTGAGAGAGAGACAGTGGTGGGGAAGGATGGGGGAGAGGGAGATAGAGTCTCAAGTAGACTCCTTGCTCAGCACAGAGCTGGATGCAGGGCTCTATTGGTGCTCTATCCCACGACCCTTAGATTAGGACTTGAGTTGAGGCCAAGAGTCAGAAGCTCAACCAACTGAGCCACCCAGGTGCCCCAACTATAGTTATTTTAAAATATGAAAGTTGCACAAATTTCCATTTTTCTGAAATACAATCCAGATTACTTGGTTTTTAAATATTAAAGGGATATACCATTTGTATATATGTGTGTGTGTGTGTGTGTGTAATTTACTGCCAGGATAAAAGACTCTTGAGATATAATTAAATATTTCACCTCTTACCACCCTTTGTTTTGTATTTGTTTCTTTCTTGATAGCCACATTATTTTGATGTCATGACATACCAACTTATGTGCCATGATATTAGAGTGCATAAGAATAACAAAACGATCTGATCCAAGGGAAAAATTGGCATAACACCCATTATTTTGCATCACTGGTCACATATTTTTACTTTGAATTTAGAAGGGAAATACTTGTCTTTTATGAAGGAGTTTGATTCCAACTAAATCTTCTCTATCATATTTTTAACTTGTATGTCACTTTCACGGACACGCTCAAATCCTTATAAATGATTTCTATTAGAGCTAAAGATTTCAGTAGTCTGAGAAGATGCAGTGCAGTGAGATTCTGCAGCTGAGTTGGTAACAGTCCATTCTTCTATTGCAAAGTAGATTCTTATGGAAACGGAGTTTATGCCATCATTTTCTATGTAGGTTGCACGGCATCTGATCCACAGTGACAGGAAATTAAAAAAAAAAAAAAAAAAAGATTCCAGAATATCTGCAGTATATTTTGCTGAATGTTAACAGCAGGTTCAAATGTGTTTCATTTCTGACCCCGCGAAATGCTTTCTTGCGTATTCAATGCTTTATACATCAAGTACGCAAACTGCTGCAAGGGCTTCAGCTGCTTGTTCAAGAATACATTTCCTGAAAACAAATGTTGTTCAGGTCAGTCTCACCAATGCCATTTTTCTTCTGTTATCTGATGGCAGGAGAAATGCGTGATGCATTTTATTACATTTTAAATAAGTAATGGGGTAAAAAGAAGTTTCATCACTATAATGCTGATTGTTTCATGTGAATGCTTCTTGCTCTATAGCATTAAGAAATTTATTCAAGCTATCAAATCAGCTAATATTTACAATCAGATTTACAGACTATTGTTTCTATTATTGTTATCTGCTCGTCATAATTCAGAATACGTGTGCATGTGTCTCTGTGTGAGCATGTATGTGAAATCATATATTGTTTGAGTTGAAAGTCCAAGTATCTGAATGCTGTAAACCTCAACACAATTCTGAAGGTGTGAGTTTTTAATATTCCTGTATGTTTGGGATATTTGCAATACTTTAATTGAGGAAATACGTAGGTTTCAAATGGAAGGAGGAAAGTTTTAGTTTATTTTTAAAACTTATAATAAATAAAAGCCATCAAGTATTACGATCAAGGCACCTTTGGGGAATGAGACACAGTTTTATTCTTCAACTCAAATTTGAATAAATATTTTTTATATCCTTATATATGTCTAATATTCTAAAGCATGTGACTCAGAGACTGACCAATTTTGACCTGGTGATGACAGGTTATAAGAAAAGTAAATTAAACTTTATTTTTAAATATTACTTCAGGGTAAAGTTTGTGAAATTTTGTACAAATGTCAGCAGTCACACCCCTATTTGAATTATTGTGCCTAATAGAGGCACAGAATCATAGTTCATGTACTATAACTTGCAGAGAATTTCTCCAAAAATGAAAACTGGGTGAAAATGTAGTCCGTATTAGCAATGAAATATCAGGATGAGATTTTGCTCACTTACTTTTGAAAGGAACATAGGCAACTCAAGTGCAGAAGAAAAATGTCTCAAAAATAAGTACCGTCTAGGCTGTAGAAACTATTAAAGAATTAATGGGGGTTGCAACTTCATGATAGACACTGTGATGCATGGGAGTAAGTTTTATTTTATCCAACTGTACTGGCAGGCAGGCAGGCTCTGGGGGCCCGGAGGGGGTACCACGGGACCAACCAAGAGAATCCTTGGCTTCACATAGAATGGAAATCAACTGTGAGTCAGCAAGAAGTGAGAGAAGAGTTTATTGAAGGAAAGAGAGAGTAGATACGGACGGAGCTTCTGGGAGACTCAGGATGGAAAGGAGCATGAGTCTTGTCTTTGTTCAGGGTCTGGGGGTTTTATGGAGGGCGGTGATCAGGTGTATGGGTCTCCTGGGTTTCCAGGAACCAATGAGAACAAAGGTGAAGACCCAACTGCTCTTCCCTGGAGTCAAGGGGTCCTGTCGTTGAGATGTCTAGCTCAGGTGTTCTGGAATATGCATATGGTAGCTTCGTCAGGTCTTTGTCACCAGGTCCTTCCTTCAATGTTATCTATTCTAGAGAAACCATTGATTCTTTGTCCCTGACAAGAACCACACATGCTATTTGCATTACAAGACATGTGTAAAGTGGGGGTACAGGTCCTGGCGAGAATAGAAACAAACAAACAAACAAAAGAAACAGAAAAAAGGAACAAAAAGCAGATTTTACAGAGTCCTTCAGTTTCCCCATCACAGAATCAACATCCTCAGTGCAGAGATGCTGAAGTATGTGTTTGGGGTATTCCCAGGGCCCACTGCACAGTTTGAATGAGCTGGATTATGAACTTGGTCACCAGAAAGGAAGGCAGGGAACACAGAAACACTGTGCGAGCTGGTCTGTATGCCACATCCTGCTCCAGGATACCAGGGCTGTCGACGATGACTACACGAAAATGCCGTACGTGTGGACAGTTAACATCAGGTAGATTAGGAGAGGTTAATGCATACCATGATTTTGAATATGTTCTTAACCAAGAATCCCCAAGAAAATAAGTACAACTTTTTCTAACATGAAATATACCCAAATAGCATAGTTTATAGTTATTGATCTTTTTTTTTTCTCATTTAAATCTCACATGTGCTTTCTGAGATTGAAATGTATATGTTGACAATTCAGAGGACTGGTGTTATTGCCCTTTTTTCTCACAATAGAAACCATTATTTTCTGTTTAGCATAATAACAGTTATTGGTACTTAGTTACTATTATAAATGGCAGCTGAACTATATATATACATATATCTTATTAAAAACTATGACTACTATGTAAAACAAATGACTTCAGTAGATGTTGAACCCATCTGTCTCTATTAATATTGAGATTTCAATTTTAAAATACTTGCTTTACTGACAATTATGGCAAAGTAAACAATGGGATTTTAGAGATATTAGCTCAGACACCATGTTTATATTTTTCTTACAAGGCATATAATATGCATTGCTTATAATTGCTTGCTTATATATCTCTTCTTTTCATTAGATGTTATGCTCAGTCCACAGATGATATGTAATTAATATCTGTATTTCTAGTATCACATACAATTTGTGGTACGTGCTAAGTAATAAAAAGTAAATATATATCAAAAGTAGCAAACGTGAATATACGAGGGGAAATAAAATAAATATATTGATATAATTTCATATAATAGTATTAAAAACAATATCATTAAGTGTGCTGATTCAGTTGGAGAATTAAAAGATAAGGTAAATTTTCTTCATCTTAATAACCAAGGTTAGTGTTCAGGAAATTCAATTCTCTAGAGAAAGTGTATAATTGAAGTTTTCGGTTATCACTGAGATTGGTACACATAATTATGATGGGATCTACAAAAAAAATTATTTCTGTAGTAACTATACCAGAAATCCAAATCAATGCAAAAAGGGTGCTCTATTTTTTCTGAGAAGTGTTGGCTATTGTTCCGAAACACGTTTTTTCCAGAAAGAAGTTCTGGGATGAATTAGCTCTCAAACATAAAAGATACCAAAATTCATGCTTGCTATTCCTTAGAAGTGTTTTCTCAAGGAATCCACGCAAATAAATTGTAATATATTTTGTGCTGGTCTATGCCTATGAGTAACCAATGCTGAGGTTGGATCTGACCTTGTAGTTCTTACGATTGCAAGGTGCCCTTTAGTGACAACTATCAAGAAACTAAAAAAAAAAAAAAAAAAAAAAAAAAAAAAAAAAAAAGTTTATTACTTAGAGCACTTGGAAATTACACAGCCCACACGGGGCCACGCAGTGAGGTTGCAGGTAGAGAGAGAGGGAGCACATGGCCCTGGGGTTCTGCTTTTATTGAGGTCAAGGATGGGGGCCTGGGGTTTCAAGGGTTCACTCCTTATTGGTGAATTTAAAACATAGCAGTGGGACCTAAAAGCAGGGGAAGAGAAAAATGCAAGTGGACCAATGGTCACTTATCTAAATCTATCAAGATCTTTAGATAAGGCAAGATCTTTAGACAAGATCTTTAAGCACCTCAGTGTGGGCAGGTGGCCTGGCTCTTTAGACCTATGGCTGGCAATGTGTTTGTTTTTTTTTTTTAAGATTTTATTTATGTATTCATGAGAGACACAGTGACAGAGACAGAGACGCAGGCAGAGGAAGAAGCAGGCTTCATGCGAGGAACCCGATGTGGGACCTGATCCTGGAACTCTGGGATCACACCCTGAGCCAAAGGCAGAAAGCTCAACCTCTGAGCCATCCAGGCGTCCCCAATGTGTTTCTCCAAAGAACCTTCTTTGAATTGGATGCTTCTTTCTTTTGATGCTCCAGCAATCAAAACTCAAGTTCAGGAACTTGCAATACAAAAAAGCAAAGAAACAAGCATCAGGGCTCCATTACAAGCACATTACAAACTCTGTGCTATCCCTGAGAAGGAATTCTGCACACTATGGCTACAGAACAGAATACAGTTCACTGGCCCCAAATGTGACTTGACTTCTAATTCATACCTGGTTATGGGAGATTCTATGATAATTAGTCTCTGATAATTGAATTCCTAAAGGTGTTAGTTAAAAATGTTATTTAAAAAAGAGAATTCCCTGGCTACATGAGCAGGGTCTCCGAGAAGGTCGTTGGCTGCTGGGGTCAAGTCTGTTTGTGGCCTGGTACTAAGTATGGTGGATGCAGAACAAAATTCAGAGTTTTCTCAGACCATAAATTGATTGGCTTCAGTGGGGTGATTGACCTATCTCACAAGAAGAATAAGACTCAACCTTAAATGGCAGTCCTTCCCATTTCAATGGGGAAAAAAATAGCTCAACATTGTTGATTGATCAGCATGTTTTCCATCTCTTAAAAAAATCTATTATGATAAGCCCAAATTATAATTTTAATGATTCTTAATGGGCTCAGAACAAGGCAATTAATTGAGTAATCTTGATGGAAAATGTTATAAAGGAGCACTTGTCTGATGTAACTGTCAAAAGGAATATACATTTTCAGATGCAAATTATCATTTCTCCTCAAGAGAGTCATAGGAAAGCTGACTTTCAAAAAACTCCTCACATTTTCTGAAAGATTGATGTGGTTGTTTATCGTTGCCTGTGATTTTTTTCATTTGTATATCTACTTTTGGGAAATGTCTGTTCAAATATTGTGGTCATTTGATGGGGGTATGAGGTTTTTTTTTTTTTTCTTATTAAGTTTTGTGAGTTCTTTGCACATTGGGGTACAAGTTCTTCTTCAGTTTTATGCTTTGCAAATATTTTCTCCAAATCTGTGGTTTGTTTTTCCATTTTATTAGAATGTCTTTGTTTTGTTTTGTTTTAAAGATTTATTTATTTATGATAGACATAGAGAGAGAGAGAAAGAGAGAGAGAGGCAGAGACACAGGAGGAGGGAGAAGCAGGCTCCATGCCCGGAGCCCGACATGGGACTCGATCCTGGGTCTCCAGGATCACGCCCTGGGCCAAAGGCAGGCGCTAAACCACTGAGCCACTGGGGGATCCCAGAATGTCTTTTGAAGGGAAGTTGTTTTTTTGTTTTTGTTTTTGTTTTTTTTTAATTTTGATAGGTTCCAAGTTATGAATGCATTATTTTATAGATTGTTTTGTTGGCGCTTTACCTTAGATGGATAAATATATGCATTTATAACCAAAAGTCATAAATGTTTTCTCTTATTTTTTCTTCTAGAAATGTTACACTTTTAGCATTTACCTTTACGTACATTAGTGCATTTTGGGTTGATTTGTGTATACAGTTCAAGATGTGGAATGACATTATTTTTTTGCAAATATTCAAAATTTTCAGCACCAATTGCTGAAATGACTACCTTTTTCAAACTGAATTGCCTGTGAATTTTTGTTGATAATCAGTTGCTCTTCTATTTCTGGACTCTTTCATCACAGAGATCTACTTTGCTTTTCTATGTAAATACTACATTGTCTTGATTACTGTAGCTTTATTATAACACTTGAAATAGGCTATGTTCATATTTCATATGTTTTCTGTTTCCAAGTGTTTTCCTACTAGTGGTAATTTTACATTTTCATATAAATTTTAGAATCATTTTGTCACTTTCTACAAAAATGAAACCAACTGGAATATTGATTGTCGTCAAATCTATAGACCAATCTGAGAAAGTTGGTATCTTACAAATACTATCTTCTTACAAATAAGCATAATTTATCTCTCCATTTACTTAAGATTTCAATTTCTTGCAGCAATGTTTGTAGCTTTTATTGTGAAAGCCATTTGCATCATCATAATTTTCCCAAAGTATTTCACATTTTTTGATGCTACAGTTAATGGTATTATGATTTTTTTTATTTTCAGTTTCAATCGTGCATAACTAGAATGTATAATATGATGCATATTTATATGTTGATTTTATGTCCTGCATCTTGTTAAACTTTCTTATTAGTTTCTGTAGCACTCTGTATTATGTTTTCTACATAGAAAATCATGTTGTTTACAAATAAAAACAATCCCAGTTCTTCCTTTCCAGTATGGATGTTTTACGTTTCTTGCCTTATTTTACCAACTAGAATCTACAGGGCAATGCTTAACAAAAGCAGGAAAAACAAACATGCGTGCGTGAGTTGTGATTTTAATAGGGAGGCATTCAACCTTTCACCATACCAAGCTGTTGGTTTTCCTCTTTATTACTCTTATCCCAGATATACACAGGAAGTGTTCTGGATTAGAAAGAGATGTACTAATTTTCTAGCTCTGCCATAATCAAGTACACCAGCTAGGTAACTTAACAGAACTTTATTTTCTCAGAGTTCTAGGGGCTAGAAATTTAAGATTAGGGTATCAACAAGGCTCTTCTTTCTCTGAAGGCTCCAGGGAGGAATTGTTTTCATTATTTTCTCTTAGGTTCTGGTGGTGCCAGCAGTATTAGGGTTACTTGGCTTATAATACATCACTGAACATCTCTGTCTCCTTAGTCACATGGTATTGTTGATGTTGTCTCCATCTCTGTCCCTCTCTTGTGATAAAGACACCAGCCATATTGGATTAGAGCCCATATGAATAACCTCAGTTTATCAGAGAGATGAGATTTTAACATATCTTCAGTATAGTTCAACGTATAACAGCTGACTTCTACAGATGCTTAATTTAATCCATTGTATATATCATACCCTAGTATAATTTTGAAGTTAGCACGATTTCCATGTTTAGGTGCCCGTGATGGTGGTCACCTATTTACTGATAGCACAAATGATGGACAACTGATACCGTAATTAGATAAGTGACAAATCTTCTCGAGATTTGAGAATTTGAAGAGTTCACATAAAAAGTAGATGTCAGTAACTGGGCAACAGTGGTTCTTCATTACCTCATTGCATCCATCAATTAATTGAAAGCAATAGTGACTGGCGGTTCCATATACTCAGAATTGGTACCAATTTACTATTTTTGGTGGTGCTATTTATTTTACAAAAAATAGTACCAACTTACTATTTTTTTCCTCTTCATTCATGTTGCTTCTCAAACCACATCCACTTTGTTTTCCTGTATTATCTGCTTTTGTCTTATAAGTCTATGCCTTTATCATGGACTGTACTAACTCCTTGAGCTATTTGAATATCAGAACAACTTTAAAAAAACAGTATAAAAAAGAACAAAAGTCACTTAATCAGGAAGTTTATGTTATATTAATTATTATAGACTACATATTGTCTCTCATAGAGTCTATTATTTGTTAATTGGAGGGGTGTTTACTCAGAAGTAAAGCATTGAACTGTGGTGTCTCACATCTTAATAACATAATTAGCAAGGTCTTCCTAGATGGGTACTGAACAGTCGCAAATACAGGAGTAGAGATGCCGACTTCTATTCTATTTCAGTACTTGCTTTTCTAAATACAATGCACTTTTCCACAACCCTAAGTGGTTATCAGTATCTAGTAAATTGTTTGATTCTGAATAGTTAAATCTATTCATTAGCTTATTCTCAATATTCATTCAGGTACATTCACTTTGTTTCATTTTCATAGACTTTAGCCACCACATTGAAAAAAGTTGGTAGCAGGTATTATGCACAGAAATATTTATGACAGAGGATAATAGTCGCCATTCATACTTTTTGGAAATCCTTGCAGTTTCTACATTAGCAAAATTGTAGTATTTAGTTTAATGTTTGTTTACTTCCTATACATGTTAGTGTTTTTAAATGGGGTACAGAATGTGCAGAGGTAGAATGATGCAGTTGAAAAAATGGGGCTTTGAAATCAGACAGACCCACTGTTGTTTGCTAGTATGTTACCTTAATAGAATTATTTTACATTTCAGCTTCAGTTTTATATTCTCTATAAAGAAAATAATATTATATATTCTCATTATAAGAAAAAGTTCTATAACTATGGATGGTGATGGATGTTACCTAGACTTATTGTGTTGATCACTTCACAACGTATACAGATGTAGGATCATGTTGTACACCCGAAACTAATACAATATGTCAATTATACTTCAGTTTAAAAATATTATATGCTTTATGTTATTATCATAGTATTCCATTTGACTCCACTCCCACGAAATTGCTTGCTGCCTAGTGATTTTCTCCTTTTCTGTGTTTTCATTACCTTCTTCTATAGTGACTTTTTTTTTTAAGATTTTATTTACTTATTTATTCATGAGAGACACACACACACAGAGAGAGAGAGAGAGGCAGAGACACAGGCAGAGGGAGAAACAGGCTCCATGTAGGAATCCTGATGTGGGACTCAATCCCGGGACTTCGGGATCACAGCCTGAGCCAAAGGCAGACACTCAACTGCTGAACCACTCAGGCATCCCTTATAATGACTCTACTTGAAACATATAATGTTTTTTCCTCTCACCTAAGAAAACAAAAAGAAAAACCCATCCTCTTCATTGAGACACTCCATAAAAGCCTTTCTTCCTATCAAAATCATTCAATGTAAAACAAAGAAAACAACTGAAAAAAAATTTATAATTGTCTTTCTCTAGTTGGGCTAATAATAACAAAATACCATTTGTTAGATGGCCTAGATGGCCTATAAATAATAGAAATTTATGTCTAATAGTTCTGGAGTCTGTAATTCCAAGATGAGAATATCCACATGGTCAAGCAAGGGCCCTTTTCCAGTCACAGACCTTCTCCTTGTATCCTCTTATGGTGGGAGGGTCAAAGGATCTTGTTAGGGTCCTTTCCATGAAGACACTCATCCCATTCCTGGGGACTCCTCTCTTACCTAATCACCTCCCAAAGGCCCTACCTCCTAATACTATTGTCTTGAGCATTAGGTTTTCAACACATGGATTTAGGGGAGACCCAAACATTCAGATCACAGCATTATGCCCTTGCCCCCTCCAAAAAACTCAAAACTCATGTCTTTCTCACACGCAAAATGCATGTCTTCTGCCCACTAGACCCAAAAGTCTTAACTTATTTTAGCAAAACTCAAAATTCTGGGCCCAAAATCTAATCTAAACATTATTTAAGTCAGGTACAGTTATATATATATATATATATATATATATATATATATATATATATATATTATCTTCTTTATCTATAGGTGAATATATGTTTCCATATCTTGAGTACTATGAATAATACTGAAACATGAGAGGACCATGGGGATGCAAATATCTCTTTGAGATCGGAGGGGGAGACAGAACATGGAAGACTCCTAACTCTGAGAAACGAACTAGGGGTGGTGGAAGGGGAGGAGGGCAGGGGATGGGGGTGACTGGGTAGTGGGCACTGAGGGGGGCACTTGATGGGATGAACACTGGGTGTTATTCTGTATGTCGGCAAATTGAACACCAATAAAAAATAAATCTATTATTAAAAAATTTAAAAACAAAACAAAAAAAACTTCTTTGGATATATACCCAAAGAATTGCTAGATCATATGGTAATTTTATTTTTAATTTGTAAGGGAACTCCATACTCTTTCCATGGTGGCTGTACCAATTTGCATTTCCACTAACAGTGGGCAGGGTTCCCTTTCTCCACATCCTGGCCAACACTTTTTAAAATCTCTTGTCTTTTTGATAATAGCCATTCCAAAAGGTGTGAGTTGATATCTCACTCTTGTTTTGATTTGTATTTTTTTGATTGGCAATGTTGAGCAGCTTTTCATGTATGTCTTCTTTGGTATAAAAAGTCTATTCAGTTCATTTGCTCATTTTTAAATTGAATTTTTTGGGTTTTATTGTTATTAATGAGTTACATGAATTTTTATATATTTTGTATATTAACCCCTTATCAGATATATGCTTTGCAGATATGTTTTCCCATTCCACGGGTCGCTTTTTTGTTTTGCTCATTATTTATTTTGCTATGAAGTTTTGAAATCGTGGAGGCAGTCCTGTTAATCTCTGAATCACTGTTGGGTTCCGTCTTCCCTGGTCTTGAATAGCACACATTCACGGTGGAGTAGCTCTATAGTTCCATCCTGAAAAATCTAAGAAATCAGAAACCTTCTTGTCTCCTCCCCTTTCGGGAAAAGGGCTGTTTTCATGCTAAAGTGGTTAATTAAGTCCCTGGTTCACATCCAAACTAATATCTTTATCAAAAGGCCACTTGGTCACACCCTCAGGCTTTTCTTGCTAAGGTGCTTTTCCATCCTTTGCAATATGGATAGGCTAAGGATGTTTAAAGTTTTTAAGTTCTGCTTACTTTTAGATTAACAATTCCATTTTTAGGTCACTTCTTTCTTCTTGCATTTTACTATTACGTTTCAAGAGAAGCCAACTCAAACCTTCAACACTTTGTTTACATAGTTCCTGAGCCACCATGTATCCCAACTTTATTGTTAGAATTTCTACCTTCTACAAAACACTGGGGATAGACCCAAGTCAGCAAAATTTCAGCTACTTTTTAACAAGGATGACCTTTTCTTAACTGTCCAATAGCATGTTCTCATTTCCATCTGAGACCTCACCAGAATGAACTTTCCTGTACATATGTCTACCAGTATTCAGTCCAGGGGCACTTTTGTAATCTCTAAGAAGACTGAAGTGTCTTCTCCAATCTCCCCTTTATCTTCTGGAAAATTCTCATCAGAATTGATTTTGAAATCTGTTTGTGGAAATGTAAGATGTTTATTGCATGCACCTTCAAACTCTTCTAGCCTCTACCCTTTACTCAGTTTCAGCATTGCTTCCACATTTTAAGGTACAAGTGTATCTTGGAGATATTGTGGTTTGGGTTCCAGACCACCAAAATAAAGCAAATATAATAATAAAATGAGTCAAATGAATGTTTTGTGAAAGTCATATTTATACTATACTATAGTCTTATATGTGCAATATTATGTCTAAAAATTGCATATACCTTAATTTAAGAATCCTTTATTGCTAAAATATGCTAAGCATCACTGATCCCAGATCACCATAATGAATAACTTTGAAAGACTGCAAGAATTACCAAAATGTGACACAGAGACAGAAAGTAAGCAAAAAAAAATTTTTTTTGAAAAATGGTGCCGATACAATGTGCTCAATGCAGGGTTGCCATAAACCTCAATATGTAAACAAAACAAAACAAAACAAAACAAAATGTAAATATGTAAACAAAACAAAACAAAATAAAAATAATATTCGCAATATCTGCAAAGCACAATAAAACAAGGTATGCCTGTATTTGTTGCACTAACACCTCTACTTCTGAGATACTGAGAAAGTGAGACTAGTTTCTTAGGACACCTGGGTTGCTCAGTGGTGGAGCATCTGCCTTGGGCCCAGGGCGTGATCCCTGGGGTCCTGGTATCGAGTCCCACGTCAGGCTCCCTGAATGGAGCTTGCTTCTTCCTCTGCCTGTGTCTCTGCCTCTTTCTCTCTCTCTCTCTCTCTCTTTGTCTCTCATGAATAAATAAATAAAATTTTAAAAAAAGGCTGGTAGCTTATACATAGCATATTATGATTTCCTTCCCACTCCTAATCATGTAGCTCATTTCTTTTCTCATTCTGTTTTATAAAAATTATCTTATTTAATTATACAAGACAAAAGTCTGAAAGATAGTAATAGAAGTCTTCTTGTATGGGTTTACTTATTTTTTTTTATATTGTACCTCTGAATAGAGCTCAAAGAAAGCTTTCCCTTTCCTATTAATTCATTGAAATGATTTCTTTTTCTTTTTCTCTTCCTCCTCCTCTCTTTTTGTTGTTGTTGTTGTTGTTGTTTTCTACCTATGGTCAAATCTAATTCTCCTGTCTCCATTTCTTTCATTTTTATATGAGAAAGAGAGAGAGTGTGAGCAGGGGGAGGGGCAAGGAAGAGGGTCTCACGTAGACTCCTCGCTGAGCACACCCCAGTGGGGGCTTGATCTCCTTACCCTGAGATCATGACCTGAGGCAAAATCTAGAGTTGGATGCTTAACTGCCCGAGCCCCCCAGGTGCCCCATCCTATCTTCATTTCTTATTCCCTTAAATTCAAATTATCACCAAAGGGAACATTTTAGATGACAAACCCCTTCTTACTATTTCCCTGTGTAAAGCATTCTGTTTCCCGTAACAGTGGTGGTCAAGGAAGGATTCACGTGCTCTGGCAGTTGCTCATGTCAACTTATTGAGGTACAAAGGTCAAATAATAGAATGTATCTCAAAATCTATTTTTGTTGTTTTAATTTCTAGGACTTGTAAAGCATAAGTGTATTAGAAAGATAAGCTTAATGTTGTACATATTGGAGACGCATCTGTCATCTATTGAGATATTAATTTGATACCCACTCCAGTACCATATTAATTCCATATATTTTGCTTCCTATAATCTAGTTCATCTCTCCTGGACCCTGTTTCCCTGGGCATTGTGAAATAAACTGGCATTTTCATTCTGAATGCTTCTTCTGTAAAAGAGAAATAGTCTATGTTGAGTCAATTGCAAAACTGCACATCTGTTCTTTAGAAGATAGTTTTCCTAGGCTATTTGGTTTTTCTTCACAAAAAAAGGAAGAAAACAATTAGTATGCATAGAGGAAACAAAAGTTTTGTCTCTTTTTCTTTAACTTTTTTCTCTTCATTCTAATAATGAATGAACTCCCCCTTCTATATATTAACAAAAACGACAACAACTAAAACAAAAAAACAACAAAAATTGCCTTTGTAGAGAAATATTGGCTCTGATAGGAACAGGGTTAGAAAAAAAGGGCATAAGGATTAAGGAGGCAATATAAAATAAATTTAATTTCAAGGTTGCCTATTATATATCGTCAAATGTTAATGACTGATATTGTGGTGTTTTTAGGTAAATTTGGGGTATTGACATTTGTTCAGACTGAACTGAGTCATTTAGTTTATATTTTCAAGTCCCCACAGGTTTCTCTTCTAGCACTCGCCAAACATATCCTGATATCAATCTTCTTTCCTTCAAATCTTTCTTCTTATCACTAGTAAATCATTCTTGGGAGAACTAGACCTCCCAATAGATTTGTCAACCGTTGAAATGGAGAATTTAGGCTCTATCTGATGAATATCTCATCTGAATCCCTGCTGAGCATACAAATATCCCCCTGCTCATCAAAGAAGCATTTATCCTGTGTCTCTCTGTAAAGCCACCCATTTTTAATAGCAAATATTATGAAATTTAAAAATATAGGGCTCAGGCTATATGCATGAGCTTTTTTAGAATAGCTAATTATTAAATAATGAAATGATTAACTCAGAAAACCTTAGATAGCTAACAAGAGCTCCCTATTTTGTAGTATTTCTTTTTATGTCTCTTTTTTTTGAGATTTTCTATAGACAATTAAACTAGGCATATTACATTTGTCAGGTTTACTGGATCTATGGGAGATCAACACCTTTCTTCGCAAATTAGCATAATAAAGGCTGATGGCAATTTTTATATTATACTGATGAATGCCCTTTTAAGTCAAGTATTTTCATATTTGACTCATATTTGACTTTCTCTTACAAGGCATCATTCACAACTAAAAATCATTTGCTGAAATTACCAAGTAACAATTGTGTTAATATTTATAATTTTTCATTCTTTAGATAATTTTAAGGTACTTTTTTGACTAAGAACCTCTGCGGACCCAATATGTATAGTAGTAATTTTGTCAAGAATATCAATACCGTCATTGATAACATTCACTATTTCACTGAATACTGATGGTTTAGTTGTACCATTTAAACCTCAGGATTATTGTATCTGTACTAAGGACTATGTCTTTTAAGTAGTCCAGGCAAACTATCAAATTAAAAAAATAATGTGACTTTTATAAAGTATTATTTTAAAGGATTGTATTTAAATATTTTTAAATTGCCATTAATTCTTTTTTAGAAATATTTAGATTAAAAAGATCTATTTTAATGATTTGCTTCTGAATCAGTAAGATCAACATACAATTGTTCTACATAATGTTAATATATTTATTTTTTATGGTTAAGTAAAGAAAATTAAAAGAATTATGAGCTTTTCCTCAGACAGTAGTAAACAATGACAGAACTCGCATCCAAGAAAATTCTAAAGTCCCCTTCTCCAGCATATGGACAAGCAGATGCATAGATTTTGATCCCAGTAGAAACATGAAAAATATCCAGAAAAAATATTAACATTCATAGTAAAACAGGGATTAAGATTCAAATCCAACGGGTAGTATTTACAAAACAGAGAGACTAAGAGGAAGTAACTGAGGGAACAAGGGGTACTTGTAACTCTTTAAAAAAAATCATTTGGGAAGAAATTTCTAGATAATTAAAACATTTGATGATAAAGACAGAGCTTTATGTTGGGGAATTAATAGAACAGGCAAACAAATATATGGATTCTCTTCCTTTAGGTTATTTTCTTTTTCAGGAGCAGAGTTTTCATACATAGGGTTCTATTGTCTCTGAACAGCCAGGGAAAAATGTGAATGTTGCTTAAATGTGACATAGAGGAGAAATTTAATGGAGTATACTCTTCTTACCGTCTATGTCCTTGTGTTAGACTCACATAAGAATGGAAAATTGGATTAAGTGACTACCGTGAACATATCTAGTGTATTTCTCTACATAATGACATAAAATTTTCGTATTTTCCCAGCCTTGAAGTTCTTTATCTCAATTACCTTATCTCTCCACTGAAAACTGAGTCACTTTGACCCAAATATTTTGGAATTACAATAGGTTTTAAGAACTGAGGAAATTTCCACAGAGAACATTGTGAGCTGATTTTGTATAACTATGCCATCCTCTCTGATGATGCAAAAATATATATAAAAAATAAAAAAAGAACAACACATGACTTCATTTTCATTTAGTAGTTGACGGAATTTTGCCTTTATAGATGATAGAAACTCCGTTAAAAAAATTACTGGTTGTGCTCTTCTTCTCAGTAGAAAATGGAATCAATACAGTGTTGTCTGCTAAAGAAGGAACATGCAATTGTGGAAATGAAGAATAGTGGAGCACGACCCTCTGTGATGACCTGTTACCATTTCTGTGGCATCTTATACCACAGAACAAGAGAACTGCCAGTGTATCGCATCGAGTGTCTAACATTCATGCAGAACATACATATCAATGATTCAACTAGATGATCCAGTCACTCCTTTTTTAACGTGAAAAAATTTAATATTTACAAATGAGTACTTTTTAAAGCATAGTTATTTGCTGGCCAGCTGAATGTTGTGTCAGCAATTCCTTTGCCTTTCTCTATAGGTTTGCAAAATTGTATCTGGAATCTACTTTTATTTAAATTTATGTAAGTAAATTGATATATTTTCTTTATTGATTTACCCCTCAAAATCATAGCAGTTGATGCATATAGCTATAATTCATTCATCTTTACTGCTCTCTAGTATTAATTGTAGGACTGTGCCACATTAAAAAAATAACGACAAAAATATTCCATGGTGTGGACATATGGGTTATTTCTGCCTGACTCTCTTTTCTTATTCTATCTTGGTGGACTGGCATATGTCTCTTTCCTAAGTACCAGATTCTCTAAATGAAATGAAAGGTTTTTTTGTTCAAAGTACAACTAAGGATTTTTAAACCCATCCGTAGTATATAATTAGGCCACCGTCCCCATGTCTGCTAACTTGTGATAGCTCTGTTTTTTGTTTGTGTCAGGTATCAAGTTGAACTTTCTAGTCACTAATGAGAATTATCATGTATTGTTTTTCTAAGAAGTAGTTATTTTCTCTCCTATGAAGTGCCTGATGAATAATTTTTGTCATTTTAAAAATGAGATTGTTGTGGTTTTGTTTTTGCTTAATGATTGAGAATTTTCTTTCTTGAACTTAATTTGATCCATCATAAGTTATTTGTGTTGAAAATACCATCTATGATATGAAATTTGTGTTCACTTACTTAACGGTGAATTTTGCTAAGCCAATTTTTAACTTTTTAAAAAATATATTTTATTTATTCATGAGAGTCACAGACAGAGAAGCAGAGACAGGCAGAGGGAGAAGCAGGCTCCATGCAAGGAGCCCAGTGTGGGACTCCACCCCAGGACCCCAGGTTCATGACCTGAGCTCAACCACTGAGCCATTCAGGTGCCCTCAAATTTTTACCTTCATGTTAGAATCTACCTACATTTTTTTTAGATTTGAGAACGTTCATGGTATACATAAAAATTTTACCTATTTGAAAGCATGAATATATTCCTATAGTTTGTTTTTAGCAAGTTTTCTTTTTAGTTAATTTTATATCTTAAAATATAATTAGCATACAGCATTATATTAGTTTCAATGTACAATATGATGATTCAACAATTCTATACATTTCTCAGTGCACATCAAGGAAACTACTCTAGAACCTCTCTATTTCACCACTACCCTACCCACCTCCCCGCTGGCTACCACCAGTTTGTTCTCTATATTCAAGAATCTGTTTATCTCTGTTTTCTTTGTCCATTTGTTTTCTTTTTTTTTTAAATTGGACATATGAGTAAAATCTTCTGTCGTCTTTCTCTGATTGACTTATTGCACTTAGCATTATACCCTCTAGGACCATCCATGTTGTTGCAGATGATAAGATCTCATTCTTTTTATGGCTTATGCTATTCCTCTATAGTCCTTATCTTCTTTACCCAGTTATCTATTGGTGGACATTTAGGTTGCTTCCATATTTTAGCTACCGTAAATAATGCTGAAAAATATAGGGATGCATATATCTTTTTGAATTAGTGCTTTTCTTTGGGTAAATACCCAGTATTGTAATTACTGGGTCATATAGTAGTAATTCTACTTTAATTTTTTCTGAGAAACCTCCATCCTGTTTTTCACAGTGGCTGCACCAGTTTGCAACTAGGACTTCAAAAACATAAGCATATTCACCTCGCTTGCTTGCTACAAACAAGAATATTTTATTTCATCCGCACAGGATTGCCAACTTACTTTCTGTTGTGCAACATAAGGAAACCTTTAATTCTTTTCCTACATTGTTTATCCAAACAATATTTATTGAAAAGTTCACCTTGTTTTGCTAATAATATTCCTATCATCTATCAGGTATGCACAAATGCTTGAATTTTGCTTTCTTGGCTCTCTTTTCTGTTAGTCTACTTGTCTTTCTTGATGTCAGTAACGCACTGAAATAACTATTGCAGTGTTAAAATTATCTTTGTTATCTAGAAGAAATTTGGCCTATTACTCTTGTCCAAATGGGTTTGACTCTATTTGAATCTTTATATTCCCATATACAGTTCAAAAGTAGCTTATCTAATTTTTGAATTTGTGATTTTGTTGAAACTATTGATGAATTTTGGAGAGAAAGGAGATCTTTATAATACTCAATCTTTCCTTTTTTAAAGATGAGAAGATAGAAAAACATATTTAGAAAAGTACAAATTTAATCTTGCCATTTTCTTTCTTATAAATTGAAACATTTATCATGGGTAATTCCTTTTTTTTTTTTTTTTTTGCTTTTTTAATATCAAGAAATTATTTCTTCTCTTGTCCTAAAAAAATTGTGGTATAAATATAGCAACACATCTGCTTATTTTTTGTCAATATTTGCTTTATTTTGGACCTTTACTCAATCTTATGTTTTAGGTGACTCTTCTAAACAGTTTTCAACTACACATTTTCTGATAGGACAACTTTCACCATTTAGCTAAATAATTACTTCTTATTTATGATGATTAATTATATACAGTATTTAATGCTGGATTTAACAAAAAATATCACAGTTAATATTGTGAATTTGGGCATATTTGCTGTTACAAATTTTCATTGGAATTTTTTTTCTCTATTTTACTGTCACTGTTTTAGGAGCAGAAAGAGTTGTTATATTTCTAATCCAACATTATTCTAAAACTAGAGCCCTTTATATATCCCAGCTTCTGTGATGTGTATGTGTGTGTAGGATGTTTGTTGTCTGTCTGTTTGCTTCTTATTGGGTTTCTCCTCATGAGACTGAATCATCACAAGTTCACACATATTAATGTGCTGATGCATTGGGATCAGCAAATACCTCCTGCATTCCTGTGTGGCTTACCCTTCAGTCTGAGTATTTCATACCTTGGTATCAGCTCATGGGTACATTTGATATTTTATGGTGATATTCTTGTCAGCATTTGAATTGCTTTCTGTGAGAATCTAGCTGGCCATATTTCTGGAAGAGTAGTTCTACCTCTGGACATAGTTGTGAATATTTACAGTACTGTTGGACAATACAGCAACCATTGTATTTTTTGCTTTAAAATTAGGGGCACTTGGGTGATTCAGTTGGCTAGCATCTGACTTTTGATTTAGGCTCAGGTTGTTCTCAGGGTTGTGGGATCCAGTCTTACTACAGACTCTGTGTTCAGCCGGGAGTCTCCTTGAGATTCACTCTTCTTCTCCCTCTGTCACTCCATCCCTGCTTGTGCACTCATTCCCTCTCCCTAAGGACAGAAATTAAAATTAAAATCAATTCTGACTTGTAATTTTTATAGCAAAAAGTCATATACTTGAAGCATACTTAGAGATAATATTTTCTCACTAGTTATTTTTCCTACTCACTTGCATTTCATTTAAAATAAAATATTTTCATGACAAAAATTTGGTGAAAACATGTTCCTTATTTTACAAATAATTAAATATGTGTCTTTAGATCTCACACATAAGATCCTTGATTTTGCTTATGGTGTATTAACAACAATACAGTTTTGATGAAATTGCTTATGTGATTAATATCCTCCTCTCATTTAAATTTTTCTAAAGTTTTTGTAATTATTTTGAATATTAATTTCAAACTATTTTTTCTCTATCTTAAAACAATTTTTTAAAATTCAGATTAAAATATTGTAGACTGGTCTAATCCTTCCTCTGAAGCAAGATTGTTATGGCCAACTGTGAAGGGACATGTTAAAGCACAATCTTATTCTTATAATCCAAGTGATATCAACTTCCAGCAAAGAGGCAAATACAGTTTCTTCCATATCACTAAGTATGGACTGTAGTTCTACTGATTCATGCCCTTCAGAATTAAATTTGTTTAATTTAATGTAGATTAAAATCACATTCAACTATGTTATTTAACTCTTCAATACATTTTTCATCAAGTTATCAGCATATCTACTGACTTTCAATTATGATGAAGAAATATCCCTTAAAGTCTTTCTTCCCCCTAAGATTTATTTATTTATTTTAGTGACAGAGAGTGCACAGGGAGAGGGGCAGATGGAGAGGACCTTCAAGCAGACTTTCCTCTGAGCTTGGAGCCCCACTCCAGGTTGGATCCTACAACCCATGAGATCATGACCTGAGCTGACACCAAGAGTTAGATGCCTAACCCACTGAGCCACCCAGGCACCTCCTTAAAGTCTTAAAATTGAAGTCCCAAAGTTCTTTTGCTTATATGATTATATAAGTCAGTATTTAATATTTTAGAAATAAAAGCTGAAGAATTTTTTAAAATTAACAATAATTTTGGCATTATTTGACTTTTAAAAAATGATGTCCAGTTTAATAGAAAGCAGATGAATTATCATATCTGCTTCCTTCATCTATTACACTAGGCTGTTTAGTTGAAGTATATGAGAAAAAAATGGCCTCATTCTGATATGTGTTTGAAAATGGCAGCATTTTAATATTTTTCAGATAACTGTGATGTTTTTGATATACATTAAAATCAACAGTTTTTAAAGATTGTATTTATTTGAGAAAGTGCACACATGAGAGAGAGAGAGAGAGAGCATGAGTGCAGGAGCAAGGCAGGAAGCAGAGGCAGAGGGAGAAGCAGGCTTTATCAGGGAGGGAGCTGAATGCAGACAAAACCCAGGACCCTGGGATTATGACTTGCCCCCAAGGCAGATGCTATAACAACTGAGCCACCAGGACCCTCAAAACTCAACAATTGGGTGAGCCACCTGGGTGGCTCAGTCAGTTAAGCATCTGCCTTCAGCTCAGGTCATGATCCCATGTTCCTGCTTTCAGGCCCTGCATTGGGTTCTCTGCTCATCAGAGACCCTGCTTCTCTCTCTTCCTCTTTCTCTCTTTCTCTCTCTCTTTCTCCCTCTCTCACTTTCTCTGCCTGCCACTCTGCCTATTTGTGTTTCTTTCCCTCTCTGTCAAATAAACACATAAAGTCTTAAAAAAAAAAAAAAAAAGACACCTCAACAATTGAAAAATCCTTAACCTGTGCATGATTCTGTAACATTATCCTTTGGTCATTTGAGAAATATTGTTTGCTGAGATATGCGGAACTTCCAAATATTGACGTTTCATTACGAAAAAAATCAAATTTGCCCAAATTGTGAATAATCTTAATAGAAAAGTCTTTTAGATTCGAAAACCTGTCAAAATCAAGTGGATATGCACAAATTTTCACAAATTTAAATTTTTGCTTAAAATAATGAATCATTGGCAACAAATACTGTGACTTCTTTGAAGTAGCAATTTCTTCTGTTCACATTCAAGGAAATGTCTAACAAATGGTGAAATCTGAGTAGCTACATTTGGCTGTCACTATGTCGAACAAAAATGGTATTCCATAGAAATAAAAAAATTATAAAACGGCTAGTTTAGCTCATAGCTCACAACTCAATTACCCATATACTTTTCCTGTTGCTACCATTATACTTCAGATAAGAACAGAAGAGTCTCATATATATTTCCTGTTTCTTCATACAGAATATAAAATGATATGTACTGAACGCCACACATTTATTTATATTTATTTATTTTTCTTTTTTAAGGAAAAACTAACATTTTCCCCTTCTCTCCCTCTTACCATTTCTTTCTTTCTTTCTTCTTTCTTTCTTTCTTTCTTTCTTTCTTTCTTTCTTTCTTTCTTTCTTTATTTCTTTTTCTTTCTTCTTTCTTTCTTTCTTTCTTTCTTTCTTTCTTTCTTTTTCTTTCTTCTTTCTTTCTTTCTTTCTTTCTTTCTTTCTTTCTTTCTTTCTTTCTTTCCTTCTTTCTTTCTTTTCTTCTTTCTTTTCTGTTTTTCCTGAAACTGTATTGAGTTGAAGAATACAATAAGTTTTAGTACAGTTGGGAGTCACTTTTTTGATTTATGCTTAGGAACCAGCATTTTTACCTAGAGTTTTTTTTTTTTCCCCCCCTTCTGTCAACACAGTAAAAAGAGCATAATGTTTAATTACTATGGAAATGGTTTAAACCTCATGCATCTCCTGATAGGGTCTCAGGGATCTCCAGGGGTCTAGGAATCACACTTGAAAAAAATACAACCTTAATGCAATTTTCTCTGTCGCATTTTCAGTACCCTACATTTTATGCAAATATATCATGGAAAACAACATAAAATCTAACATAACTAAGACACTTTTAATGAATAGTATTACACATAACATAATTATGGCTCTTAGTTATTATGTCCCTTCCAACATTGTGAAAGCACATTGAAGGGGACTGGCCTAGTTATTGCTCTCTGAGCCCTCTTTGCCAGTACTACTAAATCATTGTCATTTAAGGACATAATTAGCACATCTCATTAGCTAATGAAGATAACGACCATTAAAATTCTTTCCCAATTTATGGTTTCCTCTTTATCACAATTTAACAACAATGTCGTTTCAGGGTAATAACAAAATTGGCTTACAAATGACCCTTATACTAATGAACGAGCAGCACCTTGTATCAAGGAGCAAAGGATTATTTATACATTGCACTCCTAATTATATTATGTAGTGGAGTCCTGTTGCCGATGACTTTCCAATGTGATTTAGTCAAAATGTTTGGTCTTATTGTTGTTATGTTGGAAGTACAAACCAAACCATACAGAATATGACTATTTTTCTTTAGCAATCTTTATTTATGGAACAGTGTTAATTTTTTTTTAACATTCCAAGTGTTAAAATAAGGGATGAATTATAATGATCAATGCATATGGCATATCAAAGCATTTCTAAGTAAAATGGCCTTATTTTTAAATACAGACTGCTCTATTTGTTCAACTTCCTTCGTTTTTCTAAAAAGTTGTTTTTCCTGTTGTTAATGTGAAAGACGCATTTAAAAATATCTGAAATTAAAAACAATGTTCTATTGTTAATTATTAACATTCTCGGGGGGAGAATGCAGAAGAAAAGCATCTTTTGGAGTTGCTAAAATAAATGCATTTACATTTAACTATAAGTCAAAAAGCTGAATTAGAAATTTACTTCTTCTCAATATCACTTTGAGGTAGTTTTATTAGTTTTCTATTGCTGTGAACAAGTACCACAAACACAGTGTGTTAAAGCACCTCTCATCTCATACTTTCTCTAAGTCACGGTCCAGGCCTGGTTTTTCTGCTTTCATAAGGAGGAACAATGAATTGGTGTGGGTTATGGCAGCATAATGTTAGATGCATGTCAAACATTAGTCCAAACCCATAGAATATACAAAGCCAAGAGTGAACCATATATAAATCATGGACTTTGGATGATTATGATGTGCCAGTGTAGGTTCATAAATTTCAACAAATGTACGGCTTTGGTGGGGATGTTGATAACGGAGGAAAGCTATGCATTGTGTGGGGATAGGGGGTATATGAGAAATCTCTGTACCTTCCCTTCAATCTTCCTCTGAACCTTAAACTACTCCAAAATAACTATTAATGAAATCTTTAACAAAATTGTATTAAATGAATACATTATTGTACTCTGCTGCTATGTCTCTCCTTTTGTTATTTATGGACAACCTTCAGAAGCTTTAGTTTTGTGAATATATATACTAAGCCTGTAATTTAGGGAATAAATTGAAATCAAGCGGAATGCAACATAACATGAATAGCTTTGATACTATGACCTATATATAGCTAGAATACATTTTTATATAACTACATACATATATTTTTAAACATATTTTTTCTTAAAATATACTTATAAATGTACTTTTCATTATTTGGAGAGCTAAGAAGTGCAAATGAATACTTATTGAAATTGTCTCAAAAATAATTGTTGCATTTAAAAATATTGGGTTGATGGAAATAGCTAAGTAAAGACAAGACAGTGTGCTTTATTAACAAGTGAAATATTTTTTTAATATATAAATGGAAAATATTATAAATCCTTTTCAGGGGCAACCCCGGGTGGCTCAGCGGTTTAGCACGACCTTTGGCCCAGGGTGTGGTCCTGGAGACACAAGATCGAGTCCCACATCAGGTTCCCTCATGGAGCCTGCCCATGTATCTGTCTCTCTCTCTCTCTCTCTCTCTCTCTCTCTGAGTCTCTCATGAATAAATAAAATATTAAATAAATTAAATAAATAAATAAATCCTTTCCAGAAAGTATTTAAATGGATTGTCCCCTTATACTTGAATAAATGTATATGACACAGAAGATGGGGTTGCTTTTCCACTGGTGAAATTTCCTGTTTGATGTAGTTGTTTGCAATGTACTCAGGACAATTATAAATAAATTTTCCTTTCCCAGGCTATGTTATTTATTTTATTTATTATTTTTGTTTGTTGAAAGCTTTTATTTAAATTCTAGTTAGTTAACATGTAGTGTAATATTGGTTTCAGGAGTAGAATTTTGTGATTCATCACTTATATATAACACCCAGTGCCCATTACAGGTTTCCCCCTTAATATTCTTCACCCATTTAGACCATCACTCACTCACCTTCCTTCCAATAACTCTCAATTTGTTCTCCATAGTTAAAAATCCCTTACGGTTGGCCTCCCCTTCATCTCATCTTTTTTTTTTTTTTTTTTTTTTAATTTCCTTCCTTCCCTTTTATTTCCTTCATCTGTTTTGTTTTTTAAATTCCACATACTTTTGAAATTATATGGTATTTTTCTTTCTCTGACTGACTTATTTATCTTAGCATAGTACACTCTAACTCCATCCACGTTGTTGCAAGTAGCAAGATTTCATTTGTTTTTATGGCTGAGTAATTTTCCAATGGATAGCAATCTTTTGCCAGATTTTAAACAGTTAAATCAGGGAGCCGTGTGACAATTTGAGTCAGTGCTGTGCACTAGGTCATACACATGGAAGAGAGTTACTGCTTCTTCTATGCTAGCAATGGAGCTGAGATGAAATTATCAGCCATATGCTATTGGCCTCATTTCCAAAAGGCCTCTGTTAACCTTAGGAAAACATGTAAGTTCTACATAAATAGGTCCTTCTGTGCTCACCTATGAGTTTCTCTCTTGTGGAATATTCAAATAACCCAGTTCTTAAAAACTGTTCCTTGGAAATCCTTGCTCCTCTATGCAAATCATACATATGTGAGTTGAATGGCGCTATGCTTCATGCACTGTGAGAGCGATTCCAGTTCCTGGAAACAGCGCCTCTTAACACTGTAGCATAACTAGCTCCTAAAATCAAACTTAGAAATCAGGCACATTGGGTTCTATGTACTCTTATTTTCAGAAAGGCCATATTGAAAATGTCAGAGTTCTAAAATATATCAGGATAGAGAGCACATGTAGGTAGCTTAGGGAGAGGGAAGCTCCTGAGTAGTATGTGTTCTAAAGGAATTTGAGACTTTTTGCTTTGATAGATCAAAAGATCTTTATATCATTAATTCATAATCCCTTCCTGCCTAATTTTTTAGCACTTTTGATAATATTATATACAATATATATTTATTTTGGTATATATATTTACTCTCCAAAATATAAACACCATGAGGGGAGGTGCTTTTGCCTCTTTTGTTCAGTGCTTTATCCCCATATGAATAATAGTGCTTGGTACCTAATAGGTACTCAGTAAATAATCGTTTACATTATAGAATGAATAATCTATTCCTCTTAACTTTTTCCTAAAGTATTTGAGGCTTCCATTTGATTTTGTAAATGTCATTTTAAAATTTATTTATTTATTTATTTATTTATTTATTTATTTATTTATTTATTGGAAAGAGTGCATGAGGAGATGGGGCAGAGGGAGAAGCAGACTCCCTGCTAAGCAGGAGTCTCATGCAGGGGCTCATCCCAGGACCCAGAGATCATGGGCTGAACCTAAGGCAGATACTTAACTGACTAAGCCACGCGGGTGCCCCTATAAATATCATTTTAATCATAGCAAATCACATGGTCACCTAAGATCATTGCTAAGTTGATTTTGGCTAAGGATAAGAAGAATCCTTAAGCCATTTGGTTTTAGGGTCTGAAAGGCTTCATTATCCTCTGAGCTTACATATTCACCTTTTATTTTTTTATATTAATACTGTCTTTTCAATATTAATTCTTCAATACAACTGAAATTATATTTTCACCTTATCAAAATATGCAAATACTATTAATTCCCTCTAAAATCTAAGTATCACAGTTCTAGAACAATATACTTCTTTTGGATCTACAAAAGTCCCTCGTTATATATTATATTTTAGTTCATATTTGATTCTGTTTTCTGCATTTCCTTTCTGATCTTTCATATTGTATTAGTTTCAAAGGAAACTGATCATTGAATTTATAATACATACTAATAATTATTATTCTTATAAATAGTATTTTATTGTTACTTAGAGTCACTAATAATTTATTTTATTATTTATTCTATTTTATGTATTACTAATACTTTAAAATTAAATATTGACTGTGTATTAGGCTAAATGTTAGGTACCACAAATGGATAGTAATACTTAATACTGAGGACCCTACAAAGGGCATATTATATCTATATTAATCAGCTAAAGTATTAATGTTTCAGAGAACATAGCTTAATTGTCCAAAATTGCACAGCTAACAACTGAGAGAATTGAGATTCTAATTGGGGTGTCTGTCTCAAAGGCTATGCCCTAAAACAAAACAAAACAAAACAAAAAGTCTGGAAGTTTGAGCTTCTCAATATTTTAGCCCTTCAAAAGGTACATTTGCTACTTTCCCCATCATGCTTTCATGAGTTGGGTTCTTGAGTGGTATGGAATAATGTATAATAACTATATTTTGCATTATTTATAACTATTCATAGATTTATACGATATGAATATTGAAAAGATTTTCATATATTTTTCTTTACATTTTCCTTCAGGACCTCATCACAGCTGTGTATAAGAAAATATATCACCTAACATTCATGAATTGAATTATAAGGTAAATTTTTCAATGATTTTTGTTATATCAAAAATGTTATAGAACTGTTAAAATTGTTGAGATACAGTTTCTCTGAAAGATCTTTATAGCTAGCTATCTTGCTATAAAAGGTTTGACTTAGGAATTCTCTTCTGTTTTCAAATTATACTTTAAAAATATTATCTATCTATCAACTTATTTTTTCTCAGGAATTTTGGAACTCCTTCTAATAGGCACACTTTTCAAATGTCATAGAACCATTCAAGTGCATTGACATTAGGCTGACTTTTATAAGTGTTTCTAAATTTTCTTTTAAAAACGTAGAAGCTCAGGAAAGAGCTCTCAATGAATATATTACTACATTTCCATATTTTAAGAACTATTTTTAAAATGTAATTTTGTAAACGTATGTGCTTGAAATACACATAGAGAAATCATATTATTTATGTTTTACTAATTATTTGGACTTGTCACTAGATGTAGATCTCTTTCCTAATGAACATTGAATTTGCATTTTGTAACATCTTTGAATGTCAGTTTCTTAAGATATAACTGGTCCTGGCTATTAATTATCACTTATCTATTAAGTTTGTCTTATAGGTAGGGTTTACTAAAACAATGATACTTATATTTGAATAATAAGTATAATAGGTATAGGTATTGAAAAATTTAATAAATAATAGATAAAAATACACCTACCATGTTGGTGAATGACTAATGACATCTGATATGAAACTGCCTCGCATTATGATGAACTTCTCCTTGAATACTTGAATTTCTTATGAAAAGTTGAAAGGTAAGGATACAAGTCATGATATCAAAAGTATTATATGAATTAATATAATTATTCTAATAATTCTAATATAATTAGAATTATATAATTAATATAATAATTAATATATATTCTTGCTCTTTTATACCAATAAAAGAGATAAAAACCGCTGCCATATCAAAACACTCAATATTTTCAAAGTCAAATCCTGTTGTTTTATATAATGTGCTTTTTATTTTACAAATACAACTCTAAATGCAGATATGATCTTGTTATGATATGTTAAATGTAAAACAACAACAGCAAACAAACAAAATCTAAACCAAATTGTATTCCATTCAACTCAAGCCAGGGTATAAGGCAACACAGTTTTTGAATATTAGATCCCTCCTCCCTCATTCTCCACCTCCTGTACGTGGCCCAAGTCCCCTCAGGATACTGAAATCTCGATCATGTTGGAAACTCTTACAAACCATGAGTTTTCTTATCACATAGATTTGGAATGTATTTGTGTTGAACGAATATTTGTTTTTGAAAATGTCTTCTTCGGTACAAGAACATGTGGGAGTAAAAATAAGATATAGAAACAATGCTATGAAAGCCTTTGTGGCATACATAGCTTAGTTATTTTAATAATAAATAAACTATTATAAATAAGCAAGACTGCTTATCATGAGTACACTTCATTATTACAAGAAAAACACAGTGGGCTTGTGTGAATGTGAGTATGTGGGTGTATAAAATTTACAGCATTCATTCCCCAGGATGTAATTAAAGGTAAATACCTTTGAAAATGAAAATATTATAGGAAAATTTATTAAAGTATTTATTATGTTTTTATTTTATACTACCCATCTTTAAAATTGTGGGTATTGTGAACATAATATTTACACTGAGTCATTTAGACTGAATGTGAGAGCTAAGAACCATAGCATACTTTCAGAAAGGGTTATATCACAGTGAGTGGGACCTCTTAAATTGTAGCATCTTGTAAGATAATGGCTAATTAGACATTTAATATTAGCCCAAATTTCCATGGCTTTAGACCAAATTCAAACACAGATCTGTGCAATATACAGAAGGGGGACATGATTCTGTTTACCAAGTGAATTTCATCTAAGAATATATTTCAGTTCAAACATTTTTGCAACGTATATTTTTAAAAATAACAGAAAGGAAAAAAGGGAGCCAGAAGAAGAGATTTTACATTGATTTTATTTGCTAATTAAATTCTAACCATGCCTTTATATACATTCTGTATCTCTGATTCGTATAAGGTATTCTGGAAACTCTATTATAATATATAACATTACAGGTTTAAATGTCAAGACAATATTTGTATTTAATTAATCAAGATAGACTTGAGATTAATATCCTTGTAAAAGGAAGTTTTTGTTACTACATAGGTTATAGAGTTTATATTTGTAATTTTTAAATCTTTTTTTTTTTTTTGTAAATAAGCAGTTTCCAAACAACAGTGTCCTTCATAAAGAGCTTACATTTTTGGAGAATATTCACATTTCACTTCTTTTCTGTAACTTATATTGAATGGTACATCTTTCATCAAAAATTTCTGAGAAACACAATTTTCATGAAGGTACATGTCCACTTTAATGATTGAATTGTCTGTACAGTAGAATGAACAATATACCTGTTGAATGTTTAATGGAGTAGAACCATAAACTGTATAGCTTTCTCATAATTCAAAAGTTAATAGCTGTCCCCTAATTTTGAAAAATGATTCACTTGGATAAGCAATTAAATAAACAATTTTTATGTTTTTAGATGAAATGAATGTGAGTACATAATTTATACATATTGATACTCAAAATTTACCTCATATTATTTTCAACAGATTATGATTATTTTTTATAATTATAGGAAAATTGCATAATACATGTTTAATGAATTAAATTATTTAATATTCACCCTTCCCTTTTTTCATCTCAAAAATGTGAGTACAAATATGTTTCTATCCACTAGATTTCAATAAATACTATTTCATACAATTTGTGTTAGAAAAGATATGACCTATCTGCTGTATTTACCCAATAGTAATTCTTGTTTGTTTGCCCCCATGTGTCTTTCTTAGTCTAATAAGTAGCCTTGATATAATTATATAAAGAAATCAAGTGAATTGTAGGGATGCCTGGTAGGCTCAGTGGTTTAGGATCTGCCTTCGACCCAGGTCATGATCCCAGGATCCTGGGGTCGAGTCCCACATTGGGCTCCCTGCATGGAGCCTGCTTCTCCCTCTCCCTGTGTCTCTGCCTCTCTCTGTGTGTCTCTTATGAATAAATAAATAAATAAATAGAATATTTAAAAAAAAGAAATCAAGTAAATTGTATAAAATTTTCTACATGCCAGCATGTAATGGACTATATAAGTTTTTGCTTATTAATATGACTTATATTGAGTAATTTGTGTTTGTAAACTTATTTAATACTTTTCACAATTACCCTGTGATATAGATATGATTATTACTTTCCAGAAGACCTGTTGGTAAAATCAAAATGACATGGATTTTATAGGACTCTAGACAGTTGTTTTAAAATGTCAGCTAAACCAAAGACACAATGTGATTATGTGAAGTTTCACATTTGCTTGCACTTGTATTTCTAAGTGCAGAGGAGTAAAACATCAACAAGAAATGCCTAACAATCAGCATGGGGTCTCTCCCTGAAGAAGGTCACTGAGGATTATCTGTGTTTGGTTTGAACTGGTAAAAACTCTGGTTTCTATTTGCAGTTGTTGAGATGTGGGTATTGTGTTTCAAAATAAGTTAATTCTGAAAAAGACCCTCAGGTACTACAGTGCCAGAGAAGGGGCCCTCAACAGGTCGATTGTTTCTGCTGCCACTTGTTTGGATGTTGGAGTTCATGGCAAGAAATGTTTGTGCTCACGGATGAATGTTGTTCTCTTGGTCCTTAACTGCAGTAGATTTATGAGCATCTGGGGGATAGAATCAGACTGACAGTTTATGAGAAAGAATATGATCGTGCAGTTTCATGTTTCCTGTACATCTGTTGATTAATAGCATGATTTGTGTTACTTAATGTCAAATCTTTATTCCTTTTCTTACTCAACAGTGTCATCCAAATGAAACATATCTCATTGAAGAAATAACCTTCATACAATCAGAATTCAATCTATCACTTCAATATTTCAAATCCCATCAAAATCTTCAATTAAAAAAATAACCTCATGTACATTTTGTAATTCAGTGATCACACATTAAATTTACTTTACAAGTCAAAGTATCTAGTGTGTGTTTATAAATAAATGACTATGTTTTCCTGGAATATAAAGTGAAATAGTTATCTACTCATTAGAAATGAATGAATCTTTCATAGTATGTTCTTTGAGTTAATTACAAATTTTCTCAAACATTTTGTTGTTTCCTTGATTTTAATTCAAATTGTCCCTTTTCCTAATTATCTACCAACCTCTACCTATTATTGTGAAGTCACGATGCATAAATACTATACCTTAACCTACTAGAATTTGCCTTTTCCCCTAAACTATGTCTTTGACCCACCTTTGGAGAATCCTAATTCCTTCCCACAGTCTGTTATCTTCAGGACTCTAGTTAACTAACTGTTAACTCTTTTGAGGAGAGTTCCTTTAACTCTTTGTAATCTACTTTGCTGCCTCCAAGATTGAAACTCTCTCCTGTGGGTAAACATGTGCACATGACTGGGCATAGGACAGATTAGTAAACATTAATTGAATCAAACAAAAGAATGAAAGTAGAGAAGAGCTTCCTTAATAGACTGCATCTCTTAAAACACACAGAGGAGTATCAGAGAGTAGAGGCTTGGTTACAGGTGGAAGGGAACATCTTGACTCAACTCCTAAGCATGGACTCATATGTTATATTAAGAAAATGTTAGGCTGGATGTTTGGGCCTAAGACACTGATTGTGAAGGAGTGAACTGTGATTGACGTGGCTCCACTGGATGAGCAGATAAGGAGAAAGCAGGAAGGATGTCGAGAGCTGAGCTGAGCTCAAGACAAAAGCTGAGCGCCCAGTTGTGGGGCCAGCTTGGAGATCCCACCATGGAAATTTCCAATTGCTGGATATTTTCACTTTATGCATGTAAATTACTACATGCCCTCTCTAAGCCAGCTACTAAGTGATTGGGATACACAATTTCATTGAATATTTAGAATAATGCAATTTTATTTGTCTGTTTTATTGATGAGGAAGCTAAACCTGGACTGGTTTGGGGTCCTTTTAGCACTAACACTTTGCTCTTAACAATCAGCCATACAGGGTTGTACAGCATATACTGTTATTCACTCAGAGATGTACCGTGGTTGAGGTTGGCTACTATTTAGCATTGCTGGTTTCTTTCTAATTCTGGATTTATGATTATCTCCTTCACATTTTTACTTCTGCTTTCCTTCAAGTAAAATACTAGAACTCTATTTCCAGTTTTTTTTTTTTTTTTCAAAAACATGTGCAAGATTTTGTTTCCTTATACATTTTTTTTCCTGCCTGGAGTTTGCATACCTTTCATCAAAATCTCAATAGATCTATGACTAAAAAGTGTTTTAAGTAAATAAAAACAACAACAAAGGGATAGAAAAAATCATACTGAAATATGGATCATTTGGAAAGCACATCTGTGTTTCTAAGTGGGTTCCTAAATACAGTATGTGATAATTGATATACAAAAATAATAGTCACCTGAATAAAGTTTGTGAAATACAAGAAGACATTTTTATGAGGCAGATATATGAAAACATAATATGGCCTCTATTCACATCTTCTGACATAGTTGCTATATGTTTAATTCTGATATTTTATACAATTAACTCAAGGCCAAACTATGTAGGAAGCACCTGTCCTTTGGCCCTATCACCTTTTATATTTAGCACCACTACGATGAATTCATGGATATCTTCTGTAATTCCCTATACTGCTCTTCCACCTTTCTTAAATTTTGATAGTCATTGTCGGGCTCATCATCAGCTACCCACCCTTCTTTAAAACAACCATCACCAACAATCGTAACATCCAAGTATTACCATGTCCCTTTTTTCTTAAGGTTTTTTCATCTGTGAATCAAAAGTGGTGATCACATTAGCTGTTGACACATTAATGACCTATTACTCCCTCCTGAACTGGTTCCATGTAGCAATTAAAATGCAGAATCAAGGGACTACTCCACTACGGATGAGTTCTGTTCTACAATAGGCCCATCACGTTTTCAGTGTGCTTTCTAGGGGATGTGTTTTTTATGTGTGGGTTGGCATGTTTCACTAGGGGCTTATGACTGATCTCAAATCACGCTATTCAACTTCCTGAGTACTATTTGCATATTTACAACGTCAGGCACTGAACAAGGCACTGCAACATACATTAGTCACCTTGCTAAGTGTTTTTGATGTTCTAAGATAGGTATTAACATCCCCATTTTCTTAAGAGAATATATTAAACAACTCAATGTAGATCAAATGGACGTTCACACTTAGGCTTCCTGGCGATAATTTTGGAATTTCCTCTCTTGTCACAACTGGCCTGTTAGGCATCTATTTTTACCTCCTCCATTGCTGTGATTTCTATTTTGCCTCAGAAAAAAATAAATTGGTTTTGGTCACATTTGTTTTGGGATTCAAATCCAGGCATATTTATGGGGATATAAAAATGTCTTAGAACCTCTTTTGATACAGCTTCCCTTGTTTTACTAGAATATACTACAACATAATGCCATCTATTTCAATATTATTGCAAAAATGGTGTATCCAGAGTGTTTTGTTAGAAGGTAAAATAAAGTTGGGGACTGATTTTAGTGTGAGTGCAGGCTTTATTTATTAAGTCTCCTCTGCAAGGACAAGAAAAGCCATCGTGCAGAGCTGGAGACATATCTGCTAACAAATGGCCATTTAGTTCTGATTTAATGTAACTCCTGGGCACTGGTAAATCAACCAGTGAAACACCAAACCAAAACATAAGATCTTTACGTTTTGAGGTTTCCTGTTAAACTGTTGCTTAATGCAGTTAGACTCAGACATTAAATCTGTTGTTTAAAGGTTGACTAAATTAAAAATAAAAAGAAAGAAAAGATGGTTTATCTTTTTTTGGCCTTGATTTGGGAGATTAGCTAGGGTCTTCATTTATCCTACTGATGTATGTTTTTAAAAATTGGATGCAGAGAAAAAAAACCTTACAAGTGACAAAATTTCTTTGATAATAACATAGGACATTGTGTAAAGTCATTACAATTCAAAGGAATTCAATCAATTCTTCTGCTTTCAGAAGTCCTGACAATAATAAAGTGTCAAGAAATGACATTTGCATCTATTTATCATAAGCAAACTTCATTTTTGTTTTTACCCAGGCCAACACATAAATCCTATCAATCTTTCATGCTTAAATTCATTTTCTAACCCTTCTTAAAACTATCAATATTGAGATTTTCTGATCATCGTGGAAGGAAGTAGGCAATTTATTTGAGCATCTTCTGACTTTTCTTTTCTACATAAAATGATGAAGCTAGTCCAATGTAGACTGTAGGTCTGGGGACATTGAATGTCTCCTAACCATATTTGATATCTTTTTTAACAGAAAATATACTTGGTTCACACATATGTGTCATGGCTTTGCTTGATGTTCTGATTTTAAAAACTCCTATATTGGATTAAATTAGATCATGCAAAATGAAATTTCAAACATGAGATTCAGCAACCCTTAATAGAGGTTGTTATTGGATAGCATGTTGCTAGTGAATTATATTTATTCATGTATTTTCCCAAACATAGGTTGAAATTGTCTTATTTGGATTATTTATATTCTGAGCAAAATACCTTGATACTACATAGTGCCCCATGCTTCAATAACTGGATAATGTCAGAAATCTTCAACTGAGGGTCCAGAGGTCTAAGCTTTACTAGCAATTTCTCATTTTGACTCTTCCAGATATGTGATCTTGAGTAATTAATGTAACTTTTCTGGGCCTCACACTCATTATTTGATATGCCTGGGAGTGGAATGGAGGTTCCCTAAAGCCTTCTGGAACTGGGCCCTTTCTGACATAAAAATTTCTCTGATCCAGACTATAGTGGTAAATACAATTACTGAGTTTATTCTAATGATATATTTATTTCATTTAAGAATTCTTATTTATTCAATTATTTATTTAATGTTAAATTGTCTTTTCTTAAGAGTTTAAGAGACCACCACAATATAGTTCGAGTTTTGGGCTCTGTTAAGATTCTGTTGGAACAAAAAAAATGTAAAAATATATTTGGAAACAGATATTTCTGTTTAGACAAAGTTTTAGATGATAATGACTGATAATTTTATTAATTAAAATAATGATATATTTGTCATCACATAAGAAAGTATCTTTATATTTTAGAGCTTCCTGCTGTATTATTTAGAAGAAATTTTCTTTATATATGGAATTTGCTATAAAGCAGTTAAAACATATAGATAAGGCATATATACCAAAACGTTCATAACTGTTAAAGTGAGATTATAGATAGAATGCAATTTTCCACCAGCGTTCCTTAGTGTAGGTTTAATGCTGGGAATTGACCCAAACAGGGTGTCGATGTATTAGTTACCTTTGCAGTTAGGGATTAGACTGAGACAGTTCTAAATATGGAATATCCCCTGCGTATCCTACATAAATCCTTGACTCAGTCTGTTGCTTACTTTGCTTCACTTTCTTGCTAACTAATTTTTCAGAAATCAAATTTGGATAACAAATATTTGCTAAGAATTTAAACGTTGCCTCAGAATAAACATGATTTATATATTAAAAAAAAACATAAAATCGTCTCTGTGGAGCTGAGAATAATGTTTTTGTGGAGATAATACCTCAATTTTCCCATCAAAGCACCTATAATGCTTCATCCCTAAATCTCTCTCAAACAGCACATGCCTGAACATGGGCTTTGGTTTCAGAGAGACCTGCAACCTGGGTTCAAACCTCAGTTCTTGGCACTTATTAGTATTAATATTAAGAGAGAATTGAAGTTAAATGTTATCTGCAAAAAAAAGCAAACAAAAAACCAAGCAAGAACACCAACAACACTGTTTGATTTGAGAAGTCAATAAATAAAAAATGCAAAAATAAATAAATAAATAAATAAATAAATAAATAAAATAAATAAAGCAAGCTACAACTGGCACATGTAAATATCACAATTAAGATGTATCTTTTTTCTTAATATTTTATTTATTTATTCATTTGAGACATGGAGAGAGAGAGGCAGAGACACAGGCAGAGGGAGAAGCAGGCTCCCTACAGGGAGCCCGACATGGAACTCGATCTCAGGACTCCAGGGTCATGACTTGAGCCAACCGCAGACGCTCAACCACTGAGCCGCCCTGCTATCCCTGATTATTACACATAGTTTGAATAAAAAGTGGAATTCTCTTTTTTTAATTTAAGTTGTTTTTTTGTTTTGTTTTGTTTGCATGATAGAATAAAAGAATAAATCATTACCCTGCAATAATAACAAATCAAATCCACACTTGAATATACACTATTGTTGTCTGTGTGTGTGTGTGTGTGTGTGTGTGTGTGTGTGGTCTTTTCTTTGGTATTACGAATCATATCATTGTCTTTTTTTTCTTTTTTTGTATTCAAATTCATACTTAGAAAAATCAAATGATGTCTGCTCTTCTAGTACATATATTTTGCCACTTTAGTTTAGGCTAATTCACATCACAAATTCTTCTTTCAGGAAGTTGACATTGTTTTGTATGCTTTTTCTTTAATAACTGTTTAACTAGTGAAATGTGTGCATCATTGTAGACAGATACCAGTTTTTTTAGAACTGATTTCTAGGAGATCTTATTTAAACAATGACACAGGAAGAATGATGGGAAGTAATAGAAGAAGATATATTATAAAAGATTACCAGAGCACCTGGGAGGCTTAGTCAGTTAAGTGTTTGGCTCAGGTCGTGATCTCAGGGTCCTGGGATGGAGCCCCACATCCAGCTTCCTGCTCACAGGGAGTCGGCTTCTCCCTCTGCCCCTCCCCCTGCTCCTGCTCTGTCTCTCTCTCTCTCTCCCCCCGCCCAAATAAATAATTAGACATTTTTTAAAAGATGATCAAGTATCTTTATATTCTCACTTAATTGTAAATAACCTAACTCCGTTATTAAAATATAAGTGGCATATAAAATCCTACACCTATTTAGAGTAAAATATTTAGCATAGTTTGAAATAAAAATATACTATGCAATCATCGGCAAAATCAAAGTAGTGGACATGACCAGTATCTGGAAAAGGTTCCTCCTTCTGTTTTGTAATCCATCCTTAACTGTCTCCTCTGCCTTCCATTTCTTTATCTGATGTCTGGTATTATTGATTGCTTCGTATATCAACAATTTTGGCAATAGAATAGTCTAATATGTGCTGTTTCTTGTCTAGCTCCTTTCATCTAGCATAATTATCCTTCAGTTTATCCATATCTGAGCATGTACCAACAGTTTACTTATTACTTTTTATTGCCAAGTATTATTGCTTTGTATGACTATACCACAGTGCTGGTGTTTCCGTCGTGGTGGTGGTTGTGTGTGTGGTGGTGGTGTTATTTTTTTTAACCATTTATCTGTTGAGAGACATTTGTGTCTCCAGATTTGGGCTATGAAAAATGAGAGTTGTGACGAACATTCACTGAGTCTTTGCACACACATATGCTTTGTTTTCTCTTGACTAAATGCCAAGGAGCAGAATGACTGCATCATAGGGTGATGTAGGTGTAACCGTTTGGCAACATCGTCGAACAATTTTACATTCCCACCAGCAGGCTATGAGAGTTGAAGTTCTCCACATCCTCGTCAACACTTGGTATGATTGTTTTTTTTAGGTTTCATCTATTTTAATGGGGGTTTAAGCATCTCATTGCGGTTTCATTTCACAGTTCCCTAATAACTAATGTTGCTGAGCATATTTTTTATGTGACTGTTTGGCTCCACATATCTTCTTTGGTGAAATGTCTATTTAAAAAGTCTCCCCAGTATGTATTGGACTGTTTTCTTACCATGGAGTCTGAGATTTTTATATGTATTCTGAAAAATTATTTTTGAGAAACATGGTTTATAAATAATTTATAATATTTTTGTCAATTGTCCTTTCATTCTCTTATCACATATTTCATATAGATAGGTAAATGAATAAAGATAGATATACATACATACTTTTGATGGCATATCTCATACATATTTGCTTTACCCAAGATCACATTTTGTCTTATGCTTGATTCTAAAAGGTTTGGTGGTGTAGGTTTTCCATTTAGACCTATGATCTATGTAGAGTTGATTTTATTATTTGATGCAAGGTGTGGACCCAATATTTTTTTCTAGTACTCTTTGTTGCAAAGGATGGCTTTTTTCTTATAATTATCTTGGTGCATCTGCCAAAAATCTGCACCCTGTATTTAATTGGACCTATTTCTAGGTTCTCTATGATGTGCGACTGACCTGTTTAGACCACATTATCTTATTTATTGGGGGTTTATAATGTCTTAAAACCAGACAGTGTTAGTTTTCTTAATATGTCCTTTTTATTATTGATTTGGTTACTCTAGGTTTTTTAAATGTCCATTTTAATTTTAATTTTAGTTTGTCAGTTTCAATGCAAAAGTTTACTGAGATTTTAGTTGGAATTATGTTGATTCTATAGGTGAATTTGTAGAGAATAGACAATGCATCCTGTGACCCCTGAACATAGCAATTTTCTCACTTTATTTTGGTCTTTTGAAATCCTCTCATCTTTGTTTTATAGTTTCTATTGTACAGATATTTTATATACTTTGTCAGATTTAGCCTTCATAATTTTTGTCATAAATGGCCATATGTTTTAATTTTCTTTGTTGATAGTATACAGATTGACTTTCTTTGTTTTCATTTTTATAACTTGCAGTCTTAATAAACTAAGTTATTAAGTACAATAACCATTTGCAGTCTCGTTCAGATTACCTACATAGAGGATCATTTCCTCTGTGAAGAAATACCTTACACTTCTTTTTCTTTTTCTTTTTTCCAACTTACTTTCCCTTTATTCATTTTCTTCCTTTATCTCACTGGCAAAAACCTCATGGAGTTTTGTGTATAATTTGTTTTTTTTTTTTTTTTCAATTATTTGGAAGAATTTACTAGTGAAAGCATCAAAGTTTAGATTTACTTTTAATATTCTAAGAATACTAATTAAGTTTCTTTAATAGACATCAGTCTATTAAATTTCCCAGTTTCTTTTTAAGTATCTTTTGGTGGTTTTTATTTTTAAAGGAATTTCTTTATTTAATCTAAGTTGTCAAATTTACTGGCATAAAATTATTTGTAATATATCTTTATTATCCTTTTAAAACTTTAGTGATGTCACCTCTGTTATTCATGATTTTGGCAATTTGGGATTTATGTCTCTTTCCCCTTATCAGTATAACTGTATGTATCAAGAAAGTCTTGCTTTTGTTTTGCATTTTGAAAAATACTGTTTCTGAGTATAAAATTCTCAGTTGACTTTTTGGGTTAGATTTCAGTAATTTAAAGTAGTTCTTCTGTCTCATATTGGAAAAGTTTCTGATAAAAAATATGTTTTCATCTATATCTTTGTTCCTGTGGACCTAACTTATTTTATTTAACTGCTATTAATATGTTCACTTTTATTTATTTATTTATTTGCAACTTGATAATATAAGTCCACTAAGTTTATTCTATATTGCTTTTCCCCACAGTGCAACATGGACTAGAAATTCTGCTAAGTTGTACTGCTCTTCGTGTTTCTTGTACTTGCTATATGTTAAGATTCATCTGTGGTATCATAATGTTCATTAAATTTACAACACTTCTATCTTTTTCCTTCAAGTGTTATTTTCTTTTGTCCCTTCCTTATTTTATGGAAACAACTACATGTACAGTAAGCTGATTAAAGTTGTTTTGCAGTTACTTTTTTAAAAAATGTTTTCTTGGGAGGTGCCTGCATGACTCAGTCATTTATGCATCTGACTCTTGATTTCAGATCAGTTTGATCTTGGAGATTTGAGTTCAAGCCCCACATTGGATTCCCCACTGAGAATGGAGCCTAGTTATTTTTTTTTCTTTTTGTATTTTGTTTAGATTTTTTTTTATCACTATATCCTGCTTTTATCATGAAATATGTATTTCATAATATATATTCATATATATTCTTTATTTTTGAACATGTAGAATTTTCATTATACTTTATTACATTTTAAAATTTTTTTTCTGCTAATTCTAATATTTGAGATTCATGAGTCAGCTTATTTATGGAACATATTTTCCTGCCTCTTACATTCTTAGTAATCTTTAATTGGATTCTAGAAATTAGAAATTTCACTTTTTGGTGTGTTTGATATTTTTGTAGTCCTATAAATATTCTTGAGCTTTTTGTTTTTATAATTCACCTAAATTACCTGAAAACTATTTGATTCTCTCTCTCTCTCTCTTTCTTTTTTTCTGTCTGGTTTTCAGGATATGTTGTGTGGGCCCACAATAGCATTTAGTGTATAGCTGTTATTTCCCACCACTGGGGCAGCATCTTTATAAGCTTTTGGTTCAATGTCATTGAATTATCAAGATATCCAATGTGGCTGGTAGGAAAAAAAAAATCCTTGGTGTGAATGTCAATGACCATCACTTCTAATTATAACTGCTGCTTCTGTTCCTGCCCACTGAAAATTTTCTTATGTGCACATGCTTATTAATAATCAACTAAGTTTTCCAAGATTGCCTACTTCAGGTTTCTGGAGTTCTGTTTTAGTGGAGTCCTCTCCCTGGTAGTACTGTGATCTGCAATCTTTAATGGTTTTGCTCTCCTTGATTTCTCAGTTGTCTTCTCAATTTAGGGAGCCTTCCAGCCTTCTCTATTTCCCTTCCTTGAACAGTTTCTTGGAAACTCTCTCAAGAACACTTTTGTGTTTACCTTATTTTCAGTACTTTAGGGGTTGCTGTTGTTCATTGGCGATGTCTAGTGTTTTCAAAAGTATTGTTTCTTAAATTCTGTCTATTTTCTAGTTCTTTCCAGATGGAAGGAAAATCCAATCCCTATCTCCATTTTTCCTGGATTTCAAATATATACAAATACCCACACATACATAGTTGAGGAAACAAGACAGAACTGAAATATTATGTAATAGTGATATGAAGGATTAGTGTCTTAGTCAACTTGAGATGTCATAACAAAATATCATAGGCTAGGCAGTTTAAGCAACAGACATTTATTTTCTCACAATTCTGGAGGCTAGAAGTAAAAATCAAGGTGCTAACTAGTTAGTTTCTAGTGAAAGCTCTCTTCCTGGCTCTCCAAATGGCTATCTTTGTGCTGTGTCCTCACATGGCATGAAGGAAAAGAGCAAGCAAGCTCTCTGGTACAGTTTCTTGCAAAGGTACTAATCTCACCAAGAAGGCCCCACCCTCAGAACTTTACCTAAATCAAATCTCCCAACGACCCTATCTCCAAATTTCATCTCATTAGGGAAATGTAATTTAGAACATAGCTACTGATAAGGATGATTTGACGTAAATGCTCTAATTTTCTTAGAGACATAGAGATATTATTTAGTTTCAGGATTTTTAAAATCAGGTTGATTAATCCAATTTCATTTTTTTAATTAAAATTGGTATTTATAAAATACATACTAATCTCTGCTGGAGAATCTGGCTGGTTATTTGATTACCCATAAAAAATGGCCTTCCTCAAGTAAAATATAGTACTCTTTATCAAAGTCAAAATAACAAATATAATAGCCTTATATTCCCTAACTAATTGTTTTGTTTTCCTCAGAGTGAATCTTTTAACCAATGTAAGATTTATGGCTGAACACTACTTTTCAACTATTATATACATAAAACACAGAATTTTAAAGTAAAAGCTTTATTTTTATTAATGTCTTTCTTCCTAAAATATTTGTTTTTATGTCCACATAAAACATATAAATGTAACATGTCTCATGTCTTAGTCTCCATATAGGACTTATAAACAGGTGAAACAGAAACTACATCCCATTTGGCATAGTGGTTGTTACAAAGGAAAAAAAAAAAAAAAAAAGAAAAGAAAAGTCTTGTGGTGAAAGCAGCAATGAGTGCCGAAGTGTTGAAATTGCTTAATGTATAGCCAACTTCAAAATAATTTTGGGTGTGCATGTTAAACTCTCAAAACAAAATAACCTTAATGGAATTTCCACAAAACTCAATAACTATAATTCAAAGTTAATTAGATGCTGATTCTCTTTCTTTTTTTTCAATATATCATAGTTATAAAACCTAACATAACATAGTTATATTTCAAATATTTAGGTTGTACTCTCTTCAAGAACCCATTGCCTGAGGATTTAAGTTCATAAAGTGATAATGAAACCTATAGATCATTTGTGACAGTAAGAAAAATCATCAAATTCAATTCTCAAATTGCCTACTAGTCCTAGTCCCAATCAAAAAGCAAAAAGTACTAAGAGTATTTTTTAAGAAAAAAAATAAAAAAAGAAAAAGAAAGATGTGAGAGTTGAAAGACTCAAATATTTTATTTTTAGTTTTTTAAAGATTTTATTTATTCATTCATGAGAGAGAGAGAGAGAGAGAGAGGCAGAGGCACAGATCAGAAGGAGAAGCAGGCTTCCTGCAAGGAGCCCGATGTAAGACTCAAACCCAGGATCCGGGGATCACGCCCTGAGCCAAGGGCAGATGCTCAACCACTGAGCCACCCAGGCATCCCAAGACTCAAATATTTTAATGAAATCATTTTAGAATTGCTTTGCTCATTTTCTTTTTCATTTTGCCAGTTAGTCTTATACATTGTGAAATTTTTATGATCATGTTTAGGAAAACAAAGTCGTCTTTAAAATTACATTTATTTTTTAAAAGATTTTACTTATTTATTTGAGAGAGAGAAAGAGAGCAAGGGGTGAGCAGAGGGAGAAGCATACTCCTCACTGAGCCAGGAGCCTGATGTGGGTCTTGATCCCAAGACCCTGGGAGCATTACCTGAGCTAAAGGTAGACACTTAAACAACTGAGCCACCTGGATGCCCCTAAAGTCTTAAAAAATAATAAATAAATAAATAAATAAATAAATAAATAAATAAATAAATAAACAAATAAGATGTATTTATTTATTTATTAGAGAGAGAAAGAGAGAGAAGGAAAGAGTGTCCATGAGTGAGGTGAGGGGCAGAGGTTTAGAGAAAGAAAATTCAAGCAGAGTCCTGGTTGATCAAGGAGCCTGACAAAGGGTTCTATCCTTGGACCCTGGGATCATGTCCTGAGCTGAAATCAAGAGTCAGACAACCAGTTGAGCCACTCAGATGCCCTAAGGGAAAACAAAGTCTTAGAAGAGTTCACCTAAGTGTTTATTATTGTTAAGCTAGCATATTATTATTTTAGTCTTGACATTCTAGTACCTACTCTTTTTTAACAATAGAAATCAATCAATGTGACTTAAAAATTCTTACTACTATAAATTTAATTTTTAAAATACAGTAACAAATATATTAAAATTTTGATATTAAAAAATATTTAGTCTTAATCTGAAATAAATTAGCCAAAATATTTTTTATTTATTCTCAATAAGAACTAACTGAAAGTAAGAAGAATTATGTCTGCTATTATGCAACTTTTTCATCTTTTCAGACTTTGATTCTCTAGGCCTTGTTTAACAATTTCTAAATTGATGGGATTATTAAGTGATTCCTAAGGTGACTTGAACCTGCTTTTTGAGGGTTTTATGAATTTCAGTGAATTCTGATTATTTAGTTACCACTAGGGGGAACTAAACCCCCTAAAGTTCAATTTTGACTTTTTTTTTTTTTTAAGTTATTCAATTTTAAAATGCCTCACTTATTGTGCAATTTTGATTATAAGTTTTGTATACAACTGATGTTTTTGTATATAAAAGAGATTTAACCAAAAGGCTGTAGCAGTCATGGATGGACGGAGCTCACTATCAGACCTACTGATGCTAAGAAACCTGAAACACAGCCCAAATAGTTGTTCTGCCCTCTGTTATGAATCTCTTGCTAAGTGCATTGAACAATCATTTCACATGAATGAGAGTATTTTAAGACATACATTTTTCATCTCCTTTTTCCTTCTCTGTACATTTTTATCACATTTATGTCATCAGGATGGATAATTTCTCAAAAAGCACTAGGCTTCTAAGAGTATTTTTCTTTTCTATTGAGAGAAAAGAGACAAATTTTGGAAACCTTGGGATTCCAGTTCACAGTGTGAAGTAGAAAATAAAGCAACCAATCTCCAGAAGACTTGGAATGATCAAACTCATTTTGTTAAGTTGAACAAACCTGAAGAATCAAGTAGAACACAATTAAAACATCATCATCATCATCATCATCATCATCATCCCAGAAGTATATTAGATGAAGGCATATATGGGATATGTGAGCACACCAAAGAAGACCTCATCATAGCTAAGCAGATTACAAGGTGACACAAGATGATTATCAGTCACTAATGGAAAACTAGAGCTTACTTTTGCTTGTAACCCTCAAGATGGTTTAAGGAGCAATAAATCCCTATGTTAGGAAGCCCATCTATGCTAGCACCTGAAGTAGAGATTTCAAGTCATTTTAGGTTGTGTCAAAGGAATAGGGAATATTGGATTCTGAAAATCTCTTAAAGTGTTACCAGTATTTTATAGGCTGAGAGTTATCAATTCCATTTCCCTAAGTCCTTTAGTACCTTGGTGGATAATGTAGAGCTATATCTCGGGTGCCCTGATTTCGAGTGCAGTGGATCTCTCCTTGTCCCACACTCATCCACAAGGGGCTTCATGTTATGCGCCTACAATTATTAGCACAGACATGAATGGAAAGTATTATTCCTAATGAAGGAACATTATGTGACCTGGATCATAACTTTAGGGCCTAATATGATTAGAAAAACACACCAGTTCTGTTTCACTTTCCTAAAGACATAATGGTATAATTGACATCCTAAAGAAAAAGAAAAAAAAAAAAGATGCTTATAAGTGCAATGCCTAGAAACTAAACAAACTGCATCCTTTTTTCAGAGTTAAGTTCTGTGAATAATAATATACCTTAATGTGCTGGATTCTACTGAAAATAAATCATGGAAGTAACACTGTAATCATATTATTAATTTATAATGCTCCTCTCAAAACAGAATCTGGGACACTGTGCAAGGAACAAACAAAAGTTATACCAGTCTGGGATCCTTGCCCAGAAATACAACCAAACAAAAATATACATAACTAAGGGAGAAAAAAAGAATCTAGTCCAAAGAAAAAAACAGTTGGAAAGAAAAAAAAGAAAAAAAGCACTAAATTGAAAATGAAAATGCTACAATTGTAACTGTTGGTAAATCTGATGATCCCATCAGATATATTAACAACTTCAAATAGTCTTGATAGGGAATAAAATGTGGTTACTGAAATAGAAAAAATAACTATTTTAATAATAAATAATAATTTCAAGAAAATCTATTAATTGACCAAAATAAAGATGTTCTTAGGGTATCAGAAAGCATCAATCATGAAGAAAACATTGTTTAGTTCCTGGCCTTGTCTTTTAGCTGAAATAACCCTTGGTCTTAAATGAAAGAGGTTAGAGAGCAGATCTTCCCCATTCACTAATTATAATTAGAACATATCTTTAGGGCTGTAGGACTTTGTGGTGATTGGGATTATTTGTGTGTGTGTGTGTGTGTGTGTGTGTGTGTATGTGTGATTGAGAATATTTAATGATACAAAACATTAAATTTTCTAGGTGAGGTTTATGTAAAGTCCACAATAGGCTGCAATAATAATAACCTTTTTCTGTCTTCAACAAATAACACATTATTATAAATTCTGGGTTAACTTTTTTTTTTTTCTGGGTTAACTTTTTAATCAGCAATCTGGCCTTATATATTCATACCTAAAATTAAAGCTTTGGGTTCTTGACAAACTTTGTAATATGCCCCAGGTTTATTCTCTGCCATATTCCCATTGTTATCTTGTTATGGCAAAGACATTGAAAGACAAAGTCCTCCATATTTGGAATAAAGATTGTTGTTCAACTATTCAGCTATCCATTTATCAGGCTATCCTTAGAATCTTATATAAAGATGAATTAACCTAACTTAAGCTCCTTAAATATATGTCCTTCATCAGACATGTGGCTACACAATTGATGAGAAAGACTAGTTTCTGTTACTGTGAAAAAGAGCATTTTAAAAGAACACCAACTCATTAAACCAGCCACTGGACCGACAGTCTTTTTCATCTATTTGAACATAAAAATTTCTAGCTAATAGAAGATGAATTATAGAAAACTGCATCTGAAACTGATGATGTGCTATATGTTGGCTAGTTGAACTTAAATTTAAAAAAAAAAGAAAGAAAAAAGAAAATATTTAGGGAGAAGCGGGCAGATAGTGTGACATTTGCGAGAGCTGGAGACAGGGTTAGCTGAAGAGATCAATAAGAAATAACCAAAAGATAGGAAGAAAACCAAACAAAGGAATTTTCGATATTGAAGCCAAGGAGGGATTATTTACAATAATTTAAAATACTGTCAACTATTGTAGAAAGTTAAAAAAAAATACATGTCTTGATAGTTTAGACTCAGTGTAAAGAAATTATTTGTTGATCTTAGAAAACCAATGTTTTCTGAATGGTGAGGATTATTCAGCCAGATTTCAATGGGTTAAGAGTGAAATGAAAGCTAAATGGAAGGAGTGATGCCTATGGCAAAGAAAGAACAGACTGGAGAGAAAAATAAGATTAAAAGGTTTTTGGATTTCTTGTTTAGTTAGATGGAAGAAATCTGAATATGTTTCAACATTCAGAAAAAAAGAGCATAATGGAGAAGGGGTTGGCATATAGGAAATGGAGAAAACAATTGCTCTTTTATATCGCTGAGATGTGAATGAAGAGGTTTCAAAATATGGTAGAAAGATCAATGGGAGAGAGGACGTAAAGTGGAGGAAACCAGGTTGGAATAGACATTGCTAAATTTGTGTGAGTTGGGTGGGAATCGATTCTTGCAACCTAATAACTTCTAATGTCATGAAATAGGAGCTCAGTCGTATCCTGGGCATGTGTGACCACACATTGGGTTAGGACACTGTGGAAAGTAGAATGCTTGAAATAAATACTGGGAACAATTGAATTGGGTAGAATGCTGTCTAGAGAAATAAAAGATTTCAGCACAGTTTTAAGAGTTGCATTGATGCTGCAACACAGAACTTTGCTAATGGACACTGAATGTGTGTGGTTTTTATAAATTATAATAGAAAACTCAGGGGTAGGAGCCACATAAATAGGACAGTGATTACATCAAGGGTCATGCAAAGGAGAGGAAGGGCAAAATAGAACCAGTAAGTTGACAGTATTGTCAAAAATGGGATTGGTTCTTACCAATCATGGGTTTGATTTGTATGAAAATGGAGGAGAACATGAGGGGAGGAGCTGGTAAATATGTAGGACGTAGCTGAGTCAAGAGAGTAGGAAATGAGTAAGAGAATCGTGGCCCTGGGGGGAGCAGAGTAAGGGAGACACTGACAATTGCTTACATCTAGACAGTGACTCGAATATAAGAATTTAAGTATATTAGAGGAGGCTAATGAAGAAAGTGTGTGTGTGTGCATGCTTGGAGAAATGTGGTGGCTGTAATTCAGTTAAAATCAGGAAAGTGACTGAGAGGGATGCACCAGAGAACATAGAAGAGCAGTGGAGCAGGTTGGGAGGGAATATGGAGACCTCGAGTTGTAAAATGACAGGTTGGTTATTTATGTGGAATAGTTTTAGTGGGTCTTGAGGACAGGAGCGCCAGCAGTTAAACAGCAAGCGAGGAGTTTGAGCTACATATATAAAAGCAAAATACTCTTAAGAGAAAAGACAAGATAGATGGTGGTGCCTAAAGAGGGTGAAGAATGAAGGAAATGTTTATTTTATGCATTCATGTTCGGCATGCAGACTCTCAGGCTATAGGGAAACCATCAAGTTGTTAATGGTGAGGAAGGCTGAATATTTAAAAGACAGATGCTCTAAGTGGTTAGAAACCAACCTAGTACAGAATGGCAACCAGAATCATCTGAAGTGGGGGGAGGAATGACATTTAAAGAGGACATCCTTCCTAGGAGGTCTCAAGGGAAATAAGACGTTTGCACGTATTAGAAATATTTGCACTATCTCTTCTTATAATGTATTTGCAAATATAATGTCACTACCCTACTTTTGGGACTTCTCATATTTTCATATGGCATTCATTGGTATCGTGTTTTTTAAATTGGTATGTGAATAACTTGTCTCTCTGCTAATATTGTAAATTTATTAGGGAAGCACCCCAGAATGATTCAACCTTTGATAATATGCAAAGTATATACTACAGCATCTTTATGTATTGCATGTTTTATAAGTACTTCCTAGGTTAATTTATTTTCAAAAATAAACATGAAACATGCATCTTTCCTTGCTGAATTTCACTTTGTGTGCATTGAATATGGAGATTAAATGATTGATTTAAAAATGAAAAAAAAAATAAAGTTCACTGTGTTGGTTTCTTATTGAACTAATTGCCTGATAACTAATATAATTTAGAATACATTTGTGTGATGTTTCTCCTTTCTTATTCCCATCTATAGAAGTGGACTCTACTAACAAATCATTATAAAATGGATAAAAAGAATAAAATATAGGTAGGAAATACATAGCTATATAAATAATTTTCTAATAAGTAAACTTACCAAATATATTTCAACACATACTCTTTACATATTCCAAAAGAAAAAAAAAATCCAACTCTATAACTTTAGTTTGGTAAAACTCATATCCTGTATTTGTCTCCTCTGTTGGTGCCACCATAATAATCTAGATATTTTCAGTAGCTTGAATATATTATTAGATTATGATAGCAAATAATACTGCTCCTTTATAACAATATATGATTTATTACAGTTGTTTAAAGAGGTACAAATGGTAATATGTTTGATATTGATTTCTTGGTTTACTAAAGAGTCTAATTTAAGCAATAAGAAAAGATCCATTTTTTAAGAAGTGATTTTAGAAGGTCTGTTTTTAAAGATTTATTTTTTTTATGATCTTAAACTGAGAATTTCCCTTAAAATGATAATTACTTCACTTTTGAAAAATCTTCCAGCAACTCTATCAAGAGCTAAATGTTCTAATTGCAGTGTATCTATGGCATAAATCACATCAATATAGAAGTGATTCATCTGAACAAACAATATATTAGTAAAGTTAACATATCGTTCACTTGCTTTTGATTATAATAATCACCCAAGATCACTATGAAGCTGAAACACAGATTGTCAAATATAATTTGGTTCTTATTCATGACAGTGACAGATATTTCCAACTGTTTTATACACTTTTACTTAAAATAGTTGATTTAGTAGTGTGAATAAATGTAAAAATATCCGTTTGAGTATCAGATTTTAGCTCTCCAAAGGCCTGTGTGTGTGTATCTGCAGATCTTGCTGTTTTAACATTTGCTATTACTTACCATTTATAAACATATTTCAGACTCAAATGCTTTTTGATGCAAGGTATGCAACATGGGTATAAAAAAAATAATTGAATTTGTTCAGTCCAGAAGATCTCAAATCCTTTATTTTTCTCCCATCACTTCCTACAACCATTTTCTGGCATCTGACTTTCCGCCAGACAGGACCATGGACAGATCCCATATTCTTGTATTTATTTACAATTAAAAGATTTCTTCATGGCAGTAACAAATTACTTTCAGGTATTTCCAAGTCTACTACATTCCAGTATAAAACCTTCTCCTTTGCATCTAAATCAGACATTCTCGCCCAGTGGAGTTTCAAGGTAGTTCAGGCCATGCCAGCTTCTGTCAGCATCTGTTTTGCCCATGGAAATTCACTCATTCTTTCCACACCAAATGCATGCTGTCTTATAGCTACTGCTTCTCTGCCACTTTCCATCACAGGGAACCCTAATGAACCCCTACTGCCTTCATAATTCTCTGTGAGAGAAGAAAGCGCTCTACTCCACGTTCCTATGTGCTCACCACTCTTTACGGAAAACTAGCGCCTTTCTACCATCCTTCATTCACCACTATTAGGTCTGTAGTGAACCTATCGGTTTCTGGAGGTCAGCAAGGTTTCAATGTGCATCTCTGTGTGTGTTTGGGATGAGAGGTAGTGGTGGTGGTGGTTGTGGAGGCAATGTTGATGAATATAGCTGAGATACGATGTAAATCTTATCTCTTATTTTTTTCTTTTTTCTTATCTCTTTTAATCTACTATTTTCCTACATAAGAAGAAGATGGTTCGTATGTGTCTATTTATTCAACAAATATTTATTAAGACAACCCTACACTGGGCATTTTTCCTAGGTGTCAGAATACAGCAGTGATTGGAACAGAGTCAGTATTACTCTCTTTCAGGGGAGATTGACTTCTAGTTGTGAAAAACAGTTTGTCAGAAGAGATGATAAAAGTTGCAAAGGAAAGATTGCATAAGGTAAGGATTTAGATAACGAATTTTTGGGCATGCATTATAATAGTATTTTCCGGAAAGATTTCACTGATGAGGTGACATTTGAAAAGTGACCTGAAGGAAGTGGCAAAGGAGCTCTCCGAATAGTGGAGGATTTCTTCTCAGTAAAAAGAAGGTTTCTTGTTAATACAAAAGCTTTACTTCATATGCTTATGAAGTAGCTGGAAGGACACTGTGGGGCTGAGGGCAAGAAGCACGGAAGAGAGTGAAAGGGAGTGAAATCAGAGGGAGAGTGTATCACGAATGAATGTATGTTTATCCATTAGAATGAATGTTTATGACTCAACAGAATATTCAGAAACATTGCCATTTTCCCGATAAATGCTGTATAGTCAGTACAAAACAAACTCTTGCAAATTAGAAAAAAAAAAGTTAACTTACAATGGAAAATTTTTGGCAAGCTTTTATATCCTAATTTGAAGCATTCATCAAAAAAAAAAAAAAAGGAGGCACTGCTTGTTCTTTAATTAAAAAGAATGCTTTTCATTATGTCAGCGAAGTTTTAACCAAAGGCATGTGAATAGAATATATTTAGCAGAAAATAACAAATCAATATTAATGATAGCTTATCCAGTACAAATTGATTTTGTAATAAGTGAAAACTTAAAATAAAAAGGGAAAAGAAAACCAGAATTTTCTCTAGCCAAAATCCAAATTAGTGGTGCACACTCCTAGATCCATTAGCTACATATTCATGCTATTTGGTTTAAAATATAAAAATATAAAAACAGTATGAGATATAAAGGTCCCCTATCCAACACAAATTCAAATATTCTGAATATGATAGCATTTTACAATTACTTGAACTAGGTATAATATAACCTGTTCTGTAACAAAACAACCCTAGGGTTTTCTATTATCATGAAAAATATGAGCCTGTTAAATACCCGTGGTTGCCTGATGATTAAATACTTGACCTATATTTCTAGAAACAAGAGTGAGGGAACTATCTGCCAAAGTAATTTTATATGTTCAAAATTGGAACTAGATTTTAGAGAATCTGAAAGTCATAAGGGCCTGGTTAAAAGACACCTTAATTTATCTCCTGTGACAGTGGAGCTTCTGCAATTTTGAAACAGAACCTGATACAGAAAATGTGCATTGTTTAATAAAGACTTAGTATGAAAGTAGAAGCAAATCCTTCTCTGGAATAATGATTTTTATCATTCAAACAAAATTTGGTTAACCTCATAACTTTCTAATCCAAAAATCACAAAAGAAAGATTTCTAGTATTATGTAATATAGAGCTTTGATGAAATGGCCGTCAAAGGAGCTTGATTAACAGGGTTTTTTTCAAATAAATTACTTAAATAACCAGAATAAATCTATGGGAAATCATCATCATCATCATCATCATCATCATCATCAATCTTATCAAAAAAGGGAATCATATTTACTTTGCTATATTTTTATTTGTGAGATTTAAAAATAAGTCAAACTCAGCAATAAATGACTCCAAGGAAATCAAAATGCTGAAAGAGGTGTCAGAAAAATGCACAATTCTAGTAACTTGTGAGGCTCTTTATTAAAGGAATAAACCTGGAGGCTAAGTCCATGTTTTTCTGAAATCATGCTCTTAATTATACAGTTGACAAGCACACTATTGAAAAACAGACTGCCATACTTCTTGGGAACCAAGATAGGCAAATTAATCTCAGTTTTAAAAAATGTAATTTTTTGTACCTCGTCCCTTAGAGTGATCTTGTTCCTTTTCCTTACGTTTGTTTCTTGTTACATTTCCTTCTGTTTCCTTTCCTGCTACTTTACGCTCCAGTCAAACAAGGAAACAGAGACGACATTTCTTTTTTTCTAAGGCTTATTTCTAGAGACCATATTGCTTAGCTGTTGATAGAGAGCCACACTCGCTGAATGAAAATCCATGTATGGTTTTGGCAAGCTGTATAAAATTTTGTGATTCCATTTTCTTCTGTACAATGAGGACAATAACTGTATCTAGACCGCAGAGATTTTGTGAGGATTAGATGAATTTATGCAGACTTAATGATGATATTTGTTTAGTATCTTTTTATGAAGTGCAATTAGAATTTTTTCTTAAAGAGTTCAGTGACCTTTTCTTTGGCAAATTCTTGGCCTTGGTGTATCCTAATTCTTTCTGTTGTCCTGTCAGATTCTATGTGATCTAGATGTATGGTGTAGACCCATCCTGAATTCATCTCCGTAGCTTCTTGGACTCCTCATCCTATCATGAGAAGTGCTTTCTGGAAGAGTGCCAGAGCTGATCCCAAGTCAGGGGGCTCAGAGCGGGATTACTCTTGCCCAGGGGTAAGGATGGTCCTGGTTAAGAGGCACTGATGGAGAGACGTGGTGCCAACCAGAAATAGCAAACAGTAGAGGCAGAAGTGCAAGGGAACAACTGAGGCTTCCTTGTATTAGGAAGGACAGATACTGCGACTCGATTTTCAGTTAAAGCTCCGTATATGGTAGCAATGTATGCAAATATATGGGAAAAATGTAAGGGCAAGACTGTAAAATAAAACTACTGATTTTCGTTATTCTATGTCTTTTGATCACTGTTGACAGCTCTGCTATTATTGTTGTTTTCTCTGATGGCAGGAGAGAAAGGTATCTATGGGCAAGCATTGCAAATATCCATGGAAAAATAGGAAGCTCAAAGAAGAAACTATTTTAAATGTTATGGGCAATCATTGTGAGAACCCATAATCGGTTAGTTACCTTACTAGTGGGAAAGAAAAGGGAAATAATGGGGACATTATTGATCTTGGAATCAACAACTTTTTTTTTTAGATTTTAGATATATTTAATCCATTAGATTTGTTGTAAAGATGCACAGATCATAACCAAACATCTATTTATCATGTGGATGTCCATTATTAACATAGGTAAGTGTGTTAGAGTTGACCCAGCAATCAAGTAGTTCTTGTAGTAATATGCAGTATGTGTATTGAATGAGAAAATTGAAAGCTAATGGGAAAAGTTAAAATAGAAAAATAACAATGATACTATTGGAACTGGTCTTTACAAATTCCAAAAAGACCCGATGGTAGTGAAATAAAATTCATAAAAGCTAGAGATGACCAAATATGGGCAAAAAGGCATTTCCCTAGTCTTCATCATCAAAAACACCAGAAGAGGGAACACCTGGGTGGCTCAGTGGTTGAGCACCTGCCTTCGGCCCAAGGCATGATCCTGGAGTCCCGGGATCTAGTCCCACGTTGGGCTCCCTGCATGGAGCCTGCTTCTCCTTCTGCCTGTGTCTCTGCCTCTCTCTCTTTGTGTCTCATGAATAAATAAATAAATTAAATCTTAAAAAAAAAAAAAACACCAGAAGAAAAAAAGAGAGCGATGACTAGTTTATACCAGTGCAACATAAAACAATGTGGACTTAGAATTAAATTTTTATTTATTTATTTATTTGAAAGAGAGAGAGAGAATGAGAGAGCGAGCAGGGAAGGGATGTGGGGGGAGGGATCAGGAGAGAAGCAGACTCCCTGCTGAGTTTGTAGCCCAACGCCTGGTTCTGGCTCAACCCCACTACCCTGAGTTCATGACCTGAGCTGGAATCAAGAGTTGGTCGCTTAAGTGGCTGGGTCGCCCAGGGCACCCTGGATTTGCAATTAAGAATAATCTATATGCTGAAGAAGATAGTGAAGATACATAAAATTATACTCAGCTAAAAACCAAGAAGTAAAGATAGATTTTTAAAAATCTAATTAATATGCTGTAGATTTCTAAACCGTCTGGGTTTATTCACTATACCAGTGTTTAAGTATTTTTTTTTCCAGCAGTCGTAAAGCCAAAACATAATAGCTCTGTTCACTAAAGAAATGTGTCTATACATCCTAAGCTTAGTAGATTGGTGGGCTTCTTACAGATGTCCCTGTGTTTCGCTCAGAATTTGATATTCTAATTCTAATTTGATATTTCTAATACCCTGGGGCACTCCCCTGTGTGAATCCAGGAAACAGCACGCAGTTCGCAGGTACATGCTATCCCTAGGTTAATGCGGTAGCCTCCTTCTTGCACTTTCTGCGTCTGAGTTTTAACTCCTAATGCACATTTATATCCAGTGCCCTCAAAATATTTTCGCATCATGCTACCATCCTACAGTATTATCTATAATTACTTCCCAAGTACTTTTGGAATCAAGTCCAAGCTTTCTCCCATTTCATTGGATTGCCCTTCACCTGCCTGAATGTTCTTTCCAACACTTGTTTTTAAATACGGTCATAAGGTATATTGAAGTCTTAACCCCCGCCTCTGTAGATATGACCTTATTTAAAAATAGGATTCTTCAGACATAATCAACTTAAGATGAGGTCATTAGAGCAGGCCCTAATCCTTACAATATCCTTTATGACAAGAAGACAACACGCTGCAAAGGCAAAGGCACACAGGGAGAAGAAGGCCGTGCAAGGGCAGAGGCAGAGTCTGGGGCGATGCATGTGCAAACCGGGAACAGCCAAGGATTGCTGACAAATATCAGAAGCTCTTAGAAGCAAGAAAGGATTCTCACCTGCAGGCTTCACAGGGCATATGGGTCTCCTGATACCTTGATTTCTGATTCTTAGCCTCCAGAATTGTGAGGCAATCAATTTCTGCTTTTAAGCCGCCCGGTTCGTGGGATCTTGTTACAGTGGCCCTGAAATCTAATACAATTAGATGGAGGTAAATGATGATAATGAATGCACTTCATTTCAGATCGTGAGAAAAGCGGTGCTTTTATAGTCTCATGAGCCCCTTGTCTGTATGTATAATTTCATTTTTAATATAAAATACCATAAATGAGTAATAATAATCACCTGCATCTGTATAGCACTTACTAGTTTACAAAGCACTTTCAATTACAATATTTCCTGAGATGCTGAATATTGCATGACATGTCACATAAAGCAGGTGTTATCATGTTCTTTTGGAATGTGAGCAGAGTGCTGGGGAAATTTTTAATATCCAGTCAAGGATACGTCTACTCAAGTTACTTATTATTTCTGAAATTCGTAGTTTGTAAGCAAAAGAGATGGCAATTATATTCTGGTTGCTGATCCAAAGCTTTATGTTCAATTCACTGCACCTCAAAATCTGATGTTTTTCAAAGATCCCAATTTCTTGATTCTTATCATTAACTAAAAAACAGGGCAAAGGGTGATGTGTTTACATGGAAACAGTCAAGAAGGTCTACACGTCTCAAGATTTTTTTTTTTTAATTTCATGAAACGTTTGACATCATTTTAGAAAAATAAATTAAGTATTCCTTTAGATCTTGTGAATAAGTCATCTGGTTCTAGAACTCCGTTGCTGATATTCTAATCTTGCATTTAAATATTCCCTTTATACATTTATCCTACATGTGATAAATTTTGCTCTCTAAACATTCATACAGTTTTTCTGGCTTTAATAGTTGCCAGAACTAAATGTCATGCCAAAATCCCAGGACTCAGCAATAGCAAATAGCAAGATTGGCTACATGCCTTAGGACAAAATCATGATCGTTGCCACTATGAGTGGTATTTGCACTAGGAGACTTTCTGTTTCTTTCAACGATAACTTTTAGAGTCTTAATTTTCATGTCAAGGGTATCTGGCAAGGTTGAGCTTCTTAGGAGTATTGGTACGACACTTAAAATTTGAACTAGTGGGAAATTCCATTATTTTCTACTTGATTATTTCCTTCGGATATTTTGATTTATTATATATGAAGTTGTATTCATTTACTGAAAGTTCTGGTTATAAAAAGGCTTTGTACTGCGAGGGAGTTGAAGCTGGGGTAAGTGAATCCTGATTATCATTTTCACATTGTGCCATCAAACCATTGTTTCCGCACAGAAACACGGCTCACTTAAGATACACAACGTGTGGTGCTGCTGAACACTTGCATGGCTTCCTCAAGTTAATTTGGCAAAACTTCAGATGACTTTAAAAGTCCTGCAATTCGGGGGCACCTGGGTAGCTCAGTTGACTGAACACCTGCCTTTGGCTCAGGTCTTGACCTCAGGGTCCTGGGCCCTACATAGGGCTCCCTGCTCAGCAGGGAGTCTGCTTCTCTCTCTCCCTCAGTCCCTTCCTCCCCCTTGTGCTCTCTCAAATAAATAACTGAGAATATTAAAAAAATAAGATAAGTTTTATTTTTTTTAATGCTGTGATTCAAGGATTTTGTGGATGAGGTACCTATGAATTGAGTAAATAACCAACCATGCTTTAGATCATGAAGAAATATAGGATTCAAACCTGCATTTACATTCTGATCAAGTGCTCCATGCATATTCCATCTGGTGATTTTTTTGTAGAAATATTATCTTTTGTTCAAATTCTATTTAATAGGAATTGAAACGTATAAAAAATAGAATGTTGAAACCCACCTGTTGGCATTTTACTGTTTTTTAAGTATACAAGACTCTGATTTGAGTCAGAATTATTTTTCTCTGGGTTGGTACAGTTGATATATTTTTTCCAGAACTACAAATTTAATATTCATTGAGAGAATAGAAAATGTCTGAGAACTAAGATCCTAGAATCAGTGTATTTAATTTCTAGACCAGCCCCCTAGCCACCCCTCCACCCCCACGTATTAGCTGTGTGATTGTAGAGGACAACTTCACATGTCTGTGCTTCAGTTTCTTGTTTGTAAAATAGAGATAAAGGTGATTGCTGTCTAATAGTTATTTATAATTATTTCAAAAGTTAATAGATGTAAAAATTCAGAATATAATCTGGCAAATTGCTAAGCACTGTAAATATCTATTATGAACATATATTCTGGGATCTCTCAAAATAACATTGTTGAGATAAACACCAGGAAGGAAAATTATATCCAAAAACAAACAAAACAAACCCTATAAACAGCACCCTGCTTGCCAGTCTCTCACTTCACATGTAAACAGATTTGTATTCATCTGTCACTTGACTTAGAAGATTAACAGATGACCATATCTTCCAGGAAGAAAGCTAAATATCCATGTTGTCCTGTAACAGTACAATATTATGTACTGTTTTAACACATTTCTAATCATCTGGTTTCAACTGACTTTTTTAAAAAATATTTATTTATTCATGAGAGACACAGAAAGAGAGAGAGAGAGGCAGAGACACAGGCAGAGGGAGAAGCAGGCTCCACGTAGGGAGCCTGATGTGGGACTTGATCCCAGGACCCCGGGGTCACACCCTGGGCCGAAGGCAGGTGCTAAACTGTTGAGCCACCCAGATATCCCCATCAACTGGCTGTTGACTTTGTTAAATTATTGGAAGTTTGGAAACTCCCATATTTTTTTCAGTTTCAGGAACCTGCAAATCTCCCTTTAAGTGGTTAAGTAAGAGTGATTCAATATTCACAAAGGCCTCATGATACATTATACATTAAATATCAAAGATAAAACTTACATGTGAACTCCTTGAAAATATGTCCTCTTTAACTTGTCAAATAATGAATTAGAATTTATGTGTGTGTATTTAGATATATGCATATCCATCTATCCATCTATATAAATTTATAGTTTTCCTTTATCAGAATTTTAAAATATGTAATATTTTGGCATTCTTAAAGTTTTGGAGAAAACAAATTATCTTAAAGATAACGTATTTATTTATTGTCTGAAATATACTAAAATACTCAACTACAGATGTTCCAAAGAGTCTATCTATATGGTCAAGGAGTTTTGCCATATTTATAATTTTATATAATTATTTTGCTCACACTGATTAAATGTAATAAATTCTGCTCCCAGGGGTATAATGTATAACTTCACAGATAATTTTCTGAGATCTTTATTTTGTTTTTTTAAAGATTTCATTTATTTATTTATGAGAGACACAGAGAAAGAGACAGAGACTTGCAAAGGGAGAAGCAGGCTCCACACAGGGAGCCCCATGTGGGACTCAATCCCAGGACTCCTGGATCAAGCCCTGGTCCAAAGGCAGATGCTAAACCACTGAGCCACCCAGGGACCCCACTGAGATCTTTATAATTAACAAATGTTAGAATGTGCTGCAACTTATTACTCTACAATGAAATTCATCATTAAGAAGAACAATAGTATCTTTATTAGGTGGGTACAGACATCATAGGATATTTTGTAAAAAAATATGAATCATATAAATACATTCCAATAATTTATATATTTATAGACTCAACATCTAAGTCTTTTTTATGATAAGAGTAAATAATGAGGGGTGCCTGGGTGGCTCAATTGATTTAGCTTCCAACTCTTGATTTCAGTTCAGGTCAGGACCTCAAGGTTGTGGGATCAAGCCCCACATCAGGCTCCATGCTCGGTGTGGAGTCTGCTTGTCCCTCTCTCTGCTCCTCTCTCCACTCATATTCTCTCTCTCTCTCTCTCTCTCTTAAATAAATAAATAAAATATTTTTTAAGAAAAGTGAAATGAATAATTTCAAGTAACTAAATTATCTGGTAAACTGAATAGTAGACTTTTCGTGAGATACAATTCTCAGGATGTAATGATAATTTTATACAGATAAAACTGGGTGCTTCTATATAAAATCTAGGCATCTGCAGGCTTCTGTGTACTACTTATTTTAGACTTTTCTTTTGGCATTGCAGTTATAGTTTGTATCTCCCTATTTTCCATTATAATACAGTACTTTAAAAATCACAACTATGTGATTTATTAACCAGAGCAACTACAGACTTTGAAGGCAGCCTGACAAAAATTTTTAAAAAAATGAAATTGAATCTGACATTTTTAACTAGGGATAACAAACCTAGAGGGGAAAAAGTTAAATCAGGCTTAAAGTTATGGTGATGAAATGCAAATCTGAAATTGCCTTTTGGTCTCTTAGGAGAACAAACCCAGGTAAGGGTGATGAGGAAAGAACAAATTTCCTTCTAGAAACTCTCATCAACTGAATCAACTCTCATATTCAGGGAGGTGTTAAGTGTTGCAGAAAATTTGCCGTTACATCTAAATGGTCAAAGGCAAACCATTCCTTTTCTTGTTTAACTTTGCTTCAAAGTTTCAGAGCGATATAAAGACAGTACAAGTGGAAAAATCTGACAAAACATAATAAGTAATGAGTTCCGTTCATAGTTTTTGGTCACTCTTCTGATCCTCAGCTCACTAATATTCATTTACTTTATGTTATGCTCATATGACTGTTCTGTGTCTTGAACGAGTGGATCAGCAACTGAACTGTGCAACTACCACTCCTTTTTTGAGACATAATCTGTCTATAGGATCATTCTGTTGATTTTAACCATTAGTTAATGTAACATAACCCACAATTCCAAACAGATAATAGGCACTAAAAAGATATAAAGTCAAGAGAGATGTAATAGAAGAAAGACATTTTATTGGCGTAAAGGTCTTGTAGTTGGCGTGGCTAAAAGTACAGCTGAAAAGGAAGCAGTACTACTTGATGGAAGATCCTAGTTCAAATAAAGTTTTGACATTTTCCAGGTATCAGCGGTTACCATTTCTGAGAATGTGTTTAGAGCCAGAGTAGGTGAACGCTGGCGTATATAAACCACAATCTCCCTCATTTATTCTTTATTTTTCAATCCCTGAGTAATTAATAAAATAACCATGACAGTCATTAGCTTATTCATGGAACATATTTTAGTACTTAAAGTCTGCTGTGAAGTTTGAGGCTTACAGAGACAGAAGAACATGCGAGCAATCCCTATCACAGACAGTCGTGAAATATGGATTGGAAAATACAAAAGTAATAAGTGCAAAGGTAGACATATGGTTCTGTGGAAGCAGAGAGAATCTTGAGACTTACTCTTTTGATGGGACATTGCTGTTAGATCTCAAAGGATTAGTATATATGCTAGCCAAAAATAGAAGTGGATTTTAGAGAGAATCCTAGTATGGTTGGCACGTACAGTAAGAGGGATAGATATCAGATGCAGCTGGTGGGAAAAGACCTCACATTCCCTATTAAGATTTAAATTTATGCTGTGGATCAGGATAAGTCAATTATAATTATGGTTTTCTCATTTTTTCCTTTTTATTTAGTATTATGGAGGACAGTATAAAGCATATTCTTAAGTGATATGAAGGTAATGGTTGGAAATCTCCAATTAAAAGATTGATATAATCTACATGATTGATCAGAAATGATATAAACTAAGACAATGACTGAAAAAGTTAGGGGGTGGAACAGACTGAAGAGAAACAATCCAGGTGTGGTTGGTAGGGCTTTGATATTGTGAGTCGATGGTAGAAATGAGAATCATTCTAAGGCCATGTCACCCTTAAGGTATCAGTTAAGGTTCAATCAGGAAAACAGAAAACATAGTAAATATTTTAAGTCAAAAGAAATTAAGACCCGTCCCTGGTTACTAGAGGTCGGCAGGCTGTAAGAGAAAAAGGAATATATTGAAGTCACCCCTATTTGATAGTTGCAGGAAATAGCTTATACCTCCATGGTTAAATAGTAGAATGAATAATCAGAACCTAGGATTTTGATGACAAACCCTACTGGCCTGGCATTCATTCTTTTAGGGCAGACCTTGACACTTGACCTCTGAGGAGGGTCCTCCCTAGTTGTTGCTAGTCCATCTGAGGGGACTCAGCAAATCTAATGCCCGACAGTGTTCAAGGATGGCAGGGGCAGGGGCTGAGTCTACTTTCTGCTTCTATTGAAGGGAAGCCAAGGAGCTCTAAAATAAGACGTTTGTTCTCCCTATTTGACATATCCACTATGGCTTCCATTTGACCAGACCTAAAAAGAATTTAAGGATAAAGGAGTGTTAGGAATTCAGTCTTCAGAGGTTCAGCCCCAGCAACCAAAAGGAATATATCGAGGGTGGACATGGAGGTAAGAGACAGCAAATAAGTAATTAGTCATAATCATCACTCTTGGCATTTTGGATAAAGAAAAGCAGTGAAGTAAACATGAGAATTTCAGTCTTGGAATGGATGATTTAAGGTGAATGGACATGGAGGAAATTGGGTTTAGAACCAGGCATTCTGTGTTCTTTCATTTGTCTTGTTTTGTTTATAAGCCTCTTTGGCTCCACCTCCTAATAGTGTTTTGGTTTTATGTCAGTAACTTATCCTCACCATGCCTCAGATTTCCCATTTATAACATGGAGATAATAGTAACTCCTTCATGTGAAGTTCTTCAGGAGAGTTAACTTTGTTATCATTGACTGTCTTACATTATATAGGATTTTAAAAGCCATAGAAATGGATAATAATTCCATGTAGGGCATGTAGAGAATGGGTAGAAGTCCACATTGTCCAACAACATTTAAACTATTGATGTCAAAAAAAAGTATACTATTAAAAAAAAACAGAAAAAAAGAAAAAATCTGAACGTAATTACATTAAGGAAAGCAAAGAAATATTCTTTCAAGAGAAGAAAGATAACCATTAAGTTCCAATGGTTAAGAGTAGCGATGATGTATAGAAATAATAGATACGACAGTCAAAAACCCTGCCAAGTGTCTTGAAAATTAGGAATATATTCATGATATTTTTTTCTAAAGCTATTTAGGTGGAAATGAGAGGAAAGTCTTTGCAATAGGCTGTATAAGAAATGTCAGCAGGGATATATTAATCAGGAAATTCTCTGTCCTCTGGTACCAAGAAAGAGACCAGTGGAAGTCAGCAGCTGAAGACACAGGAAAGAAGTCAAGCAGAGGAATGACCCAGAAGAGGTAGAAAGAATGTGACTAAGAACTCACTTCAGGAGATTAGCTTTCTGAAGTTGGAAGTACATACTTTTCGTAGACACTGAGTTGTGTTTAGCATAGGAAGGAATGAAATTGAGGACATGGTTTTATTCCAAAAGAAAAAGAAAAGGAGAGAAAAAAAAATGGCTGCACAAACATCTATTGTAAATTGGTTTTGTAATTAGGTCACACCCATAAGCATGGAAATGAGTGAATGGAAGTTTCTGAGGACATTGTAATAAGTCAATGAGAACTGGATTTAAAATGTCAGTGCCACTATTTACCATCTGCCTAGCCTTAAACAAGCTGTTTAAGCTCTCTGCAACAGCAAAAAGCAATGATTATTTCCTTCTCCTAGGCGTGTATAAGGTACTTAGTGCAGTTCTTGACACATAGAAGTTGGCTCATTTTGAAAATGAGGATGAGGATGATGAGATGATGATGGTAATGATGTTGATGATGATGAAAAAACTGATGACTAAGAAATTGAAGCGGTCAATCATGGTGCCAATGTGGGAAAGGAAAATGAAGCTCTGAAATGAGAGCGGTTAACATAAAAAATTTGGAGCAATCCACGGAATGAAGACATTTTTGATATGTGAATCATCCTATAACGTTTATTTGCCTGGCTGAATTTGATTCCCAGGTTTCAAGTCTTCTAGAACCACATTGGCTCTCTACAGTTTCAGTCTGGGGTTTCTTAATTTATACCACTCCCAACATGAAGTATATTGTTTGGCTAAGGATGATTATATTTAATTAAATGGAGCTTTAAGAAAAAAGATTTATTTAATTATTTTTTAGGGAGAGCAAGAGCACTCATGTGTACATGCATGTTCATTGAGGAGGGGCAGAGAGAGTCTTAAGCAGACTCTGTGCTGAATGTTGGGCCCAACATGGGCTCAATGTCACCACCTGAGATTATGACCTGAGCAGAAACCAAGAATCGGTTACTAAGCCAACTACACCACCCAGGTGCCCCTAAATGAAGCTTTATAATATGTTATATATTAATAGAAAAGTTTCTATTACAAAATAAATTATAGGAATCACAAAATGTAATACATAAAATTAAATATTACAGTTATTTGTGAGTTACTCCAGTATGTGACATTTTTTAGAAATACCTTCTTACTTCAATGGTTCACAAAGGATTAATCCTAAGCTTATCTGCTTTCTCTATCCAGTTGGCAATTTTTAAGACATAAAATATCTATATTCTAACTATAGCATTTTTTTATGTTTTAATACACTTTGGAACTTTTATTTTTTTAAATTTTCATTAAAATAATCCTTAACATTTGAGACCATATACATTTTATTATAAACACTATTTGGGGATTAATATGAAAAAGCACAATCTTCTCAAGTTTCAATTTCTCAGACTCTTGATTCTACACATGAACAAATTTGTTGTATCAAATTATATAGCACATTTGGAGAATCACTCACAATTAAAGAAAAAAATAATATTTCTCATATTAATTTAAAATCATATAGGAACTGGAGTACATTAGATAGTTATTTAAAAAAGAGGTTTTTTTTTTTTTTAATGTCTTTGCTTACTTGATCATTTCAGACGAGAGAATAATGAACATGAAATTTGGAGCCAAGGTACATCTAGGGTGGAATTGGCTTTTCATAACATATACGTAACCTGGGAAAATTGCATCTTAGTCCTATTTGTCTTATCCCTTGTCTTCAGGGTTCATCCATGTTGTAGCAGGTGTCCGAATCCCCTTCCCTTTTAGAGCTGCAGTAGATTCTATGTTACATATTTACCACATTTTGTTTATCCATCTTTCCACTGATAAGACACTTGAACTGCTTTTACCTTTTGGTTATCGTCAATAATATTGCTATGAAAATGGGTGTACACATATTAGCTTGAGTCTCATATCATTTATTTAGAATATACATCTAGAAAAGGATAGGTTGGATCATTTGGTAATTTTATGTTTAAAATGTTTGTTTATTCATTTCTTGAGGAATTGTCTTATGGTTTTCCATGGTGGCTGTATGGTTTACATTTCCACCAACAATGCACAAGGATTCCAATTCGTCAGTATCTTTGCCAGTACTTGTTAATTTCTTTATGTATTTATTTAAATATGAATATATTTAATAATGGCCAATCTAATGGGTACTGTGTGGTATCCCTTTGTGGTTTGGATTTGTACTTCCCTACTAATTGGTGGTATTGAGTATCTTTTCACATACTCTTTGGCTATTTTTGTTTCTTCTTCATTTTTTTATTATTTTTATTTATTTGAGAGAGAGAGAGAGAGAGAGAGAGAGCATAAGCTATGAGCTGGGGGAGAGACAGAAGGAGAGGGAAAAACAGACTCCCCACTGAGCACAGAGCCAGACCTGGAGCTCCATCCAAGGACCCTAAGATCATGACCTAAGTCAAAGGCAAACATTTAATCCACTGAGCCACGCAGGTGCCTCTTTATATCTTCTTTAGAAGAGTAGCCATTCAAGTCCTTTTCTCATTTTTTAAAATTCAATTCTCTGGTTTTCTTTGCTATTGTTATTGTTGAATTCTAGGAATTTTTTATATGCTCTGAGTAAAAATCCATTATTAGATAGATTAGACAAATATTTTATCCTATTCTGTAAGCTGCCTTTTTGTTTTGTTGTTAGAGGATTTAAGAAAAAAAGGTTTTTGGATGCACAAAACCCTTTAATTCTCTTAAGATTGTATTTATTTATTCATGAGAAACACAGAGAGAGGTAGAGACAGGTAGAGGGAGAAGCAGGCTTCCTGTAGGGAGCGTGTTGTAGGACTCAATCCCAGGATCCCGGGGTCATGACCTGAGCCGAAGGCAGATGCTTAACCACTGAGCCACCCATTTGCCCCGAAATCCTTTAATTTTGATGAAATCCAACTTGTCTATTTTCTCTTTTTCTGCTTGTCTTTGGTCATCTCCAAGAAATTGTTGTCAAATCCTAGTCATAATCTTTTTATTGTGTCTTCTTCTGAAAGATTTATAGCTTTCACTCTTATTTTTATATCTTTAACCATGTTTTAGTTCTTTTTTTCTAGGGTAGAAGGTAAGGGCCCAACCTCATGTTTTGCATGTGGATATCAAATTTCCCAACACCATCTGTTAATACCAATTTCCAACAAATGTGTCTTACTTGACCCCTTTCTGGTTCCTTTTTGTTTGTTTCCCTCCCATTTTCCTTTTCTTCTCTTCTTGTCATTTCATTTAATTGTTCTTTCAGCAAAATGTGTATTTCATGTCAACTGGACAACAAGCTCTATTTAAGTGCTTGAGCTGCTGAGTATAAAACAGACCCAAACAGATGTATTTGCTGCTCCTATGGGAGTGGAAGAGGGAGATGGTGACAGAAAACAAATGTATGTGTGTGTAGGTGAATGTGTATAATATTAAGTTCATGCATGCAATAAAAAGTGCACAATATAAAAGAATAATGGGCATTGCTCTAGTTTACAGGAAGTGGCAAAAGACACCTTCTCAGATTACATATTTGAGGAGAGAAGGAAGGAAGAGTGAAGTCTGCAGATATCCACAGAAGCAACAGTGAGAGTAAAGGTCCTCAGATAAGAATGTGGCTATTTGATGACCAGTAAGAGGCTCCATGTGACTGAAGTGAAGTGAACACAGGGTGAGTGCTAGGGAATAAGGTAAAAGAGCTAGAGGATGCCATGACATGGCACATACAGGGCTAGGTAGTCAAAGCACAAATTTTGACTTGCATTGTGAGTTATAGGGGAAGGCAATGGAGTACGTAGATCAGCACATTTATGTTTGTTTTTATTTTTTTAAAGATTTATTTATTTATTTATTTATTTATTTATTTATTTATTTATTTATTTATTATTTGAGAAAGAGAGAAGAAGAGTGATGGGGAGAGGCAGAGGGAGAGAATCTTCAAGCAGAGCCCCCTCTGAGCACAGAGCCCAACACTGGCAGATCCCACAAACCATGACATTATGACCTGAGCTGAATCATAACCAACAACTCAACCAAGCGTTAGAGTCCAACGCTTAACCAACCAGGCCACCCAGGCACCCCTCATTTGTTTTTCAATGAATCATTGTGATTGCCATGCTGTGAATACACTGGGAGGGGACGAGAGTGGGTGTAAGTTGACTGGTCAAAAGGCCCCTGTAGGGATCCCTGGGTGGCGCAGCGGTTTAGTGCCTACCTTTGGCCCAGGGCGTGATCCTGGAGTCCCGGGATCGAATCCCACGTCGGGCTCCCGGTGCATGGAGCCTGCTTCTCCCTCTGCCTGTGTCTCTGCCTCTCTCTCTCTCTCTCTCTCTCTCTCTCTGTGACTATCATAAATAAATAAAAATTAAAAAAAATAATTTAAAAAAAAAAGGCCCCTGTAATACTGCATGCCACATGGTTTTGAGTGTGGATGGGTAGGTGGCAGTGAAGGTGGTAAGAGATGATCTGATTCAGTAGATATTTTGAAGATAGAGTTGACAAAATTTTCTATTGATTTGGAACTAGAGTGGGAGATGAGGAGGATAATCAAGAATAACTATAAGATTCTGAGCCTGAGAAATTGATGAACAGATATATCTTTACTGATATTTTTTTGTTTCTCTTGGAAATTAAGTTGAGGAAGGAATATAATAAATATAACAGTGATGGGGTAAATTACAAGTGGTTCTTAGTATAACTACTTCATTGGTGTAATTCAAATTCTACCAATTTGAATCTGCAGGTGAACTTGTGTTTTTAAGGTGTAGTTCTTTGCTTTCAGGCTAGGGAGACATTCTTTTAAAATGATTTTATTTAATTATTCATGAGAGACACAGAGAAAGGAGAGACACACACAGAGGAAGGAGCAGACTCTCCTTGGGGAGCCCAATGCAAGACTTGACCCCAGGACCCCGGGATTACAACCTGAGCCAAAGCAGATGCTCAAATGCTGAGCTACCCAGGCATCCCTAGGAATGCATTTATTAGTAAGGCAACTGAGGTCCGGGAAGCCTATATAAGTTGTGTAAAGTCACATACCTAGTGGAGAACTGGAAAAAAACAAACAAATCCGATCTGAGACAGTGTTTCCTCCAGGAGAACACATGGTCAGTTGCTTTTTCTAATTTAAATTGCATTGATTTTCTGATGTGATTTCTCTAAAGAGAAATTATTTTATTGATTGCCTTCAATAATGGGAAAGGAAAAATGTAAAACATCTTCATTAGATCAACTAAGTCATAAGTCTTAAAGTTCTTTGCTGTGTATTTAACCTCACTTCAGCCCCAGCAACATCATCCAAGGTGTGAGTTGCTTGGAGAATTACAGAAAGCCATATACATTGATTTAAACTTATTTTCATTATTATCACAGAAGGATATTACCTCTGATATGCCAAGGCAGAATGACAGTGGTAGCTGCCTTAACTTATGTTAAAGAGATTTTTTTTTAAGATTTTATTTATTTATTCATGAGAGACACAGAGAGAGGGGGAGGCAGAGACACAGGCAGAGGGAGAAGCAGGCTCCCTGTGGGGAGCCCGATGTGGGACTGGATCCAAGGACCCTGAGAACAGGTCCTGAGCTGAAGGCAGATGCTCAACTGCTGAGCCACCCAGGCACCCCGATTAAAAAGATTTTTTTTATTGCTGAAAAGAGATGTAGAAATAGAACAAAACTGGAAAGAGATTTACAGCGCTGCATTATATGGGGAAGATGTAATGAATAAGGCATCTATTTGACTTTATATTCATATTGGAGATTTCTTAGATCAAAAATGGTACTCCTGATCATCTGGATAAATTAATAATCAAATCATGACAGTTACTTTCTTTGTTTTACCTTGTGTCTCAGTGTCTATCTACTAAAATCCCCTCACCTTAAAGCTGCACATAGGATTAGGGAAATGTTGTCCATATGGTTTTAGAAGACTCATATTCCTAGATGAGTTTTCCATCATGTTAAAATTATGTTAGAAAATCAATAACTGAGACTCTTCCATCATTACAGTTCCCTGGATTTCTGTCATCATTTGTTCCCAAGCAATTAAGGAAAACTGTTTCCAAAGGCCATTCAAAGAAAGAAAATGCTTAAATTTAGTGTATATATATTTACACAAGTCCATCTTTTATTACCTCCTATGACAATTACTATACTATAAATCTTGAGGAATATTCATTAGATAAAATCAGAAGTAACCAAAAGAACCCTGAAGAGGGATGAATCCTACAATTTATAGTTTACTCACTCATTCAACAAATAGTCACTGAATCGACACTTTGTGCCCAATAGGCATCTTGGCACAAAATTAACAGTGTTGAGGGAGTTGTCTCTGTATTCAAAGAGCAACTAACTAGTCAAGTTAAAGAGTCAAGTGCATGCCAATGAATTTCTGTCAAATGCACTCAGTGGTATATTAAAGGAGAGCAGAGGGCCTGGGGAAATGAAGATAAGGAATTGGCCACTCATGGTGGAGGATGATGGCCCAGAGTCATCAACGCCACATGCAGTCTTGTCTTTGGCTTCCATTGTTACTGTTTTCACTTTTTTCTTTCTGTCTTAATTTTTACTTCTTTATTTAGAAAATATCTTGTCCCATTATGCCCTCGATTGACATAAACATAGAACATAAATGTAAGTGTGAATATTATCTTCTTAAAATTTATTAATACAATAAAATTTTCATTAAAATTATTCTTTTTACATAAAATAGCCCATCATTCTGCCAAATCTGTTGTACTCGATGTTAGTTGTTTGGAAAGTAAATTGACAACATTTTTAAGAGTGTTTTCGTATGCATGAATATAAGCTATTGCACCTATACATGTAAGGTTATTTTGAATTCTAAAAGGAAATTAATAACAATAATAGTAGTAATAACAGCTAACACATAGGATATGTTCTATGTCAGGCACTATTCTTAGTACCTGGCATTTAGTAATTGTTTTAATTCCCACCCATTAGGAGGTTATAAAATAGATAGTTAATATCACAATTTTACAGATGAAGAAACTGAGGACTCAGAGTTTAAAACCTGCCCAGGGTCATAGAAAGAGTAAGAGAAAGGACCAGGATTGACTTGAGGCACTCTGGCCCCACAGCCTGTACCCTTTGACACTATGCTACAGCCATTATCCTAGGGAAAGTTATACATTTGCATTTTCTCATCATTAAAAGTCAGAGGGTGTGTTTCACTGTTAACCCTTAAGATAACATTTTTGGTTTTTGGGGTTTTTTTAGAACAGTTTTGTTTGAAAAGAATCAATGTTCATTTTCATTAGTTTTTTCTTCTTAAATGTAAATATATTTTTCTTCTTTTTCTTTTTGGATGTAAAAGATTTTCAAAGACAGACTTGTAAAAGCAGATAACTCATGTGTATTAATTTTGCTCTCACAGACTGACAGGCCTCGTGGCAACATATGTTGTCATGTCCAAGGGCCCTTGTACAATTTGGGGCAGAGAATTAGGGAAAAGAATAGACTTCGAGGCCGGACAAGTATGGATTCAGATTATGAGTCTGAAAATTACTATGTGGCCTTAGGCTACTTACCGCCCTGACTCTCAATTTCCTCAGCAATGGGATTAGGCAGTCATAGGTTATCTGGCGGACCAACTCAGAATGACACTAATGGTGCATTAACCAAAGCAGGATCTAGATATTTGGATGACTTTTGTTTAAATCCTATGAAGTTCCCATTCCCACAGATTAAAACCATATTAATTATATGTTACTGTGTAACAAACACATGGACTAATTTGAAGCAAGTATGGTTTGTTATATTTTATAATTCTGGAGATTGAGTGATTCTACTTCTCCATCATTAGTTATGATTGCCTGTATGATTGCATTCAGTTGGGAAATCAGCTGGGACACATTGTTTCTCCTCCTTGAGATTTCTCACTCTATATAGCGTCTCATCCCAAGGCCTCTCAATGGGCACGACCCACCCCACCACCCCAGCAAGATGTTCTGTGATTTCTCATAATTTGGCATCATGATACCAAGAGGAATTTTTTTAAAGCAACAGACCTCAACACGTAAATACTTAACCAAGTATCTGTGTGTTTGTTAGCTGATATCCATTCACTGGAGCAAATCACAGAGTCAAGCCCAGAGAAAATGTGGAAAGGTTTTTCCCAAGATGTTCACTTGGATGCCACAAGTGGAACAGCCTGGTGCACTTTTGAATATTGATTTTATATGGTTTGAGCCATGTAGGCAGGAAACACTCTCTAAAATCCCTACATTTAATTTAGGATATTTGAACCACTGTGAAAATTAAAATGCAGCAGGAGAGATGCCCTCCTTCCCCTCTGATAACTGGCCTCATGATGCGTGAGTAGAGAAGTAGAGGTTCAGTGTAAATGAAGGAAGTCAAAAAGCTTCCATGCATAAGCTCACAAGCTTCATATACAAGTATTAGCAAATAATCACTTGACTAATTTGTGTGTCAGTGTTCTGCTCATATCCTCGTGGCTATTTTTTTCACGTCCACATACATCAGTAACTGGCATCTGGTGACTCTTCCCTCCAATTACTGACACCTGCATCTGTTTTCCAGAGTTGCCCTCAGGCTGTCCCAACCTTCTTGGCCTTCAGTCTAGAAGAATAGGATCCCCTCACCCCGTCAGCATGTGCACTCTTGCTTCTAACCAGTGAATGAGGGGCACAGGGAAATAAATCTTCCCTGATTGAAGAATCTTGAGATACGACTAAAGTTTTCTCCAAATCTCCTCTATCAAAGTGAACCAAGCTTATCTTGCTGACCTCGCTAGACTTCCTTGGTTTCTTTGCTCCCTAATCCTATTTTTCATCAACTTGACCAATGTTACGTCCATGGGAATTCTTCTTATTGAATACATTTTTATGTAATTCCGTATCTCAAGGTCTGGAGAATAAAATCTAAGACACCTGGTGATGGTAGCACATAATTTAGTTAATTCCTGATATTTAATTTGTTAAGCTATAAACACTATGTTTATAATAAGTGAAAAAAGAAACTAAGTCCTTTTTAACTTGTTTAATAGTTCCAGACCCTTCCAGAAGTTTTGCTGTGGGTTGCCTGTGTGGCTCAGTTGATAAGTGACTGCCTCTTAATTTCAACTCAGGTCATGATCTCAGGGTCCTGGGATCAAGCACCATTTCAGGCTCCTTGCTAATCAGGAATCAGCTTGAAGATTTCTCTCCTCCCCCTGCTTTCTCCCACCTCATGTGTGGATACGTGCATTCTCTCTCTCTCTCTCATACAAACATACATACGTACATACATACATACATACATACATACATACATAAAACAGTTTTACTGGTTTGTTTTCCTTTCATTTTAGGAATACTTCTTGGTTTTTGGTATACAATATTTTTTTTGGCGGGGGGTCAGAAGTAGAATTCAGTGGCTCTGGTATGGCATACTCTTTTAAAAATATTTTAATTTACTTGAGAGAGAGAGATACCTGTGTGGCTCAGTGGTTGAGGGTCTACCTTCACCTCAGATCATGATCCTGGAGTCTTGGGATCGAGTTCTGCATCGAGCTCCCCACAGGGAGCCTACTTCTCCCTCTGCCTGTGTCTGCCTCTTTCTCTGTGTCTCTTATGAATAAATGAATAAAATCTTAAAAGAAAGAGAGAGAGAGAGAAAGAGCAAGCACACAGGAGCAGGGGGGAGGGGCAGAGGGAGAAGCAGACCCTCCACTGAGCAGGAAACCTGAAGCTGAGCTAGCTTGATCCCAGGACCCTGAAATCATGGCCTGAGCCAAAGGCAGGTGCTGAACCAACTGAGCCATCCAGGTGCCCCTAACTTTTCATTTCTAAATATTTTTTAAAACTATCAGAAATTCCTGGAAGAGTCTTCAGATTTAATATGTGTTTGCCATTTTTTACTATTTTAAATATTTTTTCATTAATATACTTGTTTAAACTCCCTTTCTTTTATTTAGAACATACTTTGCAATGACCTACAACTCACCGCTATACACTGTTTTATGTAGCTATTGGTTTCTCTAAATTTAAATCATTCTCTTGCCTTTTCAGGTGGAAATCCACTAGTCTTATTTGTGCTTTCTCTTTTGAATGACTGTCAACTCCCTCTCGAATGATATAATTAACGCAGTTCTGTCTATAAGCAGAGTCATTCAATTGTGAGAACACTGATTTATTGTCAGAAGATCCGGACTGAAAATTTTAGTTCTGCTATTGACTTCTTCTCTGCAATGCTTCCATTTTCTCATCTGTAAAGAATGAAAATATTTACTCTCCCCACCTTCTAGTTATCTTGAGTCACTCAAGTCTATGTGGGAATGCTTTGGGAAATTACAATGCAGGGGAAGGCATTACTATTATTGTCTGCACACCTTTGCTGTTCTTACATATTTTCCATTCACTCTTTTGCCACCTGGTGTGTGAGAAAGTGAGACACATTTCTTTAGAACAAGAGAGACATAGAGAGAGACTCTATTTGCACTAAGTATTGAAGAAAGCTTTGTTCTAACACCTGCTACAGGTATTTCAGGATTGTTTGTTTTTTTTTCTTAATTAGAACTTAGAAGGAATGAGTTCATTTATTTTCAATTAACTATCAGAGGAAAGAAAAGTGGGAAAGACTGTAGTATTAGAAAAAATAATTTAAAAAAAAGACTGTTGTATTAGGTTTTTCCAAAGAAACAGAAACAATGGGACATATAGATAGATATAGATGATTATAGATAGATAGATATAGATATAGATATAGATATAGATATAGATGGATATAGATATAGATATAATCTTTGGAGATATAGCTCCAAAGAGATTTATTATAAAGGATTAGGCCATGTAATAATGGAGGCTAAGAAATCCCAAAGTTTGCAGTGTGTGAGCTGGAGACTCAAGGGAGAAAGATGGTCTAGTTCCAGCCTAAGTCCAAAGACTGACAGCCAGGAAAACTGGGAGTATAAGTTCCAGCCTGGAAGTCCATAGGCTTATGTCCCAAGAAGAGCTGACATGTCACGTTGACTCTGAAGGTGGGAAAAATCATTCCAGACCTCTGGTGTCTTTATGTAAGGAGCTTAGAACTTGCCATTCCATCCTAAGAACCAGTAAAAAAAAAAAAAAAAAAAAAAGGAACTGAAAGAAAATCAACTCTTCTTGGATCTGTAAGAAAGGAGAGGACTTAAGGTAGGTCACTGCTCCCAGAATTAGAGAGACAGACAAGTGAATACAGGGAGTCACAGTTTCCTTCAGCAGAGACTCACATATGGAAAATGCCACGAGGACCAGTGCCAGTGTAGTAAAAAATTTACACATTGCTGGAGGCTCAATGAAAATAAGTTTGAAAGTTAAAAATGTCAGGAGAACCCACTCATACAGGAGCCCACATGGTGTTGTTAAATTTACAACGTTCACAGCATTGGAGAAAAAAAATATTCTCTCATGCTTCCAGCAGGGGGAGTGCAAAAGAAACAGTTCTGCAATATGCCAGAGCACTCAGGGCTTCTTAACAAGGCCTGCCCTCAGGGAAAACTAATTAACAAGGCCCTGCTTCTGTGAAAGACCACAGCTAATACCCTCAATGGTGAAAACCTGAGAGCTCTTCCACAGGAAACAAGACTGGGATGTCCATGCTCATCTTTGTTATTTAACATAGTACTGGAAGTCCTGATCTTGGTAATCAGACAACAAAAAGAAATAAAAACATCCAAATCAGGAAGGAAGAACCCAAACTTCACTATTCCCAGGGACCTGACGCTCTGTGCTGAAAACCCAAAAGACTCCACCAAGAAATTGCTAGAACTGATACAATTTCAGTAAACTCACAGGATACAGAATCAACATACAAGAATCTAAGACATTTCTATACTTCAATATTGAAGTACCAACAAGAAAGATCAAGGAATTGAAACAATGTACAATTGCATCCAAAACCATAAGGAATAAATCTAACCAAAGAGGTGAAAGCCTTGAAAACTACAGAACACTTATGAAAGAAATGGAAGATAATGTAAAGAAATGGAAAAGCATTCCATGTTCATGGATTGGAAGAACAAATATTGTGAAAATGTTTATACTACCCAAAATCTATAAAGAACTTATCACACTCAACACTGCCCCCCCCGCCCCCTGGCCCAAAATAATCCAGTTAAGAAATGGGCAGAAGACATGAATAAATATTTTTCCAAAGAAGACATAGAGATGGCTAACAGACCCATGGAAAAATGCTCAACATCACTCTTCATCAAGGGAATGCAAATCCAAACTACAATGAGATACCACTTCACATCTGTCAGAATGCCTAAAATGAACAAAACAGGAGACAACAGAGGGAAGCCCTCTTACTCAGCTGGTGGGAATGTAAACTGGTAGAGCTCTCTGGAAAATGGTATGGAGGTTCCTCAATAAGTAAAAAATAGAATTAACCTATGATCCAGCAATTGCAGTGCTAGGTATTTACCCAAAAGATACAAAAACACTGGTTCAAAGGAACACCTTGATTATAGCAGCATTATCAACAAGAGCCAAATTATAGAAGAGCCCAAATGTCCATTGATTACTGAATGGATAAATAAGAAGTTTTATATATACATATATGTATATATATAAAATTATATATATAATGCAAATATATATATATATATATATATATATTCTCAGCCACAGATAAAAATGAAATCTTGCCATTTCCAATAATGTGGATGGAACTAGTGTGTATTATGCTAAGCAGAACAATTCAGAGAAAGTAAATACCATATGACTTCACTCACATGTGGAATTTAAGAAACAAAGCAGATGAACTTAGGGAAAGGGGGGAAAGAGAGGGACACAAACCATGAGACTCTTAACTGTAGAGAACAAACTGAGGATGGAGGATGGGCTAAATGGATATTAAGGAGAGCACTGGCTGTGATGAGCACTGAGTGCTATATGTAAGTGATGAAGCATTAAATTGTACTCCTGGAATCAATACTATGTGTTAGCTAAGTAGAATTTAAATAAAATTTTGAAACAGGGATGCCTGGGTGGCTTAGCAGTTGAGCATCTGCCTTTGGCTCAAGGTGTGATCCTGGGATCGAGTCCCACGTCGGGCTTCCTGAATGGAGCCTGCTTCTCCCACTGCCTGTGTCTCTGCCTCTCTCTGTGTCTCTCATGAATAAATAAATAAATTCTTAAAAAAACAAATGTGAAACAAATAACAAGGGCTTAATTTGCTGGAGAAACTAACTGACCTGGGGAAGACAATACCCAACACCCTGTGCCACCTAAGGGGAGAGAAACAACAACAACAACAACAACAACAGAGGCACCTGGGTGGCTCAGTGGTTGAGTATCTACCTTTAGGTCAGGTTGTGATCGGGGAGTCCTGGGATCGAGTTCCACCCATATCATGTTCCCTGCAGGGAGCCTGCTTCTCCCTCTGCCTATGTCCCTACCATCCTCTCTGTATATCTAATGAATAAATAAATAAAATATTTTTAAAAGTAAAAAGTATTCGTGAATTTTGCAATGCAGACACGAATTTTAACTTAAAAATTGAGACTTAATCATAAGACTATGGAAAACTTTCCTCAAACTTCAGTACCCTTTTACTAAAGGCCTATTATTACAAGCAGAACATTTTACCAGGTACATCATGCCATGTAATCTAGAAAAAATAACAGGAAATCCCAAAAGGCAAAAACTAAAACTAAAAATAAATTGAAGGGGCAGCCTGGGTGGCTCAGCGGTTTAGCCTTTAGCCCAGGGTGTGATCCTGGAGTCCTGGGATCGAGTCCCACATCGGGCTCCCTGCATGGAGCCTGCTTCCCCCTCTTCCTGTGTCTCTGCCTCTCTGTCTGCATCTCTCATGAATAAATAAATAAAATCTTAAAAGAAAAATAAATTGAAGAATCAGGATAAGGATGAGAACCACAAAATAGGGATGCTGGAATTATCACAGCAAAAATTTAAAACAGCTATGATTAATATCCTAAGGGCTCTAATGGATAAAGCAAAGACACAGATGGATGGAATGTCTGCAGAGACACAGAAATCCAAAGAAATGACCAAAAATAAACGCTAGACATTAAAAACAATGTAACATAAATGAAGAATCCTCCTGATAGGCTTATTTGTAGACTGTATATGGCTGAGAAAGCATCTCTGAGCAAGAGGACAGAACTGGACCTCAAAAATCAAAAAGCAAGGGGAATAAAGACTGAAGAGAAACCCACAGAATGTCCAAAGACTGTGGGACCATTGCAAAAGGTGCTGCATACAAGCAATGTTTCCTTCCAACCATAAGGACAAGAAAGAGGGAAAGGGACAGAGGAACATTTGAAACAATAATGAGTAAAAGTTTCCCCAGATTTATGTCAGACACCAAACTATAGATTCAGAGAACTCAGAGAATACCAATCAAAGTAAATCTCAAAAAATTGCATGTAGGCATATTATTTTCAAACTGTAGAAAATAAAAGATAATGAAAAAATTTTGGAAAAAAGCCAAAGGGGGGTTGGGGAACCACTTTACCTAGAGAGGAACAAAGATGAGAATTAGATCTGATTTCCCCCCAGAAACCATGCAAGTAAATAGTGAGCGAAGTGCTGAGAGAAAAAAAAAAAAAACAAAAAAACAAAAAAACAAAAAAACAAAAAAACACACCAACATAGAATTCTGTATACTGCAAAACTATCACTCAAAAGCAAAGGAGAGAAACTTATCTGACAAATTAAACTAACTAACTGTTAGTTAAATTAATTTTAACTAACTGTTAAAATTATCTAACAAATTAAACTATCTGTTGCCAAATTTCATAACCTAGATGAAAACAACCAATTCCTTGAAAGATGCACCTGCAAATTCACACAAGAAAAAATAAGCAATCTAAATAGATCTATATCTATTAAATAAATTGAGTCAATAATTAATAACCTTGCAAGATAGAAAGTGCCAAATCCAGAGGATTTACTGGTGAATTTTACCAAATATTTAAGGAATAAATTATGCCAGATATCTACAATCTCTTTTAGAAGGTAGAAACAGAGGAAAGGAAGGCCTGGGTGGCTCAGCGGCTGAGCGTCTGCCTTCAGCTCAGCTTGTGACACCGGGTCTGGGTATGAAGTCCCACATGAGGCTCCCTGTGAGGAGCCTGCTTCTCCCTCTGCCTGTGTCTCTCATGAATGAACAAATAAAATTAAAAAAAAAAAAAGAGAAACAGAGGAAATACTTTTTTTAACTTGTTTTAAGGGACCAGTATTACCCTAGTACTAAATTCAAAGACACTACAAGAAAAGAAAATGAAAGTCACTATCTCTAATTAATATACATGCAAAAATTCTCAACAAAATATTAACAATTCATACTTGGCAATGTATAAAAAGAATTATGCACCATGAATAAGTGGGATTTATCCCAGGCTGGTTCAACATTTGAAAATCAATTAATATTATCCATCGCATCAATAGTTTAAAAGAGAAAAATCGCATGGTCATATAATAAATGCCAAAAAAAAGTATTTGAGAAAATATAACACCCATTCGTGATGAAAACTCTCAATTAACTAGAAATAAAAGGGAACTACCTCCACTTGAGAAAGAATATCTATAGAAACCCTATGGCTAATATTCTGCTTCATGAGAAACAGATATGTCTCCTCTCACCATTCCTTTTAACATTGTACTGGAAGCTTGAGATAATGCAATAAGACAAGGAAAGGAAATAAAAGCATATAGATTGAGAGGAAGAAATGAATCCATCTTTGTCCACAGATGACATAATCATCCATGTAGAAAATCCAAAAGAATTGACAAAAAAAAAAAAAAACAAAAACAAAAACAAAACAAAACCCTAAGATGCAGTTACGGAAAGGGACAGGATAAAAGGTTAATATTTAAATGTCAATTGCTGGGGCACCTGGGTGGTTCAGTGGTTCAGTGTCTGCCTTTGACTCAGATTGTGATCCCAGGGTCCTGTGATCAAGTCCCGCATCAGGTTCCCCAAAGGGAGCCTGATTCGCCCGCTGTCTATGTCTCTACCTCTCTCTCTGTGTCTCTCATGAATAAATAAACAAAATATTTTTTTAAAAAGTCAATTGCTTCCCTATATACCACCAGAAACCAGATGTATTAGAAATTGAATTAACAAAACAAACAAATCCCACAGTATTATTTATATTGACATCTCCTAAAAATAAAATGTTTAGGTATGAATCTAAGAAAATATGTGCAAGATCTATGCGAGGAAAAGTACAAAACTCTGCTGAACTGACTAAAGAATAACTAAATAGGTGTTTCATGTTCATAGATAGGAATACTTAATATTGTCAAGATGTCAGTTCTTCTAAACTTTATACATTTTTTAAAGATTTTATTTATTTATTTGAGAGAGACAAAGAAATAGGCAGAGGGAGAAGCAGACTCCTTGTGGGGAACCTGGTATGGGGCTTGATCCCAGGACCCCAGGATCATGACCTGAGCTGAAGGCAGATTCTCAATCACTGAGCCACCCAGGTGCCCATCAACTTACTTTATAAATTAAATGCAATCCTGCTCCAAATCCCAGTAAGCTTTTGTGTGGATATCAACAAATTGATTCTAAAGTGTATTTGAAGAACCAAAAGACCTATAATTCCTCATGCATACTAAAATAGAAGTATCAAGCCCTGGAAAGACATGGTGGAAACTTAAATGCATATTACTAAGTGAAAAAAAAAGTCAAAGTAAAGTGTGACATTCTGCATGATTCCAACTATATGATATCCTAAATAAGGCAAAATTATGGTGGCAGTAAATAGGTCAGTGGTTTGGTTGCCAGGGGTTGTAAGCAGAGAAGTGGGGATAGTTAGGTGGAGTACATTGGATTTTTACAACAGTGAGACTACTCCATAGTGATGGGTACTCTATAGTGATGGGTACATATCATTATACATTTGTCCAAACACACGGAATGTGCAACACCAAGAGTGACTTGTAATCCAAACTATAACCTTTGGGTGATTATGATGTGTTAATGTACGTTCATTGATTGTAACAAATGGACCATCTGGTTGGAGATACCGGCAATGTGGGAAACTGTGGATGTGAAGGGAGGGACAGCGGTATATAGGAAATCTCTCAACCTGCTCAATTTTGCTATGAAACTAAAACTACTGTTAAAAAAAAAAAGAAATATGGGATCCCTGGGTGGCGCAGCGGTTTGGCGCCTGCCTTTGGCCCAGGGCGCGATCCTGGAGACCCGGGATCGAATCCCACGTCGGGCTCCCGGTGCATGGAGCCCGCTTCTCCCTCCTCCTGTGTCTCTGCCTCTCTCTCTCTCTCTGTGACTATCATAAATAAATAAAAAAAAAAAAAAAAAAAAAAAAGAAATAGTCTTAAAAATGGGAAAACAAACAAACAATGTCACAGTAGCAGGCAGAAGGAGTTCCCCTCTCGTTGGAAGAAGTCAGCCAATTTTTCTGTTCAAGCTTCAATTGACTGGATGAAAGCCACAGATATGGGGGAAGCCAATCTACTTTACTACCATTCAAATGTCTACCGATTCAAACGCTAATCTCATCCCAAAAAACGCACTCACAGATATACCTAGGGAAATGTTAGGTGAAATATCTGGGCACCTCATAGCTCAGTTAAGTTGAAATATAAAATTAATCCTCATAACTGGTGAGAAGAAAAAGAAAAACTAGCTATAGAAATTGATAGTTTTCTACATGGGATGTTAGGTGCTCATATTTTCAAGTTAACAATTTGTTTGAAATTGAATTTACATAAGAACCCAGTTGGATAATGAGCTCAAATACAAACACAAATGCCTGGTTCTCCTCCCTTTCCCAGCAGTCTGTTGTTGGGATCCTGTGCTAACGGTGCCTTGATCATAGCAGATGTGCTATATAAATTTTTTCTTTGAGTAGTTAAAATGGCCAGTGTATTTCCACCAGTACTGCCCTCTGTAGGAAAATTATCTTGATATTAACAGAATTCTGAAACTGATATGAGTGTATTTTTAATACTTTTAAGCAAATAAAACTTCAGAGCAGAACAAACTCATGTTAAATTATTTGATGCTTCTCACAAGTCTAATCATATCCATTATGAGTTTTTTTTTAATTTCCAAGTGTCCTTATTTATTAAAATAAGAAATGGAGAGAAGCCAAAAATTCAAAAAGTGCGATACCAAAATAAGCTTATTTTAAAAGGAATTACTTGGAGTGCTTCTTATTATGGTAGCAGAGAAAATTCAGTATTTCTGTTGGTTTTTAATATAAATTGATATTTTCTCAGGACACTGCAAACACTTTGAAAATTAACTTGCCAGAACCTCTTAGGCTGAAAAATTAATTCGTTTCCAAAAAAAATATGACAGAGTAATTTTTAGCTGGCAGATTTAGGGTTTTTCTCAACTAAAGGACTTTTCAAATCACCATTTTAATCTCTGAATTAAAATAACCACGTGAAGCAAGATAGGCCACATCTACCTTCTAAATTTATGTAAAGCATAGACTATATGTAAATATCTTCCAACACCCTTAACTCAGTATTTTACCCTCGTTCCAATTAGTTAGAGGTGAAGAATTTGTCCAGAATTTACTGAAAGACTGAAAGGTGAAAATTCACAGTTGGATTGTAACCCTATGGGAGAGTAAGAAAAGTAACTTTGAGAAAATTATTGAATCCATGAAAATGTTATGGAAACTAAACATATATTCTTTCCATTTTCTTTAAAGAATGCACTCCTTGGAAGCAAGCCTTATTAAGGTGAAATAATTAGCTCAGTCAATGAGAAACAGAAAGCAATGGTTGATTCACATCTTATGCTGCTAAAGGAATTATTTTTAATTAAACATAAGAAAAATGCAACCAGGTTTCTGAAAACGATTTTCAAAATAACCATTCCTAACTGTTTAGCAGATAAATCCCCAAAACTCAGTGGCTTACATAGTTGCTCTAACCTAGCAGAGTCCCAGGAAGTTGGCAGGTAGGATTCGCTTCATGGAGTCATCCAGGATCTCATGTTACGCTGTGACTCTTCTATGTTTATCAGAAAACTTTGAGATCAGTCCTGCATCTGCATCCTCTAGTGGCTGAGTAGAGAGCAGGAGGGGGTTGGGGAGTGGGGGAGATGAAGACATAACTCTCTCTTAAATTGCCCCAGAATGGTAGTGACATTTTCTACTCACACCCCAATCATGAGAAATAGTTAAAAGTCCTGTAAGGATGTCAGTGTGGATGAGTTTAGATGTAAACCCAGGAAGGGCTTGGGGAGCCAGTAGCCCATCTTGGCAACACTGAAAAACCAGTCGGAAAGGAATACACATTCAAGCCTAACAGGATCAATGGGCCCTTCAATGATGACTAGCCAGTGACACAAATCTTAACTGGAAGAAAAAGTAACAGTAATATCACCCAAAATAAAAACTTAATTTAACTTTATCAGGAACAGCAGGAGGCAGCAAGATAGTTGGGTTGTAGGATCATAACTTTTAGTGCAGACTCATGTGTGTGTGGTAGTAGGACTAGAGCTTGAACAGGTGACTTACGTTGCCTTATTTCCCCCTCCTTTTTCTCTTCTTCTTTCTCCTTGTTGTATTTAATACTTTTATTTATTTATTCATGAGAGACACAGAGAGGCAGAGACACAGGCAGAGGGAAAAGCAGGCTCCATGCAGAAAGTCCAGTGTGGCACTTGATCCCTGGACCCCAGGGTCACGCCCTGAGCCAAAGGCAGATGCTCAACCACTGAGCCACCCTGGTGTCCCTCCTTCTCCTTCTTACTTACAATGGGACCCAAATGTATCCATAGACAAATAATCCACTCTTCTATTTCTTTTTATTTTTTTTTTCATGATTCTTATTTATCTTGAACTATCTATAGTATCTTGGTCACAAATTAATCCTACATAGTTTGTTAGAGATGCAAAAAGATTTTTCACTGACTTTCCAATGTTTCCTAGTCTATCTGTAAAAATAGAAAGAGGCTAATTTTAGTTTAAATGTGATGCTTGGGAGTCCTGGGTGGTTGAGCATCTGCCTTCGGCTGTGGTTGTGATCCCTAGGTCCTGGGATTGAATCCCGCATCAGGCTCCCTGCAGGGATCCTGCTTCTCCCTCTGCCTGTGTCTCTGCCTCTTTCTCTCTCTGTGTCTCTCATGAATAAATAAATAAATAAATAAATAAATAAATAAATAAATAAATAAATAAATAATTAAAGTGATGCTTGCTCATTGTAAAAAAACTAGTCAACAAAATGTAACAAAATACTATAAAAATGTGATAAAAGTCTTTTTATTTAAAGATTTTATTTTATTTATTCATGAGAGCCACACAGGCAGAGGAAGAAGTAGGCTCCATGCAGGGAGCCCGATGTAGACTTGATCCCGGGACTCCAGGATCTCGCCCTGGGCCAAAGGCAGGTGCTAAAACCACTGGGCCACCCAGGGATCCCCATAAATGTGATAAAATCTTAAAAATGCTAATCCCATTATTCAGAGATTATTGCTATTTACTATTTTGGCAAACACTCATCTTTATATTCATCCATTTTTTATTGTTAAAATGAGATCATTCTTTATACAGTGTTTTGTACAGATTTTGTTTTTCCTTAGAAATACAGTGGAGGCGCACCTGGGTGGTTCCTATGGTTGAGCGTCTGCCTTTGGCACTGGTTGTGATCCTGGAGTCCTGGGATTGAGTCTCATGTCGGGCTCCCTGCGGGGAGCCTGCTTCTCCCTCTGCCTGTGTCTCTGCCTCTCTCTGTGTCTCTCATGAATAAATGAATAAAATCCTTTTTTAAAAAAATATAGTTGATATATTTCTAGGTTAAGGAATATTAATCTATACTTTTGTATTGGTTGCATAGTGTTTCATTTCTCACAAGTCTTTAAATAAGCATGTTTGATTATTCTGCCCAAAAGGAGTTTGGCAGTGTAGTAGTGGCTCAACAATGCATATTACACTGAATCGAAAGCATCTATTGGTCTTACAAATATCTAACCAAGGCTGAGAATAAAAGGACTTACATATGATTTTTTTACTATAATAATTTCATCTGCAGATCCTTATATAAATGAGCTACTAAATTGCACCTAATTTAAAATTAAGACACTCTTTTAAATAAGTTATTCTGAGAAGACAGCACTGATAGTGGTATATTTTGTTAATATATTAGAATTTCATTATTTAGGGCAGCCCGGGTGGCTCAGCGGTTTAGCGCCGCCTTCCGCCCAGGGCCTGATCCAGAGGTCCTGGGATTGAGCCTCGTATCAGGCTCCCTGCATGGAGCCTGCTTCTCCCTCTGCCTCTCTCTCTCTCTCTCTCTCTCTCTCTGTGTGTGTGTCTCTCATGAATAAATAAATAAAATCTTAAAAAAAAATTTCATTATTAAAAAAAAAAAGCGAACAATAAGTAAGATAAATCCTACATCCAAAGTGGCTGACATATTTTCATTCCCATTGGTCCCCAAACATAAATGGTTTGAGATAAACACAAATAGCTATAAGAACAATTGTTATAAAAAAGTCACATGGAAGAAAATCATGGGATAGCTCTTAATGGCTGAGCAGTGAACATCATCATCATGTACAACTGTAAGACTCAGGGAGTAATCCTAACACAGCACCTGAAACTGGTGGTTGTGGAGGTTGATAGCACTTGACGCTTCCAATGCCCAATGAATGCAGTAAGATAAAGGAAAGTCGCTAGTGCTCAAGTAGTGGAGGTATTTATGGGCATGAACCCTAGAAACTAAGGAACCCCAGAGCTCTCCCAAGTCAAGCTGAGGAGGAGAATATCCCCAATTGGACCACATAGTGAGCAAAGAATTAGGATAGTTCAGATGAGATGGTTAATACCTCCAGAAGGTGAATCCTACTGTTTTAATCCACGGGAAAGGAGAAGACAGGGAACCTGAGGGTGATGACCCTAGAAAAGTGATATTGGTCCATTCCTTTCTCTTAGAAGTACTTGAAATTCATCTCATGCATCCCAGAGCAGTGAAAAAAGATTATGGCTTTGTCCTTTAAAAGCTACAGAAAAAAAGAAAAAGAAGGAAGAGATTAGCCTCTTACAAATGAAAAAGGTGCATTAGAAATTCATGTTAACAAGCACGTGAAAAATACAGCCTCATATTTTGAAATGAATGAAGAGAAATAAAGGAAATGACAGAAGTCATGAGCCAACAACATAGATCAGAAGTATACAATAAAAATCAGAGAAAATAAAAACATGAAAACAGAAGTAAATGAACTTAGGTAAAAATTAGAAGGGAGACACCTGGGTGGCTAAGTTGGTAGAGCATCCCACTCTTGACCACAGGTCTTGATCTTAGGGTTGTGAGTTCAAATTCTGCATTGGGCATGGAGCCTACTTTAAAAAAAAGGAATTAGAATGAAGATAAAACCAAATACACATAATATACCTCTCTGAAGAAGAAAATGAAATAAATGGAATAGAACAAATACTAAAAAGTATAATCCAAGAAAATTCCTGGAATCAACAACAAATAAAAAGATGTGAAACTACATAATGACAGAGCATTATGTGTTTCTTGGGAGGTTACACTAGTGTTTCCAGCACGAAGACACATTCAAGTAAAATACTTAGACTTGAAGTAAAAGTAAAAGTTCCTGGAAGCATCTAGACTAGAGTATGGAAGTTTTGGGGTTCAAATTCAAACTAAGATGGAGACTAGCCAAGAAAATGAATATTTATGTTTTAATTAGAGAAACAACATGAACATGATTGGACATGTAATATTAGATCAAGGAATTCCTGGGGATTTGGGGGAGAGTAAGTTTCTGATGCTACCTATGTTGGAAAAGAGGGATTCTTGCCATTTGTGAATATTTCAGGCACACTGAAATATTCACAACAAATTAATATGCTGTTACCATTTGCCTCAAATTTACCCAGGAGTAAGTGGTGTGTAGATACAATAATACCGGCCGTGGGTTGAATATTATTAAAGCGGAGTGGTGGATCCATAGGAGCTCATTACACTCTTTTATTTTATTTTATTTTATTTGCAATATATATTTTTAAAGTATTCCCTACAAAAACTATTTTTTTCAGAAATGGATTGTTTTTCTTTACTACTTTAAAATGGTTTTCCCATAGCCTATATTTGGATTTAGACTTTCCAATGTATTGAATTTAATTTCTCCACATCATAAATTACTTTTGCACATTGAATCATGTTCTTAGTCAAAATTCTCCATTTCAGTTCTGTCCCCGAAAGTTTTAGCCACCACTACCTAAATTGATCTCCTTAAACAAATTACTATTTTCTCTCAATTCAAGCTATTCAGAATGAATGAAAATATTCTTAAAGTAGGTCTGTATATATAACCCCATTCATCTTAGTGAGGAAAATGTATAGTATTTTTTAATTGATTATCTGGTTTAAGCAATAGAAACCAAGAAATAATTTATTTGTCTAGATTCCCAAACTGTGCTTATGGGTTTTTTTTTGTAATAATCTATCTTTTTTTTTTTTAATAATCTATCATTTTTGTTCAATTTATAGGCACTTTTGTTGTTGTTCCCAGTAATCTGATCTACATAATCTAATCAGTGATACTTTAAAATGCAAACCTGACCATGTCACCTTCCTGCTGGAAACTCCTCCAGGGCTTCGTATTTTCCTGCTTATAAAGACAGAGCTGTTTACTGTACTACGTTCTCTACCCTCTCAGACCCCTTCAGCCTCCTCTTTCCCATCCTCCAGCATCATGCTTTCCTTTTGGTTGATCTCCCTCCATTACAGGGCAAGACCTCCTGCCTGGACTGCTTCCTGCAGGCTTTCATTTACTTAATTCTTGGTCTCATATGTCAGTCACACTTAAAATTCTGTCATTTAAAGGAAATGGATCCCAGGACTCTTTAGAAACATAATCTCAAAGACACTTCAAAATTGCAATCTGTAGAGTCCACAAATGATTTTTTAAAGGAATACGGTGCAATCACAAGTGGAACCAAAGAAGAATAGCGTTAGCAATGGTAACGGAATAGGATAAAAGCAAGCATTGAGAAGTACGAACTGCCAATGCAGCCTGCCACTACGAAAAATCTTAAATGGCTTAGAGTCTAAGCTCAGAGAGCAGAGGTTTATACGATGCTGTTGATATAGAAGTTTCCAGCAAACTTGATTGGCCTTAGGTGAAAGCACATGTAATAAATCCAGCAGTCATGGTGTGGTAATAAGCAATTGTTATTCAACATTTCCGTTCTCCTATGTAAAGATGAAAATTGAATCAAAATATTCAGAGAAGTGTGAATGTTTCTGTATTTGTTTATTTATCAAGCTAAACCATTTTAACTGCATCCTTGATAATATTTTCTACCAATTTGTTACTGGGCTATTAAAATAGAATTTTGTACATTCACCCCTTTTACACTTAGAAGTTCACTTTTATTTTAATTTGAGCAAGATATAGATGATTATAAAAAGAAATATATAAGTGTATAAGCAAAACTTAATGGAAATATAACACTAAAATAATTTATTTAAAAATATTCATTGTTTAATACTCAAGTTATCAAACTGTTGGATATAAGCAGCAGAGTTTAAAGAAATATACTTTTCAGTTCTTTTGGGTATAAAAAAATACCGGCCATTCTGATTTCATTCATTACAAACTTCTCTTGTTCAATTAAAAAGTTAATAAACCTGGAATTCCATATTTTGCCAACATATTACTGAATTTGTTACCTAAATGACTTGTATAATATTCAATAACAGAGAGGATGACTTTTAGAATGGGTAAAATGCATGAGGCTAAGCAAACTTTGAAAAGGATCAGGAGCTAATTTAACTTAAAATATCCTGAGTAATTTAGAGTGACACTTAACAAAATCTTTCTGCTTGTACAATTGAAAGAATTGGCCTGTAAGGTAGGAGCTGAAGAACAGCCAGTATTATTAATGCTACCCAAGAAACTACTTTCTTGACTTCAAATGGAACAAATTTCATTGAAAAGTTTCGATGCACTCCACAGAATATAATTCAAATTAAGGTCCTCTTCCTGGTTTGAGAATCTCTTAGAAATGTAAAAAAATTCCTGCCTCTATTAATAAAAGATAAAAAGTATAGTGCAACTTTCCATTTTATTTAATATTTGTGTCATTTAAAAGTCGTCCAGAATATGCTTTTGGAAAGCCAAATGTGTATATATACCACACACCAGACATACACCAGTTTAGTAACTGTTTTATAATATAATCTTATTTTGTATAGTCTATCACTTCAAATTTGATCCTGTATCTTAGAGAATCATCTATAGGTGTTTGATCATGCATATTGAATTTATCCAATGATATCTGCCTCTCACAAATACTATTTATCTGAAAACATAATTACATAAATTTGAGAATTTTGCAACGTGTTCAATAATAATTTTTCCATTTTCCATTAATTTACAGAACACATTTATTTCCTTGATTGGTTCACTTTAAGCTCTGTTGTGATTATAATTAGCTGTATATTAAAGTGTGCTACACTTTGGCAAGTTGGACCAATATTGACAGACTCAGGAAAAACAAATTGCTACAAATTTTTATACATGTACAAAATACCTCATTGATTTTTAAGGATTTATTTATTTATTTACTTATTTGAGAAAGAGAGAGAGAGGGAGCATGAATGAGGTTAGGGGCAGAGAGAGAGTTAGAGAAGCAGCCTCCCTGAAGAGCTGGGAGCCAGCCATGGGGCTCAGTCTCACAACCCTGAGGTCATGACCTGAGCCGGAATCACGACTTGATTCTTAATGCACTGAGCCACTCAGGAGTCCCCTCATTGAATTTTGGAAGTCACATTGTTCATCGTTTGACAATTTTAAAAACATTATTTCTAATCAGCACTGCTATGGCAAACGTCCTTGCCTTGTGTAGCAATTTTAATGTTATTATCTTAAAACAATGGGTAAAGGATCTTGCAGTTTCGTCAAAAGAAATAGAAACATATGTGAAATTAGCTTAGAAACCTCAAGAAAATCATATATATATGTGTGATATATATATATATATGATATATATGATATATATATCCCTTAATTTATAAACATAGAATTTATTTATAATCCTAAAAATGCTTTAATGTTAATAGTGATAACATTCCACTAAAATATTGATCATGATAATTTCCTATACAGAAATAAAACATCTCATACATTTATTTACCTTGAAAAATAAATGACTAGTTTCTCCCCAATATTTGGTAACACACTGTCTACAACAAATGAGAACTCGCCATCCCTTATCTGTCCATTCAAAATATACTAGTGTGTTCTGAGCTACGTATTTGTTGTTGGCCGTTCCAGATCCACACCCCACGTTTGTAAACTCAGCTCTCTGGCCCAGGAAGCTGACCTATATGGGCTATGCCCTTGCTGTGTATCTGTTGCTTTGTCATTTGATCTCCCTGGCAGAGGATCCCGGGGAGAAAGCGGAGTGAGAGCAGAGTGTCCCTACCCACCACCACTTGAGGTTGCCTCTTTGTGGCTCTATTCTTGACCCATGTATCCAGCTCCACTCAAAGGGGGCTTCCTTGTGTGACTTTCTCTACCTTGTTCCCTTGGGCCTGGGAGTAGTGGCAGCCTCTTGATCACATGATCACATGACTCTTTGTAAAAAAAAAAAAAAAAAAAAAAAAAAAGTCTTTTGCAATACATTCTGTTTGAATGATCCCAACTTTAGGTGTCTCATCAGTGTCCTGCTTCGGCCGGCCTAAAGCTACTGTCTACCACGCACCCGGAGTGGTTAATGTCAAGACAGTTCTCTTTTATCCGTTTATTTATTTATTCATTATGCACGTATTCTTATTTATTCATCCATTCACTCATTTATTTTAAATTTTAAGTGGAACAAATACCTCTTGATTTCTTTTCTTGCATCTTTATGTAAAATTAGCTCTAAAGGCATCAATCTCTGTGCTTCTCTCACACCACTCATCTCAAATATTCAAAATATCAATCTATAAAAGCAAAAAAAAAAATCTGTAAAAGCAAAAACCACAAGAAGTTCCAGGAATTTGGAAATTTAAGATATGAGAGGATATTTTGTCATGGTATTCTCCTTTCCATGTGAGAGCACAGCATGTCCTTTGTGTATAAACTCAACAGTGGAATACAGAGCGTCTTCCCTCATTAAACACTGTTCAGATGTTTTTGACTAGAAATGTATTCATTATGATGATAATTTTCTAAAAACCAAATAATGTGAAATGCCAATGGGGATTATTAAAAAGGGATTTTTGTATTTTTGTGTGTATGGTTCATAGTTACAACAATATAAAAAAACCATTCTTCAAGAAGAGTAAAAGAAGCTGTTTCCATCTCATTATTTTAAAAAATATTGTTATATAATATTTTAAAGGTAATTACAGGATACTTTTAGGATTAAGAAACATTAAAAACATTTAAAAGCATTTAGACATAAATGGCTTTAAATATTTAAAACCTTGGGCATAAAAATTCAGGAGGCACTGGGGTGGCTCCATCGGTTGAGTGTCTGCCTTCGGCTTGGGATATGATCCCAGGATCCTGGGATCAGACCCCATGTTGCGCTCCCTGCTGGGTCGGGAGGCTGCTTCTCCCTGTCCTCCCTGCTCATGCTCTCTGTCACTACCTCTTCTCTCTCGTATAAATAAATAAAACCTTTTAAAAATTCAAACTTGCTATTTGCAAAAATATTCCTTATTTATTCAATTTTTAAAAAATGTTATAACTGATTCTAATTCTTGAAACAGACTATACATGATATTTATCATTTTATCATAATCCTATGAGATAAATGATAATACATTATAAAGTTTGGATTAGAATTCAGGGACATAAAAAAGGTGACAGGGATCCCTGGGTGGCGCAGCGGTTTAGCGCCTGTCTTTGGCCCAGGGCGCGATCCTGGAGACCCGGGATCGAATCCCACATCGGGCTCTTGGTGCATGGAGCCTGCTCCTCCCTCTGCCTGTGTCTCTGCCTCTCTCTCTCTCTCTCTCTGTGTGACTATCGTAAATAAATAAAAAATTTAAAAAAAAAAAAAGCCAAAAAAAAAAAAAAAAAGGTGACATAAAAATATCCTAAATATAGAAGATTAGGACAATAAAAATATGAAATATAAGACTAGAGTGTTACTTTTCTATTTCCTTCCTTCCCCTAACTTGAACTAGCTTCATCAAGACTTTTTTGGATTTTAGATTGATTTTAAGTCCATTTACAATATAGGAGATGCTATGCCTGATTCTTTGAAATATTGGTGCCATTTAATTGCAGTTTTGTCTGAAAATAGTATCTTAGAAGACGTTTATCTTCCCTAAAGGAATTCTAACTGGGGCTTGCTTTGCTTCAAATGTTGACTTTATTATTCAAGGGCTCTTTATAAGTTTTCCCCATTTCTCCGGATACAATTATCATATATATAGAATTAATCATTCAACTTCTTTCTCTCTGTCTTACACATACACACACACAATGGTTCAAATACAGACAGGAAATATATTCTAGAGATTTTAGGATAATGGGTAAAATTATAGTTAAGGAGAATGAGGATGATGAGCAACTGAACACAAATATAATAATAGATGTTTTACAGAGGCTATTGGAGCAAATAAAACCAAGATTATTTTTGAGGAATATATCTTCTCTCCTGAAATAAAGAAATAAACTTTACTGCAAACATTAATATTAGACTGAATACTTTTCCCTTATTCTTGATTTATTCAAGCATTTAGTAAATGTTCAAGAAGCCTTTTGCTAAGGCATCATTGTCCGTAAAGTTTATTTGAACTTAAGTAAATTAAGTCATGACAGACACTGTCCTTTACTCATCTCTCTACCCTCAGAGTGTAGCCCATTCTGGGGAAAGTAATAGATACTCAGTTAAGTGTCTATTATTAAGTTAACTATTGACACATATACTATACAATGAGGTTAATATCCTTAAGGAGTAAGCACTTTCTTTCTAAAAGTAAGAAATTCAAGAGCAGCCCAATCCCACCAACTTGGAAAATCTGGTGTCGTAGGAAAAGAAGGTGCACAAAGCTGCTGAAATCCTCACTCATGCATCCCCAGGGGAATTTAATGATGTGTTCGAGGATGTCCGGCTACTACTTCAAAATGACAGTCTACTTAGTGAAAGGGCAGCACATGCATTTGCACCAGTTCATGGCTGAGAAGATAGAAGGATATGAAGATCAAGTCTTACTTAGAGAACACAGTGACCTGAGTACTAGCAGGTTTTGAGATCCAAGAAACATTTCCTTTAAGTTTGATCAGTTATGAAAGAAGCAAAAGACACCCACGCAGCCGGGGGGCATGGATGGAGGTAGGAAGTCTTAGAGAGAGTCCTGTGACCGTGATTTAAGGGTCTCTGTGAAAGGTCATTACTTCAATGGCTTCTGTACTCTTGATGCTAAAACTCTAGATGGGCAACAGACCATTGTCGGCTGTATCGAAAGCCACTAGTTTCTTTTTTTTTTTTTTTTTTTTTTTTGAAAGCCACTAGTTTCGGTCTAAAGATTTCTGGAATGGTTGCTGGTCATCAGCATGGAAGTTCACCCTCACAGCACCGACAGCCTAGATCGCTGGAGCACCTGACAGATTCTCCGGTGTGAAGATGGCGATGTTCAGTTGATTAGTCAGAAAGATGTAGGGGATTCAGTGACTGTTTCGAATGAAGTCCAAACTGCCAAGGAGTTGATGAAAATCATAGAGCATGCAGAAAATGAGTACCGGACAGTGACTAGTGACAACTATCAAACTGTCAGACACTATATTCAAGGCTTTGGGCCATATCGACTGAAACAAGACTGGTGAAGAAATGCAGAATAAGTACGAATGTAAGGACTCTTCAGTACGTGGGATAAAAGGATTCAACATGTGGTCATATGATGAGCAAGTGATTTATAAACAATAGCGATAGTTTTCCAGGGTTTTTGTTAACAGATTTTCTAGCCTCATGGAATACTCTATCCCACCTCATGGAATCCGGTAGCACTGCCTTGGTTCTCTTGTGTTCTCTGCCTTGTAATTTTCTGTTTTCACTATATCTACTTGTCACTTTTTAAAAATTCTGCTACATTTAATGATGAAGAGAGAGATGTATTATCCTGAGTTGTTTTACTGTCAAAAAACTTTCCTCGCCTCGAAGTCCTGTTACCATATAGGTGGTTAACATGCTCAGTACTCTTTTACCCTGTCCTTCAGGGTGCTTGTGGTATGTCAGTGATTTTTACTCAACATCAACCACTAAAGAAGCTACTCTATAAACTAGCTGAATGGAAGACACACTCATCCTTCTCCCTCCAATGGCTTTGATCATCATTTATAACCTCTCATAACTGGTGGCATCTGGGTCACACAGTCGGTTAAATGACTGACTCTTGATTTCAGCTCAGGTCATGACCTGAGGGTCGTGAGATGGAGCCCCGTGTGGAGCTCTGTGATGGGTGGCAAGGAGCCTGCTTACCTTTCTCTCTCTCTCCCTCTCCCTCTGCCTCTCCCCTTGCACATGCACCCTCTCTCTCTCTCTCCCTCCCTCTATGTCTCTCTCTCTCTCTCTCTCAAAAAAAAAAATATAGACATCTCATAACTATAGTTTTCAAAAGTTTAGATTGAGCTTCTCAAGTCCATTTATGGGAACAAAGGAAGTTTTCTGGAAATTCCATTACAGCAAACTTCTCTGGGGAATTTGTATTCAAAAATCCAGGGCCTTAAACCACATTCCCTGTACATGAAAGTGTTTGCTTTCTTCTCTTTTCTCATTGTCTCTTTCCCATCGAGTACCATTACACTTATAGATCTCGAGCTGTATTGGTATAAGAGTTTTACCCATTTATTATTATTATGTTTTTATTATCCAAGAACTACTGACATACTAGGGATATAGTAGAGTATGAAATTTGAAAAATGCAGATGTTGAAGCAATAATAGGTATCTCGTGTTTTAATACGTTGTGGTGGGATTGTGCTATAAGCAAATGAATCAAATAGCTGTAAATTACAAACTAAAACTGAAGATGAAAAAAAATAAATAAATAAATAAATAAAACTGAAGATGAACCAAAGTGAAAGGGGTACATTCCAGGCCATATCTTTGTACGGTAACCTGTTATTTTAGGGAATACTAGTGGTTTGTTCTAAGTAGGATATAAAACTTGTTCCAGATCACTCTTCCTCAGGCCTGCCTGCCGAAAACTCAAATGTAGCTCTGATGTAGCAATTCTTCCCAGGTATATTGGCAGGTATATGTGTGATCTCAGCATACACAGGCGACAGAGTTATGATATGATAACTGCTAATGGTCAATTTATTTATATTGTTTACATTTCCATGAGCAGGCCTTAAGGGAAGGTCAGTTTAAAACAAAAAAGCAAAGAATAAAACAAAACTATAAAAAAAAAACAACAACAGTGTCTTCCTACCTATCTCCAAATACATGTCAAAAAAGAAGAGGTTTGGGATCCCTGGGTGGCGCAGCGGTTTAGCGCCTGCCTTTGGCCCAGGGCGCGATCCTGGAGACCCGGGATCGAATCCCATGTCAGGCTCCCGGTGCATGGAGCCTGCTTCTCCCTCTGCCTGTGTCTCTGCCTCTCTCTCTCTCTCTGTGTGACTATCATAAATAAATGAAAAAAAAAAAAAAAAAAAAGAAGAGGTTTGTGCTTCAGCTTTGTTTTTGTTCAGTAATACAGTCAAGCAATTTGGTTTCCAAGTGACCCTTGAGCTGTGGAAGCATTTTTTTTATTTCAAATAAAATGTATTTGCATTAAAAAATAAAAGTAAGAAATGCATTTAACAAATCACAATAATATAGAACAAATAATGGAGAAAGTTCCTTTCAAATATTTCTAATGTGCTTCCCATTTTCATTGACCTTGGTTTTTCCTAAAACAATTTCTCCCTAGTCAATTCACTTATCTAGGGTAGATTTAAATTGCATGTCAAAAACTCTTTATTCCTCAAATCACTTTTGGTTCAAAGGATGTAAAGGCAGTTAAATTTTGAACATGTTCATTGTTGTATTACATTTTCCTTTCACTGGGGAAGAAATCAGGAGGAAGAAAGGCAGTGGTAATTGAAAGAATGGAACACATGAGGCTTACATTGTGTTCATAAAGTCATCAATACAAAGAACAAAGTTCTTATCTCTTAGCTCAATTTGGAAGAAGACTTTGTGTGGAAATAGTTAAGTGATTTGGAGTCATTTTTTGTGTGTGTGTGTGATAGTTAAATTTAATGTTATCAAAGAATCACATCTAAGCAAAAATCGTTGTGCATTATCTTAATATTCTTTAAGAATGGTTCTGCTCCAAGACTAATTTACTCAAACCTAACTAGTTTATTTTATCTGCCAGGATGCAGAGCTGATACCAGAAGATGAAAAACTTTTCTCTTCAATAGCCATTTAAGAAACCCTGGGTAAATTAGAAAGGTTTTCTGGAAATTAGCTCCTTTTCAAGTAAGAAAAAAAAAAATGGTTCTATACTGCAAGGAATTATTGATATTTTCTTCTAATTAGAAGTGTTTTTACAAGCTAAGATTCCCCAGAAAGAAGACATGCTACAGTCCAGCCAGGGCTCAAATGCTATCTCCTCCACTCAATACCTGTGCAACCATCCATATATTCATTAACATTTTGGACCCTGGAAAGGAGGAAATAGTTATTAACTGTTGGATTATTCATAAGTATGAGTGAATCCATTAGTACTTTTCAATAAATGTGACTTCTATTATCAGTACTAAGTATTGTGTACATAATAAGCCTTTTATAAATACCACAAATGATTTAGCTACTACCAATGCCTCACAGTTATGTAATATGGTATCTTTCACACATATTAAAACAAAAAGTCCACATTCAAAAAGGTGATTTTCTTAAAATATCAAACTTTTATATTAAATATGCACTTTAAATTTATTTCATGGGGTGTTGTATGTTTGCACAACAATATATTTACCTGAGGATACTTTATTCCTTGTTTTCAATATATTTTCTGCTTTGTGATTTCTGATCTTTATACTCACCTCATGCTTTTCACTCAGTATCAATTGATTGTTGGATGATTGGATGATTGTTGATCAGTCTCTATATAAATGCACATTTACTATTGAGAGGTCAGGCAAGATGGGAAATTAGAAATCCCCATGGGACTGGCAAAATGTATTCCATGGTGATTTCTCTCTCTCTCTCTCTCTCTCTCTCTCTCTTTAAGGTTCTATTTATTGATTGATGAGATACACAGAAAGAGACGCAGAGACACAGGCAGAGGGAGACACAGGCTCTTCACAGGGAGCTCAATGTGGGTCTCGATCCCGGGACCCCAGGATCACGCCCTGGGCTGAAGGCAGGCACTTCACCACTGAGCCACCCAGGTGAACCTCCATGGTGATTTCTATAAGAACAGATATGGAGAAACACAAAAGCAGGATTGAAGTCGTTTAAAAGTGCATGAAAAAAATATATTTTTTAATAGAAAAAATTATCTTCAACAAGCAAGCAGGAATAAATGGAGGCAATTTTAGATTGAAAGAGACATAAGAGATATAATACATAGAAATATGAACATTAAAAAATAAAAAATAAATAAAAAAAGAAATATGAACATTGATTCTGTTTCAAATAAGCTACAAAAAGTCAGTTTTTGAGATGACATGTTCATTTTCAAATGAACATGATATTAGATGATATGAAACAGTTTTATTTATTTATTTTTTTAATTTTTTTTTTTTTTATTATTTATTTATGATAGGCACACAGTGAGAGAGAGAGGCAGAGACACAGGCAGAGGGAGAAGCAGGCTCCATGCACCGGGAGCCCGACGTGGGATTCGATCCCGGGTCTCCAGGATCGCGCCCTGGGCCAAAGGCAGGCGCTAAACCGCTGCGCCACCCAGGGATCCCTGAAACAGTTTTAATACTGTGATGCATGGAAAGGATACTGTGGTGATGCAAGGAAAGCTCCATAGTTTTACAAGACGCTTATAAAAATATATAGGGTAAAGTGATATAAAGTCAGGGATTTTCTTTAAAATACCTCAAGTAATGTTGTAAAATCTTTATAACAATTGAATCTAAGTAAATACTCTGTTGAAAATTATTCTTTTTTCTTTTATATAAGCCCTTAAAATAAAATTTGATTTAGAAACATTTTTAAAAGAAGTAATCTTCTCCTGTTTCCAGCATAAGGCTGGAATATATACATGACCATCTCCTACTGAAAAGTATTTTAAAAACCTGTATAGAATCTTAAAAATTAAATAAATAAGAACAAATAAATAAAAGTAAACCAACTTTGTAATTTCATTAAGGAGCTAAAAATTAATAACTAACTAACTAACTAAATAAATAAATAAATAAATACATAAATACATAAATAAATAAATAAATATTCCTGAGACCAAAAACTAATTTAAAACAAGAAAGAAGAAAGAGAGGTAAATAGCATTTTAAGAACAAGCTACTTGCCCTAAGGACATTGTAAAATAAAACCTACGGAAATTGAACTTCATTGTTTATGTATTTCTGGGACTGGCTCAAGGTGGTAAGCCTTCTAGTGGAACTTCTAAATACAATTGGGACTTCAAATGACTATAACTTTAGGGTAAGTGTGCACTAAACATCAGGTCACTTTCTCTCAACTCTTGCTGAATTAAAAAAGCAAAAAATAATAATAATAACAAAAAACAATTTCCTTCAAAATGAAGAGCAAAGTGGGAAGAAAAAGCTTTCCCTGAGAATTAATAATGATAAGCTAGCCTTAAGAGTTTTTCATTCTGAAATCAGACAATATGGTTGGTTGAAAAAAATAATCATGTCCAAAACAAATACAAGTCATTTGAAGGAAGTCTACATACTCGACACAATCCCCATGGGTAAAGTTCCATGGAAAATAAGCTTATAGTTAAAAAATCACAAAACACACAAGGAAATAAGTGAAAGACAGTAGAAACAATGGGACATTGAATAGCACTCAAAAAAGAGACCTGAAATTGAATTTTTAAAACTGAATTTTAGTTAAATATTTTTACTATTTATAAGTAACAGAAAGTAATAGAAACATGAATACATTACAATTAAGTAGCACTAGAGACTCATACATTGCTTGTCCCTCTAGACCATACTTCACAGTATCCAGGCCTTGTTTAGCCATCTCCCACATTGACTCTGAGTTTGGCAATTTTTTTTTTTTTTTTTTGCTTTGATGGATAGAAAAATGGCAAGCATAAAGGTAAATATGTGATAAGCGCATGCACATTGGGGCATGTTCTCTAGAAACGTTCCCTTTTAGAAATTAGCCTTCATGCTACCAAATATCTTAGGAAATACTACTATATCAAGAGAGAAAACACAGAGTCAGGGAGTTCGAGAGACCATCACAGATGTACTAGCACCAGCCAAGCATCTGGATAAGTGTAGCCGTGTAGATGACCTTAACTATGGCACGTGTCACAAAAAATTAATATACCAATATTATTTTACAGCTGGGGTAGACAAACTTTTTCTCTAAGGGTGGCAAATGTTTTAGGCTTTGTGGGTCATACAATTTCTGTTCCAATAACTCAATTCTATCTTTTAATCTTTTATTCTATTCTTTCCTCTTTTAACAAGAGGCCATGGACAGTAAGCGAATGAACATAGTTGTGTTTTAATAAAACTTTATTAATGGGCACGAGAAGTTTAGTTTTATATCATTTGCACATGTCACACATATAAAATATTCTGTGTTATAACTATTTAAGAATCAGAACACCTGCCTTGGTGCAGCGGTAGACCAAATTAGGCCTTGCATCTAATTTGGCTTTCAGGTTGTAGTTTTCTGACACTTGTTGTAAGCAACTGCATTTCACATTGATTTGGTACAACATCAACAGGTGACAAACAGAAATTCTTACTGGAAGTTGGCTCCTGCTCTAAAGAACTTTGCTTGTTACCTCAGGCACATTAGCCCTTTATTCTAGAATCAGTTCTATTCAGGCCTTTTTTTTCCATATCCATCATCCAGTTCGTGGTTTTACCTTCTTTCCTAAGGTATAAACCAAATTGATTTAAATATTTTTTCACATGACTGGGACAAAACAAACTATTATTAATTATTTTACACAGTATTTATTATTAATTATTTTACACAGTATTTACAAATTGTAATTCCATACCTACTTAGAATATTTTGTGTAAAAAAAAAGCTTTGGTCATTGAGACATTAGCAAGCATAGACAGGGAAATATATGATAGGCACTTGCACATCAGGGTATGTACGATTTTAATTATAAAACAAGGCATAATTTTACCCACCAGTAAATAAAAATAATAGTTGCAAGTTTTATTATTAGGTCCAATAAATAATAATTTTTCCATCTTCCTAAGAAAACTATCTGAATCCCTAGATATCTCTTGATGGTTTGATTTTCCATCCTAGGTAGAATTTTTCTTGGCTTAATCTTTGAATTATAGAATCAGGCTCAGACAAGCACTGTGACATCCTCTTGGTAGTTCCCATAAAAATGCAACCATCATACTCTGACCCTAATTCTTGAACAGTTAGTTCGTTTTTGTAGAAATAGCCAAGGATTTGTATATAACTGAAAAGAAATAAAATATTTCTGTTTGAAGTATAGAGGCCATATTTTAGTATCTAAAATGAGGGTTTTCTTTCCATTTTAAGATACTGATTTTTCTTTGAAAGATACCTGTGGTAGGTTTGTTGAGATAGACTTCTCCTCTGGCTGTGTCCTTCAGATCTTTGATAGCAGAGCTAAAGGAGTTTGTTTTCTGGTGTCTCATCTGTGAGGGGCTCTACATATCTATGAAACCCTTACTGAAGAGTCTCTATTTTGAAGTTATTTTTATCTGTTAATACAATAGATATAGTTTAAGGATTAATCTCCAGAGCTTTTCTTACAGGTTTTTATTGAGTTTAAATGTGGCTTCTTGTATAAACTGTAAACCAGAACGCTTCAGTTGAGAGGAGACTTCTTTTTTCTCTTTTAATTTGTTTTCTTAATCATTTTTAAAAGAAAGCTTGGTTGCAAGTTTAAAGGGATGTAAAAGTGTCAAACTTATCTACCATGATATTTTTAGATTTGCTAAAATGTTTATTAAACATAGGTTTAGGGTTATGCCAATAAAACGTGCACTGATTATTTCTCTATATTTTTAAGTAGGAATTTCAAGGGAATAGCATGAATAATTTTAGTCATCTATACCAGTGAGTGATTATGCTTCTACACAAGTGGTAAATGAAATAGTGATGAACTGTGTGACTATCAAATTGAAATAAGATTCTTGTTGAAAGGTTAGGATTAAACTGTAATATGGCTGCCCCGTAGGCAGTCAGCAGAGGAAGTGATTTGGAGTTAGAAGTCAGTTTGCCTTAATCATAATCAACTTTTAGGAACTAAAGGCAAAGGGAGTCAGATTCCTCAGAATATAATAAAACAGTTTGCTAATTAAATAATAGAACTTATGCTCAAAGTCCGTTAAATCTATCTAATTAAATAATAGAAATTATGCTCATAGTCCGTTAAATCTATCTCTATTATCCCATGCTCTCCAATCTTTTTTAGGTAGAATAAACTTCCTCCACTAACTTGAGTGTCAGAAGAAACACTCCTGAGGGATTTTACCTTGATTGATGGGGAGCTCTGTTTCATGAGAATCACTCTTTGGTTATAGCACAAGAGGATGAGATACTAAAATTACTGGCACTTGCTGTTAGCTGATTCCACATAGATAGAATCCAGAAATTGTATACAATAAACCTCTTTCTATTGGTGTGAATTACATTTTCTAAAACACAAATTTTCAAATTAGAGTCAGTATATTGGATTGGTCCACTGGCTTAGTCCAAGCTTTCCTGACTCCTAAGTAAGTAGGGATTTTTTTTTTTTTTTTTTCTCCCAGGTCCTCACTCCCAGGGGTGAATTTTCCTCATATTGGTAGGACATCAGTTTGGTTTTTTAGAACCCTGTCTTCTCCCATCTTTAATGATCTTCAAACATTTCAGTGCTCTGGTATCCCAATTCTTCCTTACTATTTTTTCTTCGGTCTTTGATGTATATTACCAGTTATGGTATTCTCTCCAGGTGGACATTTCAGACTGGCAGTAAATCATTGGCAAATAGACAAACCATAGATAGATAGATAGATAGATAGATAGATAGATAGATAGATAGAGATAGATAGATAGATAGAGATATGTATGTATAGATATAGATAGGTTTAGGGTTATATAATTATATATTTAATAATTTATATGTATATAAATTCCCTAATGTCAAGTAACTATAACACAATAAAATCTTGTAAGTTCTTCAAGACTGATTTCCTCTTGGCAAATTTCCCATTAATGATATTTCTATTCCTTCATCTGTTTTGAGCTGCAACACCAAAAGTTATTCCCCATCTGTTATCTGATCTTTTTTTCAACTCTAGGCCCTAGATGAGAGACGGACATGCTATGTAATTGTTAAGTGTTGGAATAGGAAAAAAAATCATGGATAATAATCTGATTAATGTAATATGTTCTTTTACTAAAGGGTTCAAAGTGTTATTTGGCTAAACAGAAATGCAAAGTTATATAGGGAAATTAGCATACAAGATTTTAAAATCTCATTAGAATGCTAAGCCATTTTTAGCAGATACTATGGCATTATTTCCATAACATATATATACCCGAGTGGAAAAAAAATTCACCTGATAGTAACTCTGCTTTAATTTTTATAGTTGTTGCCGTTATAACAAAATCAGAATCATTTTATTCTTTTCTTGCCCAGAGCTCCTTGCTAAAATGTAGACTGTCAAATATTGATGCAAGTATTTTTTTTATCAACATGCCTATTCTAACCACTCTAGTCCTCTTGTACATTGCATAACTAAAATTTTGCAAAACCCAAGGTAATCGTTGTTAATTATAAAGAATTACTCAAGCTTACATAGCCTTCAAAGCATATAAATGGTAAAGAGCAAGTCAGAAAACCCTCTTCCAGAAATCAACGTCCATGTAGCTATAGATGCTGAATTTTATTTAACTGGTGTAAAAACACCACATATTCAACAATAACAAAACAAGTGATCAGAGATATAAAATAGCTATATATAAGAGACACAAACATTTAAGTGACATTCATTAATACTGGATTCTTCCTAAGTCTCTCATATCCCATTGGACATTCTAATTACAGAGAAATAGTGCTTAAATTCTTTAAAACAAAGATACCATTCTCCATATGCTTTTATCTAGTGAATATTTGTATCTATGTTAGATTTATTGGCATTTTGAGTTTCTGTAGTCATTTTTTTCCACATGCTTCATCCCAAACTTGTTTTATTCTCCTTTTTAATGGGCTATAATTAAATTAACACATTTTATGACCCATGATGAGAAATAGAGAAAAATGTAAAGTAGGCCTAATATATTTTAAAAGAAAAAATACAGGCTTTAACCAAAAAACAAAATCTAAACTTCTTTTTTTTTAAGATTTTATTTATTTATTCCTGAGAGACAGAGAGACAGAGAGAGAGAGAAAGAAAGAGAGAGAGAGAGGAGAGAGGCAGAGACACTGGCAGAGGGAGAAGCAGACTCCCTCCGGGGAGCCCAATGCAGGACTCCATCCCAGGACCCAGGGTCACACCCTGAGCCGAAGGCCGACCCTCAACCACTGAGCCACCCAGGCGTCCCAACAAAGTCTAAACTTAACATACTTATGTCAGCTTGGCATAGAGTTTTCTCTAGAAGGTAAATGGAAAGTAAGTCCTGGGTTCTTTGCATAATTTTAACACATTTTGTAAACATGTAAAAGAAAATTAGCATTAAAGTTATCATTTTAGATATTTAGAATTTTACTTAGAACAAATGGAGGCACAGATATAGTTGGACCATCTTAAATAGCATTCAAATAACATAGATAATAACTAGGAAGTAAGCAATGTTTTCCTTATAGAAAACAACTCTTACAAGGACAAAGATTATTAATGAATGATGGCTTTTCAACAAAACCTGGAGAACATGGAGTTGCTAGCCAAGTGTATAACGCTAAGTAATGGAATCAGCAAATACAACATCTGTGACTTGTTTTCAGAAGAGCAAGGAGACCTTGATGACTGAGTGGAATGAACACAGGGTCCAGGCAGTAAATCCGGCTGGATTCAGGGTGTTAATGGGGCCACATAATGAAAGGTCTTGGAGAACTTAATAAGGGTTTTGGCTTTTAGCAGGAGTGAGAAAGGAAATCCATGTGGCTTTTTTGGAAAGGTGTAACATGTTTGGACTTCATTTTAACAGGATTATTCTTGAAGAGGAAATTAGAAGAGGACAGAAGCTGTATCAGGAAAAGCTTTTTTTGGAGGTTGTCACCAAAGAGAAAGTTATAGGGGTTTAAACAGGGTGTTGGAAATAGAAGTAGTTAGAAGTGATAAATTACAAATATATTTTCCAAGTAGAGCCAACAAAATTCTCGGGTGGATTAAATGTTACTCCAGTTTTTGTTTCATTTTGTCTCCAAAAGCAATTGGAAAGGAGGAATGATATTGTAGTTTGTGGGCAGACTGTCAGGTTCTTAAATAAAAAGAAAGACACAGTGTTAGATTTTGGTACTTATCCCACAGGTGTCAATGATGAAAGTGAATCTAATATGATGGCTTTATTTTTAAATATGTCTCTAGTAAGATGTTGACAGGTTATTAAAAAGAAGAAAAGGCAGGGAAGCTCTCGAAGGCTATAGAAGGAAAATAATTTACATAGGAAGATGAGGATTTGACAATCAATATTGACAAATATATTACAACATATATTCAGTACCAGGTGCTTTTCCAGGCATCAGAGATTATAGCCATCAACCATAGAGAGAAAATTAACTCTCTCCGATATCAACTGTACTGACAGCAATGATTGTCATTCATGGAAGAGGGTAAGTTATGATAGCATTCTCTATTCTTGCACACCTCAGGTTGACAGGGTGTGTGTGTGTGTGTGTGTGTGTGTGTGGGTTTAAAACACCACATGTTGTCTACCCCTGGAACTAATAATACATATATGTTAACTAACTTGAATTTAAACTTTTAAAACAACTTTTTAAAAAAATTTTATTTATTTATCCATGAGTGACACAGAGAGAGGCAGAGACACAGGCAGAGGCTGTGCTCACCCTCACTCTCCCTAACTTATCATCCAGCTGTCATCCCAACTGCCAGCCCTGCTGACCAACAGCTGTCCTCCGTCTTCTAGACACCTGGCAGGTTAGACAACAGCCTCCCAAAGATCCCTCCACCTGCTTTCCCTCTACAGCCCCACCTCACCAGCTAGATGTGCCTGACTTCTCAGATGGGCTGGCTGGTGACTCCTCTGGTCTTCCACAGCCCCTCCCAGACCTTTGCATCCCCATCTCCTCCCACAATTGTGAAAGGCCTAATTCTTACCAAAAAACAAAACAAAACAAAACAAAAAACTCCCATGGGAAGCCTGATGTGGATCTTGGTCCCAGGATCCCAACCTGAGCCAAAGGTAGACACTCAATCACTGAACCACCAAGGCATCCCCAAAACCAAAACCTCTGTTTTATTTTGATCAGTGGAGCTCCCCTCTACATGTTAGATAAGATGCTGCTCAATTGTAAATCACCCAATAAGCCAATTAAATCTTCAGTTTAAAAAAAAAAAAAAATGGTGTATCGTATGAAAACAAGTTATCCAATTGCTCTCCTCCCCCCAAATTCATAGATTGATGCCCTAATCTCCAATGTGGCTATATTTAGAATAGGGCCTTTATGTTGATAAACAAGATTAAATGAAATCCTAAGAAGAGGAAGAGACGTCGGAAACCTCTTTCCCCTGCAGATGCACAAAGGAAATGTGAGAACAGAAGGTAGAGAAAAGACAGTCTTTTGCAAGCCAGGAAGAGATGTCTCCCCAGAAGCCAACCCTGCAAGCTCCTTGATCTGGGACCTCCAGCTTTCAGAGCTGTGGGACAATAAAACGTTGTCTAGACCATACAGTCCTGTTATGTACGCGTCCTGTGACGGCAGCCTGAGAAGACAACACACAACCTCAACATTCTGTGTTACACCATCACTAGTTTATTCTCTTTTGCTTCTCTGTCCTGTGATCAGTTAGTGTTTGATGCGCACAAGAGAAAATAAAGTGGTAAAGTTAGAGGATGTGAAGTTAATGCAGGGATTTAGGTTCTTACATAAATATTGGAATAGCTGGAGAAGACAGGCTCCAAGCTTGACCGTATGGATACTCTCTCTTTGAACAGCATCTAGAATTGTCCTGCCAAAGGAGCTGCTATTTTTTTTCTTGTTAATACATCTTTTATTACAGATGTCTCAGCTAAGAGCCCAGAAGGAGAGAGGAAAAATTATTTTTCTTCCCCAACACACTCATAACTTTAGCAACAGAGCCTGATACATAGGGTACGCTCAGTAAAATGTTAGCAAACAGAGAATACCGATGCGGGCTTGAGCCACTTGTGTGTTTTGCCTGGGGAAGCTGCATTTTTGAGCCATTTAGACACCAAAGAATCTGGAAACTGCTGACTCACAAGAGCAATGAAGGCTGTTGACTCTAAGATCTCTCTCCCTTCAGGATGTCCCAGATTCCTTGTTGAATTCTTTTGGCTCCCAAACTACGCTGGAACTCCTAAGATTCTTAGTAGCAATCTGGAGGCCCAGATTTGAAATAGTCTTTACCTAGATTCTGAACTCGGGGGTCATATAATTGTCCTGATCGTCAAAGAGCACCCAGAACCCGAGTTCCAAGGAGATCATTTATTTTTTTTCATTATTTATTTATTTATTTATTTATTTATTTATTTATTTATATTTATTTATTTATTTATTTATTTATTTATTTATTTATTTATTTTTTGAAGGAGATCATTTAAACCCCAGATGCAAGAAGTGTGACAGTACAGCTTGTGGATTTCTAGGCTTCGGAGTCCACGAGAGTAGATTTGGAGGTCAAAATAGACTGTGGCGTGCCATCCCACCACATCTACCTGCTAATTAGGAAACTGAAGTATTAATTACGAAATGAAAAGCACTCTTGATTAATAGTTAATTTCCTGATAGAAATTTTTGGTAGATGACCAGAGGCAAGGTGATGTTTGGATAGCAGAGAACAAATTGCAGACAGGTTTGTTCATAATAATGCTCCTTGTTTTCATATTTAACACTCTCATGAGATAAGTGACAGATAGGTCAGGAGACCACTCTTTGTGAGGATACTTGGGGGATTTCTATCACTGCTTTGGTTTCCTACTGTTTAATTTCAAGAAAGTCATTTCTTATTAAGATCTGTTCAAGTGTTAAAGCCTAAGGGAAATTGCTGAATTAAATAAATCAAAATGAATAAATCGCCACCTTGGGTAGCTTTTCAATTGATCGTCACGGAAGTGTTGTAACTCTTCAATAACCTTTGTGATAGTTTTAAAAGAAATAATATGAATTAATATGCCTTTTCTATACATGAAAATAAAACTACTCCAAGCTTAATAGATGTTCTAATTTTGACTTTTTCCCTCTATTGAGTGAATTTTTTTTTCCAGGTATTTTTACTCTGAACCTTAAGCAGCAGGCAACCTATGGATGGACTCCAGGGCTCTGTGGATTATATGAAATTGTGAAAAAAAAAAAAAAGAAAGAAAGAAATTGTGTGCATTGTTTAGTGTAAGTTGATTTTCTAGGCAGAAGAGTATAGCATTTGTTAGATCATATTTTGACCTCTATAGCCCAAAAGACTTAACAATCACAGACGTATACAAATATATTAAAATATTTCACCCCTTATTTGCAACAAACGACTCATGTTTGTGCAACTGTTTGCTCTATCGAAGTCAGTTAAGAGGAAACAACTTTCTTCTGAGCAAAATTAATTAGCCCATGGGGTGCTGCAACTGTATGAGGCCAATGTCTTGGCCTCATAAACGACATTCTCCAACTGAGTTAACTGGTACATGGTAGTGATCTCAATGCAGTACTAATCTCTTTAGAACTATCTTGTGTTTATTAAGTGCATTTTTACCTTTAATTTAATTTACATGAGAATTTCACTGGAATATGATTTTTTCCAGAAACTAAGAATTAGTCCTCAGTGAGGTGATAACTTCTTATCTTCTTTTAACAAGCTTTTTATTTTTTGTGGGAATTGAGATTGGGCAATAGATTGTAAGGATTAACCGGCTGAAAAATGCAATACTCATTCTGCAGCCATAAGAGAGAAATTTAATCTTTAAGTCTACGAGGAAAGTGCTTCAGAATTCAACACAATTTGCTTTATTTCTGATACTAGACTCTGTAAAGCAATGCACAATATAATGAAGACAATTATGAAGTTCAAAGAATGCTAAAACTGGGAATACACTGTATTAAAGGAATTTATCTCTTCATAGTGTTTTAATTGGCTTCGGAATGAATATATAAAGTTTCTCACTTACTCAAAAGGGTTCTCAACATTAAGATTTGTTTGATTCTAATCTTTTATTTAACTTCTAGTTCCACACACAGTGTAACATTTCTTGAGTAATTTTTAAGAGTAAATACACATTAATTACCAGTCTGAATATGTTTCCTAGAGTTAATGACTATTAATAAACTTGCTCATTGCTGACATTTATAAAATATTTCTCATTACTGATTTTGAACTCATGTGATAACTTGTATTTCTAGTGATGGTTCTCCTCAGATCATTTCCTTTATTATTTATGAATTTTTGTTTGTTTATGGATTTTGATAATTTAAAATATTATTTTTTCATTCTCATTCATAAATTATTGAAAATGTAAAGAGACTTTTAAAATCCCTTTCAGTAGAACCTGTTGATTATGAAGACAGAATGTAGTCCTCAAAAAACAAAAACCTGCATACAAGAAAATAAAATTTATGAAATCAAACCCGACCAGAACTAAAAGCACAACAGGATAACGATTTGAGGGATGACTGGGTGGCTCAGTGGTTGAGCATCTGCATTCAGCTCAAGGTGTGATCCCAGAGTCCTGGGATTGAGTCCTGCACTGGGCTCCACACAGGGAGTCTGCTTCTCCCTCTGCCTACGTCTTTGCCTCCCCCCACCCTCTCTCTCTCTCTCTCTCTCTCTCTCTCTCTCTCTATATATATATATATATATATATATATATATATATCCCTTGAATAAATAAATAAAATCTTAAGAAAAAAGAATGATGATTTGGGGAGACCTTCTGTCTTTAGGCAATATGTTTCTTTCAAAGTACATTACAGTTTAGAAAAATCATCAAGCTGCAAAAGTTTAAGCATGCATTTTGATTATCAAGATTACAAGATTTGAGTTAGATATTTCCTTGGAGATGCATTATGGATTTCTCTACTATAAGCTCTTACCCATGGTCAACCATTAAGTCTTTATATAAATATTTTTAATATGCAACTAACTATATAAAATATAAAACTTAAAGAATTATTACAGGGAAAAGACAAAGATTGTTACCCTTGTAAGCACTACCTAGACCAAGAAATAAAGCTATGACAGCCACCTCTAAATCTATGCCTAGTGCTCCATCCTAATGACAGCCCCTCTTGTCTCCAAATGCAAACACTATTTTGACTATAATCATGTCCTTCTATTTCTTTATGTCTACCCTAATATATTAGGGAATGTGAATCTCTATTTAAAAAAAAAAACTAGTTTCAATGTATTATGTCTCTGATTTTAGAAGCCTTTTTCTTATAATAATCTCAAAATCTGCCTTTCCCTTACTACTAAGATTTGCTCCAATATCCTAGAAATACATGATTAGACTATTATTTTCCCCTTAACACGAGTTTCAAGTAACTGAGAAGGTATCACAACATTCCAATAATCTTCTGCAAGTTAAACATAAACATAAACTTAGTTTTCAAACTAGAGTCTCCAAACCATTTTCATGAAAATCACCCATAGAACTAGTTTAAAATATCTATTCTTAGATTTATTCCAAATTTACTCAAGAAAAAAAAAAAAAAAAAAAAAAAAAGCTCCAAGGCAGGATATAGTCATCAACCATTTTTAGCCAGCTTCCCAGGTAATTGCAAATTTACTTCTAGAGTATTATGTGTGGGCAACTCTGAATTGTAATAAAGATAGAAGAGATGCACATGAAATCAATTGAGGGACTTCATTATCTTCTTTACGTCCTAAGATGCTTTTCTCTAATAATATTTTCTCTTTGTCTTTCCTCCATTCCTTGATCTTCACAATAGTTGCCTAGATAACTCATGCCCTGCTGTTCATCCTCATTTCTGGATATTATTTCACTAGGAATAGGAGTGACTAAAAACTGATGCAGTATTAGCAACACCACAGGTCATATAGCTTGAGTGTGCATCTGCCCTCCCCACCCACCATCTCTCTACAGAGACAGTCAAGTGAAGAGAAAAGGTAAAACCAACAGAATAATAATATCAAGCAAGCCAAGTATTATGAGTATTTCATAAAGGAGAACTGCAGTTTCAAATGCTGCTGAAAAATCAAATAACATAAAAAAGAAAGTATGTTGGCTTTATTGACATGAATAATATAGATACACTTACCAAACCTGAATACATATATTGATGAAGGAAGTAACCGCCTTGGAAAGGATTCATGAGTGAGCAGATGAACGCATTTTGAGAAATTTCAGTGTAAACAAGTATTTTTAAAATTTGTCTGTGAACGTGAAGGGAGATATTATTGTTAAATGGAAAATTGATATGATGACAATTTTTTGCTGCTTTTGCCTCTATTCTGACTGCATTTATACTAGATATTTAATCCTGTTCATGTTTTGATAGGTAGGATCATTGATAGCAAATGATCCTTCGAAGGTGTGAGGAGGAGTAATTGTACAAGGGTCGTCGTAGAAGTAGGGAATGGAGAAATTACATTTTCTTCACTGAAACTGGAAGAAACTAAGAGAAAATGAATAAAATTTAGATGCATGTTCATTTACAGCAGCAAAAACCACGTCTTCATGTGTTCTATTTTCTCAGTAGGTAGAGTATGAAAGTGTTAAAGTAAAAGGAAAGTTATAGGAATGGTGCAGATATTGAGCAGGCTGGGACGTTTTATAATGATTATAGCAATGGATGAAACCTTCACACTTTTTTGAAACAGAGTTGAATTCAGTAAATGTGTAGTACCTTGAATTTATCTTTTGGCATGATTGCATTTTGGCAGCTTTACTGTAGAAAGAGTGACTAAATGGATTAATTTAGACTTAGAGTTCTAATGAATTGAATAAACCACAAAATGACAAAACAATAAGATATTTGGCAAGAATAATTATGCATAAGATTATTACATATACACAAATTTTAAATATTTGTAATTTGTATATATATATACACACATAATATAGATCATGTATACATACATGTATACATATATACAATAAATATATCTATATATTTGTGTATGTATACAAATGTATATATTCACACATATAAACATATAATTAAATAGTAAATAAATAATTTAATATAATAATTTGAAATATTAAATTGATATTATTAAATGATAATTTAATACTAATAAATAATAATAAATATAAATTATATATTATTATAATATATTATATATATATTTGCAGCATTGAACTATAAGAGTGTTTCAATGAGCTTGCTGAAAGGCCAATAGATTATGGGCAGAAAATTAAATGATTTATTGAGTGGCTTTGTAGGTCAGATGATTTTTTGCTTCAAAATATAGTGGATAAAGGATAAGGATACTTAAACTGAAATAGTTAAAACAGGCAAAGAAACTAGGATCAAGATGCTGGTAGGTTTACTCAAGACAGTATCAAGAATTTCAGTAGACTACAGTTGAAAGCGAGAAGCCAAGTCATCACAAAATGAACATATAAAAATATGGAGAAGAATAATATAATAGAGTCAACTGGTAAGATTCTGGCAAAAAAAAAGGATGCTTTTTCATTTGCTGGTTTATTATTTGCTCACTTATTGCTTCATTACTTTTACTACATTTTTTGTTCATTTAATGCTATTTATACATATTTTTAGAGAGGTGAGTTTCTTTTCTTCTATTATGATTTTTATTGAAACAAAATTAACATACAGTGTTATATTAGTTTCAAATGTACAATATAATGATTCAACAAATTTGTACATTTCTCAGCACTCACTATAAGTGTACTCTTAATCTTCTATTTCACCCATCCACCTCCCCTCTGGCAACACTATTGTGTTCTCTGTATTTACGTCTATTATTTAAGTCTTTTTAAAAATTTGTTTTGTTTCTTAAATTCCACATATGTGTGAAAACATGATATTTATCTTCCTCTGATTTATTAGGCTTATCATTATACCCTTAGGTCCATCCTTGTTGTTACAAGTGGCAAGATCTCATTCTTTTTTATGGTTGAGTAATATTCCAGTGTATAAATTTGCCATGTCTTCTTTAGCTATTCATCTATCAATGAGACATTTAGGTTGCTTCCATAGCCTAACTATTGTAAGGAATGCTGGAATAAACATAGGGGTGCGTTTATCATTTCAAATTAATGTTTTCATTTTCTTAGGTAAATACCTAGTTGTGGAATTACTGGTTCGTATGTGAATTCTATTTTTATTTATTTATTTATTTATTTATTTATTTATTTATTTATTTTTGATTTTTTTTAATTCTATTTTTAAACAGTTGAAGAACTGCCATACTGTTTCCCACAGTGGCTGCACCAATTTGCATTCCCATGAAAAAGTGCATGAAATCCCCTTCTTCTCCACATCCTCGCCACACTTGTTACTTCTCGGGTTTTTTATTTTAGACATTCTGATAGGCATAAGGTCATATCTGATTGATATGGAGCATCTTTTCATGTTTCTGTTGGCCATTGTTTTACATACATTAAAAAGAAAACTTGTAGAATAGTAATTGACTTAAGGCGACAATAAACAATGAAAATAACGACTTACCTCTTGATTCGGTGGTGAAAGAGATAGGAGAATTTAGAGTCTCTATCTGGAAACAGTGAAAGTGAAATGGCATCTACAGTGGTAAGTCAGAATTCAGCTAAAGTAAGAGGATGGAGGGATCCCTCTGAGAATGTGATCATAGGTGATAAAGGGAGCTTTGTTGTTTCCTTGTTTAATAGATTGGTTGGCTGGTTGGCTGATATTAATGAAGATTTGATTCCACATGACAAAGCATGAGAGTTTTAGGGAAGAGCGGAGGCCCAGGTTAGAAAAAAAAAAAAAACATATATCAAAGTAATTAGCTTCTACAATGGCTACCTTGCCAAGTGTTGGCTTTATACTGTCTGCATTGATTGGTCTAAAATGGAACTAGAACAATAGATAAATCCAGGCACTCAATTCTTTAAGCTTAGTGGAGGAAGGACATAGTGCTTATGTTTTAGCTTGTGTGATCTGAGCACGCTCAACTTGATAATTACAAGGCACCATCCCAGCTCTTTTACCCAGGGATGCTCTTGGTCCCAGCAACTGTAAGCCATTGTAAGCTTAAGTTTTAAGCTTTACAGTTTACATTGTAAATTGTAAGCCATATTTTAGATTGAATTGTTTCCAATTTGAAAATAAAAGTATTTTCCTCCCCTTTCCTGTGTAACGATAAAATTATTTTTAATAAAAATTAGACACTACCATCTTCTTATGGAAGACAAAGTAGGAAGAAAAAAAAACCACAAAGCATTACATACACACAAAGCTTCAAAAATGTAAGTGTGTATACAAACACACATACACAACCACATAACACTCATTTATACTCTTATTTGAATGGCTTAGCTGAAATATTTTATGTCTTATAATTGGGTGTGGGTCTAAGGACCATAAACCTCCTCTACAAGTCCTAAAAGAGAGTCAAGCAATTCATATTGGCAAGTAGGAGTTTTTGCCTCCTATTGTTCGCTTTCAGCTTTTTGTGACAACAGCAAAAACAAATGTAATTTCCCAATTTTACATTTATTCATTGGAAAAATCCTTCTGGACCTTGTTCTACATGGAGAGGAAAAGTTCTAAGAGTAAATGACAAAAATAGTTTCTACTCTGGTACTAAATGTAGGAAAATAGTTTATATAAAGGAAGGGAAAATGAGAATAAAAACAAACCAAAGCAAATATTTTCAAAGCCATGCAGTTTTGAAATATATTGCTAAAATTTATTAAAATTTAAAATGTATAGGAAATTTACACATTGTTGTTATATCTGGAGTATTTCCAACTTTCGGCTATTATAATGCAGACTGGGAACAAAAAACCTATTTACAGAGATCAAATGGTTGGCGATTTTTAAATTTTCTTATTCAACATTTTCTTCTTTTCTTTACTTTTAAAATGAATCAATGTATTTCATCTTTAACTGCAATCTAATGATATTTCTGCTGAGCTGTAGGGTACAAAAATGCAATCAATTTATTTCTGCTTAATAACTATTGCAATGCCTTGGTGTAAACATTGCTTGTGTTTGTTTGTATACTTATGTTAAAAATTCCAAGCTGAAAATAAGCAATCTTTGTAATACCAAATCCCTAAGTATTCTTTTTTTGAATCAATCTTATTAAATTTACAACATATGCAAATTTAATTCAAACAATAAGAATTTGTAAATATAATGTAATAATATGTCTCTTAAAATTGAAAATGAATTAGAAAAGTTCTCTCTTTAATATGTTTCCAAAGTCATGATTTTCTTTAACTTGAAATGTTTTGAACTTTGTGACAAAGTTCATAGTGAATGCCTCCTAGAAGCAGGACCCATAAAAATGTGTACATACTTTCAAAATAAGTGAATGAGTGAATGAATGAACAAAACAATAACTTTTATTCAGCTTTTTCTCAAAGAGGTCAAAAACTGTAGTAATGAGTTCCTAAATAATAGAAAAGAATATCTAAGATATAGAAATTAAAGTCTATCTATGTTGAAAGTATGGAAAATCATTTCTCTCAACTATGTTATTTTCAAAAGGAATACTACCATTTGTTTGAAAATAATTGTTAATGAGGAAACTTCTTTCAGAATATGGTATTGCTATTTTTGAAAATTAATAACATTTTAAGTAGCTGGAGTTTAGTAGCTTGTTATTTCTACCATTTATTAAAAAGATTGTATGCAAAAAATAAAGTTTATATGCAACGTTTAAATTTTGGCCTTACTAAGTAAAGTGGTAAGTAAAGCAATTTGTGTTTGACTGTAATAAAAGACATATATTTTTTGTTAGACGTTCATTCATTTGTTCGACAAAATTTTTATTAAGTACTTATGACATTCTAAGCACTATTTAAAGTGTTGAAGACAGAGAAAGGAATATGTTTGAAGAAGCTTTTTTCTTAATGGCCTGAACTCCTAGTGATACACCTAATAACAAAAAAAATGAGTAGAGAAAAAATTAATATGACATAACATAATATAATAAATTCCAGGTTGGTAAGTAGATCAAAGATAACTGAGTTGAGGGGAGGGAGTCACTATTTTAAGAAGGAAGTGAGGGAAAGTTTTTCACTTGGCAAAAGGCAAGCAGAAATCTGCATGGGAAAAGAGTCAGTCATATGAAGACATGGGGGAGGAAAGTTCCAGGAGAGATCAGTTGACTAAATGCCATAAGATGGGAATGAGGTTGTTGTGAATGAGGAAATGTTAGAAGGTTGGTGCGTTTTGAGTATAAAGAGTGTGGGAGAAGGTAGTCAGATAAAATTCAGAAGATTACAGAAAAGAATCCTTTATGACCTTATAGCCCATTGCAAGCTTTTGAGATTTTGTTTTTAGGTGAAGAGAAGCCCAGGTTTTCAGTATGAGCATGACACAACTGTGGTTATAGTTAAAGTTTACAAGTTCACTCCTGGTGATAGATGTATAATGAATCCATGGGGAGGGTCAGGCAAAAGTGAAAATACGATGATGACTTTGAAGGTCATCGAATGGTCCAAATGAACAATGGTGATCATTGCACTAGGGAGTATCTGAGGAGTTTTAGTAAATTGTAGCTTATAATGAAATTAATATAATGTGCCAGCTTGCTTAGGCTTCCATGTCCAGTTGTTCCATCAAACACCTGTCTAGACGCTGTTGTGAAAGTAGTTTTTAGTTATGGATAACATGTATATGAGCTGACTCTGAGGAAAGGAGATTACTCTGTGATAGTTTTGTGTCTCATTCAATCAGGTGAAGGTCCTGAGAGAAAAGACTGAAGGAAGGGAAAAGAAGAAAGAATTTTGCTTCCAGAGTTTGCTCAGACTCAGAATTGCACCATCAACTCTGGCTAGAATTTATAGATGTTGACTTGCCCATGGCTATTAAATATGCCACTCTCACAATAGCATTAACCAATTACCTAAAACTCTTTCTCTCTCTCTCTCTCTCTCTCTCTCTCTCTCTCTCTCTCCCTGTCTCTCTCTCTCATTCTCTATGTGTATCTTTATCCCACCAGTTCTGTTTTTCCTGATTAATACATAGGTTAGTGATTGATATGTGTATAGTTGAAAGGATATATGTAGACTGTAAGTGAGAGAGGAAAATCAAAGATTTATTTTGATGTTTGTGTTCTGAACAACACAATGAATATTGATTCCATTAACTGATCCAGAAAATGCATAATGGAAATACTTTGTATAGAAGAGAGATCAAGATTTCTATTTTGGGGACACCTGGGTGGCTCCATGGCTGAGCGTCTGCCTTTGGCTCAGGTCATGATCTCGGGGTCCCAGAATCAACTTCTACATCAGGCTCCCCGTGGAGAGTCTGCTTCTCTCTCTCTCTCTCTCTCTCTCTGTCTCATGAATAAATAAATAGAATCTTTAAAAAGAGAAGATTTCTATTTTGCACATGGTAAGAGGCCTGGTAGAGTCCCATCTCTACCAGGGGTAAACAAAGACCTAGAGATGGAGATTCAGAGTCATCATTTTGTAGATGCTATTTAAAGCCATGGACCTAGATGAATTCACCTAGAAAGAGACCTGATGGAGAACCTAGGACTGAGCTCTCCATCAGAAAGATGGAGAGAACAAAGGATTCTGGGTCTAAGTGTCCAGACTGTAGGAAACCATACAAGAAGAAAAGGGTAATGAGAACGAGGACAGAGAAGAGGCCAATGGAAGTGGCAGGAGAGAAGTCACTGGCGTTCATGAGAGGACATGTTTCAGAATAGACCAGGACAAAACCTCAAGCAGAAATAGGCTACGGTAAAAAAGGATAGCTTGAAAGCAGAGATGGTGACAAAAGTCACCATTTGATCATGTTCATATCAATGGTTAACAATAAGTGAATCTTATAAAATTCTGTTCAACCTCTTATACTAGATTTTATCTTGGAATTTTTATGTGACTTCTAAAGTAAACATGTCTAACAGTGATTAATTTTGGGCTTTTTTTTTTTGCATTTTTGCCTATAAAATTAAGTAAAAAAAATAGAGAACTACAGGGTATATTATTTTACTGCATGATTTACAATTTTGCTTTGCTTTCTTTTAGAGAAAGAATCTAAATTTGCATAATTTACTTCCCTTATGATTTCTATAGATTATAACTAGTCATATTCTCTTAAGTATGTCGAATTATATAGAGTATCAATGGGCATTAGGAACCATTCCATAATAATGTAGAAAATCAATACATAAGGATTGTTAGTTTTGAGAAAGATTTCAGTTGACAATAAGGGATAAAAGAAAACTAAAGTAATATTCAAATAAGCATATGAAATTCTGGGGTAGAGGGTAGAAAGGGAATTTATGGCTCCTCTTGACATAATAAAGTCAGACAGCTGTTTCAAAAATAAGATATCTCTACTTTAATTACATTTTAATATTGAAAATACCATAGAATAAGATGTAAACAAATTCTTAAAGAATGTTCACCTCTAGAATGAAATGAAATGAAAACAAATCTAATGGATGAGAGAGCAATTTTCACTCTCATAAACCATATTATGATAGCACAAAGTTACTTGTTTTCACCACAAAAAAAGAGAAATAGTAATTGTGTGACTGGATGGAGGTTTTAGCTGACGATGCTATGGTGGTAATCATTTTGCAGTATAGTAAATGTATCAAGACAACTCAGTGGATGCTTTAAAAATATTTATTTATTTGAGAGAGAGAGAACATAAGCAGGAGGAAAGGGAGAGGGAGAAAGAGGGGGAAGGGGAGAGGGAGAGGGAGAAGCAAACTCCCCACTAAGCATGGAGCCCTACATGGGGCTTGATCCCAGGACCCTGAGATCATGACCTCAACCAAAGGCAGACAGTTAACTAAGCCACCCAGGCACCATCAGTGGGTGCTTTAAACCTAAAAAGGTTTTATGTCAGTTATATCTCAAAGCTGGGGAAAGTCCTTAGTTATAATGAGTGCTAATGGTAAAATAGGAGAAAGACAGTTTTCAAAGAATCTCAAAATTATCTTTAGTACTGAGAATGAAAAAGAAATCAATAAATAAAACAAAAATAAAAAAGCAAAGCAAAATAAAAAATCTACATCAGTGCTCTTGAGCTGTAATACTCTTCATCTCAAAAAAATTACAAAATTTCTACAAAAATTAAGAAATATTAGCAATAGTATTTACTATTGAAAAATGAGAAAATTTCTCAGGTGAATATACAAAATATTTAATACAAAATGTTAATAATCCATTTTACATGTAGTTCTGAAACATCCATATTTTCACACATTAAAGAAACACCTATATTTAAAAGCAATTTGCTAGTAAAATTTCATTAGGGATCCCTGGGAGGCTCAGGGGTTGAGTGCCTACCTTCCACCCAGGTAGTGATCCTGGGATCCAGGATCAAGTTCCGCGTCGGGCTCCCTAGGGGGAGCCTGCCTCTCCCTCTGCCCATGTCTCTGCCTCTCCCCTTCTCTCTGTGACTCTCATGAATAAATAAATAAATCTTAAAAAAATTTTTTCATTAGAACACTTCATGAATTTACAACATCTCAGATCAAAATAAATTCAAAATTAGAGTTAAACTTACTTTTTTTTTTAATTCTTGAAGACAAACAAGATTTTCTTGTTTTGTTTTTCCATATGATACTATTTAAATTTAATAGGGTGGCTGTAACAAAGTTCCAATAAATTGGGGGACTTAAACAACAGATATATATTGTCTCACAGTTCTGGAAGGTAGAAGTCCAAGACAAGGTGTTAACAGGGTTGGTTCCCTCTGAGGACTGTATGGAGATCTGTTCCCAACGTCTCCCTTATCTTCTCATGGTTCACTGGTATCTTTGGTGCTCCTTGGCTTGTAGACCATCATCTTGATCTTTGTCTTCATATTCTCATGGGATTATCCATTTGTTGATATCTGTGTCTAAATTTCTACCTTTTTTAAGAGCACCAGTTATATTGGATTAGAGTTCCCCTAATAACTGAATTTTAACTGGATTTCCTCTATAAAGAACTCATATCTAAAGAAGGTCCTCTCCTGAGGTTTCAAGGTAAGGACTTCAACATATGAAGAGGAGAGGGGGCCACAATTCAACCCATAACAATCTGCCTTCTGTCTTCCCCCAATTCATGTCCTTCTCACATGCAAAATATGTTCATCCCAACCCAATATCCCCAAGTTTCTTAACTCATTCTAGTACCAACTTTAAGTTTAAAGTCTCTTCTAAGTATCGTCTAAATCAGGTCTGGGTGAGTCTTGAGGTGTGATTTGTGCTGAGGCAAAATCGCTATTCATCTGTGAACCAGTACAGTCAGAAAATAAGGTGTTTGCATTCAAAATGCAATGATGTTTCAAGCATGGGATAGACCTTCTTCTTTCATAAGAGAGAAATTGGAAGGGGAGAAGAAGGGAAGGACGAAAGAAAGAAAAAAAAAAGATTGCAGCTCTCCAGCAAAACCTGGCAGGGCAAATCCCATTAGATTTTAAGGGTTGAGAATAATTGTCTTTGGCTTTATGATGCCCTGCTTCTTGGACTCGCTGGTGAAGCAGCCCAGTCCTCTAGAACCTGTCCTGCCCTCCCCTCCATGAGTGGTGGCCCCACTCCTTATGCCATGGAGGGCAGTCTTCCCTTTGAAACCCCAAGGAGGTTCCTCTGCTCTTTGGATCCATGGCTCTTCCCTCACGGTAATGTTTCTTTTAATGGCTCTGCCCTCTATGTCATTCTGGCTTCCTGTCCAGATTGGCAGGGTTTCTGCTTTTATAAGGTTCTCAAAAATCTTGTTGACCTCCCATGCAATTCACAGAAGTCCAAGACATTTTTCACAAGGGTCCTCCACAGATCTTTTCTGAATAATATATATTTCTATTTCTAGGATTCTGCGGAGGTGGTTGATTGGATTATGCATCACACATGTAATTAATATCTTAATTAACTATCCTCTGGCTGCACACTTGACTCTGTCTCAAGAACGCACTCTCTGAATATGCTGAAACTTTCTACATCGTCAAGTATAATCTCTTCTTGCTGAGGAGTTCCTTCTTCAATTTATTTTTCTCCTCTTGCATTTTACTATAAGCAACAAGGAGGAATGACTGCATACCATCAGCCTGGTATTTAGGAATCTCGTCAGCTAAATATCCAAGTCCATCCCTTGCATCCAACAGAACCCAGTTCAAATAAGGCCTCTGCCATTTTATATTGAATGTTTGTCTTTCCTCCAGTTTCCAATAACATATTCTTCATTTCCATCTGATATCTACCAGGTTATCTTCAATATTCATCCTTCTAGCAACATTTTGTTCATGATGACAAATGCATTCTTTAAGATGATAGATGTTTCTCTAGAGCTTTCTACTTTTCTTTTTGAGTTCTCACCAGAATCACTGTTAATAGCTATATTTCCACCAAAAGCCTATTTAAGGCAGTCTAGACCATTTCAAATCCTACACCTCAATACTCTACTAGATGCTACATATTTTCCAGTTCCACATTTTGTGGTAGCAGTAACCCATTCTTGGTACCAAAATCTGCATGAGTTTGCTAGGGCTGTCTTAACAAAGTATCACAAAATGGGTGACATAAGCAACAGAAATATATTTTCTCATAGTTCTAGAGGCTAGATGTCCAAGATCAAGGTGTCAGCAGGGCTGATTCATTCGGGAGAGCAGTGTGGGGAAGAAGCTGTGTCATGCCTTCTGCCTGATTTCTAGTGGTTTTCTATCAATCCTTAGCATTCCTTGGCTTGTAGAGCATGACCCCAATGCCTGCCTTCCTGGTTACATGGCATTCTCCCACTGTGCATGTTTATACCCCAAATTTCCCTATTTATAAGGATATTAGTCATATTATATGAGTCCCACATAATAACCTCATTTGACAGGATTACCTCATTTTAATTGGTTTACAATGTAGTCATGTCCATGAGATTAAAGGAGAGAAACACATTTTAAAGGAGAAAAAGGTTTTCTCTGAACATATTTTCTTGTTACTTCTGTAACATTAGATATTATTAAGATTAAACAGTTTTCTCTAACAGCTGTCCTTACTACTTATGTTGAGACCCCTAACCATTTGCTTTCTTTTATTCTATCTAAACAGAAATCCACCTTGAAAGGAATTCTCCTTTTACTATATGTACAGTCTATTCTGTGGGTTTTTAGTTGTCTATTATAACATGATGCTCCCATGTCAAATTTCTAATTGCCTATGTAACATTTAAAAAATTCACTTTTCACATTTTGCTGAATTTAGCATTTTTAATATTAATATTCTTTCTTGTAATACTCCTCTTCGGTGACTTTAATGGCATTAAACTATCTTTACCTTTTTCCTAATCCCTCTCTTTTTAGTCCCCTGTGCACATTTCAGATGTTGTGTCTCTTTTATTTTTATTATTTCATTTTCCACTATGTCATGTCCTGATATAATTTGTACCCAATAAACCCTTCACTGCGATTGCCTTCTAAACCTCAATCTATATTCCAATCTTCAGGCTTCAATAATTCAAAAAGCTGGCTGGATCTTTGTCACAGGATGGCCTCAAATCTATCATCTGCCACAAACTGAACTTGCACATAACAATTCTTCTTCCTGACCTCACTTTTACTATTGATGTCAACTGGTCAACCTTAGAGTCGTGTGGACTCTTCCATCTGTCTTATGCCATCACTTACATCAAGAGTAATAGATTCTTCTTCATGTAGCATCTCGAATCTGAACTTCATTTCTACGTCCATGAATAAAGTGCTTTTGTAGGGGCCTCTTACTTAGGATATTGTAATATTCTCCTGCTTTCGGTTCCTGGCTGTGAAGTCACTCCACCACACACTCTCCTAGCAGCACCATCCAGTGAGTTTAATCAAATTTCATAGGCTGATATTTCAGGATGCCTATTAGATACCCAGATCTAATTTTCTGTTTTCAAGAAACAAATTCTAGTTGGGTGACAGCTGCATAAAAATAGGTGTAATACTAATTATAAGTGCTAAAACGGAAACATGCACACTTAGATTATGAATGCAGGCAATTCAGAATTTCTTCCTGGGGATTCAGGGTAAATTACATGGTGGAGATGGAAATGGAAGTGGGGTGGGGCGCTCTGCTGGCTGTTTAGTGTATTCCAAACTCTAGAAATGTCAAGTGCAAATGCATTGTGGCATCGAGTATGTGGAACTTTAATGAGGAGCAGGTGGTTGACAATGAGAGAAAGAAAGCAGAGCCTGAATTGGAAAATACTCTAAAAGTTTGAGGGAAACGTACAGTGTAGTGCAAGGAGAGAAGTGGAGTGGGGCTAAGGTAACAAAATTAATGTAATGCATTCCAAATGGGGACTCCCAGTGTCAGCTGTGACATGCAAAGAGGTTGAAATTTGTGAGTCTCACTTTTACAAGAAAAAGCCAAAGAAACCTGAAAATTAATAACTTTTGTTGGACTCCTCAGAGAACTGAGATTATGGATCACCATTCCTTCAATATCTGCAGAGCCACTTACATTCAGAGAGACAAGCTGAGATTGATCTCCTTATCTGAAACCAAAACTACTGGAGGCAGAAACCAGTTGGAATACTTAAATAGCATTGTATTTGATTTGCTGGAGGCTAAAAATCTGGACAAGCAGGACAATGAGAAACACGTTGGGGCTCCATACGTAGGGAAACTTGCAATTTTGTGACACATACCCCCAGGAACTTCAACACATTTCTATGGTGAAAATGAGAGAACAAAATTCTAATGGGTCTAATGGGAGAAAGGGGGGGGTAATTATTTTGAAACAACACGTACATATAAAGATAAAGTCTTCAGGATTCACCAGGATAAAGATAGAGTCTCTGGGGTAAAATATTTTACCAGAAATTTATCCCTTTCACTCTAGCACCATCTCATCTTCCTGTTAAACCAAAAGGGAAAAATAAACAGTCAACTGGGACGTTGGTTAAAAAAAAAAAAGTAGAGGAGAAATGCTGTAGCCAGTGAAGGGGGTTGGAGATAATAGAAGCAAAAGTTAACCCGCTGAAGAAACGTTGGGGAAGGAAAGAGCCCAAGACACAGGCCCAATAATCTACTGAGATTTTCTTTGAATATTATGGAGCACTCTCTCCCCTCCACCACCCCTAACCTGCACACCGAGTTGGTTCCACTCTACTAATCATAGATTATAGCTGAAAGACCCGTGAGACACAGTCTCTGAGGAAGAATGCGTAGGAAAGCCCACGTTAACAGGAGACAAAAAAACAAGGACACTAAAAACATTTGAAACTTTGTGCATGTATAGTTTAACATTTCAACAAGAAATTGTAACTCATGACAAACGGGAAGAAAAAGAGTCTGAATAGACAAAACCATGATCAAAAAGCATCATCAGTCGGAATCATAGAATCAATTATTAAAAAATAATGCTGATTAATATTTTTAAAAGTTCTAATGGGAAAAGAGTGTTAAAGATGCAGAAACAGAGGAATAATATAGGAGAACTAGAGATTTTGAGAATGAAACAAGAGGAAAGGCTAGGAATTAAAAACATGGTAACAGAAATGACGACTGCCTGATTGGGAGACTGAGCATGGCCAAGAAACAATCAGGGAGCTTGACACATGTCAGTAGAAACTCCAAACTGAAATATGAAGAGAAAAAAGAATGGGGGCAAAAAACAAACAAACAAAACACAACAAAACACATCAAATTCAAGAACTGTGAGACAGTAATATAAGGTGCAAAATATGCATTATAAGAAGAGCAAAGGGAGAACTAAGAGAGAATAGAGGAAATTTGGGAGGTAGTAATAACCTAGAAATTTCTCAAATTGATGGAAGACAGGAAGAGAAGTATTTAACATGATGGAACAAAACAGAAAACAAAAGTCACAAACTTAAAACCTGGTTTCCATAGCTAGTGAGATTATCCTTCAAAAGTGAATGAGAAATAAGGACTTCCTCAGACAAATACAAAAGGAAGGAACTTGTTGCCAGAAAACCTGCCCTACAGAAAAAGTTAAAAGTCATTTTCCAGACAGAAGGAAAATTATATAGATAAGAAAACTGGATTTATGTATAAGAAAAAGATTGTTCGAGAAGAAATAAATGCAGGTAAAATTGTGGGTTTTTTTCCATTCTTTACTTAAAAGGTAATGGTAGGTTAAAGCAATAATAATAAATAATTTTAGCATATAAATGAGTGTAATTACAGAAATATCACAGCCGAGGAGAGGGAGAAACCGGAAGAACTCTCGTAGAAGCTGACTGCACCATGCTTGAAAATACACAGTGCTATTTGAAAGTGACCTTAGTGAAATTAAAAAATATGTTATAAATTTTTAACAACCGATAAAGAACTGAAACAAATGATTATTCATATGCCAAAAGAATATTAAGAATACTATATTATATTACATGATGATATTAAAAATAAGAAAATATTGCAAGTATAAGAGTTTAAGGAGAATATAAAATATAATTTACACTGAAGTTAGGCTGGGTTAGAAAGAAGACTTGGAGGTAAAATAAGGTAACAGGCTTTTTTAACCACAAAATTCTTGATATTCACCAATTCTTTATCTTTCTAGAATCTCTGATCATGGGCCTGCCCACTCAAGACCTCTCAATAGCTCTCCACTATCAAATTGAGTAGAAGTACAGCACCACCTACCTGTGATGGTTCATTTCATGATTCCGTGAGGCTAGGCCATGGTACCCAGAGAGTCTGTGTAGTTGCCACCATGAAAATATCTTTTAGATGACATTAATCCTTTAAATTTAAATATATAGATTTTGAGTAAAGCAGATTAATTTCCATAATGTTGGTGAGGGTTTTCTAATCGGTTGAAAGCCTTAAGAGAAACAAAACAAAACAAAACAAACAAACAAAAAAGTGACAAGAGTAAAAACTGAGGTCCCCTGAGGAAGAAAGACTCCCTCCTGTAGACTGCCTTGGAACCCTCCCTGGGGCTGCATCTCGTCACAGTGCAGCTCCCGTAGATTTCAGACTTGATCAATTCATGATTCATGATCAATTCTACTGCATCATGCAATTTTGAATTGCGTGATCACATCCTTCAAAATAAATTCTCCCTCTCTTTCTCGTTCTCTCTCTCTCTCTCCACACACACACACACACACACACACACATTACTGATTCTGTTTGTCTAGATAACTCTCACTTGCATGGTTAATACCCACGTATTTTCATATAGAATGCCTCAGATTTTGCCAAAATGCGTTACTTGCATTTCCCAAGCACACTCCATAACCCTAAGGTCATTCACGCTGACTCTTATTTCCCATGTGCTGAAGTTTTTATCACTGGTCTGAAACCAAGGCGTTGGCAGGGTCATACTCCCTACGGAAGATCTAGCAGAGAATCTGTTCCTTGACTTTTCTGGCTGCCGGTGTTGCCAGCATTCTTTGGCTTATGACAGACAGCCCAACCTTCAAACCAGTTTCTCGAAGTCTCTCTGTCTTATTACCTTCTCCCCCGTATACGGACAATCTTGATCTCTCTCATTTTCTATAGTCACATATGATCATATTTAGGACCCAACTGGATTATCCAGAATAATCTATTTCATCTTTATAGCTTTAATTTAATCATGCCTGCAAAGATTTCTGCCTTTCTTTCTTTCTTTCTTTCTTTCTTTCTTTCTTTCTTCCTTCCTTCCTTCCTTCCTTCCTTCCTTCCTTCCTTCCTTCCTTTCTTTCTTTCTTTCTTTCTTTCTTTCTTTCTTTCTTTCTTTCTTTCTTCTTTCTTTTTCTTCTTCTTTCTCTTTCTTTCCTTCCTTTCTTTCTTTCTTTCTTTCTTTCTTTCTTTCTTTCTTTCTTTCTTTCTTCTTTCTCTTTCTTTCTTTCTTTCTTTTTCTTTCTTTCTTCTTTCTTCTTTCTAATATGAGATAGGATTCATAATTTCTAGTGATAAGATGTGGATATATTCTGGGAAGTGTTTAATCAGTCTACCACATTGAGACTATCTCTTTTCTAATTTGTTTGACCTATGCTTTTCTCCATCCCTACTGTGTGTGTGCATGTGTGTGTGCACGTTGTCTAAATGTGTGAACCAACATTTTCTAGTCCTTTATCCACATATTGGAGCAAGAGTGAATAACAGTATTTCATTTTCATATCACATACACTCCAAGACACATGCAGGGACTGTTTCTGAATCCCAAATTCAGATATTCATATTTTTAGGGCTGAGAATCTTGTTTCAGCATTTCATATATCCACTCTTGATCCAATCAGCTGTGACCAGGTGATTATCTTCAAACATGACTGCTAGACCTCTTCCCTTACACACGATCAATTCTGAAAATAGTTAATGGTCATAGATTGGACAAACATCCTGAAAAGTATCCACTATGTTTGCATTGAATGTGGTGGTCCAGGACAAACATATTTTTGTGTCTAATCAATTAAAAAAAAAAAAAAAGCCTTAACATTTATTTCCCAAGATTTTATACTTTTTCTTATTTTTTCTTTAAATTGACGTGTAGATGCAATAGCAATCACTATGAAAATTAGTAATACTGTTTCTGATATATCACTACTTAAAAACCTGTATATATTTTTTTTAAGTTAGTAAGGTGATAAGCTGTCAGCAGAGTTCTGTTCCCATAAGTAAAGAACTGTGATTTGTGTCAGGGATAGAGAAATACACGGACAATGAGTTTCCCCTTTAGTTGTTTCAAAAAACATGATTCATCAATATATGATGGTCTATATATTGATTGATACCAAGGAGACATATCAGAACACTGCAGCACCGTGAAAATAAACTCAGTGGTAGCCCGGACTGGAGGGGTTGAAGACTGCAGTATTTTACATATCACAGAGAAACTCTGTTTTAAACATCCACTCTGTATATCTCTTTTCTGATAGAAGAATTCCTTTGTAATCTGGAAACATCTCAGCCAAGTTTTCTTAAAAATAATACTGCTCTACCTTTGTGTAGTCTTCAAAAGACTTTCTGTCATGTTATATTTTATTTTATTTTATTATTTATTTATTTATTTTTTTTTAGTGCTCACAGTATCTCTGTAAGATGAGTAGGTGAGTTATTATTGATGAGATTTATTATTATCAGGGCTCAGAAAAATTAAAAGGCTGTTAGAAATGGACCTACAGGGACACCTGGTGGCTCAGCGGTTGGGCGCCTGCTTTCGGCCCAGGGTGTGATCCTGGGATCCAGGATCGAGTCCCACATCGGGCTCCCTGCATGGAGCCTGCTTCTCCCTCTGTCTGTGTCTCTGCCTCTCTCTCTGCGTCCCTCATGAATAAATAAATAAAATCTTTAAAAAAAATGGACCTACAAGTGAATTTACTAGAAGACTTTTATTGGGGTAAGTGTAGTGATGTGGAAGTGTCCATTGAAGAATGCCCATTGGATGGTTGAGCAGATACTGACCTAGAAGCAGCCTCTTGGAGATTATGGTCATTCAGGGGAGGGGAGGAAAGTCCCTCCTCCGTGGGAAAAGGATAAAAATCCATAAACCATTTGTAGGGCAGAGTGGGAACGTCAGATGTGATCTAGGCCACAGCCAATTGGAAAGTGTAGGAAGAGGGTGGCTTACAAAGGGTTGTGGTATCTCAGGTGAGTAGCAGGAATCCCGAGGGATGAGAGAAAATTAAAGGGATCAGCTGGAGTGGTCTTTAAGAAGTGAAACCAGTGTAATGTCTGATGAGAAGCTTCCGTCCCAACAACAATAAAAGTGATGTTTGATCTTGTAGAGGGATTCACATACACACACACGCGCCCACACACACTTGGCATATGAGTTCATGCAGCAATCTTTCTTATCTAAGGAAACGTCTCTATTGAAATTTAAATGAAAACACTCTGTAATTACAGAATAAGACAAATGTAAAGTATGGAAACATATTTTTAAGAGATTTTATTTATTTATTTGAGACATAGAGTGGGAGGGAGGGAGCACAAGCAGGAGTGGGGGCAGAGGGAGTGGGAGAAGCAGGGAACCCAACATGGGGCTGATCCCAGCACTCTGGGGCCATGACTTTAGCCAAAGGCAGATGCTTAACCAACTGAGCCTCAGCTACCCCGAAAACATAGTTTAATATTTGTTTACTTCTGGGGCACCTGTGTAGCTCAGCGGTTGAGCATCTTCCTTTGGCTCAGGGTGTGATCCCCAGGTCCCAGGATCGAGTCCCACATCAGGCTCCCTGCATGGAGCCTGCCTCTCCCTCTGCCTGTGTCTCTGCCTCTCTCTCTGTCTCTCTCATGAATAAATAACTAAAATCTTTAAAACAAAACAGAACAAAAAAAACAAAATTTATTTCAGATACATTATGAGGGTGTAAAAATCAAATTGTGAAAGAAAGCAACCCAAAATCCACTTAAACATGTATTCTCTATATAATATGAATACAGTCTAGGGTATAAAACTTTTTTCTATTTCAAAGAAAACATAATGTAGAAAATAAAAAATTTCCTAAAAAGCTTAAAAGTTTTCAGTGCAATTGTAAGAAAACTATGTGTGTGTGTGTGTGTGTGTGTGTGTTTGTGTGCACGCACATCTGTATGGTACCCACACAGAATTGTATAGTTAAATGTGTCTTTCTTTTATTTATTTGAGAGAGAGAGAGAAAGAGAAAGAGCAGAGGGAGGAGCAGAGAGAGGGGAACAAGCAGCCTCTGCCCTGAGCACGGAGCCCTTGGTGGGGCTCCATCCCTGCACCCCGAGACCATGACCTGAGCTGAAATCAAGAGTCGGATGCTTAACCCACCGAGCCACCCAATGGCCCCAACAATTTCACTTTTAGTTACATTTACTCTTTGAGTTCTTCCTGAACCACAAATTTCCCTGTTTATAACAGACCAACTTTTCAAAAAAAAAAAAAACAAAAAAACAAAAAACCCTCTCTGACACATTCCTGCATTGTATGCAGTGGGTTAGGGGCAGAGGATTCTCATTGTCTTCATGTGTCCTCTTCATTTTTATCCTTGCTAACACTGAATTTGCAACATCTCCCTTAACCGAACGAAGATAACAGATCATGGATTACAAGCTACACCCCTCTCTGCTAATCCAGTCTGTAGGCCTAGTTTTGCTCTTGAAAACCTCCCCAAGCCACCCAAACATTATAGTAGACATCTGGCGTCAATTCAGAGAGCAGTACAAATACAATTCCCTAAGATTTTAAAATAATATAAGACCTCCCCCGTATGTTAGGTGCCAGCTACTGTGAGGTAGGTGGTGGTGACCAACCACACACTTCTTCTCCAAGAAAACCTTCTCGTTTTTCCATTAATCCAATCTGTTTATAATTGAGCACCAACTCACGGCAGACAGTAGCCCCTGGGGTCCTTGCGATATATCAGGAAACAAAATCGACAGGAAACCCTGCCTCCACAGAACTTACGTTTGGCACATTTTCACCAAAATACAACTTGGGTTTTCACTTTTGTTTTGCTCCCAGACAAACTCACTTTAAATGCATCTTTTTTTGTAGAATTGCGGGAGGATACAGAGAGAGCTTAGCAAACAGTTAAACGTAGGAGTATATCTGAGCCCTAAAAGAGGACAAGGATTTAGGAGTTTTTCTGAATATGATCTCTTTTAATCCTCACAGCAAATGAATTTTTCACTGAGGAGATTGGTATTCAAGGTGATTTTGCGCCGCTTCTATGAGGTGTCACCGAGTGAGAGCCCCTGTTTCCTTACTTTAAATTTGGTTTCCTTACCTAGAAAGACTTGCTGTGCCTGTTTTAGCAGGATTCTTTTCCTTAGAACACAAACATACATCTTGGACATACTGATCTATTTTTTATATGGACTTAAAATACTCTCTCTCCTACATTTCCTACGGGACAGGTAACAAAAATACAAATGCTCCCTCTCAGCAAATAAAAATCCGTCTTCTTTATCATAATTAGATCCTTCTTCTTGCCTCCTCCCCTTCCTACCACTTGGGTTGAACTCAAGGTTCTCTGGACACCTCTTCCCAGCAACACTGGTTTGCCCTCTCAGAAAGAGAATATTATTTCTATTTTATATTTTCACATACAATAATGCTTATGTACACATTTATCTTTTTATCCTTAAATGAATGGATGTTGCTGATTATGTGCACATTCATGTTTCTTCTAAGAGTTGTCACAAATGTAAGATTGAGGGTGAGCTTTTCCTCGTTTTCATGGTTGGTGTGTAAGCTCCCTCAGGGGGCATCAGTTAGTGGGCTCAGTGCATGGACCTGAGGATAAATGTGAGCTCAAAATAGGGCCTAACAGTTCACTGCTGGACAGGTCTTGCCATCACACCTGTGTTGGCACAGATTGTTCAGAAGCAGGTAGCAGGAGGGGATTAGTCATGCAAGAGGTTTGAGGGCTTGGAGGGAAATGCCTGTGAGAGAAAATGAAGAGGGGAGCTGGAGCCAGGGAGGGGGGATCAGTGTGGGAAACAAGGGGAAACTCTGTGAAAGAGAGAGGAGCCAGCATTCCCTGAGGGACAGGCCTGCCTCAGTACTCCTGCTGGCCTCAAGAATTGACTGGAAGAAGCCTCAGCAAAAACAATAGATGTCCTGGCATCATGATGGGGTGGATTTCAGATTACAGGAGCGGGAGGTCCTGGCCAGTTATCTTCCCCACAGATGAGACCTGGGAGGCTCATTGTCTATAGAGATAGAAGGTCCTTGAAGCGTCTTCATCTTCTCTACTACAACCATATGTATTTCTGAGGCAGCTATAGTCCTGTAGTCACGGATGCCATGACAGTCTCTATACCCATCTATTTTGTGGTAATACAATAGGCTGTTGTACCTATATATTTTGTAAATTAAAATATTTCAAATTATTTAAATATACCAAAATGAACATGGGGACACCCGGGTGGCTCAGTGGTTGAGCGCCTGCCTTGGGCCCAGGGCGTGATCTTGGGGTCCTGGGATCGAGTCCCGGATCGGGTTCCCCACAGGGAGCCTGCTTCTTCCTCTGCCTGTGTCTCTGCCTCTCTCTCTCTGTATGTCTCCCATGAATAAGTGAAATCTTAAAAAAAATATGAATGCAAAGTACAAGTCGTATATTTGAATACATAAACATAGATATAGGTATTATTAAACTGAACTGCAGAGTTCAATTTCAGTAGTTCACAATTTAAGAATATTAAAGAATATATAAAGTACTCTCCAATGATTAGAGAGTTAAATATGTAATAATCCCCACAAATAAATACTTTGGGGCCTAAGACTAAATGCCTTTCAGACATATTGTAGGAAATGAATACCCTTTATACGTATGGAGAAATGTGCTGAGATTCTCACAAGGCATAAGGTGCTTTTAAAATCATGTAGCATTTGCATTTGGTGTATACTTTATATGCGATACCATTTTTTATATTCAGTAGAATCACCTAAAAGAGTGATAATAAAGACAAATCCTTTATTCGAATTAATTTAGTGAAATATAATATAAATCAAGGCATTTAAATGGTAATTTATTATTAAGCAAAAGGCCATTCAATATTAAGCAGCCACACAGAGAAACCGGCTATCAAATAAACACATTTCTGAAACTCAAAAATTCTCTTCATTTTAGGAATTAATAGTTTCTCTGTATTTGGGTGAAGTATCTGGTCTCTTTTTTGTTGAATACTTGATTATACAATGAAATATGACATTTTTGTCGACCATTACTAAGGAATCTCTATTATTCCATGAATAGCATTTACATATCATTCTTCAAATTCTTCACAAAGAGCCTCAGGGAAACAGCAAGGCAGGTTAAAGAAAAGTGATTTCTTAAACTTTCGAAGACATATGTCTAATGACTCAGTTTAAACCATCGGAATGTAGGTGTTATATTTGCTGGTGACAAAGCTGCATATTTATGGATAATGCTCCCCGAAGCTGTAAAACCAGGAACATGTGGAGCTGAATTGTTTAGAGATTCTTATACAGTGTGGAGAAGAATACAAAAAAAAATTATTTTAGTCTATTTGTGCTTTTTTTTCTAATGATTTTTTTCTCTCCACACTGTATTGTGGGAGGGGTAAGAGATAAACGACGATATTTCTAAGCTTTTTGCTGACAGTGAAGTTCCAGAAATGGCTGGACTCTATTTTCAACTTGGATTTTAGGGTTTTCAAACAGTATAGTATACGCCATGATGGCACCAATCTTAGCAAAACATTTTTGAACCTTCAGGTTTGTTGTTTTATTTTGAATTTTTAAGCTAATTTCACTTTCCAGAACATTCCACAGCAGCTTACTTGCAGGAGAAAAGTGGAAATTTAGCCTTGCTATTCAGCATGAACTATTCAATGATTCTGTTTTCTGTATGATCATCAGAATTTTTCTCTCTTAGCTGGAGACCTGCTGAGATGTGTATTTAAGTGCAGGAGTGCAATATTAGCCTCATGTAGCAGGAAGAGAAAACTGTAGCTTTTCATGTTTTTAAAGTCTTTTCTTCTACTATGCTGATTGCAAGCTAATGGGTGATAATTTCCATTTGGTTGTGTCTTGCACCTGCTTCACTCCCCCATTCTCATCTTTCTGTTTGAGGAGGAAACATTTTGCTATTTCCTATAAGAGTGGTTAATATCAACTGTGCTAATACAAATAGTAACAAACATGGTGGGCTCAGTTTTCAACAAAAACACGCTTTAATTAAAAAGCCCCTGAAGTCATGAATCTACATTTTATTTACTTTTTTAAGATTTCATTTATTTATTTGAGAGAGAAAGAAGGCAACAGAGGAAGAGGGAGAAACAGGCTCCCCACTGAGCAGGGAGCCCTATGAGAGGATGAATCCAGAATCCTGGGATCATGACCTGAGCTGGAGGGAGATGTTTAACCAGCAGGAGTCACCCACGCATTCCATGAATTACACTTAATTTATTTTAAAGATTTTATTCATTTATTTATTTGTTAGAAAGAGAGCACAAGTAAGGCAGAGAGGTAGGCAGAGGGAGAAGGACAAGTGGACTCCTCACTGAGCAGAGAGCCCGATGTGGGGCTTTAATCCCGGGATTTGGTCCCAGGACCCTGGGATCATGACCAGAGCCAGAGGCAGACACTTAACCAACTGAGCCACCCAGGCACCCTGGGATTTGCACTTTAAAATTTTTTTTTAATTTTTATTTATTTATGATAGTCACAGAGAGAGAGAATGAGAGACAGAGACACAGGCAGAGGGAGAAGCAGGCTCCATGCACCGGGAGCCTGACGTGGGATTCGATCCCGGGTCTCCAGGATCGCGCCCTGGGCCAAGGGCAGGCGCCAAACCGCTGCGCCACCCAGGGATCCAGGATTTGCACTTTAAATAGAAAACATGTATGCAGAGTTTATGAGTTAATTTTATTTTATTTAATCCCTCCTAAAGCATCAATGACTTGGAAACTCTTGAGAAAGATTTCAAGATAACTTACAAATTAAATCAAGTTGTAGTTAATTTTCTTGCAAATAAATGCTTTTGGAAGTATTATAGAAACACCTGGGAGAATAATGTAGCATTACTCAAATAAATGATGTTCCCTTCTTGTATGCACACTGTGCTTTGCAGAAATAAAACACTAAAAATTCCCAATTGACTTTACATTTTAGATTAAATTATGTTGTGGAGGTGGTGGGTGTTTCCCAATTTCCGTTTATAAATGCACAAATGTTGCTGTTCAGAAGAATTTTTTTTAAGATTTTATTTATTCATGAGAAACACACAGAGAGAGAGAGACAGAGAGAGAGACAGAGAGAGAGAGAGAGACAGACAGAGAGGCAGAGACACAGGCAGAGGGAGAAGCAGGCTCCATGCAGGGAGCCCGATGTGGGACTCGATCCAAGGGCTCCAGGATCATGTCCTGGGTCGAATGCTGGTGCTAAACTGCTGAGCCACCCAGGGATTCCCAGAATTTTTTGATAATAATATCAACTGCCTATTTGTTTGATAAGCATTGACACTCAACAGTAATTTAAAATATTTTTTTCAAATTTTATATGAAAATCTAAATTTGCTGTATTAATGGCAACTCAGGAACACAAACAATATAGCAGGTAAATAATGATCATTTCAATACTGAGTGGTGAAATCCAAGGAAGACCAGGAAGTAGTATTGCAAAGGTGTTGAATAAAACATGCTCACTTCTACTAAAAACTCCATTTGTTTATAGTTGGCTAGAGGTGATCTAACCATTTTCAAGAACAATTTAGGACTTATTAATACCATTCAGGCTATTCTCTCTTATGTGAAATAATCAGAAAAAAAAAGACAGCTCCTGCCCAAGAAGACCTGATTATATTGCATTGATCATACTACAGATGCTATTATGCTGCAGTAATGAAAGAAATATAATAAAAAATACTAGCTACTTACCACACGTATGATTCCATGATCAATAACTATTTTTCCACATTACATGAGCTTCTTGCACTGCTTTACCTCCAGCATTTAGCTTACTTCTTGGCATCATGGTGGTGGTTAAATAAATGTTTAGTAAAAGAATGAATGTGCATTTAAAGAGCAAGCTTTGGCTTACCGCAGATTAATCTGTTTACGGATAGATAGTTTGTATTAATGCACTTTGTCTTAGAAAAAGTCAATATATGCTTTTCTTCTAAAATTACTGTATATTTTCTCTCTGGTTTTGAACCCATTCATTCATTCCTTCATTAATTACTTCTTTCAAGAAACTTTGATACATAACAAATAGATAAATAGATACATGATAGGTAGATAGATAGATAGATAGATAGATAGATAGATAGATAGATAGATAGACAAATTTATGGAGCATTTCTCTAGAGCTTTGTGAGAGCCTAAACAAAGTAAGACAGGTAAGGCACCATCAGATAGTTATATTGTGGTTAGAATTAAAAATATTTTGACCAAATTGATGAGTTCTTAAAGTCTGTTGTTGAGTGGCAGGACAACGTGTATGAAAACCTATCACAGAAGTGTTTAAGGTACGTTTAAGAAGGGCCTGGATTTATACACAGGAGATTCCTAGCTATCAAAGGAATCAGTGCAACAGGATATAAAAATTTATCTTAAATTTTGTTCCAGAGGGAAAAAGAGGGAAAAGTGAAACGTTTTCATCAAAGGGAAGTTCTTCCTAATAATTAGATTGGCCCAACAATATAAGCCTGTGCTTGAGATCTTCACAGACTCTGCCAGAAAAGTTTACATGATCAGAAATGGGAGGCCACGTGTAGCAATGCCTCAGAATGGGAGAGAATGTGTCTGATCATCTCCAACTTCAAACGGAAACAGTACGATCTCCTATGTAGAGCATGACCATGAGAAATACTCTTAGGCAATGTTTCATAGTCCTCTACCAATCATTTATTGATTGATATGCTCATTCAATAAATATAAGTAGCATGCTTAGTGTATGAAAAGAGAAAATTAATATTAAAACACAAGTAACTAGCATTCCTTCCGGAATGGCATGACATATTCGCTACTGGTATTGAAGGATGGCCCATTAGGCAGTCTGGGCCATTGGACAAATGGGAACAGAGAAAAAGTCTTTTCTGCCGGGGTGAAACATATGTATAAAGATAGAGAAACATTCTATTCTGTACGTATATTTTAAAAACTATGCCTTAATCAATATGACGTTACTACTTGCAAATTGTCAAAGATACATTTTGACAGATATGCAGAGGCCTTGACTTACTAAATTATTTGGATTATATCCTAAAGTTGACATGGATTTAGTTTAGGTTTCCAAATATAGTTAAAACTATATAATTACAATAGATATATTTAGTAAATATTTCACAGCAACCACTATAAAAAGTGAAATTTCTCTTTTATATTCTCTAATAAATTACATTCGAAGAATAGTTATTAATAGACACTTCTAGAGTATTTGATGTGAAACCTTTCTGTTTATATTTTAAAAAGTAATCTCTTGGACAAACATCTAAATATCATCACATAATTGCTTTAGTCTCTCAGCAGTACTTTCCCCCAAAATTTATAATTCAAAAAAACTTACAAAAGTTTCCTATGACTCAATTTTTAATGTAGTGTACTTTTTCAACTTGCTGACATACTACCCTATACCGATGACATTCATTTATTCTAATTCTTCTTAATAAGTTGATCCTTTCTGGGAATTATTTGCATAAAATAATGAAGTAGGATTACAGAGGAATTAGAGCAGTGCTATTAACATACTCCTCCCCCCACCACATACACCTCCTGTGGCCTCATACTTGACATCAGAGGAGGAACATTTATTTTCACTCACTTATAATAGCAAATTAAAAACCAAAAGCAGCAAGCAAAAAAAATGGTGATTTCTCCAGTTATTATTTAAAGAATTTGAAATACCTGTGTCTTTAATATTGTTATCTATTAAGCCAAAATTTTTGTCTTTCATGAAATGTCTTAAAATGGCGATCGGATATGTATTCCAGAGCATAATCACCAGTTAATCAAAAGAAATTAGAAATATTTAAAAATCCCTGATAGCATCCTATCTTATAATTCTGTTCACTACATTTCTAAAATCTCTCCCATTTAATTTGCATTCACTTTTTTTAAGTCAACATGTTTTGATCTTGTGGTAAATGTTGTTTATAACCTGAAGATGATTATAAAACTACATCCTACTTATTACTTAATAGATCTTCAATTTAGAATCAGTGCACTCAATTTATCTCCACTAGATCTAAACAAATACTGTATTATAGAGGTCAGATTTGACTGGCACAAGTAAACAAGCAATCTTAATAAAATCTCAGTAAGAAGGACACTTTCCACCTTCAGCTTTTAAGTGAAGTTGCTTTTCAGAAATAATTGAAGACAAATTAGTCACATTTCATTCTTCTTGGTGTAACTTATCAATGCAAAATAATTTTTTGAGATGAGGTCAAATCAGGTTACAATGTTTCCTTGATGTATACTGTGTGTGTGTGTGTGTGTGTGTGTGTGTGCGCGCGCTTTGAATTAGCAAACTGATTTGGAAGAAGTATGAACTGATGGCTTTGAGGCCAATATGAGTATAAAAGGATTATTAATTATGCTTAAATATTATATCCAACTTAAACATAAAGCACAGTTGATTAAATGATAAAGTTGAAAAGAAACCATATCAAATACTCCTCAAAGGGTTCATGCTAATAAATCAGTCATTATTTTTATTTTTATTTTTTCTCCAAATGAAAATACAACCCTAGCAAAATTTAGATATGCTTAAAAGATTTTCTTTTCAGGTACAAGTTAACAATGGTTAAAATACATTTTTTCTTTGTGTAGCTTTATAAACAGACTACAGGTAGAACTTTCCTTCCATAAAAGTTGCTTATTTCCCTGCCCAATATGTTTATTTTTCAGATCTATAGCAAAAACAGCTTATTCCCACTATTAAATTCCAGTTTCCAACTGTGATTTTCATTCAACTGCAGACATTTTATTTTAGTTTAGTTTAGTTTGTTTTTTACTTTTTAAAATTAAAATTATTTTATTTGAGTATAGTTGACACATAGTGTTACGCTAGTTTCAGGTATACAAGATAGTGATTGAACTTCACTATATGTTATGCTGCGTGCACCCCAAGGGTAGCTATCATTCATCACCACAGAACACCATTGCAATACCATTGACTATATTCCCTATTCTGTGCCTTTTATTCTCATGATTTACTCATTCCATTACTGAAAGTTTGTATTTCCTGCTCTTCTTCACCCATTTTGCCCGTCCCATACCCCTCTTCCCTTTGGCTAACATCACTTTATTCTCCGTATGTCTAGTGGCAGACATCATTTTCTTCTTTCATTGTGCAGTTTTGCTTTGTTTTTGCCAACTCTGCTAAGTTTCAGGCAATCATTGATTTCATGGGGTATTAGTGTTTAGAAAGATGAAATTGATTAAATGTGCTGTTATTAGCAAAATACAGTCATTTCCCATTTTCTGAGATAATTCTATTAAAATTAACAGTTTAATTGTGGTGCAGAAAGGATGAAAGTGAGGAGGACTCCTGGACTAGTCATCAGGGCAAAGTTTATATCTGGAAATTTCTGGAAGAATTGACTGAGCAAGTTGAAAATGCTGTCTATCTTCACTGAGGCCCAGAGTTTATGACAATCATCTGTAGTAACTTTGAAAACAGAACCCATTATTTTCTCTTGTAGGGGAGATACAATACTACTTAGTGGAGTGAGCACCGGGGTAAGACAGGAAGAGGAGAATTTCCCTCTCTAGATGTTTAGGCTTGGAAATCCCGCCTCTAATCTTTCCCTATAGAATCTATGATGGAAGAAGCCATGTTTGGCCATGATTTAAATAGGATCCAAACACTTAATTCTGGAGCATCACTTTTCTCTTCACTAGATCAACATAAGCATCATATTCATACATTGTGTAACACCTAGATGATTCCTTGACTCTGACTCTACAATACTCCTCATTTCCCTTCAATTCTCAGACTCTATACTTCTCCCAATATATCTTTGACAAACTAGTGGATTTTTCATACTTTTAGGTTCCTGCAGGTTCTAAGGTAGGGAGAGGATTCTGGTGCTTCACGTAAGGAGAGGAAGAGAAGGAAGCTGTGGAAGCTGCTTGGATCCCAGGTCTCCTTCCCAGTGATGACTGCTGTTCCTCCCTGAGCTCCCTAAGTGCTCACGCAGCCTACCATCTGGGGTGTGAGTTTGCTTTTGGAGAACTTGGAATCTACACTTACATGAGAAATCATATTCACCTGCTAATGCGATTTTTGTGCTACTCCTAAAAAGTATTTACTCAAACGTCTTAGGCCAAATCCATGGCATTTATTTATTTTTGTACCATCCTGAAAAAAAGAAAAGGTACTAACGGTTTGTTTCATCTTTCTGGACCTTTCCATGCTTCCAGAACACAACTCACTCTTGGTCTCCTCTGTTACACTTATCATTCCTTCTAAATCCTTCTCAATGATTATCTTCTCATTTTCTTGTATGTGAACTTTGCGGGGTCTCAGAGTTTAGGATTCTGAATTTGGCTTAATCCTTCACATTTTTGGTGATCTCATATAGACTTATGAAAGATGTGTATACATTCTGTGTGCTGATAAATAGCAGATTCTCTATCCAAAACTGGATTCTTTTGTAACATCCCCCCCCAAACTCTCAAAAATGGTGTATAATAGGAATCTTAAATGTAAACTGACTGCTCTGTAAACATGCACACACACACATACACACAAACAGGCACACACCTCACTTGAATCTCATGGAATTTGCTTCTCCTTTAGTCTTTCTCTCTCAGGAAGTGGCAATGCTTTCATTCCCATTATTCATCTGAAAAGCCTGGTGTTATGGTTGAATGATCACTATCACTCTCATGTTCTAGGACAATCCATCAGCAAGTGCTGTAGGCCCTAAAAGCAAAACACAAACCACCTCATTAAATAGTTGAGACCACCATCATCTCTCCCCTGGCCCTTCCAACAGCTTCTACTCATCTCCGGGTTCCAACCACCATCTTCCATTCTCTTGTGGTTGGAACACTCCTTCTAATGCTTAATACCAATCCCTTCTGTCTTCTTAAAATCCTGAGGGTCACTAAATATGAAAACCCAGAGTCTAGCGTGTTTGGTCGGCCTCCCTTTACCTCACCTTGCATTAGCTTCCCATTGTTCTCTAAAATCCAGTGACCCTTTCCTCCTTGATATTCTCATCACATGCGGGCCTCTCCCTGTTACTTCTGTCTACAATGGTCATTCTCTGTATGCCTGCATGACTCCCTCCCTTGTTTCTTCCAGTTCTGTGAATTTCACCACTAACTCCACTGTCACTGTTTACCTAGTATCTTGCCTCTTTATACAGACATCATCCAACTTACAAGATATTAATTTATGTATTTGCTTATTGAGTATAATCCTCTAATTGGAAGGAAACATTCATGACAGCAAAACTTGGTTTGTTTTATTCTCTACCAAATCCAAGCACTTGAGGCAGTGGCTGGTGCTCAATAAACATCTTTATTCTTAATGTTAAATTTAAATGATCCCTGAATGGTTTTTGCTGTTGTTGTTTCATTAAAAAGACCCTCTTCTATAGTTGTAAATTCCTCTGGCTTTACCTTTGTCAGAACCCTAATTGCACAAGGATTTTGCAATGAGTATCTAGTGATTTCTCTTTGTTCTTCAAGTTCTATTTTGGTAGTGGATTAGGGTGAGTTGGGAGTGGAGGAACTGGTCAATCCCACTGTAGCATTATTAAATTATTGGGCTGCAGGTGCAATTCAGGATAATATCCCTTACTTCCAAAAATACTTCCAGGTTATTTTTCAGTGACAAATTATTTGTCACAATGGCTACTGCAACATCTACTCCCCTTGATTTAAATAAGTTAGTTGACTATCTTGAATATGTCTGGACCATCTGGAGCCAAAATGTCTTAACCCACAAATGTCTTAACCCACAAATGTCTCTAACACAATTAAAAACAACAAAAATGAACAGCAACAACAAACCAAAATGAGACAATATAATCCCAAGCATCCATGAATTATAACATAGATGTTAAACAAAGATTCTTAGTGCAAAGAATAAAGATATTGCATCATAAAACATGTGGGAAGAATTTCTGAAAACTCATCTATCATCTATCTATCTATCTATCTATCATCTATCTATCTATCTATCTATCTATCTATCTATCTATCTATTTAGAGAGACAGGAGGGACAGAGGAAAAGTGAGAGAGAAATCTTATGCAGGCTCCATGCCCAGCATGGAGCCCAACATGGGACTTGATCTCACAACCCTGAAATCATGACCTCGGGTGAAAAATCAAGAGTCCGATGCTTAACCAACTGAGCCACTCAGGTACCCCCTGAAAGCCATCTTTAAAAATAATCTATTTTACCTTAAATTAAGCCCATTTTCCATTACCATCTCCCTGCCTCCCTGCATCTCCTCCCTCCACATGTTCCCAACTTCCCCCTGCACTGGCTACTCTAATATCTTCTCCATCTTCAATATTTCTCTGATAAATTAATGTTATGGTTATTGATATGTTTATATCAGTCCTTACTTCTCTTACTGGTTTGATAAGAAACCTTGAGGAAATCTTCAGCATTGAGTTTTTAATTTTTTAGCTAACCCACGCATTTATCATTACTAATAACATTTTTGAAATGCCTTCTATTGAAACCCTTTGATCAAGAGCTACCTATGGAAACCATTTGCATTATGTTATTGTCATGCCATGTGGATCACAGCTAAATTCTGAAATCAGATTCTTGGCATCAGAATGCAATCAGTCTGCCAGAGACTGAAGTGTGAAGTGGTTTGTTGTTTTTGTCTCTGGGCGGGGAGAGAAATATTACATGTTTTGAATACAAAATTGTTTAAATAAAGTTGCAGATTGAAAGCACAGTCCATTATAGACAGAGAACAAGAAGAAAAAATGAGGACTAATAAGTTGGCTGAGAATAGGAGGGTCCCAGCTTGAAGAAGAGGAATATAATTCCTTTTTCAATAAAAGGGAATACTGTGACATTCCACCACTGAAAACATATGCCAGCAGTTTAATTCCTGGATGTTCCAATATGGTGAATTGACTCAGTATTTCCCAGGCTAACCTAAAATCTTTAAAAACATTACTATATACTAAAAGTAATTAATTTGTTAAGCTGTTATGAGCATAATAGAAACATTTATGCACACCTTTGCTGTTAGAACAAAAAAATGCGTTCTTTAAGAACAGGGAAGAACAAAGTCTTCAATGATTACATTATGTCTTGGTTAAGCCAAAATAGCCTGCTTTTCATGTCAATCTTTATTAAAAAATCAGTAGAAAGATTCTAATCGTGCTGGGCTCTCAGTTTCAGGGCAGAATATCAAATTATACTTAAAATAATATTTCCAATACCTACTCTACAATTCAGTTTGAAATTCTCTCAGTAGTACAATTTTATCTTATTAAAATTTCCATCTACAACAAAGGCTATATACTGTATGTGTGTCTCAGGAGAGAGGATATGGATAATTTGCATTATGAAGAATGATCATATTATTTTTAATATTAATTACTAACAATATAATTAAATTATACGTATTTACCAATTTACTACAGCTACATTTGTCAGTAAAGCAGTATTAATGGTTCATATATTTGACTAATTCTATGATAGTGTTTGACAATATACTACAATATCAACAAATAACTTCATGCCTTAAGATAAAATATAGTTACATCAAATTTATAACAAATATATGAGACGGAAATTTGTACATTTATTAAAATTTCAAGTATACAACTCATGTAACATTTCCTTAACTACAGAGATTTCTGTGACCCAAATGTATGTTTGAAGTCTTCACTTGACAGACCAAAACTCAGTATTAGTTAATTAATTATTCATGTGATTATAAATAATCATCTCTTACATTATACTGTAAAGTAAGAAATAGTTATAATGCTTTACTAACTATGATCACTACTATTAATAATTATATATAGAGAAAAATTCATGTCATGAATCTGCTAATTATTTTCACTGCTTTTATGTTTTTAGCGAGGTCTGTGTAGATTTCAGACTTAGATATTAGATCACTATTTGCTGTATAAATGTAAAGCTACTGGAAAAGGGGCTGGCACATAGCAGGTGCCTTATTAGTTAGAGGAATTCTCACTAGCTATTGAAAAATGACCCCAATATACCCATACCACAGTGCACTTGTTTTCCTTGTTTACCTTGGAAGGTAGTAGACATAAGCCTACTTTCTGGGATAGTTCTCCTCCAAGGAGTGATCCAGGCATCCAACCTTCTTCCATTTGGCAGTTTCTCCATCATGGATCCCTTTGCTTTCAGTATTTGGATAGACACAGAGTATGCAAAATGATCCTCAATGTCAGGATTAGAAAGATGGTCTATTCTTCTTCCACGTTGCTTTGGTTATAATAGTGACATAGGCCCATTGTAACACAAAGAGGGCTTGCAAATGTGATTTCCCTATGCTCTTGAAGAAAGGAAACTAGACTGGTAAACATCTACATAGTTCCATTGAAATAAAATCTTTAAAAATATGTTGTTGGATAAATTTCACTACTGAGTCTGTTTCCATACAGAATGACTGTCAATTAGCTAGGGTTTCCTCTGAACCTTTAACTCAAAGCAGAAAGAGCACTTAGGAGGAGAAATGAAATCCTCATATATAAAGGTAAAAAGTTAGCTCTCCTTAACTGGTTCCTTTCTGTTACTCAAGAAAGGGAAGGTAGCATATATGGAGTAATACAACAGAGGAAATTAAAGAAGAAAAATTTTACTATTCTATAAACTATGATTGTGTAGAAATTGTCTTACTTGAAAATTAACCATTTTCCTAGTTGAAGTAAAAAAGTAAAAAGTAACCATTTAAGTAGTTGAAAGCAATAACTAAAAAAGATTTTAAAACTTACTGACCTAGCCAAATTATTAATTGCTAATTAATAAAAATGTGAATCCTTTATTTTCAATTATGAGACAGCAAAGTACTAAAAAAAATTGGAGGACAAATCTGCAAGCAATTTAGTCTTTTATACAAAGGGAGATAATTTTCTCAAAACCTCTTTTTGCTTTGCTGTGAATAAATAGATTTCATTAGGGAGAAGTACAAATGTATTTTCAAACATTTTTTTTTTAATTTTTATTTATTTATGATAGTCACACAGAGAGAGAGAGAAGCAGAGACATAGGCAGAGGGAGAAGCAGGCTCCATGCACCGGGAGCCCGACATGGGATTCGATCCTGGGTCTCCAGGATCACGCCCCGGGCCAAAGGCAGGCGCCAAACCGCTGCGCCACCCAGGGATCCCCAAATGTATTTTCAATATTCAGCATCCTCAATTCTTTTTCATTACTTTGTCACTACCTTGGGTGTGGGGTTGGTATAAATATTAGCTACAGTAATTGGCCCTATGGTTTTCATTCTAAACCAAATCCCTAAGAGTCATGGAGGTAATCCTTGAAAAAAATAGCATCTTCAAAAGTGTAAGTAAAATGGTATAATCCCCAAAATATAAGCTGAATGGCTGAAAGCATACATTTCTATCATTTGGTAGATTTTACAAAGTGAACGTTATGATTAGCAACTGTGTATCTATAGGTCATCCACAGTTAACAGAAAAGAATCAAGCATTATTTTTTGTACATTTTGAACTCTGGTAGACAAGTATTCAAATGTGGGGTCCTTGGAGGAGAAGGTTTGGCAGTTCTCAGCTTCACTCTGGGAGACACATTATTTTTTATGTTTGCCATACGCATCTGTATGAAAATCCAGGTGAGATGGTCTGAAATTGAGAGATTACGTATATAAAACTTATCATGACCTCTCTCTCTTCCTCGTATTTCATTCTCTTAATGTGGCTTCCAATCTAATCATCTCCATAACATCATAATATTAAAAGATGTAAAGGAGGAGAAATAATTTTCCTTCTACCCTTCTAGGTTCTTGGCTGAGACCTCCTTGTAGTAAAAGATCAGCAAAAGAAAAACAAACAGAATTTTAATGACGAATATAACTCCTGTCTACATGGCAGATACCCACAAAAACTGAGTAACTGCCAGAAATGGCCCAAGTCACCAGCTGAAATATCATTTCCAGATAAAGACAAAAGATATTGGTGGGAGGCAATTATAGGAGGTTATCTGGCAAAGCACAAGAAACAAGGTTGCGGTTGTTACGCAGATTTGAGTCAATGCCTTCTCCATTGATCAGTTCCTTATGATTCAATCTTTCTTCTCCTCCTGATATAGAAAACACAGTGCTAATCTCTGCCCTGTTATCAGGTTTGTAGGGACACATAATATTAGCATTTCTATGCCATGAGGCAAATATTTTCAAGGTGAGGGAAGGAGAATATATCACTGGGTTTCCCATTGTTATCTCCTAAAATACGAGTGTCATCAAAATATTCCAATAACTTCCCATCACTCTTAGAGTGAAAACAAAACAAAAACCAAATGATTTTGGAATGTCCTTAAGGTCCCATGTGATCTAGGTTCCTATGATGTTTCAGATTTCAACACCTTTCCCCTTCAACTCCACGTTCATGGCCCTCATTTTAACTTGCCTTGTGAAATTCATAGGAAACATGATTTTAAATATATCTATATATGTAAATAATATATAGCTACATCATCTATCTGAACAAGCCTGTATGTGTCTGTATATTTATATGTATACAGTGCACATATACACACTATGAGGTACATTTGTATGCATATAAATTGTGTGTGTAAAAAATAAAAATTGTGTATATATATACATAAAGTTTAAATATGTATATAGAAAATGTTAAGAGATATGTTTAATATGTTAATGAATGTTATTATTATATATGCATGTGTGTGTTTATTATATTTATAGCCTTACCTAGATGCACACTTATTAACTGTATCTAAAAATCCCCCATGACCCTCAGGTCTCAGCTGAGGCCAATTGAATCTTAGTAACTGGAAGTGGAATCTAAGGGGTGAGTCTATCTTAAAGTGAGTCAGGTGATTCTAATTTGCCACCAGGGTTGATAACTAGGCAGTTATCACTTAGGCAGCATAAGAGACCAGAAAGTCTCCAACATGTACACAGACAGCCTGAGGCTTTGGGAACCAAAAGAGGGGTGACTTCGTACAACACAATTTCCGTGCTCCAAAGTAATATTTAATTACTTTAACATTTATTTTTCTAAGTTTTCTTTCTTTTGGGCCATATGTACACAGCTACTACAACAAGTTCTCTATTAAATTCTGGGAAGCATTTTTTTTCCCTAAATATCTTTGAAGATGCTATCATTCGTCTCCTTCCTATTTGTGTGTGTTCTTCTTTCAAAATGCAATCACAAATGTTGCTTTTATAAATCCTTTTGGCCAATGATATGTGAGTCTGAATTACATTTCAAGAGGATATTTGAAAGCCTTTCAAACAAATTGTCCGTTTTGAAGAGCTCTGTAATCAACTATTGCAAAAACAGAAGACTAAAAAGACAGACATGTTTCAGTACATTGCTTAAAAGCCAACAATTTGACAAGGGCTATTATGGAGAACTCTTGTCTGTGTGGAATGGACACATGACACAACAAAATAGGCGTGGGATTTCTTCAAAAGGCATTGAGTTCCTGGAATGCTCAGTCTGGGCATTAGAAGTTTGGCTGAAAATATACTACTTTGTAACCATCTGATTGAGACTATTTTCAGACACATGCAGGATTTTATGCTTTTGTGTTTATGTGTTTTATTCTAGAACACACTATAAAGCCCCCTCCCCCCCAAAAAAACCCTAGTTGCAGCCAATGAACTAATACCCTTCCTAGAGAGAAATATCTAATTTTTCTCCTTCTTATTCTAGCCCCAGATGGTTTATTATGTCTTCTTTCAGCTTACCTAAAGTATTTTGATCCCTATGATTTTCCTAAAACTTTCCCCATTTACACTGCCTTCCCAGGGTCCTCTCATTCTATCCCTCCTGATTCTACTCTGGTTTTACCAGTTTCTGAACATCCACAAATCGGTGTTTGCAAAAAGTCAAAGGTGAATGCAGCTAAGTGGTTGATGGAGAGGAGAAGGAGAGGCAGGCTCCGGCTGCGTTAGATCCAGGTGCTAGGCACTTGGTGCTAACCCAAAGCTCAGGTACTCAGTCCCAGCTCTGCGTGAGTCTGACCTAAATTCTAACTCATGGAACTTCTGGTCTCCAGGCCCTTCTCGCATCAGCTCTTCATTGAACCCATGGCAGACACTAGCCTCCCTCCTGCTCAGCTCTGTGGGTGATGGCACCATAACCTTGCTGAAGGCATCTGCTGATTTTTGCTTGGAAGCCTCTTCAACCCCGGGAAGAAGGTAAGATTGTGGGAATCACAGTCAGGAGGCTTTAAGGGGAAACAGAACACATGTTCAGTGTCTCCTATTACTGACACAAGTACAGCCCTCATGTCCAGCTCCATCGTGAATGCTGAGCACCAGGACAGCTGATGCCTGAACACTATCTCGACACAGTTCCTATGTTTGCTTTGTCACAAATCATAAAATAACAGGCATAAAACCAATGAATCATCAAAGCAGTAATTAGTAAAAGTTTGCTGTGCATCCACCAAAAAAGACTTCACCAGAGCAAAGCACCTAATGAGTCTTTGAGCAGATTGTTATAAAGCAGTTTAGAGACTAAGAAAGCAGTGAATGATCTTCATGGTGATTGGTTATAATACTAGAAATTTCTTAAGTGATGAAAAATTGGTCAGTGGTTACTTTGTATCAGTTTTGGGAACCATTTTAAGTTTTGCGTGTGATTTCCAGAGGCATACACAAGAAATGATCCAGGCCAAGTCATCTTGCAAACTAAGCCAAATTAAGCTTCACATGTGTGATTAAACTGGTTTTTGTTTGTGTGGGGAACTTTCAAGTCTGGGGGAGGCTTTTGCTTTTGATAACGTCTAATTTTTCACATTTACAAAACTGATGTGAAGTGTTAGCCATACAAAATGGAAGTTCGGCTGTTTTGTTGGTAGGCCAGCTCTTGTGGTATTGTCTTGGCTCGTTGTCTATTCTTCACAGGTCATCTGTGTTTTATACTGGAGCTAGCTCTGTGGCTTAGTCTGCTTGGCCACTGGTAAATATAACCTGAAAACCCCTGAGTCATGTTTTCAATTATTAAATCCCACACTTACGATAGTCATTATTGCCTGTATCTCGATGGTTTCAATTAATGATGTTCCTAGTTTGATGCTCTGAGGATTAGCAATAATAGAAATTAGCAGCATCCCTTATGTTTTCTTCTAGTTGGCCTGTGGCAGGCACCAGAATGTACTGGTAAACTCATTCTGCTCAAAGTGTTAATCTGTTGGTGCTACAGAAACCTTATAAACTACTGTAGAGTTTACTAATGAGAGCATCTTTTACATCACACAAAATAATTGTCTATGAATCCTTCCTAAATCACCCTGGTGACACTTCTATTGGTTATAGCAGGCTGGAATTTTATTCTTTAATGACACCAATTGTATAGGCAGAAAAATTCTCAGTTTTATATAATAAATCATTTATAATTACATGATTATAATATATATGTACTCGAGAATTATAACTGTTTCTAAATGTATCAGAGTATAAAGTGAACTCTATACTAAAAGGTAAATGACAGGTAACCAACATTTTTCTTTTTTTTTTTTTCCTTATAAATATCAGTGGTGGGTCAGGGGATCATGAAGCACATTAGGGTGTTAAGTACCTTTGAAAGCTGCCGAGTAAATAGCAACTGGGGAGGAAAGATCAGAAAATAGAACCCAGATGTACAGAAACCTAGGGTAAATTTTAGTTGCTGTGAAATTGCATTCTGACAAACACACCTAAATAAAACTCATTCTGTAACCTGAGCATCATATTCACCCAAATCAGTGTATATGATGACAAATAATAAACTTCCAGAGGTAACATCTTTTGTACACAGAAGGTATGTAGGTGTAAGAAAAGGAAATTAAAAAAGATATACAGCTGGCCCTAATTGAACTCAGAATTTTAAAGACAGCTATATAATAATAATTGGGACTCAGTTTCTCTTTGACCAGAAACTCTGAAACATTGTCTCAGGGAAAACAGCAATTCTTTTTTTTTTTTTTTTTTTTCTAAGATTTTATTTATTTATTTGACAGTGAGAGAAAGAATGAGAGCATGAGTCAGGGGAGCAGCAGAGGGAAAGGGAGAAGCAGGGACCCAGACTCAGGGCTCAAACCCAGGATCCTGGGATCCTGACCTGAACCAAAGGCAGATGCTTGACACACTGAACCACCCAGATAGCCCCCAAATAAGCCATTTTTAAAATACAAATGAAGTCTACTAAACAAAAGGATATAAAGTAAGTGCAAGCTTGTTCTTCCCATCATGTGAGAAGCCAACACCCAACGTGTTGGGGTAAGGGAGCCACCTTTATTCCAAAAGCCAGCCCACCAAGGAGATGACCAACTGTTGTCCTAAAGAACCATCATAACTCAGCATCAACTTTGAGCTTCTCTTATGTTAGGAAGAGGGAGAAGCAGGAGGAGATCGGAGTCAAGAGGTGCCTAATGTCCACAGATATTCACTCGCCCCCAAGGATCTGAGGAAGGTCATGAAACTTTGTGTCTTTGGTCAGTTGATCTGGGTATAAAAATCTTGTCCTGTCATTCCAGGAAACTTTAAACACCGCATTGTTGTTCCTGTAGGGACCCATCTCTTGGAGGCAGTTAGCTTTGGATGAAGGGCTCTTTGTACAAATCTTGACTGTAAGCAGAATTCCTTCAGTGATAAACACGAATTCCTTCAGGGCTAAGCAGAAGTTTCTAAGCTATAGGTTATGGCAGCAGGAGAAATAGAGGCACTATGGGCCCAGACCTTCCAAGTGGCTCCCATGTACACTATCAGCAAAAGGTTCAAAATTATATCCCACTGTACCACCCAAGGGAGTATCTTCCCTTTTCCATGTTTGTATTATATATTTAATAAAATTCTCTTTTTGGCAGAGTAGTGGGAATATTTATTAAGAAACAGACCTCTGAGGGGCACCTGGGTGGCTCAGCAGTTGAGCATCTGCCTTTGGTTCAGGTCATGATCCCGGGGTCCTGGGATTGATTCCCACATGGTCCTCCCTGCAAGGAGCCTGCTTCTCCCTCTGCCTGTGTCTCTGCCTCTCTCTCCGTTTGTCTCTCATGAATAAATAAATTCTTAAAAGAAAAGAAGTAGACCTCTGAGCCCTGGGTGTTGTATATAAGCGATGAATCACTAAATTCAACACATGAAACTAATATGCTAACATTACACTGTATGTTAACTTACTGGAATTTAAATAAAAACATGAAACTAAAACAAAACAAAACAAAACAAAACAAACAAAAAACTACTATTTTTTCCAAAAAATAAAAATGATAGTAAGAAATCAGAGGTAGAAAAGTATATTATACCAGAAAATTAAGAAAAATGAGGCTAATAGATGCCTTCAGAGCATTCCTTTCCAATATTTTTGTGAAGACATTTCTGTTCCTTGATATGTAGTAATAATTGTCTCTGTTGGAAACTGAAGAATGAAGTTAGATGTCACTCTAGAGGCCACAATTTTCCCTGACATTAGAACAATCTTGTTAAAGGGGGATATTAATACTTCCAAGCAGATAGGTATATGATTTACATCAATAGAAAAATAAAAGTAGGTGATAGTAATGTTTTCCTGGAAATAAATTTAAGTTAAATTTTAAAAGAATATTTCCTTATCAGAAGTCAATAAGCCCTCAGCCTTCTTGTCTTTATTTCAGGTTATATCAATGTGATGATAAGGACAAGCACAAAACTGTTGAAATGTTCACTGTGCCCTGATTCAGTGTTTGTTTAAGTGACATAGGCATTGATGGGGCTCCTGGTGGCTTGTCATTATGTTGGGGCCCTGGGATGGAGCCCCTGTCAGGCTCCCTGCTCAGCATGGAGTCTGCTTAAGATTCTCTCTTCCCTTCTCTCTCTGTCCCTCTTTCTCCATGCTCAGTATCTCTCAAATAAATAAAATCATTTTTAAAAAAGTGACATGAGTATTGAAATGATTAGTGATTGCACTATAACAGTCTGTCCTTAGAAGCCAGGATTGTTAATCTCTGCAATCACCCAGTGTGTGATTATGTTCTTCCTTAAAAAGAAAATTGGAAATCGGTGCAAAAAACGGCATTTTGGAGTAATTGAGATTATGTTTATTCACAGAGTGTCTTGTTTTCCTTATGTGCTGCCAGACATCTGGATAAAGACTGAAAATTTTAGCAAAATATTAACATCTTTCCAAGGATCTAAATGTTGATTGCATTTTATGTTTCACTCTAAATATTTGATGAAACTTAGTTTTATCTAAAGTATGTGTGTATGTATATATATAATGTACCGTTGCCCTGGGATCTCTGAAGTAATTTCCCTAGCATTCCAAAGTTAGGTTACTATCTGACCTGGGAAGATCAAGTGCATGTGTGATAGAATTTTAGAATGGAAAGAGTTAAAAAAAATTGTTGGCCAAGCTTAGTATTTGTGGTAAACAATCTTAATTATTTTTTAAACCCTGTATTGGTAGCTGTGGCCAACTATAACAAGAACCTCTTGTTGAGCAGTAAATGCCCTGTATTTTTTCCTCAATGAGATGACCGTAAGTGCTAAAATCATGACAGTTAAAACATGCACAAGAAACTACCTGTTAGTCTCATTACTGTGTAGGACAGTCTTTAAAGTTCTACTGATTAGAGTAATAGTTAACTGTAAAATTTGAAAATAAAAGATTTTTTTTTCTGAAGATAGGATGTATCATTGAGATCCAGTAAAATACTTTACTAAGGAGGGCTTATCTCATGATGAGATGAGCACTGGCTATTGTACTATATATGTCAGCAAATTGAATTTAAATAAAATATTTTTAAATACTTTAGAAGTATAGAAACATCAAATGAATAAGCTATGTAAAGCAATTTTTATCTCTATTCTAACTTATAAGTGAAGTTGGGAAATATATCTCATTCTCTTTAATGCAGAATTACCAGGTAACAATCTAGCATAGAACTCACTTAAATTATATGATGTAATGGAAAATAGATAAAACCAGGTCAGCATAAGGGAAAGGTGACTTTCAAATATCAAAAAAAAAAAAAAATTCAGTTCTTACTATCATAGAAATCTATCTAAAACTTAATATGTAAGCCAAATACATTTTCAGTAAATTGACAGTAATTTTTGTCTCTAGATCAAATCTTAAATATATGTTAAGGAATAGGTATTTAAAAGCAAAGAAAACTTCAAAAAGGAGTGACTATCCAGAGTATTGGTTTATTGGCATTGGAACATACTATAAATTTTATCTTAATGAAATCGATAGTACACTGGCAAAAAACACAAAGCAAAGAAACAACAGACAATGCAAAACACATAATGGATTACAACCTACATCATGTTGAGGAGACCTGGTTCCTCAGTGTTAATTTCTCAGGAAAAAAATGTGTATGTATAAACATTAAAATTATCTGTATGGCCAAATATACTTTTGAAAAATCATTATTGTAATTGATCACATAGGACATAAGAATGACAAAGCACTGCTAGCTATACCATACAAGAACACTTCTTACGTTTAAAGCAGTTTTTGTAGATCTTGGAAACTAGCCCTTTATCTGATATGTCATTTGCAAATATCTTCTCCCATTCTGTAGGTTGTCTTTGAGTTTTGTTGACTGTATCCTTTGCTGTGCAAAAGCTTCTTATCTTGATGAAGTCCCAATAGTTCATTTTTGCTTTTGTTTCTTTTGCCTTCGTGGATGTATCTTGCAAGAAGTTACTATGGCCGAGTTCAAAAAGGGTGTTGCCTGTGTTCTTCTCTAGGATTTTGATGGAATCTTGTCTCACATTTAGATCTTTCATCCATTTTGAGTTTATCTTTGTGTATGGTGAAAGAGAGTGGTCTAGTTTCATTCTTCTGCATGTGGATGTCCAATTTTCCCAGCACCATTTATTGAAGAGACTGTCTTTCTTCCAATGGATAGTCTTTCCTCCTTTATCGAATATTAGTTGCCCATAAAGTTCAGGGTCCACTTCTGGGTTCTCTATTCTGTTCCACTGATCTATGGGTCTGTTTTTGTGCCAGTACCACACTGTCTTGATGACCACAGCTTTGTAGTACAACCTGAAATCTGGCATTGTGATGCCCCCAGATATGGTTTTCTTTTTTAAAATTCCCCTGGCTATTCGGGGTCTTTTCTGATTCCACACAACTCTTAAAATAAGTTGTTCTAACTCTCTGAAGAAAGTCCATGGTATTTTGATAGGGATCGCATTAAACGTGTAAATTGCCCTGGGTAACATTGACATTTTCACAATATTAATTCTGCCAATCCATGAGCATGGAATATTTTTCCATCTCTTTGTGTCTTCCTCAATTTCTTTCAGAAGTGTTCTATAGTTTTGAGGGTATAGATCCTTTACATCTTTGGTGAGGTTTATTCCTAGGTATCTTATGCTTTTGGGTGCAATTGTAAATGGGATTGACTCCTTAATTTCTCTTTCTTCAGTCCCATTGTTAGTGTATAGAAATGCCACTGATTTCTGGGCATTGATTTTGTATCCTGCCACGCTACCGAATTGCTGTATGAGTTCTAGCAATCTTGGGGTGGAGACTTTTGGGTTTTCTATGTAGAGTATCATGTCATCGGCGAAGAGGGAGAGTTTGACTTCTTCTTTGCCAATTTGAATGCCTTTAATGTCTTTTTGTTGTCTGATTGCTGAGGCTAGGACTTCCAGTACTATGCTGAATAGCAGTGGTGAGAGTGGACATCCCTGTCTTGTTCCTGATCTTAGGGGAAAGGCTCCCAGTGCTTCCCCATTGAGAATGATATTTGCTGTGGGCTTTTCATAGATGGCTTTTAAGATGTCGAGGAATGTTCCCTCTATCCCTACACTCTGAAGAGTTTGATCAGGAATGGATGCTGTACTTTGTCAAATGCTTTCTCTGCATCTAATGAGAGGATCATATGGTTCTTGGTTTTTCTCTTGCTGATATGATGAATCACATTGATTGTTTCACGGGTGTTGAACCAGCCTTGTGTCCCAGGGATAAATCCTACTTGGTCATGGTGAATAATTTTCTTAATGTATTGTTGGATCCTATTGGCCAGTATCTTGTTGAGAATTTTTGCATCCATGTTCATCAGGGATATTGGCCTGTAATTCTCCTTTTTGGTGGGGTCTTTGTCTGGTTTTGGAATTAAGGTGATGCTGGCCTCATAGAACGAATTTGAAAGTACTCCATCTCTTTCTATCTTTCCAAACAGCTTTAGGAGAATAGGTATGGTTTCTTCTTTAAACGTTTGATAAAATTCCCCTGGGAAGCCATCTGGCCCTGGACTCTTGTGTCTTGGGAGGTTTTTGATGACTGCTTCAATTTCCTCCCTGGTTATTGGCCTGTTCAGGTTTTCTATTTCTTCCTGTTCCGGTTCTGGTAGTTTGTGGCTTTCCAGGAATGCGTCCATTTCTTCTAGATTGCCTAATTTATTGGTGTATAGCTGTTCATAATATGTTTTTAAAATCGTGTGTATTTCCTTGGTGTTGGTAGTGATCTCTCCTTTCTCATTCATGATTTTATTAATTTGAGTCTTCTCTCTCTTCTTTCTAATAAGGCTGGCTAATGGTTTATCTATCTTATTAATTCTTTCAAAGAACCAACTCCTGGTTCTGTTGATCTGTTCCACAGTTCTTCTGGTCTCGATTTTGTTGAGTTCTGCTCGAATCTTTATTAACTCCCTTCTTCTCTTGGGTGTAGGATCTATTTGCTGTTTTTTTCTCTAGCTCCTTTATGTGTAAGGTTAGCTTTTGTATTTGAGTTCTTTCCAGTTTTTGAATGGATGCTTGTATTGCGATGTATTTCCCCCTTAGGACTGCTTTTGCTGCATCCCAAAGATTTTGAACGGTTGTATCTTCATTCTCATTAGTTTCCATGAATCTTTTTAATTCTTCCTTAATTTCCTGGTTGACCCTTTTATCTTTTAGCAGGATGGTCCTTAAACTCCACGTGTTTGAGGTCCTTCCAAACTTCTTGTTGTGATTTAGTTCTAATTTCAAGGCATTATGGTCTGAGAATATGCAGGGGACAATCCCAACCTTTTGGTATCGGTTCAGACCCGATTTGTGACCCAATATGTGGTCTATTCTGGAGAAAGTTCCATGTGCACTTGAGAAGAATGTGTATTCAGTTGAGTTTGGATGTAAAGTTCTGTAGATATCTGTGAAATCCATCTGGTCCAGTGTATCATTTAAAGCTCTCGTTTCTTTGGAGATGTTGTGCTTAGAAGACCTATTGAGTATAGAAAGAGCTAGATTGAAGTCACCAAGTATAAGTGTATTATTATCTAAGTATTTCTTCACTTTGGTTAATAATTGATTTATATATTTGGCAGCTCCCACATTCGGGGCATATATATTGAGGATTGTTAAGTCCTCTTGTTGAATGGATCCTTTAAGTATGATATAGTGTCCCTCTTCATCTCTCACTACAGTCTTTGGGGTAAATTTTAGTTTATCTGATATAAGGATGGCTACCCCTGCTTTCTTTTGAGGACCATTCGAATGGTAAATGGTTCTCCAACCTTTTATTTTCAGGCTGTAGGTGTCCTTCTGTCTAAAATGAGTCTCTTGTAGACAGCAAATAGATGGGTCCTGCTTTTTTATCCAGTCGGAAACCCTGCGCCTTTTGATGGGGTCATTGAGCCCGTTCACATTCAGAGTTACTATTGAGAGATATGAGTTTAGTGTCATCATGATATCTATTCAGTCCTTGTTTTTGTGGACTGTTCCACTGAACTTCTTCTTAAAGGGGAATTTTAAGAGTCCCCCTTAAAATTTCTTGCAGAGCTGGTTTGGAGGTCACATATTCTTTTAGTTGCTGCCTGTCTTGGAAGCTCTTTATCTCTCCTTCCATTTTGAATGAGAGCCTTGCTGGATAAAGTATTCTTGGTTGCATGTTCTTCTCCTTTAGGACCCTGAATATATCCTGCCAGCCCTTTCTGGCCTGCCAGGTCTCTGTGGAGAGGTCTGCTGTTACCCTAATACTCCTCCCCATAAAAGTCAGGGATTTCTTGTCTCTTGCTGCTTTAAGGATCTTCTCTTTATCTTTGGAATTTGCAAGCTTCACTATTAAATGTCGAGGTGTTGAACGGTTTTTATTGATTTTAGGGGGGGATCTCTCTATTTCCTGGATCTGAATGCCTGTTTCCCTTCCCAGATTAGGAAAGTTTTCAGCTAGAATTTGTTCAAATACATATTCTGGCCCTCTGTCCCTTTCGGCGCCCTCGGGAACCCCAATTAAACGTAGGTTTTTCTTCCTCAGGCTGTCGTTTATTTCCCTTAATCTATCTTCATGGTCTTTTAATTGTTTGTCTCTTTTTTCCTCAGTTTCCCTCTTTGCCATCAACTTGTCTTCTAGGTCACTCACTCGTTCTTCCACCTCGTTCACCCTCATCGTTAGGACTTCTAGTTTGGATTGCATCTCATTCAATTGATTTTTAATTTCTGCCTGATTAGCTCTAAATTCTGCAGTCATGAAGTCTCTTGAGTCCTTTATGCTTTTTTCTAGAGCCACCAGTAGCTGTATAATAGTGCTCCTGAATTGGCTTTCTGACAGTGAATTGTAATCCAGATTTTGTAACTCTGTGGGAGAGAGGACTGTTTCTGATTCTTTCTTTTGAGGTGAGGTTTTCCTTCTAGTCATTTTGCTCAGTGCAGAGTGGCCAAAAGCAAGTTGTATTGGGAAAAGGAGAAAAAGAGAGGAGAGAAAGAAGGAAAGAAAAGAGAAAGAGAAAAAAAAGGGAAGAAAAAAAACGAAAGAAAAAAAAAGAAGAAAAAGAGAAAGAAAAAGAAAGGAGAAAAAAAAGGGGGTGGGGGAAGGAAACAAATCAAAAAGCAAAACAAAACAAAACAAAACAACAACAACAACAACAAAAAAAGAACCACGGGGGAGTATCTTCTGATTCTGTGTACTTTAAGTCCCTTGGCTTCTCCTGGAGGTTGTCAGTCTAGCTGGTCTTCTGGGGGAGGGGCCTGTTGTGCTGATTTTCGGGTGTTAGCACTTGGGGGAGCTGCTGTGCCCCTGCCTGGTGCAGGGCTCAGTGGGGGTTGTTTACCCCGTGAGGCCCCTGGAGGAACAGCCCCAGTGGCGGGGCCAGCTCTGGAGCCCTGGATTCAGCCCCCGCAGGAACTCCGGAGCTCTCGGTCTGCAGGGCCTGGAGGCTCCGGGCGGGGCCGCTGATCTGCTCAGCTGGGGCAGGAGCGTCCTCGCTGTCCTGGGCCCTCCCGGCCTCTGCCTGTCCCGGGGGAGGCGGGATCCTGGGCTGTGTCCCGGCGCCCTGTGCTCCGGAGCCTGCGCTGGTGGATTCGCGCTCCCGCCCCGCAGCCCCCTCCGCGGAGCCGCCCCCGAGCCCCCCGAGCTGCTCCGGGTCCCGCCGTGCGCGCTGCAGCCCTTAGGGAGCTCGGCGCACTCTCCCGGGGCGCAGGTGCCTGTTACTGTCCCGGGGAGCCCGAGGGCATCCCCGCCCTCCCGGGTCCTGCTCCACCTCCCTGGAGCCCCTTTCCGCCCGGGAAGGTCGGTGCAGCTCCTGCTCCTCCGGGACGGGGCTCTCCTGTCCTGGGGACACTCGCCCCGGCCTCAGCCCGGCTCCTCGCGGGCCCCTCCCCCTTGGAGGCCTTTGTTTCTTTATTTCTTTTTCCCCGTCCTCCTACCTGATAGAAGCGCGAACTCTTCTCACTGTAGCATTCCAGCTGGTCTCTCTTTAATTCTCAGGCCGAATTCATAGATTTTCAGGATGATTGGAAGGTTTTCTAGGTAATTTGGTGGAGACAGGTGATTTGGGGACCCTGCTCTTCCGCCGTCTTGCCCCTCCTCTCGCATAATTTAATTCTTATGGTTAATATAAATATCATTTTCAAGAAAATTCCAACCTCTTAAAACTACCTCCCCTCAAAGTCTTTCATGTTTAATTCTCTCTACATTGTAATCCCATTTGCATTATTACAACTTTATACAACTAAAATTCACTTATATTTTTGAATGTATTTGTTTTCTTTTTATATCTGTATATTTCTATTTACTTCTGGTATACTTGGGCTAAGGGAGTCCCCTTATAGTGTAGATACTTTGTATTAATATATGGTTAATTTTATCCTGAAAAAAATCAATGTATCATTTCATATTTAATATTTGTGATGGGGATAAAAACCTAGGTTGACAGTCTATTTTCTTTCAGCAATTTAAGAATATTTTTGGTCTGTCATTTAGTTATTTTGTTTAAGATAACCCTAAGGGAAAGATATTTCTGAATATTTTACATATATTTACATATAAGCCTGTATATGCATATCAAATATATTGTGTGCATTTATATAAATTTAGGTTAAATATAAATAAACATGGACTTATATGGGATTTTCTGAGTATTTATGCTTAGGTTTTCAACTGTATAATAAAGGTGTAGTTTGATGTCTTTCAAATTTGGGGGACTTAGCCATTTTTCTCTTTGATAATTGTCTCCCATTCTCCTTGCTTCTTGGATTCCAATATAATAAGATTCCCTTCTTAAATTACCCTTTTATTTTTTTTTATTCTTTTTGCTTTTGTTTTTCAGTGTACCTGCTTTCTATTCATCCATTTTCCAATTCATTATTGTTCTCATTTCCAATCTGTCATTAAATAATCCCATTGTCAACTTACATTACATTATTTTTTGTTGTTCTAGAGTTTCCATGTAGTTATTTTATATACAGAGTACAGGTTTCTGTTCTCCCTCTGCCTATGTTTCTGCCTCTCTCTCTCTCTCTCTCTCTCTGTGACTATCATAAATAAATAAAAAAAATTAAAAAAAAAAGATTATCAGAGTATAGGTTTCTGGCCAAATTGTACATCCTTTCAAACATTTTTGAACATGTTATTCGGCTGATTAAAATCTGTTACTGTTAACTTCAATATCCAAGTTACATATGGATCTGTTCCTATTGCCTCTATTTTCTCAGAAATTTTGAAATAAAAAAAGTATAGGAGGCATTAATATTTCTAGTGAAGGTTTATCACCCTATCCTCATCAGCAGCTAGACTAGAGACCTCACCTTAATCCAATCAGTTATGGACTGAGCTGATTCCAGGCTGAGTCATAATCTTCTAATAATTTATATATTATTTTGCTAGTTTCTGGGGCAGACCTCTGAGTCTCAGCTGAGAGCCTGGACCATTTACTAGATCCCTTCCTACTTAGAAAGTCCAGAACCTGTTTCCTTGGCAGAGAGTGTGCTGCTAAGAACACCCTGTTCAGTCCTGAACAGCTGGACACTTGGGTAAATGCCTCTAGGGGATTGGTTTCCTTTCTGTTTAAACTTTGGCCTCTTTAATCTTGAATGTTATTGCTACTCTGAATGAACCCTCTGCCCTAGGAGTTTGGGTGTGTGTGTGTGTGTGTGTGTGTGTGTGTGTGTGTATTGGGTAGGGGGCTGTTTAATAAACTCTATTGCCCTGAAGACTTTTGAGAGCTTTGCTAGCTTACCTCCTTCTGCCCTACTCTGGGATTCCTGGTTTCATAATCTGTAGCAAGAATTAGTGCCCTGAGAGGGGACTGAGTACCTTTCTGTATTCTGACTCACTTAACATCCTCCTTAAATCCTGGTTACCCAGGCCAATTTCAGACACTTTCATTCAGATTTTCTTTATTTTTCCGTGTGTGCTTCTCCTTTCTTTTTTTTTTTTTTTCTTCACCTATTGTTATAATTCAAGTAAGAAAATTAGCAGGATATAAAACAAGTAAACATTAGTGTTTAGTTGTCTGCATTTTGTGCAAAGAATCGGAGTTTAGTGCAGTATCACAAACCTGTATAGTTTAACATAATGTCAATGTGATTAATGTGATTTCTAAGCCAATGAATTCCATGTTGCATTCTTTTCCATGTAGTGCGATTCTAAGGATTTTATAGCTTATATTATTTTCTTATTCAAGTAACTAGAGATCGTAAGGAAGAATGCATAGGGAGCTATTTAATGGATAGAGAGTTTCAGTTTAGAAAGAAAAAGTTCTGGAAATGCATAATGGTGATGATGGCACAACCATGTGGGTTTCGTTTTGTCACTGAATTCCATATTTAAAATTATAATTTTAACCCATTTTATGTTATATATTTTCATAACAAAAAGTGCACATTTAAATCAATAGTCAAAAAATTAAATACAAAATGACTTTTTAAACATGATTAGTACTGAATTTTATGTATGGGTTTTCCCACAGTTAATGTAACCTCAACCAGGTGTATTCTTCAATATCTGTGAACATATTATTTTTTTATTTTTTCCATTTAGTGTCACTTTCATTTACTTTCTATACTCACTTGGGATCTTAAGTAATCTGAAAAAATGCTACATTGCATTGAGCAGGACCATAAAATCAATTTCAACCTCGTTTGCCAAAAAATGGTAAGAAAAATGAAAATAAAAGAACCTATTATAAGTGCTCCTCCAAGAAGGATCTATGGTGGAGGTTGTGAGATGAACCTCAAAAAAAAAAAAATCTATATATATATATATATATATATATATATGTATATATATATATATATATATATAAATATTTCCACAATAATTCAGGTGTTTAATACCAATCAGAGAAGACTTTACCCTCAATAGTGGTATTAAGATATGAATATTTTCATTAAGTGTTCAAACATTTAAACGTATATTTACAGATATATTATTAAATATGTACAAAAACTTTCTCTTTAGACATTTTGGTGAGTTCATAATTTTAGCCAAAAAAAAAAAAAATGGCAAGGCTTTTCCTTATTGGTCAAGAGTAATGTTGTCTAGCCTATTTTTCTGGTTCTGCAAAATACAAATTCCCAAATCTGTAAAACAATGTGGGAAACAGACTTGTATGTCCATTCCTAGGGAAGCATTTTCCTTTTCATGCTAGAAGAGTTCTGGAGAGTCAGTCTACCTACAATCCAAGGGCAGGTGGGCCGTGTAGTTTTCACCTTGCCAGGTTGCCAGGTACTCGGTCCTGCCCCCATTGAAATCACCCTCCAGTGTCTCACCTTATATTGCAAGAAAAATGCAGTCACCGTATTGAAATCCCCTGACTATATTTCAGTCCAGATCAGTCAACACAAAGAATCCCTATTTTCCTTTACCTGTGGGCACAAAATTACAAGATGAGACAGCAAAACGGAAACTCTTCAAATGACTCTGGCTTTGCTTAATCTGGGCGTCCCTTGCTTGATGTGTCACGAAGATACTGTGATACTTGAATGTCATTTCTATTGGAAAGTTAATTTCTTAAAGTATGACCACCTCTCTGCATTTAAAGCAAAAGCAATGCATACGTTTTACAAAAATACCAAAGAAGGGGACTATTATTGATTTATAAACAATGTTTAAAAGATGAATCTAACACGACAGGCAACTACCTGATTGTAGTAAGTGGATAAAGTGTCGGTGGTCTGCTGCCTTAAGTAAATTAACGATTGTAAACTAAAAAAGGAGACCAAGAATTAAGAAAAAAATGAGACCTACCTAAGGTGTAATGATTTTTAAATAGTCACATTTAATCCTTATTTTAAGTGCTTTTTACATATTACAGTATAACTAAAAAGTTCAGTATGCCCTCACTTTTGTATTCACATTATGACCCCTGAATTATTGAAGATCATAAATATCTTTTAGTTTTCTATTTTAGAACTGGCTCGGTGGCACAGATTCATAAGCATGAAAGAGAAGCTCACATATTTTCAGTTTATGTATATCTTTTTTTAAATTGTTTCCCTTAGACAACTTCAAATACTCATGTGTATCAATACGTAGACAGCATAATCTCCTATAATGCTCCAACATTTTTTGTATCTACTGTCCAAAGACAAGTAATTTCACAAACATAAATATTTTTCCAAGATTTAAATGAAGTCCACGTTCTTGTCTTTTTACCACAGATCTTTTTTAATGATCTTTTATTTCCTGTTTTCATTTACACACCTTTTAATTTGTCACACTCAGTATCACCAACATGTATAGTTGTACCTAAGAACTATATGTGACACATCACATACTGTATATATTCAGAGCATTTTTAATCACCAGATTTGAAACCTTTGACACTCTCAAGGTCGCTTTGTGGAAATATGAATAGGAACTTTGAAAAAAAAATCTCTTGATGATGATGATGAGCTGCTCCAAGTCGTGGTGAAACTAATACCAAGTAATGTGGCAAAACTGAACCGATTTTTTAAATGAAAATAAAGTGCTTCATAGGCAGCAAAGTTTTAGTGGTCTGAGTACTTAACATTCAACCAGGATATTTGGACACTTCCCTGCTCTAAGGAAATTTAATAATAGCAATAAGATTGCCATAAAATAATAGCAAAGTGAATCCTCTTTGTATAGCTTGTGCCAAAATCTTGATAACTTTAAAAATAAGAACCAGATTGAAATGAGGAACTCTGGGTTTTTCATTTTTAACACTTTTCTATGCAAATAGCACTTATCACAAATGTTAACATGAACTATTTAAATCAAAATGCAACAATTACAACAAAGTACATTAATTTTCTGGTCATCTGCTATGTTGATTTTGTAAAACATCAAGATTCTAAGATTATAAATAAGAAATATTTATAGTTGTTCAGTTATTAGGATAAGAACCAAACCTGGAAGAAACTGTGTGAGATCATTCTCTAGATCTTCCCATTACAATTAAACTAAAGAATTTTGCTATTTGCCATTAGATGTGTGATTAACACATAATTTGAAAAACAAGAGAAGAGATTCAGGAAAGTCTACAGAGAAAATCCAAATGTTCTATTTTACCAAGGTATGTTTTATTTAAGGACCCAGTTAAACAAAAACTGAGTGTTAAGTTGGTTTTAGTTGGCATATTCAGAATTAAATGATTATTTGGTTTCCACTAAACAATAGATACAAACTTAAGATAAAAAATAAGCACAGGGCAGGCCCAGTGGCTTAGTGGGTTAGCACCTGCCTTCAGCCCAGGTGTGATCCTGGAGACCCGGGATCGAGTCCCACATCCTGCTACCTGCATGGAGCCTGCTTCTCCCTCTGCCTATGTCTCTGCCTTTCTCTCTCTCTCTCTCTCTCTCTCTCTCTCTGTGTGTGTCTCTCATGAATAAATAAATAAAATCTTAAAAAACAAAAAACAAATAAGCATAATGAGTTGGAACTTGTATTTCAAAATCTCTTTATACTCTTCAGAAATATATAGTCTCCCTCTGCCCCTATATCCCTATATTCTTTTTCTTCATGGCTACCAGAAACTAAAAAAAAAAAAAAAAAAAAATTTCAAGTGGGTTATTTGTCAAGCATTTTTTATTCAAGAGCTAACAGAAGTGCTGAATCACAAGCTAAATCTTTTTCAGTGTTGGAATCAAGACTCTTTTTAGATCTTTTTAGAAAGGAATGAAGAGCGGTGAGTCATGCAAGACTGAGACTAAAGACAATAGAACAGCTACTAGCTTTGTGATCATGGGCAATTTAGCTTACCACTTGAACTTTGCTTTATTCATGTATAAAAATGGAATAATTCTATTTGTTAGCATGCTTTCAACTACAACTGAAAAAGGCCTTAACAATAAGGAACTTTATTAACTTTCCAAGCAAATAGAAAAGAGTTTGGGGATGGTTCAGGCTCCTGCTTTGAGCCCATCTGCGTTGTGGCCCTGTCCTTCTCCTATTGTCCCGTCTGCATGTGCTCCCCTATGCTGGCTGTGTCCCCGAAGGCTGGCTTCCCTCGTGGACATAAGTGGCCTGCCAGGAACCTCCAAGACCAAATGTTTCTTTCATTGCATACCAGCAGAAAATAAATAATCTGTGTATGGCTTTCTCTTTAAGACTGAGGAAACAAGAACTTGGTAACAAAATTAACCTTGGGTGTTCTCGACCAGAATAGGGTTATGTGCACATTGCACAAACAATTACCAAAAAGGAATAGAATACCGTTGCTTCTCTCACACCTGTTACTTTGTCTGTTTCAAATAGCCATTAGAAGTCAAATGTTAATTAAATGTTAAATATGTATATACACACGCACACATCAACTTATTGAACATATATATATTGAACGTATATATACTATATTGAACATATATATTGAACTTATATATATTATATTGAACATATAGGTACATATATATCTCTCAGAATTATTTTAAGTCAAATAGCATTTGTAAGTTATCATGTGCAATGCCAGCCATAAAATAGGAGCTCAAAACAGTGAGCATTAGCAGGAAGGACAGTGGTAACTGGTGATGGTATCTCTTTATGATTCTAATTTTTTATCCAAACTCTGGATTTTTTGCCACCTGTCTTCCTTGACTATATATATATATATATATATACTATATACACTTATATATATACACTAGAAAAAATATATATATACACTAGAAAAATCTGGTGATATCTGTAACTTGGCTAAATGTAGACTTCACGGAGTTACTGGGTCAGAGTATTAGGACATTTTGACTCTATGGGCTTTGGTGAAAAGGACCACCACTCCGGGTAGAGGAATCTGCTCTTTGTTCTCAGGGATTCGTGGTCTATAAGGGTTTTACTTTCCATTTACAGCTTGATTGACCCTCATATCCATTTATGATTTCCCGTCAGCGAATGTGTTTCAGTCACTCCCTACCCAAAACTACAGCAGCCTCTACTTGGACCATTCTTCATCCAAAAGTCTGCTTACGTCCCTGCTCTAAATCCTTGTTCACATAATGCATACCATAGCTTTTTCTTCATTAATTGCTTTATAGCTGTACTCTAGCTTGAACCTCCATGATGCGTTTTCATAAAACCAATTCAACTTATTTACCAGATCCTGAGAAAGGAAGTTTATGAGTTTCCTAGAACTACTACATCAAAGTGCCAGAAACAGTGGCTTAAAACAACAGAAATCTATTGTCTTGCATTTCTAGAGGATTTGTGTCAGAAAGCAAAGGATTCTTAGGGCTGGTTCCTTCTGGGGGCTGTGAGGAGAATCTGTTCCATGCCTTCCTCTTAGCTTCTGGTAGCGTCAGGCATTCCTTGGCTCATAGAAGGTGATCTCCTTTGGTCTTCACATAGTCTGCTCTCTGTATGTATCCCTTTGTGACCAAATTACCTGCCCCCTTTTTATATGGTCAATTGGATTAAGGCCCATCTTAATAATTTTATTTTAGTTCAAAGACCCCTACGAAGATCTTTAAAAAAAGAGATTTTACTTATTTGTTCATGAGAGACACAGAGTAAGAGAGAGAGGCAGAGACAGAGGGAGAAGGAGGCTCCCCACTCCACTTATGTGGGACTTGATCCCAGAACCTGGGATCATGACCAGAGCTGAAGGCAGATGCTTAACCAACAGAACCACCCAGATGCCCCCCCACACTTTTTTAAAGATCTCAATTCCTGATAACATTATATTCTGATATACTGGGGGTTAGACTTGAATCTCTCTCTCTTTTTTTTTTTTTTCCTAACTTTTTTTTTTTTTTTTTTTCCTTTAATAGCCAGGTTAGGTTCCCAACAAAATTGAAGAGAAAGTGTAGCAATTTATCATATCCTCCTGCCTTCACACTTGTGTAAGATCCCCAGAGTGGCACATTTGTTATCATTGATGAACCTATACTGACACATCATTATCACTCAAAATCCATAGTTTATATTAGGGTTACTCACAGTGTACATTTTATGAGTTTGGACAAAGTTATAATGGCATGTCTTTAACATTCTAGCATCATACAGAGCATTTCATTTTAAAGAACTAACCCTGACAGTACCTCACTGTCATTTCAAAATCGCCCATGCCCTGCCTATTCATTCTTCCCTCTCCCTGGACATATATTTCTTTAATTTATTTATATATTTTTTTTAGCTTTTTTTTTTTTTTTTTTTTTTTTTTAGCTTTAATTCCAACATAGTTAACATACAATGTTATTTTAGTTTCAGGTGTACAATGCATGGCTTCAACAATCCTATACTGAGTGCTCATCACCGTAAGTGTACTCTTAATCCCCTTCACCTCTTTTCATCCTTCCCCCCCTCCCAACCTCTGGTTACGTTCAGTCTGTTCTCTATAGACAAGAGTCTGTTTTTTGATTTGTCTCTTCCTTTGTTTTTTTTTTTTTTTTTTGTTTTGTTTTGTTTTTAATTTGACACATCAGTTAAATCTAATGGTATTTGTCTTTGACTGACTGACTTTCACTTAGCGTTATACTCTTCAGCTCTATCTGTGTTGTCGCAAATGGCAAGATGTCCATTCACCTATCGATGGACATATGGGCTGCTTCCATAATTTGGCTATTGTAAGGAAAATGCTGCAGTAAACATAGGGGTGCATCTATATTTTCAAATTAGCATCTTCATATTCTTTTGGCAAATACCCATAGTGAAATCACTGGATCATAGGATAGTTGTATTTTTAACTTTTTGAAGAACCTCTATACCATTTTCCACAGTAGCTAAGCCAGTTTGCATTTTCCACCAAGAGTACATGAGGAATCTGCTTTCTGGTGTTTTTGATTCGCTATTTTGACAGGTGTGAGGTAATAGGTCATTGAGGTTTCGATTTGAGCATTTCGCAGATGGTGAGTGATGTTGAGCATCTTTCCATAGTGTCTGTTCACCTGTATGTCTTCTTTGGAGAAATGTCTATTCAAGTACTCATATGTAGGCCTTTGACTGCATAGTTTTTAACTGGATTATTATGAAGTATTATTTTTGCCATCAAGTTGTATAAGTTCTTTATATATTTTGGATATTAAACCCTTATTGGATATATTATCTGCACATATTTTCTCCCATTCAGTAGGTTTTGTTGATTGTTTCCTTTTCTGCCCAAATATATCTTTTCTGAGAGACACAATTCAACTTCTACTGGGGTAAAATCTTCAAAGCAAGGATGATAAAACTGAACTGCTGAAATAGTCTCATAGTATATTGTCTCATAGCATAGGCTTATACAACTTGCAGATATAGGTAGCAACATATAGATAACTATCATTAAATGGAGACAAATAGAGTATTAGAAGCTGCTGAATGTATTTATTCTTAAGATTAACCTCTGTCCTTGGATACCTGGATGGCTCAGTCAGTTCAGTTCTGCCTTTGGCTCATGTTGTGATCTCCCATCCCAGGATCAAGCCCCACATCAGGGTTCCTGCTCAGTGAGGAGTCTGCTTCTCTCTCTCCCTCTGCCTCTCCCCACTGCTCTTTCTCTCTCTTTCTCGAATGAATGAATGAATGAATGAATGAATAAAACCTTTAATAAAAAATTAAACCCTATCCTTGAAAAATCACTTCTAAAATTATTTGTAATCCCTGTTTTAAATGATATTTCATATAACTTATGCAGCATTTAGTAAATTGAAAACAAAACAAACTTTATATGAGGGGTTTAGATCAGTCACTTTGTATTTGGTTGAATTCATAATAGCAAAAACTTATCTTCCAAAATTATTTGTTTTCACAGTGTGATGTGAATTAATACTGTCTGTTTGTCTTGGCAAACCATGTTGTGCGTAGATGGTCTACCAGTTGATTGAACCCAATATCTTTCCCAGAATGCTGTTTGAATCATGGACCGTAGCTAGAACAAGTAAAATCTGAATGGCAAGACATGACCTATCTTTGTAAAGAAAATACACATCCATTAATAGTATTTTAATAGTATGAAATGTCTTGAAAACCACTGATCTTACTTCAAATTACAAATTGTAGGAAAACTGTAACCAAATTTAGATTAAGATAAAAATCGCTAACCTATACTAAGGAATGAAAATGATTGATTAGATAATTATATTTCTAATTAATAAATATTTACTGACCAACTACTTTATAGCAAATACAGTTTTGGTACAAATGATAACAAAATTTCTCTTAAGACATTCATATTCTGGCATGAAATATTAACATATATATTTTTTTAAATAGAGTGTAATCAATGTAATATTAAGGAAATGGATGTGGTTGAGTCCTAGCAAAGAGAAGAAATCTGGTTTACCTGACCTGACTTAGGGAAGATTGTACAATTTTGTTTGGGTCTTTTTTTTTTTTTTTAATTTTTATTTATTTATGATAGTCACACACACAGAGAGAGAGAGAGAGAGAGAGGCAGGGACACAGGCAGAGGGAGAAGCAGGCTCCATGCACCGGGAGCCCGACGTGGGATTCGATCCCGGGTCTCCAGGATCGCGCCCTGGGCCAAAGGCAGGCGCCAAACCGCTGCGCCACCCAGGGATCCCTTGTTTGGGTCTTAAATATAAATTTTATTGTTGTTACTTTGCATGCTATTTACATATGTATAATGGCGTTTTTCTTTATTTTTTATCCCTCTTTTACCTCACCTTTTTTTCCCTCCTTCCTTCCTTTTCTTTTCCTATTTATGAAATCTTCATTCCATTTACAGTTCTGACTTAAACAGCGTATTAGGTTTTCTTAGTCCAAAATGCACATGTAGTATGTTTAAGACAGTTTGTCCATACTTTCAAAGATTTTGAATACTTCACCGATAACCTGACCTAGATGAGATTGAGATCTCTACTCTTACTGCCTTTGAGCCGTCTCTGTACAACACGGGATGCACATTGGTATCCTAGTCATGTCACTCTGTCGACGATATTTGTGTATCCTCCAGAGTCATGCTACGGCTCCATTCCTAATGAGTTATTGTAATGAGATTCTGCACACTACTACTAAATGATTTTACTTCACAGTTCATCAAGGGGGCTTTGATTATTCAATGAAAAAAATACTTTCAATGCACTTTCAACTTTGCTATTTAAGGAAGTTCCAGATCATGAAAAGCACATAAGTGGCCCAAAGGCCAAATATTTCTTAATGCTCCATAGAAAGAAAAGGAATAAAAACAATGAGGCAGGGGAAGTTTTAAAAGGTGTGTATGATTGTCTCCTGTGTGTATGTGTATTTTTAAACTTTTTTTGAAGATACACATACTCTTGACTGCTTACTGAACACAAACATTACAAAAGGTCAGACTTAAACATTTTCTAGTCTATCGGTTTCTTCTCCAACTGATAAGCTCCTTTCACATCTAAGCTCCTCATATGTAGGCCTTTGACTGCACAGTCGGCAGCACTACAGCGGGGGGATGCTAAGTTGTAAATGCACACATCAGTCTAGCCGCTCTCTTGAATCCCTCACCTCCTTCCCCTGCTGCATACCTTACTTAAGGGAGCTAGTGAAGCTGAATGAGTAGAGGGGGTAAGAGATTAGGTCTGTCTTTTTTCTTTTTTTTTTAAGTTTCACAATATACAAAGAACAGGAAGGTTTTAAACTATGTTCCTAATAAAAGAAAAAAAATAACTATACACAAATGTGTCATAGAACAGAATATCATACCTTCTCCGTGCACAACCAACTTTTAATGACAGAGAATAAAATTTCAACCTAATGAGTGTACTACTTTAGATTATGGAAGCAGTTGACATCTCGTTTAAAAGTGAATAATTATTCATAAGTATGTAATTATAAGAGAACATCATAGAACTGTTTTTTGGTTTTATTCGGGGGAGGTTCTAAATAAGATATCCAAATGTTTGAAGCTTATTAATTAAAAAAAAAAAACAAGTAAAATCATGAGTATAGTGATAATCTCCCTTCCCACTAACAGTCACATAAACCATTTTCGAAAGAGAAAGTTTATTTATAAGACACACTCTTTCATGTTTGGAGTTGTATCTTTTGGTGTTTCACAGCCTGTAAATCAAAATCCTTGAGGGACTGTTGCCATCGCAGCCAAGGAAAGTGATTTGGAGTGCCTGAAGTTCATCGAGGGGGTGTATTCTCCTAAGCTCTACATGGGCAGCTTGCTGTGTCATCAATCTTGTTCAGCTCAACAGCATGACAATTTGTCCGGACAACACTACATAAAGGATAGCAAAAGGTTATTGTTAGGTTATGAAGTTTTTCTGACAAGTGCAACATGCCAAGGTTTATATAAGTATAAAACAAAGCTTAAGCTCAAAAACTGCTTTGTAGAGGAATCCTCTAGCTCTACATTGTAGAGAAATTTTGAGATGTAGGTTTATGTACTCTAAGTTTTAGAGATGCAACCTGAACCATAATGGTTGCCTACATAATCCCTTTTATGAATTCCTCTAACACTATTTTAATAGAGCAGTAATTGCAAGGGGAGTTAATGTCAACCTCGGTGTCAGGGGCACAGGAACACAATTCCGTTATTCTTAGTGGTAAAGACCTACCATAAATTCAAGCCAATTAAAATTGAATACGTTTGGCATTTTTTACTAACCATTGCAAATGATTTTTACAAAGATATATATTTTTGACTTATGAGTGGAATCCTACTGAAAGACTGTTGATTTCTACTTTTCTTCTTTATCATAACTTGATATTGCAAGGGTGATAAAGACTTATGTAGTACCATCACTCTGAACTTTTGATATGTAAATATTCCTAAAATATTTTCTTAATGTGTACCTCTTCCAGAATCTATTTAAAAGATGGAAATTTGAATTTGAGAGGTTTTTAGGAATACATACAAAAATCAAAGACTAAGGCATGTAGTTGAAGTAGCCTAAAACTATGCAATATTCACATCCATTTTATTTCTTTAATCATAGTACTTAGCTATTGTACATGCTTTCACAATGTGGTTCTGTTCCTTTTCTTTGGGAGTCTATTTGAAGTCATTGGTTTGCTTTAATGTTTAATAATCTATTTTATTTTTAAAGAGGTGATTAAAGAGATACTCATTATGGAGTTTGCGTTAACATTCGTTTTTTATAAACTTCTCAGTTGATGAAGGTGAAAACACACAAAAAACACAACCTACTTTAATTTGCCTTTTGTGTGCTTTGAAATGTCTCCATAAAGGCAAGGCCAATTATCTACAAGTCTGAGCCATCCCCCACACACATAAACACAAACCTACATGAGAATCCTTTTATAAGTCCTGATACACAAGTGCAAAAGTAGAATAAGATACTACATATCTTTGTGTGTGTGTGTGTCTCATGAATAAGTAAATAAAATATTTTAAAAAAATTACATTTGTGTTGTGTTAAGATATATATGTATTAACATATATATATAATAAAGGTATGTCTTGAACAATATTCTTATACAATGGGAAAGTCATAAAGTATGTCTCTTCTACTTTATTTTCAAAGTAACAATAGCTTTCACAATATTTTACTTGAATTGGAGAAATTTTATCTAAAAATTGTAAATCTTATAGGGGCAAAAACATTGCACTAAAATCCATTTAAAACTTCTTATGTGTAGGTATGTATTGCCTGTTCTAATTACAGGGTCATTGATATTTCTACTAGATTTTAATATTTTTTTAAGATTTTATTTATTCATGAGAGACCCAGACAGAGAGGCAGAGACACAGGCAGAGTGAGAAGCAGGTTCCATGCAGGGAGCCCTACGTGGGACTTGATCCCAGGTCTCCAGGATCACGCCTGGGCTGAAGGCAGCGCTAAACCACTGAGCTTCCCGGGCTGCCCTCTACTAGATTTTAAACCACAAATATAAGCATGTATTGTTATGCAAAGATAAGAGAGACTATGCAGTTTTATTGGTACTTCATTTACAGGTCTCTCCAGTCATTCAAAGTTTATTTTACATGCAAAAATGTTATTTTGTAACTGTTAATTTGGGTTGTTAACTTCATTATTTGACTTAATTGTTTCCAGGAGTATTTAGGAACTTTTTTCACCATTTTGTCTGAGAAGCCCAAAGCAATTATTTGCAAATCTGTATACGAGGCATTATATTCAAAGAGTTGTCAATAGTGGGTCAACAGTCAGTTTAAAAACTATATTGTGTCGAAGTGCCATCCTGAGCTTAAAAAAAAGTCAGATATGAGACAGGACACATGATAATCATGCACATGTAAGGACTTTGATGTTTCAGTAACGAAGACATCCAAATAGGTGATCCATATTTCAGCAGTATACCCGTCCATACATGAATAACTAATACTGTTATTATTGTTTCATTCAGTACTGGAAGAGGGCACCTGATAAGATTATAGCCTATTAACATAATTTGAATATCTTGAATGCATTCTGCTCCTACCAAAAAAAAAAAAAAAAAAAAAAAAACATCTTGTGTTTGAGGAAGGGTTTATGTGTAAGGCCATTTAGGATATTTTAAAGCAAATTCAGTCTAGCATTAATGGTCATTCTGAATTGAACACCAATAAAAAATAAATTTATTAAAAAATGGTCATTCTGGAAAAAAATATTTAAATGATGTTTTACATGAGGTGATACTTTTATAATGTAAATAGTAGGATTACCCAGGCACCCACTGAATCTCAGGATAAATAGCATTTCAGTAAGCATACAGATGATCCCAAAATATATAAGCACATTAATACTATGCTTTCTCATCTTTTTTCCTCTGCATCCTTTTCATATTTCTTTTTTTTCCTCTTTTGATGCTCTCCATTTTCTCTTTATTTTTCTATTTGTAGCAAATGCTATTTGTGAGAATCATTGCTGCTCTGTTAAAGTATGAGTATTATCCTGTCAAATACAGGTTATCTTATACTAGCATATAATGACTTTTCTCCCCTATTTTGTATATTTCTCAGTCTTACAGGATGTTTATGTGATTTTTCTTAGAACTTAACATGATTCCACTGACACGGCAGCACCATAGTTAATTCTCTTCTTCAAAATTGTTTCATTCAAATGCAGTGACATACTGCGCTGGGAATGTTTTTTTGGTATGTATAATAGGGTAGCATATTTTAGCTCCACCCCCTATGGAAAAATTAAAGGAAAGGGAAGGAATGAAAAAAAAAAAATATATATATATATAAAATTTGGGGAGAAATGAATGAGAAATATTAGGTCAGGTAACAAAATGGGTTTGCAATCAGCAAATTAAATGAATTAATTAAAGAAAGTTTATTCGAGTAATTTTTACGTACAAGGTGGGCCTCAAACTCATGACCTAGAGATAAAGAATCATGTGCTATACCAATTGAGCCAGCCAGGCACCTCAAATTTCAGAAGATTGAGTGTCAATTTAATGTCATGATGCATTTAAGAAAAGATCCAACTGACCTTTCAAAAGGTAGACATATGGAAATTGTTCACTGAAAATTATATGAATTCAAATGGAAACATTCTATAGTGTCAGTACCTACAGCAGAAGAATTATGTAGATTAGGAATTGGTAAACATTGGCATTTGGATCTGTTGTCATCTAAAATGCTTAATATAATTGATTTAATCGTTTTTAACTTCTTAGAGCATCCTGAAGTTAATAACTAATGATCCTAAAGTTTTTTTGATGTATATTTTTCCTAATAGCCTCAATGAGACAAGCACAGAAAAAATATGAAGAGCCTAATGATTCAATCCCTGTCATCCTCTATTAATAAAAACATAAACATCATTTCCTGATTCATCATGTGTAAAACAAGCAGCTAGATGATCTCTAACGTCCTTTCATCCATAACAGTCTACTGATATATGAAAATATGTTAAATCGTTCTGCCAATATTTATGGAAATATGTATTCCAGTGAAAATACTAAATGAAGTTGACTTTTAATAATCATAGATTAGCTTGTCGAACTTCTCATTTACCAGAAGGAATTAAACTATTCCAATTTTAAAAAAATATTTGGATTTCTCTGGAGTTGCAGATCTTTTCAAAGTCATTGTGAACTGTTAACATAGTATGTGTTCTCTACCGTCAGGGTGAAATTTATGGGGAATGTTTCTCTTTGGTTAAAGCTCATTGCTCTGTAGGGTCACCTGGGTGGCTCAGTCGGTTAAGCAATGGACTCTTGATTTGGGCTCAGGTCATGATCCCAGGTCCTGAGATTGAGCCCTGCCTCTGGCTCTGCACTCAGGGGGGAGTCTGCTTGAGATCCTCTCTCCATCTGCCCCTGCCCATCCTCCTACTCATGCAGGCACATTGTCTCTTTCTCTATAACATAAATAAATCTTAAAAAAAAGAAAGATCATTGATTTGTATTAAAAGATCATGTCTCTATACTATTCTCTCTCCTTCTCTGGACATTTCTTTTGAGACCTATGTGTCTTTGTGCACTCGACTTCAGTAGTCACTACAATTACAGTCACAGGGAGTATTTCAAAGGTGTCTGTGTTTAATCTCCCACTGTACTAAAAGTTTCATGCAATTACCTCCCATAGCGCCATCTCTGTAACTGCATCTATCAAACATTGTGGAGTGAATAATGTCCTTTTAATTGGGAAAAATTTTAAAAATTAAAAAGGAAAACCTTGGAAGGGAAATTCATAGAGCAGATCATTTACTGTGGCTGGGGCCTCCTTTCCTTACAAGATTTCCCCTAATGCCTGTGCCTCACTCAGTGTTCAGTTATTGTGTAGTTTTTCCCAAAGATCTTCCTGTGGCTTCATTGTTCCCCTGGTTCCTAACAAGATCTAAGATGGGACAAAGTACTTGAGTCAGACGAGTGATGGAGACAACTGTTGTGAAAACTGTGGGGATTTTGGAATCTGTTTTTTTTTTTTTTTTCTTAAATTAGGTATTCTATGTTTGTTTTTTTAAAATACCAGTTTAATAAGGAGACCTGTTAGCTGGCAGTTTACTATCTGAGGACTTTTTCAGCTCAGCTGTGGGCCTCCAAGTTGGCAAACGACTTCTCTAGTTTAAAATAGTGGGAAATACATCTAAATTCTGAGGGTGAGTGGATTACAGACCTGAAATTAGTAAAAGTATGTTGCATAAGACAACATCTAGCACTTTAAAACGTTACTATGTGTGGGAGAAAAATTCTGGAGACATGTATGGCACATGTGTCCGTGCAATTTCCAAAATCTGTTTACAACAGTTTTATTTTCCAAATAATTAATGAAGATTATAGGAAAATGTTGACATATTGTATTCCCTTCCAGTTTATATATTGTTTAACAGCCACCAGGCTCTCACATTTCTATTTAGTATTAAGAAAGGCCAACGCATTTTATTTGGTTGTATTTCCATGAGTTTGTTGATAAAGGAAAATAGCAATTCAATCATATAGGTATTGGTTCAGATTTTGAAAATCCCAGGGTCTAAGTAAACAACTCATGTGGCTTATTTGCATTTCCCAGGGCTGCATCCGTATACCCTAAATGATAGGCTGATTAAAAGAATAGGGGAGTAGATGCAAGCATTTTGGAGAGTGAGAAGAACTGCATGATAAATTTTTGTCTTGGAGTCCTTTGTTTAGCTTATGTCATTTTAACATTTCTCTTGCTAATTTAGGGAGAATTATAGTGCTCTCGGCCACCCTAAGGAAGGACATAGCATAACATTTATTGGGAATTAAATCTTTAGCTTTTAAATCTTTACAGGAGTTTTTATTTCTGTAGCAACGGAGAAGAAAAGATAATACTACTGCATGAAGTTTAAAAATATTTTCCAGATCTGAAATGCAGATTTGTCTGTAGCTCGTCATTCTTTATCAAAGGGCAAATCTCAGCTGATATAGTCAAATGACTGAGATGAGTGACTTGTACTTTAATTTCAAATCTTCGTTTCAATTTGTGTTTACAGAGCTTTAAGAAATTATTGCACCTTTATTCTCTAGACAAACCAGGATGAATGAATCCATTAAACTTGTTTCACCTAAGATTTTAGGAAAATGGGAGAAAAGATCTCTTTAATAGTATTGCATGAGCTGGTTGAGTGATGCTTTATTATAAATTAGTATTAAATATAGACCAAGATTTGATAAAATAATTATTTTCTATTGGAATCATTATATTTTTATATACTCTTGCTCTATCTTGTCTAAGGTATTAAATTGTGGAATTTTAAAGAGTTTACCTGAAAGCAAATTAAATCTAATAACATTTTCAAGTGTATTACTGTTTACATTTATTCTCTGCAAACTACTCACACTTTTGAAGTTATTGCATTTATTGGTAGAACAAGGACTTTATCATCTAATGCAAAAATCTTGGTACAATCTTTTACTTCTTCATGCAAATCAAAGATAATATCCTGACAAATCTTTGCCCATATCCTTATCATTTACTGTTTCAGTTTTATATTCACTGATATCACTCTGGTTAAGAGTCATTCCATTTTCATTTGGTCACCATTGACCATCTAATTCTCCAGTTCAAAAAGCCTCTTGTTAACTTTTCTCTAAAATGGCCAATGTCACATATTTAAAATAGTCTTTAACTTTGACTACCAGAATGCCAACTTCTTACCTCTCTACTCCTCAGTTTGTTGTCTTCTCTTCTATACATGTAAAAACTCTGTCCTTCCCCATCTTCTCTTCTTCACTATATTTTCTCTGAGTGATCTCATTTACTCCCATGACTTGTACTGTGTTCTTTGTCTGAAGACTTCAAATGTTTCTATCCCTACTCTTCATTCCAGGATTCCAAGGCAACTGTTGTAAATAAATATTTTATATTCTTTGTATTTATTTCCCTGACTTAAAATCCACATAAAAATGGTGCTCGTTTACTTCTCCAAATGTGCTCTGGCTTGATATTTCTATTTTGGTGAATTATATCACATACCTAAGCATTATCAGAAAGATACACACAACTTTTCCTAACTTATTTAATCAAGATTACCATTTTTAGGGAGCACCTGAGTGGCTTAGTTAAGCATCCAATCCTTGGTTTCAATTCAGGTCATGATCTCAGGGTCATGAGATAGAGTTTCATGTTGGTTTCTATGCTCAGCTTTGAGTCTACTTGAAATTATCTGCCTTTGCTCCTCCCCCTGTACACTTGCTCTCTCCTTCTCTCTCTCAAATAAATAAATCTAAAAAAAAATACGTTTTTATCCTTTATTATTTTTTCTATACCCCTTCCATTCTAAAAATAAACCTCACTTAAAATTATTCAGTGCAGCCCGGGTGGCTCAGAGGTTTAGTGCCACCTTCAGCCCAAGGCATGACCCTGGAGACCCCGGGTTGAGTCCCACATCGGGCTCCCTGCATGGAGCCTGCTTCTCCCTCTGTCTGTGTCTCTGCCTCTCTCTCTGTGTCTCTCATGAGTAAATAAATAAAATCTTTAAAAAATTTTTTTTAAATAAAATTATCATTCACATCATTGGACAGATCTTTCTTTGAGCTGCTGGTATATGTCATACATAGTACTAGACAATTGAAACACATTAGGAAAAACACTAAGTTTTTCTCTCATTGATTTTATTTTCTAATGAGGGAGATATAAAAGAGAACAAATATGTAAACATATGCCTAATTTCAAATAAAGACTAGGAAGATAATGAAACAAGGTAATGGGATAGAGTTTGAGTACAAAAGGGGAATACTTGACATGGGTAAGAGGCCTGAGGTAATGACATGTAAAACTCAGGTATTAGAAGGAGCAATCCAATCAAAGTGTCTCAGAAATAGCACTGTAGGCAAGAGGCATAGCATGTGTAAAGGTCCTGAGGTGGAGGCAAGCTTGGCATGTTTGGATAATGGAAATAATGCTTCTCATGACCTGTTTTTAAATAACAACCAATTAAGAAATGATTGTTTTATACCCCTGTGCATCTGTAAAATCTTAAAACAATAATGAGTAATACTAAGACTAGAGCAAGAAAAGAAAATTCCTTTTTTGTTCCCCATTTACTAGCTCAATGCTATAGCTCAGGAGCAGTTTTGTGGCAAATGAATATTGGTAAGATATTTTGAGTCCAAGTTAATCAGAGTGACGAAATTATTTTAGTGAATTTGGTTTTATTTCTTATGATTTAACCTGAAGCTATCAATCAAATCAATGAACTACTACTTCTGAGTAATGAGAATGACAGACATAATCTATTGTGGCCTATAAATTTTAATTGTTTTAATGAAGTACTCAATCAAAAATGTTCTGATTTGGGAGATAATTTTCCAATCAATAATATGAACAAGTTAAAGTGAATTCCCCAACACTATCTTACATTTAAGATATTTTACTTGAAATATTTTAGTATTATTTACACTTTAATCTGTTAACATTATAGGCATATGTTAAGTTACAAGAATAGCATAGCTAATAACAAATTATCACTTCTCAGAAAGAGGAGGTAATGTTATGGATGTCCTTTAGACTTTCTTTTGGAAAAAATAAATAATGTAAAGCCAAATTCTACTCCTTTGCTTTTTGTCTACAATTTTCCTCCTCAGAAGTCACCACTATACTGAAATTGTGTTTCTTATTGCTGGACATGCTTTTATATCATATATATATATAAGGTGGGGACCCTGGCTGGCTTAGTAGGTGGAGCATGTGACTCTTGATCAGCCTTGTGAATTCAAGAATTCAAGCCTCACATTGGGTATGGAGCTCACTTAAAAAAAAAAAAATCTTAAAAAATAAGTGTCAAGGTAGGAAGCACTGAGACTCGGTTGCCCCACCTAGACAATAATTATTCTGGTAGAATCTGTATGATGGAACTTTTTGGGGATTCTGTAGTCTTTGAGAGCTTACAACTTTCAAAGGAAGACTTTAACTTGAAATTTCAGGTCATTTACATCAATTTCAGCTCTTGGTACACTAGCACCTACCCAACCCTCACCCCCAGGCCATGGCATAAAGCTATGCACATCTTCGCAGAGCAGCTGCATGCACACAGCTTGTTGGACACAAAGTGGATAAAAAGGATCCTGCCCTCTGAATATTGGGAATGAATGTTCTGATAACATACTGCTGCTTTAGATCTCAGAGGCTGAACCGGCAGGCAGCCATTGTGGTTTTACCACCCCTACCTCCATTGTTGCAAACTCAGCCCCTTTTGGTGAAAGTGACTTCCAGGGGATTTAAAGGTCCAAAACTCTTCCCCCCCCCCCCATTTTTCTTTTTCCTTTTGAAGAAAAAAAAAACTATGAAGCATTAAACATTATGGGGGTAACTGGGTGGCTAAGTCACTTAAATGTGTGACTTGATTTCAGCTTAGGCCATGATCTCAGGATTCTGAAATCAAGCCCTGCATCCAGCTCATGCTCAGCACAGAATCTGCTTAAGATCTCTCTCTCTTTCTCTCTCTCATAAGTAAATAAACAAAATCTTTATAAAACATTAAGTATGCATATTATGGAACCAAACATAAAACATAACTACATATATAGAGGATGTCACAGTCCCCATGCACACCCAAGGAAAGATACAGACTCAAGAGAACTTAAGACTCCAAGTTTACACTTGAGATTGCTCATCTGCAACTAAGATAAAAACAAAAATGAAAAACCACAAACTCAGGGAAAGGCAGAGAATCTGATTTCCAGAGTCAACACATTGTATTCAAAAGTCCAGTTTCCAACAAAAATATCACACAGCATACAAAGAAACAGAAAACTATGCACATTCAATGGAACAAAAAGAGTAATCAACAGAAACTGTCTCTGAAGAAGACCTGATGGCAGATTTACTGAATGTAAAGACTTTAAACAATTGTCTTAAAACTCATAGAACTGAAAGATGTAGAAAGAATTAGGAAAATGATGTATGAACAAAATGGCCATATCAATAAAGATGACCTAAAACTAAATGTTAAATACACCAAGAAAATAGTTATAAATTTTTATATTTCTAGTAATACACCAGCAAAACATATCAATAAAAAAAAACACGATTGAATAAAGAAATACTGTTTTACAACAATAGCTGGAGACTTCAATATCCCATCATCAATGTGTAGAACAATCAGAGAGAAGATAAGAAAGGCTGTAAAGGACTTGAACAATGCAATAAACCAACTGGACATAATAGACTTAGAACAATTTACCCAATAAGAATATCATGTTCATGCTTATTAAGTGTACATAGATTATTTTCCAGGGTAGACCATATGTTTGGCCACCAATTAATTATCAATAGTTTTACAAGGTAGATATACACAGTATCTTCTTTAATCAAGATGATCTGAAGTTAGAAATGAATAAAGGTAAGAAAATCTATAAATTTGTGGGAATTAAATAACATACTTTTAACAATCAATGACTTAAAAATCAGTAAGGAAATTCTGAAGTGCTTAGAGATGAATGAAAATGAAAACCCAGCACATCAAGCAAGCTACTGACACGGTGAAAACAGTGCCAAAGGAGAATTTGACAATTATAAAAATTTACACTGAAAAACAAGAATGGTCTCAAATGAAGAACCTAACTTTAAAACTTAAGGACCCAGAAAAAGAATAAACTAAACTCAAAGCTAGCAGAAGACAGAAAGTAAAAAGATGAGAGCTCAGACAGATGAAATAGATGATTAAAAATTTAATAGATAATATTGATGAAGCCAAAAGTTGATTCTTTTTTTTTTTTCAAAAGTTGATTCTTTACAAAATTTACCAAAATTGACAAACCATTTTCTGGATGGACTAAGGAAAAAGAGGAGACCCAAATTATTAAAATCAGTAAAGAAAGCTGGGGCATTACTACCAATTCTGCAGAAATAAAAAGGATTATAAGAGAAATATTTACAATTGTACACCAGCAAATTCAGTAGCCTAGACCAAATGGACAAATTACTAGAAACACAGAATATGCCAAGACTACGTCATGAAGAAATAGAAAAAATCTGGAGAGACTTATACCTCATAAGGAGATTGAATCAGTAATCAAAAATCTCCTTGACAATGGAAAGCCCTGGACCTGAAGGCTTCAGTGGTAAAAAAACTACCAAATATTTTAAGAACACAAATTCTTCTCAAATGTTGCCAAACAATTGAGAAGGGAATGATTTTTTTAAAAGTTTTATTTATTTACTTATTTGTAAGAGCAGAGAGAGGGAGAGAGCACATGCACAAGTGGGGTTTAGGGGCAGAGGGAGAAGGGAGCCTGATTAGGGACTCCATCCCAGGGCCCTGAGATCATGACCTGAGCCAAAGACAGATGCTTAACTAACCCAGGTATCCCAAAAAGGAAATTATTTTTAACTCCTCCATTGAGGCAAGATTTAACCTGCTACCAAATTCAGACAAAGATATTACAAGAAAAATACCAACATCCCTTACGAACATTGATGCAATAATTTCTAACAAAACACTAGCAAGCCAAATTCAGCAATACATTAGGATCATACACCATGACCAAATGGGATTTATCCCTGGGATGTAAGGATAATTCAATAGATGAAAATCAAATTGTATAATAAATCACACTCACAGAATGAAGATGGAAAAAAAAAAAAAAGCACCATCTCAATTGGTGCAGGAAAAAGCATTTGACAAAAACCAAACCCTCTCATGATAAAAATACTTAAGCTAGCAAGAGAACAAAACTAACACAATATAACAAAAGCTACCTAGGAAAATCTCACACACACAAAAATCATAACTCCTTGTGAACGACTAGGAGCTCTTTCTCTAAGACCAGGAAAAAGGTAAAGATTCCTGAATTTATTATTTCTATTCAGTATAGTACTAGAAGTTCTATCAGGAGAATTAGGCAAGAAATAAATAAATTGAAAAGGAAGATACAATATTATCTGTTTGTAGAGGGTATAAAATGTTCATTTTTTTTTCTTTTAAAGATTTTATTTATGTATTCATGAGAGAGAGAGAGAGAGAGAGAGAGAGAGAGAGAGAGAGGCAGAGACACAGGCAGAGGGAGCAGCAGGCTCCATGCAGGGAGCCCGATGTGGGACTCGATCCCAGGTCTACAGGATCACGCCCTGGGCCGAAGGCAGGCACTCAACTGCTGGGCCACCCAGTTGCCCCTCAACATTTTATTCTGAAATAATTATAGACTCACAGTAGTTGTAGAACTGTTGTGGAGAGGTCCTCTGTATCATAATCCAGACTTCCCAAATGTATATCCCACAACTCCCGTATATTATGAAAACCAGGAAAGCAACCCTGGGTGTCTTTTAAGTTGTGAAGAAAGACTTCGGTGTTCCTACGATACTACCTTGAAGTCTTACAGAGCAACTAGCTGGCCCTGGCACATGGCCGGGGCTTGATTTATATTTCTTCTTTTCTCCTCTGTGTTTCTTTTTCTTCAAGTAGTGAAATGTAATTAACAAAGCCATCAGATACTTCAGCTACACAATGTGATAATTTGATATATATCTATTTTGTAAAAATGATTTCCCCCATTGGGTTAATTAACACATCTATCACCTTGTGAGGTGACGGATTATTAAGATGAAAAAGAAAGGTGATTTACCTTTTTTTAATTTTTGGTGACAGTGCTGAAGTTCTAAGAAAATTTCAACTACACAGTAGAGTGTTATCAACTCTAGTCATTATTATACGTAGATTCTCAGAACTTACTCATACTGGAAAGTTTGAACTCCTTTACCAACTTCTCCCTATTTCCTCCAGCCTCTAGGCCCTGGTGACTCCCTGTGTATTCTGTTTCTTTATGTTCTTTTTCTTTTCTTTTCTTTCTTTTCTTTTTTTTTCTTTTTTTTTTTTTTTTGAAAATGTCACATATAACTGTGCCATGAGATATTTTTTTTTTCTCCATCTGGCGTATTTCACTTAGCATAAGGCCCTCCAGGTTCATCTATGTCATTGCAAAAGATAGGACTTTTTTTTTTTTTCATTTTTGAGGCTGATTAATATTCCTGTGTGTGTGTGTGTGTGTGTGTGTGTGTGTGTGTGAGACACTTGTTTTATCCTTTCATCTGTCAATGGACACTTTGGTTGTTTCCTTACCTTGGCTATTGTGAATACTGCTGTGTTGGACAGGAGAGTACAGATACGCCTTTGAGCTATCATTTCATTCCCTTTGGATATATACCCAGAAGCTGGAATTCCAGATTTTTTTTTTTTTTTTTGAATTTCAGATCTTATGGTAGTTCTACTTTTAAATCCTTGAGGAACCTACATATGATTTTTCATACTGGACCTACCAGTTTACATTCCTTCCAACAAGGATTCTATTTTTCTCCACATTCTTGACACTTATTTTCCATTTTTTTGTTTTGTTTTAATAGTAGCTCTATTAATTGATGGGACATGGTATCTTGATGTGGGTTTTCTTTTTCTTCTTTTTTTTTTTCTTGCCTTTCCCTGATAATGAGTGATGTCGAGTACCTTTTTGTGTACTTGTATTTGTAAGTATTTTTGGGGAAAAAAATGTCAATTCAAGTCCTTTGCTCATTTTAATTAGATTATTTCTTACTAGAATATTATTCAGCCTTAAAAAGAGAGGAAATTCAGGCATACACTAGAACATTCTGATAAGTGAAATAAACCAGTCACTAAAAGATACACACTGAATGATCCGCTTATGTAAGTTACTTATAATAGTGAAAATCCTAGGGATGGTGCAATGGTGGTTGCCAGGAGCTGAAGGGAAGGAAGGAATGAGAAGTTATTTCTTAATGGATATAGAGTTTCAGTTTTACAAACTAATAAGAGTTCTGGATATGGATGTGGTACTGATGGTAGCACGTTATAAATGTCCTCAATGCCACTGAACTGAACACTTAAAAGGGGTTAAGATGGTGATTATGTGTGTTTTACCTAAATAAAAAATATTGGGAAGAGAAAATGTTACATTTATGTCATGGCAGCTTTTCTTATTTTAATCAATAGTTGTTTTGTTTTGTTTTAAGTAAATGTAAGCAAGAACTGGGCTTGGAGTACACTTTGAAAGTTTGCATAGGGCAGGGTTTTATATTGTAATATATGGTTGTCAAACCAGATAAAACAAGAGAGACAAGGCTGCTATTTGGTTAGGATAACGATGAAACCCTATAATTAACATACAATTTATTTCCTTTGGTTTCAAGTACTGGCCAAAAGCAAAAGAAAACAAAACAAAAAACAAAAAAGGTTAAAAAAAAAAAGAGAGAGAGAGAGAGAGAGAAAGAAAGAAAAACCTTGCCAAAATCATGCTTAGCATCCTTAGTTCATTTCTTATTGAACTAAATATATAATATAGACAAACGTCTATATATTGATGAAATATGGGAATATTCACAATTAATGAGCAACCTTTCTTTAATTTATACTCAGACTAAAAATTAATTAGCCCTTGGTCACTGGAAGACTTTCGTTTAATTAAAATCAACTAATGGCCTGAGCAGCTATGCTACAGTACACTGTGAGTCTGAATCCATAATTAGTTTGATATTGAAAATAAGTAGCGAGTAGTAATACATTAGCAAGTTGATTTAGGCGAGGTTTATCAGTAATTAGCTGAGTCTTGCTGTAAAGGCCTCAGATAAATATGTTCAATATATTCCACGTGGATATTGTTAAAGAATTGTTTTTGATGGTGAGATTTTTTTTCCCTTTCCGTTGTTTTTAATAATAGTGCCTTCCAAAACCCGCAAATGAGTACACAAAGAAGAAAATATGTGTCAGGGGAACTCTAAAGTGCCTGCAAGCACCTATTATTAATTCAGATGTTTCATGAGATATCACATTGCTGCTTTTTTCATAAGGGATTGAAAATAATGTTCAAAACATATTGATGTATTGCTGTAACTCAGAACACTTTTGAATATATCAGTGCACAATTATATGCAATTACCTCACTCTTTTTCTGATGGCCAATGTCGGTATAACCTAAGCATTTGTGAGGTGCCCAGGTGGCTCTGTTGGTGAAGCGTCCAACTCTTGATTTCGGCTCAGGTCATGATCTCAAGGTCTTGAGATTGAGCCCCACATTGGGCTCTGTGCTGGCAGGAAAGCCTGCATTAGATTGGCTCATGCCCTCTCCCTCTGCCCCTCCACCCCTGGGCCCGTTCCCTCTCTGCCTCTCTAAAAATCTTTTTAAAAAGTCATATTTATTTTCATAATTTAAAAACTATAATTGTCTTTCATATTTGACTGTTACTACATGTCACATATTGTGCTCCCAGTAAAATCTGAAATGTACTCAAATTCATTTCAAATATCATCTTCTCCCCACCACCACCAATTTTCCATGTTTATTTATTTAAATTTTGTTGCTGTGGCTTTTAAATAAAGGAAAATATGGAAAATATGTTTTCCTAATTTTCCTATTTTGGTGACTGTGCATATTTCTGGAAAAAAAATTAGATATTTTAGATCTTACGTCCCACAGAAAAGTGTTCCCTAATATTCTATGGAGTCCTTTGAAAAGAACCCATTCTGGTTGGATGCATTTACTATAGGGTTTGTCTCAACTCACATCTATAACAGAGGTTGTTGTAATTCTGAGACCTAAGTCAACATTGTACAAAATAAAAAATCGAAACTTTCATTTCAGGAATTTTTTATTGAAGTAATTATATAATTCTAAATTTTAATGTTTTCCCAGTTGTCTAGATCAGCAGTACTCAAATGGGTCAGTACATCAGAGCCATTGGTAATAGGAGGGAGAGAGACAGAGAGGTCCAGAAAGGCCTTGTTCCAAACCTCTTGTAGAACTCCAAGATTCAGCATTTCCAAAAATTTAGTCATGTGCTGCAGGTCAGGATAGCTACAGAAACATACTGACTCAGGACTCTAGCAAAATCGTAACTAATGTTCTAGTTTGATCTTGTAGAATTTATTCTCAGCCATGCAGTTTTTGTTACTAGATCTATGCTGGCCAGATTTGTTTTGTTTTACTGGGCTTGGAGTACACTTTGAAAGTTTGCATAGGGCAGGGTTTTATATTGTAATATATGGTTGTTTGTGCAGCATTAATCATCATAATTTTTACACATCTTATAAAAATATATAAACCTCCTTTGAAAATGCAATCAGTAAAACAGCCCCATTCTAAAGTTGCGTCCAGTAAATTCCATGCAGTAATTTGAATATAGTTTGAAACATAAGTAAATTCATATTAAGCACTAAGGAGTTGCCTTTACACTATTAAATAAATTGTTTTTAAAGTCTCAAAAAATTGCAATCTTATAATCTCTAATATATTTTATCTTTTTCATGTAATAAAATTTGGCATCTAAATTACTGTGAAATGTGTTTTGCATACTATGTTTATTTTACGAAAATTACCAGAAACTATTTTTATTTTTAATTTTTTATTTTTTTTAATTTAAGATTTCTTAATTTTAAGTAAATCTCTATATTCCACATGGGGCTCAAACTTAGAACCCCAAGATCAAGAGTTGTACACTCCACCGAGTGAGGCAGCCAGGTGCCCCAGGAAATTATTTTTAAGTATAGTTAAATTATTTATGTTATCTTTAATTTTGTGTTTAAATTCCTAGACCAAATCAATTGTATTGATTTAACATAAACCCCTGGAATGAGAGAACTCACAAATGACATCCTCCAAGTAAAAGTTTATTATATATGTTATTTCTTAATTTTTCAATGAGCAGAGACCCTTAGGAAAATGTTTTTAAACTCTTTTTAAAATGTAAAATCAACACAAAAATTAAAGAGGATAAGTTTCTCCAATATTCTGATAAAAACTTGGAAATCCCAAGCTTACAGAAAGAGAGCATCATGGCTATAACTAGGACAATAAACTAATTTTTAATCATTTTATCATTATCAATTATTTTCTTGATAATGGTCAGGGTGTTGAAGCAAGGCAGCAATTCTGGGACATGGGTCCAACATTGAGATGGGTTTTAAAATTAATCTGGGGAGCCCATATTTCACAGTTGTCAAAATTTAACCAGAAGGGCCAACAAATACAGAAACATTACGTGAAAAAATTATTCCCAGTCATAGTTAATACCAACACTAGTTCTACAACATGCAAATGTTTTATATAATTATAATAGAATGCATTATCTATTTTTACACCTTGTATTTGTAGAAAATTACATAATTCCTATGAAAGCCTCTGTACATTATGTCAGTTGGTCCTCACAACAGACCAGTGCATTGAACCAAGCGCATCCAATATCGGTATTCTACAGAGTTTCTGCCAAAAACTGAGGCAAAGAGCTCAATTTGGTTATTGTAAAATCCCATCCCTCCAGGCCTTCTGGTCAGCAGAAGAATCGAGGTCTTCAGTTCAGTGCTTTTGTATATTTGGATCTGAAAAGCCAACAATAGAAGTGATTAGATATAAAATTAGTTTATACATATACAAATAGATATTTCTCAGGAAAACATGTCTGTAAACAGATAACATCGTACAGAAATTAAAAAGGAGCTAAGATTTATTTCCGAAGCACAGCAAATGAAATTGTGGTTGACACACACCATTCCGTAAAGCTCGGCTTCTAAAATAACAGCTCCCCATTAAGAGCCAAAGACACATGAATCAAGACAAATAGCAGTGACGAGCCATTTTATTTGCCAATTTTTCTTGATCAAGTCAATTCATCTTTTACTCTTCAGTTTGTCTATATATGAAATGGGAAAAAATGTCATCAGGCTTTTGTGTTACATTCTAAATCATATAGCTAAGTTCCAACCATGGTGTTTTCGATTTATGAAGTCCAGAGATTATTTGTCACTGCCACCTTTGGGCAGTGCGGCTGCTGGAACCACAGAGAAAGTTTTAACTGATGGCAAAGAGCGTCTGTTTTCACAACAACAATGAAAAGGAACGCCTAAGTGGTAGATACACTATTCTAGATTATTCTCAGGCAGCATACACTATTGTATTTTAAAATACCGCATAAGCACCAGCCCAAACAAATTGCAAACACACTGAAAACATGTTTTTAAGTCCACTGCACATATTTCTGTGCCTTGTATCTGTGTGTTGGACACTGCACTCTGTGCTGAGTTATAGTCCCACCCAGGAGGAGCACAAAGTCTGGTTGTGGAAGCAGACAAGTGTCCAGCTAATATTCACCCAGTGCTGACTCAGGGCAAGCTCCAAGCTGGTAGGCAGAGACGGAGGGGGAGACTCTGTGGTACATTTATAACTAAAGATATTCAGGAGGCAGGATGTTTAGGTCTAGTGTCTAAATCCTAGAAAGGGAGATTTAGTGTATTATTTGGTGTGTGACACCAGCACAGTGTCTAGTACTCAGAATTAACCCATGCAGTTGCATCATTTGAAAGATAGCGGGGTTGGGGGTGGGGTGGGGAGGCATCTAAAACAAGGGCCAAGTGACTTTTCAACTAGGTATTACATGAGGTGAGCTTCTTCACTAGCAAAGTGTGATATTTGTTTTTTTTGTTTTTGTTTTTTTTAAGATTTTATTTATTTATTCATGAGAGACAGAGAGAGAGAGAGAGAGAGAAAGGGGCAGAGACACAGGCAGAGGGAGAAGCAGGCTCCATGCAGGGAGCCGGACGGTGGAACTCGATTCTGGGTCTCCAGGATCACGCCCTGGGGTAAAGGCAGGAGCTAAGCCACTGAGCCACCCAGGGATCCCCAAAGTGTGATATTTGTAAATGCCCGCTATGCTTCAATCAAAAGTTTTCCTTCTTCGTGACTCCTGTTACAAATTTAGGTTCTTTGGAATTGTTTTAATTTTGCATGATAATAAATAAATGAAGATGAAGGGAATTGACGTTTACTCCATGAGAGCCTGCCATAATTGGTCAGCACTGTGGCTAATTTTTTAACATTTGGAGCATATAAAGTTGATTATCAAAAAAACAAATTATGTTTCGAATCTTTTAAAAATGTGGATAACATTATAAAACAGTAAAGCATTATGGCTTCTGGTTTTATTTTTATTAGTGTCACAGCACCGAGAATAATAGTTCTTTCTGATATAATTGCAGAAACATTTTATGAAAATTGATCTACAATATTTACAAGCCTATTCAATGATATATTAGTAAAAATTTCACAAATGAAAATGTCTTCAAAAAACCTGTACATTTAATAACGGTTAATGAAAGAAACTATTCAAAGGCTGAAAACTCTTTGATCAAAACCAAAATTTTATGTCTATGAAAAACAGATAAAATGTTTTCTACATTACAATGTATAAATACGAACTTAGAATGAGATTTATTTTCTTTTTTTTTTTTTTAGAATGAGATTTAAATAAAAATAACTTAAACCAATACATGGAGAGCATCGATCAGTTGTGCGTTCCACAAAATGTGCTTAGCTACTACGTCATTATTTGAAGGGTTTGACCTGAGCATTGTGACCTAATTCCAATCTATTTGAAGGAATTTTGAGTATGTGGATATGTAAGACACAGTTGACCCTGGAACAGCATGGGGTTAGAGGTGTCAACTCCCTGCACTGTCAAAAATCCATGAATAATCTTTGACATTCCCAAAACTGAACCACTAATAACCTACTGTGGACCGAAAGCCTTCCCAATAACCTAAACAGGTGATTAATACTTTGTATGTTATCTCTACTATACACTGTATTCTAACAATAAAGTAAGCCAGAGAAAATAAAATATCATTAAGAAAATCATGAGAGAAAATACATTTACGTTACTGTATTGTGTAGAAACTATGTGGGTACAAGTAACCCACACAGTTCAAATCTGTGTTGTGCAAGGATCAACTGTATTTTTTTCTGGGATAAATTTTTTTGAGCTTTAACTTCTACCTTCAGTTGAGGGATAGTTGCCATATAAAACCGCACTACTTTCAGTTGTACAACATAGTGATTTGGAAATTACATACATCATGAAATGCTCTCGGTGATAAACGTGGTCGCCATCTGTCATTATAGAAAGTTATTGCGATCTTATTGACCAAATTTCCAAGCTGTACTTTTCATCCCCATGACTTATTTCATAACTGGAAGTTTGTACCTCTTAATCCCCTTCGCCTGTATTACCTAATCCCTCATTCCGCTCCCCTCTGCTAACTGCCAGTTTGTTCTCTGTATTTGTATCTATTCTTTGTTTCGTTTCATTCTTTTTTGTCTTTTAGATTCCACACATAAGTACAATCATTGTATTTTTCTTTCTCTTGCTTATTTAATTTAGCATAATACCCTCTAGATGTGTTCATACTGTCACCGATGGCCAGGAGTTTATTCTTTCTTTACAGGTGAGTAATGTTCCATTGTGTATACACACACGTCCGTGCATCTATGGATGGACACTTAGGTTGCCTCCGTAACGTGGCTATTGTAAATACTGCAATAAGCACAAGGATGCATAATATCCTTTCCAATTAATGCTTTTGTTTTTGTTTTGTAAATACATAGGGCATGAAATTGCTGGTTTGCATGGCATTTCTATTTTTAATTTTCAGAGGAGACATCATACTGTTTTCTATAGTGGTGGCACCAGTTTACCTTCCCACTAACAGAGCATGGAGGTGACCTTTGCCCCGTATCCTTGCCAACACTTATTTTTTGGTTTTTCATGTTAGCTGTTCTGATGGGTGTGAGGTAGTATCACTTTGTGGTTTCCATCCATTCTCATCTCCCTGTTGATTAGTGATATTGAACATTTTTCATGTATCTGTTGGCCATCTGGATATCATCTTTGGAAAACTGCTTAGGTTTTCTGCCTATTTTTTAAATCACAGTATTTGTTTTTTATTGTTGGGTGCTAGGAGATCTTTTTATATTTGGAGTATTAAACCCCTATCACATATACTATCTACAAATATCTTGTTCCATTTAGCAGGTTGCTTTTTTGATGATGGCTTTTGCCACCATGAAAAAGCCTTGTAGTTTAATGTATCCTCAATTATTTATTTCTGATTTTATTTCCCTTGCCCAGGAAGACATATCCAGAATAATACTGCTGAGAGTGATGTCCAAGAAATAGCTGCCCATAATTTCTTTTAGAATGTAACAGTTTCAGGTCTTAGATTTGGGCCTTTAATTCATTTTGAGTTTCTTTTTCTATACAGTATATGGAAGTAGTCTAGTTTCGCTCTTTTGCACGTAAGCTGTCCAGTTTTGCCAAAACAAGTTATAGACGAGACTTTTTTTTTTTCCTCACTTGCCCTCTTGTGGGAGATTAATTGACCATATAAGCTTGGGTCTATTTCTTGGCTCTCTATTCTTTTCTATTGATCTTTGTGTCTGTTCTTGTGTCTATTTCAATTACTCTGGCTTTGTAGTGTAGTTTAAAATCTGGATTGTGATTCCTCCAGCTTTTTTCTTCTTTCTCAAGATTGTCTATTTGGGATAAATTTTGTGGTTCCATACAATTTAAGGATATTTTAAAAATTCTAGTCCTGGGGAAATTGCTACTGATATTTTATAAAGAGAATGCATTGAATTTATAGAGTACTTTGGTAGTGAGGACATTTAAACAACATTCTTTCATTTCATGAGCATGGTATATCTTCTTTTCCACTTTCCTTGGCATGGACTATGTTTTCCGATCATTTCACTTTTAGTGCATCTTTTTTTTTTTTTTTTTGGTAAAGATTTTATTTATTTATTCACGAGGGACACAGAGAGAGAGAGAGAGAGGCAGAGACACAGGCAGAGGGAGAAGCAGGCTCCATGCAGGGAGCCTGACTTGGGACTTGATCCCAGGATCCCAGGATCACACCCTGAGCCAAAGGCAGACGCTCAACCACTGAGCCACCCAGGCGTCCCTTTAGTGTATCTTTAATCTGAAGTATGTATCTTGAAGGTGGCATATGGGTCTTTTTTTTTTTTTTTCTTTTAATCCATTGAGTCGTCCTAGGTTTGTTTCCTTCTTTTCTTTCTTCTTTTTTTTTTTTCCCCCTTGAAGGGATTTCCTTTAACATATTTTTAAGTCCAGTTTAGTGGTGATGAGCTCTTTTAATTTTTGTTTGGGAAACTCTTTAATAAAGTATTTTTGATTATAGTTTTTTGGGGATTTTGTTTTTGTTTTTCCTCCTAGCACTTTGCAGGCCAGAAAGGCGTAACATGATATATTCTAAGTTTCTGATGAAAAAAAAAAAAAAAAAGGCTCATAGTCTTATGGAGTTTCCTTGGTATATAATGGTTGCTGGCCCTCAGCCCAGCTATCAGCAATAACTAGCCATGACTGCAGTGGGTGCGCTGGTGGGCAGGCCTTGCCTTTGGTAAGGATGGCTGAGACACCTGCCTGTAGGTACTGTGGATATACCCATGAGGGGGGCTATCTTCTGTTGCAGCTGAGTGGAAAGCCCAGCTGTAGCTACCACAGGCATGCTAATGGAGTAGTTTCCCTACCTCCTGGGGCAGGATTCCCTCTGGAGCAGTGCTAATCCCAGCTGGGGCCTCTTGCTTGATATGGCTGGTTAGTAGGCACACTGGGGTGACATCCGTCCAGATGCAGGTAGCTCACTGGGTGTCACAGCACAGGAGCTAATTTGGAGGTGTACCCACGAGGGCAGGTGAATTGGGTAGGGCAGGTCTGTAGGGACATAAGTGGGCAGGACAAGTGAGGCTAGCAAAGTTGATGGCAAGTGTCAAAATGACTCCTTCAAGTGACCTGCCAGCTATGCTGCAGTAGGACAAGAAAAATGGCACCCACCAAAACTTCCATTCCTGGAAAAAGTTCATGAAGTTCTCTGACACACGTCCTAAAATTAGTCAATAAATCTGCATGTTCACTACAGGTCCTTTTATGCTGCTGCTTCTGTGTTGGCCTCAAGTCAAGTTATAGAGTCTCCTGGACCTTTAAGAATGGAGACATGGTGTTCTGTAGCCCTACAGCTCTCCCAAAGTTAAGTCCCACTGATTTTCAAAGTCTCTGGAGTTAAGCCCCACCAATTTTCACAACTGGATGCGACGGGGTCTCGTATTCTCATCTCAGGTCCCCAGGGCCACGGGTGCCCCATGTATGTTGATCCCTTTGCCCGTCCATGCCTGTGATATACCTCCTGCCTGTGGGTTGCCTCACTTTTTCTTTTTCTTTCTGACCACATCTCCACCCTTCCTACTTTTAAAATGTGGCCACCTCTTTCTCTTTCGTGGAGGAAGGTCCATTCTGTCATTCCTCAGGTTGTGTTTGGAGTGGTTTCCTTGGTGCGTCCATGGAAGGTGAGCTCAGAATCCTCCTCCCATTTCCTCCCAACTGCTCTCCCATTGGCCTATCAGCTTCATTCTCTATAATAACTTCGTTGAAAAAATGTGAATTTTCTATCTCCCTTTTGATAATTGCTCCCATGTCAATAAAAGGTTCATTTGGTTAAATCTAGAAACAAATCAATGGTGCATCCATCAGCTTACAGAGCAGAAAGCGAAAGACATTTTCTCATACATTTATTACACCTGATGCAATACCTTCATACCCCACCGCTCATATTGCTGTTGAAGGCCAACACTGTGCCATCATCTTGACGTCTTGTAGGGCAACACCCAGGCTGCTGTTTGTTATTTGTATTGGATTGAAATTAAGAATTGGTTTTGAAATGCCATTTCTGAGTAGAGATGTTGATTCTATCTCTTTCCAGTTACAGGATGTCGTGGAGTTTGCCTAGACACTCTGCTTGTTTTTTCATCTGTAGCAAGGAAAACGGCATAACCTTCCTCGCTGTGTTTGGTGAGGATTAAACGATTGAATCTAATGAATTTAGGACAGTGATTAGATGGTGACTGCCATGCAAGTATTGATGATTCTTGTAGTTTCCTGACCGCTTACAGATCTGAAATATGAAATCATCTCTCAGGTGCAGATTTTCGTATAGTACACATCAGACTAAAATCAGAGTAAATGGCATACTAATTTGTAAAGGACGATCTTGTTTAGCAGCCAGGTAAATATTTACCAAATCAATGCTGATCTACCATTTCTGTCAAATGGATGTGAATAAGTCATTTCACCATTTTAATCTCATGCTGATAGTTTTACTAATGTTTTCATTATGTGATTTTAAGTATAAATGTATCATATACTTTTTCACAATTTTCAATAATACAAAAGCAAATCTACCATTCCCACTCATAAAGTGTGAAGATTGGTGATATTTGGTATTACTCAAAATATTTTGTTGAATGTATATCCAGATACATACATGAGTTCACTTAATAAAGGCCATAAGTAGGGGCAGTTTGGTGGTACAGTCAATTAAGCATTTGACTCCTGGTGCTTAGTTGTGATCTCGGGGTCATGAGTTCAAGCCCCACATTGTGGTCTGTGCTCAGTGTGGAGTCTGCTTTAGATTCTCTCTCTCTCTCTCTCTCAAATAAATATTTTTTTTAAAAAAAGGGACCATCATTGTATTTAAATTTATACTTAAATTATTTAATATAATCATTCATAAGTCTAAAATTAAAATAGACATGCTGTCACATATACCGTTTTTATTTTTTTATTTATTTTTATTTTTATTTTTATTTATTTATTTATTTATTTTTACATATACCATTTTTAGATGGCCGGTTGGGTTGTCACTTTGATGCTTAGCTTTGTCAACATCTGCTCAATGAACATTTTGTAAGTTGAAAGAAATCGTATTATTTATATTTAAAATTTCTTTTAAAACTTTTTAACAAGCTTTTGATATTTTCACTTATATGGGCTTCTTCAGCTTTGTCAAACTATGATCAGCATAACATTGCATAAGTTTAACATGTATAATGTGTTAATTTGGTACACTTAATATATCGCAGAATGATTACCGCCATTGTCCTAGCTAACATTGGCATCATGTCCCATAAATACAACTTATGTACACGTGTGGTGAGAACATTTAAGATTTTCTCTTTTAGTAACTTCCAAGGATATAATACAGTGCTATTAACTGTAATCACCATGCTACACATTGGATCTCCAGACATTATTCATCTTACAGATAGACGTTTGTGATCTTCGACCAACATCTCTGCTTTTCCTCCACCTGCTTGTCCCTAGTAACCATCATTCGACTTCTGTTTCTAGAGGTTTGGCTTATATTGTTCCACAGAGAAGTTATATCGTACAATCTTTCTCTGTCAGACATATTTCACTTAGCATAAGTCCTCACGGTCCTTTCATGCTTTTACAAATGGAAGCATGTCCTTTCTCATAGCTGAACCGAATTCCATTATGTGCACATGCATGTAAGTATACATGCACACACATCGTCCTCATCCATTCACCTGTTGACAGACACTTCTATTATTTTCACATCTTGGTTGTTGTGATAATGCTGCATTGAATATAAGACTGCAGATAGTGGACAGCCCAGGTGGCTCAGCGGTTTAGCACCTGCCTTCAGCCCAGCATGTGATCCTGGAGACCTGGGATCGAGTCCCACGTCAGGCTCCCTGCATGGAGCCTGCTTCTCCCTCTGCCTGTGTCTCTGCCTCTCTCTCTCTCTCTCTCTCTCTCTCTCTGTGTCTCTCATGAATAAATAAATAAAATCTTAAAAAAAAGACTGCAGATATTTATTGCAGATCATGTTATATCCTTTCGGATATACATCAAAAAGTGGGATTGCTGAAATATACGGTAGTTCTAGTTCTAAATTTTTGAAGAACCTCTATACTGTTTTCAGTAGTGTCTGAACTCATTTCATTTACATTGCTACAAAATAGTACACAACAGTTTTTTTTCCTACATCATCACCAACACTTAAATCTTTCATGGCAACCATTCTACAGGTGTGAAGTGATACTTCATTGTGGTTTTCATTTGCATTTCTCTGATGATCAGTGATGTTGAGCATCTTTTTATGTGCCTGTTGGCCATTTCTATGTTGTCCTTGAAAACATTTCTCTTCAGGTACTTGGCCAATTTTTAAATCAAATTGGTTGTTTTCTTTGCTCTGAGTTGCAGGAGTACATTGCATATTTTACATATTAAACTTTAATCGGATATATGATTTGCAAATATTTTCTCCCATTTCATGAGTTGCCTTTTCATATTATTGATGGTTTCCTTGGCTATGAGGAGGCTTTTAAATTTGATATGGTCCCACTCGTTACTTTTTCTTGTGTTGCCTTGTTTTTTTGTGCCCGATCCAAAATATCATTTCCACAACCTATGTTAAAAAGCATACCTCCTTTTTTTTTTTCTAATGCTTTTATGATTTTAGGTCTTACATTCAAGTCTTTAATCTGCAGTTTATTTATTTTTCCTTTTTTTAAATTTTTGTGTATGGTGTAAGATAGGACTCCAGTCATTCTTTTGAATGTGACGATTTAGTTTATGCAATACCATTCATTGAAGAAACTATTGTTTTACATTGTATATTATTGGCTCCTTTGCTATAAAGTATTGACCATATATGTATGCGTTTATTTCTGAAATCTCTGTTCTATTCCATTGATCTGTGTTATACTTATGCCAATATTATAGAGCTACATTTATTGTAACTTTGTAATATAGTTTCAAATCAGGGAGTGTGACACCTCCAGCTTTGTTCCTCTTTCTCAATTACTCTGAGTATTTGAGTTTTTTGTGGTTCCACATAAATTTTAGGTTATTTCTTCTATTCTCCTATAATAATATTCTTCAATACCATTGGAATTTTGAAAGGGATTACATTGAATCTGTAGATGACTTTGGGTAGTACTTACATCACAATATTCTTTAAATCCATGAATATGAGGTATATTTCAATGTATTTGTGTTCCATTTATCTTGTCAATTAAATATAGTTTTCAGTGTACAGATCTTTTTACTTCCTTGGTTAAATTCGTTCATAAGCATTTTATTCTTTTGATACTATTATAAATTGAAATTAAAAACATATCTTTCTGATAGCTTTCTGATAGTTATTAGTATATAGAAATGGCTGATTTTATATAATTTATATCCTGTACTTTACTAAAGTTAACATTTTTTATAGAGTCTTTAGGAGTTTCTCTATATAATATTATCTGCAAATATGGACATTTTACTTTTTCCTTTTTGATTTAGATGTCATTTATTTATGCATGCATGCCTAATTACTCTGGGTAGGACTTCCAGTATGATGTTGAATAAAAATGTCAAGAGTGGGCATTCCTTTATTGTTACCGATCTTGAGTTTGTTGTTAGCTATAGGCTTGTTGTACATAGCTTTTATTATACTTAGCATTATTCCCTTTACACTCAGTTTGTTGAGACTTTTTGTCATGAAATGATGTTCAATTTTGTCAAATGCTTTTTCTGCATCTATTGAGATGATCACATGATTTTTATCCTCATTTTGTTAATATGTATCACAGTGCTTTAATGGCAAATATTGAACCATTCTTGCATCCCTGAAATAAATCCCATTTGGTCATGGTATATGATTATTTTATCATGTTGAAATCAATTTGCTAATATTTTGTAGGGGTTTTTCCATCTGTGTGGATCAGGGTTATTATTAGCCTGTAATTTTATTTTCTTATGGTGTCCTTGTCTGGTTTTGGTGTCAGGATAACGCTGGCCTCATAAATTGAATTTGGAAGTATTTTCTCCTTTTCTGTTTTTGAATAGAGTTTGCAAAAGATTGGTAATTAAATATTTGATAAAATTCACCAGTGAGACAACCTGGTCCTGGACTTTTGCTTGAGAGGTTTTTGATTACCAATAATCAGTATGTTCAGATTTTTTAATTCTTCATGTTTCAGTCTTGGTAATCTGTGTGTTTCTAGGTATTTCTCTATTTCTTCTAGATTATTCAATTATTTATTGTATAATTATTCAGTGTGCTCCATTTTGATACTCTCTACTTGTGTGGTATCAGTTATGTTTCATCTTTCATGTATAATTTTACTTCTTTGAGAGGGAGAGAGAATCTCAAGCAGACTAGTCCTGGGCATGGAGCCACACAAGGGCTCAATTCCAGCATCTTAAGATCAGAAATGAACTGATACCAAGAATTGGATGCTTAACCAACTTCACCACTGACACAACCTCCACAATGAAATTTTCTGCTTCATTATAAGGCCCTTATGTAAATCTAAAATTTAAAGAGATTTTTTTTTCTTTACTCTGGTGCTCCATGCAATTAATAAAGGTGAAGGTTAACTATTCCTAAGTCATAAACTTAGGGGAAACAAAACAAACAAATGTTCAGTAGTTCCTATTTCTTGAAAGGTATTCCTTAGGAACAGTGCAAAAAAGCTATGATTTTATTTTTTCGTATCCATGTTTATTCACTTCCTTCTTTATGAGAAACCAGTCTAATACAATTTGAAATACCATTCAGTGTTCATATTCATTTCGGATAGACCAGTATCAATCTCTGATATTTGTGTGGTAGCTAAAGCAAGTGTATTTTAATATCAGCTAAGAGAAATTAGCATCACGTTTAATAACTTTTTGATTTAGATAAGGTTTTGTTAAGGATACATATTTCTTATCTCAATAAAATGTAGTCCAGATGTACCATAATTTATCAATATTTGTCTTGTACATGACCTTCAAAAATGCTACTTATTTGAAGAAAATCTAGTCATTAAATATGGCTTTGTATAAACATTGAACATTGAATATTATTTGTTTTGATTACATTTTCTTGATATGTACTTTTGAAAAAGCAGTACTTTAACACAATATGCTATGATCTATGATAATTGTCTTAAGCATATTTTAAAACATTCCTTTTTTAAAAAAAGTCAGTGCTCACTTTAACAATATACTGATTGTTTCTGGAAAGGATTTCTTCCCATTGATGAGATCATTTCATTTTCACATAGTGTTGGGTGGATCTTTAGCAATTAAAAGTAATCTATGATTAAATAAATAAAAATACTGAAGAATCTTGAAAGTATAATATATATAGTTTGTATATGTACACCACATTCTAAATACATATCAAGTCTTTATTTATCATTTAAAGAAAGCTGAGAAAAAAAAAAAAAAAAAAAAAAAAAAAAAAAATAAAGAAAGCTGAGAGAAAATAGTCTCTTTCCTGAATTGCTGAGACTAATCAGGGAGATAAAGCTAAGTTTCATAGTCTCAAAGAATAGAGAGTAAAGTTGACCTGTTTCTTTATGTGGGCCTAAGGTGTCATTCAAACATAATATCAACCACATTATAGAAAAATGTGGCAAATATCATTTTCAAAATGATAGTGAAGTAATAGACGTCAAATTTTGTGAGAGCAGTCATTGTTCAAGGCTTTGTAACCCCAGCGCTTAGATTAGTGTCTGGCCCAGTGTCTAGAATGTGTCTGACAGACCAAAGATACTTGTTAAGTGAAATAATAATGAATTACCTAATAAGTTAAGAAACTGGGTGTATATCTTATACAAATTGATTTTAGTTCAATAAAATAAAAATCTGTTTAAATTATAGAATAGAATTTTTAAAGTAGTCATTCCTTATAGATAATTTTAATTTTTATTTTTTTCTTATAGATAATTTTAAAAAGTATTCAGAAGAAGAATATTTGGGATCTTCCCAATGGTTGAAATAAATTCATAATTTTTCCCTTCTGAGTTTTTGAGATTTTATGTGGACTAGGTGGTCATGATAGAAATTTATAAAGGATAGTCATAAGTTATAATTTAATTTACTAGTTGAACGAATAGTTTTATTGCTTTTATTGCCTACTGGAACCGTGCTAAACATTGGGAATAATGTAATTAACAAGACAGGTTGTGTCTTTCTCCTTAAAATGTTGAAATTTTAATTCAATGACCGTTATTTACTTATGGGTGACATCTTAAGTTTTCACAAAGAAACAAGGAAGTCAACGATATCTACTACTTTATTGTAGTAGCTAATATGAAAATCAACTACTCTGTTTATTTTCCTAATTTGTCTCAGTGATTCTGGGTAGAGGATATTCTTAGTTTTCTTCAAAAGAGAAATAAAGACTACTTGATATATGTGCTTAAAATCTGATACCACATTTCTTTAAAGTGATCTGAGACCAACAAACAAACTAACCCCCTGCCCCACAAAACAATAAAACAAACCAAAAACCTAAACAAAACAACCAAAAAAGTGAAAACTTTTATCAAAGGCAAATAAGATTTATTTCTTAAAATGCATCCCATTAATTCCAGCATATTAAAGCGCATATTTATAAACTTAGAACATACATACAGACACCTTTTGGACTCTACATTTAGCAATAAACTGAAGCCTTCAGTGTGTAAGCCCTACTTAATATTGGCAAAGAGCCAGTTCCTTTCTTCCACCGACAGCAGTGGCTATTTCTTATAGTGATCTTAGAATCCGGTGCTTACGCATTCCTGTCATTAGTATAAAGGACCTTCTATTTCAGGTCAGGTGACAAAAATGAAAGTCTAAATGTCGACTCCAATACCACCAGATTCTTTCAGAAAAGAACCTGTATGTTAACTCAGTAGGGGATGATTCCACAAAGTTCTCTAAGTTCACTTTATTCATTTCTTTCAGTGTTGGGGCTATATTTCTGAAACACCAATAGCTAAAATAAAGCTAGCTTCCCTGAAAGCCAATTGTTGGGTTAGTTTATTTGCTTATTTTATAAATGCACACCTAGCCTTACTCTGAGCCAGGGTGCAGAAAACAAATAGTTGGAGAAAGTAAGATATGCCATATGCTTTCTTGCTGTTTCCAGGCATCTTTGCAGAATTTATCTCACTTGCCTGTTAACAAAAATCATCCTTTCTAGACAGGATCTCTATTTGGCTTATAATTATATAGATGGATTCTCTCTCTCTCTCTCTCTCTCTCTCATACACATGTAAAACCCAACTGAAAGACTAGGTGTCTTTGGAATCCAGATTTGAGAATTTAGAACTTAAGTTGTATGGTTGCCAAACTTGAACATGAGTATGTTTCACCAGTGAAGAATATCTTATGCTTGAGTTTTTGTGCCAATAGCCTTGAACATAGATCAAAAGGAATTTTATATTTCCCATTGATAATATATGACATGTATGTCTAAAATCATGATTTCCTCATATATTTTATATATGTATGTCTAAAATCATGATTTCCTCATATATGTCTTATGTATGTCTAAAATCATGATTTCCTCATATTTTTTATAATAGTTGGCTATGTAAAATTAAACCACAATTTTGTTAAAGGGAACAGTAAAACAGATTTTCCTATGCTGATTCATAGAAGTATAAACGAAGGAGTTGAATTTCAGGGTCTTTTAAAACCAAGATATTATTATATATCTCCATTGTTCAGGCTGTGATACATGCAAACTCTTCATAGAGAGCCCTTCTTTCCCTATGTTCTGACCTCAGGGCACAGCCTTAGATGGTCAAATTTGTATCACCTGACTTTGTTCCAATTGGCCACTGGTGATAGGATTCAGCTAAGTACTTGACTCAAAGCATTTAATTCATGCAATAACTGATAAAAAAAAAAAAAAGGAAAACCTGAAAATGAATATTTTTTTTTTCTAAGAGTCCAAGTAATTGAGAAATTCAGAGACAATCTGGTTATGACAATCTGGTTATTATAGTAAATGTGATACCAAGAGAATGTACAAGGGCAGAGGTAGGTCATTAAAGACAATAAGCAAGCCAAACTATGAATATAGCTAAGTCAGGGGGGACTGAAATTGTGATGCAGCAAGATCTGTATGGGAAGGGAGAGCTGTAAAGTAGAAGAGAAAGATCATCAATCTGTAGTGTAAAGAGGTCGTAAGCATTTAAATAGACACACTCCAAATGCAGAAGTTTCTGATAAAGAAATGAATTTTCCTTGGGCCCAAACAATCCTCAGGTTCCTGGCTATACTATTGATCATTATACTTTGAACACACAAAAAGTAGTTATAAGACAGAAAAAGAAGAACTTACCATGCAGTAAATGGCAAAAAAGTATCATTCTGTGTTGAGGACTCAAATCCTTTATTTAATTTAATCCTTGTGACAAATCTATCCATTCTTCCATGCAGCTCATATTTAGAGCACTTTTATGTGATAGCCATTTCTTAAGCATCTATCATGTCTTGATATTTGGGAATAAAACATCCTGCCCTTAGGAAGCAGATATTTAGAGGAGAATGGCATTAAATAAACAATAATATATTAAGCACATGGATTACATAGTATATTTCTTAGATTCAATTCTCTGGGGATTAGCCTTTACTGCAAAAAATAAAATATTTATGTGTTCTCTTGGTATCAACACCTATGAGAGGAAAGAACAAGGATTGGGGAAAAATAAATAAATAAATAAATAAATAAATAAATAAATAAATAAAGAGTTGAATTGCACCACAGTCTTAGCAAATAGTTTTCCAGGAGCTTTAAAGATGGAATGCCTCTTGAACATTATTCCACCTTTAAGGAAGTGTTCAAGCTTGTATTTCCTCCCCTTGTTCGTGACCAATCATAGAACGTGGGCTGCCTTCAGGGAGGAAGAATGAATCGTAGCAAGGATATTCTCTCTGGAGGTGGTTCAATATTCACAAATCATTAGTGTGTGATACATCACATCAATAAGAGAAAGGATAAAAACCACATGATCATTTCAATAGACTCAGAAAAAGCATTTGACAAATACAATATCAATTTCTGGTAAAAGCCCTCAACAAAGTAGGTTTATAAGGAACATACTTCAACATAATAAGAGTCATATATAAAAAAGCCCAGTGCAAACTTTATACTCAAAGGGGAAAAACTGAAGCTTTCCCCCTAAAGTCAGGAATAAGACAAGGGTCTCAATTATAACTACTTTTTTCAACATAGTACTGGAAGTCGTAGCCACAGCAATTACACAACAAAAAGACATCCATATTTGTAAAGAAGTAAAAGTCACTCTCTGCAGATGACACAATATTTTATATAGAAAACCTGAAAGACTGCACCAAACAACTGCTTAAACTGATAAATGAGTTCAGTAAAGTTGCAAGATAGAAAAATCAATATACAGAAATCTGTTGCATTTCTATACACCAATAATAAAGCAGCAAAAAGAGAAATTAAAGAGTCAGTCCCATTTACATCTGCACCAAAAACCGTAAGATACCTGGGAGAAACCTAACCAAAAAAGCTGAAAGACCTGTGGTCTAAAATCTATAAAATACTGATGAAAGGAATTGAAGATGACACAGAGAAATGGAATAACATTCCAGGTTCATGACTTGGAAGGACAAATATTCTGAAAATACCTATACCACCCAAAGCAATCCACACGTTTAATGCAATCTTTATCAAAATACCAACAGCATTTTTTTTTTTACAGAACTAGAGTAATCTTTAAATTCATATGGAATCCCAAAGGCCCTGAATAGCCAAAGCAAACTTGGAAAGGAAAAGCAAAGGTGGAAGGATCACAATTCCAGACTGCAAGTTATATTACAAAGCTGTAGTAATCAAAACAGTATGGCACTGGCACAAAATAGACATGTAGATCAATAGGACAGAATAGAAAAACCAGAAATGAACCAACAATTATATAGTCAATTAATCTTAGGCAAAACTGTAAAGAATATCCAGTGGGAAAAAGACCATATCTTCAACAAATGGTTTTGGGAAAACTAGACCACTCTCTTATGCCATACACAAAAAATAGATTCAAAATGGATCGAAGACCTAGATTTGAGAGCTGAAACCATAAAAGTCCTAGAAGAGAATACAATCAGTTACCTCTTTGCTATCAGCCTTAGCAATTTCTTTCTAGACATGTCTCCAGAGGCAAGGAAAATAAAGGGAAAATAAACTATTGAGACTACATCAAAATAAGAAGTTCTGCACAGCAAAGGAAACTGTCAACAAAACTAGAAGCCATGCTACTGAAAGGGAGAAGATATTTGCAAATGACATATCCAATAAGGGGCTAGTATCCAAAATATATAAAGAGCATATACAAGTCAATACTCAAAAAAAAAAAATCCAATTAAAAAATGAGCAGAAGAGATGAACAGACATTTCTCTAAAGAAGACACAAATACCAACAGACATATGAACAAGAGGCCCATAATCAGCTTTAGGGAAATGCAAATAAAAACTACAATGAGATATCACCTCACACCTATCACAATGGCTAAAATCAACTACATAAGAAAAAAGGAGTGTTATGGAGGACGTGGAGAAAAAGAAACCTTAAAAAAAAAAAAAAAAAAAAAAAACCTTCTTGCACTGTTGGTAGGATTGCAAACTGGTACAGTCACTGTAAAAAGCAATATCGAGGTTCCTCAAAAAATTAAAAATAGAGTTACCACATGATCCTGGAATCACACTACTGGATATTTACCCCAAAAGTACAAAAATGCTAATTCAAGGAGACACATGTACCCCTATGTTTATAGCAGCATTACTTATAATAGTCAAGATATGGAAGCAGTGTGCAAGCGTCCATTGATGGATGAATGGATAAAGGAGATGAAATCTAGATATCAATCTGTATGTATTGATGAATGTATCTATCATCTATCTATCTATCATCTATCTATCTATTTAAATATGGTTATAAAAAAGTATGAAGGGTGCCTGGGTGGCTCCATCAGTTAAGCATCTGACTCTTGGTTAGGTCAGGTCATGATCTCATGGATCATGTGAATGAGCCCCCTGGTGGACTCCATGTTCAGTGGGGAGTCTGCCGGAAGATTCTCTCCCTCTGTCCCTCCCCCACTTATACTTTCTAAAAGGAATAAATAAATATTAAAAAAAATGGAATCTTGTCATTTGTCATGACATTGATGGAGTTAGAGAGTATAATGCTAAGGAAATTAAGTCAGAGAAAGACAAATACCGTATGATTTCACTCATGTGGAATTTAAGAAAGAAAACAAATGAAGAAAGGAGAGGGAGAGGGAGGGAAAGGAAGAGGAAGAGAGAGGGAGAGGGAGAGGGAGAGGGGGAGGGAGAGGGAGAGGGGGAGGGGGAGAGGGGGAGAGGGGGAGAGGGGGAGAGGGAGGGAGAGAAGTAGAGCCTTAATTATAAAAAACAAATGGATGATTACCAGACGGGAGTAGGGTAGGGCAATGGGTTAAACAGGTGATGAGGATGGAGAGGGTACTTGCTGTGATGAGCACCAGGTGATGGATGGAATCTTTAAAACACTATGGTAAAAGCCTAAAACTAATAAAACACTATATATATATATAAATTCAATTGTAGCAATAACATCATTTACTCCCTGATGCACAGGTCATGTCTCATCTTGTCCTACAGTCTTGAGATACCATTTTTCTAGAGTGCCAGGTGAATTTTTGAATTCAGGCAAGTCCGTCTTCTTTTTTTTTTTTAATCCCTGAAGAAGTGAGTCACTGCCACAAACGCAAGTGCATTTAGCTTCCCTTTCAATCTTTCTTAGAAGTAAGCATAGTATTTTGAAGAAACTTTTTCTTCATAGCTTAATCCATCTTGACCTGTGGAATTAGCATTTATGAGTACACTAGATAGAAACCTTTCCATGGGGGGGGGGGGAACTTTCCATTGTTGATGGCTTATCTAACTGAAAATCCAGGGATTAGAGAGGAATCAGACCATGGTGTATGAGCCCAAATAATGATATCCAGAGTCGCTCACCAGCCCATTTACTTGGGCTTTCCCTTGTACTGGAGTGACGTTTCTCACCTTATGTATTCTCTACCAGAAACATCAACCTTACCCAGAAATTCTACTCTTGTGATAAATAAATTATCTCCAAATTGGCTGATTACTCCTAAATCTATTTCTCCAGTCCTAATTACTTTTTAGTTCCAGATACTCTTGAATATACCCCCATCTGTACAATTTATCATCTCGTCATTCCTTATCTCCCCATACCTGGTCTCTAAATACCCTATTTGGGTGATTTGTAAAACCACACAACCAGTTGTTTGAGTGACAAACTTGTTCATTTTAATCACAAAGACCTTTAGATTATCTCTAGTAGGAAAACACTAAACTATTTAAAAGAAGTAAAATAAACCTTTAAATACACAGGGTGCCTGGATTGCTCAGTTGGTTTAGTGTCTGCCCTTGGTTCATGGCTCTGGGATCTAGCCCCACATCTGGCTCCATGCTCAGCAGGGAGTCTGCTTCTCCCTCAACTTCTGCCTGCCGCTCCCGCTCCTTGCGCTCTTTCTCTCTCTGTCAAATAAATAAATAAAATCTAATAAATAAATAAATAACTTCAGAATTGCGATTCTTATTTTTCCTTAAAATATAAGAAAAATAAGGGGTGCCTGGGTGGCTCAGGTGGTTAAATGTCTGCCTATCAGCAAAGAGTCCATGTCTCCTTCTCCCCCTGCCCCTCCACCCCACTCATGCCCCCTCTCTTTCTCAGATGAATAAACAAAATCTTAAAAAAACAAAGAATATAATTTTTAATATAGTTAAACCCTAACTTAGGAAATCTATAATCATCTAGAAAAATTACAGTGGTAGAAATTTGACAGAAGAAAAATCACAGAAACTCACTCTACTATCATCACAATTACATTGAAGAATATCTGTGTAAGAGTAGGCTATTTAACATTATTGTCGAAAAACTAGTAAAAATGTACTTTAGATTTGTAGATTTCAGCATTCCACACAAGCTTTCTCTTTAAAAGAGTAAACTATGCCTTTAGCATAAACCACAAAGTGGGGAAAATAATTTTATTCCCTTTTCATATGAGAAAAAGATGTTTATTTTCCTGTAATGAATTATCACACTTGCTACAATTAATAATAGAACACATGTAATAGATTTTGATCATATCTTTTTTTTTTCTAGATAGTAAGCAAGTGTGGTAAAGTCAAAGTGCATTTTTATTACAAAACTCTGTTGCCTTTTTTGACTCAAGCTCCTTTAGTAAAATATAGATCACTATAAATTGCAATAGTTATCTCTAGAGAACGAAAGCTTTGCCCGTGATATTTCAACCAAAGAAAGAAAAACAAGGCATGGTTTCCAAAGAACTAAATGCCTATGTCCTGACAATCATAGGTTAAAAATAAGACTGCCTTGGTTAGAATCTGTAATTATTTTGTGTTATTTTGGTTTTAGTAAGGGACTGTCATTATTCTGCTTAACTGGCATTTCACCCATACTCTACTTGAACTGACTATGGCTAACAACCTTCTTATTGACCTTAAAAAAAAAATCTTTCAGAAAAGATTCTGAAGCATCTTGCAGTATCTTCTAATATCTGTGCAAAATAATAATCTGTCAGAATGAAGCAATATTTTGGATTATATTTAGCTTATGAAAGTATATGCATGTGTGTTTAATGATTCATGTAGAAACATTAAAAGTACCCATTTACATTTCAAAAATAAAATGGGAATTAAAACATTTGTAAAACACTGAGTTCTTATCCCTTCCTAACACATGATTATAGTTATCTGTTCAGAAATGCAGGGCATGTATACAATTAGGAGAAACTACCAATAATACTGTGACTTTTTGTTGTATGTCCATGTTTTTCAAGTTACTAGGACCATATGCATTACAGCGGTTTGGCTTTAACATGACAAGACTGAAGAATGTGGTGGAACAGAATAACTATTTAGCATTATAAAAAAAAATAAGTTAAAGACAAAAAGCAATAGAAATTCTTATAAGGGGAACAATCCCAAGCCCCAATTTGTCGAGAGGCAAACTTCCAATATTTTCTGTATCTTAGGGGTGGGTTACCTTCAAGTTCATAAATAAGAGGTTATATGCCACTATTTTTTCATTAATCTACTTTATTCATTATTTATTCACTTCTTGTCTTGACAGATGAAGACTTGGCTCATACTCCAACCCACTTTTCCTCCTTTTCACAATTTTAGTTATTGTTGCTATTTTTTTCTTAGTTATATTTTCCATTTAATTTATGTAGTTAAATTTTTATTATTTTTAGTCTTTTAACCGTATCTCTACTCTCGAAGTCTTATGAGTAAAGCATGTCTGTACTTTTGACTTTCTGTCAAGTTCTGTTCAATTCCCTGCTTTTAGTAGGCTGGCAAACTATAGCTTTCCTATTACAATATAAAGGTTAATAACATTTCCATTCTTTCCTAAAGTAAGTTTCATGCATGTTTATTTTATGTTATCAATATTTTTGCCTTGTAAAATTGCCACTTAAACATTACTGCATATATTTACTATCAGCTTACAGTACATCTACAATGAAATAAGAAATATTGTATTCAGAGATGCTTTGAGTACTTCACACTTTATTAGCAAATAAACTATTAGAGTTATATTCTCTTTAAACCAATATGACTAGCTTGCATTGAAAAATGCAGACATTGCAGGCGATATTTTTATTTTGAAATCAATTCTGCTTTGAAATTTTATCCTATGATATCCATATTGTATTTCAAAGGAGCTGGTGAAAAAGAAAACTATATACAACTGTTAAAAAAAAAAAAAAAAGTTTCCAGAGGACTTTCACACTTGCTACAATTGATAATTGTAGTAGAAGTTGCTAAGTATCAAGATAATACATCTGAAGATTTATTTAACTTCTATAGATTAGATCAACACCGAAGACTAGGAAGGTGTGATTCTGGATATCCCTTATCAACTAATCACCTATTAGTAACCAGGGAAATCTTTGTAGGAAAAAAAAAAGCCAACTGAAGTTCAGATTCTTGCTTAGTCATTTAATTACTGCTGGAATTTCTGGCCAAGTTTCTTGAACTCTGAGAACCCAATTGCACATAAGAAAAATGGTTGTACCAATACCTATGCTTTGAGCTTATACTGAAATCTCAATGTAATGGAACTTGTAAATGATCTTAATAAAGGGTGGGCACATGGTAGCGACTCAACATTTGTGCTGACTACTATTATTACTTAAAGATGGTAGTGTCTATAATCCTACCAATCATTTTTTTGAAAACCTATGCATTTTATGAGACTGCATTCCTCAGACTGGCTTTATGACACACTCAATTATGTGCAAGCACTTTGAGTGGATCAGGAAAAGTATTAACTCATCTGACTGGTTTCTCCTTTGGCAACGGATATACTTAAAATATAGCAAAATTCATGCCACTAAAAATAATATAGATTTGTACCCTAGTGTGCAATTTGATCACATCCAGTAATTTCAGAAATCGTTTTTAAGAAAAGAGATCCAAGTTTTAATAAAAACTCAAGTGAGAATTGTTCAATGATGAGAAAACATTAAAAGTACATGGAAATTTTGTTCAATGATAAAAACTAAACTATGGTGTGAGCTCTGACTGCTCAGGGTGTTGAAAAATGTTTCATATAGTTCGAAACCACTTAATACTAAAAGAGACCCTGGAACAAAATTCTAATTAACATTTTAGTTTATTAGGTAACTAATGCACTAAGCTATAGCTGATGATTTTTAAAACTTAAAAAAAAAATAATACAGCACTGCAGTTTTTTTAAGAGTATCAAAGAGTTAATAGAATACCTAGGAAAGCATTGAAATCCAATTAAAACTATATGTGGAAACAAGACTTTTCACATCTGTAAGGTTGACAGTAAATATTTATTTTCTGAGTGATACTTGCTAATACTCTACCTCCTAATTGCCTTTTTTTCTGTTGAGGAGCAAACTCAAAATCAGTTTGAAGAGATTGTGCTTTTCAAACTTTAACAGTAGACTATCTGAAAGCAAACATTTGCTCACTTGAGTGCTACGGTTCTCTTTCAAATACTTTGAATTTAGGTTAATAAGACTACAAACCTTTGTTTCTGAATATGTGTTCCAGTTAGCTGTGCAATTTAAAAGTATATTCCTCACACTTCTTTTAAGGATTCCCTAACTGTCACTCAATATAGTGATTTCTGTGCTTGTACTTAATAATGAAAATAGTGTTAGGGTGCTTTAAAATTAAAATAATAATTACACGTGTATTAATCCATTGGCTATTTATTCTTTCCTATGTAAAATACGTATTTCCGGTGAATCATTTTCCTTTAAGAATTTGTGGATGTTCATCAGATCATTTTTGCCACAAAAAGAACATGCATCCTATATCTGAACCTTCTGCCATTTGTTTATTCTATTGGTTGAGCACAATCATTTCTAATTCTAAACCTTCCTACTTTGGACCCTCTTGCTTTTTAATGTTACCTGCCCAGTATATTATTCTTGTTAACATATAAAGATATCAAACATATAGACATTTTGTGACTTTTCCCTAGTTTCCATATCCTGCCTTATGTACTCTATTTTCCTCCTACTCTTCCTTATAGTAAAATTCCTTCTGAAAATTGCTCCTCATTGTTAACTGTGTTTATCATTTTCTATTCCTTTTTGAACAAATACCAACAGGGTCTCTTTCTAAGACATCTGCCGAAACTGCTCCAGAAAACCACTGAAATCCAACAGTCCATTCTTCATCATTATCTCCCTGAACCTATTCATGACATTTGGCAGGTGTGTGATTCCTCATCTTTTCCTGACCTTTTGTTTGGATCCTGGGACATTCTTCCTCCCAGCTCACTGCTAATTCCCTAACTCCCTTGTATATCTTCTCTGAAAGCTAGACTTATAAATGTTTCGTTTCTAAACACATGGTGAAATTTATCTCTGACTCAAACACCGCGCCCACTTACATTGTAGGGTCATGCACCAATCATCTTAGATATCTGCGTTGAGAGGTCAAAATGAATACATCTAAAACTTCTTTTTTGTAGCCATGCTTGATCCCTTTCTCCCTAAGTGTTCCCCATCTCAGTAGATGCAATATGTTTATAACAATATAGATTTAGAAGAATGATGTTAAAATACATGTATAGCAGCAGGTGGAGGTAATTCTGATAGAGAAAACTCCATTCTTCCAGTTACTAAAGCCAGAAAACAAGGTGTCATCATGAACTCTTATGTTTCTTTTAACCACCACATTAATCTACCAACAGATTCCATGGGCTCTATCTTCAAAATATTTTCAGACTGTTACTGCTGCTTACTATTGGACAGCTATCCACTTGAGCTCAAGTTACTATAGTTTCTACCATGGATTCTTGAAACAGCATCCTAGGCTTTTGACCTTATCTACTCTCTACTAAATGGTCTATAATTCACACAAGACCTAGGGTGATCTTTTTGAAATTTAATTAAATTTAATGAAAACCGCATCCTTTACCTCTTAAAGATCATCAAAAGCCTTCACATACCAAATTGTACACATAACAAATCCAGTCTTCTTAAAAGGCCCACCCTAGCCCACAGTCTTCCTGCAGTCATATACTCATACTGCTCAGCGTATCTTCCTTTAGCCATTCTGGCCTCCTTGATTTTCCACGAAGATATTAAGGATGTCTCTTCCCCAGGGCCTCACATTCTTGTTCACTCTGGCTTAATTGTTCTTTCCCATATGACTGACTTCTCTTTGTACGGGTCTCTGTTCAATATCTTCTTAGGTGAGATTATCTTGACGGTGATTTTAAAAGCATCATCCTTGGGATCCCTGGGTGGTGCAGCGGTTTGGCACCTGCCTTTGGCCCAGGGTGCGATCCTGGAGACCCGGGATCAAATCCCACGTCAGGCTCCTGGTGCATGGAGCCTGCTTCTCCCTCTGCCTGTGTCTCTGCCTCTCTTTCTCTCTCTGTGACTATCATAAATAAATAAGTAAATAAATTTTAAAAATAAATAAATAAATAAAAGCATCATCCTTGAGTAGCACTACTTCCTTATTCTTTATTTTGTCATGATATCGATGGTAGGTTTCCTCAAAGCATATGCAAAATATCTATCTATAGGTAAAAGTACAGATATAAATACAGATCTGTCTATATTTATATATACACATGTTAATACATAAAATATATATAAATTTAATATATAAATTTAACATATAAACTACATATTTACATAAATATGTGCATATATAGATATACATTTATGCTCCTGTACATATATACATACATATACATATAGATCTATAGAGATATGCATAGATGTGTACCTATGTGTGTATATATATGTTTGTATATCTTCCCACAGAATATTGTGATATTAGACTATTTCACTAATTTAAAAATTAATTGTTAATTTTTGTTAATTAATTGTTAATTAAAATAGTTATTTTTAATGGTAATGATTCCTTCTAGAGATAAATTAGAAAAAGGGAAAATTAAAAAAAAAAAAAAAAAAAAAGAAAAAGGGAAAATTGAACTGCATACAGCATATAGGTCGCATGGACTGATTGGCAATTGCCAATACTACAAAGTATTTTTAGTTTTGAGGAAGATTCTTGGACTATGCATGACATTATTTTTAAACATATCTCTAGGCCTTATTAGACAGGAAGCAATTTAATGTTCTGTCTAAAGATATGATTGTACTAATAGGAGCTACTGATATTATTAGAACAGATAAATTAAGAAGTGTCTAATACAAAATGAATGAATCTTATAGATGAGTATAAGTACAGTGAAGTCTAGATCTTAAATAAATCTGCAGTTATAAATGTTTTGTGTTTCCTATTTTTTACATATTTTTCAAATATGATGTGACTCTGTCTTGGGCAAAGGGACTATCTTTTGACCTATAGTACAATCCTATAATAATCACTGTTGTACACTTAAATTTAGAATTTATAAAGTTATAGGGAAAATTGGTCATCTGCCCTGGGAAATCCCTGCTGTTGTTGCATTCCTCATGTTCACTCTTTCTGGTGAAAATGGAATGTGACACGTGGGCAGACACTGATGTGGCACGACGAGCACAGGAAAGTCCAACAACCGAGAACAATGGCTCATCTACATCTGGGGATGGTGCCTTGAACTATCAGACTAGGGCGAGCAGGATGAGAAATAAAGAGAAGAGGTGAAAGTAAGTAGACCTGGAAGGTAGCAAGATAAGATGGAGTGTGGGATCGTGATGACACTTGAACTCGAGCTCTATGATTGGAATGCTGTTCTGAATCTTACTAAGTGGTTTACCTTTCCTAAAACAGTTTGCTTTTCTGTTAATTGGTATTGTAATATTTCCCATTACTAAGTGACCACTATGTATCCTGGGTAAAGGATCTAAAACATGAATGATGTAAAGAACATCATTGGTATTGGCTGGTGCAGAGAAAGGAATTTAAGGAGGATTCGGTGAATTTAAGTTGAATTTAAGTTCTCATTGTCACCATTATTTGGCAGCTTACTCAAAACCTTTTTATTTCCTTCATTCATTCAAGGAGTATTTTTTTTTTTTTTTTTGTCCATGTTAAAGAATGTCAGGGTACTAGAACTGACTTGCTTCAAGTAAGTTCCAAAATTACCAGTTACTACTTAGGCTTTATGAAACTACTGCATTCACATTCGTATCAGCATTTTCAGACCAATCACCTTGATCATTGAACAAAGGTATACATGTGGCATTAAGAGCCCACTCCATGACCTACATGCTTCTTCCATTCTAGGGAAAGGGGGTTAGCCTTAAGTCAAAGGTAATTTCTTAGCATTTGAAACAATTCTTCCCAAGATGCCTGTTTTTTTCATCACTAGCCAAACCACCTGTATTATGGTTACATCCTGCTTGAAATAACCAAAAATACTCAGTGTTTTAAGCAGAATCTTTCCTACAAGTAAAAATAGTATAGCATTCATTAGTCCAAAGCTGGTGTGAACGCGAAAGGTTCCCATTCCCAGCACGCAGCTGTTAACCTGGCCGTAGGAATTTAGAAGTTCTAGGCTGACAACTATTGACTGTATTCCAGCCATCTCTTCCCACAGGCTGAAGAGAAAGGTTTAAGAAGAGATACCACACGCTCTCATTAGCCACTGCTGCATATTACATATTCTATTTAAACTTAAAATGGTTTCCAGGAATGTTCACACGTCTACCCCCAGCTTTTAGAGAATATAGGAGGGCTCCTGGGTGGCTCAGTGGTTGAGCATCTGCCTTTGGCTCAGGTCGGGATCCCGGGGTCCTGGGATCAAGTCCCACATTGGGCTCCCTACAGGGAGCCTGCTTCTCCCTCTGCCTGTGTCTCTGCCTCTCTCTCTGTGTCTCTCATGAATAAATATTTTTTTTTAAAAAAAAGAGAGAGTATGGGAAATATAATCTATATTCTTAGGAGCCATATATTCAGCAAAAAAAAAAAAAAAAAGACAATGACTCAGTGGCTATGGGGAGACAACAGGCAGTCTGGCAATCTCAACCACATATCCTAATTTTCTATAAGAAAATAAGGGCAAATTAATTTTCCTTAACCTTATAGGAAATGCCAGGTTTTGATGAGTTCAGCGAATTTCCTGACATTTCAAGTAAAAAAAAAAATAATAATCCTAATTATAGTCTCTGCAAAATTAAGGAGACAAAGACCTTCGGTAGTGTTGAGTTACAGGGATAGAGACATATTGCCAATCTGAGGTTTTCTCCTGATTCGATTGCAAGTTTTCAAGGCAAAGACAGCATAGCATCTTCACCATAATAGAACTCCAGGAAGACTTCATGTAGAGAAGGGTTAACGAGTGAATATCATGCTTAAATGCTTCATTTCTTTTTGGTTAACTTAATCTTAATTCTGTTTTTGCATAATTAGCATATGAGATTTAAATATATGGGTGAACACTGCATAATTAGGCCAGTCGCACTCAGAATGTATAGGAGGTGAAAGAGGTGTGCCGAACTATTTAGGTCTATTATAAATATTCACAGGGCATGTCTTCACAAAAAACCTTCTCCTACTAACCTTATTTTATTATTTCTCATTATTTCTAGTTATTTCAAACAATCTTTCTTTTAAATTTCAAAAAATTCCTAAGGGCATGAATCATATCTTGACCACCTTTGTGGTCAACGTCACTGTCACACCAGGTTTATTGACATTATCTAAATAGGCACTTACTAGCACCCTGCTTTTCAACAGAGTGTGAGACAGAATTTTGGGTTAAAAATCATCTCCCTTAATGCACACAATGGTGATTTTAGGCAGTCAACAAACATACTCATTAATATTTCTTAACTAGTATTAGGTATAGAGAATGAGAGTCTGTATTTGACTCCCTCCGCTAGCTAACGATATTTCTTTAAATCTAGTGTTGATACGGGAAGATATACTTTTGTGTGTGGGGAATACACATAGAATAACTTCAGGGAACCTCCAGAAATATAAATTTTAGAGAGTTGAATAAGTGGCATAGATATCAAAGCTAGGCCTTATTAATTTTCTCTTTTGTCAAATCGGATCAGAGGAAGGAAAATCCACTGTTTTTCTATTTTATGTATTTATTTAAAACATTACTGCATGGATTCCTGTTACCAGGTCTTAAAATCCAAGAGATCACCATTCAAAGATTTCAACTGACTTATGGGTAAACCTACTTTTGACTTTTGTGGCCTGGGAACACAGCCACCTGTCATTACGTTGTCACTACAAGACGGGGTGTTCTACATGATTCATTTACAAATGGTGTATCACGATATTATAAACAGAACGCCAGGGACATTTGCACAGTTAGTGCTCTGCGTAGCTGTGCCTGGTCTGGTGGGTGAACACAAGGGGGGATCTAGGCCCCATCCTCTCTCGGGCTCTGAGGTGGGTCCACAGTAGTAGGAGGCAGAGGTGCTTTTATGTAATTCTTTCAAATACATGTTTTTGGTAATTTCCAGGAAGTTAAATAAATAAAAGTTAAATTATAATGGAGGCGAAAGGAATGGAGAGAAAACTAAGGAAGACAAACAAAAGGGTAATCTCCGTTATGTGAGGAAGGACAGGGAGACTTGGGTGGCCTTAAATCAGTGGTTCTCCACTTGGGAGGATTTCAGCCCGCAGGGGGACATTGTTGGCAAAGTCTGCAGACCTTACTGATCCTCGACTTGGGGGCTGCTGCTGGCCTCTGGGAAGTAAAAGCTAAACATTCTAGAATGCACAGGGTAAGCTTCCCATATCAAAGAATGAGCCAATTGGAAATGTTGATAATGCAGCTCATACTCTAAATGGACACATACAGTATTTTACTTTTACCCTTTTTTTTAACTTTTTTTTTTTTAAAGATTTTATTTATTTATTCACAAGAGACACAGAGAGGGAGAGAAAGGCAGAGACACAGGCAGAGGGAGAAGCAGGCTCCATGCAGGGAGCCCGCGTGGGACTTGATCCTGGGTCTCCAGGATCATACCCTGGGTTGCATGCAGGCTCTAAGCAGCTGAGCCACCCAGGGATCCCCACTTTTTTTTTTTTTTTTTTTTTTTTTTTTTTTTTAGGAAAGTCAAACATTAGGAAGAAAGGAATGCTTGCTGAAAGGGAGTTTGGCACTAAAATCAAATTTTGCCTGTTGTCGTTTTCCTGAAAATTAGATATTTTATTATTATAGTCAGTTTCACACTATTCAATACGCTGTCATGTAATGTTTTTATGTGAGAGAAAAAAGTCTCCTGGTTCCAAGCTTTTTCTTTCTTAAAAACTAACATGTTTTATCTTACTTGACATGTGCCATTTTCTAAGATTGCTTTACAAATAAGAAATGTAATTCTTGGGAGAATTTTCCCTTGATCTTGATCCATTCATTATATATATGTTTGTTTGGTTTGGTTTGGTTTTGTAATTGGACACTCTTTCCTGAATTTCAGAAGTTCCGAATAAGGAAGTCACAGGACGCTGTCCAAAGATTTTCAGTCTCAGTTATATAAGTACAGTAAACGTTAAAATAATAATTATGTAGAAAATAATTTTATTTGAGTTTGATTACAAGTTTTCTTTATCCATAGTAAGAGGGATACCCCTCATCCTTGGATCCGTAAATAAAATAAAGGAAATCTTGGCCAGAGAGAGCATCACTTTGCCTTAGAATAAGGTTGCATGGGAGACGCTCATGTGCCTTGAACCCTGGCCAACACTGCTCACAACTTCACTCGTGTGTGTGGCAGGTGATACATCCATAAATGTGCACATACATATTTCTAAATATCTGTAGTTATATTTCATAAAGCATTGGATACTTCTTGCTGTTTAAATAGCAAAAATATATGGTATTGAAGCTTTAGAATTCTCAGTTTTAAATAAGACAAATAGGATCTGTTTCCAAGTATTGCTTACTTGGGTATCTTCAACAGAATTGTGATTTTTGTCTCTTCTCATCTGCAAAATGCTGTTTAATGTGCTGGCACGGTGACTGCTGACTCATCAGCAAGGATATGACAGTATTATGCCAGCAGTTAAGAAAGATTTGCTGTTTCAAACAAAATAATGAGTTCCTCAAAATTTTTAAATGTGCGTTTAGATAGTAAGAAAGTGCCAGGTTCATCATTGGAACTATCTAGCAATGATTCTCACACTTTCATCTTACACCTTTCCTTATGAACATTATCCACATTGTTTCATCACATGGGCCAAGCAGCTTGATTTTTTTCCCCCCTCAGAAAAGGGTAAGAGAACCACATCCTGAAGTGTTCAGTCATTTCCAAAAGCACATTTTAGAGCGTCGAGTCATTTAATTAGAGAAGAGAAATGTACTATGAGATGTTAACAACCAGAGACACGACTCATTCAAATAACATTCAGATTCAAGTTTCCTGAACTCGAGGTTTGACTTTTAAATCTCCATATTTAAGGATAAAAAGAATGGTGACACACCAGTAAGAAATAAGCTACACTGACTCAAAAGTGTGTATTATGTCCCAATACTGTGTCATGTAAAGATGACTCAGTAAGGTAACGTGGTGTCTCCTTCCTATGATTCTGCAAAACATGCCAGACAGCGTGAGGAACGTTGACATGTTTACATACTGTTGACAGTTCAAAAAGAAAGGCATGAAAAATGCACATTTTTGAATCCTGTCGCTAGAGTCCCTACATGGGGAAATTGGTGTCGTAGCTTGTGATCACACACACACATTGTTGAACTTCTCTATTCCTCGTTTTCCTAATTTAAAAAGATGCTATTTTCTTTGTAAGTTGAATGAGATGATGAACGTATAACATAGGTTCACAGTGCCTTGTCAGAGCGCACGCTTAGTAAATGTTTGAGGGATCTGTGGGCAAAGCCTAACGGAGGTGTATGGAAAGGTCATCCTGTTATTTCAGAGTGCAAAGGGTATTGAAATATCAACTAGCCCAGTCTCAGTCTCCCCGCAGACACTGATCGCTCTCTTTGATCCCACAAGAAGGTGGAATAGTGACTTCTGACCCTGTCTTTAGCGAGGAATTTACCATTCTTCGCGGCAACATGCTTCATGATGGCTACTTTCCTAGGATCCCATTAGCTCAAACATTTAAGAAATGTTCCCTTTGGGGGATGCCTGGGTGCCTCAGTGGTTTAACGCCTGCCTTCGGCCCAGGGTGTGATCCTGGAGTCCTAGGATGGAGTTCCACGTCGGGCTCCCTGCATGGAGCCTGCTTCTCCCTCTGCCTCTGTCTCTGTCTCTCTCTCTGTCTCTCTCTCTCTCTCTCTCTGTTGCTCATGAATAAATAAATAAAATCTTAAAAGAAAAAAGAGAAATGTTCCCTTTGAATGAACAGTAAACACGGCTTCCTAAATTGATGGTTCTTTGAAACTAAAAAAAGGAAGCTTTTCTTCAGGATCTCTTTCATGTATTGGAAGACCACCGTCTTACCCATCCTGAAGCTTTCCTTCATTTCGAAATAAAACATTTTTCATTCCTTCACGATAAATTTCAAAATGCTATGCGCTTGTTTACTTTCACATTCAAAGCCCTCTTCAAACACAACACATTTTAGTGGACGCAGTTCTTTAGTTGTTCTGTTCTAAGGCCAATGTCAGCGCCTTCTATTTCCATCTCAGGCTCTTCAATGCCTTCAGCCTGTGTCTATTTAGTTCTTTGTTTCATTTGGTTTTGTTATTTTTTAGCCACACCCACTTTGGATCTCTATTATCCTGAATACCTAGAGAAATGTTTAACAAATTGCATGTGTGCATATTTTTTAATTGTCCAAAAATAATTTGGCCAGAAATAACGTGGCACAGCTTCAGGTTCGAGTCCTCTAAAAGCTTTGGTTGACTAAGGCAGCCCCAGAGACTGAGCTTTGGTTCCTCCTCTTCCACTTTGTTCACTTTTCCCGTTATTTCTTCTTTTTAAACTATCATTTTAAAATTTATTGAGGTTGTACTAACTGCCAGGCTGACTAATTTACCTACATTATCTTCAATCCTTGCAACCAACAGACAAGGTAGTCCGTTTTCCATAGTGCAAAGAGGCTGATACAGAGGTTGTCCTTAAAGCTTACACACTTCGCTGGGTGGAAGTTATGGACCCGTAACTTTGGGGAACACCCTCTGGGAACAGTTGTGCATTTAATTTATTGCATTTTTGGAAGTCTATATTTCTTCATGATATTTATTACGAGGTTATGAATGACTTTGTCAAATGTCTTAATGGCTTTCTAATATATTGTCTTGAGGGTCAAAATACTAAAAGTATGCTTTGTCTCTCAAATCTCAACCAAAAATATCTTAGATTGCTAAAAATGTGAAAAAGGGGGAAAAATCAACCACAAAACTTGGTGCAGTTATAAAGTGAAACCAGGAGCAATGGCAAAAACAAATATTATTAGGCAAATTAGAAAGGACATCAGGCTGACTTGCATTGATGACCAACTCTATCATTTCAGTGAGTTTCAGTAAGTCAACAAAATAAGACTGATTTTCTTAAAAAACAAAAACAAAACTAACAACTCTGTATTCTAAAACCTGTAAAGTTTCTAATGATACCTAGCATTGTTATAAAGACATACTGTAATAAAATCCAGCATATAACAGATTGCATAAGTATGCTAGGAATTTAACAGTTGGCATAGTTGACCCTATGCAATGGTAACAAATCCCCAAAATTCAGTGGCTCATTCCATACAAGTTTGTGTCTGACTAACATTGTGTATCTATAGTGACTTGGCAGAGGATTTTACTCATTGTAATCACTGGAGAACCAAAGAGTACAGATATTCATCCTACATGATCATCTAACGGCTGAAAATTTAACACAAAACCAAACAACAACAACAAACAACAAGGGAAAGGTCTATGCACAATCATCTGATGGAACTTCAAGTTTCCACATGGGAGCAATTGGTGAACCTGCATTCATTGGCTAGGAAATAAATCTCATGTGCCTTACATGATTTACTACAAAGTTCCTGAAGGAAGGAGAAGGAGAGTAAATGTGGAGCCATGTATTAGAGCTTTCCAGAAAAATGGAACCAGTAGGCTGTGCCTGTGTGTATCATGTGTGTAGAGAAGGGGAGTCATGGAGTGCCTGGGTGGCTCAGTCGGTTGGCCATCAGACTAGATTTTGGTTCGAGTCATGATCTCAAGGTTGGGGAGCAAGCCCTCTGTGGGGCTCCCCACTCAGCAGGGAGTATGCCTGAGGACTCTCTCTCTTCCTCTCCCTCTATGGTTCCCCTGCACATTCCTTCTCCTTCTCTCTTTCACTAGAATGAATGAATGAATGGATGAGTGAATGAATGAATGTTCTTTTAAAAAAGAGAGAGATTCATTGTGACAGATTGTCTCATGTGATTATGGAAGCAGGGAAGCCCAGATCCAGATAGCCAATGGCACAGTCCAGTCTAAGCCCAAAGAGAGAACAAAATATTCCAGCTTGAAGGTAATTAGGCCAAGACAAAGATTTCTTTCTTAGTCTTTGGTTCTATTAAGGCTTTCAACAGATTGGATGAGGCCCACTCACTGTGGGGAGAGCAGCCTGTTTAAGTCAGTCTACCAGTTCAAATGTTCAACTCATCCGGAAGCATCCTCATAAAGACATCCGGAGACAATGTTTAAGCCAATACCTGGGCCCCCTGTGACCCACCCGAATTGACACACACAATTAACCATCATAAACAGTGGCTCCCAAACACTGTAAATTTGGAATACATGCAGGGGTTTGCAACAGCAACCAAATCCAGACAAAGGAATGATTCTAAAACAACAAGAAAGGGAAGGTCATGATGCATTTTTCAAGTAAAGCTTATGTAAGGGTAACATTCCCCCTGTGTGTTTTGTGGGTAGGAAAGTCCTTGAAGGTAAATGAATCCCTGGCCCTCAGGTTTTAATCTCATGGAAGACAAGCCAAAACCCCATCGACTTCTAATTGCCATGTACAGGCACAGTTCTCTCCCCCTCCACACTCCACGTTCCCATCCACATATGTGTCTAACACACTTCAGAAACGACACCACACAGCTGCTTCTGTAGCCATCTGTTTTATTGTAAGTACTCCTCAATTTTATGTAATTTCTGAGAATTGTGTCATTCTTGTATGAGGTTCCTCTTCTTTTATGTTGTGACACTGCAAGATCAGAGGATTTTTTTAAATAAATATATATAAGATCTTATGCTGCGTGTATGTTTATATTTTCACCAGAATAACGTCTAATCACCATGAAGAGTTTGGAATTACATAGCCAATAATTACTGTTTATTTATAGAACGTAATGTCTATAAACCAAGGAAGGACAACCTACACAACTACGTTTCGATTGGGGAAGCATTATTAACATTAATGGAGTGGATTAGTAGATTTATGTGAACTAAAATACTCCTACACATGGTCGGCGGTGGCATAACAGAATGTAAAGAATGTAATTGTCAATGGCAACTGATATATCAAAAAAAAAATTTCTGATTTAACATTTTGTCCCAGCACTTCAAAATAAGGGATCACATTTTTTCGAATTGGACGGGGGGGGGGGGGGGGAAGGAACAGTGTAACCACATTAGGCAAAAAGAACTCTAACGATCTAAATGTTGAAGCTATTTCACCCTGAGGGGTGAGACATTGAAACTAAGAATTTCAGAGAGTCAGCTTTCCTCCCCGTGAGCCATTCCTTCCATCGCTTCTGAGTTTCCCACGTCTGTTCTGCAGTGGCCTGGAGGTTTGGGTCCAGCCATACACAATGTTTACGCCCCAGTCTCTTTGTTCAGAGATACACCTGTCCTTCAGATACTTCGGTATTCTCTGCTAGTTGTGGTGTGCAGTACAAAGACATTTCATAGGACAAAAAGTTGTAGGGATTACCTCGTTTAACCTCATCACTTTGTAGGAGAAAAAACATTTTTTAAAAGAGACAGATGCAGCTTCTTGTCAGTAACAGAAGTATCATTAATCGCTTCCTCTTTCTGAAGCTCTTACTAAGCATGCATTGCATGTAGAATAAAGGTTGCTTTAGAGCTGTGGAAAGGTGATGGCTTGTTCCAAGGTCTTATGCAAGGAAAATATCAAGGGAAAATGTCACTCGCGTTCCCTTGCCCAACTCAGTGCTTTCCAGAGATCTAACTTTATTTAGTAGATGTCCACGTGCATACACTGCAAAATAAGAGACAATCAGAGGATGATTTAGAGAACGCTGCCTCCTTTATAAATGTATTACTAATGTGTTGCTTAACCCTACATGAATTAACCTAGCTTTCTTCTACTTATCTGATGAAGGAAAAGGTGATTTTTTTTCTTTTTAATTTTAAAACATGGAAATCTTTTAAGATTCTGTTGAAATGAGAGAAAACTTTTTCAGAGAAAGGGACCTTACCCAAGCCTTGTATATGAAATTAATTTCTCAAATTCAAAAGTGTGTTTACCTCAAGGGCTACCCTTAGCCTCTGACAGCAGGTGAATCGTATGTTGCTGGAGATTGCATAATCCCAAGAATCGAAGAATCCAGATGGTTCAAATGTCTGCTACAGGGCCTGGCATGTTCAGTTAAAGGCAGTAAGACAGCAAACTGATAAGATGAGAAGCATGGGCATCTAAAGCCCGACCTTTGGAACTTTGTGAAAAATAAGCTCTCTAGACCTTGACACCTTATCTACTGTTTCTACCCAGCTGGATTGGTGTGGACGTAAGCCATTATATTTGCAATTGACTGTAACTGTACTGCACTCAACATAAATATTAGATTTATTAACTAGGAAATCAGAACACCTACGTGGAGCTGGGCATTAGGATGTGGGCATCTTTGGGGAGACATTATTCTACTTGCCATCCTAACCATTTTTTTTTAATATCTGTTTGTTAGAGTTTCTAATCCTCTCTTTAAGGCTGGTTTTACCCCCAACCTTTTCTGTAAAACAGCTTGTCCATTTCTGCTGAAAAAGATTTTGCTCTTTTGAGATTTCTAATGGATCCTTATGTCTGCGTCATTCACTGAGTTCTCTTTTTCCTCCAAACTTCGCTGTTATCGAAGTTCAGTGTCTAAACTTATTTAGATTTATTAGATTTTATTTGGTACTGTATTCACATGTTTTCTCCTTAACCATCCAGAAGTGACCACCTTCTTAAAAAAAGAAAAAAAAAAAAACTTCAAACAGAGAAAGTACATATATTCCTAATTTAGCACTTAGGAAAATGGCTTCTATCATGTAGATTGATAGGTTGACCTTGCCCTGTCTTTCTCAATATCAGCCACCCATTTTCCCCAGATGCCATAATTCCTTATTACAGATGTTGGACACTATTTGCTTAGCATTAGGTGAGCTCTATGTCTCTAGTTTACTGGTAGAAATTGAATTCACTTCATTTCTTTTCTCTAAAAATAACTTGACAACTCATCTTTCAGTGTCAACTGCATCTATGCAAGGATATTTGTGTATTGTCAGATTTGAAATATTTATATTCTGTACTAATTATCCTAATGTTATTTCTTTACAAATATCATATAAAGGTCAAAGATTCTCAAGAGTTGTTGCTCTAGGTTTTTGGTTTTTGAAAAACACAGTAGTAGTTTATGCATGGATATCTTGGATTCTGTCCAAAACCAGTGTCACTACCTGACTTTCCAATTAAAGAAAATAGAAACTGGAGCAGAGGGATCAGCGGGGGTGAAAGTGAGGTCTCACTTCATGAGATGTAAGCGAGGTAGTTAGCCAACTCCCCAGCGCTCCCAGAAATTGCACGAGGTCACTGGGGGATTTTTATGTCTTTGTTACCTGCCATTTTAGACTTTCCAATTTGTTATTCCTAGTACCATACCCAGGAAGCTGTGACGACACCGGCCTCTTCTCAAGCTTGTTATTACATAAATGCTTTAAACCATTAATTTTCAAGCCTTTCTTTTCTCCATATTATAGGTTAAAGGGATCCTCGTTCTTGCCGGTCATTATCATCTTAGTAATTCAACTGTAACAACCTTTCTTTTACAGATAAAATGTAGTCCAACATAAACCAGAATTAATAAAGATCAGAGCAGCTTACAGGATTCCAGAATTATTTCATCTATAAATTTCCTTTGAACAAACTCAGGCAGTTCGTGCACAGGTAGCAATAATGATATTGCTGAGGTCCCTTCATGACTCTCTTGGGCTTCTGTGAATTTTAGACAAAGCAAAGGAATAGACATTCATGTCCTCTGTGCTAAGGAGATGGATGAGCCAAGTATCAGCTCTGAGATTTTCTGTTTAAATCGTCAGTTCCTCTCACTACAAGCAGAGTTTCTTCTGACAGGGCAAACATGATAATATTAGGTCAACCCCATCATTTCACAATATTTGAACTACTTTCTTATAACTCTACCCTTTCTCCAGTGGGGGACACAGAGAAGTCATAGTCTGGAAGCAAGGGAAAGATACAGAGCACCATTGCTGGCTTGGAGATGGAGAGGGCCACGCGGTGGAAACTGGCGGCAGCTTCCAGGAGCTGAGAGTGGCCCCAGGTAACCATGATCAAGGAAAAGGAGACCTCAATCCTAAAACCACAGGGAAACAAATTCTAGTAACAACCAGAAAGAACTAGAGAATGGATACCCGCATCCCACCATCCAAGTGAATACTGAGACCAGCAGACACTTTAATTTCAGCCCGTGACACACTGGGCTGAGAGCTCAGTCATGTGAATTTGCTTCTTACCTACAGAATTGTGCTGTTCTGCAGCCCTGAATTTGTGGTAACTTGCTCCATAGCGTTAGAAACTAAGACAGATTCTTTCATGTTTAGAAATAATACAATTAGGGGCCCCTGGGTGGCTCAACGGCTGAGCGTCTGCCTTCAGCTCATGTTGAGATCCGGGGTCCCAGGATCAAGTCCCACATGGGGCTCCCTGTGAGGATCCTGCTTCTCCCTCTGCCTGTGTCTCTCCCTCTCTCTCTCTGTGTCTCTCATGAATAAATAAACAAAATCTTAAAGGAATGATAGAATTAGAAGACTTCTCTTTCTTGCAGAATAAACTTTAAAATTTGCTATTCTATTTCATAGAAAAGTAATTTTAAAAATTAGTCATTTATCATTTTCTAATAAATAGCACCAGTAATCTCCTAACCACATGGAAACATTCTTTAGTTTTAAGTAAGCATCAAGGCAGAACTTCAATAAATTTTGCTGTAAATTTTGAAATTTGAACATAACATTAAATGAAAAAAAAAAAAAAAACAAGATCTGCAAGTGTAGGGAATTTTCTGGGAGAATGGCCAACAATTTATATGTTCTGATGACAGTGTTACAAAGAAAAGAGATTAATTGGTGGAATTATTCTTATTAAATATTTGTTTATTTATTTTTGCAGAGAGATAGCATGCATGTGGGCGCGCGCAAGTGGGAGGATTGGCAGAGGGAGGGAATCAACAGGGAGGGAGTCAAACAGACTCTCTGCAGAGGGCAGAGCCCAACACAGGGCTTGACCTCGTGACCCCTGAGATGACGACCTGATCAGAAACCAAGAGTCCAATGCTTACCTGAATGACCCACCTAGGTGCCCCTAACTGCTGGAATCATAAAAATGCATAGGTATCCTATTCATAAAAAGACAGTATAGCATTTCTAGCTCTGCTTCCTCAAAGACAGACTTTACTGAAGGCACTTGCCTTCTGCTGACCATGAAGATTCTTACTCTCTTTGGGATTTGCAAAAATCACCTCCCGTAAATGGTGCTAATATGCACTGATTTCATACACACACACACACACACACACACACACACACACACACATATATACAGATATATAAATATTACAGAGTTCTCTCTCTCTCTCTCTTTTTTTTTTTCCCTTAGACAAGTTACTCTATTAGTGACAATTGAGGTGTTTAAATTGTGGATAAGGCACTGAAAATTTCAATATATGATATATTAACAGTAAAGTACTGTGTAAATAAAAGCAAGGTATTTTGGGTCCAAAGATGATTTTTTTTTAAAACTGTAACGGGAAAGTTGTTGCTTTTGCACTTTAATTTAAGCTGATAAATTTATTCCCTATGGGCCAAAAGGAGCCTTTGTTTAGTAGTTTTAAGGAATTAGAGCTTTCAGCTATCAGCAAAGTATCACTTGTTTTTTTTTATTTTTTTTTAATTTATTTATTCATGAGAGACAGAAAGAGAGAGAGAGAAGAAGAGGCAGAGACACAGGCAGAGGGAGAAGCAGGCTCCATGCAGGGTGCCCAACGTGGGACTCGATCCCAGGTCTCCAGGATCACGCCCTGGGCTGAAGGCGACACTAAACCACTGAGCCACCCAGGCTGCCCAGTATCACTTGTTCTTGACCAAAAATTCCCAAGACCATTTGGATGCTCTACATGTGAATATGTCGGCTTATTTGAAATCACTCAGGAGGTTGTAGAGATATGCCTCACGGAGCCAATAGTAAAACTACCATCTGAGTTACATACATAGATTCTGTTATTTCAAAATAAGTGAGAAAAGAGTAAAAAGGATACATGGAATTTCTGTTACCTTTGTGAATTCAAATCTTCCTGCATCTATGTAACATTTCTGGGTTATAAGTTAAATAAGTGAGTCTTCTAAGAGACGTGAACAACCTATTCTCCAGAAATAAGATATGTATATAGTACTTTTAATTTAATTTATATTAACATTAATCATGATTAATGTTAATATAATTTTATGATAATTCAGAAAAAAATCACTATGTTTACTGAAGAGTTTAGACTATATATGTGTGTGTGTATGTATATAATCTGCTCTATTTGTATGTGTAAAACTAAAACATTAAATAAATGAAACTATTTCTTTTAGTATCTCAAAACACTTCTAGGTAGATTAATGGGAACTAATCATTACTTTGAAGTAGATGTCTATTAATTACACAAGTATTTGACAAAATTTAATGTATGTTTTATGATAAGAGGGAAGATGGCTAATATTAATCCATCCATCCCCAAAGGGAGAAAACAAATTCAATTATATTATTGCCTGATGCTTAGCAACCCTATCTTAAGACAGACTGGTCCAAAGACTTTTTTTTCAAGGCAACAATATGAAAATCAGAATTGAGAGCACCTGGATGGCTCGGTGGTTGAGCGTTTGCCTTTGGCCCAGGTCATGATCCCAGGGTCCTGAGATCGAGTCCCACATTGGCCTCCCCACAGGCAGTCTGCTTCTCCCTCTTCCTGTGTCTCTGCCCCTCTCTCTGAGTCTCTCATGAATAGATTTTAAAAATATTTAAAAAACAAGAAAATCAGACTCAAGTTTTTAAGTCATAAATGTTAAATCAAACTTCTTCAGGAGAGGGAAGTTGAACCCTGAAGTGGGGCCCAGCAGCCAGGCTGTTCTCAGGCTCAGCAGGGACTGTCGCACATCGCCAGGGAAGTCTTCACAGAGCTTCCTTTGCTCCTGTGTGAAATGCAAGAAATGCCATCTCCCTCAGTAGTTCTCAAAGATCCAAAGAATTAATGGTAGGTAAAGGCATCCAGCTGTGATGTGTAGTAAGTTTTTAATAAATGCTAAACCCTTTCCCATCTTTCCCATTGAACTTTTAATCCCATTTCATTATCATATATTTTAAATATAGGTCAGCTGAATGGCTACTTTAGAAAACAGCGTTGCATGTTATCATTTTGAATTGGTACCAACAATGGGAGATGTTTGAACTGACCAAAGGAAACCATTATCAAAATTGATAACAATTGGATTATGTATTATATCTTACTCAGACTTACTCCTCATTCTGTATTATATTAACCACCCTAAAAGTCTACCATACATATTATGTGGCTCTTAGGGAGTTAATTTATATATTAGAACACATAATTTAATCATACATAAAAAATGTATGGATTAATTTCTTTATAAGCTAGTACTATTTTATGTTTTAAAATATTTTATTTATTTATTAGAGAGGTAGAAAGCAGGAAATTGGTAGGGGGTGCAGAAGGGGAAGCACACTCCCCACCGAGCAGGGAGCATGGGGCTCGATCCCAGGACCCCAAGATCATGACCTGAGCCAAAGTCAGATGTCTGACTCACTGAGCTACCCAGGCGCCCCAGTAGCATTATTTTCATAAGGAAAATTGTTTTGTGGATCCTAATATTGGAGTCCAACCTCTATTATGTGAAGCTACTTTTTAGCTAGTACTTCCTTTTTTTTATTTTCAATAGACAGTGTTGACTTGCTCCTGTTGTTGACCTGACATTCACAGCCTACAGGTGGGTTTGAACGTGTGCTCGATATCAACCTAGATAGAGCTTTTTTTTTTTTTTTTTTTTTTTTTTTTTTAATTTATGTTCATCATACAGAGAGAAAGAGAGAGAGGCAGAGACATAGGCAGAGGGAGAAGCAGGCTCCATGCACCAGGAGCCTGATGTGGGATTCGATCCCGGGTCTCCAGGATCACGCCCTGGGCCAAAGGCAGGCTCCAAACCGCTGCGCCACCCAGGGATCCCTAGATAGAGCTTTATCAGAAGAATTCCAAGCTAGACAGTAAGACATTTATATTTTGCTATATGACAAAAACCTGGAATTGCTATGCTTAAAACCTTATAAATGTAACTAATACATATTATTTGGATAGGTTTTATGTCGGATATTTTCTAACTACAGTATATAGCTTGATATATGTGTGTGTGTGTGTATATATATATATATATACACTTTTTATGGGGTGATATATATTTATTATGGTATATAAATTATATATATCATAAATAGTATATATGTGCATACATATGTATATTACTTCCAAACTTCACAGAAATTCCACAAGAAAGATGTTATCTACTTTGTTGTTTTTGTTGTTGTTGTTCACATTTGAGCAAACTAAAGAGCGTAAATAATTCACCAGTAGTCACATAGCAACTAATCTGTGTAAAGTCATCATTTGACCAAAGATCCTATCTTCCTATCCACAAATTCCCTCACAAATCCCCATCCAACAAGCTTCTTTATTGTGTCCTCCTGTTACAAGAAATGCAGCCTGTTCTAAGAACAGTCCCGGATCAGATTACCAACATGAAACAAAATTGAATTACCTAACACAGAATGGTGCAAGAGTACATTTTAATTCATGTAAGAGATGGGAAAACCAGTGATGTTTTAGAATGTTTTAGTCTCTGACTCTCCTTTATGAAGGAAATTATTCCAAATAAGATTTTTTTTTTATTGAACTTGGTAGTTGATGGACATTTAATAGGACATATCTTGTAACAGAAGTTACCGTTCTAGAAAAGGGACCAACTGATAAATGGATAGTCATGGAAGGAGCATGTAACAAATAATATAAAGAAAAGGAGTATGAAAAACATACACTTAGAGTAAAAAAGAAGTTGCTAAGAGGTACCCTAGGAAACAGAGTTGAAGATTATAATTTTGAATTGGTAGGAACAAGAGGAAATGTATGAACCATCTAAAGGAAATGAGGCTGAGGACAAGAAAACTGATTAAGAGGGGAAAAAAATAGCAGTTAAAACCGACCTGGGCCTTCATCACACATTATTCTCTGGAAAGGAAACGAAAGTCCTATTTGTGAAACAGACTGGTGAGGTTTGGCCAAAGACAAAACTAAAATGCTGATTTGACTTTGCTAATTAACTAAATGACTGAACTTTGGTCATTTTCACGCCCACTAGTTTGAAAGTATAAGAATCTATCTTACATGTTTATATCAATATTGCCTAAATGGAAACATGAAAGATTGTTATAAAAAAGCAAGTAGAGAAGTTGGAAACATTTCAACATATTTATTATCTGGCTATTTTTTCTTAGGCCGCCCTATGTATCCTGGAAAACATTTGTGTACTTTATGTTAATTTGTAAGGATTTTTCACATCTCTCAAAACCCTACAACATTCCACAAGTTAAGATGTAGCCTCTGTCCCTTAGAAATTCATAGCCAAGTGGGAATGTAGCCCACACTCAGTACCTACAGTGCACTGGGTCTGCGCTTTTATTTAGGAAAGGAGGTAGATTTCTTCAAGTGGGGAAGAGGGTATGTCCATCACTGCCATGGAGTGAAGGAAGATTTACAAAGCAAAGCACTTTTGAGCTAGATCTTGTTAGGTAGAAATCTGAGCAAAGAGTGACAGGCTATTCAGTGGAGAGGGAAAGAAGTATACAAAGGCAGGAAACAAAAAAGAGACAAGAAAATTCAGAATTACTGGTTGAGAAATTGTTAGTAAATAAGCCACAATGTTGAAGACCATCCAGGTTGAGTCCTGATGTTACTACATCCTCATTCATTTTCAAAGCACTGGCTCTTTCTTTTTTTTTTTTTTCTCTCTCTCTTTTCTTTTATTTAAATTCAGTTTGCCACCATATAGTATAACACTCAGTGCTCATCCCATCAAGTGCCCCACTCAGTGCCCGTCATCCAGTCACCCCAACCTCCCCCCCCAACCACTTGCCCTTCCACAACCCTTTGTTTTCCCAGAGTTAGGTGTCTCTCATGGTTTGTCTCCCTCTCTAATTTTTCCCCACTCAGTTCCCCTCCTTTCCCTTATGGTCCCTTTCACTATTTTTTATATTCCTCGTATGAGTGACACCGTATGATGATTGTCTTTCTCCAATTGGCTTACTTCATTCACATAATACCCTCCAGTTCCATCCACATCGAAGCACATGGTGGGGACCTGTCCTTTCTGATGGCTGAGTCATATTCCTTCATATATATAGACCACATCTTCTTTATGCACTGGTGCCTTCTAATACTCAAAGCCACTGCCTGAATCTGGATCTGACCCTAGAGTAATTAGTTCTAATTACTCATTATTCCCACACTTTGCTCACCATGCCCCATCCTACTCATAAGAATAATAGACCCATCACTGTTCCAACTCCTTCAGTGACTCTCAATCACTTGTACAGCACAATTTAAATCCTTAGTAAAGCTGATGAGGATCTTCTTCATCCACTATATCATCACGTCAACATGTAAAGCCAACTTTTTAGTCATTCTTTTTAAAAAAAAAATAAATTTATTTATTCATGAAAGACACAGAGAGAGAGGCAGAGACATAGGAAGAGGGAGAGGCAGGCTCCCCGTGTGGAGCCCCATGTGGGACTTGATCCAACACTAGGATCACGACCTGAGCCAAAGGCAGATACTCAACCACTGAGCCACCCAGGTGCCCCTTTTTAGTCATTCCTATATATGTATCATTCTCCAAATTTCCTTATTCTCATATATTTACACAAGTCTATAAACTCTGCTTGTCTTTGTGTCTCTACCCTAGGGTCACATGGTAGCAGGACAACACATTCTCATGGTTCAGAACCTTGCTGAAATACCATTTGGCCTTTGAACAGTTTCCTCACTTCTGCCTTTTTTAACCTCACATTACCCCTTTTGGGTCTCAAGGGACATTTTACAGAACATTATTATATCATTCCACCTCACGTTGCCTCCTATTTAGTTTGCATAGCACCCTATCTACAGTTTCAACACTTTGAGTGCAGGAAGGTATGTATTATTTCTTAAAATAAGAGCCTAGAAGAATACAAAGCAAAGTTGAATTCTACAGGAAATTTTTTGAGCCAGTATATGGTTATGTAAAGAAAGATTGATAATGTTTGGATTTCAGTCCTTAGACAATGGTTAATTCAAGACATTTTTACAGAAGAATAGTAGTTTCATGATGATTAAATTTTTAAATATAATTTTATTTACAATATGTAATAGGTATCATGAATCTATTTGTTCCACATTCACTCCAGCTAGTACCTCTTCTTGTATTGCCTTGATCCGAAAACTAAAAGCTGCATTTCCCAGACTTGGTTGCATTGAGAGTTCCAGGTGGAAATTAAGCTGCTCTTATTCACACACTAATGGTGAGCTGTGCAGAATCGTGTTTGGTTAACAGGAGAGACTGAGCATTTTGTTGACTTATATCATAGACAATATGCTGCTGGAGTTCTCTGTGTCATGCTCAGGGCCAATCTTGCTCATTCAGTGGCCCAGTTTTGGGTATAGTCTGGAGTCCTTCATGGAAGCTCAGACACTTAAGCACCGTTAAAGACTCTGTGCTATCTGTACGACTTACTAAATCCTGTTCTTCTTTGGCTGGGATGGATTTACTTTTTCACAACTAAGAACACCAGCCAATGAACAGTATAAACAATTAAATGAGGGTCATAAAGAAAGGGTACAGCAAGTGCAGTTGCTTATAGTTGAGATAGGGTAGGTGCCTTTCAAAGCAAAGCCGAGGGCTGTGGATATTAGACTATGGGAATCGATTTGAGAGTCATTTTTGAAATTAAGATATAACTAAAAATTAATTGAAAGTGGAAGGAGGGGGGCACCTGGTTCACTCAGTGGTGAAGCATCTGCCTTTGGCTCAGGGCATGATCCCGGAGTCCTGGGATCGAGTCCCACGTTGGGTTCCCTCCACAGGGAGCCTGCTTCTCCCTCTGCCTGTCTCTGCCTCTGTCTCTGTGTCTCTCATGAGTAAATAAATAAAATATTTTTAAAAAAGAAAGTGGAAGGAGGGTGTAAAAGATGTCATAACAGAAAGATGTCATCCACATAGAAAAAGGATTTCAAGAAGGAGCAGGTGTTTGGGGAAAGAATTCTATTAGGTTTGGTATATTTTAAGGTCTAAAAAAATGTATAGCCAACATTTAAGATAGACTCTGTGGGAAAAAATATGGATATTTCTGAAAGGGTTAAAATGGATGCTTCACTTTTCTGACGTAAACTTATAAACAACGAATATTATTACCTTACGGTCTCTGTGAAAGATGCTAGAAGGTAGCCATTTTAGACACTGGAGAAAAATAAAAATAAACACTGGAGAAACACAGACATTGGAAATTCCAGTTAATTATATATTTGCATGACATGTTTGTCCTTCTGATTTCAAAATAGTCTTCCATTGAATTCTCTTACATCTATAAACTATAAAATTTATATGAAACCTATGGAATCCTTGGATTTTTATTCCTAAATTTCATCTGAAACTTTTGTTTCTCTTTGGATTTATTATTACTCTTTCCTAAGTGAAAATTTACTTTTAAACCATGAAATCATTTTAAGGAAAATATTTGGAAGGGGTCTGCTAGCTAATCGATCCTTTATATTAAAGGTGTGTATCTTTCAAATATATGTAGTAAACAATATGTTTTTGTATCTGTCCTATGCTTATTACCAAGTCTTTAAGGCTTGATTATTTTTTTAATATTGTTCCTAGGGTCCCCTCAAGATCAGATGGTGATATAATTCATCTAAACATTGGAGTAGAAACAGTATCAGTTTTATTAGATTTTATAGAATCAACATATTTCATAATCCTTATGTTGGAAAATTAGCTCCCAATTCTTACCTATTATTTTCTTATTAGTTTTGTTGAATAATTTCACTAAAATGAGCACATGAAAAACATAATATAGCAACTGAGTAACAATAGGTCTTTGCTAAATATGAATTCAGTGGAGTAGTTGATATCTGGTGTTTAAGTTATAAAAATAGGTTTTCAGTGAAACACAGATTACTAGTGAGCAGTGGAGGAAGATGTAAATAACAAAAATAGAATAATAGTTGCCTTGTGGTGACTCCTTTGCAAAATATGAAAAGCGAGTTGCCTTGTGATATCCCTTCGATGATTATTTTCTAGGGATAAACCCCTTAACTACACTGTTTTTATTAAGCAAGTATTAATAAAGTCTGTGCTTGACTTTAGCTTATTGGGGAAAAAATGTATTTGTTGGCAAGTTTGTAATTCCCCATCATTTTCATCCAATTGGAATACTCAGTCATAAAATAGCACATGATCTCTGTATTACTGTATATCATCAGCAAAATATATGTAAACTCTATTCATTTAGAAGTGATTCCTGTATGCCGCTTTGAAGCAAACATGCCTTGACTTTAGCTACTCTGTTTTGTGCTTCAAATGACATTATCATTCTTATTTTATTGTCTCTCTCTATATAAAATCAGTGCAATATTCATTCCTTGTTTAGTGATATTTTCTTTGTGCTTAATACCATGGAAATACCAACGCGCTGCTTAACTTCTCAAGTTTATTAGCAATGCCCTATTCTCAGATGACTCATTGGTCTTATACCCAATACCTGAGACTTTGTTTCTTCCTGATCTGAAGGTTCCAGTTGCTCATTTTCATTCCATGGAAGAAAACTCTTGGTTCTTCTCATTTTCAGTGTGTTATTAATTGCATCTATCACCTTAAAATATTGCTTTAGGAAGTCTATTCTATAAGAAAATCATGTACCATAAATATCTCAGCTCTTTTATTTTCTTAAGGTCCCTCACATGCAAATATTAAAAATTCTCTATAATACAGAATATTTTACTTCAAGTACATGAACTTTTTAATCATACCTACTCATAAACAAAGCTTAATAAGCCAAAAAAAAATTCTCCAAGTGGCAATGCTTTTCATGTTTATTCTTATTTCAACAAGTCATACCATGGAGTCTAATAGTTCTGTTTCTATTGTATATTGGGTCTGACTTCACTTAAGATTATTGGTCTATCTCTAGACATTCCTAAGTCCATCTCAGTCTATATATTTATAATATGTGCCCAACAGGAGAGGGGTTATGTGCATAGCTCTGGGTTTAGAACACCTGAATTGGCCACATGGGCTCAGCTCGGTGTACCATTGGTACGTTATGTGACCTCCCAGCCCTCAGTTAGACCATGAAGAAAGGATGCCAACAAAACCTTCTTCGTCTTGTGATTATTAGATCCAAATGGTAAACACTCTAAAGAGTTTAGTCCTATTCTGACAAATACTAACCACCTATACATGTTACCTGTTGAGTCTTTCTGTAATGGACTGAAACTTGGTTTCCCAACTCCTATATCAGGAAAAAAAAAAAAAATCACTTCTTTCCCACCATGGTTTTCTTTTACCTGAGCATCTCCTTTACTACTCACAAAAATACTTCACTGCTGACATTCGATTACCAAGTGTGTGGCAGTCATTTTCTCATACCGAGTGATTATCTGCAACATGAGCTGTGTGTTCTACAATTTAACTCAATTCCACCCAGAGCTAGTGTCGGATTTTATGGGTTAAGTCTCAGTCCTATAAGACTGTTCCCTCCCATGAGCATGTCAGATGTCAATCACAACGAGTTGGTTCCAGTTTACCCACAACTTCTATTCAGTTTGGCTACAAATTGGTTGTACCCATAACTCCCTCCTCAGGTTTGATTAATTTGCTGAAGTGGCTCACAAAACTTAGGAAAACAGATAAGTTACCTTTACGAGCTTGAGGGATATGAAAAAGGACACAGATAAATAGCCAGATGAAGAGAGATACATAGGGCAAGGTCTGAGAAGGTCCCAAGTGCAGAAGCTTCTGTCCCCATGGAACTGGGGGCTGTCACCCTCTGGATAGGTGGGTGTGCTAACCAACTGCTATCTGAATCCATACTATTGGGATTTTTTTGGAGACTTCCTCACGTAGTCATGATCAGTTATTAACTCCATTTCTAGCCCCTCTCCCCTCTCTGGATGAGGAGGGGTAGCACTGAAAATCCCAAGCTCCTAATCATGGCTTGGTCTTTCCAGTGACCAGCCCCCATTCGGAAACCTCAGTAGGACAAAAGCTGCTTCCCCTACAGTCTTGTCACTTAGGAATTTATAAGTATTTTAGGAACCCCGTGTCAGGGATGGGGTCAAAGACAAATATTAGAAGAATAGATGCTCCTAGTGTTCTTATTACTTAGGAAGTTACAAGCATTTTAGAAACTCTTTGTCAGGAACCCAGGGAGGGGTAGAGACCAATATACATATTTTCTATTCATGCTCTCTCTCCCTACTCAGATCTTTCTCTTTAACCTTAGGTCCAATCCTTGTGTTAGGATCTTGTTGAAAATGTTGAACTTACACAGAGGCCTATGCATTCATTTACCATAGGTACTCTTACATAACTAACTCTAAAGGACAAGGCAATGGAGCCCAGTTCTGGTTTACTAAGGGTAGTGATAAATCTTAACCATGAGGCTAAGTGAAAAATTTCTAACCATTTGCTTTCCTATTCTGCTCTCTTTTACTTACTTACATTACAAGACTTTCCAAGACTTGTCTTTCCAAGAGTCTTTCCAAGACTTTCCAAGTGGATACGAGACTATCCACTTCCTGCTTTAAGACCAAAGAAACCAAGCCTTGGTTTTCTTTTTGCTTATCCACTTTCTCCAAACTTTATTTCTTTTTTATTAAGGTTTATTTATTTATTTATTTATCTATTTATTTGCTCATGAGAGAGAGAGAGAGAGAGAGAGAGAGAGAGAGGCAGAGACACAGTCAGAGGGAGAAGCAGGCTCCATGCAGGGAGCCCAATGTGGGACTTGATCCCGGGTCCCCAGGATCACGCCCTGGGCTGAAGGGAGCGCTAAACTGCTGAGCCACCTGGGCTGCCCAAAATTTATTTCTTAAATATGACTTCTTCCCCCATCTGGTTCTCTGGAAAGAACTAGTTCTAATATGCTTCCCCAATTGCTGACCATTAATGTGACACAAGAGTTTTCTCTTCACAGCCACTCAAATATGTATGGGGTATGGGAAGTTTAGTGATTTTTTTTTAAGTCTAAAGGACATTTTAATTTTTATATTATGTGAGTTTTGCAAATGTTATGTTTTCAGAACACTTTTTTTTAGAAATGAAAGTTCATCTTTAACAGCCTTTAATGATTTTGAAAGTGGTTTGTTGAGAGATTAATATTATCTCTCCAGTCCAATATTATTCATGAAAATAGCATTTCTTTTCTCAATGGCAAAAGAAAGAGAAATAGGATATCTAACCAAAAATAGCAAATTTGAGGGTTTTGTCTTTTCTTCTCTTTTCTTTTCTTTTTTTCTTCCTTGAAATTGCAATGTCCTTATAAATAGAATTTGGTGAGGACTTTTATTTCTTTCCCAGACTGGCAATGTAAAGGCCTGAATTAAAAAAAAAAAAAAAAAAAAAAAAAAAAAAAAAAAAGAGAGAGAGAGAGAGAGAGAGAGAGACTTGATTAACGAAAGCCAATTTTACAAGGAAAAGATTTCCTTAAATATTTGAAGTTTTTCAGCGCATAATTAGTCCTTCACAATTATATTGATTAGAAAATTATTCAATATTTTAAGTGAATGTTTTAATTTCTTTTAAAAAAACTTCAATTGCTTTCTCCAAAGAATCATGAAACTGCATTGTAAAATTCTTGACAGTGTGGATGGTCCTCTTTTGATATTACCATTTACTTAAAAAAAAAAAAAAAGGCACATGACACATGAAAAGGAGAAAAGTCAAATGAAAGGCATTATTATTTTAAAATACTCAGAACTATTGATGATCATTTTCTCTTTACTGGTAGGCAGTTCAAATGTGACTTGGACGACAAACTAGCCCCAGGACCATGGTGTATACGGGCAAACCTGTATTTGTGCACCAGTAGAGCTTGTGAATTAAAGTAGAAGCCTGCACCCCATGCCCAGAAATTTACAAAGACACAATCTTATGCATTCCTCCCCCAAACAGAGGCTAGATAATATACCATTCACTTAAAATTGGACAATGGAAATGTGTATACATCTCTTTTCATGCCTGTTCAAACCAGCTTTTGGACTGCAAATACATCGTGTTGAGTTTTGTTGATGTGAAGAATTTTTATATTTGAGGGTCTCAGCTGAAGTACAGTAGTGTTCAGTATATTTACGCCACTGATTTCTATCAAGTCCTGCAATCTTTTGATTTAATTTTTTCCTCTTGTAGCTATCTATAACTTCCTTTGGAGTGAAGACCTCACTCATCTGTAATTTTATTCCATTTTATGAATGCAACTTCTTTGCTTTCTCGTCTCTCTACTGCATCATACGGTCCAAACACCTACATGTTCATTAATCAAAGTATTTACCATTCTGCTGGCAGGACACAAACTCATTATCTCCACTGCATACTGGGGATATTCAATAATCTCTGGAAACCTTTCACGATTTCTCTATTCAGTTGTTACATAATAATTCATTTCTGTATCCTGTTCTCTGTAATAGAGTGGTAGCTGACATGTAAATGTTCTCAGATGGAATTCAGTAGGCACACAGAAATGAATACTTACATATTAGTTATCATTATAAAGTGATATCTTTATTTAAATATAAATCCCCATTTTTCTTTTCCACATGTATAAATATGGGATTAATATTTTTATTTTGTCCTACATCCAACACTCTGGCAGTTGAGCATGTTTTGCTGTGATTCTGATACATGACTGTGGCTCTGAGCTATAGCCGTTTATCCTCTTGACCCTTAGTACTTGCTGGTTTACCATGTCCTTCTGATGGGTGGGCTGTGTCCAATCAGTCTGCCTTTGGAGACACATACCAACTCAATTTCTCTCACATCTAGTTAAGGGTACAGAGTAAATATTGGGTCATGCTCTTTGTCATTTGGGGACCTATGGGAAACTTAGGGAAGCCAACCTATTGTCTCATGGCTAAATATGGCCCATCTCCATTTCTGAGTCAGAGTTTCTCATCAACATGAAGTTCAAATCTATAATTCACAAAGAATATGGGAAATATTGCCAAAAACCATGGTTCATCCAACTAATGTCCCCACTATGCCTCTTCCTGTTGACTCTTTTGATATAGTTTCTCTCCTCTCCTCTCCTCTCCTCTCCTCTCCTCTCCTCTCCTCTCCTCTCCTCTTTCCTCTCCTCTCCTCTCCTCTCCTCTTTCCTCTCCTCTCCATTCCTATCTCCAACTCTATAGAAGTCCATTATTCTCCCTCCAGTCTAGAGGAATGTGTGTGTCCTGGGTTGTTGAAGGATAATCTCTACAAGAAAAGAGAGCATCAGAGCTTGGACAAGTCTCCCTCCTAACCAAATGATCAACAGTTGAACAGGTCACTGCCATCAAATACTTCTCCCCATGTCAAGGAAACAGCTATGATGCACGCCTGCCTCCACTTGCCTCCTTGGTGATGCTTGTGCGTGCTGATTTATGAAACACGGGCTCCCACTTTCTGGACTGGCACTTCTACTTCTTCACTTCCCTATCCGCAACATCATTAACCTTGCCTAATGGTAGAGAAAAATGACAGTAATAGGATCATCTGGCTAAAGATTCATGACTATATCCTGCTTTCTTATGCTTAGCATTTGGCTTTTTTTTTTTTTTACTTTGGTTTTTGAATTTCATATAGAAATATCTGTATCTTTTGCTTTCTTACTATATACTCAAAAACCTAGGTCTAGTTGTTTGCTTTGGAAAGCTCTCTCATGCCCTCATTACATGATGATCTCTTATCCACCCCTCGGATATCAGCATAGTACATCTTCTTTGGGGGAGATTTTTTCCATTCCTCTAAGACTGGATTAGATGCCATTTCTGGAAGAGCTCTTATCCTGACTTCATCCGATCATAGCAATACTTATCACATTGACAGTATTAAACGTCCACCTTCTGTTTCTCTCTTCTCCAATAGACCGTAAGATGTCTTGCAAGTGGAGACTGGATTTTTCTTCCTTGTATCTTAAAATTATATACAGGACTTAGCACAGAGCCTTCACTTCACAAACATTTTGAAATGTAGTTGAATGTTAACCGTTGGACTTGACTGACCTCATCGGATCTGAAAGTGTGGTGGGCCGATGCTCCCCCAGCATAGTTGGAGAACCCCTACTATTTATGAGTAGCCAAGAAATGCTGTAAATATTCTGTCAGTGGCATTTTGTACAACCATTTTCTCCAAAATGACACAAGAAGCAGCAGGGTAACTGTTGACTTAAAAAAGTAATCTAAAAATATTGCGGGTCTCACCATAAACAACTTTTCTTACTCTGAACGGCATTTGGGAAAAGCACATCAGAAATACAGTTGGCTGCATCAAACAAAGGGGCAGTCTAATTTTAGGTCTCAAAATGCAGTTATAATAAGCAGTTACAAGGGAAATTTTTGGTTCTCTAACGGCTTGGTTTGTAAAAAAATAGTTGGATAGGTGTAAATTTAAATGTGCATGTTGCAGCCCGAGGCTTATTTCCAATATCTACATTGAAATGTGTACAACTGAATTGAGGACATGATTTAATAGAAGCTTTAACTATTGTTTTGTGGATGGTATCTATAAATAAAATTCATCATGCTATCAATCAATACAAATAAACAGCATCAGATACCAAGAGGCCTTGAAAATAATCTTTCTCTTCCATAATGTCCTAGACAAAAAAAAAAAAAAAAAAATGGTTCACAGACTTTCTGCTTTGGTTAGTCATTGACCTAATAAGTCCTACTTTCAAGCTGTGATAGAGAACACATCGGGGTCATAATTGTCAGTCTGTTAGTAGAAGTGATCATTAGAAAGTCAGTGAGGGGACGCCTGGGTGGCTCAGTGGTTGAGCATCTGCCTTTGGCTCAGGCTGTGACCCCAGGGTCCTGAGATCGAATCCCACATCGGGCTCCCTGCATGGAGCCTGCTTCTCCCTCTGCCTGTGTTTCTGCCTCTCTCTGTGTCTTTCATGAATAAATAAATAAAATATTAAAGAACAAGTCAGTGAAGACCTCGTGAGAGCATTCCCCTCATGGAACATGGGACCCTCCTGACCATATTCTATATTTGAGCTATCAAGTGCTTGTCTCCATGCAGATTGCCTTCGCAATGCAAGCAGTATTGTTACTTCACAAATTCTAAGCAGGTTCATATGCACATAATGTACATGATTATATGTAAAGATTAACATGTGAAAGTTGACAAATTGTTAGTTTTCCCTTTTTAGAGACATTTATAAAAATAACAACACTAGTAACAAATACTTCTAAAGTTCTAGATCATTCTCAAATGATTCTACTCACAAAGAATCTTTGTGGGGCAATCATCAAGGGCAGTGAGAAATGGTCATTTTGGAGAATGAAAAAAAGTAATTTCACCTAGGCATTGGTTGAGGTAGAGGGGATGACTAGGTCAATTTTTCAATATTTCTTGTTGCTCTAGAATAGTCAACCTCAACTCCTTATGAAGTACTTCAAAAAAAAAAAAAAAGAATTGAGAAGGTACAAGAACGATATATCTTTGATGAGTTTGCCCATGGATTGGTGTTTTCAAGTGACAATAATTTCAGTGACTTTATTTTAAATTTTCATTATCTCCAGACTTTTCCGTATTTCAGGATGAGTTCCAACCTTTATTTTATCTGCTTAGGGAAGTCAGTTCTTAACTTCTAACAATACAAAGCAGAATTTGAATAATGCTGAAAGTCTCTTTCATTTCTTTTTATTTAAATTCAATTAACCAACATATAGTACATCATTAGTTTCAGATGTAGTTTTTAATAATTCATCAGTTGCATAGAACACCCAGTGCTCATCCCATCACGTGCCCTCTTTCAAACTAATTTTTTCTTCAAATACAGAATGTGCCTGAAATTTCAACACATATATATGAGTGTCTCAAACACACAGTCAAACTTCACAGGAATTCACAGTTATTTTTCTTTTGAGGTATTGCTTCAATGACATAGACAAGAAATACAGAGTATAGTTACATAGGACATTTTTTTTAGACTAAAGGATATTTCTTACAACTAACAGAAATATTTGTCATTTTGACATTGTCGTAATCAAATGTTTACCCAAGTATCTTTATCTACTTTAATAAGTAATAGAAAAGTAATTATAGATATTTTTACATGACAGCACATGACTTGAAAGTTCAGAAGTGATTTTAGTCTCCCTGGGAAGCCTCCTGATGTGTCCTCCAAGTAAGAAAATGAAACAAAGTCTCATTTTATTTTGCCAGTTCTTCTGGGATCTAAATCGATGACTACAGAAGAGTTTTGTGATATCATTACAAAGCAGCAAAAAGAATTTGCTTCAGGGAGAGTGCTTTAGTGACAAGCATGGAAAGGGTTATAGAAGAACCTTACAAATGTGACTCTTCTGGTATGATGCCCAATCTGATCCCTTCTAGTCCAAACAAAACATGTTGTGATGCTTACTGTACTTTTGCTTAATTTCTACTTTTCTTAGACTAAAATGGCCTCTTCAAGTTCTTTTCTCAAAAAAAAAAATGTATTTATTTGAGAGACAGAGAGAGATGCACATGTGGTGAGGGTGGGGGGAGGGTAGAAGGAGAGGGCGAAGCAGACACTTCACTGAGCCAGGAACCCAGTATGGGGCTAGATCCTAGGACCCCAAGATCATGACCTGAACCAAAGGCAGACACTCAACTAACTGAGCCACCCTGATGCCTCTCAGAATTATTTTCATAACAAAATTCTCCATATCCTTTCTATGCCAACTGTTCTTTGAAGTCATTTTGGATTCCATTATTTAGAACTAAACACTCTATTAGGGTAGCTAGACAGATCCTTTTTTCAGAACATGTACAATTTTGACAGATTTTAATGTTCATTGAACAATTATAAATACCTTCTTAACTCTCAGTGTCCTTGTAGCATTTCAGGTTACTAAGCAATAGCTAAATAACTATGCTTACCCTTGAATGTGAAAGCAAGGACTTCCCTCTTTATTCTAAAAGGAGTTGAATCAATCAAAGGATGTTCTGAGGTAATCAATAAGCATCTGGTCTATATTTAAAAATCACCGTGAGCACTGAGTGTTACATGTAAGTGATGAATCACTAAATTCGACTCCTGAAACTATTATCACATTATATGTTAACTAACTAGAATTTAAACAAAAATTTGAAAAATAAGAGTCTCCTTGGTGGCTCAATTGGTTAAGCATCTGCCTTTGGCTCAGGTCTTAACTCCAAGGTCCTGGGATCGAGCCCAGCATCAGGCTTCTTGCTCCATGGGGAGTCTGCTTCTCTCTCTGCCCCTCCCTCTGCTTCTGCTTACTCTCTCTCTCTCAATTTCTCTAAAATAAATAAATAAAATCTTTAAATTTTTTTTTTCAAAAAAAATATCACTCTAATGTAGTGAGTAGAATGTTTTGGATAGAAATAACAGTTAATTTATAGAGACCAGTTAAGAAATTATTTTTGTAACTTAGGGAAAGATGAATTAGACAGGAAGCATGTTGGTTGAAGGCCTAGAATGGAATTGAAATGCTATTTATGTGGCAAAACGATAGTGTGTGATGACACACTAGATGTGTGTGTGTGGTAGGGGAGGATGAGATGAGTCAGTAATAAAAGGCGACCCCTGAATTCTTAAAATGTGTGATTGCATCAGTAGAACTTTTTGTTGAAATAAGGACTTGTAGGGAGAAGGCCAGTTTTGAGGAATGAGATCATTATTGCAGTTCTAGAGTGCTAGTTTTTATTTATTTATTTATTTATTTATTTATTTATTTATTTATTTATTTATTTATTTATTTTAGAATTCTAGTTTTATAGTGCCTTCAAGGTATCCAAAGAAATAGTCAAGCAACAGTTGGATATACAGGTAACAGAAGAGGCATCGTCTAGAAATGCATATGTGGGTCATCCCCAGAGAGAAATTGTCTGAGGCCTGGTCTCTGACAAGACTGCCTAGATCTGAGTACCAAGTTAGAAACTAAGGAAATACTCACGAAGAATTCCAACATTTAAACATGGGGAAGAGCAAGACTGCAAAGGAGTTTGAGAAGGTGCAACCAGAGAGATGGGAGTAAAAATAGAAATGTACTTGGTCTCAAAACTTAAAGAAAGGGATTTTGTGTGTTTTGCTTAACAAGGAAAACATAGTTGGTGCTACTGAAAATTCATTAAAGGATTAAAATATGCCCAATGAAATGAATATTCTGGGACTTTTTGAGAGAGATTAACGTGGTGGAATGAGGGCAACAGAAGCCAAATAAAAATTACCAAAGGAAATGGTAGAAAGCTTAAAAAAATTACAAATTTTCAACATCTGTGGTTATATGGAGGATAGAGAATATATTCTATCATTTCTTTATGCAATTACTTTGGGATTCAGTTGATACATCCCTAATAAGAGGAAATAAATAAATTTATTAACTCTGATGTTTAAAATTCAGGGTCAATATGACAGACCAAAGTAGAGAAAAACCAAATACAAAAAGATAGAATGGGTCTAGTCCAGCAAAATAAATTGCAGTCTTCTTAAATTTATTAAACTTTGAAGTAGTATGTCTTTGAGAATGAGGTATTATCAGCCATGGAAACAAAAAAAAAAAAATGAGAAGCAGATACTAGCATTCCCCATCCATGAAGGAATTATCGTGGCCAAGTGTTTAACATATTTTGGAGAAATATAAATCATCTTTGTCTGATGCCATTAAATATTTGAATGATAGTAGTTAACTCCTTGTGCTCTCTTTCTGTTCCTACAAAGCTATCTTTTCATAACAATTTAGCTTCTTACTCTTTTTCAACAGAGTAAGAATACGTTCTTGTGTGAACTTGCAATTTTAGGTCTCCTTAGCACTTGGAATTTTCTATGCACATTAACCTATCACCATTCTGATTTCACGTATCATTCTGGTGATCTTGGTTAAGGGCAAATTGGTCGTGAGTAATGGGCTTGTTCTTAGTTGATAATGGAGTCAGACTTCTGAATAGACCTGAAGACTGATTCCAGAACCCAGGTAATACACAGAAGTATGGACTCCATGAGAACAGATGGGTGAAAGTTGACCTATAATCCTCTACACTTAACATCCTTCATTGGATATAAGGTGTTTCTTATTTCCATTTTCACATTTCCAAGTCTGCAACTGACGTATCATTTTAAGTACTTTGTGGACAGACAGCATTTTTTTCTAGAGCATCCAGCAAATTGCTCTAGACATATTGACTACTGAAAATAAAATAAAAATTTTAAGCGTTTGTATAATTTTATTGATATGAATTTGAGCATAGGCAGGACATTATTTGCTTGGCAGCAAACTTTGTATTTGATATGCATTACCCACTCACTTACTGAAGTCTCTTGTGCTGGGAATTAAAACCCTGAGGGGCAGGATATTATTGTAAATACGACAGACTTTCAAAATCTCGGGCTTTAACGGGTAGATATTAGCTAAAAATGAAAAAGTTCCGTACGGTAGTTGAATGCCTTAGTGGAATTAACATTCATGTGAAGCATGGTTGTTATATACCCTCAAAGAACAGATTGCCCATAACATGCTCTGTTTGTGATGGGATATTAAAGACCAGCTCTCATAATTTTTCACTCCACATTTATAGATTTGTTTCTGCTGACAGAATCCTGGAAATGTAATTAAATGTTTAGTTTAATTAAAATGGAAAATAAAGCCTTGTTGTCAGAAATTCACCATAGCCCCCAAAAGTAGCAAACATGAGTGATTATGTATCTCAAAAGCGTGTACACTGATTTTCTGCATGTGTATATCTTGTAATACTCAAATAGAGTTATACTTGGTATGCAATCCTCAAAGCAAACTATGCTTTGTCATTGCAAAATAAATATATATAATTCCTATTAACATGTAGAATGATATTTATATATGAAAATAGATGAAGCTTTGCCTGTCACATTGATGGGGTGTGGTAGTGCATATTGAGAAACTCACAAAAGATATATCTACACTAGGGGTCAGTCTTTTACTTTTTTTTCATAAAGTACCAGATAGTAAATATTTTTGGCTTTGTGGGCTATATGGTCTCTGTCAAAACTACTGTATTCTATTGCCGTAGCATAAAAACAGCCATAGATGATAATCAAATGGGCATGAGTTTGTTCCAATAAATCTTTATTTATGGACACAAGTTTGAATTTCATATAATCACATTTTATTAAGTAGTAACCACTTAAAAATGTGAAAAAAGCATCGAGGCTCACATGCCTGTACAGAAACAGGTGGCAGGCCTAATCTGTCCTCCAGGCCTTTGGTCTACACACGTGCAAACACATGCTCTTAACACAAGGAAACACACAACTATTTCCACTAAAGTGTTTTACTTCAAACTATTCAACAAACCTTTCTGATTCCAACTTCTGCTATTCTCTTCCTTGCTCTTTCTGGTCTATCCACACTGCTTTTTCTTTGTTTCCCTCTTCTTTATTGTTTCTGTATTTTGAGTCATGCATAAAAACTCCTTCCATATTCAGAATTTATTCAATATTTTGATAAGCATTTAACTGTAATATTTTTCTCAGCATGCTTATGTGCTCATTTTTTTAAATAAAATCATTTCCTTAACAAATAGGTCATACATAGACCAGCTCAGTACTGTGTTTTTGGGAAAAGTTGTCTAAATTGACACTTTAATCTTAGATATTTACTCCCGGAATGTATTTTCAGTATGCGTCACTGTAGAATCGGGATATATTCTTTGTTACAAATGGTTAATCATGGACCCTCTGTACTTAATTGAAAATTCTCTTTTCTAATTTATAATGGCTTTTTGCTATATATTAAATCTTTAATCTTTTGTCATGTATTTCTGAATTGTTTGTGGTTATATTGAATCTTTTTTTTATTTACACATGAGTTATATTTTTAAAAAATTACATTAAAATATATATTTGATGCTTAGGAGAGCCTGGGTGGCTTAGTCGGTTAGCTTCCAACCTTCGATTTTGGCTCAGGTCATGATCTTAGTGGAAAGGGGAAATGGAGCCTTCATGGGACTCTGCTGAGCATGCAGCCTGCTTAAGATCCTCTCCCTCTCCCCCGACTCATGAGTCACTCTTTCTCTAAAAATACACAAATGAGTAGATTAAAAGGGAGAAATCCAGGTTAATATCCGGCATATTGGATTGAGAACAAAAGTGAAGTGGTGATTTTAGATAGGAGTAGGCTCGCCATCGTAATATGAGGAAAGATTAGGAATGTGAGTATAATATATTAGGTGTAAGTAGTTTGCCGGACTTTTCTAACAAGAAGAAAATAGTGATTTTGTGGTTATTTTTGTTTTGTAAATGGAGCTGTTATGAGGTTGCTCACTAACAGTGAGAAATGAAAAGACCTGGAATAGAAAAGAGACAAGTTTAGAAATGGTCATCTCAGAAAATTAAATCTATAGAGTTGGGAAATACAGTACAATTACCAGGAAAAGCTTTTTGTTCATTTGAGGTCTGTGTCTTAAAGAGAGAATGATTTACGGACCAGTGTGCTATTTCTCTAGCAACAGAAAACTGTAATAGAAAATGCTTATTTTAATCTTCCACTTATGACCCTCTGACACACCGCCACACACTGATATTTATATATGTTGCAATTTTCATACAATTTTGCAGATTTGCATGACTTTTACAGTCCTGTGGCACCTTTTCATCTGGCTAAATAAGGAAAGAAAATGTTTGGCTTCTTTAGAATGGTGTTAATGCACATTCATCTTTCCTTCCACATATTCGTGTTCAGTTGTTCTAACTGATTTCAGACAAAATCAGTCAAACTTTGGTAGAGGCAACAGGGATAATGTCCTAAAATAAATGAGCAACTTCATGATAATGAATTCCAATGCAAATAGTGATGACTTTGCAGGAAGTACACCCAACAAGTGAATTGCTTCTTTTTGCTTGGGTTCCTTTTCTGACTTTCTCTCTGTTTCACGTCCTCACGGTTGTGCTCTGTAGGTTCTGTGATTGGCAAACCAATCCCCTTTATCTTTGGGTTCTGATTTTGTCCTCTGGACTCTAAAATAGAGAAAATCTATATCTCCCCTGAACAGATTGTGGATGGCAGCGGATTCCCTTCTTTAGTCCTGCCTTTCACTTTTCAACGAAGTAGGTGATCTCAACAGCACAGAATGTTAACAAATGAACCCCGTTGCTATCACCCGAGATCATACCCTGGTTTTCCTTTGCAATGTGTTCTCTTCTGTTTTGCAGTTGCTTATGACTTTGTAACATTTAGGAAGATGCCCTTTGTATGCATACATATTTTGGTAAAAACCATAGTGGTAACTGAGAGGTTGCATCTATTTTTAGAATTTTTATCTACTGAAGATATTTCATTCCACTTATTGTAATAGGTGAATTAGATAAATTATCTCCAATATATGTGATCACTGTAACTTGTCCTCCATAAAAGTGCTATTACACCATCAAAGGAGGAGCAAACTGAGAGCCAGTGTTTATCAATGTCAACCTACTGAATAAGTGGCGATGCCAGAACTTAACCCAAGTTGGTTTCTATCCCAAATCTAAGCGTTTGTTTTCAAGTACCTCGGGGAAAAATAATGGCACAAGGATTTAATAGTTCAGAACTCCATTACATAATGCATTCAGTTAAGTTCTAGGGGAAATTCAGAAAATGGTTGAATAAAAGGGATCGAGGCTATTTTTAATATGGGAATTGTATCATCAGATTCCTATTATGTGCAAAGTAAAATTCAAAACATCATAGGCCTGTACTAGAAAGATTTAAGGGTGTTTCTAAAGGAGGAATTTTGGATTGAGGAATGTGATGGAAAATCACCAGTGTCGGTAATGACTGGTAAACAATGAGAGGAGAACATATGGTTAAGGATACTGTGTGTAAAATGCCAGCTATAATAAATGGATATTGGCAGCCAGAGTGATCTTCAGTTGGGCAAAGGACAGTGACGGTTCCTTTCTGGCAATGACTTGAAACCCACAGATATGTTCCAGTAGCACTGCAATATTCTGATAATAACCTAACCCTACCTAGAATTTAATCTTGCCACTCTCAGGACCGAACTCAGAACAGAGCAATAAACTTAAAGCCTGAATTTTCATTGCTCTCCTGGGCCTGTTGTATGATTCTCATAGTCTATGGCAACCAAAAGCCCTGGGCTTATACAATGCAAAAGCCCTAGAGAGAAATTATTTTAGGAGAGCACGCACAATGAATTAAAAAGAAAAAAGAATAATAATATAAGGTATCCTGAGACATAGGTAAATGGCATTCCTTTTGATCTGCTCAATTTTCCTGGCGTCCCAAATTAACCCTGGCAATATGAAATTCATTTTGGCCTCCCCTTTCTAGACAATACTTTGGAGACCCTGTTCTCTTTTTAGCTTGTTCTGTTCTTTATGGGATTGATGGCCTCTATCAATTTGTCTGAGTTAAAAATAATCAGGCCTTCTGTGACGACCCAAGGTTTCTCTCAAGGTAGTGATATAAATAACCTTTAATAAATAGTAACTACCCTCACTTTTGTTCACTCAAACATATTCCGGGTAAGAGCAGGTGATAGAATTTGCATTTCAAATCCTTGCTTTCAATACGGTCTTTAATTTCCATTATGAAAAATTACATATGTTTACTAACTTGGAAACCCTCTTATAAAGCAACTCTGAATAAGCAAGGGAATGGTAAAATATAACTAATCACATATCTTTGAGTGAAGATCAGCCTTTTCCTACATTAACATAAAGAGTACAAGATCTCATTTTAGAATTCTGTGTGCTGTAGAATATATAAATCTCCACTAAGTTCATTTGGTCTATGTTTAGACATTTTTATAGTGACCGAACTTAATTGAATTTCTATATTTTTACATTGCCAGTTTTTGCAAATATTAGAACAGTTCTGCTTGCTAATCAGTAATATATAAGTTTACTGAAATGTCCCTTTTACGTCCTATCAACATAAGATTTAACGGCGTTTCCTGATCATCTCTTATGACTTCTCTTTCCTCTCCTCTCTCATCCCTTCCTTACATCACCTGCTATGCTTTCATCACTGATCCTGTAGAAACTTTTCTCTTATTTTTTAGAGGCTTATGTCATCAGTATTATTGTGTAGATGACTCATAACTTTACCCCAAGCTACGGTCTCCTATTGCCAGGTGACCCCTGTATATCTATCTCCTCATGATGTCTAGCGAACGCCTCAACATTGGCATATTCCAATTAGAATATATTATAATTCCTAACAAGACATTACTTCCCTATGACAGTACCATTTTTCCCTAGGATCCTACTTAAAAATCTCAGATTCATTCTTAGCTCTATTTTGTTGTGTTTAATTATTTCTCTATCTACAATATACGTACCATTTTCCCCCATTTTTATACCAGGTTAAAGGTGTTTGTTATGATTGTCTAGATTTTAACTATTAAATTTACTACATATTTTTCATTCTGCAATTCAGCCGTCAGGGACTCCTTCCTCGGAGTACCTAGGTAGCTCAGTTGTTTAAGCGACTGACTCTTGGTTTGGGCTCAGGTATACCTCAGGGTCATGAGATCAAGCCCCATGTTGGGCTCTGTGGTCAGCAGGGAGTCTGCCTGAGATTCTTTCTCTCTCCCTCTGCCCCTCCCCCCCTTTGTGCATGTACTCTCTCTCTCGCTAGATAAAAAAATAAAATCTTAAAAAAAAAACCCAAAAAACAAAACACTCCTTCCTGCCTTCTTCCTGTTGGGTTCCTTTTCTGATGTCTCTGCTCTTACACCTAAAGTGCAAAACCCTAAATTTCTTTTCCTCTCTTTCTTTCACTATATATAGTTAGGTGGCATCATAATGGCATGAAATTTAAGTGCTCTTGGTAACTGACAAGTCATTTTACCTGCCTAATTAAGCAAAAATTCAGGCAATAGTTGATCATGAAATGTGGGAGACTACAAGGAAATGGAAAAAGAAATGTTCTTGTTCAGGAGTAAGTAGTGAGGAATCAATTAATTTTTTACTTTATCTTCTCTAATGCTATTGAGAAGCAATAAGATAATTCATGTGTTTTAAGAAATGGTCATATATTTTACTTAGCTGTTGCACTATCAGGATTCTACCCAAGTACAATAGTCAAAAATCTAAGTAAAGATCTAATAAATCTCTTTTTTCAAAGATTGTATTTATTTATTCGTGAGAAACACAGAGAGAGGCAGAGACACAGGCAGAGGGGGAGAAGCAGGCTCCCTGTGGGGAGCTCAACGTGGGACTCGATCCCAGGACCCCAGGGTCACACCCTGGGCCGAAGGCAGGTGCTAAACCACTGAGCTACCCAGGTAAAGATTTATAAAAAGAGATCTTCATGGAAGCATTATTTATATCAAAAAGTTAAAAACAACATTAATATTCAGTGATAGGGAAGAGATTAAAGTATTTGGGTATATTTTGTGAATTTTTTTGAAAATGTTAGATGAGTGCTTTGAATTACATAGATTATCTTCTATTAAAATTTACAATGGTATATGATTCAGTTTTCCAAGGGTCCATAGATGCTCTTAGGGAAAGTATTAATTATAGAAAGTTTAAGAGTTACTGGTATCCTACTATCTTCTCTCGGACGGGTACAAATGTGTGTTAGCAAATTGAATACAGTTCTGAAAATGATTTTGTCAACTGGACATTCTGACTAATTGAGCATTAATCAACCGCTTCTTTCATGATCTGTGTTATATAGACATTTTAGGCATTTATCGCTTTCCTGGTAGTAAATATTGTATGTTGTGTGCAATATAATATTTACTTGATGGTTAAGAATCTTAGAATGCTTCTGGGTCATCACAATGTCCATTTTCATCATACAATACCAAAGAAGCAAATGCAGAGAGATATGGGAGGCTGAACTGAGTGAGTACGGTCCTCACAACCTGGCACGGAGGCTGTATTTTCAATATTAATAAAAAGCTTTGAGGGAAGAGTTTGTGATTTGCCTATTTCTGCTACAGAATGGAGCACAGAAAGCAAATATGATTTACTTAGTGAGTGCTCACTGAGGAAATTACAATCTGGATTCTACTAACCTTTATCCAAAGCCTTTTATATGCCAAGGATTGTGCTAGACCCTTTTGTGTGTGTAAAACTCTTCGAGGTCTAAGACAGCCCTGTAAAGTGAGCACGGTTCCTCACAACACAAGTCAGATCATGAAATCATGAGAGATACAATGATGGGATATAGAAACATCAGGTCATATACATCCCCCTAATTCTGGTCAATGTGTCTGTCTCAGGAAGCAGTAGGGTCATCCTGACAGTGGACATGATCCAGACCAAGCTGATCCCACTACTTTCTTCCCTTACTGATTTGCTCATCTCGTTAATTAATCACCTTATAGCTTCGCCAAACTCCACATTTAGTTCAATACTTTCTGATTTATAGAGTCGTCGTTTTAATCACAGGTTGTGAAAATTGGGAACATGTTCATCTGTACTTTTACTGTATTATTTTATTCTCCTCAAATCTACAAAGGTTACTGACAGTTTTTCAGAGTCTTAAAAAAAAATCTGGTATATACTTTGAGCAGCTTTTCTCCAAAAATTAATCTAGTGGGCAGCCCAGGTGGCTCAGCAGTTTAGCACCTGCCTTCAGCCCAGGGCCTGGTCCTGGAGACCCGAGATCGAGTCCCACATCAGGCTCCCTGCATGGAGCCTGCTTCTCCCTCTGCCTGTGTCTCTGCCTCTCTCTCTGTGTGTCTCTATGAATAAATAAATAAAATCTTTAAAAAAATTAATCTAGTGAAACTGGGGTCCATCCGTTACTAAATTTTCACTTATCTGGGAACCAGCGTCTTCATTCTATGACTCACAGTGCAATAAGGATCTATTTTATAGACATCAAAACCATATGCATAGAAGGTGAGGGATCTCGCTGTTTCCTTTGTCAATTGTCAATACTCTTCTGCTAGATCCAAACAAGCTTATTGGTTCTTGATATTTCATACGCCCTGAAGAAATTTTTCTTAAAAAGCATTCATTTCTCTATTATTACGAATAAGGGAGGTACGACTTCTTAAATGTAGTCACACATGTAGTTACCGCTGAGATATTTTCGATTGATCACTCTTCTTCATTGTCCTGTATCAATATTTCCCAGGGACTCTGCAATTCTTAGTCTCAAGTGTGCTGGGTAACAGCTGCATAAAGGTCACCTTTATGGGGTCATCCTGAATCATATAGAGGTGATATTTTTATCAATCTAAGTTTTCTCTTTTCTTTTAAAAAGAGGTATACAATCTGTACCGCCTATTACCCCAGGACGTAAAAAAAAAAAAAAAAAAAAAAAATACCGCAAAGGAAATTGTGTTTTGCTTAAGATTTCAGCAGCTCTTTCCCTTTACATACAGATCCGATCCTCCTTCGATGTTATTATACTTTCAGTAATTTCAGTTAAAAATCAACCGCGGTACCACGTTGGCCTAGTCGACTATTCGGAGTGCTGGATTCTAACAAGGGCTCTCCCTGCATTTCCTTCATGTTCCTTCTTTATTTAGATGTGAAAACATTGCGTAGCCTCCTGAATGTTCAGGGTAAAATTGAGCACGAGATGACATCTAAAGAGACAATTTCCTGAGTCTGTCTCTCGGAGAACAATCACAGTTTAGCATCACAATTTTATGTTGCCAGTGTCTGGAGTCTGACCGGCATCAATTGCGTGTTGGATGCTTCCCTGTCACCGGTGAAAATGATTCTTATAAGTCTCCCAAGGTAACGTGAGTGGGGACTCGGGATCAGAAATGTCCATGCTTCCAGTTTCCAAGATTAACTCTGTAATAAATTCTGCTGACTGATACACTGTTCAGTTTTCTGGAGTAATCTTTGACATAAGGAGAAAATAAACATCTGCCCACCACCTGGCTCTCCCCAAGCCGCGTGTTCCACATTGCGTGACTTACTTTCTTCTTTTTTTTTTTAAGCTGAAAATGTAAGAGAATCACTAAGTGGCTTTACTAGGGCTAGGGGAGGTTGGCTTAGTTTCAGAATATCAGATTTTGGAAACCGATTAATTCCAGTATACGTCGCATCATTGGCCCCGTGGGGAATCTAGAGCCCTTCATCTGGATGCAGTCTCACAGATACAGACCCTCCCCCTGGTGATTGATTCTTTTTCTAGAAATGGATTGTACTGTTTGGTGATGCTGACAAATCCCTCTGTATGTCATCCCACTCAGGAGCAAGTGCCTGTTGACTTCCATTATGACTGTCCACTAGACGGGCTTATTACGGTCTTACCCAGGGAAAACCACCAAGGAGGAGGCCTAGTGAAAACGCATTTTATTTTCAAGTGTGTCCCTAGGATGCTCATTGCTGGTGTCTCTGCAGACGCTTCAGTGGCAAGCTGGCAAACATTTTACTTCCTTCCACTGGAGGCAGTTAAACAGACGGGCTTCTCTAGAGAATGTCAAAATGTGAAATTTTAAAATTAAATTACATGACCTCTTACAGACCCAAAATTCCTCTTTATATCCCCTTTGTTTTTGCAACGATCCCTTTCCTTCTGCTGCAGCGAGTTCATAAATACAAAAAAAACAGTAAAATGGATTATTATCAATACGTCCTCCGATAAACACAGACCAGAACTTATGTTTGGCTACTCTGCAAGGAAAATCTCTCTTAAATCAGAAGCTGCATGAGAAGAGATATTACAAAACATAAAGCAGCACTGGCTCATTATTCTGATGCTGTTGTTTCAGTTCCACTTGAACCTGCGAGTTTTAGTTTTTAGAGATTTTCAAATCATAAACGACTTCGAACATCTTACCTTGGAACAACTTTTTACTTAAATGCCTCATTCCTTCACAACCAGACATGATCCAATGCAAGTGTCTCGTTTGTTTGTTTTCATTGTTTCTGTTAGTTTAATCATATCAAAACCCTAAATCAATCGATCGGGGAAGGACAAACATTATATGGCCTCATTCACTTGGGGAATATAAAAAATAGTGAAAGGGAATATAAGGAGAAAAAATGAGTGGGAAATATCAGAAAGGGAGACAGAACATGGAAGACTCCTACCTCTGGGAAACGAACTAGGGGTGGGGGAAGGGGGGGGACTGGGTGATGGGCACTGAGTGGGGGAACTTGATGGGATGAGCACTGGGTGTTATTCTGTATGTTGGCAAATTGAACACCAATAAAAATAAATTTATTATTAAAAAAAAAAACTAAATCAAATGAAATCCCTTCACATTTCACACCAAGTTAAATAAAACTAGTAAAATAGAACTAGCTGGTAGGCCCCGTGAGTTTCCTGGAAACCCCATCTACCCTCCCAACCTCTTTGACCTTTCCTGGAAGCAGAAGGCAAGAAGGAGACCCTTAGGCATTAATTCACCTTTATTAAAGGTTTGTCACACATGAAGCACAATTGCACAGGTTTTCACGAAAAGTTTGCAAAGCCCCCCTGAGCTGAGGACTGCCTTCTGCATTGTGAAGAGAATCCTTCTGAGTCTCAGGGTGAAGCAGCTTCCACACACTGAGGAGAAGGGAGTGTGAACGAGGGTCTGGGTCCCTGTCCTCGGCATCCTAAGGGTGCAGGCCCCGACTCCCGCCTCCCTTAAGTCTTTGCTCCTTTGAGTCCCAGGGAAGGGCACCCCAGGGACGGGCACCCCAGGGGCGGGCACTCCAGGGACGAGCACCCCAGGGGGAGCATCCCAGGGGCCGGCATCCCAGGGACAGCACCTCAGGGACGGGCACCCCAGGGGTGGGCATCCCAGGGGTTGGGCACCCCAGGGACGGGCACCCCAGGGGGGGCATCCCAGGGATGTGCACCCCAGGGGCGGGCACTCCAGGGACGGACACCCCAGGGGGGGCATCCCAGGGACCGCATCGCAGGGACGGGCACCCCAGGGACAAGCACCCCAGGGGCGGGCACTCCAGGGACGAGCACCCCAGGGGCGGGCACCCCAGGGGCGGGCATCCCAGGGGTTGGGCACCCCAGGGACGGGCACCCCAGGGGCGGGCATCCCAGGGGCCGGCACCCCAGGGACGGGCACCCCAGGGACGGGCATCCCAGGGGCGGGCATCCCAGGGGCGGGCATCCCAGGGGCGGGCACCCCAGGGGCGGGCTGAGCGAGGTGCTCCCCGTGGTGCTCGCCTGCAGCGCCCCGGGAGTGGCCCCGGGATTCAGGGGGATTCGGGGGGATTCAGGCGCTGCTCGCGGCCGGCTCTGGGCAGGGGCGCTGCGGCGCTGGGCGGGTCTCCGCGAGCTCCCCGCGGCCCTCGGGCCCCAGATGCGCGGGCACCTGCGGGCGCCCCGAGGGGGGAGGTCTGCGCGCAGGGCCGCCGCGTCCCGGGGCCGAGCAGGTGCAGGTCGCCTCCGAGGAGCAGCTGCCGAGCCCCGGGGGTGCCCACGCCCCTGCACCCGCGTCCCAGCCGCGCCCACTCGCGCTCGCACCTCCGCAGCGCAGCCTGCCGCCGCCTCCGCGCCG